>NC_060119.1:675882767-677132767 GCF_021461395.2 Schistocerca americana
GGAGAATAGGAAGATAAAGTGATATCTGAGGAAAAGACGTTTCTGAAGTCGAAGCTTTTTCCCGCGACAACACTGTCAGTGCACGTTCAGTAATAATCAGTTTTCTTCCAGTTCTTCACACGAGACATGGCCTGTCGCTGTCGTCTTCTTACTGACTCGCTACAGACGTAGGAGCAAAGCAAAACTCAGTGGCAGCGTATGGAACAATAAAGCGAAGCGCCCTCGCCTTGCAGGAAGAGCACGAGAGAGCAAAGTGGCGACTTGACACGGTTGCGAGGGCGTGCGTGCATCAGCCGCTGGAACTGGAGCTGGAGGTGCGCCTCGTCCCTCGTCGCTGGAGGCGGAGGCGCAGTCGGCTGAAAAATTCACGCGCCGCCATTTGGCAGGGGCGGCGCTGCGCGAGGTGCTGCCTGCTGCCATTGTTCAGGGCCGGCACACACAGCTGGCGCCGCATCGATCCCACCCCCAAGCTCCCGACCGAGCAATCACACCGATTGTGCGATTCGCGAGCTTAATCCTACCGGCTCCTCAAGGCGTCGCTTACCCCTCCTTCCTGTGTGAACACGCCTTTTAATGAAGTGCAGACACGAGATATTCCGATGCGTAAAAACCAGTAATCTCTCTTAACCGCCTCTTAAGCCGATTACTAATGGTCTATGAGTAGCGCTCCACCGACCCCTCCGCCCATATCTCTCTCTCTCTCTCTCTCTCTCTCTCTCTCTCTTTCTCTCTGCGTTTATTCTTTTTTCGCCCCTCCCCTCTTGACCGGCCGGTGGGCCATAGTTCAAATACTCATATTCGTGTTAAGTATTCTATAATTTCGTTGCATCATTTTAAAGCAGAGTGGTCCATTGAAATGGAATGGCTGGTTCCATCTTCTCAGTAATAACTGGTACGATTCAACCACATGAACTGCGCTTTTTCTGGGGAGATGGAGGCCTGGGGACGGGGGGGAGGGGGATCATCAGTCTTATGCCTGCTTTGGTGCGCCAACATACACCAGCGTCCGCCATTACATTCCGATCTCTGTCTTCTCCTATAGTTTTTAATCTCTACAGCTACGTCTAGTACCACGGAAAATATTCCCTAATGTTTTAACAAATGTCCTACTATCGTGTCTCTTCTTCTTGTCAGTGTTTCCCACATACACTGATCGGCCAGAACATTATGGCCACCGACCTAGTATCGATATGAATCCGTCCAGGCGATAGCAGCATCAACTGGTGAGGAATGACTGCTCGTCAGACACACGCATGGGGGATGTAGTATCAGTTTGCGTTCTGTACGAGGAGAATGGGGAAGACGCGGAGATTATCTGAGTCTGACCGAAGCCAGATTGTGGTGGCCCAGAGGCTCGGTACGAGCATTTCTGCACGACTTGTCGGATGTTCGGTGAGGTGTTCCCAACACGGGGTGAAACCATGTATAGATGTCGTGGGGCTGGGCCGTCACCCCTCATTATAGAACGTCGTAGGCTAGGCAGACTGGTAAAAAAGGGCAGATGATGAACTATGGCAGAACTACCATCAGATTTTAATACTGGGCAGAATTAAAGTCTGTCTAAACACACAGTGAACCGAACACTCCTATCGATGGGCCCCCGCAGCCGACGATCCATGCATGCGCGTATGTTAACGACGACGACATTGACAACTACGACTGAAAAGGGCACGTGACCATCGGCACTGGACGTTCGCGCAGTAGCAGAACTTTGGATGGTCTGATGATTCCCGACATCTTCTTCGTCATGCCGTCGTATTCCAGAGGAAAAGCTCCTTGACACCTGTACTGCGGGACGGAGGCACGCTGGCGGAGGCTTAAGTATGCTCTGGTGAACATTCTGTGGGCATCCATGGGTCCGGTGGAGCTCGTGCAAGGCACCAAGACGACCAAGCTATATCGTACATTGGCTGCAGACCACGTACACTCCTTCATGACGATCATGTTTCCCGACAGCAGTGGCATTTTTCAATAACAGAGTGCGTCATGTCACAAGGCCAGAAATGTGATAGATTGGCTAGAGGAACACGTTGACGAGTTCCAATTGATGTGCTGGCCCACCAGCTCGCTAGATCTGAACCCAATCGCACACATCACGGATGTGATTGAACGTGGCGTTAGAGCTCATCGCCCTCCTTCCTGGAATTTACGGGAATTGGAATTAGGTGACTTGTGTGCACAAATATGGCGCCAGCTCCCTCCAGCGACCTAACATGGCCTCATTGCTTCGACACCATGACGCGTCGCCTCTGGTATCAGTGCCATAGGTGGACATATCGGCCATTCGGTAGATGGCTTATTACTGTATTTCTTTCCTCACCAATTACTCACAGAACCTCTTCATTTCTTGTCAGTCGACCAAATTTTCAACATCCTTCCACAGCACTACATCTCAACGCTTCGATTCTCATCTATTCCGGCTTTGCCACTGTCCACGGTTCACATCCACACAATGCTGTGCTCAAAACGTACATTCTCAGAAACGCCTAGCTCAAACTAAGACCAATGTTTGATACTGATAGACTCCCTTTGGCCAGGAATGTCCCCTCTGCCTGTGCTAGTCTGTTTTTCATGTCCTCTCTGCTTCGTCCACATTGCGTTGTTACGCTTTCAAGATAGCACTTGTTACGCTTCGCGGTCATCAGTCTTGATTTTAAGATTCTCTCTAATTTACTTGTATTACTCTTCATTACTTGCGTCTTTCTTCGGTTTATTCATAATTAATGTTCTGTGCTCAGTAGACTGTTAATTCCATTTAGTAAATTCTGTAATTTTTCCTTGCTATGACTGAGAATAGCATCTTCACGGTAAATTTTACCATTTATATCCTTTCGCCCAACACTTTAATTCCTATCTTGAACTTGTCTTTTATTACCGTCATTGCTCCTTCGATGTACAGATTGAAGAGTAGGGGAGAAGGACAAATGCTTACATGCCTTTTTTCGTTCTTGGTACTCAATTTTTATTCTTCCTTCTTCGTTCTTATGCATTTTGTTCACTGAGGTGACAAAAGTCATAGGGTAGATTATGCACGTATACACATGGCGGTAGTATCGCGTACACAAGGCATAAAAGGGCAGGGCATTGGTGGAGCTGTTATTTGTACTCACTTGATTCATGTGAAAAGGTTTCTGACGTGATTATGGCTACACGATGGTAATTAACAGACTTTGAACGCGGAATGGTAGTTGCAGCTAGACGCATGAGAGATTCCATTTCTGAAATCGTTAGGGAATTCAGTATTCCGAGATCCACAGTGTGAAGAGTGTGCCGAGAATACCAAATTCCAGCCAATGCCTCTCACTATGGACAACGCAGTGGCCGACGGCCTTCACTTAACGACCGAGAGCAGCGCCGTTTGTGTAGGGTTGTCGTCGGAGGTAACAGACAAACAACTCTGCTTGATTTAGCCACAGATATCAATGTGTGACGCACGACGAACGTATTCGTTACGGCAGAGCGACGAACTTCGGGTTAATGGGGAATAGCAGCAGACGGCCGACGCAAGTGCCTTTGCTAACAGAACGACATCGCCTGCAGCGTCTCTCCTGGGCTCGTGACCATATCGGTTCGACCGTAGACTACTGAAAACGCTTGGCCTTGTCAGATAGTCCAGATTTCAGTTGGTAAGAGCTGATGGTAGGGATAGAGTGTGATACAGACCCCACGAAACCATGAGCCCAGGTTGTCGACAAGGCACTGTGCAAGCTGGTGGTGGCTCCATAATGGTGTGGGCTGTATTTACTTGGAATGGACTTGGTCCTCTGGCTCAGCTGAACTGCTTGGAGACCATCTGCAGACATTCATGGACTTCATTTTCTGGAAGAACGATGGAAGTACATTCTGGACAGTTTCAGCGAATGATTTGGCTGTCCAGATCACTCGCGACGAATCTCATCGAACATTTATGGGACATAATCGAGAGGTCAGTTCATGCACAAAATCCTGCATCGGCATCGCTTTCGTAATTATGGACGGATATAGAGGCAACATGGCTCAATATTTCTGCAGTGGACTTCCAACGACTTGTTGAATCCATGCCACGTTGAGATGCTAGGAAAAAGAAGGTCCGAAATGATCTGAGGAGGTATCTCATTACTTTTGTCACCTCAGTGTACAATACCTGCTTTTCACTATAGCACACACCTAGTTTTCTGAGTATTTCTAAGGCATTGCACCATTTTACATTGTCTAACGGTAATTCTATATCGAAAAATCTGACAAAGATGTCTTGATTTTTCTGAAGGCTTGCCTCTGTGTTTACCCAATATAACAACGTGTTTCGAGAGGTAAAGCTTTCGTCATCAGGTTCTCGACACGTAGCTCATGTGATTAAAATACTAACAATTCTAACAATACTTTTCAACGTTCATAATGGTTCAGTGACTACAATCAGTACCATCCTTGCACAGTGGTACGGTGTGGGATGCATAGCGTCTCACAACTACGCCAGGACATCAGGAAGAACATCAGCTGGACTTCTCTGCATTATATGAGGGTGAATTAAAAGCTCATATTAGCGTACTGTTCTGCATATTGCCAAATAGTTTTCCTCGGTACTTTTCAAAGCAGTTCACCCATAATTTGCCACGAAAATTAACTGAGATCACCTTGGAGCTTCTAATACGTCTTCGAATAATACTGCGTCTGTTTTACGGAGCGAGAATTTGGCAACTAAAGCATTAGGTTATTATCAAAACAGATAGTACTGACTTTTTGATTTTCTCCTCAAACTTTTTTGACGCGGATGTCAAAAATTGACAGGCCGCTGCGTTTGAAGGATCGTTCTCAGCAATAATTGTTTTGGATTTCAATTCCTCTGCAGACCTAGTGTTCTTTGTGCAGCACGTCAGCAATACCCTACATGGAATTCCTCGTAAATCTGTTGTCATTCTTCTTGCGGCACGGCAGACTTGTTTGCAAGGTCACAGCAAGGCAATGGCAAACCGGATTTGCAGAATATCGCCCAGACAAGCAATGCGGTTCTCTTCTTTTTCTGTTTACTACTCGCCAGGACCGACTTCGACAACTCCAATCTGTCACATCACAAGTACAACAGCGCTGTCAAAAATCGCTGTACCACGCAGGCTATTCAGAAGTTACATACTCCCTTGTTTATACTGGAATTTGACGAGCACGTGACTTGGAACGAAACCACTCATTCATCATGTTACGTAAGTTCTGTACAAAGAAAAGAAATCTTCTGTTGTTATTGTAAACTATTACAAACTGTCTTCAATAAAAAAAATATCACTTACATATCCGTGTAGCCAAGTTGTTTATAAAATCAAAGCTTCGGCCACTGCCGCAAGTGGCAAGTGACAAGTAGCTCCGTCACCTTGGTGAAGGTGACATGCAACGGTGACTGAAATGTTGGTCTTATAAACAACATGAAGACGCTAGTCATATACCCTGCAACGTTTTGTTGTTGCTAAATGTCTCTTTACGTGGTATTAAAATCATCATTGGTTTTATTCTTTTTTTAATAGCTGAAAGTGCGCATCTTATTTAAAATTACAGCAAACCGGGATCGCTTTTCGGTTTGCTTTGAGCAAGCGTTGTTTAATTCTGCTCGAAAACATTTAAAATAAACGATAAACTAAACATTGCTTTCCAATGCCTGCGCTATCACTTCACACATTGGAGATCAAAGACACCAAATCACTCACGTGCTCCTTAACTTTCAGGCACATTATTCCTATAGGTAAGTGAAGGGGGAGGACAAGGATTTAACCGCGCTCCTGCCGATATTCAGCGTCGTAAGCACTGCGCCAACTCACTGTGAATATACTGCCAGATTAACACAAACGGAGGGAATTCCCTGCCACAATAAATGCACTAGTATCAAACATCGGTCTTAATTCGAGGGAGAAAATCTGCCAATTTACGTCTGGAACACAGCACTGTACGTAAGTCTATTATGGCCTGTGGGAACGCTACGAAAGAAGATATCGAAGAGTTTGAGATGTGATGCTATAAAAGGATGATCAAAATTAGATGAACGGTAAAGAAATGAGGTGGTTCTCCGCAGAATCAGTGAGGAAAGGAATATGTGGTAAACGCTGGCAAGAAGAAGGAACAGAAAGGTAGGACGTGTGTGAAGGCATTACGGAATAACTTCCATGGTACTAGGGGTAGTCGCAAAGGGCAAAAACAGTAGGAGAAGACAAAGACTGGATTATATTCAACAACGAATTATGCTGCTCCGAAATGAACGAATTGGGCACGGGAGAGGATGTCGTCACGAGCTACATCAATCCAAACATACGACTATATATAATGCAAATAGTACATACGGAAAATCAGTCGTAAGAACATCCAAAAAGTGACTCATATCGCAGTATGGTTGATTGACTGAAGTCGATTTAGCAAGCAGGGAGGGCCAGGGGCAAGGGTAAAATAATGAGAATGTGTCTCGCTGCCCACAATAATTACGAAGTTGTAATTCGCTGCCCACTATAATTGTGAGGCCGTGATAGCAATGTTGTGGCCAGTGTACGCTGCACTCGGGTTACCTAGCTTGTGTAGCAACTTTTCTGAAGCAATAGAGCTCATCTAAGGGTTATATGGGTCTTACTATGAGACTGGTTTGGCAGCGGCAGTCTTCTCCAGAGATTGGTGAACATACACAGCTCATTTACCAGCGCATCATTATTCTTAAATTTCAAGAACCGCCTGCGGTTTAGCATGCGAAGTCTATCCAATCGTCTGTTGTATTAAATATCCTTTGCCGCAACCGACAATGCAGAGACGTAGTTCAGTCTAAACATACGTATGTTTTATTGGTGGTGATTGTTTCGTATCATTACTGGTTGTTGCGGCTCTTCCTGACACTCATTCTATTCAGCAGAGTTTGAACGTTAACGGCATCATAGCTGGACCTGGTCCGCTAAACACACAAAGGCACGCATTTGTACCGACGTATGTCCGCGTCAAATAGTGACACATATCTGTGTACTTTACGTCTGGCTGTACAAGGGGCGAGCAAGACAGACCACTGAGATAAATATCTTACGGAAGGATTGCGGAAGATCGGAAACTCAAGACTGTTTGGAACAGTGTAGTAGCAGCTACCCTTCACAAAGTGCTCTTAACGGTTTTGTCTTCCTTCTCTGTGTAAATCTTCATGGGGACAGATGGTCCATACACCACAAAGCTGCATGAGTAAATACGAATCATAATTATACAAATCAACAGCTAACTTCTTGTTCATACCTTCAGTAGCATCCTGTCGCTATAAGCAACTACTGGAAAAAATTTACCAACACTTTCGCGATGAAATACCATTTCCAAACTATGTTCGTTCGCAGAATAGCCCCATCTTTCATCTCAACCCTACAAGCGAACGTATTAGTGCCACAGGAGAATTCTGCCTCACGTGAACGCTTGTTCTAATAGAGACTCATATTACTGGAAGCTTTATGATAAAAGCGACAACTGACACGAATGACAATACACCGTAGTAGAAGCAACAACGTCCATTCAATGTGGGTCTGCAAACGAGCCGTTTGCGGTGTGTTTGTGCATGTATGGTTACGATCCACCATTAACGTCACTATGAAGCGTTGTCCTAGTTTGTACCAATGTGACTTGTAACTGTACTAATGTAAATTGTAAACTTTTCGATTAAGTCATCATGAAATTTGGCCCAAGTCTGACGTAAAACGGCATGCTGTTCATGAGTCGCCACGTCACCAAGTTTCCCAGTGAATGAGTGGTTGGGGATAAAGGTGCTGGTCTCAGTGGGTCACAGATTCTTCCAAAAGACCCATAGATGGACGAGTGTACCTTCAGTTTCTGGGAGTGTAGATCTTCCAGGTTAGCTTGAGGATGTCCCCTTGCAGTAATGTAATCAAGACCATGACATAAAGTGAATCCTACAATAATATCGTGTATCGATATCTTCATTTACGTAAATATTCATGTGAAAACTATGTCCATAAAAATTAATTTTAACGGGCAGTCAAATGAAAACAGAACACCTGCCACAAAGGGACTAAGGAATGATTCCATTCAGAGCTAATCACCACACGTGTTAGGAAATTTGTACCACTGGGAGCCGATACGGTCAATTTCTGTTTCGTAGAACGCGATCGGGCGCTGACGGATCCACAACCGCACCCGCTCTTGCAATGCTTCGTCCGACTGAAACCAACGTCCACACATGACTTTCGCAGAGAAAATCTCCGCCCCGGCTGGCAATCGAACCCAGCACGGCAGTCTGACGCGCTGACCACTCAGATAAGGGGGCAGGCAATCCAGGGGTGTTTCACAGGATTCGTAGCTCATTGCAGGGCGAGCACTGATCCAAATGTGAGGAAGACGCGTAGACTATCTCCTTTAACAAGTACGAGTGTACAATAACTTCTAACCTTAACATGCTAAAGCAGTGTTATATTTCTTGTTAGGGTGGACCTTAGGTGATATTTAAGGTCTATTTACATTTCAGATCCATTTTTACTAGTTAGGACGACATATCAAATTGAAAACAGTAGTGAATCGTAGCCAAACATTCGCATCCATGTTTACTGGAACATTTTTGCTTCGATTATCGTATACTGCCATGAAATTAAAAGCAAAGGCGGCAACATTAAGAGTGCAATGGTAACTCCACTCTCAAACGCAGAGGTGATAGTGGATAGGTCGAAAGAGTACATTGAAGGCCTCTACGAGGAGAAGGACTTGGCTGTTGACGTGATAGGACAATAAATAAGAGTCGATATAGAAGACATAGGGATCTGAATTCGAGTCAGAACTTAAAAGAGCTCTGGGGGACTTCAGATTAAATAAGGCAGAAGATAGAGACAGCATTTCACCGGAATTTCGAAAATAACTGGGGAAAGTGGCAACGAAACGACTATACAAATTGGTGTGTAGAATTTATGTGACTAGAAACATACCATCAGATTTTCAGAAGATAGTAAAGGCAAAGCTTAACAGCTCATGCATGTCAAACTGTTGACAAATAATATGCAGAAGAATGGAAAAGAAAACTGACGATCAGGTAGATGACAATCGGTTTGGCTACAGGAAAACGTAAAGGCACTAGAGAGGCCGTTCTCTCGTTGCACTTGATAATGGAAACAAGTCTGAAGAAAAATCAGGACAGACTCATACCATTTGTCGACCTAGAAAAAGCTTTTGAAAATGTAAAATGGTGCAACGTGTTCGAAATTTTCTGAAAAACAGGAGTCATCTGCAGGGAAAGACGGGAAATATACAACAAGCACAACAACCAAGAAGGAACAATAAGACTGGATGACGAAGAACAGAGTATACATCGAAGAAGCTGGGACGGGAAGAAAATAAAAAAACATTCAAGAGTGGGATTAAAATTCAAAGTGAAAGGATATCAATGATACGAGTCGCTGATGAGATTTTTATCCTCAGTGAAAGTGAAGAATTATAGATATGTTGAATGGAATGAATGGTCTAATGAATACAGGATAAGGGTTACTCGAAGAAAGACGAAAATAATGAGAAGCAGCAGAAAAGAGAACAGCGAGAAATTTAACGGGGTCACGATGTAGACGAGGTTAAGGAATTCTGCTAGCTTGAGAGCAAAATAACACATGATGGACGAAGCAAGGAAGCCATGAAAAGCAGAGCAGCACGGGCAAAAAGGGAATTTCTGGGCACGGGAAATCTACTAGCATCAAACATCGATCTTTATTTGAGGAAGAAACTTCTGAGAACTCGCATTTGGAGAGCAGAATTCTATGTTAGAGAATTATGGGCAGTGAAAAAATTGGAAAAGAATAGATCGAAGCATCTGAGATATGGGCAAGTAGGTGGATGATAGGATGTCGTAATTTGGCGTCCGATAAGAAATGAGAAGGTTCTCCTCAGAATTGGCGAAGAAATGATCATACGCAGAACACAGACAAGAAGAGGGGACAAGATGACTGGACATGTGTTAAAAAATCAGGAAATATCGTCCATGGTAATATCGTCCATGGTACTAGTGGGAACTGTAGTGGGTAAAAACTGTAGGGAAAGCCAGGGATTGGAATATATTAAAAAATAACTGAGCACGCTGAGTCCTACTTTGTTATGAAGAGAACTGTTCGAGAGGGGTCGTGGTAGGTGATGGGTCGTGTCGAATCAGTCAGAAGGCTGATGACTCAAGAATACACACGTGACGAATACATTTATTTTAGTATTAAAGGTAAACTTAACTCCACCGAGCTGCCACCCTATGGAGCAATGGGATACATATTAACCGCTGCTTCATCCTTTGCCTTTGAGAAAATGTAGTCGCTACCCCGCTGTTCTCGTTTCAATAACTGCGCGGCCTGTCTCGCTAGACTGAACACCTTTCCAGCCCAGGATAAAAAGGGTAGACTAAAACTTACAGTACAACAACCATACTGGATTGTCATAGCCATGAAATAGAGATTAGAAATTACAAATGTATAAAACAAATAACGTAGACTGTAAACTTAATGAAGATGCCTATAAAATATGCTTATTAATGGTACATGATTCAATAAATAAATATGTATAGCATGTAGTATAAGGCGGTAGTAAAAACCTTTTTTTGTTGATCACTAAATCACCAATATAATGTACGAAGTTGTTACTGGCGGTCAGCAACTCGACGAAAACTTTCCGAGACAGTCAACGCTAACCACAATCGATGATGGAATCAGCTCATAGTTCTTCTTTCCTATCTTCTATTTTTATTCTTTTTAAAACAAATCAGTTTATTTCAATTTCAAAATTATGTTAGTTAAACATGTATTAAAACAGTTGCAGACTAAAGAAAATAAAAGACCAAACCTAGTAAAGATGCCCACCTTCACGTGGCGGGACAAGGGCAACAACGTGGTCGGATGTGATGGGTGACGGGTGTTCAAAATGCCCCATTCAGACGCCACACTGCGGCCACATCGGCCATGTGGCAAATAACGGCCCACCGGAAGTTAACTTGGTGGTGAGTCAGTAAAAATAGAGCAGCTGGTGAATAATAATAATAATAATAATCCTAGCTCGCAGGAATCTATTAGGCTGGACTGAGGGTCGAACCCACGCGTTCTTCGTGCAGTCACGTTGACCGCTTAGCCACGAATCCGGGTATGGAAAAATTCAAGATAGACTGGCTACGACTGTGTGTGGACGCGCACGCGGCAGGAAGCGCGTTGAGCAAGCCCTGGTGGTGTGTCGCTACCGCACAGATATCCAGATGGCCGGCTGGCGCTTCCCGGAGGCCAGCCTGACCACATGTTTTGCTACACTCTGCCGCTTCCGTCCGCGGCACGCGCGCTGCTCGACTAGTAAGTCTGCTCTCGTGCTAAACACTTACTCGTCAACCAACTCATTCAGAGTTCCACGAACGGGTCTGTAAACACTATTATTTGTCTTTATTCACTTCCATTGTGGAACCACCATCACTGGGTTATTATGTACCACGAATATACATAAATTTACGTTGCATCATGGAATTAAAGTATCTCACGATAGCGCATTTTTGATGAAACGTATTTGTGAAATACACACAAAAAACCTAGATTGCGGAAGTCTGTAGGCTTAGACCGTTGTCTTCTATGCATATAACGATTCTTGCAAACGTCTGTGCATGAAATTTATCACCGCTACGCCAGAGAAGTTGCTCGGCCTAGGTAGCGATACCAGCGAGAAATAGGAGCAGGTCGAGTCGTGAGTTGAAGGTTCTGGATGACATTTCTCTTGAAACATTTTCTCCAAAATTTGACTTTCGAACTCTCTGTCAGGATTTCTTCGTGAGACTTCGGGTACCCTCGAGTGGCTGAAACATTCGAAAACGAGTGACTTGTCCACTTACTATATACTGTTTTATATTATGGAACCTCATCACGAGCTCCCATCTTCTTGAAGGTGAAAGCGCACTCTGAAAGTCTGTTTCCTGTTATAGTGATCAGGAAGATCGTGGCTTCGACAAGCTTCGCTTATCCTTTGAGAAGTGGTCTTCTCTTTCCTTTAATAGGAAAAATTTGGGACTATTTTTTGAACAAGTTCGTAAATGATTCCATATTAATGCTCAGTTGCTTGCGTAACTGCTACATTTGTGAAATATTAATATGAGTGGCAAGACCTGTAGACAAAGACAAAAGGAGGAGGATGTGCAGTTCAAGCTAACATCTCACTGACAGAGAGAAGTTATTCTTGCCTGTCTTGTTGAAAGAACCACTCTATCAGTCAAATGACTTCGTATAGCGCCGTGGAAATTCACGATCAGGGTGGCAGGACGAGAGCTGAGCACCGTATTTGAGGAATACGAGGCATTTTGATCACTGAGAGTGTCTTATGTTATTGCCTAAATACCGAGAATGTTAACGACACCTATTACACCGTCTCTGTTACCCTTAAAGGATTTCTGTACTCGTACCATAAGAGCTGAGCGAAGAGCATTTTTAAACAGCCTAATCTTGATTGATAAATTCAGTAACTTTCTTCATTTTGCTGTAATCTTTCGCTTCCGTCATGAGTGATAGAAATGCCTCGACATTTTGATGCATACTATGTATTCTGTTCCTTTTTTCAGTGCAGTACCATTATAAAAACCATTATCCTCGCAGTAATCAAGAAACTGTAATCGAAGCAGGTGTCTCGCCACTTATCTCCTTTAGAGGATGTCTGCAGTATAGGGTGGATATCGTAGAACATGTGACAGATACTGCAATGAGAAAAAGATGTGGAACTTCTCATCTGATCTGACAGTCTACCCAAAACAAAACGGACACACACTTTACTACATAGCTAACGGGGCACACAATCACACGAATTTATCTGGCGTATATGAAATTGCGTCACGTCAGCCTGTGCAGCAATTTAATCGTACGCCACCCGGTTGAGCTCGTTTTTATTTAGACTAAAGAGTTACACTTTTATTGCTGTAGTCTCCTGCAACATAAACTGAAGATACTAGCACAACAGTGTTTGCACAGATTTAATGCCTAGAGTTAAGAGATGACATTAGGGGTTGCAAAATTACATAGAAGGCATAGGGAAGTAAAGAAGCTGGAACGAGATTAGAAGCGACCATGGTCACAGAATCACGCAATCCGCCAATCAACGGCAGGGGAGATTGTGTGGCGAGATTATTTTAAAGGGATGAAAATTAGTTTATAATGAAGTAACTGGCGGCTGATGGAGGCGGGCGGGTCGATCACGTAATGGAGTTAGCGGCGGCCGCTGCCTTGTTACTGCTGCGCGCGCTACACTGTACTCCGGCCCGTCCCAGTCGGGCAGGGGTTCGCTACTCACACCACCGCTGTGGCAGCAGCGTGGCCTACAAGTAGACATCCGCCTCTATTATAAACTCTACTTCCAAGAACTTCCACTGCAAGGCCAGCAGATCATACTGCGGACAGACTTTCAAGTACGCTCAACTATGTCACCGACCTTTGTGCGAACCAACCCTGAATTTACAGGGGGTGAACAAAACTCACACACTACCATTCCTAATAAGGTACAGGAAACCCGTTGCCATTCAAAACACGACGCCAGTCGTCTCGAAGTGGATAAATAATGTCGTGTATGTTTTAATGGGAATCTCATTCCATTCTTCCAGCAAAATATTGGCAAGTTTTGGTAACGATGATGGAGGTGGACAGCGAGTACTCACCCTTGTCTCCAAAATAGAACACAAATGCTCAATAATATCGAGATCTGGTAACTGCGGTGGCTAGGGGAGATGTGACAATTCATCCAAGTGAAACTTCCTGACATGTTAAAACTGTGTGCCGGACCGAGACTCGAACTCGGGACCTATGCCTTTCGCGGGCAAGTGCTCTACCAACTGATCTACCCAAGCACGACTCACGCCCCGTCCCCACAGCTTTACTTCTGCAGTACCTCGTCTCCTACCTTCCAAACTTCACAGAAGCTCATCCCCCAGCCTGTGGCAAAGCCATGTCTCCGCAATATCCTTTCTTCAGGAGTGCTAGTTCTGCAAGATTCGCAGGAGAGCTTCTGTAAAGTTTGGAAGGTAGGAGACGAGGTACTGGCAGAGGTAAAGCTGTGGGGACGGGGCGTGAGTCGTACTTGGGTAGCTCAGTTGGTAGAGCACTTGGCTGCCCGCGAAAGGCAAAGGTCCCGAGTTCGAGTCTCGGTCCGGCACACAGTTTTAATCTGTCAGGAAGTTTCATATCAGCGCACACTCCGCTGCAGAGTGAAAATCTCATTCTGGAATTCAACCAAGCGCACAAAAACCAGTCCTGGAGCATGCGCACTATGTGAAGAGGGGAACACAGCATCACCACTGGAGAACAAACATGGTACTGTGGGATGCGATTCTGTAGAGTAACCATGGGACCAATGGAATACTGCGGTATGGCTTCCGAAATCGTTACCGAACCCCCGCCATGCTTCACTTTTGGGATGTAAACTCATCCAGAAATTGGAACCAGTGTGAGACAAGACTTATCGACCAAATGACCTTCATCCATTGCTCCATAGTAAAGATTTTATAGCTTCAGCAACACATTTTCCGGTTACGAGAATTTGGTCATTGAAGAGTGGGTTTGGAATTGTAGCTTTCCCAGTAATTCCCTGCTTATGGAGCTCCGTTCAAGTTGTTTTGGTACTGACAGGGTTCACGAGTGCGAAATTCAGTTCTGCAGTGACGTTTGCATATGTCGACCTCTTATTTTTCGTCACAATCCCCTTTAATGGCTCTGGCTCTCAGCACTATGGGACTTAACATCCGAGGTCATCAGTCCCCTAGAACTTAGAACTACTTAAACCTAACTAACCTAAGGACATCACACACACCCATGCCCGAGGCAGGATTCGAACCTGCGACCGTAGAGGTCGCGCGGCTCTTTAATGACCATCGGTCACGATTACTCAACACACTTTCGTTCCCGTTGTGACTTATCTATTGATGTTTTTCCTCTTTCGCTTTAAGCGGTATAGATCTTCGATACGGTGGCTTCTGAAACACCAAATACTGCGTTTACCTTGATTACGAAAGCATCCACCACCGGCACCAACAATTTGCCTGCGTTCCAATTTACTTAGCTCCGACATAAGGCACTCACAACTACGCAGTACACTGATCTGGCCACGACTGACACTTGCAACGTGTTGAGGACTTCGCCCTGGTGCCGTCTGTGGACAAACGCAACAGCGCAACGTGCAGGCCTGGCTATCATATGCATTTATGTTCCAGTATGAATTTTTTGCCTTGTCTCCACATTTTTATCGAAACACTGTATCGGATTCGTTATCCACATCGTAGTTCACTGACGATTGGGAAGAATACTATCTGACGCCCAACGGAGTTGCTATATATGCCATTAAAATTCCAGGACCATAAAGGCATCACCCAACAATCGTCAAACTGGCATGAAATGCTCTTCACGCTTGAGTATGAAAATGTTTAACATTTCAGCGCAGCCACGCTTTCTAGGTAGGACTAAGGCCATCAACATTCTGTAAGTAATGATAGATTACGCAGCGGATTCCTCTTTCAGAAATCGTATTTGAATGTCGTGTGCTTGTGAGAATATCGTGTTAGGCTTTGTATAAGGAGAAGCGTCTACAGACAGCAGGTCAGCGGCAGGACAGAGGCCTGTCGAGTTTGCATTTTGTCGTTCCTCGGTGCTGCTGCTCGCGTTGGTCGGGATTCCACGACTGTTACTTGAATATGCAACCTATGCATTCAGGAGGGCCAAACTCAACGCCTTGCAGGGTTTCGATGGGCCCACGCGGCTAGCGCCAGAGAGGACGGTCATATTGTTCGTTCGGTACTGGAGGATCGTACAGTCAGGGCAAGTACCTTAGGAGATGGACTTGTTTGCTGCAAGACTAATATCCAAGAGGGCTGTGCGAATATGCCTTTCAACACGGCGGCCGTTGTTGCGGCTTCCCTTGACGCACTGACAGAGAGTCAGGCGCTGACAGAAGTGCGCTCGACAACACTTGAGACAGGAAGAGCAACATGTTGAGTTTTCGGACGAGTATGTGTACACCATCACCCTTGACGTGTCCATGTGTGGAGACTACAAAAAAAACGAGCGTTGTCAGAATGCATCCGTCACCTTCATACGGACCCAGCATCTCGTGTGATGGTTTGGGGTGTCACTGACAAGTCAGTACATAACACGATCACCTCTGGTTCTCATGGTCGGTAATTTGGACAGGAGTGTTAATACTTCTGACAGCCTAATGCCCTATCTTCGAAAAAGCCGTGACCTCATCTTTCAATAAAGAAACACAAGATCGCTTGTTATCCATGTTGCCCCCATAAAAAATGTGTTTGATAATCGCCGCCCCCCCCCCCCCCCACACACACACACCACACACACGCGCGAATTAGAGATAAGATTACATCACAGAAAATGAACTTTGTTTTTGTGTGTGAATTATCTGTGAAAGATATTTTCGATCCTTTTGTGTTAAACTAATAAAACAGATACTCCTTTCTTCTTCTTCTTCTTCTTCCAACATTGGTTATACAAGTATTATCATTCCCGTAACTTGCATTCTGTATTAGGTAATAACACTGTTTGAACTATTTTCTCTTTATTTGATAGCGTAGTACGAAACTTATCGTTCCCGTACAAATGAAATTTGCTTTATATAATGTTTTTCGCCTTCAAATTGGTTGGAAGCAGTTATTTCGGTGACCTTGTTGTGGCTTGGCAAGACAGCCAAGCCACTATGAGGAAGCCGAAAGGCACGCGTTTAAGCTCATGCAGGCTGGCGTGAGGTCTGGAACAGGACAAGGTAATTAACATAGCCAATAACGTACGTTGCTGTTGGAATACTTAACTTTAATCCACAATTGGTGAACATCGCTCGTGACGGTACATGTTTTACAGCAACAATAGTAACTGGTAATGGCGCCTTGCTAGGTCGTAGCAAATGACGTAGCTGAAGGCTATGCTAACTATCGTCTCGGCAAATGAGAGCGTAATTTGTCAGTGAACCATCGCTAGCAAAGTCGGCTGTACAACTGGGGCGAGTGCTAGGAAGTGTCTCTAGACCTGCCGTGTGGCGGCGCTCGGTCTGCAATCACTGATAGTGGCGACACGCGGGTCCGATGTATACTAATGGACCGCGGCCGATTTAAAGGCTACCACCTAGCAAGTGTGGTGTCTGGCGGTGGCACCACAGACCTCATGACCGCGGTGCCATAAGCGCGCTATCTTTATCCCATTTCAACATTTCTATGTCGAACCGGCAGCTTACATTTTAAACGAAGTCCAATCGCGATTATTATTATGATGCAAAACTAATTCTTTGCGTTGACGATTAACGATAACACGGTTTCTCGTCACCAGGCTCGCTGCTTTCCAACGACGACTGCTTGGCCTGACGCTAATTCTTGCATGAGGGTGAAAGTAAACTCATACGAGTATAAAAATCATCTTATGCCGCAATAACAGACTAGCAGAGCTAATGCCTTCTTGCCAATTTTACGATTACTTGTTTTCTTTCCTTATCGACAATGTAATATATCCTTCCTTAGTCAACATTTTACTTTCGTGAGCAAATGTAAAATAACGAAACTCATACAGCGGAAGAACGGTCAAACTTTACAAAACACACACAAACACATACACACATACAAGAACTTGCTGAAAATAAGCAGGATAGTATCTAAATCTTTACAACAATCCTCGTACTCCAAATACTGCATAAGTTAATGGCTAATCGACTATAGGAAAGATTCATAGGCAAAGTGAAAAAGAAAAAAGTAGCCACTTCTGAACACCAGAGGCCGCTTGAATGATGAATATGTCTGACTAGTTAAAACTAAAAGCTGAACAGTGATTTAACCTTGACACCGCCTTTCGTGAGCAGTGTGCTGCGCCTTCCTCAAAGCTGTAATTTCCCTCAGGTTCTTGTGGAACCCTACTAAACTCCACTGTCCCCGAGCGGTAGGTATCCGAAATTCTGATCCAGCACACAGTTTTAACCTGTCACAAATGTTCGTGAAATCGTGTACCGTGTGAAACGCATAAAATATATCAACTCAGTTTAGAACAAAATTTAAATAAAATTATCATAAAGCCTAAAGGAGGGTATCTTCTCGTGCTAGTCTGTCCGCGCAACTACCGCAACCTACCACCATTTGAAATTCGGACAGAACACACCCTCTGTGTCACATAATCGGCTGTCAGCCAGCTAATGAAGCACATCACTTCGGAATAGTCCTTCTTAAAAGATAATACCTACTTTTCTACGAGCCGTCATTTCTGTAAAGCTTATAATTAAGTAGCGGGGGCTGTGTGAAAGAGACTGGGTGCTTTTTAGGTTAAAGGGTCTCAGGAAACCACAGAAAGGGCGTCCGTCTAAAAGGGGGCAGGTAAAACACAGTAAAGTAATTGTAGAAGCGATCGGTATTGTAGTTGTAAATTGTCATTGCTGTGTTGGGAAAGAACCAGAGCTCCAAGCCCTAATAGAAAGCACTGAAGCTCAAATACTTATAGGTACAGAATGCAAGCTAAAGCCTGAAATAAGTTCAGCCGAATTTTTTTTTCAAACGATTCAACAGTGTTGAAAAAGGATAGATTAAATACAGTTGGTGGTAGTGCATTTATTGCTGCCGGAAGTGGTTTGCCTTGTAGTGCCCAGTGAAATAGTATGGGTAGAGGTTATACTTGACAATCGGACTAAACTATTAACTGGATCGTTTTACCGACCCCTCCCCCCCCCCCCCTTACTCAGAAGATATAGTTGCTGAACAGTCCAAAGAAAACTTGTGTCTCATTTCAAGTTGGTACCCCACTCATACAATTATAGTCGGTGGCGACTTCAATCTACCCTCGATATGCCGGAAAAATTATACGTTTAAAGCCGGTGGCAGGCATAAAACGTCATCCGAAATTGTACTGAATGCTTTCTCAGAAAATTATTTTGAACAGTTAATTCGTGAGCCTACTCGAAGTGTAAATGGTTGCGAAAGCATACTTGACCTCTTAGCAACAAATAATCCTGAACAAATAGGGAGTTATCATGACGAGTACAGGGATTATCGACCACAAGGCAGTTGCTGCTAGGCTGAGTACCACAACCATCAAAAAGAAACGCAAAGTACATCTATTTAAAAAGCTGATAAAAATACTCTTAACGTCTTTTTAAGAGACAGTTTTTACTCCTTCGGATCTGATCACGTAAGCGTAGAAAAGATATGGAATGATTTCAAAGAGATAAATACCACGTAAATTAATAAGTGATGGTACTGATCCCACTTGGTACACAAAACGGGTCAGTCGCTGTTGCAGAAGCAACGAATGAAGCATGCCAAATTTAAAAGACCACAAAATCCCAAAGATAGGCAAAGTTTTGCAGAAGTTCGAAATATAGCGCGCGTTTCAATGCGAGATGCTTTTAATAATTTCCACAACAGAACTCTGTCTTGGAATCTGGCAGAAAACCCAAAGCACACCAGTGGCAGGACGCAAGCAATACTTTCACTCCGCGATAACAAAGGTGAAGTCACTGATGACAGTGCCACTAAAGCAGAGTCATTAAACATGATTTCCCGAAACTGCTTCACCAAAGAAGACGAAGTAAACATTCGCGAATTCCAAACTGCGAAGATGAGATACATGGAAGTAGATATCCTCGGTGTAGCAAAGCAGCTTAAATCACTTAATAAAGGCAAGGCTTCCGGTCCAGATGGTATACCAGTCAGGTTCCTTTCAGAGTATGCAGATGCAATAGCTCCATATTTAGCAATTATGTACAACCGCTTGCTCACAAAAAGTTCCGTACCTAAAGACTGAAAGTTGCTCAAGTCACACCAATACCCAAAAAGGGAAATAGGAGTAATCCGCTGAATTGCAGGCCCATATCACTAACATCGATTTGCAATACGGTTTTGGAACATACACTGTATTCGAACATTATGAAGTATTTACTGACACATAGTTAGCACGGGTTCAGAATACATCGTTCTTGCGAAACACAACTAGCTCTTTATGTTCATGAAGTAATGAGTGCTATCGACAGGGGATGTCAAATTGACTCCATGTCTTTAGATTTTCAAAAGGCTTTCGACACCGTTCCTCACAAGCGTCTTCTAACCAAACTGAGTGCCTACGGAATATCGCCTCAGTTGTGCGACTGGATTCGCGATTTCCTGTCAGAAAGGTCACAGTTCGTAGTAATAGACGGAAAGTCATCGAGTAAAATAAAAGTAATATCCGGCGTTTCCCAAGGAAGTGTTATAGGCCCTCTATTGTTCCTGGTCTATACTAACGACATAGGAGACAATCTGAGTAGCCCTCTTAGATTATTCGCAGATGATGCTGTCATTTACCGTCTTGCAAAGTCATCAGATGACCAAAATGAATTGCAGAATGATTTAGGTAAGATATCTGTGTGGTGCGAAAAGTGGCAATTGACCCTGAATAAAGAAAAATATGAAGTTATTCACATGAGTACTAAAAGAAATCAGCTAAATTTCGATTACGCGATAAGTCACACAAATCTGAGGGCTGTATTTTCAACTAAATACTTAGGGATTACAATTACAAATAACCTAAATTGGAACGATCACATAGATAATGTTGTGTGTAGAGCAAACCAAAGACTGCGATTCATTGGCAGAACACTTAGAAGGTGCATCAGATCTACTAAAGAGGCTGCTTACACTACACTTGTCCGCCTTATTCTGGAGTGTTGCTGTGCGGTGTGGGATCCTTATCAGGTGGGACTGACGGATGATATTGAAAAAGTTCAAAGAAGGGCTGCTCTTGTTGTATTATCGCGAAATAGGGGAGGCAGTGCCACAGACATGATACGTGAATCGGAGTGGCAATCATTAAAACAAAGGCGTTTTTCGTTGCGACGATCACGATAAAATAGGAGAAATCGGCGCTCGCACAGAAAAATTTAAGTGCTCGGTTTTCGCGCGCGCCGTTGGAGAGTGGAACGGTAGAGAGAAAGCTTGAAGGTGGTACATTGAACCTTCTGCCAGGCACTTAATTGTGAATAACAGAGTAATCACGTAGATGTAAAAGTTCACTTCGCCCACAACTTTCTTTCTTCAGAAATGACTAAGAGTAATACAGAATTGTACAACCAGATCGAAATAGAGGAGCTCATTTAAAACCTCAAATGGCTCCTTGCGGGACGTGTCTCCTATCGAGCCCCAAATACTACTTTCAAAACCGTAGGATTGGAAAAATACAAAAGAACATACCAGGTATTGGAAAGCTTTACATCACTTGAACAAAAATGGAGGTTGAGAAAAACCGGAACGAATCCAACGAGAGATGCTATTGACACTGAATGAAATTCGCACGGTTTACAGTTTTCCACTCTTCTGTTTGTCGTCTTGCGCCAACTTCGGTTCCTTTAACGACGAATCCTCTCGACTACTGTCTTAAAAATCAACCAGCTGTTTGTATGCTGTGTAACAGCTCTCTGAGGGGTGCTCCACTAGACGTGAAGTACCCAATTTTGAGCAGCGCGCCTCGTCAGCTGCGACAAACGCTCGCTTCGGGAGATGGCCGGGCGACGTCGAGTGAGCGTCCCCGGAGTGCTCTTCATTGTGGCGGTGGCCTTTCTGCTCCAGTCCCCAGCCGCCAGCCACCGTTGCGCAGAGGGCAATTGACATGCGAGCGCATTTATCAAATTAACCGCAAACGCTGCCTCAGCGTGTCGCCACCTACATGCGGCAGTATACTTTCCATATCGCCCGACGGCTTCTCTCACGCACACTCCTGTCAGATAGAACGGACTCCTGTTTCAAACTTTTTGATTTCGTATTAGTACCGATACTGCACTTCAATGGGTAACGAAACTTCATTGTCCATATTTTCCTTCTAAGAGGTTACACTTTCTTTAACTGATAGACCCTTGAGAGGTATGACCAGCATACAGTTTCCGTTCGGTTCGTTATAGCTAGTGCAAAAATAACATCATGTTTCTTCCGTAAGCGAGTATGACTTCAGACTTTCTGAATGTTAGGCAGTGTTCGCTCCGTTCTTTCGCCATTTCGAAGCAATTTATGGTGTATCGAGAATCGAGCCACATTTTGAACATCAAAATAAATAAAAGGCAAGATTTCGTACTTGAAGTGGTGATTATAGTGTCGACGACGATGACGACGACGACGACGACGATGATGATGATGATGATTATGAAGGTAAGAGTACAGTCAGTGAGTGTACCGTTCAGCGCAGAAGCTGAGCTCTTTTATGGAATGACAGTGAAACCCCTATTCTTTAAAGAATCGAACTCCTATAAATAAAACAGCTTCAAACGTCTGGTTGCTTTACAATTTTGTTAATGGTTTAAATATTTCACGTAAAGCACGTAAGCGAGAAAAGGTTTAGAAAAGGTTTGAAGTTCAGTTTAAAGTTTGTTGTAAGCCACTAAGTACCGTTATTATGAAACACTGGAAGAATGTAGTCGACGCCATATCTCCTGAACAATATATCGTAATATAAGCTTGGAAGTACATTCAATGAGATATGTACATACTGTCTACAAAGTCTGTTGCGAATAGAGTCAGTAGTAAGAAAGTAATCAATTAAAACGTTATGGTCTGATGTTCAAGTTTTACTGCGTGTCATTTCAAACTGAAGTTACTTATTCACGCATCTAAATGTCTATGACGTCATATCTCCAGAACTGTTTGTCGTAAAATGATATAATTTGCAAGTACATTGACTGATATACGTGGATGCTCTCTAAAAACTGTATTGAGATTGTGGTCAGTAGAAGTAATTAATTAAAACAACTCGTCTGATTCTGTAATTTTACTGAGTAAGCGATAAACTTTTTTTTTTATTTCATCATTTTGCGGGAGACGTCAGCGAGAAAAAGTGTTTGAAATTATGTGTTACGTTTCTTGGAAGCCGCTAAATGCTCTCATTCTCAAATACTGGCGGAATAAAGTCTAGCTATTTCCGCGCTGTCAGTTATGATGCCTCAAGATATTCACGCAGGTTCTAACTGTAATATTTGCCTTATTGTGTTAAACTTTCAACATATCATTATATATCTTAATGAGCAGATGAGGACAGCAATTTAAATTTTTAAATTACGTCGATACATACGCGAAAGACTGAAATTCATATAATTCAATTTTTTTTTTTTTGACCGTGGAAATCGTTAGGTGTGAAACCTGGAACCGATACTGGGTTCCGGGATAGTCGCTTAGTAATGTAGATAATCATGGCACACTGTCGCTTCTGTGACCAGTTTATCACGGGCAATAACTAGAATATTATGTTATGCGTATGTTACCGGTGTCCACGCTTGCAACAATCCACAAATAATTTATCATTCTGAGCTTCATGTCAAATGTAAGTACCCTTATTACCTACCCATAAAAGGTCCAGCCTATCATTTCACGCTAATGGATCTCAGAGATTTTGCGTACACTTGGTCAATAAATACTCCACAAGAGAATTACCATGTGCTTATCATGTGCTTTCATTGTTGACACAGATATCATTCGAATGCATGTAAGAAGTAAAATACACGGACTTAGATATCGTAAGAGAAGTCAGAATCACAAGTCTCCGAACTTACAGACCAATCATGTGTTGTGAAGGATAGCCCTCCTGTGCTCACAAGATGACTCGAGCCTTTCGACTTCATCTTCCTATGGGGTCGAGGCTGTGAGGAAACTGTCTTGAACCACAAGCAGTTACCACAGAACTTTTTGGGTACTCTTTCCGCCTAGTTGCTGCTTCTGTGACGTCTGCTGAAATCCATAACCCGATAGTGGAATCTTATCTCTTGGCTAGATCAGCTGCTCAATACACCGAATCCGGAAGTTTGTGCGCCTTTGTCGGCAATGAACGAGCCGCCTGAGCAATGCTGGTACGACTCACGACCCACCCTCACAGCTTCACTTCTGCCAGTGCCTGTTCCCACTTTCCGAACTTCATAGAATCTGCCTGCGAAAGGAAAGGTTCCGGGTTCGAGTTCTTGTCGAGTGCAAAGCTCAATGCCTCAGGAAGCTTTGAAACATTCCACACTCCGCTGCTGAGTAAAGATTCATTCCGGAAGCTGCACTGCAGTTGTGACCGTACGAGTACACGCTGCCCTGAATTTCATTTCTGGAGCCTCTGTATTCCGCTCTTGGCCGGCTTCGTTAGATAATAGTGAACAGAAAACAAGTACGATTACTTCAGAAGAGTTGCACAACACACCATAATGGGAAAAGCAGTCTGATAAGGTTGTCATATGTCACTGTTTTTCATTGAAGTTAAAATCTTCTGGGTTATTAGGCAGCGTCATATTTCTTGTAAAATGATCGACTTTTCGACCCCTCTACTGGATCTTCCTCAGGATCTTCTGGTGTCCACTACTGCTACAACACCAGGAGGTCCTGTGGAAGACCCAGCAGAGAGGTCGAAACGTCGATCATTTTACAAGAAATATGACGCGGCCTAATGACCTAGAAGATTTTAACTTCAGTGACAACGGCCACGATAGACTGCAGACTTATACAACTGTTTTTCATGTTTGCAACTTTCTTTGCATACGTACTTTCTTCTTGAAATCTCTTGCGAATAGCTCCGAATAAAGTATTCATATATTAATCAATGCCTTATTGCGTATTTATACAGGTTCACTGTGAATAATGATGGAATGCATGCCGCCTTTAAGGATCGTAGCTGTCAGCCAGCTGTCGTAGCCATCCTAGTACGCCTCATGGGTTGACTACAAGGTTCAGTTTATCGTTATTTCCTCTCAATTTCTCCATGTTGCCAATCTGTGGCATAATGCAATAGTATTGCCCCCATTATAAGAAAAAACACATGCTTCTGCGTGTGTCCTTACCATTATAACGAACACATCAAGGGCTCTGTTTGAACATCGATCAGAACGTTCAAAACAAGTAATTGCATTACTGAAGTGCACAGAGAGCATGTGAGGAATCAACACCAGCAGGTTACGGCGCGACACACGGCTGTCAGTGCCGACGGATGCAGCCTGACCCCACATGACCCGTGAAACGCGCTGCCCTGTTCCGGCACGCCACTCCATCGCTACACGTGCATTGTCAGAGTGGGCGCTAAAGCCGGTCTTTTCAGCAGCAAACGAGTCGATACTCGTTTATGAGCCACGTAATCGAAAACGGGCCATCGCCCGGATCGGCAGCTGTAATCATGACGGACGACCGGCAACACTACCGATTTGGTAACCGTTAATGGCCAGTCCAGTTAATGGGAAGTCGCCATTAGCGCATTGCCCAGAGCTATAACGCGGGGCTCTCTCCAAGCTCACGAAGAGGCGACTGTGATTTTGCAACAAACGAGACTTTTACGTTACCCGTCACAAATTTTACGCCCGTATCTCCGAGTAAGTTCTGTGAAAATAAAAGCTGTTAGTCTGCTGATCGTAACTGACCTGAGTTTCCTTTTAGTCTCCTTTTTTTTGCAGTAATATACTTGTTAATAAACAGAAATGCCTTTTCTCCCTCCATCACCCCTCACGGCATTCTTCCAATCTTCTCAAGCTACTCATCGGGTACTAAGAGTTGTAAGTTAAATGTATAGTAAGTGTGTGTAGGGAATATCGCCATTCTATTTCGAACAGTGACGTCCACATTCCTACCGGAGAACTCATGCGAACTTTACTAATCGTAGCTTTATAGGAATTGGAGGATAATTAAGCATCACACATTTCTGAAGGGGGCGTGGCACCATGTTAGCTTTAGATCCGCTTGGAACGTAAAATACTAACGGCTGAAGCACAAACTATGATTAAAGCTCTGGATACAGACGCTATTTCGACACGCGCGTAGCTACTGAAACCATGTTGTGCGATAGCTATATTATTACAGTATTGTCTTTGATACAGGACGCCACATCGTAGCGATGGCACTGAAATGAGGTTAGTTTGAAGGGAATGGGTGTTGTATACTGTTTATGATAAAATTGTACGCTTATGTTTTGCGGCACCAGCATTGTAAGGGCGTACCCAGGATCTGAACTGCGGGAGCATTGTAAGGGCGTACCCAGGATCTGAACTGCGGGAGGGGGGGGGGGGGGGGGGGGGGGCGGCAAGTCATACTACTCTCAGGAAACAAGGACTCGAGACAATATACAGCACTTCTTATTAAATAAAACAGTAAACCGCTGAAAAACTGGTTTTAATAAACATTTTAAATACAAGAATGCACTTGTACAGTCCGAGAAAACATTCAGCATTTCTTATTAAATAAAACAGTAAACTAGTGAAAAACTGCTTTCAATAAACATTTTAAATATAGGAATGCACTTGTTTAAAAATACAACTTTTTAATTCAGTAATAATCTTCTAGGATTTGCCGCAAATTTCTCAATTACTTTCTTCTCTAACATCTCGCAGTTTTCTTTTACATAATTGCGGTGTACGCTCATCAGGCAAAATCCTGTGAGCCTTTCTTCTCCCACAGTGCTTCTGAGCCACGTCTTCACTCTTCGAAGTGTGCTGAAGGATCGTTCCACAGTCGCTGTTGTGCATGGAATAGTGCTTAAAATATTTAGTGCTTTTTTCATGCTACGGGAAAAAATATTGGTCTCGTTAAACAGGTCAACCACTTCCATATCCTTTAATTTAGCTTCAGTTATATTCTTTTTCCTCCACAAATTGTACCATAGTTCCAGTTCTCCTGCAATGTCATCCAATCCATAAAATGTTTTAAACAATTCTGCACTTTTAAGGAAGTCTATTACACTAGAATTGCTCATATTCAAGGCATGTAGCTTGCTAAGAGCAAAAGCTGGTGTATTTTCTGGGGAAAATCGTATATTTAATGATGACATGAATGATTCGATGTATGGTATTACCAGCGAACGTCGCCAGTATTCGTTGTCATTTTGGGATGGTGGATTGTTTCTGAATTTTTGCTTGCAAGCAAAATGTGGAACAGTAATTTCTATTTCCAGTTCCTCTGCTAAAACTTGTGCTTTTGCAAGTAATTCGCTAGTTACTCCGTCTGCTTCCTTTCGATCATTACTGAGCACGCCAAGGATTCCTCTGGTGTGTTCCCTCACCGCGATCATATCTACAGACTTAGACTGCAGGACATTAGCTACTAGTTCCAAAACTACTGAGTATTTGGCTATTGTTTGTAGAGATAACATGAACACTGGTTTGGTAATGGCTGAATGCAACTGATACGCAGATTTCCTCGTTGCATAATTTCCCTCAGTAGACAATTTTTCTAGGGCTCTCACAACCTCTGGGAAATTTTGAGAAAGTAGTCTGATGGATTTATATTTTTCAGACCATCTCGTCTCACACATTCTTGTTAAATTGGGAGCGTATTTCCGACGTGTACTCGATTCTCTAAAAAAGTTTATAGTGTCTTTCACAATGGCAACAGTATTCCTAATTTCCGGCACTGCGTTTGCATCGTTCACCACAAGGTTGAGTTTGTGGCCTGAGCAATGAACGTATGATGCTCGATAATATTTCTTTATTAAAATGGCTTGTACGCCATCACTTGCACTAAATGTCTCGCCATCTACTGCTTGTCATAACCTGCACGTCAACTGCTATTAGTCTACAGTTAGCGTCTGCTGTAACTAAAAAATTAATAGTTTAGGAGCAGAAAAGCATTTTACATTTAAATATGGTAGGAGAAACAATGTTGTTCGTTAGAAACTTTACACAGTCATGATCCCTTACTGCCTATCAGTGAATACGCTGTTCCTTGGCGACGTAACATGCCTGCGAATAGCAGAGCGGATTGCTTATCGCTAAATTTATCATTTATATAAACTTCCCTGCCGACAATAACGTGCCGAAGACGAAAAAATTACTCCCGGATCTGCGCGAACGAGTTCGAATATCTTGTAGGAGGGTGCCGCTGCCCCCCCTTGCCCATCGCTGGGTACCCCCATGGCCATATCCTGAACTGTGTTTATATTCCTCTCTCTTTCACATTCAAGATTTGACAGATTTTTATTTTGTTTTAATTTTGTGGCACTATGTATTCGTCTTGCTACAGTCGTAAGTTAACGCCCTCTGTCTGCAAATTGTGCAAACTTTGTTCTGTGCGTTATCGTATTTTAACGGTTTGCGTGACTTACGTTTTTGAGGCAGGTACTGGGAACCATCTCAGCAATTGACTAAACGGCTGTGGAAGACCACCAAAAACCACATTCTGGATCGCCGGTGTGTCATTCATGCGCCACGAGGATTCGACCCGGGTTTGGTTCACCTCCTGGTTTCGAAAGTTATCGTTCCGCGCGTTAAGGTATGCGAGCCGATCCACGAGCTCTCATTGTTTTCCACTGATTAGATCTAGGCACATCTGCTTCTGACATGAAATGTCCTCTGTTTATTTTGTGATAGCAAAGAAAATGTTTCCCTTTTTCAAGACTTGTCTGTAGGTCGAAGTGATACGAAGCAAACACTTGAAGGCGCTGAAAAAGTCAACTGCAGCGCAGTATGACGCTGGCAGATGAAGACTATGGGCGTATCGTTTCAATGGACAAAGTGCCAGAGATGGACCTGCCAACCGTACGTACCCCTCCAAACTGGACAAACTTACGACTTTCAGTGACCTGGAAATGATATTTGATGCAGGTGGTGTCCCGCAGATCGTATATTTTTGAAAAAAGTAATATTTCTACACGGCGAACAGCTACTGTTAAAGTAATTCATTGTTTGCTACCGCTTTAAGTCTAATGGTTATCTTCAGGCATCATTAAATTATTTATGACAGCCTACATGACAATGTTTTTTTCTGCAGCGTCAACTAAAATACAAGCACGAAGTTAACCGAATACTGTCAATCACGTTCTGGCTTTTTGGTGCGGTGGTTTTCTGTTTGTGTATGTGTATAGGTGTTCCACACGAGTATGATGTGATAATGATTATTTCGGTTTAAAGAAACTAAATATTCACCCCATCCCAGGACGAATTTGTGTACCCCATCTGCATCGCCATTAATTACTTCGTCTTTTTGTCTTTTGCAGCAGTTTGCTTCACGTTATACCAGTCCCATTGTTGCTAAACTTTGTTGACGTATTTTTGCCTTAATAATCTGACTTCTTCATGCATGTTTTCCAACAATACACAACTCTTTGTTGTTGTCGTCTGGTTTTACAATGAAACCATTGTTTATATTGCCATTTTGAGTTGAGACTTTGCAGTGAGAAGATGGGCAGGTCAGTTGAACTAACGCCAGAAAGGAAAGCTGCTATACTTGCTTATTCGTCTGTTGGTCTCAGCACCAGAGAGACAGCCTCCAAGACAGGATTTTACGAGTCTACGATTTCGAGGTTACTGAAAAAATTCAGGGAAAAAGGAAATGTTGATCGTGAGGAAGGAAGAGTTCGGAAAAGGGCGTCTAATGCCAAACAGGACAGGGTATTGAAAAGGCTTTCGCTCAACGATCGCCACCTGTCATCAACTGAAGCGAGACTGGGAAGAAATGTGCGACATCTCAGTAACCAGTGGAACTGTAAGAAATAGACTACTGGAGGCTGGACTCTCAGCCCGTCATCCACGAAGGAAGCCTTTATTGACCAAGATAATGCGACAACTGCGATTACAATGGGCAAAGGCACATGCGACATGGACAGCAGAGATGTGTAACAAAGTAATCTTTTCAGATGAGTCCAAATTTAATCTGCATGGCTCAGATGAAAAGTGTTCGTGCGTCGAAGAAAAGGTGAAGAATTTTTGCCATCATGCATAACACATACAGTCAAACATCCACAAGGACAGGTGGTCTGGAGGTGCATTACCAGTCACGGAGTAGGTCGTATGAACTTCATCAATGGCACTGTCGACGCAGATGACTACATAAGCATCCTTGAAAGGAAGCTTATGCCAACAATTAGAGACCAGTTTGGAGATGTTTCCAATTACGCTTTCCAGGACGACTTTGCTCCTTGCCATAGAGCTTTGAAGTTGAGTCCTATGACTAATATTTGTACCAAACACGAAGCAGATTACTTTCTTGTTTAATTATCACGTAGTTCTACATTTCAAGCAAAATATTTCCTTCCACAAAATGGGGTTCGATTATTAGAGTGGCATGGAAACAGCCCTGATCTCAATCATATTGAGAGCTGTTGAAAGGTTATGGGAAACGCTATCACCAAATAGAAGCCACGGAATAAACGGGAGCTGTTGGAGACCTTTGTACGTGTGTGGTTTCATGAACTGAATGACTAGTACATTAAAAAGTTAATTCTTTCAATGCCTTCAAGATGCCAAGCGGTGATTAAGGCGCGTGGTGGAGCAACAAAGTATTAAATGCAACAGTGTATTCATATAAGGCAATACAAACACTAAAATCCACCAATGTTATGCTACAACATTAATATGCAGCGTTTCTTTCAAAATTAATATTCACATTTCAGAACAGCTAACATAATAGCTGACATATCCACTTACACTCATTTTTCAAGAAAGTGTTAAGTAATAAAAAACAAACATTTTTCATAGAAACAAAAATTAAGATTAAAAACAAAATGACAAACATTATTGTGTATATTCATTTCTGACAGAAATCAAGAGAAATAAGGCAAATTTAGTTCAGTTATTGAATGAGTGTAACAAAAATTGTTAACTGTAAGAGGTGATGCAATAAATATTTCCACCACCGTATATGTGTGTGGAGTAAATCTCGTGTACAAAAGTGAGGAAGTGCTTGCGTGGCATGTAGCTGTGGCGGGGCGTGGTACATGAATATGCAGACAGCATTCACACGAAAAGATGGAACCGGATTGAGAGTACATGAAAACTGATTGATTTGAAGCACGGCGGCTTATATTTTATTTGACGGCACAGTAAAAGTGCTGCCTTGTAGGCTGCTGTAAATAAGATGAGCAAAAGGTCAGCTATTTAAATATCAGCTTTTGGTCGTTATTCAATATGACTCCTTTGAAAACACTAAGGCGCGGGAAATCTCTTATATTAGTAGCAAAGCAGCTAAGTAACATCCGTTTAGCACGGAAAGACGGAGAATATCTTTGGTAATGCAAGTGACAGACAAAATGAATATAAAGCATAGCTGCAGTCTCAAAGAACTTCGCTGTGGCCTAGATACTAAACCCTGATGAAATGAAATTACATGGAATAATATTTGGCGCGAGACGAGGCGAAGGCGGACTTCCGACGCGGCGCTGGTAACAGACTGGGAGGGGGTGACGGACGCGACAGGGGCCCCGCCCACGGCCGCTTCCCGCGAAACGACGCGGGCGGCAGCAAATAGCTGGCAACGCCCACTAGCTGCTCCGCTCCTCCGCTCGTTTTTCTTCAGCGCTCGCTGAGAGTCAGGGCGAACCGTGAAACTCACTGGGCACGCACGCTGCTCCTGGGCAAGTAGAGATCCCGCCGGGCCGAAACTGGCAGCTGACACAGCACACAATAAATACAGCTTCTGGCCATGCGCTCGTGGTGCTATGCGTTTAGGATGATTAAGTCTACCTCTACATGCACATAAATACTCCGCAAGCTGCCGTACGATGCTCGGCGGAGAGGACGTGGTGTCAATATTAGCCATTTCCCCTGCTCCACTTGCAGACTTGGGCGAGGGAAAAGTGACTGTCTCTATGTCTCCAAGAGCCCTAATTTCCCTTAATGTATGGCTCTGAGCACTATGGGACTTTACATCTGAGGTCATCAGTCCCCAAGAACTTAGAACTACTTAAACCTAACTAACCTAAGGACATCACACACATCCATGCCAGAGGCAGGATTCGAACCTGCGACCGTAGCAGTCGCGCGGTTCCGGACTGCAGCGCCTAGAACCACGTGGCCACCGCGGTCGGCCCTTAATGTATGTTCGTGGTCCTTACTCGAAATGTGCGTTGGCGGCAATAGGATCGTTCTGCAGTCACTTTCCCAAAATTCGAGCAATAAAAGAAGGTCGACCATTCGCCTCCCCGACTACTAACCTGACGCGCATATTCCACTTCATATCGCACTATAACGTTACGCCTGCATATTTAATCGACCTCAAGTTGTACACTACTAATGGTGTATTCGAACATTACAGGGTTATTTTTCCTACTCATCTGCACTAACTTACATTTTTCTGCATTTAGACCTAGCTGCTGTTCATCACACCGAACAGAAATTTTGTATAACTCATCTTGTATCTTCAACTCAACGATGACATCTTTCCGTAGACCACAGCAGCATCAGAAAACTGCAGGTTGCTGCTGACCCCGTCCGTCAGATCATTTATGTATATAGAGAAATAGCGGTCCTACCATTCTCTGAGGCTTTTCTGACGAAAGCCTAGTTTCTGGGGCGCTGATAACCACGCCGTTGAGCGCCCCACAACCACAACATCATCATCCCTAGTTTCTGATGAACACTCACCGTCGACGACGACGTATTGGGTCCTATTACTTAAGAAGTCTTAGAAAAAAATGGCTCTAAGCACTATGGGACTCTGAGGTCACCAGTCCCCTAGACTTAGAAATTACTTAAACCTAACTAACCTAAGGACATCACACACATCCATGCCCGAGGCAGGATTCGAACCTGCGACCGTAGCAGCAGCGCGGTTCCGGACTGAAGCGCCTAGAACCGCTCGGCCACAACGGCCGGCAGAAGTCTTCGAGCCACTCAAATATCTGGGAACCTATTGCATACGCTCGTACCATCGTCACCAGTCTGCAGTGGGGCACCGTGTCACACGCTTTCCGGAAACACAAGAATATTGAAACTGCCGTTGCTCTTCACCCAAATTTACAGGATATCATGTGAGAAAAGGGCAAAAGTAATACGAATTGATCCACTATAATGTAATAGTTAACCCTTATGCCTTATGAGTCACATACCTGCAGCGCGGATGAAAGAAATTTATCGAAGTGATCACATTAAACACTGCCGCGTCAAAATAATGCTCGCATATACGCCACCAGTGCAATAAAACAGCCGGCCGCTGTGGCCGAGCGCTTCTAGGCGCTTCAGTCTGGAACCGCGCGACCGCTGCGGTCGCAGGTTCGAATCCTGCCTCGGGCATGGATGTGTGTGGTGTCCTTAGGTTTGTTAGGTTTAAGTAGTTCTAAGTCTAGGGGACTGATGACCTCAGATGTTAAGTGACATAGTGCTCAGACCCATTTTGCAATAAAACAGCCATTCACGACCCCAGTCACTATGTGGTTCCGCATAGTTCATACGCTTTCCATCTTTTGTCGTCGCAGTTAAAGTCTTTGATAGCTAAGGCTCTCTCTAAACATATCTGAGAACTTTCAAATCTACACCAGTAAAACCTTCGTACATGCAATCAAGAAAGTACTCGCCATTAGGAGAGAACTCTGAATACAGGACTAGAATATGCAGGGTATTTTAGAATTATTAATTCTGTTTCACTACTTTATACCTTGTACATGAATGAAGATAGAAACATGCTGCAGATTTTAACTTAGGCACTGAAACTAAACCTTTCCCTTGGTGCCAGTTGTAAGTTGCCGGTAGGGGTCTCCCTGGTGTAACTATCTCGATTATTCGTTAACCTTTTTGCGTTGAGACGAGATGACGATGACACAGCAACACAAGGCGTTTTGCGTTCTCCGTCTCAACAGCTGCAGTTCAGTTACAAATGTGCGACGGGAGGGCGGCACTGCACCACCTCTGTCCGCAAAGTGTGTGCGAATCTCGATCCACTGGCTTCGAAAGTCGTCTGGTCTCAAGTTAGGTGATTTTTCTTTTGGTGGGGGATTTACGACTCTGTCCGTGTGCCTCCGCTTCCAACAACGATGGATAAACAGCAACGCCACATAGCAACAACAGCGAATGCTGTATCTTTAGACACGCTCGCAAAAGCATGGGACGAGTTTGACTGTCGTCTGGATCAGAATCAGTTTATCACTCTGCGGCGGAGTGTGCTCTGATATGAAACTATGTAGCATATTAAAACTGCGTGCCGCACCGGAAGTTTGAACCCGGGATGTTTGCTTTTGCGGGCAAATGCTCTACAGACTAAGCTACCCAAGCACGACTCAGGGCCCGCCCTAACAGCTTTACTTCCACTGTACGTCATCTCCTAAACTCTTGATGTTTGTCGTATATCCACGAACAGCATATTCAATTTTGTGAAAGGTAAATGGAAACATTGATCGTAAGCGTAACTGACGAAAGTAAGTCAAGGTTCTATTCTGGCGTGTAAATGATATTCTCCAATCAAAATCGGATGGTTCTTTTGAAAATAATAACTTTGTGGTTCAAGGAGTGAGTAAAAATTTACCTCACGTTCCTATCTTCATTCCTGTAGATGATGTAATCTCGTGAAATCGGATATATCTTTGGTACACCCTATGTTAATCATCTGTATACATTTTTTGCAGATTTGAAGATAAATGTGGAGAGAGTTTCAGGCTGTGGTTCAAAGCTGATAATGGAGTCCAAAATATTTTTGTCTATAATGAAGCCAGCTCCAAGGTGCATTGTGCTTTCCACAATTTCTTGCCTACCTTCCCTTTTTGTAATCTGAAGCCTCCATCGTTAAAATTGTTTTCAGCCATGAATCTGGTTTCTTGTAGGGCCGTTATGTGAATTTTGTGGTTCTTGAGGGTGTCTATAAAATCTTTTTAAATTTCCAGTTTTTAGAAGAGAATTTACGTTCAAAGTAGCTATGTAATTTGGTTTTCTATATTTAATCTTGTTTGTCGTTCCAAGACGCTTCTGCTCATCTCTGTGTAATGCTGCAGACTCCCCAGAATCCGACTGTCTGCTTCCACAGTTTGGTGTGGTGGCTTGTCCACCTCGGATAGTTTTTTCACATCGCACTCTTCCGTGATTGATAAAATATTACGTGTAGGGTGGCTCTTATTGGTAGATCTACTAGTTTACAACAGTTATAATTTTTAATGCTTCATTACTGCAATGTTATTTCATTTATTGCATTATTAAGAAATGGAAGTTTTTGTTCGTAATAAAATTTTCGTCTGAACACTTGATAAATACAAATGAATAAATTCATTGCATCATCTAGCTGTTCAGACTAGCATTGATTTTTTTTATGTTTTTTGTAATTATGCAAGGCACTCCGTTGCCTGCTATTTCTTTACCTTTTTCCAAATATCCACCACGAAAAGAATATGACGTTAAAATCAGGGGTATCTCAGCTATCTACGAACTATATGCAGTTACTGAACTTCACATGATATCTTCAGTGATATTTACTACTATAGAAACAACAGAAATTTCAAATCCTTTGATTCATTTAAAAGCAGTAGAGCTTTCTCATATGGTCCAGTAGTTGGGTTAACGGTCGGCACGAATTGCGTGGCTACTGCGACGTGTAAAGCTTCCAGAAAGCATTTCTAGCTGTAGATGTCTGTGAGAAAGAGTAATGGTAGTGCAAAATTAAGCAAAAACAACACATAAGAAGCTAGTCTCTGGATTCACTTAATTCTCAATTACATGAGAATTAAGTGAATCAAAACGAAGTAGTTAACAGCCTAGCAAAGAAATGCTCCTCTTACGCTTGGGCTATAACACAAACCTTCAAAAGTAAGTTCCGACAAAAAAAAATTCATCTTCTCTCCTTGCCCCAGTAAACACGAAAGCCTAACCCCCCCCCCCCCCTCCCCCAAACTCTGGAGATAACTTACCGCATTCCTGAGTCCACAGCAGCTCAGTCTGCATTATCGGTTTTTGTCTCCTATTTTCGCATCTTGGACTCAGAAATTGCAAACACAGATGCTGTTATTATTTTGATCTTTGTCTTTGGGTAACAGTTTTATGGATATTCTCTGAACGATGCCAACGAACGAGCTCTGTTAAAGAGGAAAGTGGATGTTTCAGATTATGGAATAGTGTGGGATAGTCTTAATCTCGATGGCCTCATCATGGCTAGAATTTTCATTATACCCTAACTGCCACTACCACAGTTTAAATCACTTATTAGTGTGTTATTCTAGTGATCCACAAAGCTAGATGGTTCATAGAAATTAAAATGTACATTTCCAGATTTTACATCGTAGTAACAGACACGTTAGGTCAAGAGTCATTACGTCGGTGCAATTTTGGTCTGTAAACGCAGCGGAAAAGTCATTCGTCTTTTGTCTGAGGAAAGCAGAACTGCTACAGCACTTGTGTGGTATTTTAGAGCAATGATTCCATGCTATTTGCTTCCGATGGGACGAATATTAGCTCAAGGGGATGTGTTGAATTAATAAAATATTACAGCTAGCCACCTTCTACAGGTCGCCTAGTAGTATTTAGTCCTATCTGGACATCCCGCCAACTCTGACTGATGTTATTGTGAAACTTGATCTCAACTTTTTTGAAAGCGTGTGTAACCGTTGTCTGGTGCATTAGTTACTGACGCATTGTCATCACTGACAATGGTATAGCTGCGAGTTCCGTTACAATTTCGATTCTACATGGAGGGCTATTAGCTAACTGCAATTCCTTGCTCTTGCAGGAACTGATATCTCACTGTTATCAATAGAGTCCTACCACATAAAGGTAATCACTCTCGTAACGACGTTCAGGCCAAGTATGTTTCCTGCAGTATCAACTGCATTCAAGCTGTAGCGGTCGCACGACACCGTGTCCGCTAAATCGCTCCCTAAATTGAACTTCGGATCGATTAATTGCAACGCAGGGCCGTTCCCTAGGGTCAGAAAACTACGGTGTGTCTGGGATAGGAAGACTGATCGCGCGGTCGCTGTCTGCACGGAAGGAAGTGAGACCCGCAAACAAAGCGTGGCCGTGCCGAAGGAAGTGGCGCCGCCTGCTTCCCTCGTCGTTAGTTGCGTTATGTGACTCGGCGAAAGAAACTGGAAGTGTGAGGAGTCCGAAGGCAATGACCAAGCGGAAAAAAAACACGAGACAGATGTAGTGAGTTTCATTCATTATAAAATGTGATAAAGAATAAACCACAATAGTAAACTGGGTGCACAAATAGTTACTGCAGCTTTACCACACAGAGCTTGTATGCTACCAAACACTGACAGCAACTGGAAACTTATACCGGCCGCCATCATGTAACTTCCTGTAGTTTCGGTAATCGTAATAGCCAGCATTTCACCAGCTACAACGTGATTACCCACCTGTACGAAACAAGTTTTTGCCGTGCGGGATTAGCCGAGCGGTCTAAGGCGCTGCAGTCATATACTGTGCGGCTGGTCCCGGCGGAGGTTCGAGTCCTCCGTCGGGCATGGGTGTGTGTGTTTGTCCTTAGGATAATTTAGGTTAAGTAGTGTGTAAGCTTAGGGACTGATAACCTTGGCAGTTAAGTCCCATTAGATTTCACATACATTTGAACAACAAAACAAGTTTTTTGCCGTGTTGGTGACACGTACATCTTTATGCACAAAAACTTAGACGACACGTATAACATAATAATAATAATGAGAGTCTCACAAATGGAATCCGGCTTCATTCTCTAGTATTTGGAACAGTGCTGTAATGGGCGGCTTAAAAAAATACATGGAAGTCACAGTTTGTGCAGTGACTACTTTCTTTGACGTCTTAAGAGTGGGACTGACATTTTCTTAAGGATAAGATATTTGACTCCATATCTATGTATAACCTCGACTGATGTGATGATATATAAATCAAAATGGTTCAAATGGCTCTGAGCACTATGGGACTTAACTTCTGAGGTCATCAGTCCCCTAGAACTTAGAACTACATAAACCTAACTAACCTAAGGACATCACACACATCCATGCCCGAGGCAGGATTCGAACCTGCGACCGTAGCGGTCGCGCGGTTCCAGACTCTGGCGCCTAGAACCGCTCGGCCACCCCGGCCGGCATATATAAATCGAAATACATCATTAAACAAAGCAGACATTACATAACCTGTGATTTCCAAGCATTTTTATAGCGTCCATTGAAGTGATACAACCTTCAAACTCTAGCATTTGCGTTCGAGTATACGGAATGGACAATAACAAGTCCGCAATGGAAATTCAAAAGTTAATCTTATCGATGAAAATCCTCAACAAGTGACTAATGTTTATTCCTGAGGACCTAAAAGACATTGGCATTCATGAAAAAATTATACAAGGCAGACCAAAATTTAGGGCACTAATTCGTGAACACAAATATTTTGAGACGACTACGCTACAAAATTCAGGATGGCAAAAGAATGCTTAAGACATAGTGAACTCTTAAAAAAAAATAGGAAGGTAAAACTACTCAATAAGTGCTCATATCTTAATGTCTGAGTCTTGTATGCCTTTTCCAATGATGTAAGACACCCTTACGCAGTCCGTACCCCTATATGCGCCTATTTTCCGTGCTAGCGGCCGCACCAGCACGAATAGTCTTCTCACCGTGGCCAGCACGTATAGGCCGTCACACAGAGTTTGGGCGAGACTTGCGTAGCGGCCTGTGTCGGCAGTTTAGTCGATACGCCTGTGCCTCCGACGCCAGCCCGCCCCCGCTAATCCGTCCCGGCGTCGGGCGGAGGGCAGTGCGAGGTGCAGATAGGCCGGGCGCCGTGCTGCGACGCTCGCAATTAACCGCCGGCATCCGACATCCCCCGCAGAGGCCGGCCCCAATTTAAGCCGCCCCGCTGCCGTCACGATGACCACGCCTCTGGCGCTACCTGGGTTAAGAAGGGGATTCGCTTCCACCGACACCGTCACTCAGCCGGCACGGGCGTTGAAAAGCCTCCTGGTTCAAATTGTATTAACTGAAACCTTTCGCAACAACAACAGATACTCAACTTTGTCAGATTATTATTCTTCTTTTCCGGCTCTACAGCTCATTTTGAGCCTTGGCCTCTTGAACAATTTTCCGCACTTTATTTCTGTCCGTTGCTACAGCTCACTAATTGCTTTAACCTATTTTCCGAAAATCCTGGCGACTTCATCCTCCCAGCTGATTTTCGAGCGACAGCGCCGTCTGTGTCCTCCTGGATTTCCTCTTAATACTTCATGGAGATTTCCGCGTCACTCATCCGTGCTACATTCCCGGACCACCTCAATCTGGAGACTTCACTATTTTTCTCATAGACGGGTCTTTATAAATGTTGTACAACTCATGACTGTATTTTTTCCTCCACCTTCCCCTTTCACAAATTCGACCGATAATACACTACTGGCCATTAAAATTGCTACACCAAGAAGAAATGCAGATGATAAACGGGAATTCATTGGACAAATATATTATACTAGAACTGACATGTGATTACATTTTCAAGCAATTTGGGTGCATAGATCCTGAGAAATCAGTACCCAGATCAACCACCTCTGGCCGTAATAACGGCCTTGATACGCCTGGGCAATGAGTCAAACAGCGCTTGGATGCCGTCTACAGGTACAGCCCATGCAGCTTCAACACGATACCACAGTTCATCAAGACTGACGTATTGTGACGAGCCAGTTGCTCGACCACCATTGACCAGACGTTTTCAATTGGTGAGAGATCTGGAGAATGTGCTGGCCAGGGCAGCAGTCGAACATTTTCTATATCCAGAAATGTCCGTGCAGGACCTGCAATATGCGGTCGTGCATTATCCTGCTGAAATGTAGGGTTTCGCAGGGATCGAATAAAGGGTACAGCCACGGGCCGTAACGCATCTGAAATGTAACGTCCACTGCTCAAAGTGCCGTCATTGTGAACAAGAGGTGACCGAGACGTGTAACCAATGGCAGCTCATACCATCACACCGGGTGATACGCCGGTATGGCGATGACGAATACACGCTTCCAATGTGTGTTCACCGCAATGTCGCCAAACACGGATGCGACCATCATGATCCTGTACACAGAACCTGGATTCATCGGAAAAAAATGACGTTTTGCCATTCGTGCACCCAGGTTCGTCGTTGAGTACACCATCGCAGGCGGTCCTGTCTGTGATGCAGCGTCGAGGGTAATCGCAGCCATGGTCTCCGAGCTGATAGTCCATGCTGCTGCAAACGTCGTCGAACTGTTCGTGCAGATGATTGTTGTCTTGCAAACCTCCCCATCTGTTTACTCAGGGATCGAGAGGTGACTGCACGATCCGTTACAACCATGCGGATAAGATGCCTTTCATCTCGACTGCTAGTGATACGAGGCCGTTGGGATCCAGCACGGCGTTCCGTATTACCCTCCTGAACGCAACGATTCCATATTCTGCTAACAGTCATTGGATCTCGACCAACGCGAGCAGCAATGTCGCGATACGATAAACCGCAATCGCGATAGGCTACAATCCGACCTTTATCAAATTCGGAAACGTGATGCTACGCATTGCTCCTCCTTATACGAGGCATCACAACAACGTTTCACCAGGCAACGCCGGCCAACTGTTGTTTGTGTATGTGAAATCGGTTGGAAACTTTCCTCATGTCAGCACGTTGTAGGTATCGCCACCGGCGCCAACCTTGTGTGAATGCTGTGAAAAGCTAATCATTTGCATATCACAGCATCTTCTTTGTGTCGGTTAAATTTCGCGTCTGTAGCACGTCATCTTCGTGGTGTAGCAATTTTAATGGCTAGTAGTGTAATTCGAAGAATCTTTCTTTAAAATGAGTTCAGCATTTAGATGTCTTTTGCTGTTAGTGTCCAAGTTTCGGAGGCATATGTGAACACTGATCTTACAAGTGTTTTGTAAATGAGAAACTTCGTCGTATGGGTCAGAAGCCTTGATGATAAGTCTCTGTTTGCTGTTACCAGTCTCTGTTTGATTTCATAAGAAGTGTCGTTCGAGTAGCTGACTGTCGAATCTAGATTCCTGAACAGCTTAACTCTCTCAAAGGTATAGTTCCCACTGTTACCATGGTCAGCATGTTGTCTCGTGTGCTTTTCCGGCAGCCAAGTATTTTGTTTTCTGCTGGTTGGTGTTTAATCCCATATTGCTGCTAGCCAATTCAAGTGCGCTTAAAGCATCTTCCATTGCCTTTCGCGTTCTTGCCACTATATGTATGTCATCCGCATTCTGATTTGCGGAAGATCGTCACCCTCCTGAAAAGGTTTACGTCTCTCGTTACGTTCTTCAGGATTGCATTAAGAAGGAGGGAAGGCAGTGCGTGTCCTTGCCGTACCCCATTTTCGGTGTTTAACTTATCAGACATCATTCTTCCCGTTCTTATGCTACTTCGTGTCTCACTCATTCTCTTTCTCATTAATGTTACCAGGACATGATATAACTGCTGTCCATCTATGTTATCATGTGCTGCTTTAAAGTCTATGAAACGGTGATGCGTGCCAATCCCGAACTGGATCGTCTTCTCTAGGATTTGCCTTAGAGCATAGATCTGATCTACAGTTTACTTTCCTGGTAGAAATCCACGTTTATATGCCCTCGTCTCTCTCTGAATTATTGGGAGCAGAGTATCGAAATAGTCTATTAGAGAAAGGTTATACCCCACGTTAAGCAATGTGATCCCCTTATAGGTATCACATTCTAATTGATCTCCCTTCTTGTATATGGAGCATATTATCACTTCTTTCCATTGCAGACACCGTTTCTCCTCTTGCCATACTAAAGTAGCCATCTTTAGGAAGACCCGTTTAAGTTCACTGTCTCCTTGCTTAAGCAGCTCTGCCGGGATACAGTCTGTTCCTGCTGCTTGCTGTTTTACGGTTTCTACATGGCAGCTCTTATTTCTTCTAGGTTAGGTTGACCTTTGCTAACAGGTTCATTGTCTCTATGTACCTCTGTTGGCTCTCTATTTTGGAGATTGGTTCAAATGGCTCTAAGCGTTATGAGACTTAACATCTGAAGTCATCAGTCCCCTAGACGTAGAACTACCTAAACCGAACTAACCTAAGTACATTACTCTCATCCATTCCCGAGGCAGGATCGAACCTGAGACCGTAGCAGCAGCGCGGTTCCAAACTGAATCGCCTGGAACGTGGCAGACTGTTCATAGGCTACAGCTGTTTGTTGGCTCACTAAGAAGCGGCATACCATTTAACGATTTGGACTAGAAATTTCATTCCAGATCCTGGTCCATTCGCTTACGTTGACAATAAAGCGAAAAAAAAGACCAAAGAATCAACGCCACTCTGCGAAGTTTAGATATAAAATCGTAATTTTTTAACTGCTGTTACAATTCATATCTCCTCAAAACTGCGCACGTTTATACATTACAAGACATTATATGAAGGTAACAAACATACATATACCGTATCTTAGATTGTGTCTTTTCATGTTAAACTATGGATCATTGTAAGACTGGAACAAGTGCGCACAATTGTTAGAGGCAGAAGACAGGATGGATGTTTTACAGAATTTCTAAAACTTGTTAATTTCGATGAAGTCAATACTCATATAATAAAATATTTAAATGCCATAAAAAGTAATTTTTCTCTCTTCTTTCTATGGAGACTACATGCGGAAATCAGTGTTTTTTAGAGTTCTTTGGATTGTCATCTTTTCAAGGATAATAAGACGTTACAAAGTTCCTATTGTTTTCACCCTACTCAATCGATATTTGCACTTTTTATTCTTTATTTCAGCATTCCGAAGTTCCGAAAATAATCTGTCTGTATCTGAACAGAGGACTAACAAAAATATACATGTCTTGTTTAAAATTATTTCTTTCATCATTATTTTGTTCAATATGGATTCCTTTGTAACGTCTACGAGCGACTGATAACGGATAACTAAAACTACTCTTTTACTCGACATACTACGCATTTAGAAAGTCATGCAGTTATCAGCAGATGAATTAGTTTGTGTTTTACATTTTTTACTACGTTAATGGTACGCACAAGGTAGGCTTTTTTTCGTCACGAACAAAACTTTTCGATTTATCGATTCTTAGTGACGGATCAGCAGTCAGTCAGTGTAGGGACGGAATGGGGCCTTTTCCGTGACTCATCATCCGAGTATCGATTCCTCGACTTGTTTCAATCACAATGCCGACACACTGGCACGCTTGGGCCCTAGTTATTGGGCACTGTCGTTGTTTATGACTCTCTTCTTTTACTTTCTCAGTGCTTCTTGTCCGGCAGGTTACGTCGAACGACGATTACGAAACATCTATAACACCCATGTGTTCACGTAACTGTGTTTTCAATTCAGTTTTTATAATGTTGTTACTGAAATTACCTACTTTTAAACACATTAATTTTTGTGGGTTCTAAATAAATAAATGTACTGATTAAATCATTTTCACTAGGAGCGCTTTGGGCATGGGCGTCGGAGCTACAGGAGGAATACAACCTTACATTCATTTAGTAGCACATAACTCACATTCATTGAAAAGAGGTAGTCACGTTTTCAGCGAGAAAAATTGTAACGTTATGAGAAATCATCTACATCTACATGTACTCTGCATTCAGAGTTAAGTACCTGGAAGAGGGTTCGCCAAACCACCTTCGAGCTATTTCTCTATTGTTCCACCCTGGAACAGCGCTTGGGAAATTCGTGTGAGCTTTGATTTCTCTTATTTTATTACAAGGATCATTTCGATCTATGTAGGTAGACGCCAACAAAATATTTTCGCTTTCGAAGAAGAAAGTTGCTGATTCAAATTTCGTGAAAACGTCTCGTCGCAGCATAAAAGATCAGATTTGTCGTTACATCTTCTTTGTCACAGCTGGTGCGCTGCCACCATTCAAGCTGAGCTACTATACGTACCAAGTACCTCTCGGAGAACAGTAATTTAGATGACAGCTATATGATGTCACTATAGCGGTAAATCATCATCATCGTTACTGGGTACACATGGGAAAAATTGACGCTCTTGCTTGGTGCACTTTTTGATATATGTTTTTACCTTTATTATAACCCTCAATATAATATTTGATCCTATTTCCTATTTCTATGCGCAAATGGGACTAGTTTTTCTGTTGCCGCACTACACTACAACTTGTAGCTATTCAGTGCTTTAGTTTGTTGCAGTGGTACTAATTATACGCGACAGCAGTACACACAAAGCAGATAGAAACTTAAGAAATTGATAAATAAAAACAGGCAGAACAGTCATCGCAGTTTCGTAGACGGAAGGTTTTATTTACTTTATATGTTTGTAGTGTCATTACGAGTTCAACTCCCGTGTTATGGTGAGAAACATCGGAAAGTGATATTCTGGAAATTCCATCTTCGGCAAGGGGTCGAGAAAACTTAACTTTCAGGCGAGTGACAAATTCGGGATGATCTGACGCAGCAAGGTCTGAAATGATTTTTTTATCCATATAACCCAGTACCTTATACTGGATGACGACATCAGTTGTGACCACAAAGCGTAATAGTTGAAAGTTCTCACTACACATCAACGATTTATCAGATAGGGTCTGCAGCACTCTTAAGCTAAGAGTGCTGCAGACCCTATCTGACGCTGACGACGTTGTTGATTCAGGAAAGCATTCTCTTTGATCATCGTAAGGAAATGCAGAAAAATACAGACAAAAAAATGAAATGAAATGAGCGTATGGCATTGTTGGGCGGGCGGCTCCATCCGGGGAAGTTCGGCCGCCAAGTACAAGTCTTATTGTAGTCGACGCCACTTTGGGCGACTTGCGTGCTGGTGATGAGGAACAAATGATGAGGAGGACAACACAACACCCAGTCCACGAGCGCAGAAAATCTCCAACACGGCTGGGAATCGAACCCGGGCCCGCTTTAGTGTAATAAATAATAGCTCTCTTCAAATGTGGGTAAATGCGTGGTAATTCCTATTACAGACGTAAAGAACAGAACAGTATCCGATAACAAGATTAGTGATGAACGTTGGAGCCTGTCACATTGTTTTAATAACTGTGTTTAATACTAAGGAGACGAACACGTAAATTAATGCTAAGGAGACAAACACGTAAAAACACTATCAGGGAAAGAAAATGAGACATTTTTTGTTGAAACGGTCTTGCAATTTCCAGAATCCTGCTGTGTAAATTTAGAGAACATGAATTCGACGAAGACTATGCGTCCATTCTGTTGTTACCATTGAATACCTCGCTTATTTTGAGAAAAAGACTGGAGATATTAAGACGCGTACAGAGGCTTAAAGACAATTTACTATCGCTCGGGGAAATGCCGGGATGGTTCCTTTGAAAGGGCACGGCCGATTTCCTTCCCAATCCTTCCCTAACCCGAGCTTGCGCTCCGTCTCTAATGACCTCGTTGTCGCCGGGACGTTAAACATTAACCACCACCACCACTATCGCTCGGTATACAAATGGAACAGCAGCCTGTATTGTACTGTGGCTTGCGAAATATATACAGGGTGATTCAGGCCCCCACCGATGTCGTTTTATGTAACCCGCAATGTTACACCTAGCCTTCGAAAACCCCGCGCGAGGTTTTCATACTCTCTCGCGCGTTACGCGCAATCTATTAGTCTTGTAGAAAAAAGGAACAGGACCTTTCTGTAGAAAGGTAGACGCCGTAGTTTTCGAGTTAGTCAAGAAAAAAAGTCCAAAAGTCATCTTCAAACGCACCTCCACCCCCACACTCATCCTTCAAGTCAGGAGTTCTACGTCAAAACTATGTTGACAGTTCGATCCAAACTTAACTCTTACAAACACAGTATTTTCGTAGTCACAAGGCGAGTACAACAATATAATTGTTTATTTTACGTTGTTAAAATTCACAAAATTGTTAGGTAAAATGTTACACTAACGTCAGTTTTACAGTTTGTAAATGCTCTACTAAGCCGGTGGCGTGAAAGGCCAGTCAATAAAGTCTAAAGAGAACGAATGGGGCCGGCAGCTGTGATCGAGTGGTTCTAGGCGCGGTTCAGTCCAGAACCGCGCTGCTGCTGCGGTCGCAGGTTCGAATCCTGCCTCGGGCATTGATGTGTGTGATGTCCTTAGGTTAGTTAGGTTTAAGTAGTTCTAAGTCTAGGGGACTGATGACCGCAGATTTTAAGTCCCATAGTGCTTAGAGCCATTTGAACCATTTTTTAAGAACGAATGAGGGAAATAATTCGTGCAGTCGCCCATTGTTGTGCAGTGGTAGGAGGGAGTGCCATGAACAACATGCATAAATCCTGACCGGTGAGCGCCGAATGTGGGTGTGAGGATGCGCTTGACGGTCACTTTTGTAAGTTTTTCTTTAATAACTCGAAAAATAAAGCCTTTTGTATAAAAGTACAAAATGTAACTAGATGTCCAACAAAAAGATGCTGCTCATTTTTGCTGTAGAAGTAATAGCTTGGATGTACCGAGCGATAGAATATGAAGACCTCGAACGTGGTTTCTGGAGGCGAAGTATAACATTGCGGGCTCCAGAAAAGGATATCGTTAGGGGCACCTGAATCACCCTGTATGTAGGTGTGTGTCCCTTCGAACCTTAAAGTAAATTTGTGGTTTGTTGTTGCCTTCGTTTAAAACCGATTTTTACAGTCATTATTTTTCAAAATACACAAAATAATGCAGTGTCTTGTCTCTTTCTAAATATACACTACTGGCCATTAAAATTGCTACACCACGAAGATGACGTGCTACAGACGCGAAATTTAACCGACAGGAAGAAGATGCTGTGATATGCAAACGATTAGCTTTTCAGAGTATTCACGCACGGCTGGCGCCGGTGGCGACACCTACAACGTACTGACATGAGGAAAGTGTCCAACCGATTTCTCATACACAAACAGCAGCTGACCGGCGTTGCCTGGTGAAACGTTGTTGTGATGCCTCGTGTAAGGAGCAGAAATGCGTACCATCACGTTTCTGACTTTCATAATGGTCGGATTGTAGCCTATCGCGATTGCGGTTTATCGTATCGCGACATTGCTGCTCGCGTTGGTCGAGATCCAATGACTGTTAGCAGAATATGGAATCGTCGGGTTCAGGAGGGTAATACCGAACGCCGTGCTGGATCCCAACGGCCTCGTATCACTAGCAGTCGAGATGACAGGCATCTTATCCACCCGGCTGTAACGGATCGTGCAGCCACGTCTCGATCCCTGAGTCAACAGATGGGGACGTTTGCAAGACAACAACCATCTGCACGAACAGTTCAACGACGTTTGCAGCAGCATGGACTATCAGCTCGGAGACCATGGCTGCGGTTACCCTTGACGCTGCATCACAGACAGGAGCGATGGTGTACTCAACGACGAACCTGGGCGCAAGAATGGCAAAACGTCATTTTTTCGGATGAATCCAGGTTCTGTTTACAGCATCATGATGGTCGCATCCGTGTTTGGCGACACTGCGGTGAACGCACATTGGAAGCGTGTATTCGTCATCGCCATACTGGCGTATCACCCGGCGTGATGGTATGGGGTGCCATTGGTTACACGTCTCGGTCACCTCTTGTTCGCATTGACGTCACTTTGAACAGTGGACGCTACATTTCAGATGTGTTACGACGCGTGGCTCTACCCTTCATTAGATCCCTGCGAAACCCTACATTTCAGCAGGATAACGCACGACCGCATGTTGCAGGTCCTGTACGGGCCTTTCTGGATACAGAAAATGTTCGACTGCTGCCCTGCTCCAGCACATTCTCCAGATCTCTCACCAATTGAAAATGTCTGGTCAATGGTGGCCGAGCAACTGGCTCGTCACAATACGCCAGTGTCTACTCTTGATGAACTGTGGTATCGTGTTGAAGGTGCATGGGCAGCTGTATCTATACACGCCATCCAAGCTCTGTTTGACTCAATGCCCTGGTGTATCTAAGCCGTTATTACTGCCAGAGGTGGTTGTTCTGGGTACTGATTTCTCAGGATCTATGCACCCAAACTGCGTGAAAATGTAGTCACATGTCAGTTCTAATATAATATATTTCTCCAATGAATATCCGTTTATCATCTGCATTTCTTCTAGGTGTAGCAATTTTAATGGCCAGTAGTGTATTACGTTAGACGCACGGCAGTCTCTTTCCACCAACGATCTCTTGGTTCGATGGCAGCCAGACGGAAGCACGGACGCAGCACGGTAGACCGTGTCTCTAGAGAACTCCTTCTGGCCATTTCGTAATCGGAGAGCTCCCCTTTGAAGTCGACGCCGATGCTCCCGCAAAGTCTGAGAGAGGCGCGTGGCCTCACTCAGCATGAAGGGAGGACGCTATTTCCGCCTGCAGCTGGCGGCGTGCCCGTGCCCTTAGCAGGCAGCTGCTGGCTGGCGCTGGCGGACAACTGTCGCCGCGGCAGGTGCTCCTGCTCTGCCCTCGCAGCTGCGGATTCCTCGCCCAACCTGCTCTCGTCTTCCCCACACCGGCCTGCATTCCCTACATACGCCGCCCGTCGCCTGCCTTCCCGATACAGTCGCGCGGTAAAGCAAAACATGCTGGTGGGTCAGGGTCGCCGTCCGTCCCGCTGACGTGTCTGTCTTAAGCATAACAGCATCGTCCTCTCTCAAAGGTCATGGTTGACAGCGCCGGAAGGAAAAAACAGGGGTTTGTTTTGCCTACTGCTGGTACTTATGTTTCATTTACATCAATGACGTCATATCTAGCACAGTACTGCGTAGTTTTGATGAGAGAACACACTCTCTCTCGCTCTCTCTCTCTCTCACACACACACACGCATTCCTTGATTTGTCGACATTGCTTATGGCGAATGTTGGCATGGTTCCTTGAAATGGGCACGGTCGACTTCCTTCCCCATCCTTCCTCACTCCGAGCTAGTGCTCTGTCATTAATGATTTCGTCGCAGACACGACTGAAATCCTGATCTTCCTTCTTTCCTTTTTTCAGGATGTGGTCCGCACGGTAACAGACTCGTGTCTTCTTGGCTAAATATTTTCCGTGAAAAAAAGAATTAATGCATGCGCTTTGCCGATGTGCAATCATGGGGGATGTCGACCGTCCACACCGGGAGCTCAAACATACCAGAGAGTTTCTACCGAACAGGACTTCGGCGTCGTCCGACAGGTTCTGACTGAAACGTCGACCTTGTTGGGAGGACTACAGTTCCGTGTCCATTCGTGTAAATCTCACGAATCGGCATAGCGAAGAATTATGCTCCTTACTATCGACCTACGTCTGGAAAGATTGAAATAGCATTGTTCCTATTAGTTACGGACTGCTAAAGAATTGTAGCTTCTGAAGTTCAGCCATCAATCTTGCAGTGATTGCCGCGCAAATGGTGTACGTTACAGGCTTATTGGAGAAAATCAAGTGGAGCAGCACACTGATGAGACACTGGGCTCTAGTTCCGGAGGGCGGCGGTTCAAATCTCAACCAGCCACGCAGATTTCGGTTTTCTGTGCTTTCCCTAAATCGTTTAGAGCGTATGCTGGAATGGTTCTGTTGAAATAGTACGGCTGATTTTCTTCTCGATCCATAGTCAACGCGAGTTTTTCTCCCCGTCGTCGATTGGAAATTAAATCCTAATATATCTTCTTTCTTCTCCTTAGTGGAGAAATGCAATACCTAGCTGCCCTGCTGTTCTTATTACTGCCGATATTCCAACAAGATGGCGCTCAACCTCACTCGACTGCCATATCACGGTGGCTTGCTAGTAACACGCATCATCCCATGGTGCTGAGCGTCCTCTTTTCTTTGTCGTAAGTACGGAATGAAATTAGCTGCGTCCTACTGACTGCGAGTACGGGGCGCCTCCGTGTCCTTCAGTCATCACTCAACATCTGACGCTATTCGCGCCTCTTATATGCCCTATCAGGCGTGGTAACAAAACTAATATGCACTCTGGTGGCCGTTACACCTGTCACAGAGAATTGCTACTGTAATCATTTACATATCCACCGATGGAGTGTAAGTTTACAATGTAATACACACACCCGACCACATCTTCTGGGTGCTTCAATTTTTTGGCAGGACACGCCATATAGGACTAAATACAGATAACAACAAATTATAAATAGATTTACACTGAGGAGTGTTGGCTGAAACTATAATTATCCACAAGCAGATACCGACATCCAATCTGAACAGCACCTGGATACTAAACATTTTTTTTTTCTTTGTCCAATATAGACTTTGTGTACTTAGAAATACAGCGATTCGAGATCTACTCCCTGTTCAAGGTGAAGAATTAGCAATTTTAGTCTCTTCGCGTTGATGATGCAGTGGTGTTGCGATCAGTGATTTCGAAACAACTACTTTTGTTGCCTAATGGGCGACTTCAACGGTAACGTTTAAATGGTAATGTTTACATAATGGCCGGCCGGAGTGGCCGTGCGGTTCTAGGCGCTACAGTCTGGAGCCGAGCGACCGCTACGGTCGCATGTTCGAATCCTGCCTCGGGCGTGGATGTGTGTGACGTCCTTAGGTTAGTTAGATTTAATTAGTTCTAAGTTCTAGGCGACTGATGACCTCAGAAGTTAAGTCGCATAGTGCTCAGAGCCATGTGAACCATTTTTACATAATGAAGTTCATGATGTAGAAGGCGAAATCTGAGTCTCAGCTTTCGTATAGTTATAAAGTTAAAGAAGTTAGAGAGTGAAATAAATGAAAGATGTAGAACTGGTTCTGTAACTCACTGACTGGCATTGACCTGTGGAGAGAACTGGATCCATTAAATCTGAAGATATATACTTGTCAATGGAACTGTAAGAGAGGAAGATTACTTAAAGGAACCGTAGCTGTTTGAAGAGCACTGCTTATCACGTGTCCAACAAATGAGAACTATACCGCCGTCCAATTGCAAAATTTCGTTCCTCGCCTTCTCTCCAAAATGCATCGGGTAGACGACTTTTTTTCTTTAAAGAAAACGCAACAGTCAAAAATTTGCTACATATCGCGCTTCTGCTGTCAGCTGCAATTTGTGAAGAGGGTCTGAGATGCGGTCAGTTACCGCCTGGAAGGCTTGAAAGCCACAACTCTAAACAATGGATGGACTTTAAGTCACGAACAGCCTGCTTCATGTAAACAGCTTACTCTACGCAGAGTTTTCGGATTCTGTGATGAACTGCTTTGGCTACCACCGAAGCTTCCTGAATAACACAAGGAAGTCGTGCGACGCTACTGTCTGTGCCATATTTTCGCATTTCTCAACAAACTCTAGTTAAATTTAACACCGCTGCCCAAACTTTTAACAATGACACATTTTGGACTCCCCTTCTTTTCTCTAAAGTACTGAATACTTCATACCCCATTCAAAAGCATTTAAAATGTTTCCAAATAAAAATTACTGGATTTCAGACCAACCAGTAGTTTTAGTCCACAAACACGCAAAAACTATACGTAAATGTACATGTCCAAGTAAAAATTTTGAATAGACTGAGACATCACGTCATGGAAAATACAAAAATTTCTTCATGCTGCAGTTGTTTTAAGTGTACTCGATGCTATGATTTCTTACCCACAAATCACTCTCTCAGTTACGGTGGTAGCGGGATTTGTCAGGTGGCAGAAAATGGCATTTAACTCGGGAATTCTAGTCCCTGCAAAAATAAAAAACAAAGGTTCAGGAGCCTTCAAGGACGAAGCAGCCATGTAGCCGAGAAAGAAGCAGGTTACCGTGATTTACGCCACACTCACCGTACACCCTTTATGTGCGTCACATAAATTTATCTCCGTAGACAGAATGACTCATTCTCTCTCTCTCTGTCAGCAGCGGAGTGAAAGCCGTAATGAAACTTCCTGACCGATTAAAACTGATTCTATCAGCGCTTGTCTAATTTCTTTTGCAATTTCGACACACACCCTTTTAACATTCATTGGAATAATATCCCCCCAGGATGTGGTACGTAATGAACCTCATCCTTGACGCTGCATCTCGCGTTCTGTAGCGGGGTTTACTGCCATGTCCCAGGAAGACGCGCAAGGGAGCCTGGCTGGAGTTCGGAGCAGTGGAAAGTTAGGAGCAGTGGGACAGAGGTACTTGCACTGAAGTCTCGGTCCGGCACACAGTTTTAATCTGCCAGGAAGTTTCATATCAGCGCACACCGCACTGCAGAGTGAAAATCTCATTCTGAAAACATAACCTGTTTTTCATTTGGGCTGCTGCTGTGAATAGGTGCTCCTCACTAATAACACGAATGTAACTACGTAATTCTCTACCTGAAGATGATGGTGTGAACCACTGAAACATGCAGTTGTGTAACAAACGAGCGACAGACGCAGGAAACTGTTTTGTTTGTATTGTTAGTGAATGGACGAAACGGGTTGCGGATTTTACGAGTCTCCTGCAGTATATAAATGCATTTCGTCAGACCTGGAGAAAGATCAGTTAGGCTGCCAGTAATTTACATTTTCGCAGTCCTGACAGATTTCACAAATGGAACTGGATTCCATATCTGTATCAATTATCCACTGCTAAGAGCCATAGTGACGTCACGGATTACGAATGGAGTAGGCTTTTTGAGCAGTTGAAAGTCTATGGTGTGGGAGGTCCTATCACAGAGACAATTAGCATTGATTCTATAACTGTCCTTTCTTTCTGAGAGTATTTCGATGGGTTCCTGCTGTTAATTTGGACGCATAAGCGACAACCGGACCACTCTGTTTGGTTTTTTACAGAGGTTATTATTAATACCTACATTTATACCCATAAACTGCAAACTACTCCGAAGTAGTTTCATTCACTTAGAAAGTACAAAATTGCGACAGCGTAGATGACTGTGTCCGTGCTGAAATTAGTCTAATCTTCTAACTCAAGGATTGCAAGTAGCGATAGCGAAGATAATCGTTATCATTACCTAGCATACGACACAGAAATGTGAGGAATGTTGTCCACAGCTACGTGTTTCGGGAATCAAGATCCCATCATTTTGCTGCGTTCAACCCTTCATACACACGCACTTAAAAAGGTAATAGTAATAAAATAAAATAAAGATGTAAATAGTCTTCACGGGTGTGCCGCCGGATGACATTGTGTAAATCCCACAATATTTTTTCGGAGCAACTGTCCGACATCATCAGGTGGTTGAACCTCGCTGGTGGCTAGGTACGACTGACAAGTCGTACCTAGCCACCAGCGAGGTTCAACCACCTGATGATGTCGGACAGTTGCTCCGAAGAAATATTGTGGGATTTACACGTCATCCGGCGGCACACCCGTGAAGACTATTTACAACATATCCACCGGGAAAGCCTGAAGAGTCACATAAAATAAAGATATTCATACATTAAGTCCTTGGCTTAGTTTAAAATCGGTTACACCTGATTCTATGCTTTGCTTCTTGATAACAGCAAATGTTCACCAAAATGCACCTTTTCTATAGTGATAATACCGATCGCATCTGCCAACGCCACATCAGATGCCTTGTTCTATAAACAAGAACACGGCTTCACCTGCTTGCACTGAGCTACCAACCCTTCCACTGTATTGCATAGATGCCACGGTGGAGATGAAGAAACAACATTGCGAATAGTAATCTACTCAAGCTGTTCATAGGTATCGTCCTTCGGCTAAGTTCAAAATAGAACAGTTTTAAAATAAGACGAGGAGTTTATGTCCGAAAACCTTTTTTGTTTTATTTAATGACTTTTTTGTGTCTTTTTCAGTGTTATGAAGGGTTGACCGCAGCCAGCCAGATAACTGGGTCTTGACTCCCGAAACGTGTAGTCGTGGATAACGTAACTCACATCTTGTATTGTTTGCTAAATAACAACAGCAATAATCCAATCTTGTCTTCGCTGTCCCTACGCCAGCGATACACAGAGGGCTTAATATGGGTTCTTCAAACTTTGTAAGTCGAGTTTCGCTATAATGCCTAGTAAGAAACTGAACATGGTCCTGTAGGACGGGTGGCACCAGCGTTTTGTAAGCAACCTCCTTTCTAGACTGACTGCATTCTCCCAGTCGCCTACAAGTGAAGCGGACACTTGCTATGCCCAAGATACCACTGTATAGCCCCACATTAGCATGGTATTTCTGTGAATTGACTGATTCAAATTGCCTCACGTTTTGTGATGTGCACAGTTTTACGATTCGAAACATTTAAAGCAAGTTGCCAGTATTTGTACCCCTTGAAATTCCTATCAAGATCTGACTGGATACTTTTTCTGGATAGTGCTTCATTTAGGATAAGAGCATCAGATGGGAGTGAATGAGAACGGATGTAGCGAGGCCTTTTTGACACAGCGTTTAGGCTCTCGACAACGCTCTCACCCCACGGTCCCTCATCTCCCGCGTCATCCCGAGCCCCCCACAAGGTGTCGAGAGGTCCTCGACTCTGGATATTCTTTGTCTCCGGTGCTTCGTAGCTGCCGTTGAAAGTGGAGACGGTCAAGACCAGCTCGAGAGGGGACGGCAGAGGGCGACCATTAGCGAGCCGGCAGTCGGCACGTGGCAGAGGAGACGCTGATGCATAATGAGTGACCGTGCGTGCGGCGTGCGTGCCGCGCAGCGCCGCGTAACGATTTTCAATAGGAGTCCGCTGCCGCCGCTGCCGGCGCGGCGCGAGATACGACATGGGATGGAGCCGCGATCCCAAGGTCACTGCCACCGGCCGCAGCTGCGCCTGCCGGCCATTCCCATCACGCGCACGCCCGCGCCTCAACGAATATAGATGCGCCGAGCGGCCGCTTCCTTCTACTGCCGCGGCGCTTCTCGGAAGAGCTTCTGTCTGTCGAACACGACACTCTCACCTTCACTGTTCCATGTTGTGTGGGCGATGTTGTGGTATACTACTACTACTACTGCTGCTGCTACTGTAGCGGCGGTCACGAAAATAGGCAAATCGAGGTCATCTCACCGTCCTACAGCATTACCAGTTAGTGATAGTTTCATGTGTTAATAAAAGTTACGAAGAAAAGTCAGATATCTCCACTCTTAGTCTAGAATGAGATGGGGTACTTTCCAAAAGAAAATTCTTACCAGCTGCTACGAAAAAAATAAAAACTAACATTACAAGAAATTTTGAACAAAAATATTTTTTCATATTTCTTAAAAGACATCACAGTCGCCGTTGACTGTATGAATTATTTATCATTACGATTGCACTTTCGGCCGTAGGGCCATTTTCAAGTAACACTGCAAAAGTTACATTCTGTCAGAATATAATACTATCTGACATGTCTTCAAAATGTATCCTTTTGACTTCGAGAGTCCCACAAGATCTGATGAGTATGACACTTATTACATCGTAAAATGTTCGTTAAATATGTGCCGTATGGTCAATGTTACCATCGTTCTAATAATCGAGATTGTCAACGTTACCGTCGTTCTAATAATCTTATAGGCAACCAGCTATTAAAAAGCATGATCGCAACGACTATGTTACTGTTACCCTGCGTAACAAGCGGTCTTAGGTCTACTGAGGCACACAAGTATCACTAACGATATCCATGTTAAAAACTACACAATATAAATCGATATATGGAATAACCATGGAATGAAGTGGTTTCCCACATAAATACTGCGACATAGAATATAGACGGTGATCGCCAGGGCGTGTATTAACAGAGCGAAAGCGTGGGTACGCGTTTCTGACGGTGCAAGCTCGTTATGAAATCACCGACTTTAGAAAGTGAGTAGTGTAAGGAACGTGGTATTATGCCGGTATTTGCAACTCCCTCATGCCACCACTACATATTTCTCACGCTAAAAAACAGTATTTCTAACGTATTCTGCCTCGATGTCATGTGCAAGAAGGAACTGACACCACGAATAATGCAGGACCGTCCATAAATACGTAAGAGTATGACGGGATGGAGATCCCTTCTGAACAGCATGTTGTAAGGCATCCCAGATATGCTCAATAATGTTCATGTCTGGGGAGTTTCGTGGACAGAGAAAGTGTTTAAACTCAGAAGAGTGTTCCTGGAGCCACTCTGTAGCAATTCTGGACGTGTGGCGTGTCGCATTGTCCTGCTGAATTTGTCCAAGTCCGTAGGAATACACAATCGACATAAATTGACGCAGATGATCAGACAGGATGCTTACGTACGTGTCACCTGTCAGAATCATATCTTGACGTATCAGTGGTCCCATAACATTCCAGCTGCACACACCTCTCACCACTGCAGAGCCTCTACCAGTTTTAACGGTGCCCTGCTGACATGCAGGGTTGGTGGATTCACAAGGTTGTCTCCATAGCCGTACATGTCCATACAGATCAATACAATTTGAAATGAGACTCGTCCGAGCAGGCATCATGTTTCCAGTCATCAACAGTCCAATATCGATGTTGACGGGCCCAGGCGAGGGGTAAAGCTTTGTGTCATGCAATCATCCAGGGTACACGAGTGGCCCTTTGGCTCTGAAAGCCCGTATCGTGTTTCGTTGAATGGTTCACATGCTGACACTTTCTGATGGCCCAGCACTGAAATCTGCAGTAATGTGCAGAAGGGTTGCACTTCTGTCACATTGAACGATTCTCTTCAGTCGCCATTGGCCCCATTTTTGCAGTATCTTTTCCCGGCTGCAGCGATGTTGGAGTTTTTATGTTTTACTGGATTCCTGATATTCATGGTATACTTGTGAATTGGTCATATCCGCCGGCAGCGGTGGTCTCGCGGTTCTAGGCGCTCAGTCCGGAACCGCGCGACTGCTACGGTCGCAGGTTCGAATCCTGCCTCGGGCATGGATGTGTGTGATGTCCTTAGGTTAGTTAGGTTTAAGTGGTTCTAAGTTCTAGGGGACTGATGACCTCAGAAGTTAAGTCCCATAGTGCTCAGAGCCATTTGAACCATTTGAACCAGTAACGAAGTGTCTGAAGACGCCACAGACAGCGGTGGGATACCAACATGACTGTCGGCCGCCATACGGCCCGGCAGACAGGAATGATGATCTGGCGTGTCATTTCTTTTCATAGCAGGACGCCTTTGGTTGTCATCTGCGGCACCCTCGCAGCACCGCATTATGTACACGATATTCTACGCCTCGATTAGTTACCCTACATGACAAGCAATCCTGAGCTTACTATTCAGCACGATAATGCCTGTCCACATATGGCGAGAGTTTCTACTGCTTGTCTTCGTACTTGCCAAACTCTACTCTGGCCAATAAGGTTGCCGGATCTCACACCGATTGAGGACGTTTTGAGCATTATGGGCATGATGCTACAACCGGCTCGGGAGTTTGACCATATAAGGTGACAACTAGACAGAATTCGGTAGGATATCCACCATGAGAACATCCAACAACTCTGTCGTGAAATGCCAAGCCGAATAACTGCTAGCATAAGGGCCAGAGGTGGACCAACGCATCAAAAACTTGCTCAATTTGTGAAGCTCTTTCTCCTGGACAAATCATCACATTTTTTCTGAAACTGTAACTGTAATCATTTGTTTGTATGTACATCACATCTACTAATTTTTTCCCCATTCGGATAATTTCTTCGTGGTGGGTAGGTGTTCTTATTTTTTGTCTTACTGTGTATTTAAGCGAAGATAATACTTGGATTTGTTGGAAGGGTCCTGGGAAAATGCAATGTAACCGTACATGAAATCGATACAAGACAGGCATGAGAATAGACAATGAACGAATTGACGGACGCGCTGCTAGGGTCGTAATTGATTGGTACAGCTCATACGCAAGTGTAACAGAAATACTTGGAGAACGTATATGGGAACCCTTGGAAGAGAGACACAGTTGGGTATATTCAGAGAACATATATCCGAAGACGTCTATGCGACAATTCTGCTGTCAGCATTGTATATCTCGCGAGTGGATCGTAAAAACAGACTGGGACGCGTTGTTAATGAACTTTTCGTAGCTAAATACACGAATGGAACAGGGAAGAATCCGTTAATATTATTGGTTCTTTGTTCCCTCCGTCATAATATTGGACAGAGTCTTGCGGAGTACTTACGTAGACGATGAATCTGAGCATTTTGCAGGTTCAGAGATAGCATACTGATAACCTCAGCGTGCAGAGCTGTAGCCGAGCTCTCTCCAGCGCAGCGGTCGAAGCGAAGTAGAAGGCGAGACTGCAGTGCGGCGGCAGTCTCCCCTCGCGCACGCACACATTTGCACACGGACGTGGGAGCGAAAGCGCGAGGCGGCGGTAACCACGCGAGTTTCTAATTGGGGATGCGCGGCGTGCACCTCCCTCTAAAGTTTTCGAAACACTCAGCGACAAATGGATTGCTCTTCAGAAGCCGGGAGCGTCGTAAAATCTGCCCTGTTAAGCAGCGACGGTATTCTTTGATGCTCGAGAGGATCTCGAGTCAGTAATTTCACGGTGCGTTTACACGCTGCAGCTGAGTTCTGACGAGGCGCGACCATAATGGTTTATTCATGAGTTCGACTGCAGACTAAATGAGGAACCAAAGACCACTATTCAGAAGGCTCAGTGGAATCCACAGCGCAAGATAGAATCTACTGCGCACATTTACAGTATGCGTCGGCGGGAGGCAAAACGCACCACGGAAACAACATCTAAAATTAACATACTTTCAGTGAAGTTCCTTACTTCGTCATAATATTCGGCAGCACTATTCAATTACAGATCGTCGAAGACCAGGAATCGCACTCCTAAATAAAACCTGCTACCGCACGAACTAGTTTGGGTGAACTACTTGAGTGGCATAGGAGGAAGTTGAGCTTGAGAAAGGACCGTCCGGCGCCTTGCTGCTCACTCGTTACCGCAAACAGTTACTCTCGCCTCCCACTGACCAGCGTCCGTTCCGTTACTTTATGCAGCTTGACTATGTGTAAAAATAAATCGGTGGCATTTCCTAGGAATACAGGTAAACTAAAGGACAAATTAATTAGACTGATTTTAGAAATTAGCATTTATCTGGCAACGCATCCGATGAGTGATACATTATATGTTCAAATACTAGTGGTGACATTCTGTAAATAAAACGTGTCTTTGCTAACCACTTGTGGCGTCTGCGCCTCTTTAGAGTTCACACGACTCGGCGGTGATTGTTGTCTCAGTCGGTACGACGTGGACCGGCGTCCGTCGCTCACAACAACGCCACCCTGTAGCTAGTAGAAAAACACAAACTCCTCGCGTAGTTTGGTCATATTTCCGATACCGTCTTTCGTGATTAATGTCAATATTTCTTTAGAGTAGCAAAGTCAGAATGTGTAAGCCGCTCTTGCTTCTTCGCTGATAAACGCGGCAATTGCACCACTCGACGACGCGATGACCTGAAATGATGACCACCAATTTCCTTTTGTTGTGAATCCGCGACAGACTTTTCAGCTTGCGCGAACTGGCTAACTGTAATTCTTCTTTTTGTTATGCACCGTTAGATAATGGATGTTGAATATTAATTATATAAAGTCTTGAATCTTCAATCCATCACCCAAGTCGTGGCCAAATTATGGAATTGCGAGGATGTGAGTTAATGAATTGTTATTCCGTCGTCAAGACGTGGCTACGTTGCGTGTTCAATAGCTACACGCCATAATTGGTTCAAATGGCTCTGAGCACTATGGAACTTAACATCTGAGGCCATCAGTCCCCTAGAACTTAGAACTACTTAAACCTAACTAACCTAAGGACATCACACACATCCATGCCCGAGTCAGGATTCGAACCTGCGACCGTAGCGGTCGCGCAGTTTCAGACTGAAGCGCCTGGAACCCGTCGGCCACACCACGACGTAATTCCAGAGCTAACATATACTAAAGCAATGTTCAGAATGCGTCGTAATCTTGGGACAAATCGATGACTGTTCACTGTTAAATAATCATGAATTCACTTTTCACTTCATAATTTTCTAACAGTCAACTAATTGTCACTAACACACACGATAATGTCTATTTAATTATGTAGGCGACACGAAGAATTTAAGTTTGAATCCAATTTTATTGTTCTTTGTAATTAATTGTCCCTACGCTGAGCGCGCACACCGATTTCTCTCTCAGGGAATTGCTTCCGTTTGCATCAGTAATCCTGTCGTTGACGGCAACTTCTGACAATTCGGCGCAATTGTACATTATTCGTGTTGACGTTTGTGTGTCACCTACTCGAGACTAATAATTGTTTTTCTATCGGCAGTCTTTCTTTTTCAGTTTCCTTGAATGTTCGCGCTTATTCAGTATCACGAAGGCTAAGTGCCATCACATATCTCACACGACTTAACTACGTCGCGAATCTCCGTATCCCGTTATCTTGCTAACGGTAAAGATGACTTTGCTTTAGTATGACTTCTGAATAATGCTTCAGTCTATATAGCAAAACTTTCAAACTTCCGATTAGCTCAACACAATCTAGTAACGCTTACATGCATGCTACGATCGCAGTAGTACAAGAGAGCGACTTGAGAGCAACTGAAGCTAACATTTCCATTTCCGAGTTACATTGTAGTCACAATGAAATTCCTTTTCGATGCGGCTACAACTCTCTTCTATGATAAATGTTATTTTTGGCCAATTTACCATCTGGGCTTTAACTTTCGTTATTAATTATTTTGCAATTATTTGTTTGATGTTTTTGTTGCGTATCCTATCATATTCTTTCATTCAGTCTCTATTTCATGATAACTATTATTATTCACATGACATTCCTGTTGATCAAATTATCACAAGTGTAAATTTTGTCGTCAGTAGCTGCCGTCACTGTCAGGATGACTAATTTTCCTACTTCTTTTTATAACAAAGGGTTGTTTATTAGGGTTTCTGTAATTGGGGTGTTACACACTGTACATTTGGAAATATTACAAGACTTTACACTGACGGGTAAATAAGTCCAAGCTTACGCCCTTACCGTTGGTCATTGCCTTATACATTACGTTCATACAAGGCGCCACTCGACATGGACGTGTTTACAACATCATATCTGAAGAACCATTGTCCTGGACATGTACGCCGTCCGACCTTTGAGTAACAGTTCGTGCATATTCTTGTATTTTCGGAAATGGTAATTTCACAGTACAGCCGTAAGTTGTTTTAGTTAATATTTAAATAATAACGTTTGCATATTGCTGTGCCATATTTAATAAACAAATAGTGTTTCCTAGTGAGTTTCATCTTTTACTGTTACCGACTTCAGTTAATAATGTATTGATGGTTTGGCACCGAAATTGGTAGTCTTCTTCCCCATACGATGAAAGTACCGCACCATGAACGAATGGCGCTGACCTTAAAAAAAGGCAAATATGTATTTTCTGTCAACTACCAAAGTCGCTTATCTGTACAAATACGCAGCTGCTAATAACAATCTATGCTACCAAATGCAGCACTTAGAGAGTCTTTAAACCCCAAAATTGAAACTGCTGTACTGTCGTACTTTCTTCTCTTATTCCTCACCGAATTGCGCATGTGGAATTTCAGTGACGTAATCAAAACACAACGGAATAGAAAGAGTGAACAAAATTGGCAAAGGTAACTCGTGAAGATGTTAAATACATTATTTTCGGCATATCCGGACTGCAGTAGAACGCAGAAGCCACAGTGATCACACTATTAAATGATGCAACAGCAGTAGATACCTTTTAATCAAACCTCTGACTATCTCGATGTAGAATATTGACTGTAAACAACAGAGCGACGATGGAAGAAGAGATAGCGATCATGGCTTCTTTGAAGAAAATTTTTAGATTCTTGCTAAAAATTACCTCAAGGCTCTTTTGAATCTGCTGATCATAATTGTCTGTCGCACAGTACTGTTGTACAGCAGAATAGTAATTAAGTGCAAGAAAAATTTTTGCTGGAATCGACTGGGACGACTCTACGGTAAGTGGAGTACGCAACGATGGCGCAACAATGTCAACGCTCGTAAATAGCAACGTACAAACAGGAAGCTCACTGCCTCAAATTGTACGAGAGAGAATGTCAGGAACACCGGACGCAGCTCTTACAAGGAGGGGTGCCCAGAGGTGAGACCGAGTTTTCGAAACAAAATATAAGGTGATGAAGGTTAAGATCCCACGTATCACGCCCTGCAGCCATTCACGCCGACTGGCCCTCGTTTGCGAGTGATTGAGGTAAAACAATTTCGGAATTGTGCGTGATACTCAATGACGTTAAAAAAATCGTATTACGTAGAATGGTTGCATGATGTGGTGGATAGGACGATAGCTTCACAAGCAGGAAGTCGTGGGTTCGATTCTCATCAGGTGCAGAAGTTTTTTTTAATATTTAAATCTTTATCGAATATACTTTGACCATTATTTTTATTCAATAAATTGGTTTAAATGTAATTTTTTATTTCTATTCCTTTGTCGCAAACTTTGCATAAAGAAATGCTCTGAAGCTCAACATTAGGCTAGCCAGGAGTGCTGGCAGGCTCAAAAAACGGGAGCACATTCGGTCACCGGTATGGGGACGTCATGTCGTCGACTGCTATGGAACCCCTGCCTTCCTTTCGCCCGCTCTCAGAATCTGGCCACTCCACCTTCTAACAATACCACCACTTGCAAAGTAGGTTAGAAATCAGATTAATAATGTTGCTCACGCAGCATATGTTCGCTTTATCGGGCAACAACAAAGTTATTGAGTGTGGATGGTATCGTCAGAATGGAAATAATGAAGTCACTGTAAAAAAGTCATTAATTTTGGCATTTATCTTGAATGGATTCCCACGTAGATCTCGTCGAAGCTGTTATGTTGTTGATTCTAGGGTGATTCCACTTTGACTGCTAGAAGGTCCAGATCTGTATTTTAGCAAGACCTAACAAATGCGTTTTTCAGGAAATTCTTGATGATCAAACAATCCCAGATCAGAAAATTGGCCGGCCGAAGTGGCCGAGCGGTTCTAGGAGCTACAGTCTGGAACCGCGCGACCGCTACGTCGCAGGTTCGAATCCTGCCTCGGGCATGGATGTGTGTGATGTCCTTAGGCTAGTTAGGTTTAAGAAGTTCTAAGTTCTTAGAGGACTGATGACCTCAGATGTTAAGTCCCATAGTGCTCAGAGCCATTTGAACCAATCAGAACAATGGTATGGTAGAAATAATTTTTGACTTGGTGTTCAGGATCCATATTTTTATTAAACTTCTTGTAAATTCACATATACTTCTTCGTAATTGTCACATCATCAAGAAAACAGTTTTGTATCAATCTTCCTATATTTAATTTCAACTTTAATCAAACGCAAGACTTGACTGTTCTTTTACAAAGCGAAATAACAACTTAACTTCTGCAAAGTGAAACAAAGACTGCCCTGTGCGCATTCGCGCCAAAACGGTTACAAGTTAGTAAAAGATTATGACAGTATCATAGAAATGAATACACACAAGAACCATATCACTGTAATATATCGATACATCGGAGTACCTACACATTAATAAAACCAAATGTGAATATTGTCACAAAAATATGTCTGTCGCTTCGCAGAAAAGTAGTACGATATTACTGGTATCGAGAACTGGGGTTGGAGTGGCGTAATTGTCACGTAAATAAACAACCATTACAACCTGCATCCATAATACCCATGGAAGGCCAGCTGTGCTAGTCGCACGCTGGCCTGCTGAATATGACGAAATGTAATCAGCTGCCGCCAGCCTGTGCTTCACTGCTTCGTGTCAGCAGCCCACGCGGCTGTGGAGGGAACTTCAGCTCTTCGAGCTGCATTCCTGCCGGTCACACCCGCGACTACCCGAATATGATGGCCGGTCCGATATTCCGTGAATGAAGAACCGACCTGCCCATCTGCGGGCTGTCCAACCTGGGAGCAGGGCGCCTGTGCTGCCGCTCCTGGGCAGTAAAAGTGCCGCCGTAACAGCTGTATGCTGGAACCGTCTCTCCGTGTCGCCATCGGGTATTCCACCTACACGCCATCTCGACAACAGGGTCATGCACATTCCTGGTGTCGTGCCTGACCGCAGCTTCACTCGCCGAGGCACCTTCAGACGTCCACAGCGACGCGCCGTCCGCCGCACTCTCCCGCGGCACTGACCTCTGCCAACGCCTGGGCCTGCACCAGCTGATTCTTCGCCGGGCGCTGACGGGTTACGCCGCGTCTTCGAGCAATGCAGGCTCACCACGGCCGCAGCCAGGTATCACAAGGAAAAAGACTCAGTGATTGTAAAACTGTCGGAAGTAAATAACTGTTATAGGAACGATGTCTAATTAGCGCCTTGGCGCATCACAGGAGCACAGCTCTGCACATCCGCTCGACTGTCCTACACCCACCAAAGAGGCCACACCTTCTGGGCTTCTTCAATATTATCTCATCAACGACTTCTGCTGCTATACTGCCGGTCGGTGTGGCCGAGCGGTTCTAAGCGCTACAGTCTGGAACCGCGCGACCGCTACGGTCGCAGGTTCGAATCCTGCTTTGGGCATGGATGTGTGTGATGTCCTTAGGTTAGTTAGGTTTAAGTAGTTCTAAGTTCTAGGGGACTGATGGCCTCAGATGTTAAGTCCCATAGTGCTCAGAGCCATTTGAACCATTTTTTGCTGCTACACTCTTTAGTTTCGCTAGCTTTCAAAAAGTCACTGTACGCAAATGCAGAGTTTTACATATAACGGACCTCGTTGGGTAGTCGAACAGACACATCTCCGTATTTTAACATATTTTATTCGGTTTCCGCAGTTCAATTTGGGTCTTCTCTTGAGGCACATTCATCTTCACGTTTTAGGGGCCACTTCATTCCACCGTGCCCGCCTTCGGTAGCTGAATGGTCAGCGTGACGGATTGTCAATCCTCTGGGCCCGGGTTCGATTCCTGGCTGAGTCGGGGAATTTTCTGCGCCCAGGGACTGGGTGTTGTGCTGTCATCATCATGTGCTGTTGTGCAGGTCGCCGAAGTGGCGTCAAATTGAAAGACCGACACCCGGCGAACGGTCTGCCCAACGGGGGGCCCTAGCCATACGATTAAATAAATTCCACTGTCATCTTACTTGTTGCTACTCTGAGTCACGTGAACCTCTCCCGTATGAGACTAAATGAGGCGATGCCGCTGAAGCGTTGCCTCTGTTTCTGAATGCGTATTATTATGCTGAAATAATAATAATATAAACCAGCAAAAACGTGTGAGATCTGTGACGGAGGCATCAGAAACGTCCCAACTTAATGCGTTACTGCCTGTACAGCAAGTACGGAAAAGTTCATTGCTCGATGCTGAAACTGCTGAAATATTCATCTGTGCCTCTCATGCCGGCCGAAGTGGCCGTGCGGTTAAAGGCGCTGCAGTCTGGAACCGCAAGACCGCTACGGTCGCAGGTTCGAATCCTGTCTCGGGCATGGATGTTTGTGATGTCCTTAGGTTAGTTAGGTTTAACTAGTTCTAAGTTCTAGGGGACTAATGACCTCAGCAGTTGAGTCCCATAGCGCTCAGAGCCATTTGAACCATTTGCGCCTCTCATCTTTCCAGTTCAGCATTATCAAGATGAAGCTCTGCCTCACTGGTACAAGGACGCAGAGATGGGCGGAAGGAATCGGCGATGGCCCCAGGAAGGAACAATGGTAGAGAACCTAAATGACGAAGTGTTGGTGTCTGATCTCACGTCGTCCACCATAGCGTACTAACAAGGGAACCTCCCCATCGCACCCCCCTCAGATTTAGTTATAAGTTGGCAGAGTGGATAGGCCTTGAAAAACTGAACACAGATCAATCGAGAAAACAGGAAGAAGTTGTGTGAAATTATGAAAAAAATAAGCAAAATATGCAAACCGAGTAGTCCATGTGCAAGATATGCAACTTCAAGGGTGATGAGCAGGCCGGAGCGCCGTGGTCCTGTGGTTAGCGTGTGCAGCTGCGGAACGAGAGGTCTTTGGTTCAAGTCTTTCCTCGAGTGAAAATTTTAATTTTTTGTTTTGAGACAATTATTATCTGTCCGTCCGATGCGATCACTTTTTTGGGAGTGATAATGACATTCACAAGAAAACCTAAATCGGGCAAGGTAGAAGAATCTTTTTACCCACTCGCCAAGTGTACAAGTTAGGTGGGTCGACAACATATTACTGTCATGTGACGCACATGCCGTCACCAGTATCATATAGAAAATATCAGACGTGTTTTCCTGTGGAGGAATCGATTGACCTATGACCTTGCGATCAAATGTTTCAGTTCCCATTGGAGAGGCACGTCCTTTCGTCTACTAATCGCACGGATTTGCGGTGCGGTCGTAAAACAGACACTAAAGTTATTACAGTGAACAGAGACGTCAATGAACGAACGGACAGATCATAACTTTGCGAAAATAAAGGAAGTAAATTTTTCACTCGACGGAGGACTTGAACCAAGGACCTCTCATTCTGCAGCTGCTCACGCTAACCACGGGACCACGGAGCTCCTGAACTCCTATTGTCCTTGTTGTTGCCTATGTTGCGCAAGGACTACTCAGTTGGTATATTTTGCTTATTTTTTTCATACTTCCACACAACTTCTTCCTGTTTTCTCGATTGATCTGTGTTCAGTTTTTCAAGGCCTATCCACTGTTCCAACTTATAACTAAATCTGAGGGGGGTGCGATGGGGAGGTTCCCTTGTAAGCACTTTAGTTGCAAGAGAGCGGACGTAACGGCCGCACATTCGCTGCGGCATTATCGCGCCGCAGGTGCTCAAATGCTTTCTACGGACCTCATATTCCTTTTCCTGTGATAAAACACTGAGGTTACAAAAGTGATGGGATAGATATATGTACATATACACATGGCGGTAGTATCACGCACACAAGGTATAAGAGGGCAGTGCATTGGCTGAGCTATCATCTGCACTCAGGTGACTCATGTGAAAAGGCTTCCGATCTGATAATAGCCACAGGACGGGAATTAACAGACTTTCAACGCTGTATGGTAGTTGGAGCTAGACGTTTGGGATGTTCCATTTCGGAAATCATTAGCGAATTCAATATTCCGAGATCCACGATGTCAAGAGTGTGCCGAGGATGCCACATTCCAGGCATTACCTCTCACCACGGACAACGTCCGCCCCCGGTAGCTGAGTGGTCAGCGCGACAGAATGTCAATCCTAAGGGCCCGGGTTCGATTCCTGGCTGGGTAGGAGATTTTCTCCGCTCAGGAACTGGGTGTTTTGTTGTCTTAATCATCATCATTTTCACCCCCAGCGACGCGCAAGTCTCCGAAGTGGCGTCAAATCGAAAGACTTGTACCCGGCGAACGGTCTACCCGACGGGAGGCTCTAGTCACACGACATTTACATTTACTACGGACAACGCAGTGGCCGACGGCCTTCATTTAACACCGAGACCAGTGGCGTTTGCGTAGAGTTGTCGGTGTTAACAGACAAGCAACGCTGCATGAAATAACCGCATAAATCAAGGTGTGGCGTACGACGAACGTCTCCGTTATGACAATGCGGCGAAAATTGGTGTTAATGGGCTATGGTAGCAGATGATCGACGTGAGAGCCCGGAGCGCCTCTCCTGGGGTCGTGCCAATGTCGGTTGGATCCTAGACGACCTGAAAGCCGCGGCCTGGTCAGATGAGGCTGGATTTCAGTTTGTAAGAGATGATGGCAGGGCCCGAGTGTGTAGCAGACCCCACGAAGCCATGAACCCATGTTGTCAACAAGGCACTGAGCAAGCTGGTAATGGCTCCACGATGGTGTGGGCTGTGTTTACTTGGAATGGACTGTGTCCTCTGGTCCAACTCAACCGATCATAGACTGGAAGTGATTGTGTGCGGCTACTTGGAGACAATTTGCAACCGTTCAACGATTTGGGTGTTCCTTTTTCCCACGCGCCGGAGAGTGGAATGGAAGAGGAGTAGTAAAGAAAATCGTTTGATGAACCCTCTGCCAGGCACTTAAGTGTGAATTGCAGACTAACCATGTAGATGTAGTCTTTTGTGGAGCTTATCGTGGGACTGACTATCCTTTAAGGCGTACCTGCAAACAGTGCGATAATGTGTGTTATATACACGGAAAAATAAACATCCAGAGACTGAGCTGGTCTAATGGTTCCAGATGGTATGAATTGTAATGTCACGCACTTTAGGAGGGATAGTTTGCTCTAAATGAGTATGATTTTTATACGCAGACCAGGACTCAAACAAAAGCAACTTATTTTGACCATCTATGGACCGAAATCAGTGCTCATACAATAGTTGTAGTTCTCGTACGCCCATTTTCCCACTCTCACTTGCTGAGACGTAAATGTTCGCTTCTGTCTTGCTAGATCACACGCGAGAAAGAACTGTAGGGGGCAGGGCAGCTCCAACTTCTCGCAGCACAATAAATAACTTTTCAGCCAATTTACCATCCAGATTAACAGTCAGCGTAACTGTATACGAAAGCGTTAAGGCATTGTGTTAGTTGATCTTGATACAACTCTCTTGGTACCTCTAATTTACCAGGGTTCGTTTCATATTTTCTCTTCAAATCCCGATGCGTCGGAGCTGAAAACCAATTCCTTATTGAAAGATAGGATAATTTTGTTTATCACATCTACAAATGTTCGGACCAGTTCCGCAGTTTGCTGTCCATCGCTTTGTTTGAAATTTCGTTGTCTTACGTCTTCCATTTCGGCAGCACCTTTCTGAAGTTATACGCAACGGCCTTGCCGCAGTGGATACACCGGTTCGCGTGAGATCACCGAAGTTAAGCGCTGTCGGGCGTGGTCGGCACTTGGATGGGTGACCATCCAGGCTGCCATGCGCTGTCGCCATTTTTCGGGGTGCTCTCAGCCTCGTGATGCCAATTGAGGAGCTACTCGACCGAACAGTAGCGGCTTCGGTCAAGAATATCATCATAACGACTGGGAGAGCGGTATGCTGACCCCAAGCCCCTCCTATCCGCATCCTTCACTGAGGATGACACGGCGGTCGGATGGTCCGGTAGGCCACCCGTGGCCTGAAGACGGAGTGATTTTTTTTCCTGAAGTTATACAACCATCCACTGCTTTCCTTGAAATCGCTGTAACTTACGTTGTGCGCAATTTGATGTTCGTAATGTAGTAGGTTACTATCAGGTGCATCCTTTAAATTGTATCGACCATCCTTGAAACCCGCAAACATCAGATTTTTCTAACGGGTGCGCCTTGTCCTCCCTTGAATATCCGTAGTTTTCTTATGCACTACGCGGTCATATTGCTACGGACTTATTAGAAACCGGTCGTAACTTTTTTTTTTAAATTATGCCGCAGATGAGTTTCATGTACGTAATTATGTGTAATAACCGCTCCTTGGACAACGATTGTTCTTTACTACGTTTCACTGGAGTCGGGATTTGTGGCTCCCTGCCCGACAAGGATGACGAACTGCATGGCTCCACACCTGTTCAGTGTCACTTTCACTTGTTAGGGACGTATCGTCGTCATTGTACTTCTCATGTACATTGTCCGCACGCGTAGGCGATACGACACATTTCACTGACCCATCTTGCAGAAACCCTAAAATTTCATCTGCCAATTCTCACTCTGAGAAATTGCTTGGGTTCATTTCTGATGACATTTCAACTTCGGCAACTGTTGTTGTTGATATAATGCAATGTTTACTTTGTTTAACGTTACCATTGCTCTGTTTTGTTTCAACACCACTAGCACTGTAGCACTGTTGTGAGGTATTCGTCGACTAAGCGTTTTAACTACGTCCAGTAGCCCCACGCTGTGCTCGCCAATGGATAGCCATTAGCAGCCAATATTGTGGTTCCATGGTAGACAATATGTGGGGCGCCGAATGACGTAAACATCATTGGGCTTTTGCGACCTCTCTCTCAAGGGGTTTCTCGTGACACACCATCACGGTGGATTTAATCATCGCTGCTCGGGGAGTCGGGAGGCTGGCAGCTCCCGCCAAAGTGAGACGCAGCAAGTGTGACCTCCTGGCCACCATCTGCAAACAGAGTCGCGAGTTTTTTCCGCGCCCGCTGTAAGCGCAACAAACGCGGGAGGCACGCCTTCGCCTTGTGCAGCCGTGGATACAGCTGGCAGCTGTTTACAGGGCCGGCCAGCTGCCTGCTGCTGCTGGCTGTTAAACGAGGCGGCGCATCCGCGCACCGGCGTCCGCGCCGCCACACAACGCCACTGCCGTGGCTCGAGGCCCGCCAAGGCTGCTGCTAGGGAGGTACGCTCTACGGCCAAAAATATACGAGCATCCATCACCACTATTCACAAAGATGTACAGCTTACACAGATTTTTTTAGAAAAATATAATAACACTGCCACCATTTGAATGATTTTATTATTTCCACTATAGCGATTTCGGCTTTCTAGTCATTATCGCGAGCAACTGGGAAAGATACCAGCACATATCAGACATGTCAGTACATCTTGTTGTCGTCAAAATATACTCGCGTGTAAAACCTAAGGCTGAAAGTAACTTCAGCATGATGTGTTACTGTCAAGTAAATTAGCTCGATGAAACTTGCGCCATACATAGAAAGAACTGCTGCAGCGTAGTAGAAAACGGGAACTGAAAAAATACTCAATGAGACGAACAGAAAGACATTGTTATTCAAAGACAATAATTACTTTGTAATCATCGCGACTTCTGATGGTCCCTTTGACGTTACAAAACGCGGGACATTGTTCTTAAAAGAGCGCTTGATCACCACGGACGGCAGCGCATTCTCTGCAACGTGCTCCCATGTTGGCCACAAGTTTGGGAAGCAGTTCTTGTGGTGGTGCGTTCTGCTCCTGCACGGCGCTGTTGGACTACTGTTCGATGGTCGTTCCTGCAGTACGCCTCCCCAGCGCATCACACATTTGATTTAAGCTGGGCAAGCCAATCCATTCGTCAAATATTCTCTTGAAACTTTCTGGCAGATTAAAACTGTGCGCCGGACCGAGACTCGAACTGGGGACCTTTGCCTTTCGCGGGCAAGTGCTCTACCAACTGAGCTACCCAAGCACTACTCACGCCCGTCCTCACAGCTTTACTTCTGCCAGTACCTCGTCTCCTACCTACCACACTCCGCTGCAGAGTGAAAATCTCATTCTGGAAATATTCTCTTGTTTCTAAAGTTGGTACATAAGCGCTGCTCGATGTGGTCGCGCACTGTCATCCACAAAAATGTAATCAGCGCCAAAAATACGCCTGAAAAGATGCACATAGGGAAGGAGTAGAATGTCACAGTAACGTTGACCATCGAGTGTACCATCTTCAACGATCTGCAGGTCACTATGCCCATTCAACAATATGCCTCCCTAAACCGTAGCTCCTGAACCACAGAAACGTTTGTGCTCGATAAAGCTGGACACACCCTGATATTGCGAGAGGTGGAAAGATGTAACGCAACCAGGGACATTGTCAAACATGATTGTTTTGGTGGTTCAGGTATTATGGTGTGAGGAGACATTAGGTTGCATGGTTATACTGACCTCCAAATCTTTGAAAACGGCACATTAGTCATCGTTATTGTGACACATGCAACTTTTCAGGGGTGCATTCGGACCTGACGTCATTTTTACGGATGACAATGCGCGAGCGCATCGAACAGCGAAAGTGGAGGAGTTCTTGGACCGAGAGGATACTCGGCCTGCCCCTCCCCCACCTCCCCCCCCATTTAAATCCATCGACAACGTGTTGGGTATGTTGGGGGGACGTATTGCACCAGCTCCACATACACCAATGGCCATCCAACAGTTGCCAATCGCACTGGTGAAGGGCTGGAACACCGTACCACAAGAACTCCTTACCAAAGTTGTGGCCAGCGAGGGAGCACATTCCAGAGCATTCAGTGCAATTATTGTCTTTGAAGTATCATTTCTGTTGTTTCTTTTTCTATTTCTTTCAATTACCTTCTGCTTTATACTGTAGGAGTTCTTCCTATGTATAGTCGAAGTTTCATCGAGGAATGTTACTGCAGTGACGAATCATGCGAAGCTACTTTCGTCTATAAGTTTTACGCATCGTTGTAGTATAGTTCACTGACGAGATGATATTTCCTGATTAAGGTGTAGTGAATGTCTGACTTGTTTAATCTGCAGTTCCTCGAACTAACAGCTGATTTATGACACAACGCTCAAAACCTGTAGCATCGCTAAATGTGCGTTAATATCACGGTTCAAGATAATGGTTCGTTTTGAACATTTCTTGAATGTCGACGTTGTTCATTTTATGAAGTGTAATACATACATTCCATAGAAGGTTGATCTTTGCACCTCCCGGACACTCACTTTATATCGCCCTCCTGATGCACATGATGAGCCATCAGGAGCCAATATTTTTCCTGTCGTAATTATTAACACAAAACTTTCAAATGAGCCTTCTGGACAGCGAAAGTGTTTAAACTCAGAAGAGTGTTCCTGCAGCCACTCTGTAGCAATTCTGGATGTGTGGGGTGTCGCATTGTCCTGCTGGAAATGCCCAAATCTGTCGGAATGCACAATGGACATGAATGGATGCAGGTGATCAGACAGGATGCTTACGTACGTGTCACCTGCCACAGTCGTATCTAGACGAATCAGGGGTCCCTTACCGCTCCAACTGCACACGCACCACACCATTACAGACCTCCACCAGCCTAAACAGCCCCTGATGACATGCAGGGTCCATGGATTCATGAGGTTCTCTTCATACCCGTACACGCCCATTCGCTCGATACAATTTGAAACGAGACTCGTCCGACTAGGCAACATGTTTCCAGTCACCAACAGTCCAATGTCGGTGTTGACGAGCCCAGGCGAGGCCTAAATCTTTGTGTCGTGCGGTCATCAAGGGTACACGAGTGGGCCTTCGTCTCCGAAAGCCCATATCGATGATGTTCCGTTGAATGGTTTTGCACGCTGACACTTTCTGATGGCCCAGCATTGAAATCTGCAGCAATTTGCAGAAGGGTAGCACTTAAGTCACGCTGAACGATTGGTCCCGTTCTTGGAGGATCTTTTTCCGGCCACAGCGATGTGGGAAACTTGATGTTTTAACAGATTACTGGTATTCATGGTACACTCGTGAAATGGTCGTACGGGAAGATCCCCAGTTCTTCGCTACCTCGGAGATGCTGTGTCCATCGCTCGTGCGCCGACTATTACACCATATTCAGACTCACGTAAATTTTGATAACCTGCTGTTGTAGCAGCAGTAACCGATCTAACAACTGCACCAGACACTTATCTTATATACGCGTTGACGACCGCAGCGCCATGTTTTACATGTTTATATATCTCTGCATTTGAATACGCATGTATATACCAGTTTCTTTGGTGCTTCAGTGTAGAATTCAACAAGGCTAATCACTTAGCGGCAGATGTTTGAACTATTTGCTTAACCTATGCAAGCCCAGTAGCTGCGGTGTTCGAATATAAAATGAAGTACCGTATTATTCCTGTACGTGCATGGTGAAAATAGCTGAACGACCATACTAGAGGCACACACACTACAGAAGTAGACTTTTGGATCCATTTATCCTCCCAAACCGCCACTTTAGAAAGTCCAACAGTAAGTCCCGCAGACTTGCAGCAAATCGGCCCTGACTAGCCACAAAGGCAGTTACGGCCGTCCCTACCAGAGGAAACAAACCGAGCCATTCGTACTCGTACTATAGCTGTGGACGGCCGGCAACAGCGCCTCGCGAGCCCGAGAGGCGCAGGAAGGCGCCATTCTGTGGAGCACCCTAGTCGCCGCAAGTGGCCTTTGTCCAGGCGAGGCGCCCTCTGCAGGTAACAACGCCAGCAGAGGCCCGCTACGTACATTTGGGGCCCTTACGCCCACCCCACTCCCTGCCTTGCGTTGTGCGCCTTGGGAAACGCATTTTCCATTTGAATCCTTAATGACTCCCTGCAAAACAACGAGATTTACTTTAACAACAGACATTATCTGTTGCCATTGCATGTAAGCTCTCGCTCCTTTAATTTTAAAAGGTCTGACAGCGATCCTAATGGTTGGCTCTCTGACCATAATGTGAGAGACTTAACTCAGCTGCGATCGCACCAAACATTAAAACCACTGTGTAACTGCAGTTGGTGTACCTGTGATGATTTCCTGCAGAATTTATCAAAAAACATGGTACTGTCCGTCTGAGATGAAGACTAACGTATTTTAACTTGATGTATTGATCTTCGAACAATGGAAACACGCCTAATTTATCATTTTGATTAAATTGAAAAATTCCAAAAATCGTTCCCTCTGAAGAAGACACAGAAGATTCGAAATTCTTATTACAACTAAATACTCTTATCAGGACACTTTATTAAGCACTTTTATCTTAAAATAAATTGTTGATGGTGTACAGCAACCAGTCAGAAATTGGTTTTACGTTACTTTATTCAAAAAGTACCGTTACCGGTTTCTAATTATTTACAATTCGTCTTCAGACGGTTTTTTCATGCTTTCATCAGTACATATTGTACATTGGTTTCCTGTGAGTTACCCTAGGATAAGCAATAACTTACAAATTACAAACGTGTAACCAAAGTGGTTGCGCTACATATTTGTGTTGGAATGCAACTTACGTGAAATGTCTATCAGCGCATTTGTGTTAGCAGTTTTCTTGCAATGAAATACACACTTAGGAGTGTTTGTATTTTAACACTCACAAACGTTGCACTGCATTGTAAAGCACTTTCGTTCGGTCACAGAACGAATCTTCAATGCATACGAAAACAAATACACAGTTTGGAAAGTACACGAGTGTCAAAGATGTTGCACTGCAATGATGCAGAGATATGGCATTTTGGGGGGGGAAGGGGAGGAAACGTAAATTACTGTTATGTTAGATTGAAATAGTGTTTTACATTAAATCTAGGGCATTAAATGCAGACAGACACGATAAATACATGGGATTTTGTGAATTATAACACTACTACATTATTTTATACAACTACAGAGATACTAGTGTGAGCAAGACGTGTGTGAATTCTTATGTGCTATTTGACTATCGATGATGATGATGATACTTTAGAATTTAATAGTATTTAGTGCAATAAATAATCTTTCAACTTTAAACATAGCTGTGTGCAGCAACAGTGAACATTTTTTTTAAATTAAAGACAGCCCACTGGTTGCAACCAGTGTGCTGTCTTTAATACTATATATATATATATATATATATATATATATATATATATATATATATATATATATATATGAGAGCAATAAATAATACTGACAATTATAGGTACATACAATATTATAAGATTTGTATGTATCTACAGTAGCTAGTATGATTTATGACACTAAATACTAAGAAATGCTAACGTATTATCATCATCGATGTTCAAATAGCACATAAGAATTCACACACTTCTTGCCTACGCTTGTTTCTCTATCGTTGTATAAATTAAGTTTGCAGTGCCACAATTCACAAAACCCCTAACATTTTTCGTTTCTGTCTGCATTTAATGCTCTAGATTTAATGTAAAACACTATTTCAATCTAACTTAACAGTAATTTTCGTTTCGTCCCCCACCCCCCCCACCCCCCCAAAAATCAGAAGAGTTGAAGAGGACTGGATGAGAGAACAACGTGAGGAATTAGATGAACTGAAAAGAAAACTGGAAGAAATGTACAGAGCTGTGAAATCTTTAACAAATAGAGAAGTAATGAAAATAAGCAAAAAGGAATGTTAAAAAAACAACATTGCAAGAAATCTCTATTTATCGAAGAGAAGAAGAAAGTGTGGATGGATTGTGCGGAAGAATGATACAGTGCGCAGGTGGGTAATATCAGACCGCTTTTGTGGACAAAGGGGAACAGAATGAAGAACAACGAGATTCTAAGATACTGAAATAGGAACTGGAGAAAAGAATTCAGGAGTTCTGGGAAAACAAACCAGTGGACTGTGAGAGAATACAAATCGAGGCACTGCAAATTTTAGGTCTAAATTCAGTAGTCCGACTGATTTAGTAAACAGATTTTATGACGCAGCCATTTGGCACCGTGATCTAGTTAGTCCATTCTAGTATCTTTACCCAAAAGAATGCAAAGACTATAGCGCAATCAGTTTTATCAGTGATGTTACTGTACAAACACTGTAACGAGTCATACTAAGGAGACTGAAAAGAAAATTGAGAAAAATACTGGGCAAAAACCAGATAGGCGTCAGAGAGGGTAAAAGAACAAACGAAGTCTGAGGATGATTGGAGAAAAAATGATAGATATGAACGAGAAGATGTATATACACTTTATCAATTGGAAGAAGGCATTCGATAGAATCAACTCAAGTATACCGCTAATTATTTTAAAAGACGTTGCTATAGACTGGAAAGATAAGAGATTAATGAAGGACATGCGAATAAAACAGAAAGTGACAAAGCAGGGATTTGAAGAGACGGAAGATATGAGCATTGGATTGGGCATAAGGCAAGGATGCTCGCTCTCACCGAAGCTGTTCACCATATATGGAGGAGAGCTGATAGGCGAGACCATATACGATGGAACAGGTATTGCAATTCGAGCAGAAAGGATAAAAATCATAAAATACGCGAATGATCAAGCAGTGGTGGCAGAATGCGAAGAGAGGTTGCAGGAGATGTTCAAGAATATTGCCAGAAGGGGCGAGGAGCACGAAACGAAAATAAATGTAGAAAAGATAAACGTGATTAGGATAAGCAAGAAAGAAGCACCAGTTAACACATACTTAGACGGAAAAAATTAAAAGTAAAATACTTTATGTGCCTGGAAAGCTGTGCAGAAGAAATAATGATGAAGATATCTACCGGAAAGAGAGCATTTGAAAAGCTGAAGCAGTTAATAACTGTAAGAAGAATTCCAGTGTAGCTGAGGAAAAGACTTGCTAAACGTTATGTCTGGAGTGTAGCGTTTTACAGCAGTGAATTATGGAGATTTAAAATGAATGAAGGAAGATGGTTAGAGAGTTTTGAAATGTGGCTATGGAAAGAATGAGGTGAAGTGAACTGACAGATTTCAGAATGAAGAAGTAATGAAGAAAATAAGGGAAGAAAGAAGATTATTGGAAATCATCTGAAAGAGGAAACAAATCTTGGCTGGAAGATATACTGCGCAGGAATTGTCTGCAACAAAGAATTTTAGGGGGAAAAGTGGAAGGAATGAGAGGAGATGCTAGGAATAGAATTGGAATGATGGACCACATTAGAGATGGACGAACTTAGAAGAAGAACGGGACACTGGAGAGCCTTCAGTTGAAACCTGTCATACAAAAGACACACTAAAGAAGAAACAAGAAGAAGAATCAAACCTGCACGTATTGCGTAGCGTGTTGATCGTTGACTTGCGAGACAGGGAGGGTAGACGGAATAGGTCGGAATAAAGTGTCGTGTTTCCTACAGTATCACGTTTAGCGTTCTATCCATCTGCTTGGGGAATGCAAGGGTGTTTTCCTTCTTAGGATTCAGAAACACGGCCCACAGACAGTTCAAACAGTAAATCACACAGAACACAGCGTACGCTATTCGCTAAGACATATCATATAAGACATTGTTTCGTTTAGATTTTAAAGTTATTCCGTTGGTACTGGCATAATGAATCGCACCAGTCGGAAGGGTTACAAATTAAATGGCGTAACCGACTGTAGCTACCTGTCTACGTCTACGTACGTTTTGTGATCTTACGTTGTCTCTGAATGAAGTTACTTTGACATAGTGTTGCCACGATTTGACACGAATTGAAGATAGGTTGTCAACGAGGTCCATTAACGTTTTGATATCGAAACAGAAATTTTAACCGCGTGGTGATATGAAGAAAGAAGAATAGTTTCGTTCCATAGCGCCAAGGTCAACGTGCTTGGTACGATATTCTGAACCGACCGCTGGCAGCTGACTCGTTGCCGACACTTGTCCATTTGTCCAAATTATTATCTGAGATTTGTGTGGATGGTTAAGAAGAACTGATTCTGCATAGAATTACCAAATGTGTTTGCTTTGCCATTTCGCAGCCCAAGAAGGTCGTCGCGCTCTGACACATTATCAATGCTTCGACCTGCTTCGTATACTTCAAAGACGTTAGCAATTATTCTGCAGCTACGGTCAGTAAGTGCACCCAGCGAGCCTGTGGACCACCTACTATCGTCGTAAGCTTAATCAGACTTATTCATATTGTTTTTAATCCAACCCCACATTCCCCAGTACTTCTGCCACCCAGAACGTGGTACTGCCGCCAACGACACTACTGACTTTGAAGAAGAAATTGTCCCGGCTACAAAACTACCACAGCATTACGTATTCTAGAGTTCGATACATTCAGAGACTACCACTGTGTCCTTCTGTGACGCATAACAATACTTTTTGCTCCTGTTACCTAAAATTGAAGATAATGCAAAGGGCTTTTCGATAACAAGAAATTAGCATCAAAGATAAGTGGAAACCATTATCCCCAGGAACGCAGAATGCTGTCACCAGAAACAAAAGGCCATCAATGTCACGAAACCCAACGGGCTGAGATGCTTTCGCCCTCATACCCATATGGGGCGCCGGCCGATGTGGCCGAGCGGTTCTAGGCGCTTCAGTCTGGAACCGCGCGACCGCTGCGGTCGCAGGTTCGAATCCTGCCTCGGGTTTGGATGTGTGTGATGTCCTTAGGTTAGTTAGGTTTAAGTTGTTCTAAATTCTAGGGGACTGATGATCTCCGATGTTAAGTCCCAAAGTGCTCAGAGCTATTTGAACCCATCTGAGGCGAGACCGAAACATGTATCTTCACTGGCACAAGATGAGAAGAGTCATTTATCTGCCCGACGATAAATGCGGCGCGATTTGTTTCCTAACTTTAAAGGAGAAGAGCAATCGTTATTGCGCAGCATTTTATTGCGCATTGAAAAGCACTGCTTCGCGTCGCCATCGAACAATTACGCGATGCATAGCTTCGAAACATAATTGTCTGAATAAACCAACGCAGTAAAGGGAATGTTCGGCGTTGTTCTGCCAGTGCTTTCGATCTCTCGTCAGTGCGTAACAAGACACTGTTCTCGCACTAGAATACACAAGTCGTTTTTAGTTCACAGCAAGCAGAAAAAAATAAAACTAAAAACACATAAATCCTTGGAATTTGGTCCCGATAACGTAAAATGTTATCCTCATAAAGCAATAAACGTAATTTCTGAAGCAGACTAGAGAAGGGAAAGCGATAATCGTGCACTTAAGGGGGAGGAAGTCCTAAGAGATCAATTAAGGAGGATATCATTCAAAGACAGGAGCGAAAATAGAAGAGCCGACGACGAAGACAGCTAGAGGCCATTGATTCGTCGGAGATGCGGAACAGGAACTGATTGTGCAAAGGCAGAACACAGCTGAATGATACAAACACGGTTTTTCAGAAGTCCGCAGGCAATATTCCAATCTTGCGAACACGAGTCTTAAATCGCATTGGTCGTGTACAAGATCAATCGCCTTGTTGGAAATACAATGTGATTTCTCGAGTCAATGGGCGACAACGCTAACGACCGTTGGCTATTTTGTGGAATATGGCACTTGCCTTATAATGTTGGAGACGCAGAACTACCTACTAAGCTATTTTGTGAACAGAATTTAAGCAAATACATTTTCAACTAAATCAGATGTAGATATTTCTTTCCAAGTAGAGAAATGATCGCTGCAGATCTTGCCTCGCCTGAGGAAACAAAGCGACTGCTTCAGATCCTACCAAGAAGAAGGAAGAAGAAATAGAGGACGAAGAAGAAGAATAGGAGGAGGAGGAGGAGGAGGAGGAGGAGAAAAGGGGGGGGGGGAGTTGAGCATGAGAAACAGCACTGCGACGTTATGTCAGCAAAATCTGGATATCGCGCACTTAGCCTTGTCGTTTCTGTGTGATACTTTCTCTAGTAGTGGTTCGTTTTTCTAATGTGTGAGGTTCCTTGTCGCACAAAATATGGAATTTACATGGTCACACAGAAATTAAATTTCAGCCACTGCCACGCGCCATATCGGCTTCTAGAAACTCGGAAGGGTAGCACATTACATTTTCCTCAGTGTTAAAGCCCCGGTCATTCTCATCGATAACAAGGCAACAGAAGCGGGAAATTACTAGAGATTGAGCAGTACTCCACTGGAAGCAGGATGAGATAAGGAAGCGTCCAGGACCTAAGAAACCGTTTTGACATTTGACAGTCCACAGTGACTCGAGGAAGTGACGGAAAATTATAACCATTCGCTAGGTGGCTCAGAACAGTGCTGCACTAGTGACTTGGTCCTGTATGTACAGAGAGGAGTGTTCATCTTAACCACAGCTACAGCTCCTTTGGCCCGTATCACGCGCGTCTCAGGCAAAACGGTACAAAAAGCAGTGTTCATTACTGACCAACAGAAACGTTATTCTGTCCTGCAATTAATAAAGAGCAATTCACCTCATCTGCCTCTGCTAAGCACCTTATCTGGCGTTATATGCCTGCTTGCTCGAATATGCTTTTCCTGACATATGGCCATTTCTGTCAGTGCAGTAGACAGATCGTCGCTCGTAACCGGCGCTGGTTTCGTGTGCTCTTCGCGAGAAATGCTACGCGGCCAGCAGGCACCGGCCGCGGTGCCCGCACGATCGCCCACTAAACGTTTACGGTCGGGCCGTTAGCAGAGCTGGTCTACCTGAGTACGCCACTTAACAGTTTCAGTACAGCAATTTCGTTTCACAGACCAAGCACTGATTTCAACAGTTCCGGTTCTATAACCCAAACTGTGGCTGAAGTGGAGACAAGTGACGTTCATTACGCTCCCAGCCACCTCTTTTTAAGTAAACAATTTGTCGGTCCTCTTCAGATTCAGCGTTTATTTCTGTTCTCGTTTAGTGGGATAGTTGCATCGATAATGTTACGCTTTTCCTATGTGAGAAGCGCGTTGTGATGTCAGTGCGTTGAATTTTTGGAAAATATACGTCTCTGAACGTCTAACGGACAGTTCACCAAGGAGAAATTTACGGAGCTACCGTTAGCACGTAAAGTACATTACAAAACATTTTTTACCTCGGAATTGTGAAATAATTTTCTGATCAATCAGCTCGTTGTGATGTCAGTGCGTTGAAATTTGGAAAATGTACGTCTGTGAACGTCTAACGGACAGTTCACAACGGAGAAATTTACAGAACTAACGCCAGCACGGAAAGTACATTACAAAGCATTTTTTACCTCTGAATTATGAAATACTTTTCTCACCAATCATACGTCGTTATCATTCACGACATTATCTACATGTTGACTTTACAGCGCTAATTAATCTACTTAAGCTAGCGAAAGTCTGTATTTACGATTCACAAGGTATAAATCTAAGGAAAAGGTCACGAAACTATGCCTCAATGTGTTCATGTAATATTACGTTTAACTTTATCTCGCATTGTCTCCAGCTGCTAAGGAAATCTACTATGGCTCTGAAAGTAGTATAAAAGTTGTTTGGTCCACAGACTACACAACGTCTAAGGCAGGAACCATTTGACTCGAAGGTGCCCTGGTCTCAGTGACAGAACGTCGTGCTTTTAAAAACTGTCACATTCATTATTAACATCAGAATTTACATCTGCTAATTGTGTGCATACTTTCTGAGTACGGTACTGTTTATCAAAACAGAAACATTTAAACTACAGTGACAATTTCAGAAGACAACTCGAAGGCAAATGATTTATCCAGTCAGTTAGTTGTAGGATGACTTATAAAGTTTATCGTTCATGTTTACATGGAATGGACTGGATCCTATGGTCCAACTGAAACGGTCATTCGGTGGAATGGTTATGTTCGGCTACTTTTAGACCATTTGCAGCCATTCACGGACTTAATGTTCTCAAACAACAACGGAATTTTTATAGGCGACAGTGCATGATGTCACCGGGCTGCAATTATTGATGAATGATCTGAAGAACATTCTGGGCAATTTGAGCGAATATTTTGGCTATCCTGATACGCCGACGTGAATCACATCGAATATTTATGGAACATAATAGAGAGGTCAGTTTGATGCACAAAATGCTCCACCGGGAACACTTTCGCAATTATGGATAGTTACAGAGGCGTCATGGGTCAATATTTGTGCAGGGGGCTTCCAGCGACTTGTGGAGTCCATAATACGTCGCGTTGCTGCATTACGCCGGGCAAAAGGAGATCCGACACGATATTAGGAGGTATCCCATGATTTTTGTCACCTCAATGTATATGTGTTTTATATCACTGAAGAGTGTGATCCCCACTCTATCATAATTAATCTGTTTGTGGAGTGAATCTTTCGGAAGGCCGAACCCAGCAATATTTTTGAAATAATCGTGAGATGTTCTCCACCAAGGGACTTTATCCAATTTAATGTGTAAACTACACCTGTCTTAAGGAAATATTTTTGTTCCCGTTGGTGGCCTTTATTGCTGTATTTCAAATTTTTTAAGGTGGTCGTTTTTGTTAGATTTATTTGATAAAATAAAATTATGTAAAACTCGGTATGTGCCTTTGGTACCTTCCACTACTGAATTGAGTGTACTGTGTTCTTGTAATTTTGAGACAGGTCCCTCTCTCTGCAACTGATCCAACCAACACTGTAGGCGGAAGAATAACATCGCGTAAATAATACTGATTTCCCTTCCTTGAGCTGGACGGGATAGCGATGCCTTTTGACTGTCATCAAGATGTGATGTAGTATCCTGTCGATTACCAAATACCGGTTACTTCGGATAGTCAGTTTCAGCAGGTTTGGCACAATATTCGTCAGTAACACAATTATTCGTGCTGACTTGAGAGGGCATCGCAGTAAACGTGCCCCTGAACTTCGCGAAGCAAGTAATTCTTCAATAAGTGCCCACAAATCGTGTGCAAATATTCAACCCGCTGTCTTCGTCACCATACGTCGCCTACTGACGAAAATGTTGGTTATAGGCGGATGGCGGTCGACTAAGCTTCAGCCTCTTGGAGGGGCAGCCCCGTGTTATGGTTTATTCGGGAGATATTTGCAGTGGAGCTTTGCGAAAGACGCCTAGGGAAAATGAGGAGAAGCGTGGCTGGCTGAAGCGCTTCTGTAGTCCCACCACAGAACCCAGCCCAACAGCCGACAGCGGAATTTCTTGCGCTCTCACTCATAATGCCTCGCATGGTTTGTGAACATGTTCGAAGCCACGAACGACTGTTTTTTAAGAACGTATCATCTCTAAAGTAACAAGATGCTGAGCTCGAGTCTATCAATTAACTGTCGTAACATTCATGCACTGAGAGCATGTAAGTGGGAATCGCGTTTAATGCTCCGTTATGGACGAGGTCATTTATGACGAAAATCTGAAACTGCTCAAGGATTGGACTGAAAATTGACCCTGGTCTTTAAAATTAAACGACTAGGCATTCGCGTTACGGTGGGTGACAAACTTAAATTTGCATTGTCGGACGTTGATTTGAATGCCACTCCAGCTGAATGTGAGATTCCGGAATAGTCATAATGCTACCACAAAGTTTGTACAGTAGGTTTAGCACAAATAGGCTTATTGCACACTAACAACTGTAACGTCTAATCATTGAACTGTAAATGATCGTTACCCGAATTAGTCTCATGTCACCTGAATAGGCGGAGGAACAAAATTAGAATTCTATGCCAGAGATAGTTGCCCTGTATTTATCGGCAGCTACCTCGCGATAAGGGGTGTAATATTATTTCTTGAGTTGCAAATAGAACAACTGATAAATAATAGAGGACGCCGTCATTAGTAAAATCTGATATATTTGTTTCTTGGAAGTTTTACAGCATATTATCCTGTAGACTCTAGACTGAAAAAGTCCTGGTGTAATCACATTACGGAGGTATTCAAAATATTAAAAACTATTTTAAGATGTCTGTCTCGGTAGCTGCGAGGGTCTGTGCGGCAGATACCTATGCGAAGGGGCCCTAGTTCGATTGTTGGACGGATCGGAGATGTTCTCCGCTTCGTGACTGGGTGCTGTTTTGGCATCATCATCATGACAATCATCACCACCACCAGATGCAAGTCACCTAGTCGAAAAAAAAAGTCTTGCAGCTGGCGGCTAGGCCGCCACACGACAGAGAGAGATTTTAAGAGGTAAATCACAGTTAACTGCTACATCGTTAAATGTGAAATAGGTGAGGCGAGCGCGCTGCAACCACTGTTTGGCTCGCACGTGCACCACGTGGGCGTCAAGCTGGCCTGCACGTGAAGTCAGCAGCACACCGCTGCTGTCAGTGTTCTGGACGCCAGCACTGCAGCCCTCTCGAAGGAGCAGCTGTTAATGAGGCGTCTTGACTACAGGGAACAGCTCTGTTTGTACCATCTGTTGCTCTCCCAGTCTTCCAACCAGTTCTCCTGCAAAGTACTCTCCTGCCCTCGCTCGGAGTTTCCGTAGCAGAGTCTCACTGACTTGTACATTGTACGTCCTCTAGTTAACGAAGTTTGGCGTTACAAATTCAGAGTTGTACTAAGCGTCCACGGCCCCAAGGTCTCTTTGATCTGTCACCTAGATAACTTGCGGCTGGAGTTAAACATGCCCAATGCACTACGAACTCTGGAGCAACACATTGCCGTTGATAGCGACATACAGACCGCTAAATCTTGTGTTGTCATTTAACTGCCTTTTGAAAACACTTTGCTGACGGGAATTTTAAACTGTATTGAAGAATTATAAAACACACGTGAAACACGCAGGTAAGGTTGTGTGCGATCCGCCGCCGATTACAATCCAGTACTGGGGGGTGGAGGAGGGGGCAGAGGGGGGGGGGGGGAAGAAGAGAAGGGGAGGCGGGAGAGGGGAGATTGCAGCAAGTCCACTTGCACCAACGACCGCGCAGCAGTTGTCAACCGCGCTGGAGGAGGAATGAAACGTCCTACTACAAAAACTCCATACCAATCTCGTGGCCAGCAAGGGAGGGCGTTCCTGAGCATACACTGCCGTCCGTGGTGATCACACTTCCTATTACAGACTATGTCCCGTCTTCGGTAACATCCAGGGGACCATCATAAATCGCGGTAACTTCAGTCTCATTACTGTCTTTGAATAAAATTATCAGGTCTGTTTGTCTCATTGCGTATTTCTTTCGGTTACCATCTATATTGTACTGTAGCAGTTCTTTCTACACTACTGGACATTAAAATTGCTACACCAAGAAGAAATGCAGATGATAAACGGGTATTCATTCGACAAACATATTATACTAGAACTGACATGTGATTACATTTTCACGCAATTTGGGTGCATAGATCCTGAGAAATCAATCCCAGAACTATCACCTCTGCCCGTAATAACGGCCTTGACACGCCTGGGCATTGAGTCACAGTTTGGATGGCGTGTACATGTACAGCTGCCCATGCAGCTTCAACACGACACCACAGTTCATCAAGAGTAGTGACTGGCGTATTGTGACGAGCCAGTTGCTCGGCCACCATCGACCAGACGTTGTCAACTGGTGAGAGATCTGGAGAATGTGCTGGCCAGGGCAGCAGTCGAACATTTTCCATATCCAGAAAGGCCCGTACAGGACCTACAACATGCGGTCGTGCTTTATCCTGCTGAAATGTAGGGTTTCGCAGGGATCGAATGAAGGGTAGAGCCACGGGTCGTAACACATCTGAAACGTAACGTCCACTATTCAAAGTGCCGTCAATGCGAACAAGAGGTGACCGAGACGTGTAACCAATGGCACCCCATACACCCCATACCATCACGCCGGGTGATACGCCAGTATGGCGATGACGAATACACGCTTCCAATGTGCGGTCACCGCGATGTCGCCAAACACGGATGCGACCATCATGATGCTGTAAACAGAACTTGGATTCATCCGAAAAAATGACGTTTCGCCATTCGTGCACCCAGGTTCGTCGTTGAGTACAACATCGCAGGCGCTCCTGTCTGTGATGCAGCGTCAACGGTAACCGCAGCCATGGTCTCCGAGCTGATAGTCCATGCTGCTGCAAACGTCGTCGAACTGTTCGTGCAGATGGTTGTTGTCTTGCAATCGTCCCCATCTGTTGACTCAGGGATCGAGACGTGGCTGCACGATATGTTACAGCCATGCGGATAAGATGCCTGTCATCCCGACTGCTAGTGATACGAGGCCGTTGAGATCCAGCACGGCTTTCAGTATTACCCTCCTGAACCCACCGATTCCATATTCTGCTAACAGTCATTGGATTTCGACCAACGTGAGCAGCAATGTCGCGATACGATAAACCGCAATCGCGATAGGCTACAATCCGACGTTTATCAAAGTCGGAAACGTGATGGTACGCATTTCTCCTCCTTACACGAGGCATCACAACAACGTTTCGCCAGACAACGCCGGTCAACTGCTGTTTGTGTATGAGAAATCGGTTGGAAACTCTCCTCATGTCAGCACGTTGTAGGTGTGAATGCTCTGAAAAGCTAATCATTTGCATATCACAGCATCTTCTTCCTGTCGGTTAAATTTCGCGTCTGTAGCACGTCATCTGCGTGGTGCATGTATGGTACAAATTACATCTGATTGTTACTGGGCAATGGCACAAGTTACTTTCGTCCTTATGTTTTGCACATAGTTGTCGTATCTGCTTAGTATGTCGTGAAAGAGATATTTCATTCCCAGAATACCGCCCATTAACATGATCGGAAGAACGTTGAAGAATGTAGCTGTAGTTAGAGTACTCCAATTGCCAAAGCTGTTACTTTCCTTCAGACAGGAATTGACATCAATTTCGTCAGCAGGTCTAGAACTGAGCACCTCTGACGGAACTGAAGCGCTGAAGATTTTACCCTAGTTTATTGCCTTTGCTTTTACATTTGTTAGCACACGATATTGTTCTGGTCAGAAAATAGCGTACTTGCATCATGCACACAGCCAACGTATACACCTAAGGCAATCAACATCAGGTGGTATAGCACTTAGCAGCCCCATCAGTCAAGCAAATCAGTAACAGCTTGCACTGTACGTGCTTGAGCATTGTCCTGCAAAATGATGGTCAGGTCCTGCAGAATGTGTCGTCACTTCTGTCTCTATGCTGTTCATTTTTGGAACACAACCTACGATCAGCTTAGAGACAGAAGTGATGACACTTTCTGCAGGACCTGACCATCATTTTGCAGGACAGTGCTCAAACACGTACAGTGCAAACTGTTACTGATTTGCTTGACTGATGGGGGCTGCTAAGTGCTATACCACCTACCGCACTCCCCTGACTTAAGCCCTCGTGAGCTCAACTCGATTTCTAAACTGAAGGAAACACTTCACGACATTCGCTTCAGAACGCCTACAAATTCGTCGGGCAATAGGTGGCGCCGTTCGAACTGTCAACACAACTGGCGCTGCTAAGAGTGTCCTACGACTTCCACATCGCTGGCAAGAGGTTATACACAATGCTGGTGACTACTGTGAAGGTTAGTAAAACTTTGTAACGCATATCTACTTTGTAAGAGCTGTAAATAAATAGTTGCCGTTATTAAAGTTCCAACCCTCGTATATAAAGTCCCAACATGGAAGTCTGAAGTGATTTTGGAAACTCCTTGATACTTTAGTTTTCAAACTCATGAAGTTCCCTAACAAACAGCTCCACCAATAGCCAGTTAAATATTTAAGTAAATTAATTACTGTAAACAGTATATTATAACGTGAAAAAATTTTAATACAGCAACCGACTGGCCTTGAAGATGGCTTACGATTATGAGCCGAAATATCGGAAGAAGAAATATTGTTGTCCCGTATCTCACGCCCATGCCCGTTATGTGATGAAATAAATTAATTACTAATCGTACCGTCAGTGTCCAGATTATTCTTATCATCTGAAGACATGTTTGGCATTTTACTCACTAATGTCTAATCGTAAAAGTCCGTATTCTCGCACATTACTAAAAATTACAGATTTTGGCGTACGGCAATCATCAGGTCATTAACAGTAATCTGAATTTTGGGAAGAACTAGCAGACCTCCTATCCAAGATCCCAGACAAACACATCATCATCCTGGTCGGAGATTTCAATGCGCAACTTGGCAAGGAGAGAAAATTCCAGGACATTGTTGGAAATTACACAGCACACAAAAGAACCAACCGCAATGAAGAGAGTTCGTGGAATTGTGTAAAGCTTTTAACCTCGTCGTAATATCAACAGCATTCAAGCAATTGAAAAAAAAAAACATAACTTGGTCATGCTCAAATCCGAATCTTGGAGAATATCAAATTGATCACCTTGCCATCACCCGAAAAGCACAACGAGAGATCCAGAATGTTAAAGTTCTGAGAAATCCAACCTGGATTCCGATCACTATCTTTCAAAGATTAAAATTAAGCTAATTCCAAGAAACTCCGGAAAAACACAGGCAAAGACGATAGACAGATCTGACACGGAAAAGCTGATGTCCAATCGAGAATTAACACGTAAACTTGAATCCTTAGATCCAGAGTGCTGGGAAGAATTGCAGCAAGCCCTGGTCAGAACAGCAAGGGAAACTGTTCCGCTTCTGAAACCGAAGAAGCATGCTTGGTGGAACAGTGACTCTGAGGCAGCAGTGAAGCAAAGACAGCATGCGTGGCAGAGATGGAATGCCAAGAAAAATGAAGCTAACAAAACTAACTTCCTGGATACTAGAAACCACGCTGCAAAGATTATACGGGGAGTGAAGCGTACACTTGAGAAAATGCAGTTGGCACAAAGTGAACAAGACTTCCAGCAGACAAATACACGAAATTTCTATAGAACTTTTAAGGCCAATCTCACTAAGTGTAATCCTCCAAGCCTACACTTCAAAGTTCCAAACGGGAAGCTAGCTCATAATGATAAAGACAGCTGCCAGATACTAGCGAATTACTTTACAGCTCTTCTGAATTGTGAACCTCCAGACTCCACATTTCCCTTTACCGACCATGTAGAAGTACACCCAAATTCATCACCACCTACGGAAAAGGAAATCAAGCTAATTATTCACTCGCTTAAAAACAACGAAGTACCAGGGTAAGATTCTATAATTGCTGAGCTTTGGAAGTATGCAGGGGATAAGGAAATAGATAAACTAACAGAAATTATCAGCCAGATCTGGGACACTGAAAGACTCCCACAAGGCTGGAATTCTTCTCTATTTCACCCTCCTAATATGAAAGGCGACAGAACAGATGTAAATAAGTATCGTGGCCTCTCCCTCATATCAACAACGTATAAGACTCTGTCGAAAGCTCTGCAAACTAGGACGGAAGAACAGCTAGACCCACAGCTGGGAGAGTATCGAGGAGGTTTCAGGAAGAACAGATAATGAACCTCAAATCCATCTTTTCGTACCTGAAGCTCAGGAATAAAAGTTTTGTTGTGACCTTTGTGGATTTCAAAAAGTCATACGACTCGATTGATCCTAAAACCCTGATCAGAATTCTAGAATAACTTGGCCTAGACAAGAAGACCAAAGCGATAATCCAGCAGACAAATACACGAACCTAAAACCTACACAACCTAAAAAGTGGAATTTGGAGGAGAAACATCAGAAGCTTTTATATAGAGACTGGAGTGAGGCAAGGAGATGGGTCCTCACCTCTGCTCTTCAACTGTGCCCTCGAGAAGGTGATTAGTGAGTGGCGCAAAGAACTGGAAAACCAAAGAATTAAAAATGGTGTCAAGCTGTGTTACAAGAAACAAAATCTTGAAATCAATTGTTTAGCTTTTGCAGATGATCTTGCAGTTTTTTGTGATTCCATGGAAACTGCTGAGAGACAGATTAATGAGCTTAACGTACAAACACAGAAGACTGCCTCCAAATTTCTTTTGAGAATACCGAGTTTGTAACGAACATAAATTCACCACCAAGGGAGCTTGTAGTGGGTCAAGGCAAAATTAAGCGATTGGAAAGTTTAAATATCTCGAAGAATTGATAACAGCCACCTTTCAGAGAAGGAAGTCTTCATATCACGCACGAACAAAATGGAAATGGCATTCCATTTAACTGAAAACATTTACAACAAAAGATCAGTATCGTTCAATGCAAAGTTAAGGCATTACTGCAGTGTTATCCGTCCGGAGGTCTTGTACGCTTCTGAATGCCTAGTAATGAACAAAAAAGGCCTAGTCGAAAAAACGGAGGTCATGAAAATGAAGATTTTGAGAAAGATCATAGGTCCCATCAAAGAGAATGGGGAATATAGAAGACGTCATAATCAAGAACTGTATTCCCACATAGAGAAGATAACCGATACCACCAGGAAAAGAAGGATTATGTTTTATAGACATACGACCCGAACGATCCCGGGAAGACTCACCAAACTTTCAGGAGAAGAAAACAAAATGGTCCAGGTTCGCAAGAGGTGGAGAAAGACCTTAAAGAAGTGGGGATCACCCATAATACCGGCCGCGGTGGCCGTGCGGTTCTAGGCGCTCCAGTCCGGAGCCGCGCTGCTGCTACGGTCGCAGGTTAGAATCCTGCCTCGGGCATGGGTGTGTGTGATGTCCTTAGGTTAGTTAGGTTTAAGTAGTTCTAAGTTCTAGGGGACTGATGACCACAGCAGTTGAGTCCCATAGTGCTCAGAGCCAATCACCCATGATGACATTTTGGAGCGTGCCCCACTCAAGGAGAAACTTACGGCGTGGCAGGGTTTCCAAGAAAAGCCAAAACTAAAAACAGGAAAGTCTTGGACCCAGGAGAGGAAGGAGCAGCGCCGAGAACGAATGCCGGAGCACTGGGCAAAGATCAGAATGCGTAAAGCACGACAGTTGAAATAACGTGGTCCAAATATGGCCTATACGAAATGAATGAATTCTGATGTCAGATCAACGTCACAGAACGCATACACGCAGCTACACGAGAAAGAGCTCTTAATGATCTGATGATGGCTGCAAGCTGGAATCAGTCGTCGGGAATGTAGTAATGTGCGATAAAGTCGGATATCTATGCATAAAGAATACTTTTGATTTCCCTGAAATAGCGTCGTTTACAGAGGCCTGGAAAGTGCGCATACACACGACGTTGCCACAACGGGTATATTAACCACTCTTCACGTGCCTGGATCGTAGTAATGGCGGCATTTGGTTAGTGAAATTTCGTAACTTCCCACGGAATCAGGGCGAGAACCCTGACTGGGCTTCTTTGGAACGTTGCGGGGAAGCCGCAGAAGCGCCGGCCGACTCGCCCTCGGCTGCCGCTGCGCACTGTGTAGTCGCGGCCGCGCGCCTGCCGGGTTGGCGGGTTATCGGGCCGCTTCCTGGCGATATCTGCTATCGCGCTCAGCTGCTGCCGGTCCAGCGGCGCCACGGCTTTCCTGCGGAAGGCGTCCGGGAGGCGAACCACGCTCGTCGCGAGTCCAGCGTGTGTGCTGAGTGAAGCCAGCCACCTGTCGCGGCAACCAGCCGGGTCTGCAGGCGCCGACCTACCCGGGATCATGTCCCATCGTCCCGACTAAAAGCACTCCTGCTTAGCATCTCGCCTTTGTTTTAACTCGTCACTCTTACGACTTATTCGCTACTGCCATATACTTCTGTTATTGCCTTCAGACCGAATGTTTTGATGGAGCTACGCTATCCTGTGCAAACCTCTTCTTTTCTACGTAACTACTGCAACCTACATATGTTTCAACCTGGTTACTGCACTCTACAAAACTTACCCCACACACTCCCGTCCATTACCAACTGACGATTCTTTGATGCCTCCGAATGTTTCCTGTCAATCAAGCCCTCCTTTTGGTCAAAACTGCGACAAGATTCTTTTTTTTTTTTTCGATTCGATTCAGCACCTGTTCAGCATGCAATCAAATCTTCGGCATTCCTCTATAGTACAACATTTCAAAAACTTCTCCGCTCTGAACTGTTTATCGTCCACTTTTCACTTCCGTTCAAATCAACAGTCCATACAAATACGTTCAGAATAGATTTCTTAACATTTAAATTTATTTTCGATGCTAACGAAATTCTCTTTTTTCATAAACACATTTACTTATATTACCAGACTATATTTTACATCCTTTTTACTTCGACCATCACCGGTCTTTTATCAGCACAAACTGCAAAATTTATCTACTGCGTTTATTGTCTCATTTCCTAATCTATTTCTCTCAGTAGTTCCCGATTCCATTACTCTTGCTTTACTTTTGTTGATGTTTAAGCCCTCTTTTTCCTTTCAATTGTTCTTCCAAGACATTTCCATCTCTGACGTAAGTACAATGTCGTCGGCAAATTTTAGTTTTTATTTTCTTCTCCTTCAACTTTAATTCCTTCTCCTAAGTTCTCTCAGGTTTCCTTTACATCTTGCTCACTGTGTAGATTAAATAATATAGCGGATAGGCTACGACCCTATCTCACTCCCTTCTCAACCACTGATTCTCTTTCATGTCCTTCAACTCTTGTAACTGCAGTCTGGTATCTGTACCAGGTAACCTTTCGCTTCCTGTTATTTACCCTTCCCACTTTTTTCCAGTTAATATTGTCAAAAAGTTTCCCTAAATCTAAAAATGCTATAAATGTAAGTGTATCTTTCTGCAGCCCCACTTCTAAGCTGTCATGTTCCTACATCTCCTACTCCACCTCATCACTTCCAACATTGTCTTAATTTTTCAATTTCGCAATTATCGTATTTTTTCAAATGCTTCTTTTATATACACAACATAAGCGACAAAATTTTGCGCCCTATTGAGCTTTTCAGTGTCAAGTTAATTATAGCAGCAGTCCTCTCCACACGTCCCAGTAAGAGTTTCACGAGACGGATTCCCATCCTCATATGGCAGTTCTAATCTCCGTCCAGCCATCCAGATTGGTTTTTCGGTGGTTTCTGTAAATCGCTTAGGGCAGCCTCCGCTTGGCAGAGTTTACTTCTGCTCGTCGTTCCTCTCAATTTTAGCTCCTATCTGATTCAATTTTGCAAACATTTTCTGCGCCAAAATTAACATGCGGTATGTCATTGTTCTTTTGTCTGGAAGGGGCTATTACGGTGCTTGCTCCTATCTTGAAATATGTGCGAGTGTTTCGTTATTACTACAGCAACGCATCCTTCCAGACATACAACTGGAATGATTGTGAGAAATTTCCAATTTACAATTGTTTTGCGTACACGAGGTACGATTTTTTGATGATAAATACTTTCTGATAAAACCGAGAAAATTTCAGGCAATGTCTTAGTGTCCTGAGGTTAGACCACCTACTTTCACAGTAGTGGCACGGGATGGTTGAAAGCTCATTCTCGAAGAAATACTTTAGTTTCATATTTAACGCGCCAGCTGTTCTCCCAAGGTCTTTCCGTTGCCGCGACGAAAATAAAAGGAACACGTTCGTCTTACTTAAAACAGTGAATTAACGGGTGAGATGGTTTCGCGTTACTCAAGAAACTATTAAGCACTTTATTTTTTTCTTAATTGTGCCTATTTTTTGACACACAATATAAAATGTAAACCGAAATGTAATCTCACCCTACACGAAAATAGCTGACAAACGGGAAACATACATGAATTAAAAATTACAAGTCAACCGTTCCAGAAAATCATATTATCTAAAGTCAGTGTAAAAATTTTTAGTTTGATCCTTCTGGTTGAGAACGTTTTTTTTTTTTTTTTTTTTTTTTTTTTTTAATTTAAACTGATAACATCATTGAAACAGATATCAGACATGGAAATGAAAGTTAGACTTTAATGTCCCATCGACGACGAGGGCATTAGCGACGGATTGAGAACGAACTCACCAGCGTTCTTGTTAATGAAACCATCTTGGCGTTTGCCTTAAGAAAAGCACAGAAAACCAAAATCTCGATGGCCAGACACGGGTATGTACCGCCGACCTCTCGAATACAAGTCCACTGTCTTAATTAGTCACCTCGTTCGATTTCAGACAAGATCTTCTTGCTTCTTATTTCGGTTTTTAGAATCTGTAATTCGTATATTGCACAAAATTCGTCTAACATCACACTTGCCAAAAGCATTGGTTTTCGTATGCGCACCTCCTACTAGTTTTCTTGACCTTTTTCTCAGTTTTTACCGACACTTAATAGAAATTAAGCAACCGCAGCTCTAGGGTTCGCTTCAATATTTAGCTGAGGCTACTCACCAATGTCGCGACAAAGCCGGTATGAAGTACTATCTGAAGAAAGCTGTACAAATATGCGGGCAGATCTTGATAATGTATCAAAGTTCTGCAAATATTGGCAAATTGATGTTCAGAATCAAAATTTATGGACTTTACAAACGCTAAATCACTACAATATCAACGACTGCCAATGCGAATCAGTCAACCCATGCAAACAGCTGAGTGTAACAGTTTGCGGAGATATGAAGTGGAATGATCACATTCGTCTCATTCGCTGGTAAAGCAGGCGGCAGACTTAATTGCATTGGAAGGTTATTGGGAAAATGCATTCAGTCTATAAAGGACATCGCTTACAAAACACTTGTGACCTATCCTGGAATATTTCTCAAGTTTATGGGACCTGCATCAGGTGAGTCTAACAGGGATATTGAACGAATGTAAAGAAAGGCAGCTCGAATCGGCAGTTTTGTTTGACCGTCGGTAGAGTGCCACGGATATTCTGAAGAATCTGAACTAGCAGACGTATGAAGATAGAGAAATTATCCCGCGAGGTATAAAGTTACAAGAAACAGTGTCCGGGAATCTAGGAACATACTATTGCCTTCTACGCACCGCTGCCGCAATGATCAAACTAATTATCGCGCGCACAGTTGCACTCTTCCCGCCCTCCGTATGCGAACAACACGGGAAGAAATCGTAATATATGATACAATGGGAAGTTCCGTCTGCTATTCACAGTGGTTTGTAGAATATGGATGTAGATGTATAGTTTTGTTCGCTGAGAATAATGGCAAACCGCTCTTCAGGGCTGAGAGTTTCCATTTGGGCGACAAGTAAGGCACAACTACAGGAATGCAGACCTCTTTCATCTCGGACATTGACGGAGAGCTGACACTCTGCCCCTGTGTACACGGTGACCGTCAATCGCAAAAAGTTTCTAAGAGTAAAAAACCTTGTAATATATCACACCTCCCCTGGCTGCGGCCTAACCCGGTTCAACTTTTTGTTTTTAGGTACTGTTTTCGTCGCATCTTATCGTTTATGCGCTCACTTGAGCAATATTTCTCTGCCACTGTCGCATTTCCACTTGGCTTTAAATGAATGAACGAGCCACACTTAATCTGCTTGTCCTGATACCCGTGCAATAGAGTGCATGCAAAGAAAGCTGCGCCCCCTTCTTTGTACCATAATTGTGAATAAAATGGTCAGTTTTAAAATACGTTAGTGTGGACTACTTGTTTCATAAAATCACTCAATAATTTTACATTTTAACGAGGAGGGGAAAGAGACAATAATGAGGAAAGGCAGGTGCCAGATTTCTTCTGCTAGTCTCAGCAGCAGCAGTAGGGAGGGAGGCAGGGAGAGGAAGAGGGAGGGAGGGAGAGAGAGAGGGAGAGAGAGAGAGAGAGGGAGAGAGAGAGAGAGAGAGAAAGAACCCTCGCGTGTACAGTAACGGGGACGACTCTAAGACACTCCTACTCCGGCTGTACTCTGATGAAGACCGCGCGACTCTCTCGTGGACACGGACGAAGTGTCTTCTTTAACTGGCAGCACTGTCCCCGCTTTGTTCCGAGATCGAAGACGCCTTGCACCGTGAAATTAATAATGGATTTCGAAGAGTTATTTGCATTCTACGACAATGAGACTTCCTTATTTAACCTTTCTGCTGTTTTCATCATTTCTCCCGGTGTAATTAGGGCTGTCTCGGATGCAAATGATGGCGACGCAGCAACCTGAAATTGTGTGAGCTTGCCGTATCACCGTGTTCGAAGAGACGGACGTGCACGAAAATGCTGACTGTGAGGACGTCATGACGGCACTTCTTAATTTTCTGCTTATTTATTTACTGTTGCTCAAAGATAGTGAAACAGTTTTCGAGATATTTCATTCGTTGAGGTGTTTGGATTCTCCGATGCGTACTCTGGAGTAAACTCATCATTCAATAAAGCAAGACGGGAGAGAGGTATTAATCAATACAGGACGCCGGAAATTCGCTCTGTAGTAATGGAGTTAACCGGACTATAACGACATTTTTGTAAAGAGGTTACTTCGACGAAGTTGGCAACGTGGTACGAATTCTAAAACGTAAAAGAGAGTTGCAATGGACGACAGATGGTAGGACGAGCCTCTAGGCTGTTTCGCACGCTCAGTAGCGGATCGTGTCAATATGACAAACTTCGACACTTTACGTTACATTTTTATTCATGTATTATCTATATACACACTGCCGGGCAATATTCAGTGCACGCTGTCAGACACTTCTTGTGATTATTATTCTTGCCTCTTCACACATCATTCGCAAATGGAACGGCGAAAATGATTTCATACGTGGTCTGATTTCTCAAACGCTTCCTCGTTGCGGGTACAGGAAGCTACGTCTCTGAGGGAGCAGAATCATTTTTAGATTATTCCGAACACTGGCTAGTTACATATTTCTTGCTACACACTGTCAGAGGAAACGTTATTCTCCTACTCTTTACCGCACAAGGCCGAGAAAGCTCTTAAACTTGGTAAACTAATCAGTATATGTTTAATATCGTTATATAAGATAGTTTGTTCGCAGCCTTAAGGCAGATTTTTGTTTGTTTTGGTATAAGGGTACAACATCCGAGAAAGAAACAGCATTCGTAGTCTTAAAGAAACTGATCTTCGATACCATGGGATAGTTGATCGCTAATACGCCGCAGGTCTTGTCATATCTCTTTCCGATCGGATTGATATTAGAAGACACGGTAGTTAGAAAGTCGTTCATAGCTTGTCCACAATTCGCCAGTGAGCTTAAGAAGCACGGTCGTGGCTTTACTGATAGAATGAACGCAGCATTCGCTTCAAGAAAGCCACGGAACCTTTAAATCAAAATGACTGCGCGCAGATTTAATTCCGTTACTCTGGAATGTTAGTCTGTTTCTTTCACCACTATGCCAATTCGTTCATATTGAGAACGCTAAGGAGTGACACATTAATTCTGGAGTAAATGATAACAGTTATGAGAAATTACAGGTATTTCAGTTAGCTTCGTTTACTGATTGAAATAACTTTCACATTCTTATAGGTAAAACCACGACATCTGAGTCGGTAAAAACGATAAAATTAAAACTTTAAGCAAATTTTCAGCTGAAATGTCGTAATTCTCAGCTGAAATGACGTCTTTTTCGAGTCTTCTGGACTAAATGTCAAACCTCTCTGCAGTGTCTCATGAAATAAGAGCATGAGGCACGGTTGATGGTGATCCGTCTATCGGATGGGGATGTTAAAACTCGGCGCTCCCCTTGGTGCTTTTCGAGAGGAGTAGGCTCTGTGCCGGTACCGGGCTTCACCCTCTCCATAACAACACACACTCAGCACTACACTGTGCCAGCACTCATCGCAATCATCCACATGACTCGCATACACACTCGACACGTCACAACAGGTCGGCAAACCGCCTCCGCCAGGACCTCACCAAGAACAGCGATGCGGCATTCCTCCTACGCTCGTTCCCCGAATATGGGACTTCTCTGACTTTTGCCAGTGTAACGTCTCAACTTCACGACCGTGTTCGTGTTCAGCCAGTCACACACGGCGACGAAGCTGACACAATACATTGACACATGTGTGAAAAAATCGTCCGTTTTATATCGCAAATGTAGTCCAAATACATATTAGCTACAGATCATTTGGCCATTTCAATTTGGAATGCCTTCATCCACGGATTTAATGGAAATCGTGACTAATAGTTTTTCTCACAAACGGTTAGTATTTTCAGTGGATACAAAAATTTCTGCTGTTTTAAGATACTACCCAGCAGTAATTTCACACACGAAGATATGTTACAAATAAGATGCCGGACTGAATGTCGCCACCAATGCTAAGCCACAGCAACTGAGCGTGAAGGCTGTGATGTCAAGCACGAAGGATATAGTTTCCGCCGCTGGAACGCCCAGTAAGGTAATTGGAAACAATGCGCCATCACCTAGCTTGCACCCCAGCAGCAGCTCTGTCTTTCAGGACAAAATGCTATTAACATCAATTCAAGCGAAATGTGGCAACGCTAATCACAGTGCTGGACTTGTTGAACGATTTCGTCATTGTACCCTTGCGATCATTCCAGTCTACTTACGGCAAAGAAAAAGTTTTCATCTCTCAGCAAGATTGATAATTGCAGTTTGCAACTCTTAATAGAGCCACAAACGCTTTTCTCTCTCTCTCTCTCTCTCTCTCTCTCTCTCTCTCTCTCTACCTCCCTCACACACACACACACACACACACACACACACACACACACACACACGCACTAGAAGAATGTAAGTAGCTGGAGGACAGCTGTGAACTGTTCAAGAATTAATGTAACCCGGGTTACCTATGTTTCCGCTCGAGGAGGAAAAACTACACAGAATATAAATAAAAATGCAGAAATCAAGTCACGAAAGATTAGTGTTTTGAAGTTAAACAGATATAACTTTAAAGCAGATGAGAGAAGTGAACTATCATAACACAGTCCTGGAAAATCTTTTGAGAAATTTCCGCCATTTGGCAGTCAATTGTTCATTTATTTTACACAATCATGATTTCGACTTTATAGCTATTCTCCAATGCATGTTGAAGTGCCAAAATATGACTGACCTGATTGTTTCATGTCTTCGTCGAAATAGTATCTTTCTGGTATTGTAGACCAGTTGTCGTATTACAGGATATGAGTACACGTCGAATATACACTATGTGATCAAAAGTATCAGGACACCTGGCTGAAAATGACTTACAAGTTCGTGGAGCCCTCTATCGTTAATGCTGGAATTCAATATGTTGTTGGCCCACCCTTAGCCTTGATAACAGCTTTCACTCTTGTAGGCATACGTTCAACCAGGTGCTGGCCCATTGTTCATGGAGTGCCGCACTCAGGAGAAGTATCGATGTCTGTGGGGTGAGGCCTTCCAAAACATCCCATAGGTGTTCTATAGGACTCAGGTCAGGACTCCGTACAGTCCAGCCCATTACAGGGATGTTATTGTTGCGTAACCACTCCGCCACAGGCCGTGCATTATAAACAGGTGCTAGATCGTGTTGAAAGATGTAATTGCCATCCCGGAGTTGCTATTTAACAGTGAGAAGCAAGAAGGTGCTTAAAACATCAATGTAGGCCTGTGCTGTGATACTGCCACGCAAAACAAGTGGTGCAAGCTCCCTCCATGAAGAATACGACCACACCATAACATCTCCGCCTCCGAATTTTACTGTTGGCACTACACATGCTGGCAGATGACGTTCACCGGGCATTCACCATACCCACACCCTGCCATCGGATTGCCACATTGTGTACTGTTATTCGTCACTCCACACAACGTTTTTCCGCTATTCAATCGTCCTATGTTTACGCTCCTTACACCAAGCTAGGCGTCGTTTGGCATTTTCCGGCATGATGTGTGGCTTATGAGCAGCCGCTCGACCATGAAATCCAAGTTTTCTCACCTCCCACCTAACTGTCATAGTACTTGCAGTGGACACTAATTCAGTTTGGAATTCCTGTGTGTTCGTCTGGATAGACGTCTGCCTATTACACATTACGACCCTCTCCAACAGTCGGCGATCTCTGTCAGTCAGCAGATGAGGTCAGCATGTACGCTTTTGTGCTGTACGTGTCCCTTCACGTTTCCACTTCACTATCACATCGAATCCAGTGGACCTAGGGATATTTACGATTGTGGAAATCTCGTGTACAGACGTATGACACAAGTGACACACGATCACCTGACTACGTTCGAAGTCCGTAAATTCCATGGAGCGCCCCATTCTGCTCTCTCACGATGTCTAATGACTACTGAGGTCGCTGATATGGAGTACCCGGCAGTAGGTGGCAGCACAGTGCACCTAATATGAAAAAAGTACGTTTTTGGGGATGTCCGGATACTTTTGATCATAGAGTGTACGTAATATGGCTGGCACTGCGCACAGTGAAAACTGTTAACACATTGTATGGCTGTATTCGTCACTTCTGTCCATCAACTGACGGTTACACGCCACAGGCATATACTGGCTGTTAAATAAGCCATAATCTGTGTTAACAGTTTTTCAGTGTGCACAGTTCCAGCCATATTATGTAAGACCAGAAATTTGTTATTTCGAAGAAGTCATGTCACAGACAGGTCAGACAAATTTTAACATTTCAGCATGCACTTGAAATGGCTATAAAGCCGAAAATAAATGTACAATTAACAGTCAAATGGCGCAGATTTCTTTTAAAATATAGTCGCTAGGGTTTGGTGAAAGCACGGTAGTCTTTGAACTGATTACTTGAAGAACTCACATCGAATTAACAGTTTCGCTGTCGATACAGAACATGTCTCGCGACAACGAGTTCATTCGCCGTGCCGTTTCGTGCTTGACGAACGATCGCGTCGCTTCGCAGGGGCGGTAGGCGGACGGAACGTGTCGGGGGCGGCGCTCTCGCTCCCCACCCCACGCACGGCGCTGACCCCCACGCCCCTTCCATCACGTACAACGTAAAGTCATTTCAGCGCGCCGTCCCTGCCCATAACTCATTGACCAAAGCAATTTTCAGCGCACCCTAGTCAACAGTGGCAATAACGGAGGAGGAAAAACACTTACTACCGCTGAATGGAAGTCTTCGGCCGTGTTAAATATTTTCTTGTCGTTGGGGAAATGGTTTGGACGCTGAAATAAAAAGCTCTGATTAATGTAAGTGCTGGCGACTTTACGGAGTCAATCTACATTCCAACATTAATCTCAGAAGTGGAAAGACTACGGTATGGGCTTTTATTCGCATTAAAACCTTAAGTTTTACGAATCATGGACCATGACGTGACGTGGTCTCTTACGGGTAGCAACGACACAGATAATCGAATTGCAGGAGCAACCAAGGTAGGCAGAAATTGAACGCAACCGTGTTCGAAGGCTACAGAAACATATTATGGTTGCTGAAGGGTGGTAAATGGGCTTTCCAGTAGTTGCAGGACCAACAGTCTGCATGATCGACTAATCTGAGTTAGGAACATTAGCCAAAATGTCTTTGCTGTCTGATTTGAAAATAATTTGCCTCCCGGTTCAATTACTCACTATTTCGATGCCATATTCCCGGCTTGTGGTCGTCAGTGGCTATCATCAGACTGGTTGGTTCATTTGGGGGAGGGGAACAAACAGCAAGGTCCTCGGTTCCATCGGATTATGGAAGATTGGGACAGGAAGTCGGCAGTGACTTTTCAAAGGAATTGTTGAAGGAAATGTTGAAATTACGGAAAAACTAAATCAGGATGGACGGACGCAGGTATGAACCGTCGTCCTCCCGAATCCGAGTCCAGTGTGCTAACCACTGCGCCACCTCGCTCGGTTATCTTCAGATCCTAAGACAGATGCCGTGGTTCGGTCCAACTACTGAGGAAACCGTACTATCAGTGAACTTTCATACTGACAATGTTGTCTTCTCAGTGGTTGGATTCAACTACGGCATCAGTTTCATCAACTAAAGATGGTCGCTGACGGTAACTTCGTACCGAAATTATGAGCGAGTGAACATTTTCAAACAAGAATTTAAACAATCATTGGTGTCCTTAGTACGACTGAAATGTCGTTCTTTGCAAAATGTCCTTGCTATGTTGGTACTGTCGCATTACTGAAAGCAAGAAGAAACCACAGTCGTCATATTTCCCAATGATCGTATGGCTGAATAATAATGCTACTGTTCTGCATAAAATATTATGTGAGCAAAATAATCTCCAATTCGAATCTCCGGACGAGGACTACTCGTCACCACAAAATTTGACTAAAATGGGTGCTAGGCTCATACAGTCTTCGTATTCCCAGAAATGCCATTTATTCATATTTTAAGGAGCATCTCTCAGTTGTTAAAATATTTACTGATAGATCGGCTTCCAGCTTAGAGTATCATCAAGGAAAAAATTAAAAAAAAACGTGTTCTGTCTGCCATGGATGCATTTTTCCTTCATGATGATGGTCTAAGCCCTAAACAAGCTGAACCATAAATATATTAATGTTATTGAGACTTAGTCCTTGAAGTAACATCTCGTTCCTGAAATTTATGCAAGTTTCGGAGCTCCATGATCACAAACTGTAATAGTCTTCTTGCATTTTCGCGTTACCTGTCTGCAACATGTCAAAACACCGTGGTAAAAGAATTTATCACATTCAGAATTTAATTCACGGTTGGAATGCATCTTTTCCAAGCCGACGAGATCGGCTCATCGACGTAATTATTAGACATGAATGTCAGTCCGGAGATTAATACTACGCGCATTAAATGACACGAGGGCGAGAATCGTGAGTTTTTCGGAAATTGTTCCGAACCTGTGATTTGTGGATAGCCTTCAACTGCTGCTTTGAATTTTCCTTAATTCGAACATAGTGAGGCACTGGGAAAAGCTTTCAGCGCATGGCGAGTACGAGCACTGTACTGGAGTTTTGGGGCTAGCCCTAGCTCCCGATACTATCAGAGGATTTCCCGTGACGCCAGGGGAACTCTTCTGGTCGTTTTCAAGCAACTGTGCCTTTGAATTTCGTTTCAATTAGCGTCAGTAAACGGATCGAGTCTGAAGCACTCAACTAGTGCAGCACTAAAGATCAACTATTGCTTGAATTACATAATGATTCTCCAACTCTGACCGAGCGAAGTTACGCAGTGGTTTGCACTCTGGATTGGGTTCAGGAGGACGAGGGTTCTAACCCGCGTCCGGCCATACTGATTTAGGTTTTCCGTGATTTCTCTAAATAGCTCCAGGCAAATGCCGGGATAGTTCCTCTGCAAGGGCATGACCAACTTCCTTCCCCATCCTTCTCTAATTCGATGAGATCGCCCTTCGGTCCCTTCCCAAAATCAACCAACCAGTCAACCAATCCAACTCTGAGCACCATATAACCACAGGGTTAGTGAAGTTAAACAGAAGAGATTACACCCTAGCATCTTACTCACGTAAAACTAGTATGGTAAAAGGAGCAGTTACATATTAAGCCATAATGCAAGTTCAAAAACATTGAAAGGAGCAGATTTTGTCGCGATCAGAACACAGAAGTGTGTGGTAGTGAATCAACACTGGAATACAATTCACTTTAATTGTAACTCAGCACAGATATCCACTAGAAAATTTTAACTGTTAATGAGGTATTTGGATTCCGTACTAGGATATATGTAAGATAGCAGGTAATAGTGTATAGTGACTTCAGTGTAGATTTCCTAAGGGATTTTGATAGGAAAAATGGTCTGTAAAACTTATTTGGTTCTACAATTTCATATGAGTAATTTAGATCTCAATACAGGTGGATAAAGACAGTAGGACTTTAAATTATGTTTTCTTTAACCAAATTTAACGCAATAAAATTCCTGTGTAACCAGTAACAAATTCTCTCTCTGATCATGATGCACAATTAGTCAGGACAAATAAGGTAGTGCCTTACAGTACGGATAATGGTCATTGGGGGTCAGTTAGCATAATTAATGACTCGAAGGCAAATAATATTAAGAATAGTTTGCAAGAGATGACTTGGGATGAAACTTACAATGAGTCAAATACTAACATAAAATTTAATAAATTTCATGATAGATTCGTGTCGTTATTTGAAAATAAATTTCATCATAAACTAATCAGCAAGGATAGTGATTAAAATTCTTCTGGGTATTATGCGGCGTCATTGCTAAAAACTAACAACAATAATAAACTAAAACCGATGTTTCGGCCGAATTGCAACGGCCTTCCTCAGGGCACGACTGGTTTTGCATGGGGATAGGTGCTTCTATTTATTACAGACTATCTATGTCTGACGTCACTGTTGTAAAACTTTTCATTGGCCCTCTAATATGATTGGCTAGTCATGACGTATGGCAAGATGGAAGGAAGGAGGCTATTCGTGGATGTCCATGTCGTCAACGATTCGTAGCGAGCGGTCGCGGGGCAGGAGCTACACGGGACACGGACGTATCTGCACAAACAGCTGTAGAGCAACTGTCAGTCCACTTCCGCGCACACCAGGAGGACCTCGACTAGTTCTTTACCTCAAAAACACGTGATTTCTACAGTTGCTGAATCGAAAAGTTACACCAGCTTAGGAAACTGTTGTAAATAGTGAAGGAGAATGTATTTATCATCTGTAACTAAAATCTCTGTTACGTGTATCTGTTTTGTTTATCTTACTTACGGAAGAACGCTACACACTTACGCACCAAGCCAGTAATAACTGGACTGTAAACAAATGCTGAGAATGTTGCTACACACTTACGCACTCCATCATATGTCAGTACCATTCGAGCACAAATCGAAACGTAGCTGTTGCGAAGAAAGAACTTTCTCATTCGAAATCCATCTACATCTACATGGATACTCTGCAAATCACATTTACGTGCCTGGCAGAAGGTTCATCGAACCACCTTCACAAGTCTCTATTATTCCAATCTCGTATAGCGCGCGTAAAGAATGAACACCTTTATCTTTCCGTACGAGCTCTGATTTCCCTTGTTTTATTTTGGTGATCGTTCCTCCCTATGTAGGTCGGTGTCAACAAAATATTTTCGCATTCGGAGGAGAAAGTTGGTGATTGGAATTTCGTGAGAAGATTCTGTCGCAACGAAAAACGCCTGTCTTTTAATGAAGTCCAGCCCAAATCCTGTATAATTTCTGTGACACTCTCTCCCATATTTCGCGATAATACAAAACGTGCTGCCTTTCTTTGAACTTTTTCGATGTACTCCGTCAGTCCTACCTGGTAAGGTTCCCACACCGCGCAGCAGTATTCTAAAGGAGGAAGCACAAGCGTAGTGTAGGCAGTCTCCTTAGTAGATCTGTTACATTTTCTAAGTGTCCTGCCAATAAAACGCAGTCTGCTTTACTCGATGACTTTCCCTCAGTTACTACAAACTAGACCTCTCTGACAGGAAATCACAAATCCAGTCACATAACTAAGACGATATTCCATAAGCACGCAATTTCACTACGAGCCGCTTGTGTGGTAGTGTCAAAAGCCTTCCGGAAGTCCAGAAATACGGAATCGATCTGAAATCCCTTGTCAATAGCATTCAACACTTCATGTGAATACAGAGCTAGTTGTGTTTCACAGGAATGATGTTTTCTAAACCCATGTTGACTGTGTGTCAATAAACCGTTTCCTTCGAGGTAATTCATAATATTCGAACACAATATACCGGGTGATCAAAAAGTCAGTATAAATTTGAAAACTGAATAAATCACGGAATATTGTAGATACAGAGGTACAAATTGACACACATGCTTGGAATGACATGGAATTTTATTAGAACCAAAAAACTACAAACGTTCTAAAAATGTCCGACAGATGGCGCTTCATCTGATCAGAATAGCAATAATTAGCATAACAAAGTAAGACAAAGCAAAGATGATGTTCTTCACAGGAAATGCTCAATATGTCCACCATCATTCCTCAACAACAGCTGTAGTCGAGGAATAATGTTGTGAACAGCACTGTAAAGCATGTCCGGAGTTATGGTGAGGCACTGGCGACGGATGTTGTCTTTCAGTATCCCTAGAGATGTCGGTCGATTGCGGTACACTTGCGACTTCAGGTAAACCCAAAGCCAATAATCGCACGGTCCGAGGTCTGGGGACATGGGAGGCCAAGCATGACGAAAGTGGCAGCTGAACACACGATCATCAACAAACGACACGCGCAAGAGATCTTTCACGCGTCTAGCAATACTTTTTTTTGTTCTAATAAAACCCCATGTCATTCCAAGCATGTGTGTCAATTTTTACCTCTCTATCTACATTATTCCGTGGTTTATTAAGTTTTCAAATTTATACTGACTTTTTGATCACCCGGCATATTCTAAAATCCTGCTGGATATCGACGTTAACGATATGGGCCTGTAATTTAGTGGATGACTCCTACTACCTTTCTTGAATATTGGTGTGACCTGTGCAACTTTCCAGTCTTTGGGTACGGATCTTTCGTCGAGCGAACGGTTGTATATGATTGTTAAGTATGGAGCTAATGCATCAGCATACTCCGAAAGGAACCTAATTGGTATACAGTCTGAACCAGTTTTCTTTTTAAACGCTGTGTATTACGTGCAGTCCTCACAACCACCAAGACTGAATAATTACACACTACAGATAAATAAAAAAAGAATCTCTGCACTTGAGTTTAACAATGGTGTACCACTGAAAAAGAAACCACGATGCACCTTATTTGAAGGAGTAATGATACAGCAAGTACGGTAGAAGCACTATAGTGAAAACGAACAAGTGTTCAGTCGTAACTCGTGACCTGATTCTTTACAAAGAAGGAGGGCGCCATTATGAATAGAAGAATAGCGGACTGAGTTTCCGCGCAAGCCGACTCGAGGTTAACGTCCAGGCAGTGTCGGAGCAGCGAGAACAAGGCGTCCTTGTGAGGTGAGCCAGGTGCCACATGGCGCAGCGGGCCGTGCGATATGCCGGCAGCTAACTGCACCCCAGGAATGCCGGACCCTGGCGGTATAGGTCCGACACGCATACCACACCAGTCTTCCGCGCGGTTCCCGCGTTTTGTCCATGTCTTGTGGAAACGCTGTCACAATTCAGAATTGCTGTTTTGGAAAGTAATACGAACAGTTTTACTTCAGAGTGTCGAATAGTTGTTTGCTAGTTTGAAGTCGTCCAACTGCTGCCTCTTGGAGAAGGAAAACTAAAAGGACTGCTCTCGTGTAGTATTTCACTTACGGGTTACGCAGCGGCTGAAGCTTAGGCCATCCGCTAGGACATCCAGGTGAGGGAGGGGGAGATGGAGATCTGATATAGTGTGTAAATGCAGCTACGGAGAGCATGGATGGAGATGCCGTTTCCTGATAAAGCTCGGATTGAGCTTTAAGAAACAAATCTAGACCTACCACGGCACTTGAAGTCACTCGCCAAATTCACAATAACTGATGAGCACTTTTAAGAGACAATACACTACTGGCCATCAAAATTGCTACACCACGAAGATTGACGTGCCACAGACGCGAAATTTAATCGACATGAAGAAGATGTGATATGCAAATGATTACCTTTTCAGAGCATTCACTCAAGGTTGGCGCCGGAGGCGACACCTACAACGTGCTGACATGAGGAAAGTTTCCAACCGATTTCTCATACACAAACAGCAGCTGACCGGCGTTGCCTGGTGAAACGTTGTTGTGATGCCTCGTGTAAGGAGGAGAAATGCGTACCATCACGTTTCAGACTTTGATAAAGGTCGGATTGTAGCCTATCGCGATTGAGGTTTATCGTATCGCGACATTGCTGCTCGCATTGGTCGAGATCCAATGACTGTTAGCAGAATATCGAATCGGTGGGTTCAGGAGGGTAATACGGAATGCCGTGCTGGATCCCAAAGGCCTCGTATCACTAGCAGTCGATATGACAGGCATCTTATCCGCATGGCTGTAACGGATCGTGCAGCCACGTCTCGATCCCGGAGTCAACAGATGGGGACGTTTGCAAGACAACAACCATCTGCACGAACAGTTCGACGACGTTTGCAGCAGCATGGACTATCAGCTCGGAGACCATGGCTGCGGTTACCTTTGACGCTGCATCACAGACAGGAGCGCCTGCGATGGTGTACTCAACGGCGAACCTGGGTGCACGAATGGCAAAACGTCATTTTTTCGGATCAAACCAGGTTCTGTTTACAGCATCATGATGGTCGCATCCGTTTTTGGCGACATGACGTTGGACGCACATTGGAGGCGTGTATTCGTCATCGCCATACTGGCGTATCACCCGGCGTGATGGTATGGGGTGCCATTGGTTACGTGTCTCGGTCACCTCTTGTTCGCATTGACGGCACTTTGAACAGTGGACGTTACATTTCAGATTTGTTACGACCCGCGGCTCTACCCTTCATTCGATCCCTGCGAAACCCTACATTTCAGTAGGATAATGCACGACCGCATTTTGCAGGTCCTGTGCGGGCCTTTCTGGATACAGAAAATGTTCGACTGCTGCCCTGGCCAGCACATTCTCCAGATCTTTCACCAATTGAAAACGTCTGGTCAATGGTGGCCGAGGAACTGGCTCGTTACAATACGCCAGTCACTGCTCTTGATGAACTGTGGTATCGTGTTGAAGCTGCAATAGCTGTACCTGTAGCTATGTTTGACTCAATGCCCAGGCGTATCAAGGCCGTTATTACGGCCAGAGGTGGTTGTTCTGGGTTCTGATTTCTCAGGATCTATGCACCCAAATTGCGTGAAAATGTAATCACATGTCAGTTCTAGTATAATATATTTGTCCAATGAATACCCGTTTATTATCTGCATTTCTTCTTGGTGTAGCAATTTTAAATTGCCAGTAGTGCATAAACATCGTAAATAAAACTCGGGATTTGTTACTGGAGTAAACACGGAAGCTGAGTTAAAATCTGGTGATATGTTCCTGGAAATACGGTGCAGTCTCTAGCACAGGTTTGACGTTACGCCCGATAATCTTACAAGGTGTCGTTATCTAGTTTTTGAAGACTTGAGAGTTGTGTCGGATGGCATCACAATGTTTTGACGCAGCACCTGCTCATTATCTTGCAGTCACTAAAAAGCACAGGTTCGCAAGGAGAATACACTAGTCTACGACGTGGCAAATTCACGCATCTGTGCGGAAGCGCTCTAGCATGGCCAGGAAGGAAGGAAACATCCACATAAGCGGCCTGAAACATCAGAAGCCTTGAAACATTTCTCGCTTATGTAACGTTTGCCTACTCATGCTTCTCTAGAAAACCACACATTACGGCAAAGATTTTTCTCTGTCTGAACGAGGAAAGTGAATGAAAATGTAAATACCGACAACGCGGATGTCTGTAGAGCTGGCCTGTCCTTTGCGGTACAACAAGCAAGTCCACTGATGGATTTACGACTTCCGTCTCACTCGCAGCCACAAGATATGACGTGTTCAGTTCAGCACGGAGGCGCTCGGCAGCCGTGATTCCCTATTCCCTGTCATGCGCCGTGCAGACTATTTCGGGCCGGTGTAAATCACGCGTGTCGGATTTCCTGCTCCGTCACAGCAGCCCGCGCTGCGTTGCGTGCCAAAATATCTGCGCCGCGGTAGATAAGCGTTTCCGTTCCGAATCCCACTATCAGCTTCTGCCAGAGCCAGCTGCAACTCCCCGGCTGCCACTGCTTGCTTACAGTGTGGCTGTTCGTCAGACGATACACTTACGAGTCGGTTTAGCTGCTTATAAACGCAATCAATTTTTCGTCTGGCTTCACGAGGCGGTATGGTTGTCGCACCAGTTTGAGCTGAGCGATTGAGGTCGGAACGTCTGCGTCAGAAACCAGCGACACTAAGCACTGAACAACAGAGCCTGTCTGATACGCAACCACTTGATCACGTGACACAGGATTCAGTACCTACCGACAAAGGTACCGTGCCTACTCGTCATCACCAATTTCGCCCAAATTTATGGTTTTTGCAGGGCTTTGGGGAGAAATGAAAGTGACAGATGCAGGAGCTCCAGATGGTCAACTGTTTAGAAGAAATAGCGTTTTTGGTGCAGGTCGGGCGAGGCGTGAGCCACTTACTCGTATTTTAGCGTAGTTTCCATTTATCGGTTGGAGCAGCGGAAAGCGTACCAAACGGCAATCAGAGGGGCGTGGGATCGAGGCCCTATGTGAAAACTATTTTTTAGTTTTCTATTTTCAATTTTTACATTACACGCACTGCAAATTAACCAAAATAACGCTCAGTATATTGTATTTAATATTTTCAATAACAGGCATGAAAAGGAAAGGCAAAGGAAAATCCAGGATTGCAAATAAATTTCCAAGAAGGGATAGGCGTATACAAGAAATTCGTATATAAAATTAGATTCTTTCATTATTTCACGATAGACTATTTACACGTACTGGGGTGATTTGCATAGAAAAAACAAGGGAACCTATTGTCCGCTTGCAGCTGGCGAGGAAAGTTGTTTGCGAAGTCCTTGTGGATGGTGTAATTCTTTCTTGGAAATTATTTGCTATCCCAATTTTTTTTTCCTTTCATTTCCGGGCCTTTTATGAAGATCTTAAAAATACAATATACTGAGCATTACTTCGGTTTATCTGCAGTGTAACATAAAAATTAAAAATTAAAAAGGTTTCTTTATAAGGACTCGAGCCCGCGACCCTCAGACTACCGTTCTGCGCCAACAGCTACTTGGATACTAAATTAATACAGATGGCTTGTGCGTCGTCCGATCAGCACCAAAAATGCTGTTTTTTCTAAACGCTTGATCATCTGGAGCTACCTCTTTCATTTCTCGCCAAGCGCTACACATAACGCAAATCTGGATGAAATCAGTGATGACGAGTAAGCGCATCCAGCTTTGGATCGTTCAGGCAAGCCGTCAACAGTCTTCATTCACACAGCTCACTACAGCAAAGATATAAACATGAAAGAAAGACTTCATCTCGTTAAAACTAAAGTAAGAGCGCACCAAATTAAATCTACAAAAAAAAGTCTTGCTCTGTTATTTACTACATAACATATATAAGAGAATTTACTTACAGGTCCATACTCCCAATTTTTCCCCAGTTCGTTAATTTTCCGTTCCATACTTTTTACTGCCTTCGTGTTCGGCTTACCAACAAGGAATGTAAGACACGGTTTCATGTGGAGCGCCACAATATATCTACATAGCGAAGAGAGAACTGTCAGTGAAAGAGTCCCTTCTGTTTCTCTCCACTTCAGTTAAACTGTCGATTTTTAGCGTTAGAAACTAGTTAAGCACATGCACAAGCACTGGTGAATGCAAGTAGCGGCTGGAAGGGCAAGTAATAAAAGGGGTCCTCCCCTTTACTCCAGCCATGGTCGTGTAGCTTCCGGACAACCATTATATTGCATGATACAGCGACCCATCTCAGATGCCAGTAGTACAAATAATCTCAGATTTGCGAATTTCCGACGCCGTCACTGAAACCTGCACAGGGAGGGACAAAGAGAAGAGAAACGCTCAGGGAGACTGGTGAGTTTGTCAGCAGTGCGCAGCACTGCGTCAAAGCGTTAAAAGCATGCAGCCACATGCGACCACAGCGATAAAAACGTCGCGCGCTTTTTACAACGCGCTACCATTCCCCACGAGGTATCGTAGTCCCTCGTAATTCACGACAGAAACTACTGAATTGTGCGAACGACGAACGATAGTACAGACAGCGTCGTGGTAGTGCATCTGACGTGCAAATTGTAGTACAGGCATTCAGTCTTAGAAAGGTCTACTCGGCAGTTTTACTATCCCGGAACAATGTAAATAGCGTGTTTATATGTTTGAATGTTGGCAGAGACTCTGAGGTTGGGCGGACTAGCAGCTACAGTTATCGAGCAGACGGCTTGGACTTGTGTCCTTCATGGAGACTCAGTGTTGGTAGGACATGCATTGTAAAATGAAGATGGATGTTGTTGATGTTTAGGTAGTCGAATTATTGACGACTATATAGTTCTTGGAACTGAATGTCACATGAATAAGGTAAAATATGCTAAATATATTGTTTGCTCTTCAACAAAATACTTCTTTTGCTACCCATATGCCTCCTAGTAGTTAGAGCCTATAGTAATTAGAATCTTTCTATTTAGCTGGCTGTAGTTGCTGCTTGCTGTAGTTCGTGTTATGAAGATTTTCTGTGAGGTAAGTGACTTATGACAAAGTGTGGGGTTATTGTTAGGATTTCTTCCAATGCACGGCCATTCTTTTGTGTTAATTATTTGAGGTCATGTTATCATTGCAGAGCAGTTAGATTGCGTTGCGCTTGTGTACTGTGGGTAATAAATGAATAGGTTAAGTTTGAGTTGTCTTTGTCAGGGAAATTCTGTAGGTCAGTGTTGAAATGATAAAAAGAGACAGTAGCAGCAGTTTATTCCGCAGTTTAAATAAACACAAACAAGTTTCACCTACTCGGTTATTTCAGTTGACTCAAAGACGTTCCAACAGTCCACACTTCCTTTCAGACGTTGGCTCGCAGTGCGACGCCCGTTTGTTACGTAGTGAATTTTTACGCGTTTGTGGCCAGTCTCATTTTGCAAAATCAAGTATGCTATGGTAAGGCAAGAAAATACTGGCTGTTGGTCAGCTGGAGTCTATAGCAAAAATGACTATCCACAAAACTGAAAAACACCAGTCCGCGTATATCTGACGTGCTGTTTCGGAGAAGTCCCAAGTTACTTTTTACTTGAAACTTAATAAATCTGCTTTTTTTAAGTGATGTTTCCGTTCGAAACCAGAACTCTTTTTCCTTATTCAGTGAGGCTTCCACAACAAGACATGGTGATGTAACTAATACTAAACTACACCACAAGTGTGTAAATTAAGCAAGAAAATTTATTACAATAAACAGCGATTTATTTTGTCACATCCGTTTGAATGTAATAGCACAGACGTTCCTCCTTTCCAAACGATGTACTGTGTTTACAGTTATTGTCAAACGATAACCTGTTCCACTTTAGAAACTAAAAAATATAAAAACGAAATGAAGAAGAATGTTTATGAACTGCATTTAAGAAATGAAAGTACTCCTTATTATCTAACAGTTTTTGATGAGATGGGCTGGCAGTACAAGAATGAGCAGAACTAAATGAGTTGCATTTAATCCACGATGCAAAATTACCAGCATCATTCAACAGCGGCAGGTGGAAGCGAGACTATAATCCTGACCTCATATTTAGTATTTAGATGCCAACAATGTCTAAAATCTGTCGGTCCCCCAACACCCAACTCACAGCATACACTAATAATCTGTGAAATATTTTCTACTGTTAGATCTCGCAAAGTAGGTTTTTCAAGGAGGTTTAATTTTAGAAAAGCAAACTGATCGAGTTTTGCAGAACTGCTCGACGTCGAAGTGACTTCTACAGAACCAGCACCAGAACATTATGACACCTTCACCACTGCTGTAAACAGTTGTTCCAGAATATCAATTCCTCTGGTTGTCGAGCATCTTAAATTCCAGGAGTTACATCGGACCAAGCCTCCCTACTCACAGAATACAGGAACTTATCTGAAGAACTGTGGAAGCAGGGAACAAACTCATTACTTCTATAAAAAAAGATAAAAAACGATCAATGGATTAAAACCATAGAAAACTTAGATCTAAAAAGAGATAGTTATAAAGCTTGGAAACTCCTGGAACATATAAGTAATGATCCATCTACGATCGCTGTAGACCATAGCATTACAGCCAATAAAATAGCACATCAGTTACTGCTGATCGGGAAGGCAACCCACAAATCCAAAAAGCCAAAACTGCAAAGAGAAGAGCAAGAGGAGAACAATCTGCTTACACCATTTAGCATGGAAGAATCAGATAAGACTATCAAACAAATTAAGAATGGAAAATCAGCTGGCTAAGATGATATATGAACAGAGCAAATCAAGCACTTTTCAAAACAACAAAGAAATGGATTCTGCAACTCTTTGATAATAGTGTGAGCAGATGCCAAATCCCAAAGATATGACGGAAGAGCCGAGTGATTGCTTTGCTGAAACCTGGCAAAGAAGGGAACAATCCAAAGAATTTTAGACCAGTTTCATCACTCTGTCATCTGTACATACTGCTGGAAATAATTATCTTAAATCGCCTCCTACCTGTTGTTGACCCCTTGCTAACACCTCAACAAGCTGGATTTCATACTGGTAAAAGCTCCATTAAACAACTGCTGAATCTTACGCAGTTCATAGGATATGGGTTTGAAGCTCTTAAGGTGACAGCGGTGGTATTTGTCGACTTAACAGCGGCCTATGACACTGTCAGCCACCAGCAACTACTACTACTACTGAAGTTATACAATATGACCAAGGATTTTAGCCTAACCAGGTTCATCACGGCAACTCTACAAAACCGTAGGTTCTTCGTTGACTTTCAAGGGCAGCGCAGTCGATGGAGACTACAGAAAAACGGTCTTCCCCAAGGAAGCTTGCTGGCTTTAATCCTATTCTATATGTATACAAACGACCAACCTATAGCCCAACACCAAGAGTTTCCTGTATACTGATGACCTTGCTCTTGCCACTGAGAGCTCAGACTTTGAATCAGTGGAGAACACCCTCACGAATGCCCCTGAAGATATATCAAGATACAATATCGCAAATCAGCTTAAACCAAACCTCTCAAATACTTAAGTGTGTGGTTTTTATTTGAGAAATAGGGAAGCTACTCGTAACTTGATGACAGAATGGTCAGGAGTTGCTACACTCCCAAAACACCTAGGAGTGATGCTGGTCAGATCTCTTACTTTCAAGAGACACTGCATGAATGCAAGTTTAAGGTTTCCACCAGGAACGATCTTAAGAAAATTGGCCGAATCACACAACGGGGCAGTCACCCTGAAACTATCCGAAACTCTGCACTTACATTATCCTATTCTGCAGCAGAGTACGCTTGTCCTGTTTGGTATAATTCATCACATGCCAAACAGGTTGACGTAGCTCTCAACGACACCTGCAAAATAATAACAGGTTGTTTGAAATCTGCACCTGTCGAATGTATTTACCATCTAGCAGGAATAACACCACCTCCTATTCGAAGAGACATTGCGGCGAATAAGGAACGAAATAAAGTAGAAGAAGAACAAACACATCCCCCGTATGGGCATAAACCGCATCCTCAGCGATTGAAATCAAGGAAGAGTTTTATTGGAACATCAAACGTACTTACTACCACTGCTGAAAATACTTGGCTGCAACTTTGGAGCGATAAGACTTCCCTTGCCTCAGGTTGGGAAAAAGTTTTTGATACTCTGCCTCCAGGAATGGATGACCTAGAAATCTCTGAATAGGCTGAGATCAGGAGTGGGTAGAAACAGGTTTAATCTGGCAAGAGGGAGCTATAGTACAGAAAATAATATTAAGTGTGATTTTGGAGAAGTGCAGACTGTCCAGCACGCGTTTCAGTGTCGACTTTGTCCAGCCTCCCGTATTGCAAAACACCTCTACCAAGGGACAGAAAAAGGACTGGTGAAGGTCAAATTCTGGTCAAAGACTACTCGGCATGTTAACTGTGCACCTATGTATGTTACTGACACGACAAAAAATAAATGAGGAACAGTTGCGGCATGAACTCAACGGAAGAAAAATGGTGGAAAAAGATAGTTTCAAAAGCATTTCCATACGGAGTAGGTCATCGTGCTATTTTTTCAACCACTGACAAGTGGTGGTGTGACTGTCTTGCTGCTGCTGCGTTATTGGAACAAATGGTTTGTCTGACAAAAATAAAATAATATGGACTATTCTGAATATTCTGCTCTTCCCTCTTAATAACAACTGTGAAGTGTTTGACGCCACTATAAAAAATACCGAATCAACAAAAGTATCGTACTTGGCAACAAAATAACTATTCCACTAATGATATTTCCGTACTTAAAATATCTTCCTCTTAAAGTCAGTGATTTCCGTGCAAAATTTTTCGAAATAATGACTCGAGACAACACATATCTTTGAACCACTCAGTACCCACAGAAAGCAGCATTCTGTTGGAGGGATGTGGAATTCACGTCGAATACGCAGCACCTGAAGTGGAAATTCTCAAGCGGTAACGATCGTCGTAGAGGGCACAACCGCCTACAGTTACTACGGCCGCGGGGAGAAGACTGCGGCGGCCGTCGAAACGCCGCTATTTTTTGCATGGCAGGGGAAGGAAAAAAGTACACCGCAAACAGCGTTAACCCCTATCTGGACTGCGTGTAATTCGAGATAAGGGTTTACGACCGCAGTTCTCAACATAGCGCCCCTTGGCAGCGACTAACGGCCGCGGCTGCAGGACCCTGAATATTAGGCTGCCTCTTAGCGATTACGTTGTTGCAGCCATTCCACCGTTGCATTTCCACACGATAATCATGAACTATTTTTCGCATGCACACCCCGGAAGTTATCTACACATTTCGTGATCTAAAAATTGACTTCCTGATTCTCATGACTACACTGCTATGCAAAATTTAAGGACGAAAGTAGCTTTCCCGTTGTGTGTCACCGCCAAGTAACATAGCTCGATGTGACTACAGTATAGAATACAAGGTAACTGAAACACACAAATGAGATGAATAGAAATGACACTCTAATTCAAAGACAGTAAAGGCGGCACATGGTTATTAATAGGGTGTGTGATCACCAGGGCGTTAACGCATGCTCTACAACGTGACCCCATACTGGTCACATGGTTGATAACGGGTCCTTGTGGGACGGGCTTCCACTCCTTCACCTGGGCAATTTGACAACTGTTGGATGGTCATTGGTGCATGTGACACTCACTAATACGTCTCCCCAAGGCATCCCAAAAGTGCTCGATCGCATTTAAGTCGGGGGAAAAGGTAGGCCAGTCCATGTACGGAATAACCTATCCTTCCACCTACGCTTTTCGATGTGGTTGCGCATTGTCAGCGATAAAAATGGAGTCAAGGCTGAAAGCAACCTTGAAAAGACGCCTTGGGGAAGAACACAGTGTCACAATAACGTTTTCGGTTGACTGTATCGCGTTCAAAGATACGGAGGTCGGTACGCCCATGCAACTTCATGTATTCCCACATCATAGCAGCTGGGTCACCAAAACGATCATGTTTGACAATGCGAGAGGTGGGAACACATAAAGCACCCACGAACGTTGTCGAATGTGATCGTTCTGGTGGTCTAGGTGTAGCGAATTGGGAAGGTACAATGTACCTAAAAGTTTCTGAACACTGTACATTCACTAATCAACATTACTATAACACTGTATTCCTTCCGCATGTGCGTCTATTCAGAGATGCTTTCGGCCCTGATTCCATTTTCTTGGATGACAATGCGCGACCGCATCGGACTGACCAGGTGGAGCGACAGGATATTCGGCGAATGGACTGACCTGCCCGTCTCCCGGCTTAACTCCCATCGAGAACGTGTGGGATGCGTTGGGGAAAAATGTGATGCAGCGGTACGTCCACATGCACCAACGACATCTAGCAGTTGTCAACAGCGCTGATGGAGCAAAGGAAGGCCCTTCCACAGCAACTCCTTACCAACCTTGTGGCCAGCACAGCAGCACGCTGCAGGGCATGCATTTCCGTCCGTGAGGATCAAGCAGGCTAGTAAGAACTATGTCCCTCCTTTTGCAATGCCCAGGAGACCATCATGAATCGCTGTGACACTAGTGAGAGATGAGGCAGGTGCCACATGGCGCATTCCTCTCCGGTAATTTTCTGTACTGTACTGTGGCAGTTCTTTCTATGCATCAACCTATTCTTTCATCGACCTATGCTACTTGGCAGTGATATATCATGCGGAAGTTGCGTTTGTCCTAAAATTATGCGCACAGTGTACTTCCAAAATCAATCACTTCATTGCTCGCTCCTGATGACTGACGTTCACAACTGCGGACTACGATGTTGACAACGTTATGCGTTACACTGCCTTCGTGGAATTGAGGTTTAATAGCAAATTTCAGTGTACTGTAAAATATTGTCGTGTCCTGCAAAATACTGTGAAAGCTGTACTACTATTGCATAGCAATAGGAATACATGTATCCAGAGTGTTTCCGTTAAGTTCGACATTAGCACAATGGCTGTTTCAAAACATTTCGTCGATTTTTTTTTCAGTAAATAATAGGGTTTTAAGGTTATATATTCGCTGTCGACAGTATGATTGTCATTTCCGGCCGTTTGCTGTAGCGCCTCTATTACAATTAAAGCAGGTTTCCGCGTCAGTCTGGCAATTTCCGTGCGTCGGTATGGAACTTGCTGCAGCGACGTCTTGCCCTACGGAAGTTGGCAGCATGAAGTAGTTGGCATATTTGCGGCACACAAACGTTCAGTCGTTTCACGCTGTATCACATGTCATTTAATTAATTAGCTCACTCGAGGACAAATCCATCACAATCTTTCGTCGTGTTACTAAGTCAAGAGACGAAAAGCAAAACCGGCTTGAACATGCGGCTGACACGAGGCAAAGTCAGACGTTGCACACAGCAGCTGCGCAGAGGGTGCAACTCGCAGACGCACGCCAGCCAGCCAGCGGCCTCGCTGTGTGCGCAGCCTCTCTCCGTACATGTGGAGACGTTTCTAAGCAGTTTTCTAAATGAAAAAGTGATTGTCTGGAGATTTGTCAGTGAAATGAAATCAGTCATATCAGTTGCAGGATTTCTCCGTTGTCTTTGTTCTTCAGTGCTAGCATTAAGCCTCTAACAATCAAGATTTCTACGGGTATCGACGTCGATATCTAATCTTTGTATTTTTTTTTCCTTTCAAATATTTTCTGCTTATCGATATTGTGTAAATACAGATACAAAAAAACGGGGGATATGAAGTAAATGCTGTTTTGGAAAATAAGGCAATGGTAATTGTTCTTCATTCGTGCAAAGATGCGATAGGAAGGCAGGGGTGGTGGCGGTAGGATGATGCAGTTTAATTGGATACGATTGTATTTAATTTTAGGAATTTGGAACACACTCCTTACTGACATCACGTGTTACGTCTCGGAGTCCTATCAGCAGAACGGGCTCCAAAACATCTGCTTCATGCGTAGGGGCAATTATCATAATTCACCACAAGATGTGACGGCATCTTCTGCCTACAATGCTGCCAAACGGTTACACAATAGGCACTTTTACACAATAGGCACTTTCAAGCTATGCGAGAGACTGCCTTAAGCGGCTGGCTGTGGAATGTGTATGACAGGAAGAGGACGAACACTAGAGGAAAGAAGAAATGCACAATAGTCTTCAACAAGGAATAAATCGGGACAAAACTTTGGAAATGGAGTCTCGTAATTAAACAGTACTATCATGAAAACGTTTAGTTGTCGATGATTTTCCTCATGTGGCGTACTACAGCTGAATATTCGTTGAGCCTTTGGGCCCCAATGGTTGCCTGAAACAATGGCTCTATTATTATTGTTACAATTATTCTTTTCTTTTTTTGAAGTACCAATTCCTTTCGCGTAAAACCACTGATGTTATTACAAGACAGAGACTTCTACTGATACACTCAGGTACTTCTACGAATCTAGTGCATTGTAGCAATAATCACTTATAGGGTACAAAGCAACAGTTGGCGGGAACTATTGTGGTACGTGATTGTAGGAGATTCGGACATGCGGCTTTTTTTATTTTTATTTTTTTTTAAGTGGCTGTATTAAGAAGATCATTGGCAATGAAAGTCAGTACCTCTAAGTTATTGTAACGTAAATTTGAGTTTCTACTACTGCTTTTACGAGTATATCGAAATGACACCACCGGTACAGCTTGTAGTTGTGATACAACATTTATTAAATTTTAGGCCAATTTTTGTTTGTTATTTGGGACTATAATTTGTTTTGGGCGTTACGAGTTCATGGAAGTTTCGAAATATGGGATTTTGTCTTAAAAATGAGAATTTTCTTCCAAATATATCACATGAAATGATCTGTGGTTGAAAATTGCACATTCGAGTGATTCCAAAGTGAAACTACCACCTTAAAAAAAACTGATTGTTTACTTTTTGCCAAATTCTTCTTGTGTTCGTGGCTTACTAGGATAATAAAGGTTAATTACGTGAAAAATTTAAAAATTATATATTTTTTTATGTTTTTAGGATTCAAAGATTTTTCACATCTGTATCCCAAAGAAAGCAGGTGTTGACAGATGTGAAAATTACCGAACTATCAGCTTAATAAGTCACAGCTGCAAAATACTAACACGAATTCTTTACAGACGAATGGAAAAACTAGTAGAAGCCAACCTCGGGTAAGATCAGTTTGGATTCCGTAGAAACACTGGAACACGTGAGGCAATACTGACCTTACGACTTATCTTAGAAGAAAGATTAAGGAAAGGCAAACCTACGTTTCTAGCATTTGTAGACTTAGAGAAAGCTTTTGACAATGTTGACTGGAATACTCTCTTTCAAATTCTAAAGGTGGCAGGGGTAAAATACAGGGAGCGAAAGGCTATTTACAATTTGTACAGAAACCAGATGGCAGTTATAAGAGTCGAGGGACATGAACGGGAAGCAGTGGTTGGGAAGGGAGTAAGACAGGATTGTAGCCTGTCCCCGATGTTGTTCAATCTGTATATTGAGCAAGCAGTAAAGGAAACAAAAGAAAAATTCGGAGTGGGTATTAAAATTCATGGAGAAGAAATAAAAACTTTGAGGTTCGCCGATGACATTGTAATTCTGTCAGAGACAGCAAAGGACTTGGAAGAGCAGTTGAATGGAATGGACAGTGTCTTGAAAGGAGGATATAAGATGAACATCAACAAAAGCAAAACAAGGATAATGGAATGTAGTCTAATTAAGTCGGGTGATGCTGAGGGAATTAGAGTAGGAAATGAGGCACTTAAAGTAGTAAAGGAGTTTTGCTATTTGAGGAGCAAAATAACTGATGATGGTCGAAGTAGAGAGGATATAAAATGTAGGCTGGCAATGGCGAGGAAAGCGTTTCTGAAGAAGAGAAATTTGTTAACATCCAGTATTGATTTAAGTGTCAGGAAGTCATTTCTGAAAGTATTCGTATGGAGTGTAGCCATGTATGGAAGTGAAACATGGACGATAAATAGTTTGGACAAGAAGAGAATAGAAGCTTTCGAAATGTGGTGCTACAGAAGAATGCTGAAGAGTAGATGGGTAGATCGCATAACTAATGAGGAAGTATTGAATAGGATTGGGGAGAAGAGAAGTTTGTGGCACAACTTGACCAGAAGAAGGGATCGGTTGGTAGGACATGTTCTGAGGCATCAAGGGATCACCAATTTAGTATTGGAGGGCAGCGTGGAGGGTAAAAATCGTAGGGGGAGACCAAGAGATGAATACACTAAGCAGATTCAGAAGGATGTAGGTTGCAGTAAGTACTGGGAGATGAAAAAGCTTGCACAGGATAGAGTAGCATGGAGAGCTGCATGAAACCAGTCTCAGGACTGAAGACCACAACAACAACAAATCTTTGCGAAATACTCAGTTCGTTGTATCTTGCACGACTGGGTAACTGTAAACACACCGATACCGACTGCGCATGAAAATTGCTTATAAGGTCCAAATTGGCCAGTCGTGCAAAATAAAATGAAGTGAATCTTTCTCAAAAACAGCCGAGGTGGAAAACTTGAAAATGTCTTTTAACTCCCTGTGATTTCTGGTTGTGGGGCTGCCTGAAGAATACGGTTTACCAGCGGAACATTCACAACTGTGCTGGTATGAAGCGCAGCATACCAAGAGAGGTAGCTAGCATACATACGGACAAGCTTCGTTCTGCTGTACAGAATGCAACCCTGCGCTTTCACACTCTTCTGGGCACTGATGGCCCAGTATTTGAGCCCCTTTCGTAGCAGTAATGATACCGGTATGTAATGGTAATGTACCGTAGCAGCAAATTAAAAGTGTTTTAGTTGAATTGATTCTGCATAATTTGTCTTCCCCGTGTCCTTGACATTAATGCTACCAAGTTTGGTACTCCTACGGTAATTAGTTTCTGTGTTATAACGTGTTAAATAGGGGAAGTTTAATTATAACCACTCGGTATGGTTCAAAATGGCCCTGGGCACTATGGGACTTAACATCTGAGGTCATGAGTCCCCTAGAACTTAGAACTACTTAAACCTAACTAACCTAAGAACATCACACACACCCATGCCCCGAGGCAGGATTCGAACCTGCGACCGTAGCGGTCACGCGGTTCCAGACTGAAGCGCCTAGAACCGCTCGGCCACACCGGCCGGCCATCCGGTATGTATAACTGCTTTCCTGAACGTCCATGAACTGCAGAAAGTAGAGGAAGAGTAAAAATTTTGGTTTGAAAAAAGTCGTGCTCATACTCCGTCACATGAAAAAGGTGCACATGGGCACCACAAGAAAAAGTATTCCATAGATGATACAAAAAATGTGCACACTTTATATCAAAATTGGCCAAATACGAGAGTCACTATATCACTCAGAAATCCTCATACGATGTTTATGGAATATACAGTTCAACGTTGTTCTGAAGAATATATTAAGTTCTGTTGAAAATCTAGTAGGAGTCCTATATCTTCAGCCGAGTTCAAGAATACAGGGTGACACAGCATAACGGGACTGTTTGAAATGAGTAGTGGCAGCCATGGGCAGGTGGCAACACTGCGGGTTCGTGACAGTTAGCGAGTTCCATCTTCTTCGACAGAATTAGAGCAAACAGACTGTCACAAAAGTCCTATAGCTCTACTTGAATCCAAACCACATCGTAACGTGTTCCTTTTCTTTACTTTACCAGAGGTGAAATTCGTCTTAAATTCATAGGCGACTGGCGGTCGAAGCGCGAGTCTTTATAGTCTTGCTTTTAGCCGTGCAACTATCAAGCCAAAGTGGTTAACCACCGAACACAGAGCGTGGAAGAGGATGGTATACTTTGCCCGGATCTCCATCGCAGTTTAGAAAAACGCACTGTACGTGACGAAGGGTAAGCAAACCGCTTACTTTTCCGGTGCGAATATAAAAATATTTTGCTCGATTTTCGCACCCGTGTCGGACGCGACAGCCTGAGTGCCCAGTAGTGCAGCGCTCCAGCACCGGACGTCGCCGGGCTACCCTCAGGGACAGAGTTGAGGGCGCGACTGTCGCCGCAGACGACCGCGGCGGGGGAGGCTTAATAGCCGGGCGCGCCGCCTCCCTTCCCGCGGCCGATAGGAAGCGCGGCATTAGCAAAATTAGAGCAAGGACGGGCGGCGCATGCAAATGGCTCGCGCTCGCTAATGGACGCCGCGTCTGGCGACGGTGACTACCTGACGGCTCACCGACTCCGCTCTGCATTCTGGCCGGCAGAGCACGTCCCGACCCCAACAGGAAACCCGTCACGGCGCGTCGGGTGCTATTTGCATTTCCGATTCCACTGTGACGGATATGAAATTTCGTCTTGCCCTGTCCACGTCATCTGTCTTCACGAACTTACAACTTCATTGTTGCTGGTTGCTTCGTTGATTCGGGGGAGGGGACCAAACAGCGAGGTCATCTGTCCCATCGGATTAGGGAAGGATGGGGAAGGAAGTCGGCCGTGCTCTTTCAAAGGAACCATGCCGGCATCTGCCTGAAGTGATTTTAGGAAATCACGGAAAATCTAAATCAGGATGGTCGGACTCGGGTTTGAACCGCTGCCCTCGCGAAGGCGAGTCCAGTGTGCTAACCATTGCGGCACCTCGCTCGGTCAACTTCATTGTCAACCACTCACCGAACTACTCAACCCTCCTGAATACGTATAAACGCACACTCAACGGCTGGTTGCCGACCGCAGTTGCTGTCCACCGACAGATAGTGTCGGAAGTTCCATGCGGCTTTTCGCGGATGATGCTGTAGTATACAGAGAAGTTGCAGCATTAGAAAATTGCAGCGAAATGCACTAAGATCTGCAGCGGATAGCCACTTGGTGCAGGGAGTGGCAACTGACCCTTAACATAAACAAATGTAATGTATTGCGAATACATAGAAAGAATAATCCTTTATTGTATGATTATGTGATAGCGGAACAAACACTGGTAGCAGTTACTTCTGTAAAATATCTGGGAGTATGCGTACGGAACGATTTGAAGTGGAATGACCGTATAAAATTAATTGTTGGTAAGGCGGGTGTCAGGTTGAGATTCATTGGGAGAGTCCTTAGAAAATGTAGTCCATCAACAAAGGGGGTGGCTTACAAAACACTCGTTCGACCTATACTTGAGTATTGCTGACCAGTGTGGGATCCGTACCAGGTCGGGTTGACAGAGGAGATACGGAAGATCCAAAGAAGAGCGGCGCGTTTCGTCACAGGGTTATTTGGTAAGCGTGATAGCGTTACGGAGATGTTTAGCAAACTCAAGTCGCAGACTCTGCAAGAGAGGCGCTCTGCATTGCGGTGTAGGTTTCGAGAGGGTGCGTTTCCAGAAACGAATATATTGCTTCCCCCTACTTATACCTCCCGAGGAGATCACGAATGCAAAATTAGAGAGATTCGAGCGCGCACGGAGGCTTTCCGGCAGTCGTTCTTCCCGCGAACCATACGCGACTGGAACAGGAAAGGGAGGTAACGACAGTGGCACTTAAAGTGCCCTCCGCCACACACCGTTGGGTGGCTTGCGGAGTATAAATGTAGATGTAGATGTATAAGACAATTGCTTCTAGCGTCCAGAAGTTCCTTACCCTTGCTTACACCTGCATTCACGTCAACGGCCATGCCGAGATGGATACGCCGGTTCCCGTCAGATCACCGTAGTTAAGCACCGTCGGGCATGGTCATTATGTGGATGGGTGACCGCCCAGGAACGCCGCGCCCTGTTGACTTTTTCCTCCTTTGCCTTTACGGTAGGGGGGACCGGGAGGGGGGGGGGTGGAGTATCCCTGATCACCAGTATTCGCGCCAGATGTCTTAGATTCAGTTCCAATCCTCTCCGCAGTTCCGCAGTGTCTCGTCAGCTGAGGGCATGCGACACTGTTGACGGTGATCCGTTCGTCGTATGGGAAAGTTAAGCTTGGCGTCCCCCTTGGTGCGCTTCGAGAGGAGTAGCCTATCTGCCGGCACTACGTTCCACCCTCTACCTTGCATCATCATCATATAACGCAAACATTACACTGTACTACACATTCCAGTTAAATCCACTTAACAGATACAATTACGCATACAGCTCTTACATATCGCTGGGGAAAGGTGCACGTGGGCGCGATGTAAAAGGAATACAATTAGGCGGCCGAGCCTGCATTTCGGGGTCTGCTAGCCGTTTATGCCATACTACTTTACTTTATCCCCATCCATAAGACTTTTACCTATATCGGCGGCTATAAATCTTCTTAAACCAATTTAATGTGTTATATACGCCAAAGCTGTAACGGAAGCCTCACACCTATTTTCGTCCGCTCAAGTCGGACCTCGTAGTTTACATTCCGTAGACTAAGAATATAGAGGTCGACCGAGACCAAATTTTAATACAACACAGTTTGTCATATGCTAGATATGTCCCGTAAGTTTCAGCTTCCTGTAGTAATTACCGAGAGGGATTGTCTGTTATTTTCTACGAAATATTTGACCAGCGTTGGGAAGTCAAATGAGTTGTATCCCAGATTGTCTTCACTGAAGATGCTGTACATTTCTTTACAAGCCACGTATGCATGGGATTTGCTGTTCTATTGTTGCTGCCCAATCCTCATACGGCGCAGAATACAGCGAACGGCGGGCAAGGAATCGGGATCCATGTATCCTACTGCCGGCCGGTGTGGCCGAGCGGTTCTAGGCGCTTTAGTCTGGTACCACGCGACCGCTACGGTCGCAGGTTCGAATCCTGCCTCGGGCATGGATGTGTGTGATGTCCTTAGGTTAGTTAGGTTTAAGTAGTTCTAAGTTCTAGGGGACTGATGACCTCAGATGTTAAGTCCCATAGCGCTCAGAGCCATTTGAACCATGTATTCTACTGACAAGGAGATCAAAGAGCAACTGGATTTTTGTATTTTTTATATTTATGGTACGTGAACTTCAGAACTCAGTCCCCAAAAGCAATTGAATGCTACTCTCAAAAATTCTAGAGAAAATCCATTTTGAAGTTTTCTAAACGTCTTTTATACCCTAAAATGCGGCGATCAAGTTGATGGTATGTTCCTTTACTTCAGAAGCGCATTTGACACCAACCCGCACTGCAGTTTAGTGGGGAAAAAAAAGCTTATCGAGTATCTCACCAGATTCGCGACTGGATTCAAGACTCCCTTGCAAACAGAACTCAACACATCGCTCTTAATGCAACAAAATGTAACGTCCGTAGTACCTTAAGGAAGTGTGATAGGACCGTTACTGTTTGTAATGCATACAAATGATCAACTAAAGTGCGTCGGAAGCTTTCCAGGGTATTCCCAGACAATGCGGTTGTCTGTAACAAAGTGGCAGGTCAGAAGAGGATATCGATTTGCAAAATGACCTACAGAGGATTGATGAATGGCGCAGACACTGGTAGTTTACCCCCAGCTAAAATAAATATAAAATACAGCGCATACATAGGAAAAGAAATCAACTACTGTACAGCTACACTATTGAATAAAAATTGCTGGAAAGAGTATATAACGCTTAAATATTAGGAGTTACTATTCACAGCGACCTTAGGAGGAATAACCACAAAAACGCAAATAGTAGGAAAAGCAACTTCAGACTGAGATTCAAAGAAAGAATCTTAAGGAAATGTAAATCCTGTAAATCCACGAAGGAAGTGGCTTACACGGTACCTGTTCGACCGATTATTATTTTTCGTCTTTCTGGGACCAAGGTAGATATGATAGGACACACACACACAGCGAGAGAGAGAGAGAGAGAGAGAGAGAGAGAGAGAGAGAGAGTGAGAGAGAGCGGGGGTGGGAGGGGGGGGGGGGGAGGATCCGATTAAGACCGACGCTTTTCGTAACAGGAAGAGCGACACGTTTCGTCACGCGATAGTTTAGTCGGCCCCAGAGCTTTACCGAGATGCCCAACAAAGTCAGTAGCAGACTCTGCAAGAGAGGCGTGGTTCACTATTGAAATTTCGAGAAAGTACTTTCCGGGAAGAATCAGACAACATACACTACTGACCACTGAAATTGATACACCAAGAAGAAATGCAGATGATAAACGGTTATTCATTGGGCAAATATATTATACTAGAACTGACATGTGATTACATTTTCACGCAATCTGGGTGCATAGATCCTGAGAAAACAGTACCCAGAACAACCACCTCTGGCCGTAATAACGGCCTTGATACGCCTGGGCATTGAGTCAAACGGAGCTTGGATGGCGTGTACAGGTACAGCTGCCCATGCACCTTCAACACGATATCACAGTTCATCAAGAGTAGTGACTGGCGTATTGTAACGAGCCAGTTGGTCGGCCACCATTGACCAGACGTTTTCAATTGGTGAGACATCTAGAGAATGTGCTGGCCAGGGCAGCAGTCGAACATTTTCTGTATCCAGAAAGGCCCATACAGGACCTGCAAAATGCGGTCGTGCATTATTCTTTTGAAATGTAGGGTTTCGCAGGGATCGAATGAGGGGCAGAGCCACGGGTCGTAACACATCTGAAACGTAACGTACACTATTCAAAGTGCCGTCAATGCGAACAAGAGGTGACCGAGACGTGTAACCAATGGCACCCCATACCATCACGCCGGGTGATACCCCAGTATGGCGATGACAAACACACGCTTCCAATGTGTGGTCACCGTGATGTCGCCAAACATGGATGCGACCATCATGATGCTGTAAACAGAACCTGGATTCATCCGAAAAAATGACGTTTTGCCATTCGTGCACCCAGGTTCGTCGTTGAGTACACCACCGCAGGCGCTCCCGTCTGTGATGCACCGTCAAGGGTAACCGCAGCCATGGTCTCGGAGCTGATAGTCCATGCTGCTGCAAACGTCGTCGAACTGTTCGTGCAGATGGTTGTTGTCTTGCAAACGTCCCCATCTGTTGACTCAGGGATCGAGACGTGGCTGCACGATCCGTTACAGCCATGCAGATAAGATGCCTGTCATCGCGACTCCTAGTGATACGAGGCCGTTGGGATCCAGCACGCATTTCTCCTCCTTACACGAGGCATCACAACAACGTTTCACCAGTGTGTATGAGAAATCGGTTGGAAACTTTCCTCATGTCAGCAGGTTGTAAGTGTCGCCAGCGGCGCCAACCTTGTGTGAATGCTCTGAAAAGCTAATCATTTGCATATCACAGCATCTTCTTCCTGTCGAATAAATTTCGCGTCTGTAGCACGTCATCTTCGTGGTGTAGCAATTTTAATGGCCAGTAGTGTATTACTTCTTCGCACATATATCTCGCTAAATGGCCACGATGAGGAGAAAATTCGAGAAATTAGAGGTAATACAGAAGCTTACCGAAAATCAATCTTCCCACGAGACTTTCGCGAGCGGAACAGGGTAGGGGGTACCAGTTAGTGGTACCAGAAATACCCTCTACCACACACCGTCAGGTGACTTGCGGGTTCCGTGAAGAATAAACATATTAAAAAATTGTAATTTATAGTGTGGGCCAACGGAGTGAATTCCAATGCAGAACGCTGAGGCGTCACGTCCTTTTCTTCCAAAATGAGAAGGGAAGACAGTGGACTCATAAGCTGCAAGAAGACACTTAAAATAATCCGACGGGCGGTTCCTGAATTGCTTCAAGCGAATGCTGCGATGGTTCCTTAAACGGGGCCACACCTCATTCCCCTTTCAGTCACGGTCCGACTTGGCTAGCGTCTGTGCCTCGCGGTCTCGATACGTCGAAGGAACGTAAAACTCTCGTCTTCCTTCCCGTTTCAATGCTACACAATGCACGGACGGAAGAGATCAACAGGTAATCAGTATAGTAGTAGACGCCATTCATCACGTGAGACAACTCAGGCGTGACAGCCGATTTGCCCTATGAGAAAAAGTACAGCTCCTTTGTACTTACAAAATCGAATTTTAATTACACTTTCATCGAATATGGAACAATCATGCAAAACTACAATAGCTACAGTCTCCCGTTTTGTGCGACACTCCTCAATATTTTGTAAATCTGACTGACACAGAGACGCGCAGCCAATATTTACGTGGGCAGTCTCAGACATTTAGCCTGACGTTGCTTCACCACAGCACAAGTTTCAGGTCCACTTAAAAAAGGCCTGGACGTGAAGGCCGAAACCGATCGTGGACTTGAAGATCGTATTATCAACTGGAGCAGCTATCAATAAATTGAATATACAGTTTCGGGGGAACAACACTCTCTAAATATGCACTCAGATACACTCTCCGGACGAGAAGACAGTACATGTAGCAGTGAACAAGTAAGCAAAGAGATAAAAATCAGAGCAGCCAAGACACGGTTCTATGGTGGGTGAGCAAACACTTTCCTTCAAATTCGCTGCAGGAGCATCTCTGTTGCAGCTGCAGTGTGCAGCCGAGCATTGTCACGAAGGGGTAAAATGCCTGACGATTACTTTCGTCGCCGCTCGTTCTGAATTGCCTTTTGTAGACGATTTTGTCGAATCGCTTGATCCATTCGCTGGACAAGATCATCGGTTAACGCTCGCTTCCTTCCGTGACCGCCTGCATCATGAACGTCTGTTTGTCTTGTTTCACAGTCCGTGCAGCATTGCCGCAACTTGGTGTCTAGAATGACAGTTACATTACTTGGGCTGCATGGAATCACGTAGATTACTCAGCATAAAGAAATCTAATGACAGCACGCATTTCACATTTGGCGGGAGACTACTGTTCTAGCCATCTTTCCGGGCTCACTGTGCGCTCAGAACTTATACGTGCGACGAGACACTGTCGACCCTCCTACTAGAAACTCTGTGCAATACTTCTGCGAAAAGTTTCATCGGATTTTTACTGTGCTTTTAATCTCACGACCGACCCGACCTTGGAGAAAAAAGAAAAATTCCTCGTATTACTTTGTCACCCTTCAGTTTCAGATGCGTGAGAGACAAAACAGACCGTGTCGCACTATAGGACAAACCAGTAAATAGTTCAGTCTTGATTTCTCCAGATTGTTCATGAAACTTTACATCGCTGACTTCTCCGCGCATTTTCAAATACACTCCTGGAAATGGAAAAAAGAACACATTGACACCGGTGTGTCAGACCCACCATACTTGCTCCTGACACTGCGAGAGGGCTGTACAAGCAATGATCACACGCACGGCACAGCGGACACACCAGGAACCGCGGTGTTGGCCGTCGAATGGCGCTAGTTGCGCAGCATTTGTGCACCGCCGCCGTCAGTGCCAGCCAGTTTGCCGTGGCATACGGAGCTCCATCGCAGTCTTTAACACTGGTAGCATGCCGCGACAGCGTGGACGTGAACCGTATGTGCAGTTGACGGACTTTGAGCGAGGGCGTATAGTGGGCATGCGGGAGGCCGGGTGGACGTACCGCCGAATTGCTCAACACGTGGGGCGTGAGGTCTCCACAGTACATCGATGTTGTCGCCAGTGGTTGGCGGAAGGTGCACGTGCCCGTCGACCTGGGACCGGACCGCAGCGACGCACGGATGCACGCCAAGACCGTAGGATCCTACGCAGTGCCGTAGGGGACCGCACCGCCACTTCCCAGCAAATCAGGGACACTGTTGCTCCTGGGGTATCGGCGAGGACCATTCGCAACCGTCTCCATGAAGCTGGGCTACGGTCCCGCACACCGTTAGGCCGTCTTCCGCTCACGCCCCAACATCGTGCAGCCCGCCTCCAGTGGTGTCGCAACAGGCGTGAATGGAGGGACGAATGGAGACGTGTCGTCTTCAGCGATGAGAGTCGCTTCTGCCTTGGTGCCAATGATGGTCGTATGCGTGTTTGGCGCCGTGCAGGTGAGCGCCACAATCAGGACTGCATACGACCGAGGCACACAGGGCCAACACCCGGCATCATGGTGTGGGGAGCGATCTCCTACACTGGCCGTACACCACTGGTGATCGTCGAGGGGACACTGAATAGTGCACGGTACATCCAAACCGTCATCGAACCCATCGTTCTACCATTCCTAGACCGGCAAGGGAACTTGCTGTTCCAACAGGACAATGCACGTCCGCATGTATCCCGTGCCACCCAACGTGCTCTAGAAGGTGTAAGTCAACTACCCTGGCCAGCAAGATCTCCGGATCTGTCCCCCATTGAGCATGTTTGGGACTGGATGAAGCGTCGTCTCACGCGGTCTGCACTTCCAGCACGAACGCTGGTCCAACTGAGGCGCCAGGTGGAAATGGCATGGCAAGCCGTTCCACAGGACTACATCCAGCATCTCTACGATCGTCTCCATGGGAGAATAGCAGCCTGCATTGCTGCGAAAGGTGGATATACACTGTACTAGTGCCGACATTGTGCATGCTCTGTTGCCTGTGTCTATGTGCCTGTGGTTCTGTCAGTGTGATCATGTGGTGTATCTGACCCCAGGAATGTGTCAATAAAGTTTCCCCTTCCTGGGACAACGAATTCACGGTGTTCTTATTTCAATTTCCAGGAGTGTATAAGTCATGTGTGTGTGGAGAAGTTTCGGGCAGTAGCGGCGTGTGGCCACAGGAAACGATTTTGGAGCCTTCGGAACTAACCGGACTGCCCGGAATGTGGTAGAGTTCCGCCATATTGCGTGGCCGGCATCCACAGAAAGTTTCTCAATGCTACTTCGGTCCACCCACACACTTTTAACAAATGAAGTAAATTGCAAACGAGATTATTTCTAGCAACAGGATCCACAGGACATAAAAAGTAGGAACACAAGAGGGTAGAGGACCTTTGAAACACGAATCCCCTCATCCAAATTTCTATACTTAAATTGCAACTGAAGTACGGATTTACGCCCGAACATGAATGTAACATTTTTCACAATGTTTTACCTCTCGTTTGAAAACGACATTTGAAATAGGAGTAGCATCAATTTCTCAGCGCAATAGACTCTTATCACTGTGCCGTGTGTCCAAACCTTCCGCAAAGTTTTGGTATTGTTCGACTTTGTGCCTCTCTGGTGGAATCGCTGCTTGTGTAGAATCTCTTTAGCAGAGAGGCTTGTGATGCGAATGTGGTCCGCGAGGGGCCGTGGCTCGGGCAGCGATGAAGTCTTGAGCTAGCAGTGGATTGAGGAAGATGGCGAGCGGAACCCTGTGCTGGGAGCAGCCCATGTATGTGCCCGAAAACGACTTGGCCACACTTGGAATGATAGCGCCGTCTAGTTATAGCTAAGAGGCGTTGTTTGGAAAGCTTTAATTTGGAAAGGAGCTCCCTTTTTGCATGCAAGAGTGCTTCGGTTGCACAATACTGCGCTTAAAGCAACGGTTGGAGGTCTGTACAGCCGTCACAACACTGTCACTGCACCCTGGTTGAGCTGAGTAACTTTATTATTGATTACTTGCCCATATGTGTGTTTTAGTTGCCGGCCGGTGTGGCCGAGTGGTTCTAAGCGATTCAGTCTGGAACCGCGCTACCGCTACCGTCGCAGGTTCGAATCTTGCCTCGGGCTTGGATGTATGTGATGTCCTTAAGTTAGTTAGGTTTAACTAGTTCTAAGTTCTAGGGGACTGATGACCTCAGATGTTAAGTCCCATAGTGCTCAGAGCCATTTGAATCATTTTTGTGTTTTAGTTGTTTGTCTTGCAAAATTGTAATTGAGACTGTCCTTTTGGGGCGCCATTAGTTCCACTATTTCATGACTGATCATTAGTTTGATGTATGTGTGGGACCAGTGCTAACTGATTTATGTTTCAGGTCTTATCACGCCAATTTAATGATGCGCGTAATGTATTGCCAGAAAGTGCGCACAAGGCTGACGTGTGAAATAAAGTAAGATTGGAAGATTAGGTCTCTGTAAACCCAATGAGGTAGCAGCGGATGAATTCTAACGCTGCAGATTTGTTCTTAGGTAATTATCTTTCGTAACTGAACAATCCACGTCTCTTAATGTGGAGTTCTTCTGAAGGAGTTTTGCACCTAAACTTGTTTTAAAATTGTTCAGTACTCCTGTACAGTAAATGAGCACATTTTAAATTGGGCACGAGAAAAACTGGTGTGTACAATACTTGTGGTAAGGGGGTCCCGCTGTAATTTGTTCTTATTTATTTCAAGTGCTTTTGCTAAATGGATTTATCTGAATATCGTTTTTAGGTTTGAATTGCTCTCAATTTATTATTATCAATTTGTTTAAGGGGAATACATGTATTTTTAAGATAGCATTGGGAAATTTAATTTGTTTGCCACAAGTAGTTATCGAGCTTCACTTGAAACCTTTGACTGATGTTACAATTGCTTTGGCCTCAAATTTGACACTACTGTACCACCGCGATATTGGATCAGTGTAAATATTATCAGTTAAGAGTGAGCATTATAATGGCTACCCTTTAAAAGAAAAGAAAATAATATCTTCTTTATAAATACTGAGTGAGAATTTTATGTTAATAAACTTGTTTTAAAGAATGTCCGAATTAATGTAAGCCCGACACCTTACCACTCTTTCACAGCTCCTACAATTCCAATCATGAAAATAAATCGACATTATTGTACCGTAAAAGAAATGTTTATTATGCTTAAAATGTACGTCTGCACAAGATAAACTATCATGGAAACTAAAATATTCTAAAATCTCTCTGTACATTAAATTTCACTCTTTAAGTACGATGAACAAGTATCAGCTCTGTCTTCTCCACACAAATGAAACCAGGCTTCACTACAATTTATCACCCAAATCACGAGTGATTTAATAACGCTAAATCATCAGTCAGGATCGAACCGATGAACCTAGAAGTAATTATGGCCACAACTAACGCCTATGCCACAGTGTAAAAGAACTTTGTCAAAATTTTATAAAATGTATGATTACGTTCCAATTTTTATCACACACACCATAAAAACACGTCTAGTATGCCGTCAAGGATTTTACGTCAGGTCTTTCGCGAAACCAGAGATGTGCGCGCAGCACCTCAATAAAGAGAACTTGTTAACTAAACGACATTACCTTTCCAGTGTCTGAAAGGCGACGGTCCTGATAATTGTCTACAAGCTCTTACGTTTGATTTGTGCAGAAAATCGAGTAATGCTTCGTCGGTCGCCAATTAAGTGAACACATTACACTTCCTGGAGGATTAGAAAGCTAAGGGAATTAGCAAACGTTTCTTTTCTTCGTGCAGAGGAGGTTGTGAAGCACAATATGAAGTATGCGTTTGACTCAAACCAACTTTGTGTCACAGAATACATGAAGATACAGAATTATTAGCAGGCAAAAACTGTACACTATAACTGGCTTTGAGAATTCGGTACGGTTTGAAGATGCCACCTGCCGCAATTAGGTCGCAGCATGGAGATTGCCTGGTTACGTTGCAAAAGACTTCCTCCACACAGTCCACGTGCACTCCCACAAAGCATGGACAATGATTCACGGAGGACCTCGACGAACAGATTTCACATCAGTCAGGCCCATACATGATCCATGAGCATGCGTCTGCTGAACGTACACAACAAGGAATGTTGTTCTTCAAAGAAGGCTTGCATTGCAAATTCTTTGTGAGTAATAGTGACTACATTGCTCAATGGTATTTTCATATTTATTTATTACGTTACTGACATAATTCGACTACCGCTATTATTAAGGGCTGTAGTTAAAAAGTGACATAACAGTAAGTGTATATGCCGGGTATATCTCCTACTGATCGCAGACGCGCTTCCTCTGGTGTTGCAGCAGATATTTGCAATTTAGTTCTTGCAATGTATAGCTGGAAACAGCCCAAACAAATACTGCTCATTACTTCTTTCATGCGACCCCCAGCGTAGACGAAGGCGTCGGTTTGATTCGCGTACATACAAAATGATTTTTAAATCAGAATTTTGAGTACGCATTCGACAGGGCGGTCTCAATTTAGTCTAGTGCAACATTCTTTTTATCGATATGTATTAAAAAAGCCAGTAAAAGACAATGAACAGCTAATATTCCAGCGCCAGGGGCGGTGCTGCCGCAGCTGGAGTACTGGTTATTCTTCTTACTTTTCTGTCCTTGTTAATACATATCGTTAAAACGGACATCGCACTAGACTAATTTGGGACCGTTATATCAAATGGGCACGTGAAAATCCGCACTAAAAATACATTTATATGTAACGGGAAATAAACCGACTTTTTCCGTCGACACTGGACGTAGCGTGAAAGACGTGATGAGCAGTATCAGTTGGGCTGACTCCAGCTGCACTTCGCAAAAAACGAAACTGTAAACATCTGCCAAACTGCTAAATCACCACAGGAAAAGCACCTGACGACTCTCAGGAGAGAGACCCCGTATACATTACCATTCAACAAACTCGATTCCGCGCCAAACTTAAACTTGTGAAACAAAGTTTAGGGTCAATTTCAATAAAATCTATGATCAAGCGATCTCGAAAACTTACAGAAATACAAGGCTAGCTGCTCATGTACACGAAAAATTGGGGCGTGGCGCCTTATATCGCTCCTGTCTAGAGCCTGTGTATCGGGAGAATGACTCATGCGTGCACAGTGACAGATGATCTGAAGCGGGTTCAGCCAAGTACTTAGTTCTAATTTTCATCTGCTAGAGGACAGCAGTGCACAGAGACATTCAATAAACAAGTCAAGAGAATGTTTTTGTAAATTGTTGTTTATTTCTTGAAGACTTTTTTGTTTACTTATGTTTGTACAGTTTTGTATATGGTTTTAGTAGTGTCGATGATGCGTGAATGTAGTCTAAAGTAAATATGTAGTGTGGTGTCACCGCCAGACACCACACTTGCTAGGTGGTAGCCTTTAAATCGGCCGCGGTCCGTTAGTATACGTCGGACCCGCGTGTCGCCACTGTCAGTGATTGCAGACCGAGCGCCACCACACGGCAGGTCTAGAGAGACTTACTAGCACTCGCCCCAGTTGTACAGCCGACGTTCATAACAATGGTTCACTGACAAATTACGCTCTCATTTGCCGAGAAGATAGTTAGCATAGCCTTCAGCTACGTCATTTGCTACGACCTAGCAAGGCGCCATAGCATTTGAGATTTATATTGTGAAGCATGTACAATCAAGAGCGATGTTCTACAATTATGGATTAAAGTTGAGTATTACAGCAACTGCGTCCGTTTTTCTAAGTTCTCATTTCCTTGTAATGTTCCAGACCTCACGCCAGCCTGCGTGAGCTTAAAAGCGTGCATTTCGGCCTCCTCTAGCAACACGGTGTTGGCTCTTCTGCCAACACTTCAAGTAGATCATTGTTCTACTGATAAACGCTGTACGAACCAGCGTGAGAAATTTTTAAGAGTGTGAATGCAGACGACGGGGACTTTTGTATCATAATATGTTAAGTGAGTTTATGGTAAAAGGAAAGGTTATTCGAGTGCGAATGAAAATAGTTAATAATGTAAAGTATAAGCAAAATATCAGAGTGTTAAATATTTATTTCGGGAAAAAGTACAGCTCGAAACTGTGTTTTTTTTTGATTCGTTAGTCATGAGAAGCAGAGAATAATATTTTTCTATTGGCCGTAAAGAAATTTGACCAATCAGAACTGAGTATTCTTCGGACGTGTTTTCTCTTGGACATACAGAATGCTTACAGCAATCTAAAGTAGTCGGAGCCCAGCCTTTCAATGGTACGGTCGTGTGTAGTATGAGTTCCGAAGGACGTTATAATTTGCCGGTTTTAGTTGAGCTACGTGTTTCAAAAGTGTTTTAAAGTGAAGGCATATTTATTCCGGTGTTTTTTTTTTTAAAAAAAGTACGGATTTTTTTAAGTAATTTTGTTTGAGAAAAGACAGTAATTCTGCGTGGCATATTGAGCAGATCGGTGACTAAAATGCTTCAGTGTTAAGGTTAGTACGGGCTTCGCAGTGAACGTGTGATTCTCAAGATACAGAATATACCGAAGTATTTCCACCTTTCATTCAAAATTAAGACCTGTTCCCGATTCTTGGAATAGTTATGTTGTATGCAACCTGGTGCAAGTTGCAGTACGGTAGGTTTCTACTCGGCTTTCCTACCGGCGGTCTGCTGCAACGAGTTCAGAGGCACGTAAAGGACGAAAGGGAACCGCGCCGCCGCAAAATGACTAAGACCCTTCAAAACTGCAAATACTGTAAGTATAAAACATGGCTTCAAAATGTGCGATTTGATGATTATAAAATTAGCATTTCAAATTCCAGCAACATCTGCATTGTAACCGGTGGATTATCTCCACAAATATTGCCATCACTGTAGGTGAATGTGATGTGGGTGGGCTAGTTCGAAAAGTCATATTTTGCAACTCAGCTGGCCAGCTCACTGCAGGCTGGCAACCGACAATGAGGAATGAGTGCCACCAGTCCAGCCCGAAGTTGACCTGTTCCATCCCTCTGCAGTGCTGCACCATCGAGCCAGGGCGCCGCTGAAGATCTTCACCGTGTCGGCTCCACAGAGTACTAACAATTCGTCTCCGTATGACAAACCTAATTCCCACTGACCGACGATTCTGTCGAATTCGATGATGATGATCGAAGTCTGTGACGTAGGTGTAGTATACTGCCATTTGTTTGGTGTTTGTTTTCTTCAGCACATTAAGAATAGCACAAAAGACAAGAACCTTTTGTATTTTTCTAGCAGTTAATTACTATATAAACGTAGTAGCTGAAACAAAATCATTCTTTTTTCCATAAAAATTCATAATCATAAATAAAACATTCATTTCCTTGAAAAACGCAGTTAACAAGGCGTTCACACAGTTACCTTGGAAGGCAGGGAGAGAAAGACAGATGAGAGTGCTGTGCGGAAAGGATACGTATATCTGGTCGCGGGCGTAGCGCACTTGTAGGTTCTTGTTGATGCCCTGCTCGTCGATGTCGGAGATGACCGTCATGTCGGGTACGCCCGCCTCGGGGCTCGAACCTGCAACATACAAGTAACGTGTTTCATAAGAGGAAGGTACAGACAGCCACAGTTAAGACAGCACGAAGCGCCAGTGTGAGGCCGCAGCAGTTTACAGACAACATGGTGCTTACGTCTACGAAGAATAAATGGAAGGAAAAGAAGAAGAAGAAGAAGCAGGACGATGAGGGTTTGAAAAAAAAAAAAACATCCTATGCGAAAAATAAATTATAAACATCTCTTCTATTTCACGCACTGTCACATAATATTACTGCAATCGTAAACGGCTTCAGCCATATCTTGATCTTCGGATTCTATATGCCAAAGGCAGCATTTGACGAACAAAGTGTTCACGACATGCAGTGTTCGCCAAACGTAAGGGCATAACTGAATATAATTTTAATCATGATCTGTGACTGTCTCTAGAATGAAAGGAAGTGTGACTGATCATATCATTAGAGGCGAAGGTAGGACAACGAAGATGGGCAATCAGTCGTGTCCTTGTTAGAGGAACGGTCGCGACATTCGCCTCAATCGGCTTTGGGAAACAACCGAAAGCCCTAATCTGGATGGCCGGACGGACCTTTTGTATTAACTCCTCCAGAATGTGAGTCCAGTGTCTTAGCCACTGACCCACATAACTGTCAGGGGGAAAAAAAAAGACCATATCGCCAAGACATTAGGCAAGCGTACAGATTTTAGTCGACATTAAACTTTCCCCCCTTCAGTTCAAGCTCACAACGATACCGCTACTGATGATAGACGGAAGTTATAGCACCCATAAAATTCCATACACAGCGAGGCGTACGAACCAAGACAGCTAAGGTGTATGCCCATACAAAAAAAAGGTAAAATAATGTAGTCCGTACGTGGTCAATGTTAATACAAACATGGATGATCAGCAATACACAACGCAATTTCCAATTATGAGGAAAATGGACAGTTCTATTTAAAGTACACACCCAAATAAATCACGACGATAGAACATCAGAAATTAGAAAGAGACAACGCTGTGGACTGCTCACTGAAAGTAGCGGCTAACTAAACACAGCACATGTTCACTACATACCGTGTATTAACCATAGAGAGTATCAGCAGCATTAAAACACATTTGCATATCGGAATACATGAGCTGCAGATAAAAATAATATGTACTAGCACCACCATCCATTTACAAAGGTGTACTGACCTACATTGCACCCCCTTGAGTGTAGCGTATCGCAAGCAATGATTTCGGGTTGTCACTTCAAACTAGGACGCCACGCTCTTGGGATAGCATCGACAGGCCTCCATAATGGCGACCATTAGCAAGGCTGTTGCCGTTTAGGCGGCAGTAACCGACGCGAGACGCACAATCGATGTGCGATAACGGCACAGGCCGCGACACGACCACAGCACCAAACTGAGCGCTTTATTTACATGTCGCATACACCACTCGCGCAAAATGTATGGATGTGAAATAGTCAGTTTACTGCCAGTTTAACATTATTTACTTAGGTATATGCTGATGTTTATTCTGCAGAATAGATACAATAGCGAGAAATAGCGTAGTTCACTATGTCATTCTTACACCACACAGGTTGTTAATTTCTACAACAAATAGCTCTATAGAACACAGTGAGTTCTAAAGAAGAGGGATTTTATGTTTGTCTGTAAAGATAACGTTGAAGTTACCTAAAGGTTTTTTTCGTAGTCTAATTAACTGCTTTCTGAGGCAAAGGCAGTTGTAATGAAGAAAAAAAAGTTCAAATGTGTGTGAAATCTTATGGGACTTAACTGCTAAGGTCATCAATCCCTAAGTTTACACACTACATAACCTAAATTATCCTAAGGACAAACACACACACACATACACACACACACACACACACACACACACGCGCGCGCGCGCCCGAGGGAGGACTCGAACCTCCGCCGGGACCAGCCGCACAGTCCATGACTGAAGCGCCCTCAGACCGCTCGGCTAATCCCGCGCTGTAATGAAGAGTGACGACTTTTTCGTCGTCATTACACAAGATGAACTCTATTCTTGATTCAAAACGTCACTGGATCATTTACAACATAGTTCATTTCAGAATATGTCTACTGCGAAACTCCAGTTCATTTGCATGAGGCATTAAAGTGGTTTCTCAAAAACGTTTTTGCGAGAGGCTAATGTATTCTTCGAGTACGTATATGTGAAGTGAAAGCTTTCTTCCTTAGTATGAGTTACTTCAGGATATTATTTTCAAGAAATTGTCAAATAAAAATGGACCATGTATGTTAAAACTTTATTATTTATTCGTTTTTGAAACGAAGAGCAAACACTGCTCATCTAATCTTTTCAAAACACCATTAAGCTATACTTTCAAACTCTCACATACTTTGTACAGTCAAATATTTAAAATTTTCATTCCAAATTAGGAACTCCAGACAATGCACTACATTTCTTATTGTTGGACCAATAACGTGGAGAAGATTTTTTTTTCCGAAGTCAAGGAAGACATCGTCTGCACAAAATACTAAACAATACATCTAAAAAATATTATTTACAATCTCCTTTTTTATTTGTCACATAACATACACTCTTAGACAAAGAAAATACATACCATGAAGGAACTATCCGAGTGGCATGGAAATTGGTAGATTGATGTACATCTACAGAAAAACAAATGTTATTCAAAAAAATTTGATGATTTCTTCAAGAGAGCGAGCTTCAGAAGTTGAGCAAGTCAATAATGTTTTGATCCACCTCTGGTATTTATTCAAGCAGTTATTCGGCTTGACATTGATAACAGAGTTGTTTGATGTCCTCCTGAGGGATATGGTGCCAAATTCTGTCCAATCGGCGCGTCAGATCGTCAAAATCCCCAGCTGTTTGGAAGGCCCTACCTATGATACTCCAAACGTTCTTAATTGGGGAGAAATCCGGTGACATTGTTCGTCAAGGCAGGATTTGGAAAGCACGAAGACAACCAGTAGAAAGCTTCGCCGTGTGCGAGCAGGCTTTATCTTACTGAAATGTAAGTCCAGGATGACATGCCATGAAGGGCAACAAAACGGGGCGTAGAACATCGTCGACATACCGCTGAAAGGTTGCCGTGGATGACAATCAAAGGGGTCCTACTATGAAATGAAATGGCATCACAGATCATCCCTGGTTGTCGGGCCGTGCGGCGGGCGGCAATCATGTTAGAATCCCACCACTGTCCAAGGCGTCTGCAGACACGTCTTCACTGTTAATTGGAGCTCAATTTGAAGCAAGACTCATCACTGAATATAATTCTATCCCAGTCAATGAGATTCCAGGCCGAATGTGCTCGACACCATTGCAGACGGACCTGTTGTTGTGCAGAGGTCAATGGTAGTCAGCACAAGAGGTACAATGATCTCAACCCCCTTTCTGTGAGTCACCAGTTAATGGGTCTTGTAGTCACTGAAGCATCATTACACGTCGGAGTGCCTCTCTGAAGATTTCTGGGTCCTCACATTCTGTCCTCTCTCTGTGCTGACTGCTTCCTTCTCCACGCTGTGTTCGACCATGGTTCACCCATTCCTGCCAACACAGTCGAATAGTGGCATCGTTCCTATTCAAATCTCCAGCGATTCGCCGATAACTCCAATCGGCTTCTTTGAGCCCAATTACACGCCCTCTCGCACATGTTGACATCCGTGCATATTGTTGACGCGCCTGTCTGCAAGGCATTGTTACTGTACAACTGAGTACACGGAATGAAATTCGAAAAGACTTTATGCCCTGGTATCGGCATGTCCCCTGTTCACTGTCCTTGCCAGCTGCGCGGTGAAATTGCGCTGCACGTCACGCATTCATCCATAGGCCGCCAAAGTTTACAGTTTCACATTTTTCCGTTGATACCTGTGTGAATACCAATTTGTGACTAACTTGCGTACCTGCTTCGTAGTGCATTGTTTCTTTTTGTCTTAGAATCTATTAGCATCTTCCACAAAAAGACCTAATTCTATGTGTGCTGCTTAAAATGGACGGTCATTCACGTACTGGAGGAATGGTAGTGGTCCTGACATCCATACGTTGAAACTTCTCTGCTTCTAGACAATTACTTTTTCCTCCACATACTTCACGAATCAGTCGTCTTCTTCAACATTAATTCTACAAAATCTTAGATTTTTCATAAAATTATCATTTACGTCCTCAGGAAAACATCGTATACAGCAAGACTGTCAAGTACTGTTTAATTATATACTTTCTGAAGTATTTCTGATTGCGTGAGCATGCGGCGGCTTATGCTCTAATGGACTGTAAAACCAGCAATGAAAGCTCGCAGTTTAATATCTCCTCGTGAAAGTAGTGTCACTTTCAACGGTATCTCCTGCTGTTACGTAGAGGCAGGCTGCGGACAGAGCCTCGTAACGTGGGGATCAGCGACCCACAGTGCCATCATTGCTCCCCTTGTCAGGCGCATTCCGGGGACAAATATTGCTGCCGCCATCGGAATTCCAGTCGCCTAACCTTGGGGGAGAGCTATCGGCTCGCCGCCCTATAACGATATAACCTACGGTGGATGTACTACCAAATCCACAATTTGTCGAACATATCTTAGGGTATCACGAAGATACCAATGAGATGTCTCTCACAGATATACAGCGTCGTAAAGATATGAAGCGCTCTACGGGGTGCCACCCTGTACCTTTGCTACTTATCACTCCTTCCCATAATGGACAAACCGGACTATTTGAGATGTCGAGTCACTGCGGAACTCAGAACCCTCTAGCCAGATCCAGCAAACTGGAACTGGGACAGAGAGGTTCCCAAACGGGAATATTTGGGAAAGCATTCACATTTCCAGCAACTGCAAGGCTAGGCTGTTAACTAAACAAAAACTGAAATTGTGCACTTCATATAATACAACAATGTAGTAGACTTTGAATAATGAGCTACAACTTGAATTAGCCTTAAAAATCCCCAAGTGTAACAATGTGCATAGTTATAAACAATCACATAGGTTCAGTTGGAGATAGAGTTGTTGTGTCTTGAGGTTGCTCTTACGGCTCGTAGCAGAACGGTAAGACTGCCCTCCACTGACAGCGTAAAATGCGCGTTTAAAAATCTTAAAGAAGTATAATACCTCGCGAAAACATACATACACTATTCCAACAACATATCTCGTGACAGAATCTACAAATGCACTTAATCCTTGTTTATAGCTCCTATAGAGACCGTAAAGATATAAAATCAGGCAAATGAGTCATTATTTTCGCGCTGCTGCCGGTAATGGAACGGGAGAAAACTTTACTACATGTATGAAAAAAGTACCCATTTCCATGTTCTTTACAGTGGCATGCACTGTAGATGTAAAAGCGCAAACAGTGCATTACGAGAGCTATTCCTGAAATAAAGATGAGACTTTAAAGTGGCAGTGTCTACTCCAAATTCTTCCGAGTAAAAAGTTCGTGGTGCCGATTTCTGAATTACATTACGACGTGTGACACACGTAAAATCCGAGCAGCTCATCGTGTATCTGAGAACAACCGCCAGTTCATGGAGAAATCTAAAAAATTCACGCGCACGGCAAAAGAATAGTGGTAACCACATTTTTTGGACAGTAAAGGACCAAGTTGCATCGAATTTCTACTTCGAATACGCTGTTAATACTGATGTCTTCAGAGTTACAAAACCTATGTGAGGTCATTCGAAACAAACGGCTAGGAATGCTATTGGGGAATTTGTTTCTGCTACCCGTCTGCATAATGTGCATGCTATGCTGTTATCTAACAATAATTGAAAGTTTACCATACCCAGCGCGCACTCTACATCTCAGAGTTTCACAGCATGTAACTTCGCAGTTCCAAATTGAAATACTACTCAAAAGAACACACTTTTGTTAACGACAACGAATTTGAAGAGGCGGTGAAAAGCTGTGAAAGTGAGTAGGGAATCACTTCTTCGGCACTGGAATGGGCTTATACCTACGCCCACAAAATGTTTAAAACTAATGTTAACGTATTACAGCAAAAGGATGGTTCTAAGCGGCTAGGGGCACAATCATGTTAGTGCAAAAACGTGTTGCGTCAAATATATTTTCTGTGATTTATATTCGCTTTTTCTTTACTTCCGGGATAACGCTTGTACAGACCTGTACTGTCATCAGAGTATTCAACTTCGATATTCATTAGCCAGCCCATTTGTACTAGGTCTTCGACTTTCAGTGCCTGACGCCAGTTATAGAGAAACAGAAAAATGCAAGACACAACTTATCAGCTGGTTCATTATTTCCTTCTCTAGAATAATCAATAAGAAACTGAAATCAGGGAAAGCTATTTGTGCACAATTTGAAGACAGAAATACCAGGCAATCTTTACATCTCGAAACCGTCGTTCAAAACTGCCTCTAGTTGAGAGATTACATTTCTGCTTGAGAACTCTTATTTCATTTTACATTGTGTTTCTTATTATTATTTTTTACACTAGGTGATATGTAGATAAGACAAAAAAAGAAAAAATTAATCATTCAAAAGGTATTGCTAGTAAATGCGGCTTCTACAGAACTGCACAAAGGATTGAGATTTTTGTTTTTTGTTTCAATTATAAAAGGATTAATTTGTATAACAGTTGCGTTTTTCACATGCTGGTAGTTTTCTGAGTGGTTACTCATCATTGAACAGAATACTGGTAAAAACGGAAATTAATGTAAACTAAGGGAGAATCACATCACACTCTATAGAAATACAAATGTGTAAAACAGAAATGTATAAAAATATGTGTGTGAAATCTTATGGGACTTAACTGCTAATGTCATCAGTCCCTAAGCTTACACACTACTTAACCTAAATTATCCTAAGGACAAACACACACACCCATGCCCGACGGAGGACTCGAAACTCCGCCGGGACCAGCCGCACAGTCCATGACTGCTGCGCCTTAGACCGCTCGGATAATCCCAGAAATGTATTCTTCACCGTGAAAGTTACTCACTGAACTGCAACGTCATTTGTCAGTGAAATGTGCAACTAAACTGGTAGCATTTAAGAATGTCATTTAACTTTGTTTACATTTCTGGGGACGATATCTCGTTCCTGATTTATCTAAATTATGCTTCAAGGGACCCCATGAATTTTAAATTCTCGGTCTATGTTTCGACTGTTCAGAATCGTGTATCACACCCACATTTACGCAATCCCTTGTTCACATCACAACAGTACTGCTGATCAATGATAGTTCAAAGTGGCTCAAATGGGTCTGAGCACTATGGGACTTAACTGCTGTGGTCAGAACTACTTAAAGCTAACTAACCTAAGGACTGGACACACATCCATGCCCGAGGCAGGATTCGAACCTGCGACCGTAGCGGTCGCGCGGTTCCAGACTGTAGCGCCTAGAACCGCTCGGCCACTCTGGCCGGCCAATGATAGTTCCACACCTGTCAGTGCATATTAGAAAACCCTTCAGAATCGCAGTTGTACATGCAAGAGACGTTCTAAAAATGCTTTGGACAAAGTTCAGAGACCCTAAAATTAGCCGTTATTCACAGACAGGTCAACAGCGTTCTATCTTTCGATAAGCGCTAACCTCATGAATGTACTGTATGGTACGCTTTGACGATAAATGTTATATCTATATTCTTATTTTTCTTCGTTATGATCTGATGATGGTAATGCTTTAAAGCTTCATAAGAAAAACTAAATAATAAAAAAGAATTGTCACTACACATAATTGCCGCGCGGTTTGAGGCGCCATGTCACAGACTGCGAGGCCCCTCCCATCGGAGATTCGAGTCCTCCCTTGGGCTCGAGTGTGTGTGTGTGTGTGTGTGTGTGTGTGTGTGTGTTGTTCTCAGTATAAGTTAGTTTAAGTAGTGTGTAAGTCTAAGGACCGATGTACAACCTACTACAGTTCTTTGGCGAGCAGTCAAAATAACTTTTGTGGATAAATCACTGTCTACAGGTAGTGTTGACGACTCCTAGAATTAATCAGTCTGCATACTGACAAAGGATTTTTGGAATCATTCGTATGTTGGAACTTCGTCCCACCTTGGAAGCTACCGTTGCCAATATCTAGCTGCATCTGGTGGCTTGAAAGAAAAAGGTACTCGGATAGTCCTTTGCAGCACGCTGGCGCGATTGTTGTGGCTCGCCTGTGTGTGTGCGTGCGTGTGTGTGTGTGTGTGTGTGTGTGTGTGTGTGTGTGTGTGTGCGTGTATGAGCGCGCACGCGTGCCTCCATGCGTTCGTGTGTGAGCGTGTGGGGCTGCGACGCGACAGCTGCGCGCACTCCTCAGACGCCCCTGAATAAACAAGCACAGGCCATCCCAAACCAAATTAAACTATTCCTTATTCAACAGCGGCGCGTCTTCTCCACCACAATCGCTTCCCTCTCTCAGCAGACGTAATCGTGCGTTCATCGAAGAGTAGGTACAACACGCCGCTAAAGGACGGCGCCAATTATCGCTTTTTCTTCCACACAGACAGAATATTATAAGGGGAAATGACGTGCCGTCAGGCGCCGCGGGTGGAAACAAAGGATTTAAGCAGTGTACTGCTCTTACAGCACCCTCCACTCCGTTCTCGTGTTCCGTATTACGACAGATGGTGTGGTAAATGAGCTGGCCGCGGTGGCCGAGCAGTTCTAGGCGCTTCAGTCTGGAGCCGCGCAGCTGTTACGGTCGCAGGTTCGAATCCTGCCTCGGGCATGGATGTCAGTGATGTTCTTAGGTTAGTTACGTTTAAGTAGTTCTAAGTCTAGGGGACTGATGACCTCAGATGTTAAGTCCCATAGTGCTTAGAGCCATTTGAACCATTTTTTGTGGTAAATGAATATGACTATAAATGCCATACATATGGCTTTCTGTAGCCACGAAGGTTATCCAATTAAAGCTGAGACCACATGTTCGATTGGTTGGTTGGTTTTGGGGTATAAAGGGACCAAACTACAGGGTCATCAGTCCCTTTTTTCCTGCCGCAAGCAAGGCTCAAGGTACAAACACACCCAAAGTTCATTTGAGAAAGTGAAAGGCGAACAGGATGGGGAACCACACCTAAAAACAAAACGAATGGAACGAACAAAAAACGGGGAAAACATACACCACAAGGGAAAGCATAAGAAGGTATTAAAACCATGGAGCAGAAGGTCTGGGCTGGCTGGTCACAATAATAAAAGAGAATGAACCAGCCACTCTGCAACACATTAAAGTGTCCACCACAAAAAGACAAGGGGAGATGAACACATGTAGGGAAAAGATCACCAAAACAAAAACAAAATGCAAAGAAAGTGTGACAGAGTTAAAATGGAGGGAGGGTTTCGGCCTCAGAGAGAAGGCTAAATGACTACACTTACATGGCACGATAAAGAAAAACCTCACGAATAAAACGTAAAACTAAATCTGCTGTTGAGGCATTGTCGCCCAACACCGAACGGAGGGTGCAGGGAAGATCAAAAGTCCGCTGCAGAGGGTCTAAAAGTGGGCAGTCCAGCAAGATGCGGACGACAGTTACACGTGAGCCACAGTGACAATGAGGTGGGTCCTCGCGACGGAGGAGGTAGCCATGTATTAGTCACGTATGGCCAATACGGAGCTGGCAGAGAACCACAGAGTCCCTGCGAGAGACCCGCATGGAGGACTTCCACACACTCGTAGTCTCCTTAATGGCAGGTAGTTTGTTGTGCGTACTGAGATTATGTCATTCCGTCACCCAAAGCTGAAAAACCTTGCAACGTAATAGTGATCGCATGTCAGTTAAGGGGGTGTCGATCTCCAGAAGCGGTTTCCGTGCAGCCTGTTTGGCCAGCCTGTCGGCAAGTTCATTTCCTGCGATTCCGACGTGGCCTGGGGTCCACACAAACACCAAGGAACGACTGGACCGTTCCAGGGTATAGGTGGACTCCTGGATGGTCGCTACCAAAGGATGACAAGGGAAGCACTGGTCGATAGCTTGCAGGCTGCTCAAGGAGTCAGTACAGAGAAGAAACGACTCGCCAGGGTATGAGAGGATGCGCTCAAGAGCATGACAAATGGCCGCCAGCTGTTCACTGAAAACACTGCAGCCATCTGGCAAGGAGTGCTGTTCAATATGTCCCACATGGACATACGCAATGCCAACGTGACCTTCTGACATCGAGCCATCGGTGCAAACCACTTCATGGTCCTGGTACGTGTCAAGAATCGAGAGGTAGAGACAGTGGAGAGTCAAAGGGTTAATTGAGTCCTTAGAGCCATGCGAAAGGTCCAGCTGAAGCTTCGGCCTAGGTGTACACCATGGAGATGTACGTGAATGGACCTCGAGTATAGGTGGTATAGGCAAGGACTCCACTTCAGACAAAAGAGATCAGACGCAACCGCAATCGTAAGCCCTGACCTGGGCCTCTGATGCGGGAGATGAACCGCCGTGGCTGGGAAAAGGAGACGGAAATTCGGATGCTCAGGAGAACTATGAAAGTGAGTAACGTAACTGGCGAGCAGTTGTGCAAGCCTAACCTTCAATGGAGGGACTCCAGCTTCTACCAGGAGGCTGGTCACCGGACTCGTCCTGAAATCTCCCGTTGCCAGTCGAACGCCACAGTGGTGCACTGGGTCGAACAAACGCAACGCCGAGGGCGCCGCCGAACCATAAACCAGACTCCCATAGTCAAGGCAGGATTGAACAAGGGCTCTGTAGAACTGCAGCAATGTAGAGCGATCTGCACCCCAGTTGGTGTTGCTCAGGCAGCGGAGGACGTTGAGGTGCTGCCAACACTTCCGCTTGAGCTGACGAAGATGAGGAAGCCACGTCAATCGGGTGCCGAAAACCAGTCCTAAGAATTGATATGTCTCCACTACAATGAGTGGATCGTCATTAAGGTAAAGTTCTGGTTTCGGATGAACGGTACGATGCCGACAGAAGTGCACGACACACGACTTCGCGGCTGAAAACTGGAAACCGTGGGCTAGAGCCCATGACTGAGTTTTGTGGATGGTTCCCTGTAGGCGCCGTTCAGCAACAGCAGTACTGGAGGGGCAATACGAAATTCAGAAATCGTTTGCGTACAGAGAAGTAGAGACGGACGGCCCGACAGCTGCTGCTAGACCATAAATGGCCACTAAAAATAGAGATACACTGAATACAGAGCTCTGCGGGGCCACATTCTCTTGGATATGGGGGGAACTATGGGAGGCACCAACTTGGACACGGAAAGTACGGGGCGATAGGAAATTTTGGATAAAAATCGGGATCGGGCCCCGTAGACCCCACTCATACAATGTGGCAAGAATATGATGTCACCAGGTCGTGTCGTAGGCTTTTCATAAGTAAAAAAAAGCAGCAATCAGGTGTTGGCGTCTGGAAAGTGCTGTTTGGACGAAACTTGATTACCAGTGGTAGAGCGACCCTGGCGAAAACCGCTCTGGCATGGAGCCAGTAGGTCACGTGGCTCCAGGATCCAACCCAACCGCCGGCTTACCACACTTTCTAACAGCTTACAAAGGACGTTGGTGAGGTTGATGGACCGATAGCTATCCATATCAAGCGGGTATTTGCAGGATTTGAGCACTGGAATGATGGTGCTTTCTCGCCATTGTGATGGAAAGACGCCATCGCACCAGATCCGGTTGAAGATGATGAGATGTCGCTGACTGTGGATCCGGTCTGGCCCAGGAGCTGTGTAGGGGCAATGTGCAAGGACGCTGACAAGCTCCCACTCTGTAAATGGAGCATTATAGGGTTCATTGTGACGTTCAGTGAACGAGAGGGCTTTCATTTCCATTCGCCGTTTGAGAGTGCGAAATGCCGAGGGATAATTCTCTGACACGGAGGCGCGAGCATAGTGCTCAGGAAAGTGCTCGGCAATTGCGTTTGCGTCGGTAGATAACACGCCATTGATGTTAATGCCAGTGACACCTGTCGGGGTTTGGTACCCACAAACACGTCTGATCTTTGTCCAGACTTGGGAAGGTGACGTATGGCACCCAATCGTCGATATGTACCCCTCTCAACATTCCTGTTTCCGTCTTTCCATAAGCTGGCGAACGCGGGCACGGAACCGTTTAAAAGCTATTAGATGTTGTAGGGAGGGTTGCTGCGTACGTCGCTGTAGAGCTTGCCGACGTCCTTTAATGGCCTCAGCGACTTCCGGCGACCACCAAGGTACTGACTTTCGCCGGGGGCACCTTAAAGAACGATCGTTCTAGTGATCTGCTCAACTATCACATCGATGGTACTAAGTGGGGGAGATTCAACGGTGACAGCACAGGTGAGAGCTTCCCAGTCTGCCTTGTTTAAAGCCCATCTTGGTAGAAGTCTACAGGGACTTGAGATAGGAAAGTTTCGACATCTCCACCTCGGCCACCACACAAGGGGTTATAGGCGTTAAAATCTCCCAAAAGTAGGAAAGGTTTATGGAGTTGATGAATCAGTGCAGCCAATGCGTTAAGGGGTACTGCACCATCTGGAGGAAGATATACATTGCGGACAGTTATTTCCTGTGTTGTCTTTATCCTGACAGCCACAGCTTCAAGAGGGGTTTGAAACGGCACAGGTTCAATGCATACTGAGTTCACGACATAGACACAAACTCCACCTGACTATTATAGTCGCTACGGTTCTTGTAATATCCCCTATAACCACAAAGGACAGGGGTCCGCATTGCTGGAAACCAGGTTTCCTAGAGGGCTACGCAGAAAGCAAGTGGAAAGCTTAACAGTTGCCGTAGCTCAGCCAGGTGGTGGAAAAAACCGCAGCAATTCCACTGGAGGATGACTTTATCGTGATGCTGGGAAGAAATGAAGCCAGGTACGCCTCAGGGTCACCTGCTGCCACTGATTGAGTATTTGTATCCATTCATATTGTGGATGAGGCGTCAGTGAGATCCAGGTCCTCAGGCGACACAAAGATCTGCGCCTCATCTCAGGTGCAGAATTGATAGAAAGTGGTGGTGTTGGGGCCACCGGAGGTTCCTTTTTCTTAGCAGACTTCTTTGTTTGCTTGCCCTCTCGCTTCTCTTTAGGGGATTGCTGGGAGGACTTCTCCGAAGTAGCTTCAGGCATGGAGGAAGACCGTGAAGCTCTTCGTCCAGCAGCTTTTGGCTCTTGTAGCCACTGGTGAGTGTCTGCTGTGGCATTAGTGGAGACCTTAGGAGAGAGGTTCCCAAGGGACTCCTTCCGCATTAGAGGATGTGGAGGAGGCTGTTGCTTCTCTGGCTGGGGGGAGGGGACTGATGCCCCTGCATTTGGGAGGGCCTTGTTCCCAAAGTAGGTACTTTGGGAGCAATGGAAGGAGATTTTCCCCCTACCACCAAGGGGGCAGATGTATTCTGGAGGCCCAAAGGGTCACTGTTCGTGGCAGAGAGTGTGGTACGACTAGTACTTGTGACAGTGAGGGTAATGTAGCTGTGGCATATGTGGATATCAACCAAACGGGGTGTAATCGTTCAAATTTACGTTTAGCCTCTTAGTAAGTCAACCGGCCCAGGGTCTTGTACTTCATAATTTTATGTTCCTTTTGGAGTACTTTGCAGTCTGGCGAGCAGGGGGAGGGCTGCTTTCCACAATTGGTACAAGTGGGGGAGGAGCACATGGAGTATCTAGATGCAGTGGACGTCTGCAGTCTCGACACGTGTCGCGGGAAGCGCAGCGGGAAGACATATGCCTGAATTTCCGGCACTTAAAGCACCACAGAGGGGGAGGGACATATGGTTTAACGTCAAACCTTTTCAGGCAATGAATCGTCCTCAAAGGCCAAGATGAAGGCACCGGTAGCAACCCTGTTGTCTTTGGATCCCCTGTAAACGCGCCAGATTAAATGAACAGCCCACCGTTCTAGATTGGCTCGCAGCTCGTCGTCAGACTGCAGGAGGAGATTGCGATGGAAAATAATCCCCTGGACCATGTTGAGGCTTTTATGGGGAGTGACAGAAACAGGAATATCATCCACCCAGTCACAAGCGAGTAACACCCGGGATTGGGCTGGGGATGCTGTCTGAATCAAGACTGCACCGCTTCTCATCTATGACAGCGCTGTCACTTCCCCAAACTTATCCTCAAGATGTTGAACAAAAAATTGAGGCTTTGTAGGTAGAAAGTAGTCCCCGACCATTCTGCTACAGATTAAATACCGACGCGAATATGGCTCTCTTCTTTCTGTAGCCCTATGTTCCTCCCATAGTGTAGCGAGGGAGGGAACCGATTTAGGGTCTTATCTGTCAGCATTGTATTCGATCTTGCCCTTCTTAGAGACTGCTAGCGCCGTACGGTCACCAGCAAGACATGTCTTAGTCCGCTTCATTGCAGGTCATCCACCCTGAAGCCACCCACTCCGATCAGGGGCTCTCCCAACGGGCGCCACCCAGCCACAGTAAAAACCACTTGGCATGATGGCCGTTGCTGCGAGTCCTGATGCCCTAGGAAGACAGGCATATACTCCTTGGCATACATGGGGAGTTTACAGCTCAGGCATCAGCAGTGTGATCCCTTTGTTGTCAGGGGACTACCACCTAACAGGTACATGACGGTCCCACCACAACAGACTGACTACTGTGCTGGATATTGGGCACAGAGAAATCCAGTATTGTCATGGGGGCGAAAGAGGACAGGAGACAACGGAAGAAGATGACATACCCCGGGAAGTGTCCTCGCCCGAATAGTTGAATTGCAGGTGGAGATGCAAAGCCATGACAAAAGGTTCAGGAGATCGAATCTGAGGACACTGTGGATAACTCATGCACCAAGTAAGGCGTCCTTCGCCATATGGCCCGCACTTCTTTAGAATTTGGAAATTGGCAGGTCAAACCATAAAATGGGAACTGAATTTATAGGGCCGAAAAGTGTAAGACTCCTTTTAGTCGCCCCTTACGACAGGCAGGGCACCTATTCTAACCCCCCACAGGTTCGAGTGGGCCTCGGATTGTGGTATGGTGTCTAAATATTCCGTTAGATTACACTATTCATACTAGTTGCTGAAACTGTGTGTGTATGCATACGTGCGGTAACAACAAAGAGAGAGCGCTGGCTGAATTAATTTCTGCGTGGCCGAAAACAGAAAATAGCTTTTCAAGAAATAGCATGTATCAAACTTGACGATAAATATAATGCGTCAGTATTGACACCATCCTTCTTACGCAAAACAATATTGGTTATATCATAGTACCGGCCTGGTTACGTAAGAGGTCAACATGATTTTTGGCCGCAAGTCTTCCTTCTAATATCGAAAACAGGAACAGTTTCATGAAATTGTGGCCCACATTAATACAGAGTGTTGTTTTTTTTTTTTTTGCGGCTGTGCGCCTTGTGGGTCGTCGTCGTACGGCTGTAGCTTGCTCCACTCGGAAACAAATGCGCTCAGAATGAAACCATGTGCGACTGGAATTACTCGCACGCACATGCTGAAGAGGAGGCATACGCCTATATGCGTGCCTCTATTTGCGTGTGGGGAAAGCTACAGTCGCACGGCGACTAGCCGCACCGCACGCAGGTGCAAACGCACCTTCACTGCCACATCCAAACCAAACTTTTTCTTGGAAATTCAGCTACTGCAATTCACGTGCAACTTTGATTGCAGAAGTAGCACTGTTCGCACGCTCATTGCGGTCTCGCAATACCAGAGTCACTTCAGTTCCTCCATTTTCTGTGGTAATCCATGGAACTATCATTAGTTCAAATGGTGGTGGTGGAATCGGATACTTCTACATTCGATACACAGATCCCAATGGCAGTCTTCCTTACACTTTCTCCGTAACTTGCGCCCACTTGAAGCAAGAGCTGTCTCCCGTTTTCGCTCACTCCTGCGATTATTACTACTACAAGTGTAAGTAGACTGTTTAGGTTTTTATGTTGGTAACGCCACATAGCGCTCTGTATGAAAATCACTTACTGTGCTGTGTGCAGTCTGTGGCTGGTTTGCATTGTTGGAATATTTGTTATTGTAATGTTGGGCAGTTGGATGTGAACAGCGCGTAGCGTTGCGCAGTTGCAGGTGAGTCGCCAGCAGTGGTGGATTTGGGGAGAGAGATGGCAGAATTTTGTGAGTGGACGATCTGGACGTGTGTCCATCAGAAAGAGTAGATTTGTAATTCTGGATATTTGAACATTATTAAGGTAAATACATTGTTTGTTCTCTGTCAAAATCTTTAATTTGCTAACTATGCCTAACAGTAGTTAGTGCCTTCAGTAGTTAGAATCTTTTATTTAGCTGGCAGTATTGGCGATCGCTGTATTGCAGTAGTTCGAGTAACGAAGATTTTTGTGAGGTAAGTGATTCGTGAAAGGTATTGGTTATTGTTAGTCAGGGCCATTCTTTTGTAGGGATTATTGAAAGTCAGATTGCGTTGCGCTAAAAATATTGTGTGTCAGTTTAGTGATGATCAGAATAAGTAAAGAGAGAAATGTCTGAGTACGTTCAGTTATGCTCAGCTGTTTGAAAATCAAATAACGTAAGAGGTTTATCAGCACAGTCTTTCATAAATTTTTCTAATGGGAGGTTTCACAAGACACATGTTAAGAGGAAAAACGACCTTCTGACCATATGCGATGGAGTTTATTACACTGAAAATGTACAGGATAATACATCGCCTTGTGTGTAATTACTAGGAACGACGATTGCGGAGCAAGATCAGTCGGTGTCGCAAGACCATTAAGACGCCTAGTCCATACCTGGTTGTATCCACAAAGTGCGACGTCGTTTGACACTGAATTCCTGCGAGGCTGTAGTAGTGCTTTTAAGTGGTCAACCCTGTAGCGGAAGTCGCATGTAGCGGAGCCCTCGAGACCCTATGTCGCTGTCATGGTTTGTTGCCTGGAGGAGCTAGAGTCGTGCGCTGCGAAACTGTGGCGTTGGTCTGTGACAACAGCAGTGATTTACGGGTAGCTCTTAAACGATGTGTCGCGCTGATACAGAGTTTCGCGGGTGTAAGTTAAATGCTCAAGTGGGGCAGAATTACGAATGTTGTGATTAATTTCAGATTTCTAGCCGCCCATTTCCTGTTAAGCGCTAGCGAAATGAGATTATTAATAGTTGAAATCGACCCACGAATTTACAGAAGTTATAAGTAAAGCAGTTGCCAGGATGCAAAACGTGAAGTGTACTGAAATATCTAAGGCCAAACCAATTATAAAAGAAGTGCCGTCGTTGTGCGAAGGCCTCTTGAGGGGCAGGGCTATGTACCTACATACGATTCTCCCGCCAAATAGTCCCATCGTGAGACTGAGATCGTGAAAAAACATTTCCGTGCCAGGTGTGAGCACCGCTGCAGACCTCCTACGTCTAGCCAGCATGTTCCAAATTCTGAAATTCTGTTATCGATGGAACAAGCGAATACCTGCTAACTTATTACGTAGCAGAGAGCTCTCAGTGCTCCACCCGATGACCGCGTTCGACGAAGAGACGATGTAGGCAGCGTTATGCATAATATAACTATCAAATACAAATATAAAAAATAAGCCAAAACATCGTGACAACTGCTCACCGCAACGTTGGACGCCGACTGGTAGCGTTGTGGGCACGTGACCCGGTAACAAGAGTATATAAGCGAAGCGGACATTTGTACAGGGGATCACCCTAACGCAGATATGGGTTGCAAATGGAGAAATCCATTGGGATAAGCGACTTTCACGAACGGCACATCATTATTACGCAGAACCTGTGAAAGAGTATCTCGAAAACGGCGGAAGTTCGTCGAATGTTCACATGCTACTGTCGTGAGCATCTACAGGAGGTAGAAGAACCGTGAAACAACAACTAGGTGCTAAATGGTTGGACGTCCGCGATTCTTCGCAGAACATGAGGTTCGGAGGATTGTCTGCTCTGTAAAGTAGGACATATGATGATCTGTGGCATCTCTAACGAAAGAGCACAATGCTAGTGCACGCATACGTGTGTCGGAGCGCGCCGTTCGTCGTACACTGTTGAACGTGGAGCTCTACAGCAGACCCCACACGTGTTCACATGTTGACCCCACGACATCTTCAATTACGATTGCAGTGGACACGGGAGCATCGGGACTCGATCACCAATCAATGGAAATGCGTCGGCTCTTTGGATGAATCACATTTTTGCTACACTAGGTCGGTGGTCGTCCCCACAAATGCCGTCATTGAGGTAAACGGCGGATCGAAACGTGCAGCGCGGGACAGACGCAGGCTGATGGGCGCAGTATTATGCTGTGGGAAACAATCACCTGCGCTTGCAAGGGACCTGTGGCAGCAATGAAAGACACAATGAAGCTGCGAATCACCTGCATCCCTTCATGTTTGATGTCTTCCACGAAGGCGATGTCATCTTTCAGCAGTATAACTGTCTGTCTCTCCAAGTCAGAACCGTGCTACAGTGGTTTGAGGAGCTTTGTAGTAAACTCACGTTGATGTCTCGGCGACCAAATTCGCCTGGGTCGCTATCGGGTGCCATCAACGTGTACGCAAAGACAGACAATCAAGCCATTAAGCAAGTCGTCATAATGTTTTGGCTCATAAGTGTATATTTCAAGTCATCCGCATCGTAAGATGGCGTAATACGTTTTACCTACAAGACGTCTTCTGAGGTATAGGGCGACCTTCTGACCAGATGTGACGAAGCTTGTTACGCTGCTTACAAGTGCATCGAAACAGTCTGACCCACATTCCCTTCAGCACGCCTGTTATACGCGTAGTCTTCTCCGTTTGTGAACAACTTAATAATTAAATCTACATGCAATTAGTGTTCACCTTTCTTACTGGTCGATATCATGTACCTCACTGCATTACATTATTACTTTTGTTTATAAGCAGCTTAGCGTCCACTGCTTCGCTCGCGTAGACTGTATGGCCGGCAGAATTTGTTTTGATTTGTTTTTATTTAATCGAATTTTTTATGTTGTTCACAAATTGCTACACCTTCTAAGCTTTTCATGCCAATTAAAGCAGTATAATTATGGCCTTTTCCGAATGTACTTCTGAACAAAAAGCGATTCTGTTAGCTAGAGTCCAACGTTTTTGTTATTCATGCCTTTAGCGTTCTTGTGGAGATTTTCCATAGCAACTTTCATACTCTAACAAAAATTCTAACCAAGAAGTGCAATATAAGTTTTCGTACACTTACCTTTAAAATTTTTTAATGTAACGAAATATTTTCTTAAAAAGTTTCATCCCCCTATTGCACTCCTTTAGGTGTTGAATTATCAGAAACACTGGAACACACTTTTTTTTTAAACCGAGAAGTCGAATACTAACTGTCATCGACGTAGCCTTAAAAATCCTACATTAGTTCTTTAGTAATTATTTATTTTCAAAGAAACTTTCACCCACTATTTTACCCCCTAGTGGCAGAATTTCCAAAAATGCTGAAACAAATTTTTTTTAATTTCCTGACTGATGGAACCAATTATCAGTTTTCGTAGGTCTAGCTTCAAAATTACCTTAATAGTGACGCACTCTCGAAAAGCCTTTCATCCCCTGTTTCACCCCTTTAGGAGTGGAATTTCGAACAAGTCATCCTTAAACGATCCCTACAGTATAATATCCACACCCTCTCTAGAATTCCAGTTTCTATCCTTAGCGGTTTGGCTTGGACGATGATGAATCAGTGAATCAGTCGGACCGTGTTTCACTCGCGTAGGGGCTGAATTTTCAAAAATAGTGAAACATGTTTTTTCATCTCTAACGGAGAAGCCAAACACCAATTATCAAAGATGTAGCTATAAAAAAGCTTTCGCAATATTTTCATAAACCCCACAAAAACAGTGACATGCATATGTTTTGTTTCTAACAGAGAAGCCAAATACAAGTTTTCATAGATTGAGCTTCGGAAACGGTTGCACAATGATAATATTTTCACGAAAGCTTTCATTCCCCGTTTCACCTCCATAGGGGTTGAATTACAAAAACAGTGAAACAAGCGTTTTTTATGTCTTACTTCGTATTTTTTATTTCTTATTTTCATAGATTTAACTTTAAAAATGCTTTCAAAAATATTTTCATTAAAAAAGCTCGTCCCCTATGTCACCCCCTTATGGGTTCAATTTCCAGAAACACTGAAACATGTATTTTTTTATTTGTAGCCGAGAAGTCAAATAGCAACGTTCATAGATGCAGCTTTAAAAAACTTTAGTAGTTCTTCAATAATGATACATTTTGAAAAAAAACTTTCACCCACTACATCACCCCCATAGGGATAAATGTCTAAAAATGCTGAAACTCGTATTTCTTTATTTCTGACCGAGAAACAAAATACCAATTTTCGTAGGTCTAGCTTCAAAACTGCATTAAAAGTGAAATTTTAAAAAACCTTCATTCTCTATTTCACCCCCTTACGGCTGAATTTCGAAAAATCACTTCTTAAACGACGTCTGCAGTATAAGATCCACCCTTTCTCCAAATTTCAGGTTTCCATCCTTAGCGATTTGGGCTGTGCGATGATGAGACAGTCATTCAGGACATTGCCTTTTATATATAGAAGAAGATTATATCGTGAGTTGTATAGCATAAATCTCAATTATGGATATGACAGCCGAATGTAATTCTTTTCCCAGAAAATACCAGCCACACACGCTACAGGTTTTAATAAGGTCAATGCTATCGACATCATCTTTTGCCTTCTCAAATACATAGCTTACGAATCGAGTTATCTTGGTCACCTTGTTTCTCGTTATCTCAACACGTCTACAGCAACTACTCAGGTGACCCATCCCAAAAGAATCAATCGCTATATTCCTTAATGGACGAATCGATTGACTGTATACAGTTACAAGATACCTCCACCCGTCGGGAAATCAGCAAGTTACCAAGTTGTCAGAAAGAAAAAAATGGTTCAAATGGCTCTGAGCACTATGGGACTCAACTGCTGAGGTCATTAGTCCCCTAGAACTTAGAACTAGTTAAACCTAACTAACCTAAGGACATCACAAACATCCATGCCCGAGGCAGGATTCGAACCTGCGACCGTAGCGGTCTTGCGGTTCCAGACTGCAGCGCCTTTAACCGCACGGCCACTTCGGCCGGCCTGTCAGAAAGAGACTGAGACATTGCTGCTATTTCTATTGTACCATAAAACAGTGGCCACGTGGAAATACAACTTCACTGGGAAATTACAAGGTAATGATTACGATCAGATCGATGTAACTGGTAGCCTAATGTATTACGCATACAGCAGTTCCAATACCAGAGCGTAATATCCACAGAATTATAGATCAGTCACAGTATTCATTTATTCATGGTAAGTTCATGAACCGGTAATATCAAAATGGCTGAACTGCTACTGTCTGCTTAAAGATCAGGGTTAAATAAAACGCGTACACCGAAGCAATAAGGGAGCAGTGTAAATAGCATCAGATCGGGAATTGGGCGCGCCCGCACACTACAGTCCACCACAAGAAAATCTTCAGGTTCTTTGTACTACCTTTCATACAGTGTTAACTGTGAGAAGTAGCGTCGCATACCGAAGTGAAAGTTCCCCTGGCGCTACCGCATCTGTGCAACGGTTTCTGCCGCTCACGTGTGTTTAATGACATCAATATATAAACTAATTCTTTCTCACTCGATCACTGGGAAAACATTCAGTTAAAAATGGATAGCGCCACATACTTCAATCTCTACTTGACAATGGACTAATTACCTTCTCATACGTAATTCGCAGATATTCCACACAGTAATCGAGTCGCTGACTCCTTTACAAAAAATGGTTCAAATGGCTCTGAGCACTATTGGCACTGAGCACTTCTGAGGTCATCAGTCCCCTAGAACTCAGAACTACTTAAACCTAACTAACCTAAGGACATCACACACACCCATGCCCGAGGCAGGATTCGAAACTGCGACCGTAGCGGTCGCGCGGTTCCGGACTGTAGCGCTTAGAACCGCTCGGCCACCCGGCCGGCGGTTACTTTACACATGGTGCTCTTTAGATCATACACTGTTCCGTGAGAAATTTAGCTAACATATCAAAATCCTTTTAAAATATGAAAGCAGAGTCATATTTGACAGCCAAAATATTTTCGTGACAGACATCGCTGCAGCACATATTTTTAATACGTTTATTTTAGTTGTCTCGGTTGAACAATGTCGCAAATGAGCATTTTTTTACAATTTGCAACCGAGAAAGTTAAAACTTTTTAGAGCCGTATCTATTTTATGTAATGAAATTATGAAGCGTCGCGCTGTGCCCGAAACTGCACGCACAGGCTGTGTTATATCAAGAGGCATATTTATCTATAGGACAGGACATTTCTATCTGTAATGAGAATATTCTGTTAACAACGAACCTACTAACTGTTACTCTTAGTATTATGTTAACTTCAATCTAAATAAGTGGTAAGCCTAGACGAGTTTAAATATTTGTAGTAAACTAACTATTTAATCTGAAGCGAGCAAATGGTTTCCTTTTTCTTTTAGAGGTATTGAAAAATATAATCGCACTTTGTTCTGTCTCTGCTGCCTCACTCGTTTAGAATGCAGCAGAGCTTTGCCAACCAAAACTGCAAGCCGAACAGAATGCCAACTACCCTGGAGATCTACACATACGTGCCACTCGGATCTCACATTGTGAGTAGCAGTTTTAAGTTGACAGGTCTCCTCCTTGTTAACTGAATTATCAGTCGGGACAAAAAGAACTTTTTTCCCTATTTCAGTCAGTAATTTCAGACTCTGTGACCAGATACCAGTCAATTACAATGAAATTATGGGCAAGACTCTGTATGAAGAACTCATTATTTTAGAAAATGCCGTATTAACTCCCTTCTGGAAATTCATATAAAACAGCACGGTCATGAAAATACCTCTGTACCACGAAAAAAATTCTGTCTTTTTAATCTCGAAGTTAAAAGTTGAGGCTGACTCATGACAAATTTAAATCGCGAAAAAGAACGTTGAGATTCCTTTGAGGCAAAACGTGTGAGTAACTGGAAATGAGCGTACGGCATTGTGGGCCGGGAGTTCCCCATTCGGGAAAGTTCGGCAGCCGAGGGCAAGTACTTATTGCATTTCACGCCACATTGGGCGAGTAGCGCGTCGGAGATGGGGATAAAATGATGATGAGGACAACATAACATCTAGTCACTGAGCAGAGAAAATGTCCTGCCCCAGTAGGGAATCGAACCCGGGCCCATTGGTATGACATTTCGCGGTGCTGACCACTCAGCTAACGGGGTCGGACAAGTGTGAGTAATTTCATTTGCAGGGTTCCCGAAACGAGGGTTCAGCTTTCATACAATACCTGATCAAACGTATCCGGAAATTCCTACGTAAAGCAGAATTAACCTTCAGATGTCACAAGACGCGTACAGGCCAGTATAGAAGGAGGCGGAGAGTGTTGTGTCTCAGTAGAGAAGGAGTAACAGCAGAATGGGGCCGTTAGCAGAGCTCAGTGACTTCGATCTGGACAGTTCACTGGCTATCATCTGAGTAACAAATCCATCAGGGGCATTTCAACGCTCCTAAGGCTGCCCAAGTTGGCTGATGGTGATGCGATTATAAAGTGGAAACGTGAAGGAACAACCACAGCTAAACCAAAGGCGTGACCTCATTTACTGAGGGACAGCGAACGTTGAAGATTGTGGAGGGTAGTTGTAAAAAATCGCACTCAATCAGAGGAAGGAATCACTCGTGAGTTACAAAGTGCTACCGACAGTCCAGTCAGCACAATGACCGTGTGTAGGGAGTTAAAAAGAACAGGATACAATGTTCGAAGAGTTCCCTCATGCGGCATACAATTCTGCAGTAAGTGAGCCGGCCTCTATGGCAGAGCGGTTCTAGGCGCTTCAGTCCGGAACCGCGCTGCTGCTACGGTCGCAGGTTCGAATCCTGCCTCGGACAAGGATGTGTGTGATGTCCTTAGGTTAGCTAGGTTTAAGTAGTTCTAAGTCTAGGGGACTGATGACCTCAGAGCCATTTGAACCATTTTGTAGTCACTGCTAAGCGACGCTTGAGGTGGTGTGCAGAATACGCCACTGGATAGTGGAGTGATTTGGAGTGATGAATCACGCTATACCCTGTGGCAATCAGATGGAAGCGTTTGCGTTTGACGAATGTCCCGAGAACGTTATTGGCTGATGTGTAGCGGAAAAATGTAGTACGGAGAAGGTGGCGTTAGGTATGTGGGTGTTGTTCGTTGTTAGTATGTGGTCGCCTTATTGCGCTGAAGAACTCGCTAAATGCGGGATATATGAACACATTTTGCAGCATGTACTGCGTCCAGCAGAGGAACAGCTCGGAGAAGATGACTGTTTACATCAGCATGACAACGCCCCCTGCCGTAAGGAAACGTCTGTGATGCAGTAGTCTGTAGACAGTAACATTCTTAAAATGGACTGTCGTGCACAGATGCGCGACCTGGAGCCAATGGAACATCTCTGGGATGAGTTAGAACGTCGATTTCACTCCAGACATCAGCGTCCAACATCACGTCTCTGTTTTCCGCTCTTGATGGAGAATGGGCTGTCATCCCTCAACAGATAACCAAAAACGTCACTAAAAGTTTCCCCAGCAGAGTTTACGCCGAGAAAAAGGCGAATAGTGGACACCACCCATATTAATGTTCACTACCAGTTGTGCTTTTACTTTTAATTAATAGTGTGTGTATTATTCCGTGCCTTCTGCGTATTCGTTACTGTGTTCATCTTCATTCACCGCAACAGCCTCAAAACCGGTCATTCGCCGCCGTAGTGTACAGGCCTAATAGCAGATGGAGAAGTTAGGATATCGTTAATGCTTCACATGCCTTCCCTCCTACCGCCACCCGCCTCCCTAGGACTCAAACGTGATCGGTGACTGTCACCAATCAGCGTAGCAATCCCGAAAACTGTGGATTAGACGCTAATATAGTAAGTTTTCGATTAATTTCCACCTGTAACGGTGGTGATGGTGCCGTATCCCATGAGTATATTTTTCCAGACAGTAAGTCACATACGTACCAAACCTGGCTAAAATTGCTCCAGATGTTCCAGAGTTATCGTTACGCATCGCTACTTCCCCATATCAAGTCGTTACTCCCACGTTAATTGTCTCTTAATAGTAAATTATGTGTGTTCCAAGTTTTGTCTTTCCGCCCTATGTTGTTATCGGTGGCACTGAAGAGCGCCCATTTACACGATGACCTCGGCATCGAAGGGAGGCAGCCAGGATACAGAGTTGGAGCCCGCCTAGCAACAGCAACAGCGACTGCGCCGCGGCAGCTGGCGGAGGAAGGGGCAGTGAGTGCCCTACAAGCTGCGAGCCGCGAGCCGCCCTGGCCCTCGACTCCTGGCCGCGCAGCTGCCTGTTGCCACAGGCGACACCTTCTGTCACCAGTACTCCGCTGCGTCGTCAGAGTACAGGGCACAGCTTTCTCCTGAACGAAAATATGAAGGCTTCAGGAGCGAGTCGGCGCCACGATTATTAAACACGCATCAGTCGCTCAGTTGGACGCAGAGAACATTTACTCAAATCTCTATCCCAGTAACTAATGACAAGCCACAACATAACAACCACATGCTTAAAAGCGTGTGGAATATGGCAGCGTTTGTGCTACGAATGGATTCGACAAGTGCTTAGTAGGTCTCCTGAGATGTGTGGCACCATATGTCCACACATAGGTAACGCATATTTGTAAATTAAGGGCCGGCGCTTTGTGGGCGCTCAGCTGCCGCCGATAGTGTCCCAGATGTGTTCGATCGGGTTTAGGTCAGGAGTTGGTGGTCAAGTCATCAAAGTGAGTTCACCTCACGGTAGCACGATTCTAGCTTTGTGACACAGACAGTTATCCTGCTGGTAGATGGCGTCGGAATCGTGAAGACATCAATACAGAACGGATGCAGGTGGTCCGGGCAAATGTTCATGAAGTCGGCAGCAGTCGTGGTGACTTCGATTTCTACAGCAGTTCTAATGTAAGCTTAAGCGAATGTCTCTTCCCCCCCCCTCCCCCCCCGACACCCCCTTCCAGCCTGTGCAAGGCTCGACGCACACGAGCGATTTATTGTCTCGAGTTTCGGCAGTGCGTGTGATAGAGCGGATCCGCGCACAGCACGACAGTGATGTTGCAAACTCGCTGCGTGGTGACATTCTAGCCAGCCCCTTGCTGCATCGTAGGCCGATATTACACTATCAAATTTCTTTGTCCAATATCTTTGTCAAAGATATTTGATGATGTAATAGGGACTTTGTCAAATGTCGTCCAATATTTGATCAAATCTAGGGCCTCGCTGTAGATTTGATCAAAGAAATCGCCTGTCTTCTGTTCACTGCAATGTGACATGTTACCACATGGAGCGCTAGCATCGCTGCATTCTGTCGTCTATAGTGTTTTTATAAACATTGCCAGTAAATACAATTGGTGTGTGCCGACAACTACAAAATTTATAGAGATGTCTGAAGCTGATGAGGCGCTTTACAACGTGAGGCACCCTGAATACAAAAATAGATTAAGAAGATTGGAGACCTGACCTGACCTAACCTAACATCACCCTCTTCTGTAGCAAGGAATCGGAGTGTTACAGTGAGCCTGTCTTCTGAAGATGTAGCAGTTCTTAAGTGAATATTGTGCTTTGTGATATGAGGATACGCCTCACAGAGCACATGCAGAAATGTATGCTCATCCATTCTTAAGTAATTGATGTACAACTTGACGTCTTCCACTGTAAGCCCACCTAACAAGTTTTGTTGAATGCTTTTATCGTGTCGTCGTAAAACCCACGGCTTCACCCAGATTAGATTAGTTTTTCGTTCCATAGATCCGTGCTGAGGAGATCCTCGTGGATGTGGAACATGTCAATTTTTTTAAGCTGAAATAACAATACTAATAGTATGAATAAATGCATCATTTGTTTCTATTAAAAATTTCGTCAATGGAGTAGAAGGTTTCTTTTAAACTGATCTTTATTTGTAACTAAAATTTTTATGTTTGCTGGCGAATTATTTAAGATGAGTGTTCCTGAGTAGTGGACCCTTTTTTGAACTAAAGTAAGTGCTTTGAAGTCCTTGTGCAGATCATTTTTGTTCTTGGTATTGTATGTATGAACTGAGTTGTTTGTTGGAAAAAGAGATATATTATTTAGGACAAATTTCATTAAGGAGTAAATATACTGAGAGGCAGTAGTTAGTATACCCAGTTCTTTGAAGAGGTTTCTGCAGGACGTCCGTGAATGTACTACACAAATAATACGTATTACACGCTTTTGGACTCTGAAAACGTTTGTTTGACTTTAAGATTTACCCCAAAATATTATACCATATGACATTATGGAATGAAAGTAGGCAAAGTATGCAAGCTTTTTCATTTTTATGTTGCCTATGTCTGCTAACACTCGAATTGCAAATACAGATTTGTTAAGGCGTTTCTGCAGTTCTGTGGTGTGCTCCTCCCAACTGAATTTGTTATCAAGCTGTAATCCCAGGAATTTAAGACTGTCAATCTTGTATGTATGGTTCCTTTTTTTCCCCCACTTCTTTTCCGCATCTGCACACGATGCAATTGCGGTACGTGCAACTGCTGCGGTTAATAACAAGTTGTTGTCAGCCAGCTTGAACTTTGACGAAAAATTTGATGACAGTGTAATACCCCTTCTAGCGCTACGTCAAAGATCTTTGTCAAATATATTTGACGGAATATTTGATCACATCTTTGATCAAATCTTTGACAAAGAAATTTGATAGTGTAATACCGGCCGTAGCGATCTCGCCGCTCGCCGCGTAGTAGCAGTCGTAGGCGATTGGGTTAGTGCTCACACACTCGCGCACAACACTAGCAACAGCTGCCGCCATCCTGCAATGGATGCATTCGGTTTGGAATTGTTCATTGAAGGAGTGACAGAGTACAATGAAGTACTGTACACATCTCGCAAGGAGTATCACGATAGGATTAAGAGCAGAGCCGCATGGTTTCAGCTGGGCGTATAGTTTAGTGGCGTTTATTCTGCGAAACCAGATCAGGGGAGAAGTGATACAGGTGAATATTGAATATTACTCTTAAACTATACTGTTTTGTGTTCTAGAGGCGGCGTTTTTGCTTGAATGTGGCAATGTGCAACTTCAAATAGCGCTGAGCGGAAAATACTTTGCTCACAGCCAAGAACCGTTTCATCTGAATGAACAGATCTTCAGTTAACAATAACTGTTTAAAATGAATTATGAATTCTGTTACCTCAGCCGGTTCAGTGTAATTACTGCTTTATTGTATTATAGCTACAAAATATATAATTGCACACATTTCTGTAGTGACACACGGTGGGAGGGGTTCACTAGTTATTGGGAGCTGCTCCAATGTTAGGCGGGTTTGGAGCCCTTTAGGCACACAGCGTTCGGAGCCGGAAAGAAAGCCAATGTATGTTTGCCGGAGGGCCTCATCCGAGATGCGAAGGCGGCTTGCCGGTGGCTATAGAGCGTGCAGGGTGCGGTCGCCTGCAAATTATGGCTCACGTCGGCACCAACAGCGCCTGTTGCGTGGGTTCTGAGGCGATCCCAATTCGTACAGTCGGCTGACGAAGGTGGTGAAGACTGTTGGTCTCGCCCGCGGGGTGCAAGCAGGATTCGCAATTTGCAGCATCGTTCCCAGAGCTGATCGGGGTCCTTTGGTTTGTAGCCGAGTGGAAGGTCTCAACCAAAGACTTCGTCGGCTCTGCAACGGTCTTGCCTGGAGATTTCTGGACCTGCGTTATCGTGTGGGGATTTGCAGGACTCCCATTGATAAGCCAGGTCTGCACTACACAAAGGAAGCAGCTACTCGGTTAGCAGCGTATTTATGAAGTGAACATGGAGGTTTTTTAAACTAGTCAGTAGTTTGAGGTGCTCTGATGAACTCTCGCAGTCGATTCACAGCAGAGAAGTCAAACGGCGTTCAAAATAAATACACTCCGACTGTCACAATTTTATCAGTAAATTGTTTGAATTATTCGTGATATAAAGTTCCCTAATTTACTGACCACTAGGAAAGTTCTAGCGCTCAAATTATTCATGGAACTGAGAGCTGGCTGAAATCCCAAGTGGAAAGCTCTGAGATATTTACTGAGTCCTGGAACGTATATCGGAAAGACAGATTAGAGGCCAAAGGAGGGGGAGTGTTCATTATAGTCTCTATAGTAACAGTGAAGTCGCCTGGTCGCGCATAACAGGTGTAGGTGAAACTAAGTTAATTATTGATTTTTTTACCAGCCACCCGATTCTGCTGTGGCAGTTCTAGAGTCATTCAAAGAAAGTCTACGGTCAATAGCGCGTCGATTATCAGATCATACAAGACTACCCTGAAGAGCCAAATAAACTAGTACACCTACTTAATATCGTGTAGGGCCCCCGCGAGAACGCTGAAGTGCCGCAACACGACGTGGCATTGACTCGACAAACGTCTGAAGTAGTGCTGGAGGGAACTGACACCATGAATCCTGCAGGGCTGTCCATCAATCCGTAAGAGTACGAGGAGTGGAGATCTCTTCTGAACAACACGTTGCAAGGCATCCCAGATATGCTCAATAATGTATATGTCTGGGGGTATGGTGGCCAGTGGAAGTGTTTAAATTCAGAAGAGTGTTCCTGGAGCCACTCTGTAGCAATTCTGGACGTGTGGGGTGTCGCACTGTCCTGCTGGAATTGAAGAAGTCGGTCGGGATGCACAATGGACATGAACGGATGCAGGTTATCAGACAGGATGCTTATGTACGTGTCACCTGTTAGAGTCGTATCTAGACGTATCAGGCGTCCCATATCACTCCAGGTGCACACGACCCACACAGCCTCCACCAGCTTGAAGAGTCCCCAGCTGACATGCAGGGTCCATGGATTAATGAGGTTGTCTCCATACCCGTACACGTCCATCCGCTCGATACAATCTGAAACGAGACTCGTCCAACCAGACAACACATTTCCAGTCATCAACAGTCCAGTGTCGGTGTTGACGGGCCCAGGCGAATCTTACGGCTTTGCGTCGTGCAGTCATCAAGGGTACACGAGTGGGCCTTCGGCTATCGATGATGTTTCGTTGAATGGTTCGCATGACGACACTTGTTTATGTCCCAGCATTGAAATCTGCAGCAATGGGTTGCACTTCCTGTCATGTTGAACGATTCTCTTCAGTTGTCGTTGGTCCCGTTCTTGCAGGATCTTGTTCCAACTGCAGCGCTGTCGGAGATTTGTTTTATCGGATTCCTGATATTCACGGTACACTCATGAAATGGTCATACGGGAAAATCCCCATTTCATGGCTACCTCGGAGATGCTGTGTCCCACTGCTCGTGCGCCGACTGTAAGAACAACGTTCAAACTCACTTAAATCTTGATAACCTTCCACTGTAGCAGCAGTAAACGATCAAACAAGTGCGCCAGACACTTGTCTTATATAGAGGTTGCCGACCGCAGTGTCATATTCTGCCTGCTTACATACCTCTGTATTTGGACATGCATGCCTATACCAGTTTCTTTGGTGCTTCAGTGTAGTTGGAGGTGACTTTAACCTGCCGAGAGCAGACTGTGATATCAATGGATTCATTGCGGGGGGTACAGACAGTCATGCGAAATAGTTTTGAACAATTTTCTGAAAACTGCCTTGAGCAGCTAGCTCGGCAGCCCACACGCAATGGAAACATCTTAGACCCTGTAGCTACAAGTCGGCTGAACGTTATCGACAAAGAAACGAGGATTAGTGATCATGATATCATCACATTAACTATGATTACGAAAGTTAATAAATCAGTCAAAAAGGCTAGGAGAGTGTTTCTACTAGATAGAGCAAATAAGCAGTTATTAACATATTACTTACACAGCGAATTGGCATCACTAAGTAACAGCAAGATGGATGTAGAGGAATTATGGACAGAGTTTAAGCAGATTGCAAATCGTGATCTGGAGAGTTATGTGCCTAGTAAGTGGATAAAGGATGGAAAAGACGCACCATGTTTTAATAACTAAAAAAATGGTTCAAATGGCTCTGAGCACTATGGGACTTAACAGCTGTGGTCATCAGTCCCCTAGAACTTAGAACTACTTAAACCTAACTAACCTAAGGACAGCACACACATCCATGCCCGAGGCAGGATTCGAACCTGCGACCGTAGCAGTCGCGCGGTTCCGGACTGAGCGCCTTAACCGCGAGACCACCGCGGCCGGCTTAATAACTAAATTCGTAAGATGCTGAGGAAGCAGTGGCTGTTGCACTCTGGGTTAAAAAGGAACGCACAAACGACGACAAGCGAAGTTTAGTAGAGATTCGTGCGTCTGTGAAAGGATCTATGCGCGAAGCATACAACAACTACCTTAGCAAAAGATCTGGAAGAGAACCCGAGAAAATTCTGGTCAAATGTAAAATCGCTAAGCGGGTCTAAGGCGTCCATTCAGTCCCTTGTTGACCAGTCGGGTATGACAGTTGAAGATAGAATAACGAAAGCTGAGGTTTTAAATTTCACGTTCAAGAAATCGTTCACGCAGGAGAACCGTACAAACATATCTCACTTGACCATCTGACAGACTCCCGTATGGACGACATAGAAACAAGTGTACCTGGCGTAGAGGAGCAGCTTATAGATTTTAAAACAAGTAAATCATCAGGTCCGGATGGAATCCCAGTTCGATTCTGCAAAGAGTACTCTACGCCGTAGGGCCCTTGCCTAGCATGCATGCATCGTGAATCTCTCGCCCAACACAAAGTCCCAAGCCACTGGAAAAAAGCGCAGCTGACTTCAGTATATAACAAAGGTAAAAGAACGGACCCGCAAAATTCGGTTTGCTGCAAATCCTTGAAAACATTCTCAGTTTGAATATAATTAACTTTCTTGATGCTAAACAACTTATGTCAACGAATTAGCATGGTTTTAGAAAGCACCGCTCGTGTGAAATTCGGCTTGCCGTTTTCTCAAATGATATATTGAGAACTATGGATGAATGGCAACAGACAGATTCCATTTACGGTAAGAATTTGACACGGTGCCCCATTGTAGGCTGTTAACGAAGGTACGAGCGTATGGAATAGGATCCCAGGTACGTGACTGGATTGAAGGCTTTTTAATTAATAGAACCCAGTATGTTGCCCTCGACGGCGACAGTTCATCAGAGACGAGGGTATCGTCAGGAGTGCCCCAGGGAACAGTGACAGGACCACTGTTGTTCTCTCTATATATAAATGGTTTGGTGGACAGGGTGGGCAGCAATCTGCGGCTATTTGCTGATGAAGTTCTGGTGTACGATGAGGTGGCGAAATTGAGTGACTGTAGAAACGTACATGATGACTTAGACAAAATTTCTAGTTGGTGTGATGAATGGCAGGTAGTTATAATCGTGTAAAAATGCAAGTTAATGCGGATGAGCAGGAAGGACAAACATGTAATGTTCAGATACAGTATTACTAGTGTCCAGTTTGACACAGTCAAGTCGTTTAAATATCTGGGCGTAATGTTGCAAAGCAATATGAGGTTCAAATGGTTCAAATGGCTCTGAGCACTATGGGACTTAACATCTGTGGTCATCAGTCCCCTAGAACTTAGAACTACTTAAACCTAAGGACATCACACACATCCATGCCTGAGGCAGGATTCGAACCTGCGACCGTAGCAGCCGCGCGGCTCCGGACTGAGCGCCTAGAACCGCTAGACCATCGCGGCCGGCGCAATATGAGGTGGAACGAGCATTTGGTGGTGGGGAAGGCAAATTGTCGACTTCGGTTTATTGGGAGAATTTTAGGAGAGAGTGGTTCATCTGTAAAGGAGATCGCATATAGGACGCTGGTGCGACCTATTCTTGAGTACTGCTCGAGTGTTTGGGATTCGTACCAGGTCGGATTGCAGGAAGACATAAAGGCGATTCAGAGGCGCGCGGCTAAACGTGTTACCGGTAGGTTCAAACAACACGTAAGCGTTACGGAGATGCTTCGGGAACTCAAATGGGAATGCCTGGAGGGAAAGTGGCGTTCTTTTCAGGCATTGAGAAAATTTAGAGAACCGCCATTTCAAGCTGACTGCCGAACGATTCTGCTCCCGCCAACATACATCAACGTAAGGACCACGAAGTTAAGATTCGAAAAATTAGGGCTCATACAGAGACGTACAGCCAATAGTTTTTCCTTCGCTCTATTTGTGAGGGGAACAGGAGGGGAAATTACAAGTAATGAAACAGGTTACCCTCCGCCACGCACCTTAAGGTGGCTTGGGGAGTATCTACGTAGATGTAGTTGTTGATATTCGGTCTGGGCGGATAATCTGAATCACTGCCGGATATTAAAGTTGCACGGTTGATATCCTTCCTCATCGTTTTGTAATCTGAGCTTGTGCTCTGTCTCTAATGACCTCGTTGTGGATCAGGCGTTAGACATTAATCTTCTCCTCCTCCTGTGATGCAGCGCAGACGTCTACCACCTTGCTGCCTGCTCGCCGTATTTCAACCACTTCCTACAGATGCTCGCGACAGCAGCGCGCGAACAGGCCAGCAGCATCGTCGTTTCCGAGATGCTGGTTCCCAGGCGCCAGGCCATCACAATCTGCCTTCTGCCAAAGCCACTTAGGACAGTGGATTTCCGCATTTGAGGCACGTATCATCACTAGAATGATTTCCCATGTGTCTGTGCTCCACTTACATACGAGTACTTTCCTTATGGCGTCACGTGACCCGACCGGGAGACATTCAGTTTCGTGGTCATCTGTGGTCGTAGTGTTTGGTTCACCAGTGTTCTTGTTCAGGCGGTTGTCATCGATTGTAAAATCATTTGAACTGTCAGACCGCGTCACATTCTTCTTCAAACTTCAACGCTCAATATTTCCATCCCTCTAACTGACTGAGTTGTTCTTCAGCATTGTATTGGAGCCCTGGAAGGCGGGAAACTGTGGAATAACAATCTCAGGTCTACTTGTACATCTACATCTACATGGATACTCTGCAAATCACATTTGAGTGCCTGGCAGAGGGTTCATCGAATCACCTTCACAATTCTCTGTTATTCCGATCTCGTATAGCGCGCGGAAAGAATGAACACCTATATCTTCCCGTATGAGCTCTGATTTCCCTTATTTTATCGTGGTGATCGTTCCTCCCTATGTAGGTCGGTATCAACAAAATATTTTCGCATTTGGAGGAGAAAGTTGGTGATTGGAATTTCGTGAGAAGATTCCGTCACAACGAAAAACGCCTTTCTTTTAATGATGTCCAGCCCAAATCCTGTATCATTTCTGTAACACTCTCTCCCGTATTTCGCGACAATACAAAACGTGCTGCCTTTCTATGAACTTTTTCGATGTACTCCGTCAGTCCTATCTGGCAAGGATCCTACACCGCATAGCAGTATTCTAAAAGAGGGCGGACAAGCGTAGTGTAGGCAGTCTCCTTAGTACGTCTGTTACATTTTCTAAGTGTCCTGCCAATAAAACGCAGCCTTTGGTTAGCCTTCTCCACAACATTTTCTATGTGTTCCTTTCAATTTAAGTTGTTTAACTGTAAGTCCTAGGTATTTGGTTGAATTTACGGCTTCGAGATTAGACTGATTTACCGTGTAACCGAAGTTTAACGAGTTCCTTTTAGCACTCATATGGATGACCTCACACTTTTCGTTATTTAGGGTCAACTGCCACTTTTCGCACCATTCACATATCTTTTCTAAATCGTTTTGCAGTTTGTCTTGATCTTCTGATGACTTTATTAGTCGATAAACCTTAGTCGATAAACGACAGCGCCATCTGCAAACAACCGAAGACGGCTGCTCAGATTGTCTACTAAATCGTTTATATAGATAAGGAACAGCAAAGAGTCTATAATACTACCTTGGGGAACGCCAGAAATCACTTCTGTTTTACTCGATGACTTTTCGTCAGTTACTACGAACTGTGACCTCTCTGACGGGAAATCACAAATTCAGTCAAATAACATGAGACGATATTCCACGCAATTTCGCTACGAGCCGCTTGTGTGGTACAGTGTCAAAGCCTTCCGGAAATTCAGAAATACGGAATCGATCTGAAATCCCTTTTCAATAGCACTCAACACTTCATGTGAATAAAGAGCTAGTTGTGTTTCACAGGAACGATGTTTTCTAAACACGTGTTGACTCTGTGTCAAAATGGCTCTGAGCAATATGGGACTTAACTTCTTAGGTCATCAGTCCCCTAGAACTTAGAACTACTTAAACCTAACTAACCTACGGACATCACACACATCCATGCCCGCCGCAGGATTCGAACCTGCGACCGTAGCGGTCGCGCGGTTCCAAACTGTAGCGCCTAGAACCGCTCGGCCACCCTGGCCGGCATGACTCTGTATCAATAGACCGTTTTCTTCGAGGTAACTCATAATGTTCGAACACAATATATGTTCCAAAATCCTGCTGTATATCGACGTTAACGATATGGGCCTGTAATTTAATGGATTACTCCGACTACCTTTCTTGAATATTGGTGTGACCTGTGGAACTTTACAGTCTTTGGGTACGGATCTTTCGTCAAGCGAACAGTTGTGTATGATTGTTAAGTATGGAGCTAGTGCATCAGCATACTCCGAAAGAAACCTAATTGGTATACAGTCTGGAGCAGAAGACATGCTTTTATTAAGTGATTTAAGTTGCTTCACTATTCCGAGGAAAAGACTGTTTCTCTGGAGAAATGGAGTTAGTGGCTAAAAATTTTCAGGCTGTCATTGGCGGACTACAGGCTTCCGGTTTCGTGGCTACACACTATCAAGGAAGTAAAACACTCCGCCACGGAAAGCGAGGAACGTAAACAACTTCGAGGAAACGACCGCGGCGGCACGACAGTAACATTTTGTGTAACATCCCCCCCCCCTCTCTCTCTCTCTCTTTCATGATATTCTGGCAGTATTTACGTAAAGAAGACTGTCAACCAAATCCAGCATGAAGATTTTTACACAGCAACTAGGTTTCTTCGAAAAAGCGTGGGAAACTGGGTGGGACAGTTCTCGACAGTGTTGAGCTCTGCAGAGGAACCGGTAGAATCCCGAAAAAAACCAGCAGAGGCAGAGAAACGTAGACTATAGAAAAAGTTTGAAAAGGAATATGATGCGGCCTAGCACCTGAAACTTTACCGTAACTATCCCCGTGTTACGCTGGTCTGCACCAAATATGGGATCACCGGACATAGATTTAAACCCTTCCGCTTTCGAACACTCAGCCAGACCCTTGATGAGGGCGTGACTTCGCGCTGTGCTGCTCCGCTAGCAGAAGCTACAAACAACCGTCACCTCCTGTCCTCATTAAAGAACAGTTAGGTATGTAGTAAAACACTGGTGTGCAAAATTTAAGGAGGAAAGTAAGTTTGACATGATGTGTCACTGCGAAGTAGCATAGCTTGGTGAAACGTAGACAATATATACAAAGAACTGCTACGGTATAGTACAGAAGGTAACTAAAAGAAATGTGCAAGGAGATGAACAGAAATGACAGTTTTATTCATAGATAATAATGACGCTGAAGTCACAGCGATTAATGATGATACCCAGCACATTACAAAAGGCGGACATTGGTTTTTAATAGGGTTTGCGATCACCATGGGTATCAGTGCATGCTCTGTAACGTGCTGGTCACAAGGTTCGCAAGGAGCTCTCGTGGTACGGCTTTCCAGTCCTCCAGCAGCGCGGTTCACAACTGCTGGATGTTCGCTGGACGTGCAGCAATACGTCTCCCCAACATATCTCGCACGTGGTCGATGAGAGTTGAGTAGTAGAAACGGGCAGGATACTCCATTCGCCGAATGCCCTCTCGTTGCAAGAGTTCCTCTCACTGGGAAGTTCGATGTAGTCGCGCACTGTCAGTCCATTAAAACGAAGTCAGGGCACCTTGAAAAGACCCACGCGAGGACGGGGTACAGTGTCACAATAACGATGAGCGGTTAAGTGTGCCGCGTTCAGAGAAGAGCACTCAAATGGGGAGACGCAGGAGCACGTAATGCATCGAGGAGCATTGTCTAACATAATAGTTTTGGTGGTTCAGCTGCTCCGATATGGGGAGCATAGGTCGCATTCCACCAACTCGTTGGGAAGGTGGAAAAAGCACTTCACTTCCAAGAAATAGCCTTCTGCATCTACCTGGATATCGAGGGGGGCCTTTACTACCACGACCTTCGATTCCGTGGTAAGGGCAGCAGAGTTGCATGACCTGGGGACCACTATATGTAGGTGGACCAGAGCCATGCTTAGTGGAAGGAAGGTAGAGGCTGCCATGATGAATGAAAAGATGGTAATTAAGACCACTAGAGGCTGCCCACAAGCAGGAGTTTTGTCTCCTCTATTGTGGAATCTAGTGGTGAACGAACTCATTGAGGAACTAAATTCCAGACAATGCTTCTGCCAAGGATACGCAGATGACCTTGTCATAGTAATACTTGGCAAATTCACTGACACAGTCAGGAATATGGCACAAGGAGGGTTGGACATTGTGCAAAAATTGTGCATTAAACAGGATCTGTGAGTTAATCCTAAGAAGACTGTTGTGATGCCATTTACGAAGAGACATATTCAGCATGCAAGTTGGAATCTAAAGCTCTTCGATGAAACTCTACCTGTGAAGGGAACAGTGAAATATCTAGGGGTAACCTTGGTTGAGAAGCTGACTTGTACCCCTCATATTAAGAGGATCTGCTCCAAGGCGAAAAGTACTCTAGTGAGTACTAGGAGGGCTTGTGATAAAAACTGGGGCTTAAGCCCCAGGGGTATGCACTGGATATACACCACAGTGGTTAGATCTAGGATTTCCTATGGGGCCGTAGTGTGGTGGAAGAAGGTAGAACAGCGGGTTGCTGCTAAAGAGCTTGCTAAGGTGCAGAGATTGGCCTGCTTAGCCATAACGGGCGGAATTAGCAGCACACCAGCCGCTAGAATGGAAGCCATGCTGGATATGCCTCCACTTCACTTAAAAGAAGGTCTGTAATCCTGGGATTGAACAGGAAAGAGATCAAACGCATGACTGGACTGATGACCGGCCATGGGAACTTCAAAAAATACCTACACACAATGGATATAATGGAAGAGGACCCTAGATGTACGACCTGTGATGAGGGTGAAGAAACTGCATCACACCTATTCTTCGAATGCATGGCATTGAAGAGTAAAAGACACAGAATCTTCGGGACAACTAGACCTGAAGAAATTGTGTCTAACAAAAAACTGGTAGAGGGACTCCTTGCACTATTTAAGGGCACTGGTTGGATTTACTAGATACACAGGGAGCGATACTGCACAATAAACCTAGTTTCGGTGCGGGCAGTGGCGGGTCAGTCCTAAGCTGTTCTAGCTCTCCTGTTAAAATCAGTCAATCAATAGGTCGCATGGGCGTACTTACCTCCGAAACTTTGAACACGGTAGACTCATAGGTCAACATTATTGTGACACTGTAGTCGTTCCCCGTGTGCGCCTTTTCAGGTGTGCATTCGTCTCTGATCTCATTTTTATGGATGAAAAACGCGATCGCATCGGACAGCGCACTTTAGGGAGCTCTTGGAACGAGTGGATATTCGGTGAATGTACTGGCCTGTCGGTTCCCCGACTTCTGTCCTACCGAGCTCGTGTAGGATGCGTTGGGGAAACGTATTGCAGCGCGTCCGCATGCTCCAGCAGTTGTCAACAGCCCTGATGGAGAACTCGAACGCCCTACCACGAGAACTACTCGCCAACCTCGTTCACAACTGGGAGAACGTAGCAGAGCACGCATTGCCGTCCATGGTGAGAACGCACCTTATTAAGAACCGTGTCCCGCGTTTTTTAATGTCCGAGGGAACGTCATAAGTCGCGGTGACTTCAGGTGATTATTGTCTTTCAGTAACACTGTCGTTTCTGTTCATCTCTCATTTATCCTTTGTACTAGACTTGTTGTGGTGGTCTTCAGTTCTGAGACTGGTTTGATGCAGGTCTCTATGCTACTCTATCCTGTGCAAGCTTCTTTATCTCCCAGTACTTACAGCAACCTACATCATTCTGAATCTGCTTAGTGTATTCATCTCTTGGTCTCCCTCTACGATTTTTACCCTCCACGCTGCCCTCCAATAATAAATTGGTGATCCCTCGATGTCTCAGAACATGTCCTATCAACCGATCCCTTCTTCTAGTCAAATTGTGCCACAAGCTCCTCTTCTCCCCAATGCTATTCAATACCTCCTCATTAGTTATGTGATCTACCCATCTAATCTTCAGTATTCTTCTGTAGCACCACATTTCGAAAGCTTCTATTCTGTTCTTGTTTAAACTATTTGTCGTCCATGTTTCACCTCCATACATGGCTACACTCCATGCAAATACTTTCAGAACGACTTCCTGACACTTAAATCTATACTCAATGTTAACAAATTTCTCTTTTCCAGAAACGCTTTCCTTGCCATTGCCAGTCTACATTTTATATCCTCTCTACTACGACCATCATCAGTTATTTTGCTCTCCAAATAGCAAAACTCCTTTAGTACTTTAAGTGTCTCATTTTCTAATCTAATTCCCTCAGCGTCACCCGATTTAATTCGACTACATTCCATTATCCTTGTTTTGCTTTTGTTGATGTTCATTTTATATCCTCCTTTCAAGACCCTGTCCATTCCGTTCAACTGGTCTTCCAAGTCCTTTGCTGTCTCTGACCGAATTACAATGTCACCGGCGAACCTCAAAGTTTTTATTTCTTCTCCAGGGATTTTAATACTCCACCGAGCTATGTTAATTGGCAGTGACACATCATGCGGAAGTTACTTCCGTCCTTAAGTTTTTTTGCACCAGTGTACATAAGATATACGACAGGCGGAAGCTGCATTCCGCTGTGCGCTTAGTAATGAGCCGACTTAATGCGGCGCCCTTGAACGGGACGCGGCCTGGGAAACGTGAGCGCGCTGGGAGCATTCTCACGCGCCGTCTAAACGCCCGCCACAGCAATTAGTTCCGTCCGCGCACCGCTAATGACACCGCCAGTCGCCGCGTCAGGCACTCACGGCAGGGGGAAATCACTGCTTCGGAGACACTGCTGGTTCGAATGAAACGGAAAGCTGCCACAATACTGCCTTCTCTGGAGTGCTAAGAACAATCCCGCCAGCACCGTCTGTTGCTTAAGCATCCTAGTTACATCGTGCAGCTGTCTTTTACCAAAGCGCTTGTAACACCTCATTCATAAAATGCGTCAGCCTGTATAGAACGTCAAACACAGAGAATGTACTTAATTTTTTGTTAACTGTGCGGGCTTTCAGAGAACTATGCACCCTCAGACACAGAATTGAGATATTGAAAGTTTTGGCTGGCTTCGTTGTCTAGGGGCTGGGATGCGTAGTTGCCGCATTAGAGGCCAAATACTGCTGAGTCTACAGTATACGATAATAATACACATATGAATCGAATTGTCGAAGGTTTCTATCACTCGGCAATTGCGAATTATGAAATTAACGTATAAATTTATAAACGAAAGATTGCAATTAAATAAATTCTGCAGATACTATTTTAATGACTTTAAATGATGAGTACGATAGGAGAAGTACTCTTGAGAATGCGGTATATTTCTGCAAAACACTTATTGGTGCCGATGGCCAGCAATTAAATAAAATATAAGTTGAATGACAGGGAAACAATAGATTCCTACAGCACGTAATTAGTTATGAACAACAACACAGCTCGCGAGATATTCACTTCTAAACGGCCGGCCGAAGTGGCCGTGCGGTTAAAGGCGCTGCAGTCTGGAACCGCAAGACCGCTACGGCCGCAGGTTCGAATCCTGCCTCGGGCATGGATGTTTGTGATGTCCTTAGGTTAGTTAGGTTTAACTAGTTCTAAGTTCTAGGGGACTAATGACATCAGCAGTTGAGTCCCATAGTGCTCAGAGCCACTTCTAAACGCACACTACGTCTTCACTGTAGAAGCCACGGAAATCTCACAAGTGCCCAAGTCGGCACTCCAAAGTACTTCTATCTGCCGCGATCACGAGCACCGCTCCACACTCCCCAAGTCTCTGCCGTGTTCTGTGCCCTACTTTCCAGAACTGCCCGTGTCCTCTCCGGAAACGACGCTCCTCCCCACTTCCATACAGTCTCTCCACGTGTCCTTTTTGCAACGATCGCTGTGATTGGCTAGAGCGCTCCCACCCTGTCTTCAAGCCAACGCACACTCACAAATATAATGAAACACATTCGAAATACTAGATTTACATTTAAATACTTGAATTTAAATAAATATTCCTACAGCTGGACCATAAACACGCACTACGACACATTATTAGATATGTAAACAAATTAAATAAACATATATCAGAGGAATAGAACAAAAGGTAAGCCAGTAGCCTAATGTTTCTGTGCTTTCTAAAACACAGTAAATGTTTAACCAATTTCTTCATGAATAGTATATATCGGATATAAACAAAGACAGAGATGAATAAATATATTTCTAAGCATTCTGCTACCGTTTTTCGTGTAACTGTGGAGTGCTTATGGCCTGATACGATCGATACTAAAAGGCCACTTTGACCTCCAATAACTCATGTACTATTCAAGTTACATGCCTGTAATTCAAATGGTTCAAATGGCTCTGAGCACTATGGGACTCAACTGCTGTGGTCATCAGTCCCCTAGAACTTAGAACTACTTAAACCTAACTAACCAAAGGACATCACACACAGCCATGCCCGAGGCAGGATTCGAACCTGCGACCGTAGCAATCGCACGGTTCCGGACTGCGCGCCTAGAACCGCGAGACCACCGCGGCCGGCCGCCTGTAATTCAAACCAATTTAGGTTTACACTAATAGCTTTCTGAAGACACGCAAATCGAAGAAATCGGATGAACCGTTTAGGTTTTGGAAATTCGTTGCTGGGTGTTACTTGTATAATTTACCGTCAGATACTAAACTTTAAACTAATAAAGATATTGAAAATCTGATTACACCATCAGAATCGTCGTGCAAATGATAGTAATTGCATGTTTCTTTTTGAGGTATCATGATTCATCTGGCTACTATTAATTTGTATACGAACTGTGAAATGTGTGCTATTATGGTTTCACAAAGTCCGCCATCTTTGGCACTCCCGGCGTGTCTCCTTCATCGACACAAAGCACCGTCCTCGTCACAGCGGAATCCCCAGCCATGCGGCTGGACCATGCTCTGCGGCTACCCCTCTTGTCCGGCTAACGTTCGCCACCACGTGTTTGCTGCCGGGCCCCGGCTGACCGAGCGGCCCGTGCGGCCACGCCAACTTAGAATATTTTCAGAGCGCCACAATTCGCCCGTTACCTCACAAGTGTAAGAAGTGTTCACATGAAATGATACGAAATGTCGTAGCAACCAAATCGGTAGAAATTTGCGTATGCCACTTTGGGATAACGTAGTGAGACATTTAGGGACATGAAAGTAGTGTCCGGCGAGGCTGTGTGCAAGTGACACCTACCCCTAAAAATTCGATACTCATCGAATTCTTGGAGCATGGAAAAACCATTAACAGTGACGTATATTGTGAGACACACTGTATCGTACGCAAGTCCATTAAGAGCAAACGGCCTGGGAGTGGTACTGCTGCACGATAATTCGCCTCCACACGTCTCAGCGGTCACATAACGGGTAATGGTCAACTTCAAGTGGGAGCACTTTCAACATCAGCTCTACAGCCGGTACATGTCGCCCTACGACTTCCATGCGTGTGGACCGTTAAGAAAACATCTCACAGGTAAGTGCTTCAACTCGGACGACGAACTGAAAGATATAGTGGAGGAATATATCCTGTCACAGCTACAGGAATTCTGGGAACAGGGAATCCTCCAGCTCTTTAAAACAATGGGAAAGTTGTGTTAAGGCACCGGGTGATTAGTTTTGAATAAAGGCTTCAATTGTACCCATAGTGTTGTTTCGTACCTTTTCTTTCGAACTTCCCTCATGTATTAATAATTTTTAAGGTGTCCACAAAAATACGATCAGTTTAGCTGAGTACGTGTTGGCAGTCCTGTTCGTTCAATTTGACTCTCAAATATATGGATTATTTTTCCTTTCGTAAAGACGAGGTTCTTTAGGTACAGCGCATTACCTTAGTTGGTAAAAGACCGAGGAGAAAAAATTGACCAAAGCATCGAAACGGAACACTGTATTAATTAGTACTGTTACCAATACACCACCCCTCTCCTCCACTCACATTCCTGACAGACTCCAACTGCCATATTTAAAACAGCTTCAAACGTCTTATTACTGTACAGATGACTGAATGAGTTAAATATTTGAAGTTAATCATGAAAAACCTTTATGGTCGAAGTAGCAAAACCCTAATTATGTTGATTTTATTACTTTCGGATAATTCACACATAGATGAATGAAAAAGTTCAGTGAAGGTTTGAAATTGTGAATCAAGTCTGTTTGAAAACGCTAAGTGCTCTCATCCCCAAATACTGCATGAATATAATTTGCGTAATATGCTCACCGTGAATTGTGCTGCCTCCAGACATGTACACTGTTCCTGACTTTAATACTTAATTAAACCTGTAACGTCAGATTATATTTCTAAATGAGCAGCTTATGACAGCAGTTTTAATTTCTTATATTTGGTCAATAACTATACGAAATATTGCAAATCAAATTTTGTCTCCTCTGGAATATTTCAGCTAGGCAACGTGCACTTGACACTGCACACCATCATAGCCGTTTAGCAATGTAGTTTTATGCCATTTATCGACAAGTTCAAGTCTATAAAAACAAACAAACAAACACACACACACACACACACACACACACACACACACACACACACAGAGAGAGAGAGAGAGAGAGAGAGAGAGAGAGAGAGAGAGAGAGAAAGAGAAAGAGAGAAGGGTGGGGGGGGGAGGAGGAGGAGAGAGAGGGGAGCAGGTGAAAAATACCCTTTTATGGGATACAGTCACCACTATTACGTCGAAAGACAGAGGGGTGTAAACGACGTACGTGCCTATTACAAACTGGAGACTCTAAGAAAATAAAACGAGATCGGGTGAGTGAATCAGCAACGCATACGCGATGACGTACGAGAAACAGAGCGGTTTAAATTCACGACACTCCATGCTGTTTCAAGTTTTCCGCAGTTTCCCAATATACTTTAGTCGAATACTGAAACTGTTTCTTTTAAAAAAGTCAGTCCTTAATTGCACCCTTGTATAGTACGAGTTAGTGGTCTGTCTCATGACGTCCCATCGCATACATTCACATACACACATACGCATCTTTAACGCATGGGCTTTAAAAAAATAAAAAAACACGGCGTACAATTCCTCAGAAAAAAGAAAATTTTGTGAAGGAGGGGGCCAGGACATGTATGGAAGATGAAATAAAACGAACGGCGTGAATTTCTTGTATACTGCATTCCCACATTGGAAACCGAGCAGGGAAAGGGAGAAAAAAAGAAAAGAAAAAAAGGGGTGGGGGCTGCTGTCGCAGTCAGAAAGGCGTCTGAGCCAGCAGTCCACAAGTATGAATTTACCATGTCCAATTGCGTCGCACAGAGTCTGCTGTTGGGCGAAATGAGGGCTGTGAGTTGTCTACAATTTCGAGGCAATCTCTCTGTCTAGCATAAACGAAGCGTTGCAAATACTTTGATTACTGGAATGAACAAAGAAGAACACGGCAGTCAGACAGGTGGTCTCAAAGTTGAGGCGCTAGTACGTGTGTCTTGAACGAATTCGCAGGTACCTTTGCGAGCTAGCAACGACACGGTGTTTACATGGACAGTAAAGCTCAGCATTAAAAGGGTAGCTCTTGGCGTTAACCAGGAAACTTCCGGACTCGCTGCTCGCCTCTTAGTGAGAAGCAGGATGAGTCGCTGAACACCACACAGTCTTCTTCTGTCCATGACACACTGATAAGACGCCGCTCCAAGCTCCGACATGTATATAGGCTTAAGCCCTCGCATTGTAAACGTCTGGCAATGGCGCCATTGCGCTGCTCTATAGATAACTGGAACAATGATCATTCATAGCCTGTTGGACATCCCTCCTGTGCATTCTGAGCGTCACCTTCCAGTGGACGGAATAAGACTTCCACTTTCAAAGCTCTTGCCATGGTGGAAGCATCACCAATAATGCAATAAACTCTCATAAGAACCAGTCAACCACGCTTAATGATAAATACGGGCGAACGATCTACGGTCAGGTGGTGTGAAAGAAATTATTGAAGCCTATCCCGATGTAGAAACTATCCTCCAAGATTGAAACAGTAGCATCGACTCCCTGGAAATTGTTGTATTTGGTGAAACACCAGCATCGACTTCTTGGTGATTACCGAATGTGTAGAAACGTACCATTCTCTAATATGATTCACAACACAAAAAGTAGCAAGGTTATGTTTAGATGAGTAAACACCATGTTTTTGTAGTGACAACGGTAACTGCTGTGTGACTTTTACTGACGTGGGTTCTCGTTCTCGTTCTCGTTCTCTCTCTCTCTCTCTCTCTCTCTCTCTCTCTCTCAGATATTAGGAAGTGTAAAAACCACATGGAATATAATATGTGTAGAGGTTGGCAGGGGAAGATAAAAGCGAAAGAGGAAAAGGAACGTGGGTAAGTCAGATTTATGAAGGAATTAGAAATTCTATGAAATGACACTCGTCTAGACATAATCAGCATAAGGAACAGGTCTTAGGTCTTTAGGCATGTTGCGGCCCCTTACAGGTCCTGACTTCTCTTCCAGGGCAGTCCCTATATTCAACAAACTACTGGTTCGTGTTGCCAAGTTGTTTTGGCTACCCTAGACGGAGATGGTAAAGAGTCCAGAGATAAGTTTCCTTTAATTTACGTCTATGGTCACAAACTGTTTGATAACAGATTACCGGTTTCGGTCTTTAATGACCATTACCAGATCTGTTTCATAAAAACAAAGTCCTAATGTACTGCAGCCATAGGACTTTGTTTTTATGAAACAGATCTGATGATGGTCATTAATGACCGAAACCGGTAATCTGTTATCAAACAGTTTGTGACCATAGACGTAAATTAAACGAAACTTATTACACATACGTGTCACTGTTTTTCGCGACGATGTCGTAGCTTGTGAGTCCAGAGATAGTTGGAAGGTGCCCACCTAATACCTAAATAAACTTTGATGTAGGGATCTTGTAATTGATGATATGTGTAAGCCCACAGATGTAAACTCCCAGACTTGCGCAATGATTTTGTTGTCAATAACAATTTTTGCTCTTGTTATGTTTACGTTTTCTTCATTGACATTTTCGTATCACTGCTTGGCAATCGCCATTGTTCTTTATCCTCTGAACTATCTGTAATAAGATGATCATTCATAGATAATACTGTTGTAAGGATATTATAACGTATTATACGAGCATACGGTTTCTTTAAATACACTGTAAGACAGAAAATATGACGTTCCACGAAGGATTTATCCGAATGAAATGGAAATCGGTAGATGTGATGTACATGTACGAACAAACAAATAATTACAATTTCAGGAAGATTGGATGATTTATTCCAGAGAAAGAGCTTCACAAATCCACAAGTCACTAACGCGTTGGTTCACCTCTGGCCCTTATGCAGGTAGTTATGCGGTTTGGCACTGATTGACAAGAGTTGAAGGATGTCCTCTTGAGGGATATCGTGCCAAATTTTTTCCAATTTGCACGTTAGACCGTCAAAATCCAGTGCTGGTTTGTGGGCGGTATCCATAAAGCTCCAATGCTCAATTGGGGAGAGATAGGGCGACCTTACTGGCCACACTAGGGTTTGGAAAGCACGAAGAAAAGCAGCAGAAACATTCGCCTAGCGCAGGCGAGCATTATCTTGTTGAAACGTAAGCTCAAGATGGCTTGCCATGAAGAGCAACAAAACAAGGCGTACAATATCATTGACGAACAGTTGTGCTGTAATGGTGCCGTGGATGACAATCAAAGGGGTTCCGCTACGAAAAGAAATGGCACTCCAGACATTACTCCTGGTTGCCGGGCCATATGACCAGCGACAGAGGGGTTGGTATCCCACCGTTGTGCTACCCGTCTCCAGACACGTCTTCGGCCTACTCATTGACTGGAGCAGAATCGTCTTCATTGAAGAGTTCCGCTTCGAATTAAGCCCCGATGTCCAACGACGACGTGTCTGGAGATGCCATAGAGAGCAGTGGACACGAACCTGTCACTCGCTCGCCATATGGCCCGAAAACCACGAGTGATGGTCTGGTGTATCATTTCTTTTCATAGCAGGACCCCTTTGATTGTCATCCACGGTTCCTTTAACAGCACAGCGCCAAGTCGACGATTGCCCAGTTTTGTTGCCCTTCATGGCAAGCCATCCTGCACTTATATTTCAGCAAGATAATGCCTGCTCGCACGCTCCCTTGGCCAGTGAGGCTGTCCCCCAATTGAAACATTTGGAACATAATGGGCAGAATTCTCCAACCAGCTCGGGATTTTGACGTTCTAATGCGCCAACTGAAAAAAAAAATAAAAATTGGCACGGTATCCTTCAGGATGACATCCGACAACTCTGTCAATCAGTGCCATGCCGAATAACTGCTTGCGTAAGGGCCAGAGGTGAACCAACGCGCTATTGAGTTGCTCAATTGGTAAAGATCTTTCTCTTCAATAAATCATCCAACTTTTCTGAATTTCTGATAATTTGTCTACCTTTACATGTACACCACATCTATCTACTTCCGTCCGATTCGGATAATTCCTTCGTGATGCGTCTTATAGTGAAATTTTCCCAACTTGCGATGACTTCCTCCATTTGTCTCTTCAAAAATGTGAGTGACAGAGTGCACATCGTCTGACTTCTTGATTTGTATCAGCTGCGTGTTTGCCACTTTCAAACTGTTGTTATTATTGCAGAATTTCGTCTGCAAAATTAAGATGAACTGGTTAGCCTCGTCTTGTTAAACTACCCGACAGCAGGTCTCTTCCATCTCATTCAAAGGAATTTTTTGTAATAAATAATATTTATTTATGTTGGCAGGTTAATTCTCTTCGTATTTGGTCATCTGTATAACGGTGAAAAATACGGTGAGCACAGAGTCTTGGGCTTCTATTCTTAACGTTCCCATAATTGGTATTGGTCCTTTCTCTACAATTTTTAGCAAATGGATTGTGGCAATAGTTGAGTGACTCTAGCCAACACAACAATGGCAACTAACTGGGAGAGACATACTGGAGGAAAACGGCGGTCTCCCACGGGATGGTTGCTGTGCAGGTACACCCACGAGGACACGCTGGCGCTCCGCAGCCCGCGGTGGCGCCTGTCCGCGATCGATCGCGATTTCCATAAGGGCGCCCCACGCCGCGGCGCGCCCATAACTCTGGCCGGGCCAGTGATCCCGCCGCGGTGAGCCATACATCGGCGCCGCGCTGGCCCTGCCTCGCTCTGGCCGAGGGCGCGGGGCTTGTCATCCGGCGGCCGCACTGCACATTCGCCGTGGCGACCACGCCCTAAGCAGTCTGGCCAGTAACCACTGCAGGTCGTTCAGCTGGCGGAAGTACTCAAGAACCGTACATAAACAAACACTGAAACACGTCATCTTAATCCTCTCATGCTCCACATTCCTGTAGGGCAGAGATTGTTGGGACATTTGAGAGGTACTGCCGGAGGTGGCAATTGATAACGTGGACTGCCAGCTGAAACGAAACATGTACCAAACATGCCTTAAAAACAGAGTAAAATAAGTACCATTAGCTTTCTTTCGGGACAGAATGATGCCTTCTGAATACCTTCTCACAACTACGCAAAGACTGTACTGCGTGCGCATCTCGTACAAAGCCTACACAATACTTCCGAAGCGTTCGGTATGGCACTATTCTGTTCCAGATGAATGCTCGAGGTATTTATGCCACTCTTCTTTTGAGGCACCTGAAGAAGAGACTATACTGTCTTGAAACCGATTGCACACGGTTCGAGCGTCAAAACAAAATGCTTGATTCACAGAGTAAATTCGTGTTAAGTTCCTATGGGATCAGACTGCCGAGGTCATCGGTCCCTAGGTTTACACACTACTTTAACTTACACTACGAAGAACACACACACACACACACACACACACACACACACACACACACACACACACACACATAACCGAGGGAGGACTTGAGCCTTCGATGCGGTGAGCCGCGCGAACCGTGCCAAGGCACCCTAGACCGCGCGGCGATTCGCAGGGGGTGACAAAGAAAATACAATACATTAACCATGTCCAAGAAGCGTAGGTGTTGGCTTGCAAAGCAGCTTCCAGTCATCTCAGAAAGGGTAAATACAGGTCCTTTATGGTTTCAAGCGAATCTTATACCATTCCTCGCGCAATATAGCGGCCAGTTCAGGTTACAATGAGAGAGGTGGATATCGATCACGTACCTTTCTCTCGAAAGTAGACCACAAAGGCACAATAATATGAGATGTAGTGACCGTGGTGGCCAGGGCAGAGGCGACAGTTCATCCTAGTGCTCACTAAACCCGTCCTGGACGATGCAAGCTGTATGAACACGGGCACTGTTCTGACTTTTCGAAGACAAACATTTTACCACGGAATGAACCTGATCAGCCAAAATTGTCACATTATCCTTGGCAGTAATGTGATCTTGGAGAACACATACGTGGCCCAAGAAATAACACATGTGTGATTCTCGGGGCGCCAACTGGGCCAGAAGTTGGAAACAGTGCGAAACAACACTCATCCAACCAAATGACTTTCTCCCATTGCTCCATAGTCCAGGTTTTATAGCTTCGGCACAATATTTTCTTCTTATGGGCGTCTGCATCACTGACGAGTGGTTTTGGAATCCCAGCTCACCCTACAATTCCCTGCTTCTGGAGCTCCCTTCCTGTTGTTTTGGCGCCGATAGGATTCGCAAGTGCGACATTCACTTTTGCAGTGACTTTTCTAGCTGTCGTCCTCTTATTTTTCGTCACAATCCTCTTCAATCACCGTCCGTCAAGATCACTAAACATACAGTTTCATCGACATTGTCACTTACGGATGATGTTTTTCCGCCTTCCCTGCATGCGAGATAAATCTTCGATACCGTGCCTCTTGAAACAACAAATACTTCGGCTGCCTTTGTTCCGGGAGTACCCACCACAAGATCACCAGCAAATTGCCCACGTTCGAAATCACTTAGTTCCGACATAATGCACCCACAACTACACTGAACACTGTTCTGACCAGGACTGACACTTGAAACGTATTGAGGGCATCGCACAGGTGCTTTTCGTGGTAAAAAACAACAGACTTGGCTAGCATCAGCATTTACGAGGTGTGTGAGAAAAGTAATGAGAGTGGTTTACTACTTACATACGTTTTATTTTTTTTCAAACAACGATACTGTCCCCGTCAAAGTAGTTCCCTTCGTCAGCTATACATCGGCGGAGTCGTATATTCCGCCTTCTTACCAGCGCAGAAAGGCTTCAACTGGTAAAACCTTTAACATGTCGGTCACACTCTTTTAGATGTTCCCCATAGTCCCAAAACAATATCCTTTTAAGACATTTATGAATTACGGGAAAAGAAAAATGTTATAAGGACTGAGACCAGGTAAATAGGTGCTCTGGAACAACAGGAATGCCTTTTGAGGCAAAAAACTCCTTGATGGAAGGGGCCACGTGGCATGGGGTGTTGTCAACATGCAGCATCCACTTGTCTGCAATGTGCAAAACTTCGGTCAAAATCTGATGTACGGTGAAAGTGTTTAACACGTCACACATCATCGTTAGTGTCAAACGTCAAAAAATGGCTCTGAGCACTATTGGACTTTACTGCTGTTGTTATCAGTCCCCTAGAACGTAGAACTACTTAAACCTAACTAACCTAAGGACAACACACACATCCATGCCCGAAGCAGGATTCGAACCTGCGACCCTAGCGGTCGCGCGGCTCCAGACTGTTGCGCCTAGAACCGCTCGCCCACTCTGGCCGGCGTTAAACGTCAGTCTGATCTCACAAGAGCACGCACACATTCGATGTTTTTCTCGGTTTTCGAAGTTGAAAGTCTCCTTGGGCGAGTTTTATCTTCAAAGTTTACTCGGCCTTCCAAAACTGATATGTGCCAGCGATATAGTTGTACTATTGATAAGGAATGTTTCACATAGGTCTGTTTCAACTTCCCAAAGGTCACACTCGCGGATTCCCCAAGTTTAACACAAAACTTGATGGTATAAATGTGCTCTAAATCCCGCTGTTCTATTTTCGTGACATACAACAAAAACACGTCCTGATGACGCTCTCAAAAATCACGTGATGGCCGTACAGAACTGAAACTCGCACTGAGCATCTGGAAGGGATGAACACGCCGGTCCGCCGGCCGGAGTGGCCGTGCGGTTCTAGTCGCTACAGTCTGGAACCGAGCGACCGCTACGGTCGCAGGTTCGAATCCTGCCTCGGGCATGGATGTGTGTGATGTCCTTAGGTTAGTTAGGTTTAAATAGTTCTAAGTTCTAGGCGACTGATGACCTCAGAAGTTAAGTTGCATAGTGCTCAGAGCCATTTGATCATTTTTTGAACACACCGGTCCACACACGTAGAACAACAAAGCGTTGCTCGGCTCACAATGTTGTCAGTCTCATTACTTTTCTCACACACCTCGTATCTTCAAGCACGCATTTCTCGAGATATTCCCTTATTTTTGTCCATCATCATGTATCAAACAGTTCAAATGGCTCTGAGCACTGTGGGACTTAACTTCTGAGGTCAGCAGTCCCCGAGAACTTAGAACTACTTAAACCTAACTAACCTAAGGACATCACACACATCCATGCCCGAGGCAGGATTCGAACCTGCGACCGTAGAGGTCTCGTGGTTTCAGACTGTAGCGCCTAGGACCGCTCGGCCTCCCCGGCCGGCCGTCATGTATCATGAGTTGACATTATTACTAGAACTTTGACGAAGGGTCACAGAGGCTTGGGAGGGTTGGCGAAAGAAAGTATCACAAGCACACGAACGCTGTAGTGAGCGAAGGGGTATATTCAACCTTGCTCAAAGTTTTTTTCTATCAAAATAACAAATACGACGTGTTTTCGTACAGAGACACTGCCGAAAGTTAAAACTAACGCGCGGAGATAAATAATAGCGGTACTGGCTTTCCCCCATGATAAGCTGGTGTGTGTGTGTGTGTGTGTGTGTGTGTGTGTGTGTGTGTGTGTGTGTGTGTGTGTGCGCGCGTGATGAGATGGTGACTGGTTTCTGCGCAAATCTGGCCGCTTGGCACAGCACACGAAGACCGACGTGCCCTGCGGTAGAAGACGGCGCCGCGCAAAGCGCGTAAAGCTGCTGACGGCGGGTGGGGCCGGAATGGGCTGACGTCTCCTCGCCTCAGTCATGCCAGTTACGTCGGGCAGACACGCGTGTTGCCAGTTCTACCTGGCAGGACCACCACGACGAGAGAGCAGCAAAGAAAACACACAAACACACACACACACACACACACACACACACACACACACACACACACACACACACACTTTATCCAAGCGAACATAAAAGCTTCACAATTAATAATACTGAAACAGCACCGCTCCACCATCAGTGAATAAATTTCGCAACGAGGTGAAACTGAAGAATGGAAAGCAGTGCTGTTACTAGAAGTTGGGACTTTAGTCGAAAAAATAATTTCGGATAGCCACAACTTAGATGGTCTGCGAGAGCACTTTCAGCGATTAGCGTATTACGATGAAGTAAAAACGACAGGGCTAAAAAAATATATGATTGAGAACACTTAACTTCAGAAACTACAACGAATTTCTCGATTCTCTGTTTCTTGTTAGAGCCATTATAAACGTTGTAGTGCACGTAAATTCTCATACGCCGCGGTAGTCCGAACATATTTTGATTTTACCGCTCTCAATATTGGTTCAAATGGCTCTGAGCACTGTGGGACTTAGCAGCTATGGTCATCAGTCCCCTAGAACTTAGAACTACTTAAACCTAACTAACCTAAGGACAGCACACAACACCCAGTCATCACGAGGCAGAGAAAATCCTTGACCCCGCCGGGAATCGAACCCGGGAACCCGGGCGCGGGAAGCGAGAACGCTACCCCACGACCACTCTGAATATTATCATGCTTTTTACAGAGTAGTGATTTCAGGTAATTGCAGACCATAAACGGCGCATACGTCTTAGAAGATTGCTGTTCCCTAGCGGATCTCCAACCAGCCAAAATTTACAAAATTTGATAGGCTAATTCTTGACGAGGTGACGCATCCATCAGTGCAGCCCCGATGTCTGAAATTAATCAACACTGGTCGAAACCTACTGTTTATAGTATTAATTGTGACCTGCACTGACCAATACATACTGTTACAGTAGCGTGGGAATACTCTCCAGATGCTCTTATCTATGAATTGATATTTAGATGAAAACGGAGGTATGATTGTACCTGTGTTTATAATTTTCTTTTGTAAATACACATAGCAGAAGATTCGTGGAGATGGACAGCTTCTTTTATTGAAAGTTGTCGATTATGCATGGTCCAGCCTTGAAACGTTCGTACACAAAAAGCCTAGAATTTGTTGGTTTGTTTTATTACAGCAAGTGTTTCTAGAGATTCTGTACGGCATCTGAAGTACTCACGTGAACATATCACACACAGTAGTGGAACACCCAGTACAACGAAGAGAATTCGTATCGCCACGAGTACACATTCCAATAGAAATAAAGATTTTATGGAACGCAGCAGGAAGGAATATAGTTTGAGGGATCGACGGAGAACTACATAGGGACGTCTGGCTTAAATATAATAAGGAAAACTAATGAAGACTCAGCGAGAAGACTCCCCTCTCCATAACTTCATAGAAACACAACAGTCAATTGCAAAACAGACGCTGTGCAGTTCCTGACATCCGCCGTGAAACTTATCCGAACATAGGGCTGTTTAATAACTAATCGCCTCTGCTGCACATTCTTGTTGAAAATGTTCAAATGACTCTGAGCACTATGGGACTTAACTTCTGAGGTCATCAGTCCCCCTAGAACTTAGAACTACTTAAAATTAACTATCCTAAGGACATCACACACATCCATGCCCGAGGCAGGATTCGAACCTGCGACCGTAGCGGTCGCGCGGTTCCAGACTGTAGCGCCTAGAACCGCTCGGCCACCCCGGCCAGCTCTTGTTTCAAAACATGAAATTTATCCGCTTAAATGTGCTAAATGCTCACTAATGATTCGTTATTCTGTTGCTTCGTTAGTGGAGAAAGCTAACATTCACTCATTTGGAAGTGTTTCATCCGCTAACTAGTTGTGTTTTACAGTAACTAGGTGTCTGCACATTAGACTCCATATCTGCCACCAGGAATACCGCCGATTCTGAAGGATAAAGATGGTTACGAGCCCAAAGAGCAACAGCCTCTGAATTAGCTGCCCCGGATAGTGGATTTCGGCGTCAAGAAACTCGAATGGTCAGTGTCGGCCTCGTCATATTGTCCACATTGCCCTCAGTTAGTTTCCTCTGGTTGAAAACGACGTTTTACGGTACACATGCGAACAAATAGTGGCCAACACACGCAGCAAGTTGTCTAGCAATGTTATTTGAGAACACCTATTCCGACCACAGGGGGCAGCAAGAGTGAGTCGCCGCTCTACGTGGAAATGCATTCTGCCCTAAAAGCACCTCTCAGAACTCGTTATGGGGAGTGTTTCACACGAAGGGCTTTGTTTCCAGAACAGCACTGCACAAATCTGCGGAGACGGGTGATCCTGCACGCAACACGGAAAACAAGATTAGCCTTTCACCCGGAAATACGCGGAAGACACGCCCAGTTACATGGAATGCCCTAACGAAGTTTCACGTTGTCTAATCAGCGAACCAGCAATCGAGAATGACATACATCAGCGCATTTTGGAATCCTTAGCGGCATAAGGTCCATTTCTTTCCATTTTGTTGCGGTTTTATATTCGATCGAGAATGAGACGGCACGTACGCACAATGTGATAAGGATAGACGATGGAAATGACGGGGAGTGATTAATGAAAATACTGGAAACCTTGATTTCGATGCACTAATCGGATGCTGGCACAGGTCTGCGCACGTGCATCTCCCACTTGCTCCATCCCGAGTACTTCGCTGTGCCATTACGTTTGACTGAGAGGAGCAGAAATGTTCAGTGACAATCTGAATGCAACACTGGTTCTCACGATAAAATAGCGCGTGTTCATTGCCCAGTGAACCACGCCGGCCTCGGTGGCCGAGCGGTTCTAGGCGCTCGGTCCGGAACCGTACGACTGCTACGGTCGCAGGTTCGAATCTTGCCTCGGGCATGGATGTGTGTGATGTCCTTAGGTTAGTTAGGTTTAAGTAGTTCTAAGTTCTAGGGGACTGATGACCACCAATGTTAAGTCCCATAGTGCTCAGAGCCATTTGAACCATTTGAAACAGTGAACCACAATTCTGTTTGCGCAAGAGTTTAAGATTGGAAGTCTTTTGACAAAACCTCCAATAAAGCCTGCTGTGCGAAACTCAGTGACAAAGTGGCGCTCTTTAGCGAATAAAAACGTAACTATTCGAAAAAGTATTTGAATACCAGAACGCATTCGTCGAGTGAAGGAAAGCCTTGAACGAAGTCCGACGAAATCAAAACGCCGTTTATCTGCGCAAGAGGGAATTAAGATACGCTGCTGTGCATGAGTTAAGGCGCCCAGGCGAAGTTTCATGTGTTGAGTTCTGCCAATGGTTTCTAAGTTAATTGAAATCAGGACTTTCGGATCTTCAATTTAATCAGCGGAGGCAGTGCTACCTCCTGGCCATTTTGATCCCCTGATCTCTCTTCGTGTGATTTTTACCTATGGGGTAAATTGAAGGGTCTGGTATACTCAAACAGTTCGCATAAAACAGAGGATCCACAACAAAAAACGCCATGGCCGCTATCCCCTAGCCAGAGCTGCTACGCGTGTCTCACAGTTTGATAAACAGAGAACAGCACTGCATCGACGCCAACGTTGGCGATTTCCAGCGTGTTTTGTTATGTTAATTAACATGGGTCAATTTTGGGTCAGTCTCGTTGTAAATATTTTCCGGGACTGTTTTGTTTTGCTCATACTGTATAATAATGGTGGCTTTTCTCACTCACGAACAGGAGTTGAGTATCTTTATCAGTGCTCGAACCATCGTGGTTACAATGGAACAAAACTGTAGTCCCATCCGTTTATCGAAGCGGAAGGTTTACCAGAAGATCAGTAACGGTACTGAGGCTGCAACTGAAAAATGTTCCACGTCTGTGCACTCTCTCTTGCTCTCTATCGAACTGATGCAGACAAATTCTGTGCACAACCTACGTGCTCTCATAGATCGATTATTAGTGTGGCTCCGAAACCTGTGTTAGGCAGGGTACGTTAACGCCGATTGTATGACTTTTGTTTTGTAAGGGCACAGCTCACTGACATATCATTTACAAATAAAGGGAATTTGTAACGTGTCCTTTACAACCTTGTAGGGACAGGCTGCCGGAAGAGTAATTATTCGATCTGCATATTCGATCTGTATTTCATTCTGTATTTACATGCCGTGAGTTTGAAATTTCACGGAATGTTTTTACTCCCGCCCGCCCTAGATGGTCGCACCAGCGCGGGTCACGCACCGCAGATTCGCCAGCGGGCGTTCGGTGTCGGCACACTGGTGGAGGCAGCGCCACGCCGAGCCTTGCAGCTGCGGCGCGACACAGTGGCCAATGGGCTGGTGATACGACTTTGAAGCAACAACAACCTGAAGAGGAGCGGAGAAGACCGTGCGTGCGGTACCTGCCACTCAGGGTGTGCTCTCTCTCTTTCTCTCATTTTTACTTTCACCTCCTTGGGGAAGTGTATGGATGAGTTTGTAGCCCGTTGGCTTTTACTCCACAATGTGTGTTGTGTGTGTGTGTGCGTGATTATCTTTGATTGTTTTGGCTGTGTATTGTGCTGGTATCATGTACTTGCCTGAGGTTGGCGATATGGTGGGTATTTTAAGGATTAAGGATTCTTATTAGGACTTGGAGATTTTGGGATTTTTCTCTTCGACTTAGTCGTCGAAGATCCTCATAGTGCGTTTGTGCTTATCACGGGACATGTCATACCGACCTAAGGAGTGGATGAGGTTATTTCCAGATCTGGAAGAGCTCTCGTGGAAAGCCCTTGCCAGATCTTGGAATCAGGGTGTGCCGCAGGGTCCTGTTTACCACTCGGAGTCCCTGAGCCGCCCAGTAGTGGAGTCTGGGAAGAAGGCTAGAGAGTGGCTGCGGCCAGGCGACAGTAGCTGGACTTGGTATCCGTGCTTGTCTTCTGTTACTGGCGTGGCTGGCCAGGGGTTGGCTGCGGTCGTCAGCCGAGGGTGTTGCACTCGAGTGGGCATTCGGTTTACACCGATGAAACGAGGCTGACATTTGAGGAGGAGTGCAGTTCCGTGGAGTCGGAGAGGCCTGTGGTGGCAGCGGAGCGGTGGTAATGCAACGGTCAACACGGTCTGTGACCGGCTGTCACGCGGATTTCGTTTGGCTGGAGCAGCAGTTTCCTCCGTAAGTCCACACGATACACCAGCTGGGAAACAGGAAGAAACTGCGGAAGGGGTTTCCGTTACGACGGTTCTAAAACAGGGCCTAGGAGTGCTTTATGTCGTTGACTGTTCCCAAAACTGTATGTAAGCTGCAGGATTTGAACTCACAAAACTCAGAGGAACCATGTTGACCCTGTATTGACAGAGCTTGAATTGAAAACGCACGGCGAGGCTCTCCTATGTTCAATTGCGTAATTCTATCTGCAGTTTATTCTTGATTGTACGAGGTGGCTCACGAAATGTGGCACCATTTGTTTCGTACGTAATTTGGGTCGCACTAGATATTCCGTTCAGCATATCATCAGCTATAGCTGTAGAACTTGGAGAAACAATCGGGTTACGAAATGATGCATAATTCACGATGCCGTCGCTAGGAGACTAGCGTCTACAACATGTCCGACAATGGAAGACTAACAACGCAGCAGCGCTCGACAATTGTCACTTTTTCACGGAACTAAGTCCTGTTGCGAGTCAGGGGCGGTTTCCACAAATGGTTCAAATGGCTCTGAGCACTATGGGGCTTAACATCGGAGGTCATCAGTCCCCTAGAACTTAGAACTACTTAAACCTAACTAACCTAAGGACATCACACACATCAATGCCTACGACCGTAGCGGCCGCGCGGTTGCAGACTGAAGCGCCTAGAAGCGCTCGGCCACTCCGGCCGGCGACAACAGTTTCAACACACGGTGGGCCCCTTAACAAGGAAATCAGCCACAGACTGTATGATCAATCTGTACGGGAAGGATCAATATTGCAAGCGGAACATCATTCGTCGGAGGTTAACGAATCTGTAAGAGTTTCTCCACAGATAATTCCTGGCAAATCGAGCAGAAAGGCAGCAGTGCAACTAGGCATATCCAGACGCCCCGTTCAACAATTCCTTAAAAGTGACCTTCGGATGTACCCGTACGAGATCACCTCTGCTCAGAAGCTCACTGCAGAACGCAAGCGGCAGAGACTACTCGTTTTCCGCTGGACGGAGGATAGGGAACAACCTCCCAAAAATGTTTGATTTTCAGACGAGGTAAACTACACTTCGATGTTGCGGTTAACAAACAAATGTACGCTTTTGGGCTACTGAAATTCCACAAGTGCTTCATGAACGACATCATCATGTTCTGATGATTACTGTGTGGGTCGCGATTTCCAGCCACTGACTTATTGGGCCTTGAAGAAACTGTAAACAGTGTGCGTTATGCGAGCATGCTCCGCAGTAACTTCTTTCCACAGCTTGTTATTACATTGGTGTTCAACACTCAGTGATTCACGCAACATGGAGAAAGGCTACAGAATGCAAACTCTATGTTGGATTTCCTATATGAAAGTTTCGACATGCGGGGCATTTCACTCATACTTCCAGGTCGATTCAGTGAGAACCATTTTGGCCATCATTGGTCCAGACCGCAAACCATGTGAGATCCATCTTAGGCGGTACCTAAAGGAAACGATTTTCCCGAAACGTCCATACGATTATTCTCCAGGCCTGTAGCGAAATCACGGAAGACATATGCCGCAGGGTTATCGGTAACATCAGTGTTCTTGTGAAGGAAGTTAGGAATCGAAGTGGGGGACATATTGAGCAATTATCCACTCAGTATTTACAGCCGCGGGCTCTTCGCCCTGTATCAGACCGCGGAGTACATCCAGCGACACAGACTTTTCAATTGTGTCCTCTGCTCAGACTCACTCAGCGCGCTTCAAAGTCTATGTGCGCCGTACAGCGCCCATCCCTTAGTGCATCGGGTCCAGGAAAATTGTCACTTGCTCGCTCTTGGTGGAGCCACTGTGCTGTTTATGTGGGTTCCTGGTCATGTCGGTCTGCCAGGAAACGAGGCTGCTGACGCTGCTGCCAAGGCTGCAGTCCTCGTACCCCAGCCCTCTAGTTCCTATATTCCCTCCAATGCCGTCTGTCAGGAGGTGGGGTCCCTTTGGCATCGCCAATGGTCCTCCCTTCACGGGGATAAGCTCAGGATTACTAAGCCTCTCCCAGCGGCTTGGACGACCTCCTCTCGGCCCTCCTGCCAGGAGGAGGGAATTTTAACTAGGCTGCATATTGGGCACTGCCTTTTCAGCCATTGTCATTTGATAAGTGACGCTACCCCACCATTTTGTACACATTGCGCCCAAGTTTTAACTGTCCACCACTTCCATATGGAATGTCCATTTTTTAACGGTTTACGTTTCCGCCTGGGTTTGCCTTCTGAATTATCGGCCGTTTTAGCAAATGACGCGCGGGCTGTCGACCACGTTTTACTTTTTATCCGCCAAAGCAATATGGCGAAGGCCATTTAATTTTTAGTTTTGGACTTCCGTTTCTGTATGGTGTCTTTGTTAGCCCTTTTTCCACGTGCCTGTTTTTAGCTGTTTTCTATTATGTTAACTGGTTTTTTAACTCCTCTCTGTCTTCGTGTTCTATAGTTTTGACTTGGGCGCGTACGACCCCAGTTGTTTTTTGCGCCCTAAAGCAAAGCAAAACAAAACCAAAACCAAAACAGAGTGTCTTCCATGGCAGTATATGTTCCTCTGAGTTCGTCTTGACATAAGATGTTTATTCAAAAACAAAATGGCGACACATTTCGTGCGCCTGCCTGTATGTTGGCTTGTTGCGTCAGTGTAGGTTGTGTTGTTCAGACGTGTTTCTGTCCGGTGTGTGGTTAAGGTGTTGTTTGGAGTTGAGAGTTGTATTCTCTGATAAGCTAGCGTAGGCGTGCAATATTGTTTCTTTCCCACTTATATATGTAGCTAGTTTCTGCGGGCTGATGCCATATTTCTGAAGAATAATATGCATACATGTACTGTTGCATGTTCTTAGTGCCTTCTTTGAAGCTTTCATTATTTTATTACTGTCGGGAGAATGTTTTTTAAAAAAATTATGTTTCATTTGAAATTAATTGAATTGAAGGTAGAAGTGTTTGCCTGGTTTATTTATGTATGCGCTCTGGCACTGTAAATTCTTGTTACTAAAACAAACCACGTGGTCAAAAGCCCATGTTTATACACTCCTCCGCCAAATACCACTCCCACCGAAACGCTGTACTAGAAACAATTATACGTTTATAAATTGCGATGTCAGAGACAGCCGTAGTCACTGAGACGAGCAGAAGCAACAGAGGAATTTTCAGAAGACTGCACAGGAGCTGAGCTACACTTCGCCGTTAGCATTTGGAGTATAGGCTTGGGTTCCCTGTGCCATGTGGTTTGCAAACTTCAGTTATGACTTGATTTTTCCGAATGGCATCAGTGAATACGGGGTGTATTTTAGCTGTAGAAGGGGCGAACCAATAACAATGACTATCGCTAGGAAACAGGCCCATTATTCAGCAGCCACACCGCGGATTGGCTGAGAGGCTTCAAACGGGAAAAAAACTGGGAGATGCTCTGACGTTGCGAAATAGAGGATCTGTTTGCTGACTTTTATAGAGGCAAGAAGGTATGGCAGGTTACTCGCAGTCAGCCTGGTATTATTCAGCAGGAATTGCTAGTTGCTGCTCGAAGAAACCGTTATCTGGTACAACGGTCAGCCGCAGTGTGATTTCTTTTTTATTCACGGGGAGGGGTGCGAGGTGCTCCTTTCTGCGAATGACAGCCTCCGCCTCAGAATTTCAACATAGATACCGTTAAAGTACGAATACATAGAACGAAGTTTAAATGATTCGTACAGAGCTGACGCACGTTTGTTTCCATCGTTAAGGTAGCGTGATGAGTGCAACTACACGAAGGGTATCGGGCTTCAGAACTACAAGTAAAATAAAGAATTTTTATATCAGAGACAAACGATGACAAACGCAAAAAAAATTAAAGATTGGATGTTGCTATCAGTCCCGATTTTTGTTAAATATATTTAAAACCGATGCATTTACAGCTTCACCTAGTTACATTTTCACGCTCTGTGTGCAACATTTTGATTAAAACTCTACAATAATTAATAATCTTGATAGCACAGAAGAATTAGTGCCAAAATGTGTACGATTTGTAATGGAGGTTGATGCTGTTAGTAATGTACTGCAGAGTTATAGCTCAATTTCATATTATTGTGCATATCAGTGCAGCATTATACTATTATTACCCTACACCCGGATGTCGTGCAGAACCATTAATTCACTGTTCTTCTGGCATCTAATATTCATCCACACTATTGAGTAAAGCAGTTAAGCACAAGTAAAATGGTTCAAATGGCTCTGAGCACTATGGGACTTAACTTCTGAGGTCATCAGTCCCCTTGAACTTAGAACTACTTAAACCTAACCTAAGGACATTTCACACATCCATGCCCGAGGCAGGATTCGAACCTGCGACCGTAGCGGTCGCGCGGTTCCAGACTGTAGCGCCTAGAACCGCTCGGTCACTACGGCCGGCTAAGCGCAAGGAAAAGTGAAGGTATAAGGTATTAGTAGGCTCTACACACCACGATGTAGGTATCATCACTTTATGGCTAGAAATATTCACAATTGCGACTTGTCTCTGTTAAGGAGTGATGCTAATCATTATGTGATCGACACACATCAGTCGTTTGCTTCATATAACTTACTCTGTTCTAGTAAAAACAGATTTTTTTCCTGCGCACGCACTGGTACATCCCATTTTCGAATTGTCAGAGTTGTGTTTTGAATAACAACTTAGAACTGGTGAAGATGCGTTGTTTTTGAAAGAAAGAAGAGGAGAAAACTTCGCTCTAGCACTCACATTACTCTTTTCCAATCGCACCACGGAGGCTGCCGATCTTAGCGACCCAATCCAACCAACAGTTAACAAGCAACAGTGGTCTGAGTCACTGCCGTCAGAATTGGGGCTAAACCCAGAACACTGGCGCACAGTTTGGTGATCAGAAACTGTGGACCACCGTCTCTCCTCGAAGTTTGTTCCAGGACCAGGACTCGAACCGCCCAGCTCCGGACCGAGCGCCGTCCCAGGCGGTAATCGGGCGGAGAGCCGGGCCACCCCGGTGCGGTTTCCGGCGGCGAGTGCCTCGGCGTGACTCAGCGTGCGGCAATGCAGCCGGGACCCGGAGACCGCGACAGGTAGCAGCACCCAGTCTGCCCTTGACCGCCGGACTCTCCGTCGCTTCACCTGCATTTGCGTCCCACATTCTGCAACCGCAATCACCGCCCACGCCACAACACGTTCTGTTTACATTGCATTACTTCGTCAGACACTAGATTCCTCCCCAAACTTGCATCAAGTTCCGCAACACTTTCCACCCATCTAACGCCAAATACACTGAAGCGCATGCATATTCACATATAGAGATACGTAAACTGGCAGAATACCGCGCTGCGGTAGGCAACGCCTATATAAGACAAGTCTCTGGCGCACTTGTTAGATCGGTTAATGCAATTGCAGTGGCAGCTTATCAAGATTCGAGTGAGTTTGAACTTGGTGTTATAGTCGGCGCACGAGCGACGGGACACAGCATCGCCGCGGGTAACGATGAAGTGGGGATTTTCCTGTACGACCATTTCACGAGTGTGCCGTGAATATCAGGAATCCGCTAAAATATCAAATTTCTGACATCGCTGCGGCCGGGAATAGATCCTGCCAGAATGGGACCAACGACGACTGAAGAGAATCGTTCAACGTGACAGGAATGCAACCCTTCCGCAAATTGCTGCAGATTTCAGTGCTGTGCCATCAACAAGTGTCAGCGTGCGAACCACTCGACGAAACATCCTCGATATGGGCCTTTCGGAGCCGAAGGCCCACTCTTGTACCCTTGATGACTGCACGACGCAAACCTTAACGCCTCGCACGGGCCCGTCAACACAGGCATTGGACTTTTGATGACTGGAAACATGTTGGCTGGTCGGACGAGTCTCGTTTCAAATTGTATCGAACGAATGGACTTGTACGGGTATGGAGACAACTTCATTAATCCATGGACCTTGCATCTCAACAGGGGACTGTTTAAGCTGGTGAAGGCTCTGTAGCGGTGTGGGGCGTGTGCACTTGGGATGATGTGGGACCCCCGATAAGTCTAGATACGATTCTGACATGTGACATGTACTTAAGCATCCTGTCTGATCACATGCATCCATTCATGCCCATTGTGCATTCCGACTGACTTGCGCAATTCCAGCAGGATAATGTGACACCTCATACATCCAGAACTGATACAGAATGCCTCCAGGGACACTCTTCTGAGCTTAAACGCTTCCGCTGACCACCATACTTCCCAGACATAAATATTACTGAGCGTATCTGGGATGCCTTACAACGTGCTATTCAGAAGAGATCTCCGCCCCTTCGTACCCTTACGGATTTATGTACAGCTTTGCAGGATTCATGGTGTCATTTCCCTCCAGCACTACATCAGACATTAGCCGAGTCTATGCCACGTCATGTTGTGTCACTTCTGCGTGTTCGCGGGGGCCCTACACGATATTAGCCAGGTGTACCAGTTTCTTTGCCTCTTCAGTGTATGATGAACTGTCTTAAGTTACGTTAAACGTTTTCACTCAGTGAGTTGTGCTAGGTTTAGTTTTGACATCGAATGTATCTGAACTTGGAATAAATTGATGATATACTGCCACGGCTTCGCTATGGACTAAAGGTGGTTGCTGTGACAAACAAAACAGGTAATACAGTGTAATAAATGTGCGATTTTGTCCGTTAAATGGATATTTTAAAAAAGGACAGAACAAAATAACGATAGATTTCTCCATCGCGACATAATATAGTGCAGTACAAGTGTTATTTCCACATCTCATGAGCATATATTCCTTTAGCTCTCTCTCTCTCTCTCTCTCTCTCTCTCTCTCTCTCTCTCTCTCTCTTATCCTTGTTGACATTTTTTTCTTCAGGCTGAAACTTGACTTTATTCCGATACCCATCTCCACATCGCGATTCCCTTTTTCTCTACCATTCTAGTCGTCCGTCACTGCAATGTGACAGTTGCCTCTAACGAACGAATTACTTGTTCACCGTACAAATATCTATTTCTAATTGTCTCCTTTTTTCCTTAGGTGACGACTTAACCACGCAATAATTTTGTAATTAAGTCTGTCCAGTTCTGTTCTAACAACCGTTATTTTAACTGTTGTTGCTTACAAAATATGATTATTGTTTGATAATGTGTTGCTCCTTATCTTTTCGAAATTTTTTCCAGAATGATTATCAGTATATATTCCTGTAACTACATCTACCTAAACATTTTTCCAAAAAATTCCGATTTCCATTAGACCACCCTGCAAACATTTTATTTTCAATCTGTTTTCCTCTTCTTTGCAATACATTTTTGGAGTACGTCGACGCACAGGGCAGACTTTTTATACAACTTTCAAATTCGTAAGATTTTATGTCCGACTTTCAGTCCGCATTTTGTTTATTTATTTATTTTTGCTGACTTTAACAGCAAGGGTTTCCTTTCAAATAGTCGTAACAGTTCGACGACATATTTTTGGATGAATGACAAAGCGAGGACACTGACATTATTTCTGCCTGAATGGTAATATTCTTTTACTGAAGGATTAACAGTGATGTAACACTGCATTCTTTACCTGCTGTAGAAGCAGCCGAATTATCAACAAAGAAAGAAATACGTTGTAAAGAAATTATTAGAACAAAGATGGTGCCTTGATGTGGAAGACAGCATCTGCTCTGTATTTATTTATGCATTTTCACAGATGGAAAAATTTGGAATTTCAGGTGCTCATTTATTCCTAATCAGATGTCTTTAGTGTGTTGGCATTACAATATACACTCCTGGAAATTGAAATAAGAACACCGTGAATTCATTGTCCCAGGAAGGGGAAACTTTATTGACACATTCCTGGGGTCAGATACATCACATGATCACACTGACAGAACCACAGGCACATAGACACAGGCAACAGAGCATGCACAATGTCGGCACTAGTACAGTGTATATCCACCTTTCGCAGCAATGCAGGCTGCTATTCTCCCATGGAGACGATCGTAGAGATGCTGGATGTAGTCCTGTGGAACGGCTTGCCATGCCATTTCCACCTGGCGCCTCAGTTGGACCAGCGTTCGTGCTGGACGTGCAGACCGCGTGAGACGACGCTTCATCCAGTCCCAAACATGCTCAATGGGGGACAGATCCGGAGATCTTGCTGGCCAGGGTAGTTGACTTACACCTTCTAGAGCACGTTGGGTGGCACGGGATACATGCGGACGTGCATTGTCCTGTTGGAACAGCAAGTTCCCTTGCCGGTCTAGGAATGGTAGAACGATGGGTTCGATGACGGTTTGGATGTACCGTGCACTATTCAGTGTCCCCTCGACGATCACCAGTGGTGTACGGCCAATGTAGGAGATCGCTCCCCACACCATGATGCCGGGTGTTGGCCCTGTGTGCCTCGGTCGTATGCAGTCCTGATTGTGGCGCTCACCTGCACGGCGCCAAACACGCATACGACCATCATTGGCACCAAGGCAGAAGCGACTCTCATCGCTGAAGACGACACGTCTCCATTCGTCCCTCCATTCACGCCTGTCGCGACACCACTGGAGGCGGGCTGCACGATGTTGGGGCGTGAGCGGAAGACGGCCTAACGGAGTGCGGGACCGTAGCCCAGCTTCATGGAGACGGTTGCGAATGGTCCTCGCCGATACCCCAGGAGCAACAGTGTCCCTAATTTGCTGGGAAGTGGCGGTGCGGTCCCCTACGGCACTGCGTAGGATCCTACGGTCTTGGCGTGCATCCGTGCGTCGCTGCGGTCCGGTCCCAGGTCGACGGGCACGTGCACCTTCCGCCGACCACTGGCGACAACATCGATGTACTGTGGAGACCTCGCGCCCCACGTGTTGAGTAATTCGGCGGTACGTCCACCCGGCCTCCCGCATGCCCACTATACGCCCTCCCTCAAAGTCCGTCAACTGCACATACGGTTCACGTCCACGCTGTCGCGGTATGCTACCAGTGTTAAAGACTGCGATGGAGCTCCGTATGCCACAGCAAAATGGCTGACACTGACGGCGGCGGTGCACAAATGCTGCGCAGCTAGCGCCATTCGACGGCCAACACCGCGGTTCCTGGTGTGTCCGCTGTGCCGTGCGTGTGATCATTGCTTGTACAGCCCTCTCGCAGTGTCCGGAGCAAGTATGGGGGGTCTGACACACCCGTGTCAATGTGTTCTTTTTTCCATTTCCAGGAGTGTATATAGAACATGTGTTATACATATTATTATTATTATTTCTTTACTTTCTCAGACGTTAAGTCTGGTTAAAAATGGAAAGTGACGCGGACCTTGATCAAGCGTTACTTCCTTTTAACTGTATGGTATGTGTTATATTGCATTTAGGAACTTTCGGGTAATTGAACATGTATCAATAATTACAGATTTCTGTAGTTGTACATATAAGTTTGGATGTAGCTGTATTGCATTGAGGTCCTGGTGGATGTTGTGTGGTATGACTCCTGTAGTTGATAGTATAATTGGTATAATGTCAACTTTATCCTGATGCCACATGTCCTTGACTTCCTCAGCCAGTTGGATGTATTTTTCAATTTTTTCTCCTGTTTTCTTTTGTATATTTGTTGTATTGGGTATGGATATTTAGATTAGTTGGGTTAATTTCTTATTTTTATTGGTGAGTATGATGTCAGGTTTGTTATGTGGTGTTGCTTTATCTGTTATAATGGTTCTGTTCCAGTATAATTTGAATTCATCATTCTCCAGTACACTTTGTGGTGCATACTTGTATGTAGGAACGTGTTGTTTTATAAGTTTATGTTGTAAGGCAAGCTGTTGATGTATTATTTTTGCTACATTGTCATGTCTTCTGGGGTATTCTGTATTTGCTAGTATTGTACATCCGCTTGTGATGTGATCTACTGTTTCTATTTGTTGTTTGCAAAGTCTGCATTTATCTGTTGTGGTATTGGGATCTTTAATAATATGCTTGCTGTAATATCTGGTGTTTATTGTTTGATCCTGTATTGCAATCATCAATCCTTCCGTCTCACTGTATATATTACGTTTCCATGTGTTGGATGCATCTTGATCGGTGTGTGGCTGTGTTAGATGATACGGGTGCTTGCCATGTAGTGTTTTCTTTTTCCAATTTACTTTCTTCGTATCTGTTGATGTTATGTGATCTAAAGGGTTGTAGAGGTGGTTATGAAATTGCAGTGGTGTAGCCGATGTATTTATATGAGTGATTGCTTTGTGTATTTTGCTAGTTTCTGCTCGTTCTAGAAAGAATTTTCTTAAATTGTCTACCTGTCCATAATGTAGGTTTTTTACATCGATAAATCCCCTTCCTCCTTCCTTTCTGCTTAATGTGAATCTTTCAGTTGCTGAATGTATGTGATGTATTCTATATTTGTGGCATTGTGATCGTGTAAGTGTATTGAGTGCTTCTAGGTCTGTGTTACTCCATTTCACTACTCCAAATGAGTAGGTCAATATTGGAATAGCGTAAGTATTTATAGCTTTTGTCTTGTTTCTCGCTGTCAATTCTGTTTTCAGTATTTTTGTTAGTCTTTGTCTATATTTTTCTTTTAGTTCTTCTTTAATATTTGTATTATCTATTCCTATTTTTTGTCTGTATCCTAGATATTTATAGGCATCTGTTTTTTCCATCGCTTCTATGCAGTTGTTGTGGTTATCCGCTATTGTAATCTTCTTGCTTAGTGTGTTTTCCCTTGACAATGCTATTTTTCTTACATTTGTCTGTTCCAAAAGCCATATTTATATCATTGCTGAATATTTCTGTTATCTTCAGTAATTTGTTGAGTTGTTGATTTGTTGCTGCCAGTAGTTTTAGATCATCCATGTATAGCAAATGTGTGATTTTGTGTGGGTGTGTTCCAGTAATATTGTATCCATAATTTGTATTATTTGGCATGTTGGATAGTGGGTTCAGAGCAAGGCAGAACCAGAAAGGACTTAATGAGTCTCCTTGGTATATTCCACGCTTAATCTGTATTGGCTGTGATGTGATATTATTTGAATTTGTTTGGATATTAAGTGTGGTTTTCCAATTTTTCATTACTATGTTTAGGAACTGTATCAATTTAGGATCTACTTTGTATATTTCCAATATTTGTAGTAACCATGAGTGGGGTACACTATCAAAAGCTTTTTGGTAATCAATGTATGCGTAGTGCAGCGACCTTTGTTTAGTTTTAGCTTGATATGTCACCTCTGTATCTATTATCAGTTGCTCTTTACATCCTCGTGCTCCTTTGCAACAGCCTTTTTGTTCTTCATTTATAATTTTGTTCTGTGTTGTATGTGTCATTAATTTCTGTGTAATGACTGAAGTTAATATTTTGTATATTGTTGGTAGGCATGTTATGGGGCGATATTTAGCTGGGTTTGCTGTGTCTGCTTGATCTTTAGGTTTCAGATAAGTTATTCCATGTGTAAGTGTATCAGGGAATGTGTATGGGTCTGCAATGTGACTGTTAAATAATTTGGTTAGATGTGAATGTGTTGAGGTGAACTTCTTTAGCCAGAAATTTGCTATTTTATCTTTTCCAGGGGCTTTCCAATTGTGAGTAGAATTAATTGCTTGGGTGACTTCACGTTGCAAAATTATCACTTCAGGCATTTGTGGTATCATCTTGTATGTGTCTGTTTCTGCTTGTATCCACCGTGCATGCCTGTTATGTTGTACCGGGTTTGACCAATGTTGCTCCAGAAGTGTTCCATGTCTGTTATGTTTGGTGGATTGTCTATTTTAATGTGTGTGTTATCTATTGCCTGGTAAAATTTCTTTTGGTTTGTGTTGAATGTTTGGTTTTGTTTCCTTCTATTCTCACTTTTTTTGTATCTTCTAAGTCGTTTGGCCAACGCTTGTAATTTCTGCTTCTTTTCATCTAATTGCTCTATCGCTTCTTGTTGTGAGATTTTACCTAACCTTTTTCGCTTTTTTTCTGACATTTCATTTCTTATAAATTGTGTTAGCTGTCTGATGTCTTTTCTCAGTTTTTCTATTCTGATCTGTAGCCTGTATTGCCATGCTGGTTTTGTGGGTTTCTTCTGTGTGTTGGTTGGTTCTGATCTCTGCCTAGTGTGTATATTTAGTGTAGTGAGTGCTCCTATATAAACCAGTATTTGTAACCCTTCCATAGTTGTGTTTTCATTTATTTTGTTGTGTATGATTGTGTTGATAGTTTTTATTGTTGTTTCGACTTGTGGGTTATTTGGCGGTCTATGCAAGAATGGTCTAATGTCTGTATTTGTGTCTTTGTATTATATATATGTCAGCTGAAATTTTTCTTCTATATCTAACATGTGTGTCACTTCGTGTTCTACACTCCTGGAAATGGAAAAAAGAACACATTGACACCGGTGTGTCAGACCCACCATACTTGCTCCGGACACTGCGAGAGGGCTGTACAAGCAATGATCACACGCACGGCACAGCGGACACACCAGGAACCGCGGCGTTGGCCGTCGAATGGCGCTAGCTGCGCAGCATTTGTGCACCGCCGCCGTCAGTGTCAGCCAGTTTGCCGTGGCATACGGAGCTCCATCGCAGTCTTTAACACTGGTAGCATGCCGCGACAGCGTGGACGTGAACCGTATGTACAGTTGACGGACTTTGAGCGAGGGCGTATAGTGGGCATGCGGGAGGCCGGGTGGACGTACCGCCGAATTGCTCAACACGTGGGGCGTGAGGTCTCCACAGTACATCGATGTTGTCGCCAGTGGTCGGCGGAAGGTGCACGTGCCCGTCGACCTGGGACCGGACCGCAGCGACGCACGGATGCACGCCAAGACCGTAGGATCCTACGCAGTGCCGTAGGGAACCGCACCGCCACTTCCCAGCAAATTAGGGACACTGTTGCTCCTGGGGTATCGGCGAGGACCATTCGCAACCGTCTCCATGAAGCTGGTCTACGGTCCCGCACACCGTTAGGCCGTCTTCCGCTCACGCCCCAACATCGTGCAGCCCGCCTCCAGTGGTGTCGCGACAGGCGTGAATGGAGGGACGAATGGAGACGTGTCGTCTTCAGCGATGAGAGTCGCTTCTGCCTTGGTGCCAATGATGGTCGTATGCGTGTTTGGCGCCGTGCAGGTGAGCGCCACAGTCAGGACTGCATACGACCGAGGCACACAGGGCCAACACCCGGCATCATGGTGTGGGGAGCGATCTCCTACACTGGCCGTACACCACTGGTGATCGTCGAGGGAACACTGAATAGTGCACGGTACATCCAAACCGTCATCGAACCCATCGTTCTACCATTCCTAGACCGGCAAGGGAACTTGCTGTTCCAACAGGACAATGCACGTCCGCATGTATCCCGTGCCACCCAATGTGCTCTAGAAGGTGTAAGTCAACTACCCTGGTCAGCAAGATCTCCGGATCTGTCCCCCACTGAGCATGTTTGGGACTGGATGAAGCGTCGTCTCACGCGGTCTGCACGTCCAGCACGAACGCTGGTCCAACTGAGGCGGCAGGTGGAAATGGCATGGCAAGCCGTTCCACAGGACTACATCCAGCATCTCTACGATCGTCTCCATGGGGGAATAGCAGCCTGCATTGCTGCGAAAGGTGGATATACACTGTACTAGTGCCGACATTGTGCATGCTCTGTTGCCTGTGTCTATGTGCCTATGGTTCTGTCAGTGTGATCATGTGATGTATCTGACCCCAGGAATGTGTCAATAAAGTTTCCCCTTCCTGGGACAATGAATTCACGGTGTTCTTATTTCAATTTCCAGGAGTGTATTTGTGCTTGTTCTGGTGGCTGTCTTAAGATTTCGTTTTGCTCTGATTGTTTAATTGATGCGTGTTGTTCTTTGTTTGTTTGCTCTGGGATGCTTGAGTCCATTACTGTATTTTCTTCTTCTTCTGATTGCACATTATTTTGTTCCAGTATTTGTTTTACTTCTTGTTTGATGTTTTCTAATTCTGACTGGGGTATCCTGTTATTTTTGATTATTACACAGATCTGTCAGCTAGTCGTTGTTCTGTTAAAAATTTTAATTCTGGATATCTGGTAATAAATGTTGTGTATACTTGTGATCTGTATCCAGTTGTGGTGGTTCCTAGGTTTGTTGCTTGGTAATAACAGAACATGAGGTGTCGATTAACTTCATCTGACCATCTCATCCTCTGTCTTTGTTTTCCTTCTAGGGTGGTTGCAGGAAGCATATCCTGCAAAACACCTCTATTTAGATTTGAATCATTTTCCAGTTGGCTAGCAGTGTCGTTACCATTGTGGGCGGGCATAGGGTTCAAGCGTCGTCCCCGACCATGACGGCGCTTGTCCGAGGCTTCTTTAGTTCTGTCCTGAACCAACCAGGCACACTAAAGGGGGGTTAGCCCTATTAGTGGTTTGTTCTTTTCGTCGCCTTTTATGATAGGCAGAACATACCGGAGGCCTCCACGGGTTATTATTATTATTATTATTACAACTATTATTATAACTGCTGCACCCTACATCTTCTGAATCTGCTTACTGTATTCATCTCTTGGTCTCCCTCTACAATTTTTACCCCTCCCCCTCCTCCCCACACTTCCTTCCATTATTAAATTGGTGATCCCTTGATGTCTCAAAATGTGTCCCATCAACCAATCCTTTCTTTTGGTCAAGTTGTGCCACAAATTTCTTGTCTCGCCAGTTCTATTCAGGATGTCGTCATTACTTACGTGATCCACCCATCTAATCCTCAGCATTCTTCTGATGAATGGTGCAGGGACCGGCACTTGACTCTGTACGTAAATGAACTAAAGTATTGCGCATATACAGGACAATAAATCCATTACTGTACAATAACACTATTAGCGGCAAATTGATGGAAACAGTAACTACAATAGAATATTCAGCATTAACCATCCGGAGCGATATTAAGCAGACAGTAGGAAAAGCAAATGCCAGACACATTCATAGGTAGAATCTTAAGGAAATTTAATTCATCCAGGAAAGAAACGACTTACAAAACACTTGTTCCACCGACTCTTGATTATTTTTCATCAGTCTGGAACGCTTACCAAGTAGAACTGATAGAAGAGATACAGAAGATACAATGAAAAGCGGCACGTTTCATCACGGAGACGTTTAGTCGTTGTCAGAGCGTTACAGTGTCGCTCAACAAACTCCAGTGGTAGGAGCTAAAACTTATTACTTCTCCCCATCGACGTGTCGCGAAATGACCACAAGGACAAAATTCGAAACATTAGAGCTAATACAGATGCTTACCAACGATTATTCTCCCCATGCAAATGGAAAGGAAAAGGGGGGAGGAAATGGGCGGATCAGTTAGTGGTACCCTCCGCCATACACCGTCATCTTGGCCCTACACGCCTAAGCCACCTTAAGGAATGTAGCGGAGGGTATTTTGTGCACCAGCGCCACTTCCCCCTTTCTTTGCTCTGTTCAAGCACTATGGGACTTAAAACTTGAGGTCATCAGTCCCCTAGAACTTAGAACTACTTAAACCTAACTAACCTAAGGACATCACAGACATCCATGCCCGAGGCAGGATTCGAACCTGCGATCGTAGCGCCTAGAACCGCTGGTCCACTGCGGTCGGCCCTTTGCTCCGTGCGCTAATGGCGTACGGGAAGAACGATTGTCAGTAAACCTCTGCCTTAGCTCTAATTCCTCGAATTTTTTCCTTGAGGTCATTTCGCGAGACTTTGGTGGCAGGAAGTAGTATATTGGCCGACTCATTTAGGATCGTTCGCTCTCGGAATATTAACAGTAAACCACATCGAGTCTCTCTTGTACCCGGGTTCCCGGGTTCGATTCCCGGCGGGGTCAGGGATTTTCTCTGCCTCGTGATGGCTGGGTGTTGTGTGCTGTCCTTAGGTTAGTTAGGTTTAAGTAGTTCTAAGTTCTAGGGGACTGATGACCATAGATGTTAAGTCCCATAGTGCTCAGAGCCATTTGAACCATTTTTTCTCTCTTGTAGCACCTTCCGCTGGTGTCGGACGAACACGTGCGTGACGCTTTGGAGCGTACTACACGAAGCTGCGACGAAATTTCTTTAGTCGCTCCTATGTGTGGTACAGGTGCCAGACTGGTGAGCAATACTGAATAGGGAGTTTGCAAGACAACTCTTCCGTGAGTGGACTACACATCCTGTGGATTATTCCTGTGAATTTAATGGATGTGACTGCTTCCAGAAATTGTCCGGCAATCATGTCATCAAATAATGACTGATCTTCTCGTTTATTTACGTCGAGTGTGTTACATTCGTTTATAATGAAAGTCCGCCATCTCTGCAGTAAACATTGATCCTATGCAGGTTCTCTTGCAGTTCGCCGTTGCATCAGAGAATGACGACTGACGGGGGGAAACAAAATGTGTCGCCTTGACCAAGACGCTGGGCAGGAAGCAGCGGCCGGCCAAGGCCGAGCACGTAAGGCGGCCGCGAGCGCGTCTTCCGCTCCCACGGCGGGGCCTGCCTTTGTCCCGCGAGGGGAGTGCATCCACACACCAGGGGGCGTCCGCAGCTACATCGCCCGACGACTACCTCACTTAGGACGAACAACTTTGGATCATCGTTTTAAAGCAGAAGAGCAACATCAGACCGTGATTTTAAGGGAGGCTTAAGGGACACTTGGTCGCAGTAAATATCAGCTACACTACTACAGCGCTTTTACTTGGAATGGACGACAATGGAAAAAAATGCCTACTTTCCATGCTTTCACTATATTATCTGATACTGTTATCATATTTCGGGGTAACTTCACAAACTGAGACAAATTTTTTGGAGCGCAAAAGCTTCTACACCACTGGCCATTAAAATTGCTACATCACGAAGATGACGTGCTACAGACGCGAAAGTTAACCGACAGGAAGAAGATGCTGTGATATGCAAATGATTAGCTTTTCAGAGCATTCGCACAAGGCTGGCGCCGGTGGCGACACCTACAACGTGCAGACATGAGGAAAGTTTCCAACCGATTTCTCAAACACAAACAGCAGTTGACCGGCGTTGCCTGGTGAAACATCGTTGTGATTCCTCGTGTAAGGAGGAGAAATGCGTACCATCACGTTTCCGGCGTTGATAAAGGTCGCACTGTAGCCTATCACGATTACGGTTTATCGTATCGCGACACTGGTGCTCGCGTGGGTCGAGATCCAATGACTGTTAGCAGAATATGGAATCGGTGGGTTCAGGAGAGTAACACGGAACGCCGTGCTGGATCCCAACGGCCTCGTATCACTAGCATCTTATCCGCATGGCTGTAACGGATCGTGCAGCCACGCCTCGATCCCTGAGTCAACAGATGGGGACGTTTATACGAACAGTTCGACGACTTTTGCAGCAGCATGGACTATCAGCTCGGAGACCATGGCTGCGGTTACCCTTGACGCTGAATCCCAGACAGGTACGCCTGCGATGGTGTACTCGACGCCGAACCTGGGTACACGAATGCCAAAACGTCATTTTTTCGGATGAATCCAGGTTCTGTTTACAGCATCAAGATGGTCGCATCCATGTTTGGCGACATCACGGTGAACGCACATTGGATGCGTGTATTCGTCGTCGCCGTACTGGCGTATCACCCGGCGTGATGGTATGGGGTGCCATTGGTTACACGTCTCGGTCACCTCTTGTTCGCATTGACGGCACTTTGAACAGTGGACGCTACATTTCAGATGTGTTACGACCCGTGGCTGTACCCTTCATTCGACCCCTGCGAAACCCTACATTTCAGCAGGATAATGCACGACCGCATGTTGCAGGTCCTGTACGGGCTTTCTGGATAGAGAAAATTTTCGACTGCTGCCCTGGCCAGCACATTCTCCAGATCTCTCACCAATTGAAAACGTCTGGTCAATGGTGGCCGAGCAACTGGCTCGTCACAATAGGCCAGTCACTACTCTTGAAGAACTGTGGTATCGTGTTGAAGCTGCATGGGCAGCTGTACCTGTACACGCCATCCAAGCTCTGTTTGACTCAATGCCCAGGTGTATCAAGGCCGTTATTACGGCCAGAGGTCGTTGTTCTGGGTACTGATTTCTCAGAATCTATGCACCCAAATTGCGTGAAAATGGAATCACATGTCAGTTCTAGTATAACATATTTGTCCAATGAATACCCGTTTATCATCTTCATTTCTTCTTGATGTAGCAATTTCAATGGCCACTAGAGTAATAAGACTAAAGTGTGATGTAAAATCCTGAACAGCTTGTAAATACCTGCTCAAAGAATTCGATATACCAACTACTGCTTTTCAGTATTATATAGAAGACTACACAAATTGGGACATTTCATGTTGGATGTCCTCTGTTTTCGATTGCTGCCAATTTTAGCAAACTATCAGTAACGGGTCTTTTAAAGCTGTGCGAAATGTTATGTCGTGCGAGTTAGTTGAAAAGTAATAGTCTGACGAGTCTGTTGAAACATGAATGTCTCTATAATACGTTTTCGGAAATCCTTGTTACCTCCGTGTGTTATCGATAACATAGCTGCTGATGCCATAAGGTGAGCGCATCCGCGGAATGCCAGTCCTGACCCAGCAATAAGTACACATTTCCCGTCTCACGGTCCCTTTACATGCGTAGGCTATGTCATTCTTTTTCCACTACTCACATTCCCTTGAGCCAAACCGTATTCTTTCCGCAGAAGCACAAATAGAAAAAGACGTATGTTGACAATAGTATCGATTACCATACGAAAATTTTCGAGATCTGTAAGTCAGGAAATTTGAACTAGCAGGCGGTCGATAGGCGAGTCGGGAGGATTGAAAACAATATTGCTTGAGAAATACGAGAAAGGCGGTCATCTTAGTCCCACTTAAAACATGCTACTAGAGTGCAGCAATGAAGGTACTAGCGCGTTCTGCAAACGACCAGTAAGCGTCGTAATCTTACCCATACTGTCGTCAGAAAGGCAGAGTCAAGATTATTCGAAAGCGAAAATAACTTTCGAGAAATTTAAAATCAAAGGCGTCAGTAACAGCAATATTAAAGAAAGAGGACATCAAGATCCTCTACGATGGGGAGGCCCTGTCTGCTGACGTCATAAATGATTAACTGAGAGTCGACATGAAATCCAGTATCAGAATATGACTTTTCCAGATCTTTAAAAACTCGGAAACATACGAGACAGAGAAGGTAGATAACACACCTTCGGAATTTCTAAATTCGTTGAAGGCAACGAAAACCAAACGACTGTTCAGACTGTTGTGTGGAATCTACGGGATCGGAGACGTACCAGCGAACTTTCGGAAGAATGTCATCCACAACATCCCGAAGATAGCAAAGGCAGATCAATGCGAGAACTAACGCACAATCAGCTTAACGACTTTCGCATCCAAGTTGCTAACAAGAATAATATATAGAAGAATGGAAAAGAAAATTTAGAAATGTTAGTTGACGATCAGTTTGGTTTTAGGAGAGGCAAAGGCAGCAGAGAGGCTGTTGTGGCGTTGCGTTTGATGATGGACACAAGATGCTTTCTTAGGATTTGTCGATTTAGAAAAACTGTTCGACAATGTAGAATGGCGCAAGATGTTTGAAATTATAAGGAATATAAGTATAAGCTTTAGGGAAAGACGGATAATGTGTAGTATGTAAAAGAAACATGAAGGATAAATGAAGAATACGGATTAAAAACTTTGTATGATAAAGATTGAGTCTTTCTGCTTTGCTGGTTATGCAGTGCATCGAAGAAATAATGAAGGAGCCGGCCGCGGTGGCCGCTTCAGTCCGGAACCCCGAGACTGCTACGGTCGCAGGTTCGAATCCTGCCTCCTGCATGGATGTGTGTGATATCCTTAGGTTAGTTAGGTTTAAGTAGTTCTAAGTTCTACGGGACTGATGACCTCAGATGTTAAGTTCCATAGTGGTCAGAGCCATTTGAACCAAATAATGAAGGAAATACAAGAAAGATTTAAAAGTGGAATTAAATGTCAAGGTGAAACGATATCAACTAGATGATTCGATATTGACATTGTTATCCTCATTGAATGTGACAATTAATTATAGACCACTAGCTATCCGGCCCGCTTCGCATAGGTAGCATTAAGTAGTATCTGTGGCCAGATGACTTGACTGGTGGAGTACATTTTGTTGGTAGTCACGAATGAAATTGAGAGAACAACATTAAATAAGCGAATATAATCACTTTCATACAACTCACGCGGTGTAAGTAGTGCACGTCACGAAATTTGTCTGGAGGCATGAATGTTGTGTTCCATACTGAATTCGCCTTTCAGTGATATCACATGGCAATGATGGGAGCACGTCGTGATGTATGTAATAAGCTTATAACCAACCTAAATATTGTGTGTTAATCATGGGTGTGTCAGTGATTCAATATGTATCGAAGGCTGGCTGAAGGGGCACAAATAAAAGAAAAAATAAGAACGAACACCCTCGATCCACGTGTTTAGTTCGTGTTACAGTATTACTCCTGAGAAGCTTAGTACGCCCTGTGATGCTTTATTGAGACTAGTTATTTCAATTCTTTGTCGTGGACCCTTTATGGCAGATTTGTTCGAAGTGCCACGCAAAGAGTCATGTCCACATGTATATTTGATTCAAGGAAACCAGAAAGCTGACCCATCTGCTGCGCTGCTGAAAGAAGTAATGTACATAAACGAAGCAAAGTTGCTGAAGTACTTTTTCGGAAAAGGTTTACATGGAATTTAAAAAATAAAACACCGCATATTTTGGATTCGCATCCTTTTTTGCTAAGCAGTTATTCTCATATGATTGCAGGAAACCTATTGGTTAAAAATATTTTATTATTTCAGCTTGTAAGTCTCGCATCATAGAATTATGATGAGGTGGTTATCTTTTCGTTATTGCTGATTTAATACGATACTAAGTAACTCATTGTTCGAAGGATTTACAGTGAATGGAGAGTGCGAATTGCGATTGGTAATCTGAGGGAAGCAGAAATTGGCAGTCTGACTCTGTGGCCATATTTTATAATCCGTCCCTGAACTGTCTGTAGAAGTATTACGTAAATTGAAGGGGGATAAAGGATAGGGGAGGGAAGGAATTAATTATATCACCTGGATAGGACTTTATGCGGACTCAGCAGCGACCAGTGAAAATCTGTGACGGAGCGGGACTCGAACTCGGGATTTGCTGCTTACTAAACAGTTGCGTTAACCAACGCTCCATCCGGATACGTTTCTCGCAACTGCGCGGACTACCTCGGCACGCTCCCTGACTGACCCACACTTCCCACCCAGCGCCACTTAGCCGCAGTCCCCGTACCTGTTCTCCATGCTCGCTAATTTTAGATTCCCGCTGGAGGTCGAATGTAACTCTGCATCCGCATGAAGGCTGTGGACTCATTCTCTATCGAGGTGAAGCAATCATATGAATGTGTGGTGTCTGTTCTTTCGGACAGACACCGCAGCAGACTCCCAAGGACAGACACTTTCGGACATTTCCGAAAGAACAGATACCACGCATTCATATAATCTGTACAAGTATTTCGAAATCTTGTGCACTCATCCGCAAGAAACTTCTGAATTCCAATTAAGACGATCGTGCAAATGTCTTTACCATCTTTAAAAGGCCCAAATCTCTCTCTCGTAAGTTGAGATTCGTTTACCAGTCTTCTGTATAACAGAATAATATCTTTCGCCCCACCACGCAGAGAATCATGTTCACACCTGTGTTTGACTCAAGGAAAGCAGGGAGCCTTAAGCTGCGCCATTTTCTGCTCTGCTGGAACTCGTAGGCTATTTCGTTAGACAGTTGTTTTAAAACAATTGCAATCAATTGGATGTCACTTAGGCTACTTGCATCTCTCTAACCAGTTACAAATCAGGGAAAGCGAAACTGCATTGTAATGTGGAATCCGAACCACGTTTCATTTCTGGCGAATCTCCACATCATTGAGAGGTGAATGCTAGGTTCAAAAGGCAAAGTAGGAAAAAAAAACTGACCTGGCCGGAATTCGATCTTACAACTTCTGGATTCCTAGCCAAAGGCTATACCACCAGACCAGCAAACCAGATGAAAATTTGGCCACACTTTCTGCAAACTCAAGGTACTGCTGCTCTTTCGAGTTATGGCCACTGTTCGGTAGGTAGCAGTTGTATCGTCTTCACAACTTAACTTTAATTCTTCGTGATTCAGACAATTTGTACGACATTGTTTATAAAATATATACAAAACCTTCCTCGTGTATCAGTGTATCTGTTAATGAAAACTGGAGCGATATCCCTACAGCATTCCTGGTATTAGCCTGCACATGCAGATGGACTCTAGGAGCTGGCTTCAATTCAAATGGCTCTGAGTACTATGGGACTTATCTTCTGAGGTCATCAGTCCCTTAGAATTTAGAACTACTTAAACCTAACTAACCTAAAGACATCACAAACATCCATGCCCGAGGCAGGATTCGAACCTGCGACTGTAGCGGTCTCGCGGTTCCAGACTGGAGCGCCTAGAACCGCTCGGCTACCCCGCCCGGCTGACTTCAATTCATATACATAGAAATGACCTATGAAAGCAAGGTCTCGTGACGATTTGAATTAATAAAATCTTCTCGAGCTTCCAGCCGCACCAGGTGGTTAAATTATGACAAGTTTTCGATCGAGCTCTCCTCGGCCATTGTCAAGTAAACGACTGCCGTGTCGCCGTGGTCGGTGGTTTGCAGCTCAGTACAGCCTGGGACCAGGCCATGGTGAGGTTGAACTGGTCGCGACGTTGCGGTACGAAAACATCACCACAGCTTGCGAGAAAGACAGCACCAGTGCCGTCACAGCCAGCAGCGCGGCTATGTGACGGCGAGGCCACGGCGACACGGCAGTCATTTGCCACTTGACAGTGGCCGAGGAGAGCTCGGGTGAATGCTTGTTGAAACTTAACCACCGGATGCGCCTGGAAGCCAAAAAATATTTTATTAATAGAGATGCTGAATGGTAACCACAGAAAGATGAAAATAATGAGTAACAGGAATGAAATTAGTGATGAACTTATGAAAATTACTACCTCGAAAGCAAAATAACGCATAATGGGCGAAGCAAGGAAAATAAAAGAAACAAAGAGGGCATTTCTCACTAAAAGAATTCTTCTAGTAGCAAATATAAGCCTTAATTTGAGGAACAATTTTTTGAGAACTACGTCTAGAGAACAGCAAGTATGGGATTGCAGGAGTTTTTTTTTTTTTTTTGCCGAAAAGCTGAAAGGCGCGAATTGAGTCACAAAAGACCATACTTTTTTTAGTCAGTTACATACTATTGTTATAGTGAAGAGAAAGATATCCCTGAGGAAAGCTCCTGCAATGCGACGAAGCGTAATAAGATTGTTGCGATGATGACGCAGTACAAAATTTAAAAACGTTTAATCTTCATTTCCACTTTCCATTAGGCAATCGAAAGGCTAACATACTTTGACACTCTCAACCGATCCTACCACTGTTAATAGAGTATAATTACCTGTAGCTAATACGTAATAACAAAATACAACAAAATTGTTCAAATGGCTCTGAGCACTATGGGACTCAACTTCTGAGGTCATTAGTCCCCTAGAACTTAGAACTAGTTAAACCTAACTAACCTAAGGACATCACACACATCCATGCCCGAGGCAGGATTCGAACCTGCGACCATAGCGGCCTCATGGTTCCAGACTGTAGCGCCTAGAACCGCACGGCCACTCCGGCCGGCAACAAAATACAACTGGTTCCAAATTCCAATTAGTCAGATACCGTGAGAAAGAAACGTTGCTCTTGCTTGACTTAGAGATGACCTTGTAGAAATATAGTTTGTCCTGTAAGTGCAGTCCGCAAAATGCTGAATAGATCACCGAGGAAAAAGTCATTAACTGTATGCAAGCTGACTTTATTATTCCAATATTATGTGTTTTGGACATTGCCGTCATCAGATTTCTTGGAACATCATGTTGCACATACATACAAAAGTTACGTTTTAGTGGTGACGATCATAAGCAGACTTTTAAAAATTTCGTCGATCGAATCGAGTCGTTATGCATGTACCAGGACAATAGTCTTGGAAGCATGACAATATTCGATGGAGACATACACGTCGAACCACAGCTTCATTAAATGTCGAGCAACAACAAGCAAGAAATAGTGGAAAATAAGCGTCCTTCTTGAATGTAGAAGATGACAGAAATATGAGAAAAGAAGAGAGTACAGTCAGGTATTCAGGTTATTGCCTTGACGATGTTATAAAGACGAAATGTGGATTTTATGGAAGAACACTCTTTTTTTATATGTGTCGGATAGTCTGGAACGGTATGTCCATTTACCTGGTGATGAAGTTTTGGAGTCTCTTCATGAGGTCCATAGTATTTAAATACAGCTACACGGTTCATTACTGTACACTTAGCATTGGTTTTACAAAGTGTGACTGCAAGCTGTTTTTCTTCTGGTACTTTTTTCAGGATATTAATTTTCTCTCCTGCAGTTCCGAAATCCTCTGTCATCAGGATTATATCATTCGCAAATAGTTTTGGTTCAAAAGGCTCTGAGCACTATGGGACTCAACTTCTGAGGTCATTAGTCCCCTAGAACTTAGAACTAGTTAAACCTAACTAACCTAAGGACATCACACACATCCATGCCCGACGCAGGATTCGAACCTGCGACCGTAGCGGTCTCGCGGTTCCAGACTACAGCGCCTAGAACCGCACAGCCACTTCTGCCGGCATAGTTTTGGTCCCGATCCTCAATCGTTATGCTAGTATCATTGTTGTTATTGCATGGGATGCAGTGATAGACACCATATGTAGTAGGGGATCGAAGCGTTGCCTTCTTCCGCACAATGGTACTATTTTCTTTCCATTTAGAAACGAGAAAACTTCAGCCTAGGATCGGCGAGGTGTTTTCACTGAATGACCAAAGTGACACTTTAATAGACTGGCCAGCTGAAGAGATTCCTTGCTTTTGCTGCAAGCAGCTCTTCTAGTGTCTGCGAGAGGCTACCATTGTTCCGGAAACGGCAGATGTAAGGCTGCCCGCGCAGTAATTTGCAGCCAGTCGACCTGCTCCCCAGGCCGAGTGACGACCGTGTTGTTCACCGCACCTTCACTCCAGTCACCAGAAGGAGACGAATGGCGTAGGTCCGGCAGCAGTGAGGGCCTCTCTGACAGGGGGAATATTTGGCGCATCAGCCATATGATGGATGCGGCGGAAATGGCAGGACGGGGTCAAGAAGGCGTCCTTGACACACAGGCCGCCTCTTACATAGTAATAGGACCGTCGGGCGACGCGGGTTCGCCATTTGGCTGCGAGTCAGCAGGTGTGGCTTTCGCTTGACATGCTGGGGAATTCGGGCAAAAGCGTGGACTAAAAGCAAGTCCGCAATGACTGCGATCAGCTATTCTTCTCGAAAAGGAAAGACAGGATCAACAGTTTCTAAGGTATGCTTTCGCATACAGTATGTGGTATAGACAGAAATCGTGGCCGAAATATTGTAAATACTGTATGTCTGTATGTGATAAACAAGCGAATAATATATAAGCTTCACCATTTTAACACATCACAGTTTTGATTCTCGTTTCGGTACCTCACTGCTTCGCGTGTCCTCATAAAGATCATCTTTAACACCCTGCCTGCTGGAGTTCGGTCTGCTGAGTTTTTGATGTGTAATCAGTTACCACTCTGCCCACGAGGTCATGTCAAAAACCACCAGCCCGCTCTATTTGGCTTAGTGCGCAAGCGCGATGTAGCTCAGGTCTTATCCCCAGCTATTGCATACTTCTAGCCCGTCACAGAGTATTGGGGTGCTCGCCTGTGCTCAGTGGTAAGTACTGTTCGGGTGGGATTCAAGCCGACCTTGTTGGCTGGCTGGTTTGGGGGAGGAGACCGGACAGCGAGGTCATCGGTCTCATCGGATTAGGGAAGGACGGGGAAGGAAGTCGGCCGTGCCCTTTGAAAGGAACCGTCCCGGAATTTGCCTGGAGCTATTTAGGGAAATCACGGAAAACCTAAATCAGGATGGCCGGACGCGGGTTTGAACCATCGTCCTCCCGAATGCAAGTCCAGTGTGCTAACCACTGCGCCACCTCGCTCGGTCCGACCTTGTTGTTAGCGTCCTTCCAATACACCTTGTGGCCAGAGGGATAATAGTACTGTCTACCACTTTCGATTGATAAATGTTAAAGCAAGTCATTGTAATGAGCTATACAATATAAGATTACCAATTACGACGTTACTGTGATCAACCCAGTTTGGCCAACTATATGAATTAACAAAAATGTTGACAAATACTACAAACATGTTGAAAGCTGAAAATTGTATGTGTTTATCGATACTCCAGAGATTAGATAATACGGTAAATGGGACCCAATCTCTTACCTACGTACTGATGTAATACCGGTAACTAAGAGACTATTTATTATGCGTTGGCCTTCAGTTTCAGCAGTTTCATTGGATCTAGAGTTTGTGATTTCTGCATAAGAGAAATAGTACAGCCGTGAACTGTCTTGTACTATTACTACTACTACTACTACTACTACTAATAATAATAATAATAATAATAATAATAATTTCATGTGGCTAAATTGTATGGTGGTGCCTCGTGCATACGTCACAAGCTGTACGCAAGACTCAGGCAGAGCCCTTTGCCACTGGTGTGGTGCACCGGCCACCCGGCCAGTGGTTCGCAGGTGCTTTCCCCAAAGCCGTCTAGGGAAATGTCCGGCTAGCTCTCTATTTTCGCTTCGGACACACAAAACGGATACAGGAAAAACGATATCTACTGTGTTTGCTGACGGCATGCATAACTTTCACGCCTACCTCGGGCCCAAAGACGATGTGCCAACAGGAATGGTGCCCGGCAATGTACATCCAAAAGTGGATGTACGCCCATCACGTGCGGTCTCCAGTACAAGAGAGACAGCTTACGCACACAAAAAGGACGGTATGCCTCTTGAGTATATTCGAACATAGCAAAGCCGAGGAAACGGTGACTTTACCGACAACATTTGCATCTAAAGCAGAATTAATTAGCAGAGACTCCGGCAATGAATCGTATGAACACGGAACCAGTATTAAGCTCAGGTCATATTTTTCTCAGCATGAGAAAAGTCGAAAATTAGTTACGGGCTCGAAATAAGTTAGCAATAACGAAAAGAATAAATCCGTCGAACATTCAGGTACAGGCAGTGTTAAAAACAGATACAAATGTTTTATCAGAGTACCAAAAATAATGGAATACGTTTACTAAAAGCAAATATGGTAGTGCTATTTTCTCAAAAACTAACATATTGAGGCAATGGCCGGGTACAAAATATGGGCTGATCTTTCTGTGAAGAAGACAGATAAAGAGCACCGTAACCCGTTTCGAAACAACAGGTTTATCTTCAGACGATTGTTAACATCAAACAGCACATTTTGTTGAAGTTTACAAAAGTTTTTGGTTGTTTATTCTCCCTTGGGATAGTTTTTCGCCGTATGGCACAACCATCCCAAGAAACTTTCACCACAAGGGGCAATAAAGAGCCAGAAACTTTTGTAAACTTTAACAAATGTGCAGTTTGATCTGAAGATGAACCTGTCGTTTCGAAATCGGTTACGGTGCCATTTACGTAAATAAATAGATTATCAGGAGTGTCTGGCTGCTATCTTCGTTGAAAGAATGAACCTACACTAAATATGATAGAGTTCGTAAATAGAAGAGACAAAGAAATAATAATTCCAAACTGCGCAACGTATATCAGTGAGGAAGTCAAAAGGTTACGACGGTGGATAAAATGCGAAATAAAATTCAAAGAATATCTGGACGTTCAAAAAATGGTTCAAATGGCTGTGAGCACTATGGGACTTAACATCTGAGGTCATCAGTCCCCTAGAACTTAGAACTACTTAAACCTAACTAACCTAAGGACATCACACACATCCATGCCCGAGGCACGATTCGAACCTGCGACCGTAGCCGTCGCGGGGTTCCAGACTGTAGCGCCTAGAACCGCTCGGCCACCCCGGCCGGCTATCTGGACGTACTTAGTTATAAACTACAAAAGAAGGGAGAGAGAAAAAGGCTAATTCTCCCTAGAATGCATTAAATCCTTGGTTCACAGACAAACAAGCTATACAAAAACAGAGTACTTCAACAGCAGCCACGCTTAAGTGTTAACGTGTTACAAGAGACACAGTTCTTACAAACTGAATTTTGTTTTGTGGTACTGTGATATAATTGTGTGGAATTCGTTAAATAAAATCTTGTAATAATAATAATAATGAAATCATCAACAGTGTAACAGACTATTGAAAGAATATTAAAAGACTAGAAAATAATGAATGAGTACGATCACCGGAATACATGTATCAGGGACAGATTACCGTCAGTATCATAACGTCTCCCCTTTTTACCCCAGGAGGTCTACAGGCACGTTAGCAGTTTAACCTAAAATGGTACGCGGTATAAAAATCAACTGACTGAATTCCTATGATTAAAACTCTGCCTCTAGAGGTCCAGGACAATTCATCACAACACAGAAAGCCACTGCTGGTTAGCCACCTGGGACGCTGGAAGTCAGTGGCTTCGGTAATGTATATCTAATTCAGGACTTAGTCCTTGTCAAGGTGACGCCTGATTCCTTCCGGCGCCTTCCCCAAAGCGGGGCGTTGTTCCGCCTGTAATCATTCGGCGGCAGACAATGAGGAAGCAGCGGTGAGCGCGGCTTAGTCAGCACGGCGCCGCCGCCGCCCCAGAGCGCGGCTGACGTCACGCCGGTGTCTCGGTTCAGCGTCCGCAGACGGCAACATACGGCACGGCTGGCGTCACGTGACTGGACGGCGGTGAATGAACGACGCGCTGAATGGCCGGCGCGCCGAGTGGCCTTGCCAGCAACGCGGAGGCGGGAAGCTTTCTTTCGCCAGCACTCTCTTACTTCCCGTGTCACGAACAAAAAGTCGCCTATGGCACGCTGCCTCGACTCTTCTACTCACCGCAAAAAAGCCGCAGTTTGCCGCCCCGTCTGCTCCGAGCCTGCAAGCACCGACGGGCCGTGACACTAACGAGCTATAACAGATAACAGTCACGTCAGTTAACTACGAAATCGAGAGTCTCAACGAGTATCAGTAATGACTCAGAGCTTGACCGAATGAATTGTTGCCGGAAGATATAGAACACCAACGACAGATAAAAAAAAATGCCATCCTATTGCGTAAATTGGTGTGGTTTCCGCGTGTAGCTCCAAATCTGACCGACGACGTTTGTAAGTTACAAAGATCTACCACTGAGAATACAATATGATCACTTCTGGTTTGGTAATTTTGACAGCGGGCGTTACTTTTCGGATGTGTCAAGGCCGATGGCTGTCATGGTTCCGTGAGGTTACCTTTCAACAAGATAGCGCGAGACTGCATGTTGCCTGTATTTTCCTGGCCTACCTTGATGCTGGTATGAGCACATTCCCAAGATCTTCCGCTACGGGCGCACCGTAGGTTGTCTCGGCCGTTATCGGTGTGGCCAGTTCACAACCTCTTTTGTTGGCCTCACTGGTGATGTCCTAACGGTCTGTCGTGCCCAGTCGATTTCACTCCCGAGAGTTGTCAGGTGTATTTTCTCTGATGTTTTGGCAAATATTTGCAATTTTGTCTTTGTCATGTGTAGCTGGAGTCAGCCCAAACAAACATTGCTCATCCCATCTTCCATGTGACGTCCAGTGTCGACGGAAAGCGCCGGCGTGTTTCCCGTTACAAAGAAAATGCTCCTTAGGGCGGAATTTTAAGTGCCCATTCGGTAAACAGGGCCCAGGTTGGTCTAGGGCGGCATTAGTTTTAGTGACATGCGTTAACCGGGACACTTAAAAACGAAGAATAAACAGCAATCCAGCGGCGATAGCATCGCTGACTGCTACCGCTGCTCACACGCTGCAGCAGTCCTGGTTATTCTTCATGTTCAATTGTCACGGGTAAAGGATATCACTAAAACTAATATCGTACTAGACCAATGTGGGCACGTAAAATTCCGCCCTAAGGAGCATTTTCTTTGTAACGGGAAACACGCCGGCGCTTTCCGTCAACAGTGGACGTCACATAGAAGATGGTATGAGCAGTTTTTGTTTGGGCAGACTCCAGCTACACATTACAAAGACAAAATTGCAAATATTTGCTGAAACATCAGACACAGTGCGCCTGACGACCTTACGAGGACATCCACCAGAACTCCACCGATAAACTTTCAGAGGCTTTTCAGGGGTACCTTCTGAGTGTTTTAGGACCAATGACCCATTATATCCGTCGACTCGATACAGAGTAATAAAGCAATCACGATATATTCTTTTTTTCAGCGCAGTCATCCTTTTTTCTGTGAAAACACCTTCGCAGCACTGAAAAACCCTGCAATATCCAACAACCAAAACGCAACAAAACACGTACACTTTTATCATAGATCTTTCGGTATTCTGTGAGCACGTAACAAATGCTGAACAATTCCCTTGCAGGTAGTGTTCAAAATGTCGACCACCATAATCACGGCAGTGGTACAGCGACGCACCATCATCGACTGTCTTAGACACTCAACAATTCCAGGAGTTGGGCGTACTACTTCCGAGGGTGCCAAAACCGCAACAAGCAGGTCCGTGCGAGATTCGACCGGAGTTTCGGACAACAGGCTCCTCACACGCTCCCAGAAGAATAAGTCCGTTGGTCAGCAAGAGATCCCGAGTGCACTACCGCTCGCTCTTAAACGCTTTCTACGATGTCACACACTACCGAATCCAAGTCTGACATTTAAAAAGATAAATATCATTGAAATTAAAGCTGAGTACAGTAACCTACACGATATAGGGCGACAGAAAAAAATATTGCGGTCAATTTTTGTCTGTCGGTCGTACCTGTACAAAAACAGCACAGCTACCGTTTATCGGTTGGTTCCCCTGCTTTAGACCGACAGGTGGCGCAACCCTCCCTAGAACCATCGTGGCTCGGGGAGGTCTTCACGACCACAAGGACGAAAACGACACCGGGTGTACCAGTCTCCCCACCTCTAACTAGGCGACCAGTCACCTTAGTCTGAACTGGAAGCCCATTCGAAAAGCGGTGTTTCACTCGCGTGCAGGTTTGTAAAATTAAATTACACGAGCGCTGTATTCTCGCTTTGTTTTTGCCTGTTTGAAGCTCGCAGCAATCTGAGCATGACTAGTTTCAGTGATAACAATGGTGGACGGAAAAAAGAGTGAAATAGCTTGAGTGAGTGGATCTAGGAAATCGCAACATATTCGCAGAAAAAAAAAACAGATAAATATTTGTGACGACGAAGAATATAAATGTCATTTAAGCTGTACTCTTAGATTCCTGCCTAAGCGCACCCCTGGAAATGGCAACATATTCGGAAATAAACAGCAAATATTTGTGACAAGCGAGGAATAGACTGAAGTACCCTAAACTGGAATCCCCTCCTAACGCAGGCACCCTCGTCTCTTGGTTGGAAATTCTGCTAAACTGTAGTGGGGCCAATTGTAAATAGCAGTTTAGCCTGCTACCACTCTGCAGCAAGGTGCACAAGACGCCCGCTTACTTGTTACTTACCAGTTTGCTGCTACATGTTTTGTCTATGAAAAAAGTTTTACATTGTCCTATATTTTCGTAATTTTTCCAAAATATTAGCAGGTAAACCATTCAACGTATGTGTGTCCTAGAATAGTAAGGTTTAAGTTTAGTGGTTATGATTAAGCAGTTTGAGTTAGGTGTGTGGATCAAAATTTATTCTGTTACAAAATATAAGCTTCAGTCACATGGATTAAACTCCCTGAAGGATGCTTAAACTGGATCCCTTACTTTTTCGTGTTTGAAGTCTGCCTGTATTAGTACACACTTCTATTCTTTCGGAATTCCCTTGCTGATTCCCAGATGATAATCGGGAGGGCTGATCAAAGAAAGTGGAGTCTGTCTAAAATGACTAAAGATACTGATGCAGTTCAAAGACAAGTAAATTGGAAGAAGGCCAGTTTAATTTACAAAAACCACTCTTACGAGAGTTTCCAACGTGAAGTACAGTACGATACATCTGACGAGGCAACAAAAACAGAAGCAGGCAGACCTACATTTGTGGGTAAACATATTGAAGAAGAGCTGATTTAGTATTGTCCTGCTACGGAAGCTTCTTTGTTCATGCTTATTCGCAAAGACCTGTGAGGAATGGCTGTACAACTGGCAGAGAGAAATAACATCGAACGTCCTTCAAAGACGAAATTGCTGGGACAATGTGGTTTAGTCTTTTTCTTAAAGGCCACAAAACGAAACCGTCAGATGTAAGTCAACTGGAGCATCATATAACAGGGCTCTTGGGCTCAGCAAAGAAAACGCAGAGAAGTTCTGTAACCTACTTTGAAACTACATTATAATTTCTCTGATGTAATACTTTTTTACAAGTTTATTTAGTGTTATTCTAATTATTTTTACAGGCGTTTCAGTTTTGGCAGCTATTTTTGAAACTCACAAGTGTAAAGTTCTTTTAGAAAAAAATTTCAAAATTATTTTTTATTACATTTTCTATTACTAAAATGTAAATGGTACATAACATTATAAATTAAATATTACGTGCTTTTAAAACATAATTTTACTATTTTTTATTTTTTAAAACAAAAAACGAAAAGAGGATCCAATTTTAGGCACTTTCCTCTCTACATGTCATTGCTGCTTGTTCACTCACAGCAATTTAAGCTGTAGTCTTGGGTCCTTGCCCAAAAAACACCCATGGGAATCGTGGCATAATCGGAAAAAAGGGTCAAATATTTACGACAAGTAAAAATACAAATATTATTGCTGGTCTCTGAATCCATCACAAACACGAAGATGGAAAAAAAATAGCATATAACGAGCGACAAACCTGACTCTTTTGACAAGGTAATACGATGTCTCAGACCACAGGGCCACATTGTACAGTAAAAACTGTTCAAGTTAAATTCTCGTAATGCCTTTTACCATTGATTCGTCCATAACTGATATTTAACGATAAAAAATTCTACCAAATATGGCATGTTTGTAACTTTAGTAAGGTTCAAATGGCTCTGAGCACTATGCGACTTAACTTCTGAGGTCATCAGTCGCCTAGAACTTGGAACTAATTAAACCTAACTAACCTAAAGACATCACACACATCCATGCCCGAGGCAGGATTCGAACCTGCGACCGTAGCGGTCGCTCGGCTCCAGACTCCAGCGCCTAGAACCGCACAGCCACTCCGGCCGGCGTAACTTTAGTAAGAAAACGAATACAAACCTGCCTGCGGGTGAAACACAGTGCTTTTCGATCGGCCTAGCAGTTCCGACTTCTGATTAGTCGCTTGGTTAGAACTCATACGCCGTAGTGGAGATACTGCTAGAACCTATGTTTCCGTTCTTGCCTTCCCCACCTCCCATAGCTTTTGTCGCTACGCGGAGCCAGTGCAAGTAGCCAAAGAAGCACATTGTAACCGAATGCCGAGGTTCGTATTTCGAATTTTTTTCTTGCATTCATTCTTATAGTTTATATTTCACCAGCTTATAAGATTATTTTGTCGGATTTATCGAAAGCAAGGGTGTTTTCATGAGGTGTGCGTTATTTGTACATTTCGGTTGAACTTATTATGGCGAAACTGATTTACTTTGTTTATTCTTTGTTCAAGATTTTTTGGTAATATGGTCAAGCAGACGTTCGATTTGGGTAATGAGGACGTAATAAGATTTCTGACAGCCTGTGATGATATGGATCCGGTGCTAACAAAAGATTTAGGTGAAGAAAGCGATGTTGCTTCGGATGACACTTAAGAAAAAAAAACGAAATGCTACCGAATAAGAGAATACTGACGATGAAAACTGAAGAAGATGATGATGATGTTCGGTTTGTGGGGCGCTCAACTGCGCGGTTATCAGCGCCCGTACAAATCCCCAACCTTTGCTCAGTCCAATCTCGCTACTTTCATGAATGATGATGAAATAATGAGGACAACACAAACACCCAGTTATCTCGAGGCAGGTGAAAATCCCTTACCCCGCCTGCAATCGAAACCGGGATCGCTACCGCGAGATCACGAGCTGCGGACAACTGAAGAAGAGGATGCACCAGTCGCATAAGGGGAGCATAAGGCCAGATGGGCTAGGAAGCCACCAAATAGGAGTAAGCGCAGAGGGCATGAAAATATTATCACTCACCTTCCAGGGGTCATAGGAGCAGTTCAACTGGCCAAAAACCCCAGCTGAGTATTGGAATCACTATTTCACTGACAATATGCTTGAAATGATGGTGAAGCACATCAGTCAATATATGGAGAGCATGAACTGGAATTCTGCCCGAGTGAGGGACATTTCGCCAACTAATAAGACTGAAGATCTGGCGTTTATTAGTTTACTACATCTTGCAGGAGCCCGTCAATAAAATCGTTAAAGTTTGGAAGCGCTCTGGAGAAAACGATGGAATTGAAAAATTTAGCCTGGTCATGAACCTAAGGCGCTTTAAAACCTTGATCAAGTGCCTTCGCTCCGACGATCGCAATTCACGAGAGCAAAGAAAAAAGTATGACAGGCTTTGTCCTATCCGTGAAATCTTTGCACTATTTGTGGAGAAATGTGAAAAGAACTATTCTGTTGCAGAGAGCGTCATCATCAATGAAATGCTTCCATGTTTCAGAGGAAGATGCCCTTTCCGTCTGTAGTCTATATTTCCTCCAAAACCAACTAGTATGGGATCAAACTGTTCGCCCTCGTGGATGCAAAGATAACCTACAAATACAACTTGGACGTCTATGCTGGCATACAGCCTGAAGAAAGGAAGAAACTACCTGACGACAACAAACGAATGGTTAAGCCCTTACTGGGAAGTAGACGAAATATCACGTCAGACAAGTTTGCGCTTGGTGGTGAGCTCAAAGTCATAAACTCACCCACGTTGGTTCGGCAAGGAGAAACAAGAGACAATTGCCACCAGTCTTTCTGAATGTGAAAGGAAGAAATCAGTACGACAGCATGTTCGAGTTCACAGCATGTTCGAGTTCAAGTGAGGAAAAAAAATGTGTTCCGCGTTTCTTCTCTTCGTAGCGACGATGCTATTGATCCTTCGTCTGTACCGGCCAAGAGGCCAGAGATCATGACATTCTACAACTCCACAAAAGGTGGAGTGGATACTCCACACAAATGTGTTCAACTTATGATATCTACTGAAACAAGCGTTGGCCAATGGTAACATTTTATTCGATGACGAATGTCGCTCGGATCAACTCTCTCCTCATCTTGGCAATGATCTTTAGCCATTGGGCAGGAGAGTGTTCCTCAGAAAGTTGGCCCATGAGCTTACAGCTGAGGAAGTTCAGCCCCAGGACGAATTTTGGTAATGATGATCTTAAGGATGAACCACGCGAGAAGCAGGGCGACAGGAAGGGAAACAGGCCGCTCTCTACCACTAACATTGCCAAATCCATAAACTAATATGCCAACTCCGTGAAGATACGGAACAAAAGCCAGGAAAAAGAAGAAGACGAATACAATAAATGTGGCTACCAATCTACTCGGAAAATTATGTAATCTTTGAAAATATGGTTTATGTTACTTGAAACTGGACTACGCTTTGCATTGTTTAGCATGTGTGCTGCCATTAAACATAAAATATAGGTTGACTCTTACATAGAAGATAACAGCAACCAACCACTTTTTACAATGCTATTTATTTATTTAAATAGCACCGTTACTTGTTTCGAAAATAACATGTTCATCTTCAGACGACTAGTTCACGTTAAGGCACATTTAACATTAGCTTTCAATTTTTGTTTTCCCAAATTTCTTTGGGATGATGGTGCCCTACAACCAAAACAAGATGTGTGACAGTGTCTTTTTAACTGTAACTGTGCAGCACAATGATTTTAAATGTTGTAAACAAATTATTACAATGGAGATGTTTTGGCTACTTACGTAAGTATGTAGCAATGGCACTATTTACATAAATAAACAGCATTATAAAAATGGCTGGTTGCTGTTGTCTTCTATGTGTCAACCTATATTTTGTACACAGCCATGAGTTCAGAATGTCAGTTTTCGAGAAAATAGTACAAAAATAAAATGGCGTGGTTTATAGCTTTTTCCAGTGAAGAGAACTTTCATGGTCCACGTCCAAAGATGCGTTAAAATTTATAAAAAAACATAGGATGATTTCGTCACACAGCGTTACACAGCACTGCAGCAAACCAATAACGAATACAAAATGTGACCCCAGCAAAGAAAGCAAGAAAACTTGTAACAGCCATCTGAAGATGGAATTGTAACAAATCAGAAACCGATCATGGTTTGATTCAAACTGAGCTCGTACTGAGGCGTTCAGACAGTCGTTTTTCCCTCGCGCGATCCGCGAGTGGAACAGTGGGGTGGTGGGTGGGAGGGAGGGGGGGGGGGGGGAGAATATGACTTTGGCGCGAATTGTGCTCTCCGCCACACACCGCTTGGTCGCTAGCGGAGTATACATGTAGATGTAGAAAACAGTTTTAAACCGTACTAGTGGCTGGTGGCTGTTTTAATTATAAAACTTGTGCAGTGATCTGGCAAACTCGCGCTGCCTTCATATTACGTGTAACCGGTGGTTTATAGTATTGGCACATTTGCATATAAATCTTTAATAATCATTTACGCACATAAGTAGATTGTTGGGCTTTTTACTGATACCATCAGCTTTCATATGACGCGTCATATGACCACATTGCTTCAGTGGTATAGTTGTTATTAATTTTATAATCTATCACAATTAAAAACAAAGGTAACTTTCATAACAATCAGGCTTTCGTAATAGTCATGCTCGAAGTTGCAATAAGCTCATCTCATTGCTGCCATTTTACAGGCGTACTTGGTTTTTCTGATCATTTCATTGCTCGCTGTCTTTCCTAGTGTTGCTCTCGCAAATTTAATGGCCAGTAGTGTACAAGTAGATGTGGAGTGACCAATATAACGGTATGAAGTACTTTTCGCCACACTCTGAACAGTGAACCGAGTATCGTTTAAAGAGTACATTGCACGTGACTGAACAGTCGCGCCATGAGAGAAGGAGAGCGTGTGAAAAGATTTTCAAATGCCGCTACCAGTTACAAAATTTGCTGACAAGTAAATTATATATTTAGCGAGATGTTTCGAGGTGATACCTCATCATCAGGCTATATTGGCATTACAAAACCATTTTTTTAATATTTTCACTGTAACGTTTTTGAATGCCTGCGATACTCACAGTTGACTAATAGTCAATATGGCTTTGACATTATTTTACACCAACAAGCCAAGTTGTTCAAGTGCTGCAGATATACAAAAACATTAAAGAGAAAATGTAATGCCAATATAGCCTGATGATGAGGTATCACCTGGAAACATGTCCCTAAATAAATAATTTAGTCGTCAACAAATTTTGCGACTGGTAGCGATATTTGAAAACCTTGTCATATTTTTGAAACAGTCACGGTTGACTATTAGTCAGTATGGCTTCAGACTAAGGAGGACGTACATCCCGCATGGAACGGTGCATCATGCAGCGGCGGGCAGATGGCAGCGTGCGGGCGCGTCACCCGCTCTGCTGCAGACTTCCGCTCCGCGTCTGACGGTGAGGTGTCTTCTGGGAAGCGGCCCGTCACCCCGCCCGCACCTATTCACAAGCTGGCGCTCTCCCTGCGCCCGTGGCTCGGTGTGTGCCGGGACTTGCTGTGACAAGCGGGTCGCTGACGGAGGCCGAGCGACAGCGACTCACCTATCTCATTCCAAGCACTCGTGGTAATTTTAAAAAAAAGTGAAATCCTATTTCAGAACAATTCTGTGAGGACTGGGCAAAGTCATATGAACAGTTAGTAGTACAGTATCTTTGATCTTTGGCAAAAGAAAAAAAAAAAGAAAACAGCCCTTAATTCCCCTGGCGTTCGGCGCATATAAATCTCGAATTGCGGGCAGTAAAATTTTGTACCATGTAGCACAGGGGATCTGTTTATTTTCTTGACGTTCTGGTGTGAATAGTGCCCTCGGTTCCAGAGACCACAGAGCCCATTTAACATCACGAAATCACCACCTACACCACTACAGAATCTACACCTTGCTTCACATAGAATGCGCCATAAACAACTAAGTCCCTCTATTGTGCGCTTACAATTTAAGAGACTTACGCGTATTGCTCAGCAGAAGACGAAACGAAAGACAAAGAAACGAGGGGAATTTACTTTTTGGGCTGATGTCTTTCGTCCGACACTAAGTACTCAGTTTTTATTCCTAATGGATGTTATTAGGAACTCTGTGAGTTTGATTAACTAAAATAGCTTAATGATAATCTCACACTAATTTTTTCAAGAGGATATGATGAAGAAAAATTGAATGATTTAGAAAAAGGATTTTACGAACTAAATAAAATATCTACAGACTGCAGTATGAACATATCTTCAAGTAAATCTAAGTCAATGACCTTTTCTGGAAAATATGTAGTGAGAACTAAGATAGTTAATAAAAAGATAATTGAACAAGTAAAATATTTAATTATCTTGGATGCAAAATGTCGTATGAATGCGGAGAAGATATCCAGATAAAACTGAAAAGATTTGGAGGTATCACTGGAACAATTACTAGACCATTTAAGCATAAAACTCTGAAAGAAAGATGACTAAAATTTTATAAACAATCTCATTGCAAATCCTATTATAAGGAAGTGAAATTGAGTATTGAATGTGAGACACCAAAAACAAATAAAAGGAATAGAAACGAGATTTCTTAGAGCGGTGAAGAGATGTAAAAGAATACATAAAATAAAATGAAGATATTCGAAAGGATTTGAAAGTTTAGCGTGTGAAAGAAAAACTGGATGAAAATGAAAAGAAATGGAATGAACATCTACAAAGAATGAATCCAGAGAGATTAGCACGTCAGATACGTAACTTTAAACCAAAAAGGAAGAGAGATCCTGGCAGACCGAGAAAAGGATGGGAACAGTAAGACACCACAATTGATTTAATACGGAAAGTTAAGAAGAAGAATAGGACTGAAAAGTAATGAGCCAGTCACTTGCGTCCGCATGCTGAAGAGTTCTACTTTTACTCCTTCAAAGCGAACTGAAGACCTGACCATGGTGGAAGAACCTCCGTTTTTTTAACACCTAAAAAATAAGGAATAAGGAGCGGAGAATGGTTTTGCGTGCGCTCCAGCATTCTTGCAAGTGTAGCGCCGTCACACACTACACGCGTATTTGGCCGATGCTCTGCATAGCGGAACAATGAAACGCGCCAAGCACTTTTGCTTTTTACAGTATTCCTCCCATCAGTTCCACAACAGTGATTAACAGCGAAACGCACGTTTCGCCTGAATAAACCACCGCCCGCTTTAATTCCGATGTTTCCGTTCTTCGCACAAATCTAGTGATGTACCTTTTTTCGTTTTTATGCTACATCGTCTCTCTTAAAACAAAACCTCATAGAAAACAATATTTCACAGTTTCCTTGTTAGCAATGAAGTTTTTGCAAAGTTGCTATTTATTTGCATTCCTCACGTTCGTAATATCGCAGAAATTGCTACCAAATAACACACTTAACCATATCATCAATGGGATAGACACTGTACACTGCTCTTTACCTCTTTTCCTTATTTCAGGTTGCAACATTGATCACAGGCTGCTCGGTATCGTGGCCCTCCTCCTGTAGTTTGCACAGTATCCAGTCACTTTTCCGGAAAACCACTATCACTAAGTCTCTTTCTCCTCGTCAATAAATTAAAATGTCCACGAAGCCATTTGCTGCGATCGCCTTCCAAAAAGCGCGCTTCTTCGAACTGGAATGTCGTTGTACCTAGTAACGTGACAGATTCGGCTCCCGCTATGACAGACTTTGTCGAGTAATAACACTGCGTAATATTTGTATTAATTATTCTTTGAACGATAACGTCCTGACAAGAACAGTTCATTACCTTTGTAGGTACATAATGCTACTCTCGCTGAACAGCACACCGCCAGGGTCGTCACTGGCATCTATGCGGATACGCTCGTGAGTCATGACAAAAATGTGAGCAGAAACGTGGCCGCGTGGGAGCTAGTGTGGATAACGGGACAGGCGAGCCGGCGGCGGTGCCTCTCCCCCCCCCCCCCCCTCCACAACTTTTTTTTCGTGTCTCTCCCGCTGGGGGCTGCCTCCGGGACAGGACCAGGTGGCGGCGGCCGGCCTCGCCCCGCCCTGTGTAAACTGGAGCTGCGACGCTCCTGCAACTTCATCTCCGCTTCTGCACCACACTACTCTGCTTCTCAAATATCAACACTCAGTTACGCAATTTTAGCCCTGTCTCCGAACAATCTTCCGCTTCAAACGGCTCTGCCCTTCGTCTTCGAAATTTACATTAGGGAATCAAATACAGAGTAATCATAAAGTCCACGAAATATTTTAAACGATCAGTACAGGTAAATAGCCAAGAACAACGTAACAAACGGCACAGTATTTGAAATACAAATTTTAACACATTTTTTTACAATGCTTATAAATATTCTATGTATCCACCCTTCCTCACAGGGCACGCGTCTAATCCGTAGTATAATTTTGCCCGCACTTACCCAGCATATCAGGAATAAGGATAGGAGCAGCTCCTGCGATGCAATGTCGCTAGTCTTCGAGGTTCTTTGGAACAGGTGGAACACAAGCGCTATCCTTGATGTAAATCCACAAGAAAGAATGGCAAGGCGTCAAGTCCGATAGCTCGAGTAGCGGCAGGTCAGCAGCCGTAACACGGCATGTCCAGCGACGTGCCAGGGTCTCATTCAGGTAATATCCTACACAATTGTAGAGATGTGGAGGGCCGTCGTGTTGCTGAAAGATGAAATCCTTGCTTTTAGTTTCAAGTTGTGGAATGGGGCATAACTCTTAACTACAGTATAGCGAAATAGGCGATACCATTGACAGTTCTCTCAGCGAAGGAGGAGGATGCATAGATTGTCTTGTTCGACGCCGCACAGAGGGTCTCGTTAACTTTCGCGGAAATTTGCCAAGGAAAGTTCTTTGCACTTTCACTACAGATTCGCAATGCGCACGTTTTAGCACACTATGCCTTCTTTGCCTGGTTCACCACAAATTTAAGCATCTATCGTCGATACCGCCTCTGTTGGCGGTTTTCCGAAATAAGTATTGGTATGAAGTTAAAAAAAAGATGATCTTTCACATACTGTACCATTTGTTACGTTATGTTTAGCCATTTACCTACATCGATTTTCTTAAAAACGTTTCATCAACTTTACATATATAAAGAGCCAAAGAAATTGGTAAACCTGCCTAATATTGTGTAGGGCCCGAGCGAGCACGCAAGTGCCGCAAGACGACATGGCATAGGTCGACTCATGTCTGAAGTAGTGTTGGAGGGAACTGACACTGTGAATCCTGCAGGGCTATCCATAAATTCGCAACAGTGCGAGGGGGTGGAAATAGATCTCTTCTGAACAGCACATTGCAAGGCATCCCAGATATGCTCAATAATGTTAATGTCGGGTAGTCTGCTGGACAGCGAAAGTGTTTTAACTCAGAAGACTATTCCTGAGGCCACTCTGTAGCAATTCTGGGCGTGTGGGATGTCGCATTGTCCTGCTGGATTTGTCCAAGTCCATCGGAATACACAATGGACATGAATTGACGCAGGTGATCAGACAGGATGCTTACGTACGTGTCACCTGTCAGAGATGTATCTAGACGTATCAGTCCAACTGCACACGCCCCACACCATTACAGAGCCTCCACCAGCTTGAAAAGTCCCCTGCTGACATGCAGGGTCCATGGATTCATGAGGTTGTCTCCATAGCCGTAAACGTCCATTCATTCGATACAATTTGAAACGAGACTCGTCCGATCGGCTAACATGTTTCCAGTCATCAACAGTCCAATGTCGGTGGTGATGGGCTGAGGCGAGGCGTTAAGCTTTGCGTCGTGCAGTCACCAAGGGTACACGAGTGGCCCTTCGGCTCAGAAAGCCTATGTCAATGATGTTTCGGCGAATGGTTCGCACGCTGACACTTGTTGATGGGCCGAGGCGAGGCGTTAAGCTTTGCGTCGTGCAGTCACCAAGGGTACACGAGTGGCCCTTCGGCTCAGAAAGCCTATGTCAATGATGTTTCGGCGAATGATTCGCACGCTGACACTTGTTGATGGGCCAGCTTTGAAATCTGCAGCATTTTCGGAAGGGTTGCACTTCCGTCACGTTGAACGATTCTTTGCAGTCGTCGTTGGTCTCGTTCTTGCAGGATCTTTTTCCCACCGCAGCGATGTCGGAGATTTGATGTTTTACCGGATTCCTGATATTCACGGTACACTCGTAAAATGGTCGTATCCCCACTTCATCGCTACCTCGGAGATGCTGTGTTCCATCATTCGTGCGCTGACTATAAAACCACGTTCACACTCACTTAAATCTTGATAACCTGCCATTGTAGTGCGCCAGACACTTATCTTACATAGGTGTTACCGACCGCAGCGCCGCATTCTGCCTCTTGTAGAGAGGAGTGAGTACATAATAGTTTGAATAGTAACCCATGTCCGGAAACGCACCGATTCCGTTCTACGACGGTTTCAGTTTACATGTGTAACACGCCCACGACTGCTAAGGGAAAGAGGAAAGTCTCAGAGTTGCTTGGCCTGGTATGCAACAAGGCAGAAAGGATGACGTGCCTACGTTAGGTGGTCACCTAATGTCTGTTGTGACGCATCAGTACTGATCTCTGGTGGTTACTTTTGTTTGGGAATAATGTAAACACCTAATGATTAAGTGTCAATACAAACAGATGTGCTTAAGTGATAAATTGATGTTTCGTTATGTTTCCTTTCGAATTTTTACCTAATAATTGTTCTGCGTCACGCCTAATTCAATTTTCAAGCAAGCATCTGAACTGAAACCGCCAGCGGACAAGGGCTCCTACTCGAAATATCACTCCCCTCTACAAGTCCTCAAAGTTTATAACGGGAATTTCTGAATGCTAGAGACAGAGAGAGAGAGAGAGAGAGAGAGAGAGAGAGAGAAGGCGATGGGGTGGGGGCAGGATGGAGGGAGGCACAGGTCCCAATTTCTTCGTGCGTGTTGCGGCATAACAACTTCTTCGAAGTTCGCATGCCCCGTCTGTGTTAATATTGGGGCAATATCACAATGTCACCAGGCATGCGAAGTCTCGCAATATAAAACCGCTAAGTAATTAACTGTAGTACGAAGGACGAGAACTGGAAATAAACTTCCTGGCTATATTCTTTTTCTCTTTAGTTCTATGATACTGCTGTAACATTCCTTGTAGTTTAGGATTTGTTTTAGAACGCGACGCGTGGTAAGGAAAAAATATTAATCAAGCTGTTCTCGGCGATATGGTGGTAGTGCAGCGACCCAGGGACACGAGGACAGGCTGCATGGTCGTCGTAGCGCAACTCGCGTGTTTTCTGTGCTTACGGAGACAGCTTCACTGTTTGGTGGCGGCACAAAATGGAACTACGAAATTGAATGTAAGGCAAGTGTAAAATCATTGCAGGTCATTGAAAATTTGTAACGAAATGTGCAAATTACATGCAAGATGCTCGCAACAGCGTTATCGACCAAAAACGTCTTAGTTCGTAACTGAATGTTGTGAGTCATGGCGCTGAAGTGTGGCCGATGTTATAGGGACAGTCAAACAAGCAGGCGGCATCGTTTCCACCAAACAGTGCGTACTACCGAGAAGCTAGATCTGCTACCTTACGTGCCGCAAGCTTGACCGCTGACTTCATACTTCACTCTGACGGCTGACTTAGCTGCTGACGATGACTTCACCGCGCTGCACCTCTGCGGACGCCTCCTAGCAGGAAAACACACTGAATTCTTGGCACAGTATGTTTCCAGTCAGGAATCATTTGAGCGTTGCTTTTATATGCTCGGAAGAAACGCGAAAAAATAGGGAGATCAGATGTCATTGGAGATTTAAAAAGCGATTATCTAATGCTGTACTTGATTCTCCTTACATTCTTACTGCATCAAAAGCACGTTTCCAGATTTTGTTGTTTAATGCGTGTCCCGTTCTGAAGCGTCGAGATAATTTACTGTCTTTACCGGCGATTCTGCTGATGCAACAAGCCCTCCTCGAAGCTACCATTACTCGTATTCTACTTACTAGGTGCTCACAGCGTACTGCTAAAATAATTCTTGCGTCTCGGATTGTACACAAACATCAAATTTTTCTAAAACGGATTTTGTCAAGTGGATTTGGGTGCTGCAAAACCCTAAACCACACGCAATTTTTACATTTTGTATAGATAGAAAATACAGCCAGTCCTTGTGCTTTAAATATTGATGTACAAACATTCTGCCGCAGAATGAATGAAATTTTCACTCTGCAGCGGAGTGTACGCAGACATGAAACTTCCTGGCAGATTAAAACTATATGCCGCACCGAGACTCGAAATCGGGACCTTTGCCTTTCGCGGGCAAGTGCTCTACCATCTTGCGCTACCCAAGCACGACTCACGACCCGTCCTCACAACTTTAATTCCACCAGTACCTCGTCTCCTAGCTTCCAGAATTCACAGAAGCTCTCCTGCGAAAATTGCAGAACTAGCACTCCTGGGAGAAAGGATATTGCGGAGACATGGCTTAGCCACAGCCTGGGGGATATTGGCAGAATGAAAATTTGCACTCTGCAGCGGAGTGAGCACTGATATAAAACTTTCTGGCAGATTAAAACTGTGTGCCTTTCTTCCAGGAGTGCCAGTTCTGTAAGGTTCGCAGGAGAGCTTCTATGAAGTTTGGAATGTACGAGACGAGGTATTGGCTCAACTACAGCTGTGAGGACGGGTCGTGAGTCGTGTTTGGGTAGCTCAGATGGTAGAGCACTTGCCCGCGAAAGGCAAAGGTCCCGAGTTCGAGTCTCGGTCCGGCACACCGTTTTAATCTACCAGGAAGTTTCATTCTGCCGCAGCTCTTACCATGCTTTCCCTTATTCGTCCCAAGAGAAGTCTAGGCTGGTTCTTTAAAAAACCACCTGGACAGTTTCATTTGCATTTGGTCTCAGTAGCTCCGTTGAAGAATCTGGATCTTCAAAATAATGTAATAATCTTAAGAACATTACGTCCGCTGGAACTCATCCTGCCTTACTACCAAACTGACATAGAAACGCACTGGACCTTGCGCTAAAACGATCCAGGACTCGTACAACCATTTACACTTCACTTGAACGAGCTGGAAGACAAAATTGATCTTTGTCTAAAACCTTCTTTCGCCAGAAGTTACAATTATCTTGCTCAAAAGTTTCGAAAATCAGATAAATTACACAGTTTTTATTTTAATGCGTTTATGGTTCCAATGATAAATTTTCCGGAAAAACTAAGTTCCAGTAAGAGGATCCCCCAGTAAAACATCTGACAGTACGTCTGAATATTTCTGGTCTCATTAAAGTTAGCAGTTTCATAATGAACTTCAGACAGTAAACTTCCACAAAAGCTCCCTTGGTGTTTATTAGATGCTTACATATCTAATGGTTCTCAAATAGCATTCATCTGTGAATAGCTTTTCTGGCTTTTAGTTTGGCAGACTGAAGAAAGTTATGTTTATCACCTACGTGAGATGTTACTTCGTAAAGGAAAGCGTTCGGCGTTCTGTGGGTGGGGGCTTCTGTACAAAAGTATTTCCGTTATGTGACGGCCGGTGTGGCCGTGCGGTTCTAGGCGCTTCAGTCTGGAACCTCCTGATCACTACGGTCGCAGGTTCAAATCCTGCCTCGGGCATGGATGTGTGTGACGTCCTTAGGTTAGTTATGTTTAAGTAGTTCTAAGTTCTAGGGGACTGATGACCACAGATGTTAAGTCCCATAGTGCTCAGAGCCATTTCCGTTATGCGTAACATACACCTAGACTATCTCCGTCTGGAGTTTTTGAACGTTTTGTGACTCTCTAGTTCCGACTAAACATATCGATGACAATTCCTTGAAGCTCTTGGAATTAGCATCAGGCTGCTCCTTGCACACATCTACAGGCATACGAGAACGTCGCAACGCAGACTGCTCCAAATGCATACCACTTGGAATGTGTTTCTGTGTGCAAGTAATATCGTTGTTATTTAAAACAGTGAAGATGACTTCCAAAGGTCAGTATACCAGCTGAACTGACCCCCTCCTTCCCTCCAACCAACCCCTCCCCACATACTCATACTTCCCTTTGTTACCCAATTAACTACTTCTTCATGCCTTAGGACGTATATTATGAAGATATCACATTATAGTCAAGTTCTCCTACAGAGCTCTTTTCTTCCCCATTCTATTCAGTATCCCTTCATTACTTGTTAGATATACTCATCTAATCTTCAGCATGTCGTGTATCTCTACACATCACTACCGTTTATTATTTTCTTATCTGTATAATTTCTCACTCACGTTTCACTTTCCTGTAGGACTAGTCTTCAAACAAGTATTTCAGAATAGTCTTCCTAACAAGACATATTTTTTTTTGTTATTGCAACTCGGCATTTTACACCCTCTTTACTGCCTGTATAACAAAACTTTGTTCTATTCTTCTAGTTTCAGCGTCTCATTTCCTAATTACCACCCTCAGTATCACCTGACTTAGAACGGTTGCATTCCATTACCCTCGTTTTGCTTTTGTTGACGTTCACCTCACGTCCTCATTCCAAGAAACGATTCATTCCGTTCATGTGATCTTACAAGAGCTTTGCAGTTTGTGACAGAATTACAATGTCCCTGCAAATGTTAAAGTTTCTATTTCTTCTCCCTGGAGTCTGATTCATTTTACAGACTGTTCCATGGTTTACATTACTGCTTGCTATAGGCTACAACTCTGTCTCACTCCCTTCTTGACTATTGATCTCATTTCCTGTCCTTCAGCTTTTAGAATTTCTATACAAGTTGTGCCAGTTAGATTTTTGCTCCCTGTATTTATCCGTGATAAGTTTGGAATTTCGAAGAATGTATTCCAGTCAACAATGGCAGACACTTGTTGCAAATCCACAAATTTTTTATACACTGAGGTGACAAAAGTTATGGGATAGCGATATGCAAGTATAAAGATGGCAGTGCATTGTCGAAGCTGTCATTTGTATTCAGGTGATTCATATGAAAACGTTTCCGACTTGATTATAGTCGCACGACGGGAACTAACAGACTTTGAAGGCGGAGTGGTAGCTGGAGCTAAACGCATGGGACATTCCATTTCGGAAGTCTTTACGGAATCCAATATTCCGAGATCCACAGCGTCAAGAGTGTGCCGAGAGTACCAAATTTAAGGCATTACCTCTCAACACGGACAACGCAGTGGCCGACGGCCTTCACTTACCGATCGAGAGCAGCGGCGTTTGCATAGAGTTGTCAGAACTAACAGACAAGCAGTAGTGCGTTTAATAACCACAAAAATCAATGTGGTACTTACGACGAACGTATCTGTTAAGACCGTGCGGCCAAATTTCGCGTTAAAGTGCTATGGCAGCAGAGATGCGAGTGTCTTTGCTAACAGCACGACAGTAACTGCAGCGCCTCTCGTGGGCTCGTGACCATGTCGGTTGGACCCTAGACTAGTGGAAAACCGTGGGCTGGCCAGATGAGTTTCCATTTTAGTTAGCAAGAGCTGATGGTAGTGTTAGAGTGTGGCGCAGACCCCGCGGTCTCATGGACCCAAACCGTCAACAAGGCATTGTGCAAGCTTGTGGTGGTTCCATTATGGTGTGGACTGTGTTCACAAGGAATGGACTGGGTCCTCTGGCCCAACTGAAACGATCACTGACTAGAAATGGTTATGTTCGGCTACTTGGAGACCATATGCGGCCATTCACGGACTTCATGTTTCCAAACAACGATGTCATGTCACCGGGACGCAACTGTTCGTGATTGGTTTGAAGAACATTCTGGACAATTCGAGTGAACGATTTGGCCACTCATATCACCCGACATGAATACCACCGAACATTTATGGGACATAAGCGAGAGGTCAGTCCGTCCACAACATCCTGCACCGACAACAGTTTCGCGATTAAGGACGATTATAGGGGCAGCATGGCTCAGTATTCCTGCAGGGTACTTCAACGACTTGTTGAGTCCACGTCAAGTTGAGTTGCTGCACTACACCGGGCAAAATGAGAACCGACACGATATTAGGGGGCATTCCATGACTTTTGTCACCTTATTCTATGTGGAATCATCTTCCTTCAGTCTAAAAATGTTTCAAATGGCTCTGAGCATTATGGGACTTAACAGCTGAGGTCATCAGTCCCCTAGAACTCAGAACTACTTAAACCTAACTAACCTAAGGACATCACACACAACCATGCCCGAGGCAGGATTCGAACCTGCGACCGTAGCGGTCGCGCGGTTCCAGACTGAAGCGCCTAGAGCCGCTCGGCCACTCCCTTCAGTCTAACTTGCAGTCAAAGCTTCAACATCGACTCTCCGGAACTGAAACTGATCCCCCCACCCATGCAGCACGTTGACTACTACCGGTAGTCCTTTGCGCTACACATCGTAGTTACACCTCTATCGACGAAGAAATCGTTGATCGGTATCTCTCTCTGCCCTTCTATATTACTGAAATACTTTTTGTGAGAGTCACCACACTCGCACTGAGGTACGAGGCAAAGGCACCCCTCTGTTACTAATTACGATCGCCCTGGAAGCAATCCGACTGTCCTGAGACACATGCGGGATCCGACCTCTCGACTGGAAACAGAAAAATAACAGTATATGCTTATATGAGTTCGTACGCTTCCACGGCGGACATCAATTTGGATTAAGTAATTTTAGGTATTGGGCCGCGTCATTGTAAATATTAAAACAACCAAACAGCCGACGTTTCGGGAGACTTGTTATGGTCCTCTTCAGGGTGGTTTACTGCAGTATATTAATGAATGTCATTTTCAGTTATTTGGTGGCTGGCGATGTCACATATCTCAGATATCGTTGGACAATTCGGAGAGATTTTTATGGAGGGTTTGGCTGTACGCTATTTGTGTGCTATCCTGGTGGCTGACTGGAAGGCAACTCTAGTAGCTGACTGGCAGAAGGTAGCGTATTGCCAGTATGTTGTCTGTGACACTCTGACAACATGCGCGATTTGTTAAGGCCCACTAAGAAAACCGTCAATGCTCTCCACTCTGAAGGGGTCTAAGACATTCGGTGTGAATGCGACATCTGCATACTGGTGAAACCTGGAGATCCACAGTCACTTGCATTTCGGAGCATGAACGTTACGTACGACTGGGACGGAACAAGTCAGCTGTAGCTGAACAGCAACAAAAATGTGACCGTCCTATAAATTTTCTAGAACGTCGCGTGGATGCAGGAACGGAAAATAAGAGACGCTAACGAAATAATTAAAAACCCTAACTACATGAACAGAGAGGACTGCTATAAGTTACCTAAAGCCTGGCTGCCAGATAGCATCGCTTGATGCGGGTTTAACAGTAGGCCGCGACACGACTGCCGTGCGGCCTTAACGTCTCGTTGCAGGAAGACACTACCCCCTGGATACCAGCTGCCGATTTGCTACTGTCTTCCAGTCACTAACGAGAGATTGCCTACCAATCACCAGTGTGGCACAGCCAGCAGACAACCTACCAATCACCCTCTAGGGTTGGTGTCTAGCAATCAGGGTAATACAGGCAAAAGCGTACCGTACAGCTACCCCCCTCCATAACACACTCTTTAACTTGTCCAGTGACATCTCAGATATGTGATGTCGGCAGCCACCAGATAATCGAAAATGATAATACATAAAGGTAGACATTCCCTGAGGAGGACCGCAGCAAGTCGGTCGATACTTCGGCAATTTAGATTTTTTTAGTAGTTTACAATGACGCGCTATTTACCTAAAATTATTTTATCCAAAATAAACGCTTGGTCTCCAACACGCATTTTGCGAAGTCTTTGGCAATCTCGTGAATATAGAGATACGAAAGAATAAAGTCACATCAAAATCAATAACTCAGGTTCTCATAAAATTAATACGGCCAGTGTCAATTTGCATAAGATCATTTTGGGTACTAGGCCGCGCCATTATGAAACACGAAAGGAATTAAGAAGCCGACATTTCGACCGGCTTTGTAGCGGTGTTCATCAGACCAACATTCTTGAGCACAAATGTTCCACATCGCTCTGTTCGAAATTATAAGAGCAACGTATCCTGATACGTCAACAGGTCGAGCCCTGTTTTGTGGAGTATCATCAGTCATCACTGAGGGCGAGAGTGGTGCTCGGCAGTGAATGGCGCTTCTGTGTCGCTGGCCGCAGGTGGAGAGCGCTCTGGCCGCAGCTAATGCTCTCCTCTCCACAGCTGGGGTGCGGCGAGTGCCTGTGTGAAAATTATAACTGCAGTGCTTGTCAGCGTGGCCGCGTCCACAGCTAACACGACCTACTTAAAAATAGCTGGCGACACCCTATGTGCAGGGCGTTAACCAAATAGTTGCACGTAAGCTTGCTTACATGTGAAACCTGACAAGGAAATGTTTACTGTTATATCCACAAAAGAATACAACTACTACACGAGTGCAGGTTGTAATGGTACTTGAATTACGTAACCATTACGGCACCTCACCTGAACCTCTCGATACCAGTAATATTCTACGGTGTTTCTGTAAAGTAGTTAACATATTTCTGAGACAACATTCAGATTTGATTTCATTTGTGATACATCGATATGTTTATATTGCAATGATATTATTCTTATGTGTGTTTTTTCTTTTGTCACTATGATCTTTGACGTACTTGTAACTCTGATTTTTGGGCGCGTAAGCGATTATTAGTTAGTTGTTAAGTTGTTAGAGAGACGGACCTTGCAAAGGTCAAGTCTTGGACGTCATGTTGGAAAGACGCGTAACGTAGTCAGTTAATAAAATGTCAACTTTAACAGTGACTGTGAGGAAGATGTTTTCAAGTATGTTTTGTATTGTGAAGTGATGATTGTGTGTCAAGTGATATTGCAATAAAAGCAATTAAAAAGAAGTGTAACTTAAATTCGGAGTGCTGATTGCTTTTTTTACATCACCATTGTCCTGCAAAAGTGTAATCTTCAAGAATGGTTTGTGAAGCGCATCTACAAAACTTTTGAATATAGCAGGATAAAACCTAGGCCTCGTTGCATCCGAGCTTTGGATCATAACCACCTAGATTTTCGACGATTGAGCCATGATAATACAACGAGACCAGCGTGGGAAACACAAAAAGATGAGTGCCTAGTTTTTTCATTATTACATGAAATGACTTTATTAACTGTGCTCTAATAACACCTTCCACATAATAACTTAGTTGTTGCCCGAATATGCAGTATTTAGCAGCGTGAGCAACACCACAATCGTTATTAAATTCTGACCTTTGTTGTGGTAGGGTTGTTAGAAGTTCCGTCACCACATTCGATAAAATAAGTCACAATAAAAGAAAAACGACGCGAATTCCATCGGAACACACATTTTAAAACATGGCAGAATCAAAAATTACAGCTCAGGCTTTAAAAAAATTAAATCGTTGTACTGTAAGGTGGAAAAATTTTGCATGTTTATTAGGCTGTTGGCATTCTGCCCGGACAGTTGGATGCACAGTTACTTTTCAGAAGAAACCGAAAACACTGGCTGAAAGAAGTACTCAGAAACAGAGACGAAGGACTCTTCCTGAAATTAGCTGCACACCTGAGAGATAATTTTTACCCTTTAAATCGACGAGCTTCTCAACAAAAATGTCAGAGACACACACACACACACACACACACACACATAATCGTGAATGCGGAAGCAAGAAAAAAGAATTCGCTAGTAATTTTGTTATCGTGACCACAAAGGATATATCGATAAACTGGTAAGTGGACAGAAGTAACTATCAAAGTGGTATCATCTCGAAAGTAAGTTACATATCCTCAGATTCAGGTGAAGCTGTGGTTTCGTTGCAGCTGGCAGACCGCATGCAGTTGGTGACGTATGTATGCTGGGAGTGGCTAGAAGCCTGTGTGACGATGGGAGCGGCACGAGCGCAGCAAAGGTTACAGGGCAGCAGCGGGCCTAAAGGTCTCTCCCAGCCCCAGGGCGAGACTCCCGGAAAAACAACCCTTAAAGCTGTAGCCAGGGCGTTAGTAAAGTGAAAACCATGCACTCGTCACGTTAGTGTTCCTTGCACTCACTTACTGTGGGTGGATTCGCCTCACAGCATCCGCTTGCTCTGTCGGGTACAGGTGGCAGATCAGACATGTGCTTGTGCTATTGGTCTTAATGTTAGCGAACTTCAAAGATACACCAGCTGATGGCGATCGTATTTAGCATTAAACCCTGAAATGTTTCATGAATTCAAAGCTTTCAGTGGAAGACTCATTTCCGACATCGTAAAGACATGCTTCAAAAGGTCACAGATTACACAGACATGCTGGATTATGACGAAATACGTTTTTACGGCTGCTGACAGAAATATGATGAAAATTATGCGAAGTATGATCGGTCGGAATGCACTAGGCTTTAATAAGGTGACAGCTTGTGACGAAAACTGTTTGATCTTGGTTCAAACATATAACTCACTGATGTACCCGGAATCAAAGACCTGCACGTAAATACTTTAACGAGCCTTAGAAACTTACAATAAAGTAATGAATATATTATTTTGGTAAAAAAGTGGGTCAATCCTCACAGAGTTTCTGGAATAATATTGAGCATATCTGCAAAAGATTAATCACACATTATAAACGAAGGCAAGGACATTACACTGTTTCAGTTTCTTCGACATAATCATATAGCGATTTGTGCCTGCATTTATATAAAACTATACATATGGAAAAATTAGAATAATATATTAATACCTTCAGCTGCTGACGAGCGTTGATATATATCAACGGGGACAGGAGAAAATGTGTGCCCCAACCGGGACTCGAATTCGGACTTGGTAAGAATGTCTTCCCCGAGTAATGAGTGTGTTGGATAGGGACACTACGAATGTAGTGTGTGGACATATAAGGTGAGAATGTGGGTCTCGCGGGAGGCGGGCGCGAGATAGTCCCTGTAGTAGCACAATCCTCTGTGCCCTCGGTGGCTCGGATGGATAGAGCGTCTGCAATGTAAGTAGGAGATCCCTAGTTCGAGTCCCGGTTCGGGCACACATATTCACCTGTCCCCGTTGATATATATCAGCTGAAGGTATTTATATATAATTCTAATTTCGTTCTAGAAGGCTGCAGGTCATCAATGGCGTCTGTTCTTTCGGACATGTCCGAAAGAACGGACACCATATCCATATAAGTATATGGAAAAAGATTTTTGAAGAGCTACCAGTGTTTTCTCATCTTTTGGACTATAATTGGTTTCAGAACATATAATTCAACTGTCTCACGACTAGAAATACGTATAGTGTAACAAAAATTAAAGTCTTTTTAACAAGTGAAAGTCAGTTTCTTAAACACCCGACGTAAATTATTGTATTCAGCTCGTGGGATGGCTCAAAATGGTTCTGAGCACTATGCGACTTAACTTCTGAGGTCATCAGTCGCCTAGAACTTAGAACTAATTAAACCTAACTAACCTAAGGACATCACACACATCCATGCCCGAGGCAGGATTCGAACCTCCGACCGTAGCGGTCTCTCGGTTCCAGACTGTAGCGTCTAGAACCGCACGGCCACTCCGGCCGGCTCTTGTGGGATGTTATTGCTGCTTTTGTATTCAGTCCAAAGATCTATTTGATTAATTGACTGATTGCTTGCTTGCTTGGGGGGAGAGGGGATTAAGGAGCTAAACAGTGAGGTTATCCAGTGCCACCGTCAAAGGATAGTTCACATGGAGGTATTGACACCAACCAGAAATCTTATCGAATTATGATAGTTCGTAGGAATGGTATACTCGAGACGCCAAAACTAATGTTGATACCAGAGATGATGAATAATTGTATAACAGATAAAAGATTATGTATCTGGCCAGTCTTTCAACCCCCCTCCGCCCACCAGGCTTATATACGGTAGGAGGAGCCAGCCCCCGTCCGACCCTCCAACGATCCTACACAGGATAATTACAGTAACGGAATAAATAATAAATAAATAAATCCTTCTAGCCCGGTGGAGAGTAGGTATGGAATATCAAAAGTAAACAGGGTAAATCCGTAACTAACGCTGCTACAACAGTAAAATAACCTGAAACAATAAATAATATATGACATCTAATGAAGCTGATGAATCGCATACCTGATAAATTTTTCCGTGCGCTCAATAATCAAGACTGCCATAAACCAATAAACCAAATCTAGTATTCTACAATAACACTTTCACAAAGCTCACCTTTAAAAAACGGGGTCGATTCGATGGAAAGAAAATATGAGTAACTTGCACAGCCATGACATATCATCTCTTCCTACATCTCGAGGCTCCCCTTCGATGCTTTGGTCTATCAAAGCGAAACACATTTGGCCAAAAACAGGAAAACCAAATAACTGTCACATACAAAGTTTCTCCACACCATCATCATTATGAGACGTCGATGTGCGGAAGGAAATACTTTCCACGGCCTTGGGACGAACAAACGGAAAGCTGCAACAATCTGGCGACCATGCGGCACGGGTGTAGCGCTTGCAGCAGTAGCTATGCTTTATCCATGCTTGTTTAAAAATATTTTAGCGTTGGAAATCCAACAGCCTGGAGAATGTTCTAAAGTACTGTGATATACAGATATTATGGTTTATATCTAGGTTTAAATTTGAAACTATAAAAATATAGTAGCTTAAATGAATTATTAAAAAAAGCAGATCCTACTGATAAAGGCGCAATTCTAAATCGCTAGGAACTTTAAGCATAAACACAAATACAAAATAACAAAAAGACGCTACTCTGATAAAACCACCAATCAAACAAACTTATTTTTTCTTCACTTTCCGTAAATGTCAGATGACATTCGAAGATAATACCTAACAGCTAAGAGAGAAGATAATAACGTGAATGTGTGTGTGTGTGTGTGTGAGAGAGAGAGAGAGAGAGAGAGAGAGAGAGAGAGACAGACAGACAAAAACGGAGGATTAGCTTAGACGAATTCGTCTATTTCCCCCAGAAGACAATAGATGGCGTCGAAATGAGCCATGAAGAACGAAAAAAAGATGTAAACCATATAAAAATGGTAGCCGGAAGCTTTCCTTTTGACGTAGCCGCGAAATATTCTTGTCATTGTCTTAGAATGTAATCTACGAAAATTGGTAGCGCATTGACTAAAGAGCTTGCCTATCGAATTTCATGCGCATAGTACATTTTTTTCCCCTCTATCGAATCAACAACGACTCGAAAGTTAAACTGAAACTACTCTTTGTAACAGTCATGTGGCAGACAGACACGAATGTCATTCCAGCAATATCCACGCTGTTTCGTTCTCTCTCTTTCTCGATTCACTGCCGACGACCTAATTCGATTTCCCGTAATGCAGTCACGGAATGCAATTTTTTCGACACGAAGCGCTGCGAACGATACAGATAGAGAGGATATTAGGTTAAGAGTTAAATTCAATATCTGCGTTCTCGCTTCGGCGAAACGCGCTCTGAGCCGGCTCACACGCACACTTCGAGCCCGTCGCCCCCATAGCCCACCTTCCAGGAAATGTTTCCATCGCTCGCTATACAGGGCAAGTGCTACATCTACATTTACATATATACTCCGCTAGCCACCAAGCGGTGTGTGGCGGAGGGCACAATTCGCGCCAAAGTCATATTTCCCTCCGTATGTTCTACTCGCGGATCGCGCGAGGGAAAAACGACTGTCTGAACGCCTCAGTACGAGCTCTAATTTCCCTTATCTGAATGGTGATCATTGCGCCGTTTGAAAGTTGGTGGTAATAATATATGCTCAACATCCTCGGCGAAGATCGGATTTCGGAATTTAGTGAGCAGCCCCTTCCGCTTACAGCGCCGTCTAATTGCAAGTGTGTTCCACTTCAAACTTTCTATGAGATTTGTAACGCTCTCACGATGGCTAAATGTACCAGTCATGAATCTTGCCGCTCTTCTTTGGATATTCTCAATCTCTTGAATCAGACCCAACTGGTAGGGGTCCCATACAGACGAACAGTACTCTAAGAATGGACGAACTAAAGTATTGTAAGCAATTTCCCTTGTTGAAGGACTGCATTGCTCCAGGATTCTACAATAAACCGCAATTTAGAGTTCGCCTTGCCCGTTACATGTGTAAACTGATAGTTCCATTTGAGATCATTTCGAATAGTCGCACCCAGATACTAGACGGACGTTACCGCTTCCAAAGACTGGCCATTTACTTTCTACTCGTACATTATTGGGGATTTTCGCTTTGTTACACGCAGTAGGTTACACTTACTAATAGAGAGGATAACTGCAGTCATTACACCACGACTTTATTTTCTGTAAATCCTCATTGATTTGTTCACAACTTTCGTGTGATACTGCTTTCCTGTAGACTACAGCATCATCGGCAAACAGTCTAATGCCCCTGTCAACACCATCAACCAGATCGTTTACGTAAATCGTAAAAAGCAGCGGACCTACTACACTGCCCTGGGGCACACCTGAAGTTACGCTTGTTTCTGTTGAAGTCACCCTGTTCAGAACGACATACTGCTTCCTGTCTATTAGAAAACTATCTATCCAACCGCATATGTTATCGGATAGGCCGCAAGCGCGCAATTTTGGAGCAAGCGACATTACGGAACTGAGTCGAACGCCTTTAGAAAGTCGAGAAATATGGCATCAGCCTTGGAGCCGATATCTAGAGCCTGTTGTATATCATGCACAAAGAGGGCCAGGTGTGTTTCGCATGACCGCTGTTCCCCAAGACCGTGCTGGTATTGCAGATGAACTTCTCAGAGTCTAGAAAGGTTATTATGTCTGCTACAACAAATCGATGTCAGTGAAAAGTCTGCAGGAAACGGCCTCGCACCAAACCTGTAGCATTACCCTACTTGCCTGTGCTCATATGCTTCCAGTAGCTGCGCCTTCGTCAGATATTGCTGAAAAGTAACTGCCGAAATTAGACCAATTCAAATCATGTTGTCCATTGCACGTTTACAGTGCAAATCCCTTTAATTGCACTTTGATATTACTTATCCTACTGTTTATGGCCAGATCGAGTCTCATTTGCTATAATTTATGCCTAGATAAAGGGTAAGCCACATACTACACTCTGTTGATATCCTATAACTTGGTTGTTCGAGTGCAGTAATTTAAGTGAGACATACTGATTCACATTAACTAAGCAAATTATTAACACTATTAACACGTTCCTAATTACACTGTACTCGTGTTACGGAAGCAACTACTGTGTTTAGGAACGCGAATGGTATGAGATCCAGGCGGATGACCCATATCGAAACTGTCATAGTACTTGAAGTCATAGGAACCAATCGTCCAGTGTAACACGAGCTTAGAGATCGCATGTGATAATGCATGGGCCGAGTCTTCTGAAGTATCCAAAAACAAGGCAAAATGTTTTCTTTCGTTCAGGCGTGTGTTACTACTCAGTATACAGCCTTTTTATTTACAGTTTGTGTTTTTGGTGCCACCAGCAGAACCACTGCTACCCGATCCGCCTGTTACGGAAACTTTGCGCTGCGCGGGATTACCCGAGCGGTCTTAGGCGTTGCAGTCATGGACTGTGCGACTGATCCCGGCGGAGGTTCGAGTCCTCCCTCGGGCATGGGTGTGTGAGTTTGTCATTAGGATAATTTAGGTTAAGTAGTGTGTAAGCTTAGGGACTGATGACCTTAGTAGTTAAGGCTCATTATGTCTGTCATGCAAATCGATACGGAGGAGTCGCTTTCTTTCAAAATAGGAATCTTTCCACTGTCCCACACAACGTATTAGATAATTTCAAAACGTATAAGCTGTAGCACCAGGCAATATATATATACCAGTACCTGAGAGCCAGTGCAGAAAAAAATATATCACACTCAATCGATAACCTGCTGCATTCCCGGAAGTCCGAAGTCAACAATGTGGAAAGGCCATAAACAGCCCGGCACCCAGGACTGATGGGAGCATTCGGATGCATCTATGAAAAGTGTCACCAAAAGAAATCACAGCCGCTTTGCAAACGCCAATTAATACCACATCAAATTAAAACTCATACCAAACGAATGGAGGACAGTAAAATTCGCAATGATGCTCAAGTCAAGCAAAGCCACACATAGAAACAAACTCACATAAACGAAGTCCCATAAGATTTCACACACACATTTGAACATTTTCTTGAAACTTTGCGCTCAGTCGTCAAAAAAAGCTAACAGGCCTAATAAAAACCTATAAACATGCAGAAAAAGAACACCTCATCCCGTAATTACCAGCTGCTTTAAGATTTAGCCATGTTACAGTCGATTAGCACTTAGAATCTACACCAGATTTTAAAAGGGCTAAATTTAACCTACTGTGTAACAATTCTTAATACCTAGTTAGCTTTCGATCCTATTTTGCATCATGGTATTACAAATTTATAATCGTCCGAGGTTTGATGCGGCCCGCCACGAATTCCTTTCCTGTGCCAACCTCTTCATCTCAGAGTAGCACTTGCAACCTACGTCCTCAATTATTTGCTTGACGTATTCCAATCTCCGTCTTCCTCTACAGTTTTTGCCCTCTACAGCTCCCTCTAGTACCATGGAAGTCATTCCCTCATGTCTTAGCAGATGTCCTATTATCCTGCCCCTTCTCCTTATCAGTGTTTTCCACATATTCCTTTCCTCTCCGATTCTGCGTAGAACCTCCTCATTCCTTACCTTATCAGTCCACCTAATTTTCAACATTCGTCTATAGCACCACATCTCAAATGCTTCGATTCTCTTCTGTTCCGGTTTTCCCACAGTCCATGTTTCACTACCATACAATGCTGTACTCCAGACGTACATCCTCAGAAATTTCTTCCTCAAATTAAGGCCGGTATTTGATATTAGTAGACTTCTCTTGGCCAGAAATGCCTTTTTTGCCATAGCGAGTCTGCTTTTGATGTCCTCCTTGCTCCGTCCGTCATTGGTTATTTTACTGCCTAGGTAGCAGAATTCCTTAACTTCATTGACTTCGTGACCATCAATTCTGATGTTAAGTTTCTCGCTGTCCTCATTTCTACTACTTCTCATTACCTTCCTCTTTCTCCGATTTACTCTCAAACCATACTGTGTACTCATTAGACTGTTCATTTCGTTCAGCAGATCATTTAATTCTTCTTCACTTTTACTCAGGATAGCAATGTCATCAGCGAATCGTATCATTGATATCCTTTCACTTTGTATTTTAATTCCACTCCTGAACCTTTCTTTTATTTCCATCATTGCTTCCTCGATGTACAGATTGAAGAGTAGGGGCGAAAGGCTACACCCTTGTCTTACACCCTTCTTAATACGAGCACTTCGTTCTTGATCGTCCACTCTTATTATTCCCTCTTGGTTGTTGTACATATTGTATATGATCAGTCTCTCCCTATAGCTTACCCCTACTTTTTTCAGAATCTCGAACAGCTTGCACCATTTTATATTGTCGAACGCTTTTTCCAGGTCGACAAATCCTATGAAAGTGTCTTGATTTTTCTTTAGCCTTACTTCCATTATTAGCCGTAACGTCAGAATTGCCTCTCCCGTCCCTTTACTTTTCCTAAAGTCAAACTGATCGTCACCTAGCGCATTCTCAATTTCTTTTCCATTCTTCTGTATATTATTCTTGTAAGCAGCTTCGATGCATGAGCTGTTAAGCTGATTGTGCGATAATTCTCGCACTTGTCAGCTCTTGCCGTCTTCGGAATTGTGTGGATGATGCTTTTCCGAAAGTCAGATGGTACGTCGCCAGACTCATATATTCTACACAACAATGTGAATAGTCGTTTTGTTGCCACTTCCCCCAATGATTTTAGAAATTCTGATGGAATGTTATCTATCCCTCCTGCCTTATTTGACCGTAAGTCCTCCAAAGCTCTTTTAAATTCCGATTCTAATACTGGATCCCCTATCTCTTCTAAATCGACTCCTGTTTCTTCTTCTATCACATCAGACAAATCTTCACCCTCATAGAGGCTTTCAATGTATTCTTTCCACCTATCTGCTCTCTCCTCTGCATTTAACAGTGGAATTCCCGTTGCACTCTTAATGTTCCCACCGTTGCTTTCAATGTTACCAAAGGTTGTTTTGACTTTCCTGTATGCTGAGTCTGTTCTTCCGACAATCATATCTTTTCCGATGTCTTCACATTTTTCCTGTAGCCATTTCGTCTTAGCTTCCCTGCACTTCCTATTTATTTCATTCCTCAGCGACTTGTATTTCTGTATTCCTGATTTTCCCGGAACATGTTTGTACTTCCTCCTTTCATCAATCAACTGAAGTATTTCTTCTGTTACCCATGGTTTCTTCGCAGCTACCTTCTTTGTACCTAAGTTTTCCTTCCCAACTTCTGTGATGGCCCTTTTTAGAGATGTCCATTCCTCTTCAACTGTACTGCCTACTGCGCTATTCCTTATTGCTGTATCTATAGCGTTAGAGAACTTCAAACGTATCTCGTCATTCTTTAGTACTTCCGTATCCCACTTCTTTGCGTATTGATTCTTCCTGACTAATGTCTTGAACTTCAGCCTACTCTTCATCACTACTATATTGTGATCTGAGTCTATATCTGCTCCTGGGTACGCCTTACAATCCAGTATCTGATTTCGGAATCTCTGTCTGACCATGATGTAATCTAATTGAAATCTTCCCGTATCTCCCGGCCTTTTCCAAGTATACCTCCTCCTCTTGTGATTCTTGAACAGGGTATTCGCTATTACTAGCTGAAACTTGTTACAGAACTCAATTAGTCTTTCTCCTCTTTCATTCCTTGTCCCAAGGCCATATTCTCCTGTAACCTTTTCTTCTACCCCTTCCCCTACAACTGCATTCCAGTCACCCATGACTATTAGATTTTCGTCTCCCTTTACATACTGCATTACCCTTTCAATATCCTCATACATTTTCCGTATCTGTTCATCTTCAGCTTGCGACGTCGGCATGTATACCTGAACTATCGTTGTCGGTGTTGGTCTGCTGTCGATTCTGATTAGAACAACCCGGTCACTGAACTGTTCACAGTAACACACCCTCTGCCCTACCTTCCTATTCATAACGAATCCTACACCTGTTATACCATTTTCTGCTGCTGTTGATATTACCCGATACTCATCTGACCAGAAATCCTTGTTTTCCTTCCACTTCACTTCACTGACCCCTACTATATCTAGATTGAGCCTTTGCATTTCCCTTTTCAGATTTTCTAGTTTCCCTACCACGTTCAAGCTTCTGACATTCCACGCCCCGACTCGTAGAACGTTATCCTTTCGTTGATTATTCAATCTTTTTCTCGTGGTAACCTCCCCCTTGGCAGTCCCCTCCCAGAGATCCGAATGGGGGACTATTCCGGAATCTTTTGCCAATGGAGAGATCATCATGACACTTCTTCAATTACAGGCCACATGTCCTGTGGATACACGTTACGTGTCTTTAATGCAGTGGTTTCCATTGCCTTCTGCATCCTCATGTCGTTGATCATTGCTGATTCTTCCGCCTTTAGGGGCAATTTCCCATCCCTAGGACAAGAGAGTGCCCTGAACCTCTATCCGCTCCTCCGCCCTCTTTGACAAGGCCGTTGACAGAATGAGGCTGACTTCTTATGCGGGAAGTCTTCGGCCGCCAATGCTGATTATTTATCAAAATTTAGGCAGTGGTGGGGATCGAACCCGGGACCGAAGACGTTTTGATTAAATTAAAAATAAACTTGAGACAACCTAACCCTAGATAAGGTTTTAGAGGGGGTTGTCTCAGCAATAAGGGAAACGCCTGTACTTTGTTCACTCACTCACTCACATAACTGAAACAAGAACGAAACTGGGAAACACCATTTAATCTCAGATTTTATAAAATAATCTGTACTTTTAACAGCATAATAACATCGACGAAGACTTTGATTTCTATTTTACCAGAAGAGTGAAAACACTGATCAGGAGAACATGTAACTGAAATATTATTTTAAGTCACCTTTCCATGCCTATAAATTTCTTTCGCGGCCACTTTTAGGTATTAAAAACTTGAAAATCTCTCAGTTGGGTGTCATATGTTGCGAGAATTCTCAGCGACCACGTTCCGTAAACATTTTAAAAAAATTAAAAATTGAAAAAATTAAAGTCCGCAAGCGAGAGGAACGAAAGTAAAACTTTCACAACCGGAGACTTTATCGGTCAGAGCCAATGAATTGTTACCTACTTCTGCTCGAAGAGCCGTGTGCCTCATACTTCAGCATCGCCTGTTGCAATCTCGTATGCTGTGCGCTCTAGAATGAGTAGGATAGCTAAACAGACAGATTCAGCCAAAGCTGTTTAGTCTGTCCCATCTCTTAACTAAACAGCGTTAGTAAAATGATGATCCGATAAATAATTTTGCCGATCGCTTCCCTTTCCGACGGTTGATAAATGTTCAGTAATTTACCGAAACCCATTTTATGGATGGTTACGGAATGTGAAACACAAAACAGGGAAAAATACAAGCTCTTGTTACTAAGATCGATGCAAGTGCGAAAACTATTGTTTGGAATTGTCATTACCGTGGCAATTTCTACAGCTTCACGTTTATCTCATTTGATTGACAGCGTCACTGCAGAAGACAGACAATCGAAGCTGCCAACACAGTTGAGATAAACCGTTGTCGTCTGTTGTACGCGATTTCGTCTTTACTCATTCATTTTCATGAGAGGCGTGTAAGGCGGAAATTAAATCTGGAGCCCCGCTACAGAAAGCCAGGCGAAGCTGTCATTTATACAGCGACAATGCGAAGGTCCTCTCTTGGACGCTGCTTCCGTGCTGATGTCCCTTAAAGGGAGAAGAGTCGCGTTGACCCCCGTCAGGTACAAAACACCTCTGCGCTGAAGTTCGAGCCGCCCTTACAAAAGCCAGACAGCACTGCCCCCACAAGCAGAACAGACATTTCCATTCAGCTGTGGGCGATGTTCAAATATTTATTACGTCAAGTGAAGGGTTTTGAACAAATCTGATAATCGTGGGGTTGGACTATAATCTGTCTGTCCTGGAAACAACTCATTTGCTCTCCGTATCGTTCCTCAAGCGCTACGTAAATCCGCCAACCATAATGAGGACAAATCCTTTGCTCTAAAACTAGCCACAGACATTCGATAAGCTTTATATTTGAGCGTATGAGGGAGTATCATCCGGAAGTTCGTAAAATTATATATGAATGACCTTCACTGCGTAACAGTAGAGCCGCACCTTGTAATATTACGTTGTTGTTGTTGTGTTAAGGAACAATAAATGTTCCAAAGACTGTAATTATTCATTTAAAATGTGCACAAAAATTTGAGCATTTTTGATCAAAATAGCAAGCAATTAAAGGTCTTTACATAGATACTCAGGCAGCAGTTAGAGTTGACGGTAAATTGAGTTCATGGTTCAGAGTAGTTTCAGGGGTAAGACAAGGCTGCAACCTGTCTTCACTGTTGTTCATATTATTTATGGATCATATGTTGAAAACAATAGACTGTCTGGGTGAGATTAAGATATGTGAACACAAAATAAGCAGTCTCGCATATGCGGATGACTTAGTTGTGATGGCAGATTCGATTGAAAGCTTGCAAAGTAATATTTCAGAGCTAGGTCAGAAATGTTAGGACTATGGAATGAAGATTAGCATCTCCAAAACGAAAGTAATGTCAGTGGGAAAGAAATATAAACGGATTCAGTGCCAAATAGGAGGAACAAAGTTAGTTTCAAGTACTTAGGAGCATATTCTCACAGGATGGCAACATAGTGAAAGAAGTGAAAGAGAGGTGTAGCAAAGCTAATGCAGTGAGCGCTCAGCTACGATCTACTCTCTTCTGCAAGAAGGAAGTCACTACCAAGACTAAGTTATCCGTGCACCGTTCAATCTTTCGACCAACTTTGTTGTATGGGAGCGAAAGCTGGGTGGATTCAGGTTATCTTATCAATAAGGTTGAGGTTACGGATATGAAAGTAGCTGGGATGATTGCAGGTACTAGTAAATGGGAACAATGGCAGGAGGGTGTCCACAATGAGGAAATCAAAGAAAAACTGGGAATGAACTCTATAGATGTAGCAGTCAGGGCGAAGAGGCTTAGATGGTGGGGTCATGTTACACGCATGGGAGAAGCAAGGTTACCCAAGAGATTCATGGTTTCAGCAGTAGAGGGTAGGAGGAGTCGGGGTAGACCAAAGAGAAGGTACCTCGATTCGGTTAAGAATGATTTTGAAGTAATAGGCTTAACATCAGAAGAGGCACCAATGTTAGCACTGAATAGGGGATCATGGAGGAATTTTATAAGGGGCACTATGCTCCAGACTGAACGCTGAAAGGCATAATCAGTCTTAAATGATGATGATGATTGATCAAAATAAGCAACAGCTACAACGAAAAATCTTAAAAACACGTCCCACACCATCTTGGAAAGATGTTATGTTAACAGTTGGAAGCAGGCATTCTGGCGCAAAAACCAGATACAAAACCGAAATGTTATTGGAGGACTAGGGGAAAGTAACTCTGGGAGCTCTGTTATTTTACTCCCCTCTTCCGTGTCCCTCCCAGTGACACTATATTAACCCATGTCGAGAGTTGACAAGAGTGTCTCACAAGGAGCACTCCATTGATTCACATTCACTCATTTTTAAGGAATATCTGACTATTAATATGTACACATGAGATCAAAAGTATCCGGACACATGGCTGAAAATGACTTACAAGTTGGTGACGCTCTCCATCGGTAATGTTGCAATTCACTATGGTGTTGGCCCACCCTTAGCCTTGATGACAGCTTCCACTCTCGCAGGCATACGTTCAATCAGGTGCTGGAAGGTTTCTTGGAGAAGGCAGCCAATTTTTCACGGAGTGTTGCGCTGAGGAGAGATATCGATGTCGGTCGGTGAGGCGTGGCACGAAGTCGGCGTTCCAACACATCCCTAAGATGTTCTATAGGATTCAGGTCAGGACTCTGTGCAGGTCAGTCCATTACAGGGATGTTACAGTCGTGTAATCACTCCGCCACAGGCCGTACATTATGAACAGGTGCTAGATCGTGTTGAAAGATGCAATCGCCATCCCCGAATTGCTCTTCAACAATGCGAAGCAAGAAGGTGCTTAAAACATCAATGTATGCCTGTGCTGTAAAGGGGTGCAACAAGGGGTACAAGCCCCCTCCATGAAAAACACGACCACACCATACCACCACCACCTCCGAATTTTACTGTTGCACTACACACGCTGGCAGATGACGTTCACCGGGCATTCGTCATACCCACACCCTGCCATAGGATCGTCACATTGTGTATCGTTAGTCGTCACTCCACACAACGTTTTCCTACTGTTCAATCGTTCATTGTTGCCTCCTTAGACCAAGCGAGGCGTCGTTTGGCATTTGCCGGCGTGATGTGTGGCTTATGAGCAGCCACTCGACTGTGAAATCCAAATTTTCTCACCTCCCACCTAGCTGACATAGTACTTGCAATAGATCCTGATGCAGTTTGGAATTCCTGTGTGATGGTCTGGATGGATGTCTGCCTATTACGCATTACGACCCTCTTCAACTGTTGGCGGTCCCTGTCAGTCAACAGAGAGGTCGGTCTGTACGCTTTTGTGCTGTGTGTGTCCCTTCACGTTTCCACTTCACTATCATATCGGAAACAGTGGCCCTTGGGATGTTTAGTAGTGTGGAAATCTCGTGTACAGACGTACGAACAAGTGACACCCAATCACCTGACCAAGTTCGAAGTCCGTGAGTTACGCGGAGCGCCCCATTGTGCTCTCTCACGATGTCTGATGACTACTGAGGTCGCTGATATGCAATATCTGGCAGTAGGTGACAGCACAATGCAACTAATATGAAAAACGCATGTTTCTGGGGGTGTCTGGATACATTTGATCACATAGTGTATGTGCTAAGGTAAATCCGCCATCACAACGACCGTTGGATTAAGCACCAGAGTGTTTTATAGGTATGGTCCTTCTCCAACCTTTAAACCTGTAACGTCCCCTTAGAAAAATTAATGAATGATTGTGCTGATAAACCTCTTACATTATTTGATTTTCAAACAGCTGAGCAAAACTGAACGTACTCAGACATTCACTAAAGTGACACACAATATTTTTAGCGCAACACAATCTGAGTTTCAGTAATCCCTACAAAAGAATGCTCCTGACTAACATTAAAGTATACCTTTCACAAATCACTTACCTCACAAAAATCTTCGTTACTCGAACTACTGCAATACAGTGAGAGCCAATACTGCCAGCTAAATAAAAGATTCTAACTACTGAGGGCACTAACTACTGACAGCCGTAGTTAGCAAATGAATGATTTTGATAGAGAACAAACAATGTATTTACCTTAATAGTGTTCAAAAGTCTATATATATATATATATATATATATATATATATATATATATATATATATATATATCAGTTCATGACATCCAGTCGTAAAAATTTACTGTCTCTGTCCAGATCATCCGCTCTCAAAACTCGGCCATCACACTCCACACATCCACCACTGCTGGCGGCTCACCTCCAACTGCGCAACGCTACGCGCTGTTAACATCCAGCTGCCCAACACTACAATAGCAAATTCCAACAATGCCCCCAGCCACAGACTGCACACAGCACAGCCAGTGATTTTCATACAGAGCGCTACGTGGCGTTACCAATAAAAAAAACCTAAACGGCCTACTTACAAACTGACCACAATGCAGCTTCGCCTTTTTCTACATTGGAGGGGTTATAAGTGAAAGAAAAAAATGCTCTATGACCGGCTACAGTCGAACTCTGGGCCTTTCGTTTGGTAGACTGCCGCCGATCCACACAATTAAATGCGCTAGGCATCATTTGACAGTCCTTAGTCTGAAGACTTATGGATGGGAGGCATGTGATTTTAATGGGAAAAACATTCAAAGCCTAAGGGTTGGTCTGGGAGGAATGGAGAGAGAAGCATGTTGGTTATCACGAGACGAACCAGGAAAAATAATGGAATAGGGGAACATAACTGAATGGAAGACGTAATCATGGCCGCAATGGAAATGAAATGGAGTTGTGTGCGGCGTGTAGCTACTCGAATCAATAGGTCAATTAAGTTCTTTGCGTGGATTCCAAGAGATAAGAAAAAGGGAGACCACTAAAATTCGATAGGCAATACTGAAGAGTGAGTAAAAAATATGTTAGGATGACAAGCGACGAACGGCCATATTGCTTAGGGTGTGAACAGAGTAAGGAAAAGTAGGAGGAGGGGCGAGCACTGAGCAGGGAGCACGAGCTGGCAACTGGGAGGACGCAGCTCAGCGCACAGTACTTTGGGCGGCGCTCCCCGCATGTTTACGCCGAGGTGGCTCCCCCTGGCCGCGCTCCACTCCCCGGGATTAAATAACCTCCCATAAAACTTCAAGGGGGCCGCGCGCCCCTCACATTGCCATACACGAGACCCGCGCTGACTCAGAATGCACAGACGAACGCCGGAAAACGCGCATCGTGTCAAGTAGCAGCAAACCGGCTGTGGAAGGAAGCTGCAGACACGGCTGCGCCGCGCGATCGGCACGCCATTGTCTGCCCCACCCTCCGCAGCACAAGTCTCTCGTACCAGCACTGCCACCTGTGCATTTCATCTCTACTATGATTCCCAGAACAGTGGCCTCTCCATTTGAAGGATACTCCTAATCGTTTTATTTTTGAGAGAGATTACGAGGAGTTCAATCATACAGACAGCACTGACTGCAAGAGGCATAACGATTCTGATTCTGAATGACGGCGACCACTCGTTGCGCCAGTTCCGTGAGAGATGTACTGGGGGTAGGAGGGAGGGGAGAAAGATGGGAGGGAAGGGAGAAAGATGGGAGGGGGGGGGGGGGCAGGGGTTCTATCCTAGGAACTGCTGCAAGAGGCTCTGGCATCATGCAAAGAGCTCTTCTCGCACAGTGTTCAAAACTTGTTTGAAGTTAGAATATAAGAAATACTGATTTAATTTATAAAATTTCAATGGCTCTGACTCCAGTAACACAATTATTGAGCAAAAATTAGACAATATTTTCCCAAATGTCTGTATTACTTTGAGAATATTTTGCTCCCTGCCTGTACGTATGTCTGTGACTGAAAGTCGGTTAGCATACGGAAAAGAATAAATAAATTGCTGCAATTTGCAATGACATCAAATGATATGGCAGTACTTGCAACTGAATTTAAAAAACTAGACTTGAACGACCACGATGGGCGGCCGAGTCGCCCTGTGCCATTCAGCATCACGGGTGCGGTTGGAGGAGTATGTGGACTGCTTTGACGACTCTCCTGACCGGAGCCGCTACTTCCCGATCAAATAGCTTCTCAGCTGGCATCACTGGCCAGAGTGCATTCCGAGCCAGTCCTCCCACCATGGAAAAAAATCCTCGGTAGTCTCGGGAACCGAAGCCGGATCCTCTGCATGGCAGCCAACTAGACTAACCACTCAGATTTGGAGGCAGACTGCAATGGAGTTTGGCTAGTCAAATTTTAATGATACAGTTATCGGGACCAGTGTTCTAGGAGGAAAGCGCGTGGCTTGAAACCGAGATGTCATGGAATCGAATCCAGGTAGAACCACAGAAATTTTCGGTCTTCCTTTAATCTAGCCTTCATCTCTCAACGATACGAGGAGTCGCCAGGAACAAAACGTGCTTCGGAGTCCACTATGAACCGTTGTTATCCTGTCTCCGGCTGGATAAATGCCGTAGTGTAGGGACATGTAAATCGCCGAAGTGGCACTCTATTGAAAGACTTGATACAAATGATACAAACTGACACATTCTCAACATAACAACAACGGAAGATGATTCTTGTGTTTACCGATCTATTATGTATGCTGTATAGCTTTGCTACATTCCCTTATAACTCTACAATAGTATAACGTACAACATACACTCACAAGTCAGAACATTATGAAAACCGACCTACTCCAGATATAAACCCGTGCAGGCCATAGCAGCCTCACTTGGCGAGGAATGACCGCTAGTCCGACACACGCACGGTGAATGTACACTACTGGCCATTAAATTTGCTACGCTAAGAAGAAATGCAGATGATAAATTGGACAAATATATTACACAAGAAATGACATGTGATTACATTTTCACAAAATTTGGGTGCATAGATCCTGAGAAATCAGTACCCAGAACAACCACCTCTGGCCGTAATAACGGCCTTGATACGCCTGGGCATTGACTCAAACAGAGCATAGATGGCGTGTACAGGTACAGCTGCCCATGCAGCTTCAACACGATACCACAGTTCATCAACAGTAGTGACTGGCGTATTGTGGCGAGCGAGTTGCTCGGCCACCATTGACCAGACGTTTTCAGTTGGTGAGAGATCACGAGAATGTGCTGGCCAGGGCAGCATTCGAACATTTTCTGTATCCATAAAGGCCCGTACAGGACCTGCAACATGCGGTCGTGCATTATCCTAATGAACTGTAGAGTTTCGCAGGGATCGAATGAAGGGTAGAGCCACGGGTCGTAACACATCTGAAATGTAACGTCCACTGTTCAAAGTGCCCTCAATGCGAACAAGAGGTGACCGAGACGTGTAACCAATGGCACCCCATACCATCACGCCGGGTGATACGCCAGTATGGCGATCACGAATACACGCTTCCAATGTGCGTTCACCGCGATGTCGCCAAACACTGATGCGACCATCATGATGCTGTAAACAGAATCTGGATTCATCCGAAAAAAATGTCGTTTTGCTATTCGTGCACCCAGTTTCGTCGTTGAGTACACCATCGCAGGCGCTCCTGTCTGTGATGCAGCGTCAAGGGTAACCGCAGCCATGGTCTCCGAGCTGATAGTCCGTGCTGCTGCAAACGTCGTCGAACTGTTCGTGCAGATGGTTGTTGTCTTGCAAACGTCCCCATCTGTTGACTCAGGGATCGAGACGTGGCTGCACGATCCGTTACAACCATGCGGATAAGATGCCTGTCATCTCGACTGCTAGTGATACGAGGCCGTTGGGATCCAGCACGGCGTTCCGCATTACCCTCCTGAACCCACCGATTCCATATTCTGCTAACAGTCATTGGATCTCGACCAACGCGAGCAGCAATGTCGCGATACGATAAACCGCAATCGCGATAGGCTACAATCCGACCTTTATCAAAGTCGGAAACGTGATGGTACGCATTTCTCCTCCTTACACGAGGCATCACAACAACGTTTCACCAGCCAACGAACTGCTGTTTGTGTATGAGAAATCGGTTGGAAACTTTCCTCATGTCAGCACGTTGTAGGTGTCGCCACCGGCGCCAACCTTGTGTGAATGCTCTGAGAAGCTAATCATTTGCATACCACGGCATCTTCTTCCTGTCTGTTAAATTTCTTGTCTGTAGCACGTCAACTTTGTGATGTAGCAATTTTAATGGCCAGTAGTGTAGTATCAGTGAGCACTCTGTACGGGTGTAGAATGGGTAAGGCGCGCGATTTACCTGGACTTGACCGAGGGCAGATTGTGATGGCCCGGAGGCTCTGCACGAGCATTTCGGAAACTGCACGACTTGTCAGTGTCCGAGGAATGTTGTGATGAGTGTTTCCAACACGTGGAGAGGGCGCGGATCCGTCGTCTACCAGAGGAACAGCTCCTTGACACCTGTACTGCGGAGCGGAGACAAGCTGGCGGCGGCTTCATTATGATCTGGGGAATATTCACGTGGACATCCATGGATCCAGTGGAGCTCGTGCAGGGCACCATGACGACCAAAGAGTATAGAGCATTGGTTGCAGACCACGCACACCACTTCATGACAATCATGTCTCCCGACGGCAGTGGCGTTTTTCAGTAAGATAATGCCCCATGTCACAAGGCCAGGAGTGTGACAGATTGGTTAGAGGAACACATTGCCGGGTTGCAATTGATGTGCTGGCCCCCCATATCGCCAGATTTGAACCGGATCGAACACATCTCGGATGTGATTTAAGGTGGCGTCACAGCTCATCGACCTCCTCCCAGGATTTACGGGAATTATCTGACTTGTGTGCGCACATGTGGTGCCACCTCCAGCGACCTACCAAGGACTCATTGCTTCCATGACACGAGGCGTCGTCGCTGTTATCCGTGCCAAAGGTGGACATAAGGCTGTTAGGTAAGTGGTCATAATGCTCTGGATGATCAGTGTATGAAAAACTATTTAGAACATAGTGTAGGTTCTAAACCCTAAGTGATGTTTATTGTGCACTTTGTTATACTAAAAGGACATGCTGTAACACATGATTCCTGGCCGCGCCAATGGGGTCGTCCTTTTGGCTGCGGGGACGTCAAAGTCGGTTTCCAGAAATCCAGTGGAAGAAGGGTCCGTGTATTTTGTAACTCATGATCTGGTCTTTCTATAATCTAAAGTGGTTTACCATCTAAAACTATTAGGATGGTGTAAATGCACATAACTTAATTAGTGGCACTTTTCAGAGTGGTGCCAACACTGTGAGCAGGAAGTGAGCCATGTAAGCGCCTGCCATCTGCTCCAGAGCCTGAGCCTAAACATCAGGCGGCCGGGGTGGCCGAGCGGTTCTAGGCGCTACAGTCTGGAACCGCGCGACCGCTACGACCGCAGGTTCGAATCCTGCCTCGGGCATGGATGTGTGTGATGTCCTTAGGTTAGTCAGGTTTAAGTAGTTCTAAGTTCTAGGGGACTGATGACCACAGCAGTTAAGTCTCATAGTGCTCAGAGCCATTTGAACCATTTGAACGTAAATATCAATACAATTCAGTGGAGCTTCCTGGAAGGCTCAGCTGGAACCGTCACGAGTTTTGGAGGCGAGTCATGTGCCCTGCACGGTGGTGATGATGTTTTAATAGCGACAGTATTCTACTGATCCAGAAAGAAGTAAGATAATTTATTTCCGATTTTGTAGTTGAGTACTGTCACGTACGCGTGAGCGCGTCATTGGTCTGAATACGTTTTGTAGAAAGTAGTGGAACATTATTAGCTATCTGCAATGGTGTTCAATGCAATGAGAGGACTTGGCGGGACTAATTGAAGCCAATAAATTACATTTGTTTCCACGGAAACTTGAAGCGATACTTCGTATCTGACCAACCAACTGACTTTGGTTCTGGTGGACATTTTAATAAAACAAAGACTATTTCGCTGTAATCATTGTTTATAGCCAACTTGCAGGCCTTCAAAACTTACCGAGGAATAGGCAAGTCAAATGGCTCGACGGGAACTAAACCATGGTGCGTTCTGATTCTTTACGGGCCTGACAGTAAGAGCTGCTGCCGTTGAACGTGGCGCCGTCATTTCCCTTGTGCGCAAAGCGACCATCTCGCTGCATACCGTAATAACTGGACGGTAAAAAAAATCATCTATAAAGCTGTTTACTGATATTAGTACTAGTCATGAGACTGAACGTAGTTCGTACTGATTATTACACATTACAATTACATTATGAAGATGAGCCTCGAATCCATCAGTCGTATGACGTGACCAAATATAGATCTTTCAGAAGTAACCTGTCATCGTTGTGATAGATCGAGAATAGCTCTGGACTGGGTCACACTCAGCCAGTCACAAGACATCTCTAAACGTGTTTTCGAATAGAGCCCTGAAGCCAAGAGAAAGAGAACAACACAAAAAGATATACGAAGAAGTGGCAAGACTTGTACAAAGCCCTTGAACAAACCAGATCCTACTGGGAAGTATTTTTATCTGCCTTACGTTCCAACACAGGAGTATGCTGCCGACTGCACAATTTGTGACTCGGAGCCTGACTATCGTCACCAAATACAGCTTATCTATACACATAGAGAAGTGACGAAATCATCTCATCTTCCACCCGAGACGAACGAGAACACAAGATTCTGGAAAAATCTTGTTTAAAAAGAGTCACCAATCTCTACAGTTGACGTCTATGTCGAGAACTCTTTGTCATTTTCCATTCACAATATCACAATAGCGTAGGCTAGTAACACATGTTTAATGCAAGTATGTGATGATATGGGGTTACATTTGTTCACTAAAATTTTGTTCGTTTTCACAAAAAGGCACTGCGAGTCGTCAGGTAAGCCTCGATCCCAACAATGAGGCTTGGCGTCTGGTGTCTTCCTCCTGCCGCCCCCCCCCCCCATACCCTCCCCGGCGTCACAACGCCTTAGGCTTAATACATAGTTTGGAGCCAGTGCGGCACTATCTCCCCTATTTCGCGATAATACAAAACGAGCCGCCCTTCTTTGAACGTTTTCGATGTCATCCGTCAGTCCCACATGATGCGGATCCCACACCGCACAGCAATACTCCGGATTACAAGTGTAGTGTAAGAAGTCTCTTTAATAGATACGTTGCACCTTCTAAGTATTCTGCCAATGAATCGCAGTCTTTGATTTTCTCTACCCACAACATTATCTATGTTATAGTTCCAATTTAGGTTATTTGTAATTGTAGTCCTTCAGTATTTAGTTGAATTTACAGTCTTCAGATTTGTGTGACTTATCACGTACTCGACATTTAGTACTCATGTGAATAGCGTCACACTTTTCTTTATTCAGGGTCAATTGCCATCTTTCGCACCACACAGATATCTTATCTAAATCATTTTGTAATTCGTTTCGGTCATCTGATGACTTTGCAAGTCGGTAAATGACAGCATCATCTGCAAACAATCTAATAGGACTACTCAGATTGTCTCCTATGTCGTTAATATAGATTAGGAACAATAGAGGGCCTATAACACTTCCTGGGGAATGCAGGATATTACTTCTGTTTTACTCGATGACTTTCCGTCTATTACCACGAACTGTGACCTTTCTGACAGGAAATCACGAATCCAGTAGCAAAACTGGGGCGATATTCCATAGGCACACAGTTTTGTTAGAAGACGCTTGTGAGGAACAGTGTCGAAACCTTCTGGAAATCTGAAAATATGGAATAAGTTTGACATCCCTTGTCGATAGCACTCATTACTTCATGAGTATAAAGAGCTAGTTGTGTTTCACAAGAACGATGTTTCCTGAATCCGTGCTGACTATGTGTCAATAAATCGTTTTCTTCGAGGAAATTCATAATGTTCGTACACTGTATATGTTCCAGAACCCTACTGCAAATCGACGTTAGTGATATGGGCCTGTAATTCAAGCGTATTTCTCCTATTTCCCTTTTTGGGTATTGGTGTGACTTGAGCAATTTTCCAGTGGCACTGTCATCAGTGACTTCACCGTTGTTATCACGCTGTGAAGGTATTGACTGCGTCTTGCCACTGGTGTGCTTCATACGAGTATACGACCAGAATCTCTTTGGGTTTTCTGCCAGATTTCGAGACAGTGTTTTGGTATGGATATTATTAAAAGCATGTCGATTGAAGGAGGCGCTATATTTCGAACTTCTGCAAAACTTTGCCAATCTTGTGGATTTTGCGTCCTTTCAAATTCTTCCGCAACAGCGATCTGACCCGTTTTGTGGACCATGGGGCATCAGTACCATCACTTACTAATTTATGTCGTAGATATCTCTCAGTTGCCGTCGGTACTATCTCTCTGAAATCATTCCAAATCTTTTCTACGCTTACGTGATCAGATCGGAAGAAGTGGAGACTGTCTCCTAAAAATGCGTTAAGAGCATTTTTATCAGCTGTTTTAAATAGAAGTACTTTGCGTTTCTTTTTTATGGTTGTGGGTGTTACGGTATTCAGCCTAGCAGGAAATTTGTTTCCGGTAGGTTCGAACAACACACGAGTACTACGCAGATGCTCCGAGAACTCTAGTGGGATTCCCCGGAGGGAAGGCGGCGTTCCTTTCGAGGAACACTATGGAAAAAAATTTAGAGAACAGGCATTTGAAGCTGACTGCAGAACGATTCTGCTGCCACCAACGTACATTTCGCGTAAAGACCACTTGCCTTGTGGTCGCTAATCTCTGTATTCATCATGATAACTCCCTATTTGTCCAGGATTATTTGTTGCTAAGAAGTCAAGTATGCTTTCGCAACCATTTACGCTTCGAGTGGGCTCATGACCTAACTGTTCAAAATAATTTTCTGAGAAAGCATTCAGTACAATTTCGGCTGACGTTTTATGCCTGCCACGGGCTTTAAACGTATAATTTTTCCAGTATATCGAGGGTAGATTGAAGTCGCCACCAACTATAATTGTATGAGTGGGGTACCTATTTGAAATGAGACTCAAGTTTTCTTTGAACAGTTCAGCAACTATATCTTCCGAGTCGGGGGTCGGTCAAACGATCTAATTAATAGTTTATTCCGATTGTCAAGTATAACCTCTACCTATACTATTTCGCGGAACTATCTAATTCAATTTCACTACAAGGTAAACTACTACTGACAGCAATAAATACTCCACCACCTACTGTATTTAATCTGTCCTTTCTGAACTCTGTTAGGTCGTTTGAAAAAATGTCGGCTGAATTTCCACTCGCAAATCGAGAGAAGAAAAAAAGACTGTTTATAACTTAAGCCTCTGTACGAGCCTTAATTTATCTTATCTTTGTGGTCTTTACGCGAAATGTACGTTGGTGGCAGCAGAATCGTTCTGCAGTCAGCTTCAAATGCCTGTTCTCTAAATTTTTTTCCATAGTGTTCCTCGAAAGGAACGCCGCCTTCCCTCCGGGGAATCCCACTAGAGTTCTCGGAGCATCTGCGTAGTACTCGTGTGTTGTTCGAACCTACCGGAAACAAATTTAGCAAAAAAATGGTTCAAATGGCTCTGAGCACTATGGGACTTAACATCTATGGTCATCAGTCCCCTAGAACTTAGAACTACTTAAACCTAACTAACCTAAGGACATCACACAACACCCAGTCATCACGAGGCAGAGAAAATCCCTGACCCCGCCGGGAATCGAACCCGGGAACCCGGGCGCGGGAAGCGAGAACGCTACCGCACGACACGAGCTGCGGACCAAATTTAGCAGCCCGCCTCTGAATTGCTTCGATGTTTTCCTTAGTCCGACCTGGTGCGGATCCCAAATAATCGAGCAGTAGTCAAGAACAGGTCGCACTAGTGTTCTGTACGCGGTCTCCTTTACAGGTGAACCACATTTTCCTAAACTTCTCCCAATAACCCGAAGTCTACCATTCGCCCCTCCGACTATCCCATATCGCTTTGCGACTTTACACCTAGATATTTAATCGACGTGCCCGGGGGATGTTGTTCCTACTCATCTGCATAAACTTACATTTCTCTACATTTACACCAAGCTGCGATTCATCACACCAAGTAGAAATTTTGTCTAAGTCATCTCGTGTCTTCCTACAGTCATTGAAATTAGACACCTTCCTGCACATCACAGCATCATCGGCAAGCAGCCACAGATTGCTACCCACCCTCTCCGCCAAATCATCCATGTGTACAGAGAACAACGGCAGTCCTATCACATTTCCCTGGAGCACTCCTGACAAGACCCTTGTCTCTGATGAACACTCACTGTCGAGAACAACGTTCTGTGTTCTACTACCTATGAAGTGTTCGAGCCACTCACATGTCTAGGAGTCTATCCCATAAGCTCGTACCTTCGTTAACAGTTTGCAGTGGGGCACAGTGTCAAATGCTTTTCCGAAATCTGGGAATATGCAATCTGCCTGATGCCCCTCCCCCACAGTTCGCAGGATATCATGTGAGAAAATGGCAAGCTGAGTTTTGCAAGAGCGATTCTTTCTAAAAACCATGCTAATTCGTCGACAAAAGCATTTCCGTCTCAAGAAAATTTTGAACCTAACATGTAATTTGACTGAAGAGAATATTTAAAGCGCCAGTTTGGCAGTTCGCACGTCAGGTATAGCATTTAATCGATGGCCCAATCTTCTTTTATTAGAGATAAACACAGGTCGATCACGGCAGTGTGCACTCAACTCTTTCAGCACAGACTCCACTTTCGCAGTGTTAGTTGTAGTGATCAGAGGTGCTCCAGCTTCCTTCCACTGTTAGTGCGGTGCAGCTCTCAGCAGAAAAGAAGCAGAAGAGAGAACCACCATAATTAACAACTACCTAGCAAGAATGAATCACTCTGAAATGAAGTGCGCACTATTTTAAAAGTGTGTATCGGATTGAGATCCCAATGTTTTGGATTCGAGTTCCGGTGTGTCGCACAGTTTAAATCTGCCAGGAAGTTTCTAAATGTGGGTTTATTTCTCCCAGTATCGCACTGGACTGTGATAATGCAACTTCTGCGGGCATGCATGTGTGTGGTTGTGACGCTTTGTAACCAGCTACTGTCACATTTTGAAAGAGGATCCCCAAAGAGGATCCTTGGAGTTGAAAGCTGCAGTTGATAAGGTCGTCTGATGGATATCCACCAAAAGACGAAGGCGCTGAGGTCTTTTATATTTGAGACGTTTATGTAGTAGTAGTAGCAGTAGTAGTAGCAGCAGAAGAAAAGAAAAATAAGATGATGATAATTTCGTCCGCAGGACTGTGTATATCTTATAAGCTGAATGGCGTGCTTCAGAAAACATTTTCAAACAGCCTCGAAGCCAGAAAAATAAATACAGAACGCGCGAAAGAATACATTTTTTCCACATTTGTATTAAGCGAATGCAAAATTACAGTGACGTCAGCAACGTGAAAGCAATTTAGTGATGGCGCGCAAAAGCGAGTTACGGATCTGTGCGCGACGGCTGCCAGTAAAACTTTTCGGCAGATGAAGTTACCAAAGGTCAACTTCAAATTAACCTTTAGCAGCGAATCCTCTTTTTTTCGCCACTGTACATGAGAGCGAGCAAATGTTTTACGTTGCTATTTACTGAAATATCAAAGGGTTGCGAGTGGCGGACTGAAAAAGGAAATACATGATATGCTGTATGGCGAAATTATAACAAGATAACGAACCAACACTCCAACAAATGTTGATCCTGAAATACTCATAATGATATAAATGCCAACAGACAGAGCAGCAGCAAACGATGTCAGCTTTTTCACTGAAAGTGGACCCGCTGCGAGCAGGGAATTCAGAACAGAAATACAGGGTGTCCCATTTATCTTGACCACCCTAAATAACTGTTTGTCCAGATGCAAATTACAAAATGTTTCAAGCAAATGTTCTTTAGCCGTTAGGGGAATATCAATCAGCATGATTGCCTTCGTTGTAGCTTTGTTTTTTACAAATGTATGAACAGCGCTACAACTTTTTTAAATGGCACCCTGTATTTTTTATTCGGTAATTCATTTCCTCTCCTAAAGACCTATTCAAAAATGTATCACAGTGGACCATTCACTGAAACATAACGTTATTAATTATCACAAACTCATCCACTTGCTCGAGCTGTCAGAAAACAAATGAAAACCAAGTAAGAACATAACACAAAATTGACTTCGATTCTTCTTTACCATTGCCCAGGGGTAGAACGTTCAAAGGTCTCAAAGTGGTGACCCTGGACATCGATACACTGGTGCACTCGTTGAATGAAAGAATTATTTACTGCTTCCAGTGTTGCCTGTTGAAGAGAATTACAAGCAAGCGCGATACGTTCCTGCATGACCTCTGGAGTTGTTGGAATATCGCGGTAGACAACGTCTTTAATGCAACCACAAAGAAAAAAGTCCAGAGGATTTAAATCAGGAGACCTAGCAGGCCAAGTAGCTGCTCCTCCTCGAACAATCCATCTGGCAGAATATCTTCGGTTCAGAAAACGGCGTGCACATAAGGAATTATGTGCTGGACATCCATCGTGTTGATACCACATAAGCATTCTGTTTCTTAGCGTCCCTTCATCAAGAAGAGGAGGAAGAATTAGTCTGAGGAAGCTGGCATACGCTGTGCCGTTTAGACTACCATTGATGAAATAAGGGCCAATAATCGTAGTACCAAGCATCCCACACCAGACGTTCACTCTCCATTGACGCTGATGTTCCACCTGTCTAAGCCATCCTGGGTTGTCGCTGGTCCAATAATGCATGTTCCTTGCATTTACCTGCCCTTTGTTTGAGAAGGAACATTAATCGGTAAACACAACTTTGGAGAAGAAGTTCGGGTTGGCAAGGATTTGCTGCTGGGCCCAATGACAGAGCTGCACACGGTTCTGGGAATCATTCCCATGCAATTCTTGATGTAGGTGTACATGGTAAGGATGGAACCGGTGACGTGAAAGAATACGGTGTACACTGGTTTTAAGAATGCCAATCTCTTGTTCAAGCTGTCGTGTGCTCACATGCGGACTCAGCAACGGAAGCGAGAACAGTAACTTCGGCAGCTTCGTCTGTGAGAGTGCTAGGACGATTGCGTTGTCGTGGGTTGGAACTTCCCGTTTCCTGAAGCGTTGCAACAAGACGAGGAAACATTCGTCGGGAAGGTGGGTTCTTGTCAGGATATCGCTCTCTGTACAGTTCCGCTGTCTGCGTAGCATTTCGCCTACCTTCAACAACAACGACAAAAGAAACGTTATATTGATGCAGTTTGTAGGAAGGACAGCCTTTATTGTATGTCTAATCTACACAACTGTACTTAAAAGGACTAAACTACTGCACTAAATGTACCCGTACGTAAGAAAACAGTACTGCAATTACTGTTCTGCTAACTTACATTCCTCATAGATAAGCAGCATTTCTACCTTATCTACTCACACAACTCTTCAACTGACGATGGTTGACGGAATGACGGATGTACATTCTACTTATGTTTACATTTGTCCTCTGTCAACGTCAGCACGTGGATGTGTTCCATTACCCCGAGTACCTGCACTAAGCGCTGGGAGCGTCAACGTCAATGTTGTGTTATGTAATTAATAACGTTGCGTTTCATTGAATGGTACATTGTGATACATTTTTGAATAGGTCTTTTGGAGAGGAAATGAATTACCGAATAAAAAATACAGGGTGCCATAAAAAAAGTCATACCGCTGCTCATATCTTTGTAAAAAAACAAGGCTACTACGAAGGCAATCATGCTGACTGATGTTCCCCTGACGGATAAAGAACATTTGCTTGAAACGTTTTGTAATTTGCATCTGGACAAACAGTTATTTAGGGTGGTCAAGATAAATGGGACACCCTTCATACCATGGTACTATGTGAATCGATGTTTGCACAGCTATCTAGAGATGACGTGTTGCAGATAGTTTTTCAACTGCAAAAAAATGGCTCTGAGCACATGGGACTTAACATCTTAGGTCATCAGTCCCCTAGAACTTAGAACTACTTAAACCTAACTAACCTAAGGACGTCACACACATCCATGCCCGAGGCAGGATTCGAACCTGCGACCGTAGCAATCCCGCGGTTCCGGACTGCAGTGCCTAGAACCAGACGGCCACCGCGGCCGGCTTTTCAACTGCAGGTTGTAGCTAATAATGATGAACTCCAGCTGAAATTACTATGAGGTTTTTGAGTAAAACAGGTGCAGTTTTCTTTTTATCTTAAAAGGGGTGGCCAGGTGTGAGTGGGGCTCGCACGCAATGAGGGTTCCATATTATGTATGTAGACAGTACATCCATTCTGAGAATAGAGAATCTCGACCTTTTTGCCTGTTATCGATAATGATATTGGCGATACAGCGGTCCCAAGGATTCCAAGATTTTCGAGAATGTTTTAATTTCAGTAATATAAATGTGCCATAAAGTCATGCAGGAAGGATGCGACATTTACTATAATAATACATTCAGGCTGATTGTTTTAATAATAAGTTCGATATCGGATAACAAATTACAAAAAAATATTTTTTTCGTGTGATATAGTTACAAATTAACAATTTTCGGATTTTTAGGTTCACTTGTATTGTGTAACTTTGCTTCTTGCCGAAGTTCACGACTCTAGGCCAATGGGCAGTACCGTGTAGGTTTTGACGAATGAGTTTGCGAGTATCAAAATATGTGACATAAACGGTCGTATATTTTGGCTGCATTGACTTAGAAGCTTCAAGTTCTTACAACGCCAAGGGGCCGTAGGGTTTAGCATATGACATAAATTTCAACTGGATACGTCTACCCATTCCTGAGAAAAAGGGTTTTTAACAGTTTGATAGACGGACGTACGGACGGACAACAAAGTGATCCTAAAAGGGTTCCGTTTCTATCGACTGCGGTACGGAACTCTAAAGCGACTTATTTCGGCCCCAGAGTATACTTCAGGCGTCCTGAGAGAACACAGGACAAATAAAAACTGCAACTAGTACTGGCATTTCATTCAAAATCAATATCACAGTTGCGAATCCTGCCTCAGCACGCTCCACGTTTCGGAGAAGAAATCACTACGACGTGTCGCTGAATAACATTTCACTCTTACTTGTGAAGGAAAATATTTATCCCCCAAAGAGATTAGTGATATAGTGTACATGGATACTTCATCGTAAGTATTTCTCTAAGTATCTTCTTAGTGTGTGAGATCCGACTCTGCAGCTAAATGAAAAGACGTTTAATTGTCGTACGCTTTTTCTTCTTTTATTTTCTAAGCATCCCCGGCGGACTTTAATACTAGGGTAGTTCGGGAAGTAAGTTCCGTTTGGTAATAAAAAAAGGAGTCGAATACACATAAAGAAAGCAATTTATTTCACAAAAATCTATAACATACCCCCAGTAATTGTCCAAGCACTTCTAATAGTGTGTATTCCTTCGTCAGTTGCCGCCTGTTGCCCTAAGAAGTTAAGTTTCCTAACGCGCGCAAAGTTTATGAAAACCCAGTTTTTCAGTAACAATCTCGTAAATTACTGTTCGTGAAATTAGTGGAGGTTGACGAGCAATAGTATGAATCGTAAACCTGCGCTTTTTCTTAATCATTTCTTCGACTCCACTAACAGTTCATCAGGAACCACAGATGGACGTCCATTTCGTTGTTCGTCATGAACTTGACCACGCCCTTTTTCGGACCCATCTTCTCACCATTGAAGCACTCACTACATTTTCTCCGTAAACCTCGCAGATTTGTCGATGAATGTCACTTGGTTTAATGTTCTTAGCATTCAGGAAACGAATCGCAGATCTTAATTCCCTGCGGCGGGATTTTCGAACAACGATGCCATTATAAACAATCACTACGAATGACACACAACACAGAGCGAGCTCGAAATGGCGTCATTTCGTTCTGCTTGAACCACAGATACTGCTGCGCATGAGCGGAACTGCGATTGTAGCAGTGCCACGGTGAAAAATCGAAACTGAGCTTACTTTCCGAACTACCCTTGTACATATCGTACTCTGTGTGTACAGAATATATATGTTATACGAGTCCGCAGGCTTTCGTGGCCGTTGTCACTGATGATAAAAATGTTCAGAGTCGTTAGGCCGCGCCACATTTCTTCACTTCCCGATGTTTCTACCCTCTTTTTGAGGCCTTCTTCGGGAGTCTGCATTTGTCCTTGGATGGCTCAACTCTGTCGAAGGACAAAGTCGCGTTTAGTGTTTTCCGCACAATCTTTCGGAGAACTGAAATTACTGAATAAAAAACTTCAGGTTGCTATTGGTGGGCTGGAGTCATGATCAATACTGAAAGTAGGTACTGAAAGAAGAGGGGGGGATTGATATAACTTAAAAATATGATTTGTATCTTGCACGCATTTCCTGTTGTTTAGGGGGCGTTAGTAGTTAACTAATTAAAAAGATAACAGTACACAAAACAGAAGTATGTAGAAAGTGTAGGGTTCCATTATTAATGTTAGTCGTCATTAGTTGAGGTACTTAATAGAATGAGGTACTTGTAATAGAAACCCTTTTGGTACCTTATCGGTTAAAATCCCGAACATTGCCGTCTTATAAGCGTCAAAATTTCGTAGATCTAGTAACAACTTCGGTCTGTCACCCCCCTTCCCTCTCGCTACTTATCCTGTGGCTACTGGCGGTTAAAGTGTCTGGCAGTTTTCCGTCGACACATCTGGCAGTCCTTGAGACGCGCCTGCATAATATTTAAAAGTTGACGCCCGCACCCCCGCCCCACACGGACACAAGCATACTCAGCAGAGCAGCAGCCAGCAGGTCCTGTGCTCCGCACGTCGTAGTTTCCTTCCGTCTATTGTATAAGTTTCCCCTGCGGCTTCGCTTTGTCTTTGCCGCCTTCTGTCACGGTGGGATGCTGTTTAAGTTAGAAATGCTGCAGCTCTCTCAATTTGCCATTCTTTGACATCTCTTTATCATCATATTTTCATCCCAAAGGTTACACCTAATTGCACTCTCGTAAAAAGTGAAATTAATTACAGCCTTAGTCTGTCAAATAACTTATTTTTCCTTTTTTCCGCTACTTGAAGACTTCGTAAGCACTGCGTAGCTGCATCCCTTTCCGTCTCTATTCGTACCTCTACTTATTTACTGCTTGTATTGTGTTGCATGTAAACAGGGGACTTAAAAACGACGGAGAGGCTCCGTCTCCGCCGCAGCCGCAGTGGTCCACAACCTCACGACGACTACCGCAGTCCACTTCACCCATCCGCCGCCCCACACCGAACCCAGGGTTATTGTGCGGTTCGGCCCCCAGTGGACCCCCAGGGAACGTCTCACACCAGACGAGTGTAACCCCTATGTTGCGTGATAGAGTAATGGTGGTGTACGCGTACGTGGAGAACTCGTTTGCTCAGCAATGGACGACATAGTGTAACTGAGACGGAATAAGGATAACCAGCCCGCATTCGCCGAGGCAGATGGAAAACCTCCTAAAAACCATCCACAGACTGGCTGGCACACCAGACCTCGACACAAATCCGCCGGGCGGATTCGTGCCGGGGACCAGGCGCTCCTTCCCGCCCGGAAAGCCGTGCGTTAGACCGCACGGCCAACCAGGCAGGCTATTTACTGCTTAATGTCAACTTTTCCCTTTGCATTTATTTCCTTGGTGCGGTGGTTCAGTGTTTAAATGCCGAACTACGCTTATAAAAATGGTTCAAATGGCTCTGAGCACTATGGGACTCAACTGCTGTGGTCATAAGCCCCCTAGAACTTAGAACTACTTAAACCTAACTAACCTAAGGACATCACACACATCCATGCCCGAGGCAGGATTCGAACCTGCGACCGTAGCGGTCGTGCGGTTCCAGACTGTAGCGCCTGTAACCGCTCGGCCACTCCGGCCGGCACGCTTATAAAGACCTGGGGTTCGATTCCTAGTGAAGCCTAAGCTTTTTCTCTGTCACCCCTTATTTCTCCTTTGCCATTGTTTCTTAATCCTAGATGACTAAACCTTCGTAAAATTTACGATTGCAGTAGGATATAAAACAGGATACTTCGCAGTTAATTTCGTATGTAACATACCACTGGAGATCTAATAACGATAATTAACTAAAACATATCCTATAAATCATGACTGTGGAGTAGTAAAATTTACAAGGGTTTAGTAGCAATGGAAAAGTTCCCCTTTAGTGTTCTAGGGCTAATGTGACAATGCCGTACCCCACTTATCCATCGAAACAGTACGCACGGCGAAACGCATCAATAAAGCTTTAGTGAATGATGGTTCAAGGACGATTCACAGTGACCACGGGACAGAACGTCAAAACATTCGAGAACGCATTTCGAACGGCGGCACTCACAGACCATCGACGTAACGGAACATCAGCTTGAAGGATTCTAGGAGACGGAGTTCTGACGCTGTTGATTATGTACACTACTAGCCATTAAAATTGCTATACCAAGAAGAAATGCAGATGGTAAACGGGTATTCATTGGACAAATATATTATACTATAACTGACATGTGATTACATTTTCACGCAATTTGGGTGCATAGATCCTGAGAAATCAGTACCCAGAACAACCACCTCTGGCCGTAATAACGGCCTTGATACGCCTGGGTATTGAGTCAAACAGAGCTTGGATGGAGTGTACAGGTACAGCTGCCCATGCAGGTTCAACACGATACCACAGTTCATCAAGAGTAGCGACTGGCGTATTGTGACGAGCCGCCGGCCGCGGTGGTCTAGCGGTTCTAGGCGCTCAGTCCGGAACCGCGGGACAGCTACGGTCGCAGGTTCCAATCCTGCCTCGGGATGGATGTGTGTGATGTCCTTAGGTTAGTTAGGTTTAATTAGTTCTAAGTTCTAGGCGACTGATGACCTCAGAAGTTAAGTCGCATAGTGCTCAGAGCCATTTTTTTCTGACGAGCCAGTTGCTCGGCCACCATTGACCAGACATTTTCAGTTGGTGAGAGATCTAGAGAATGTGCTGGCCAGGGCAGCAGTCGAACATTTTCTGTATCCAGAAAGGCCCGTACAGGACCTGAAGCATGCGGTCGTGCATTATCCTGCTGAAATGTAGGGTTTCGCAGGGATTGAATGAGGGGCAGAGCCACGGGTCGTAACACATCTGAAACGTAACGTCCACTATTCAAAGTCCATGCTGCTGCAAACGTCGTCGAACTCTTCGTGCAGATGGTGGTTGTCTTGCAAACGTCCCCATCTCTTGACTCAGGGATCGAGACGTGGCTGCACGATCCGTTACAGCCATGTGGATAAGATGCCTGTCATCTCGACTGCTAGTGATACGAGGCCGTTGGGATCCAGCACGGCGTTACGTATTACCCTCCTGAACCCACCGATTCCATATTCAGCTAACAGTCATTGGATCTCGACCAACGCGTGCAGCAATGTCCCGATACGATAAACCGCAATCGTCATAGGCTACAATCCGACCTTTATCAAAGTCGGAAACGTGACGGTACGCATTTCTCCTCCTTACACGAGGCATCACAACAACGTTTCACCAGGCAACGCCGGTCAACTGCTGTTTGTATATGAGAAATCGGTTGGAAACTTTCCTCATGTCAGCACGTTGTAGGTGTCGCCACCGGCGCCAACCTCTGAAAAGCTAATGATTTGCATATCACAGCATCTTCTTCCTGATGGTTAAATTTTGCGTCTGTAGCACGTCATCTTCGTGGTGTAGCAATTTTAACGGCCAGTAGTGTACATTCCCCCCCCATGAACCATGGACCTTGCCGATGGTGGGGAGGCTTGCGTGCCTCAGCGATACAGATAGCCGTACCGTAGGTGCAACCACAACGGAGGGGTATCTGTTGAGAGGCCAGACAAACGTGTGGTTCCTGAAGAGGGGCAGCAGCCTTTTCAGTAGTTGCAAGGGCAACAGTCTGGATGATTGACTGATCTGGCCTTGTAACAATAACCAAAACGGCCTTGCTGTGCTGGTACTGCGAACGGCTGAAAGCAAGGGGAAACTACAGCCGTAATTTTTCCCGAGGGCATGCAGCTTTACTGTATGATTACATCATGATGGCGTCCTCTTGGGTAAAATATACCGGAGGTAAAATAGTCCCCCATTCGGATCTCCGGGCGGGGACTACTCAAGAGGATGTCGTTATCAGGAGAAAGAAAACTGGCGTTCTACGGATCGGAGCGTGGAATGTCAGATCCCTTAATCGGGCAGGTAGGTTAGAAAATTTAAAAAGGGAAATGGATAGGTTGAAGTTAGATATAGTGGGAATTAGTGAAGTTCGGTGGCAGGAGGAACAAGACTTCTGGTCAGGTGACTACAGGGTTATAAACACAAAATCAAATAGGGGTAATGCAGGAGTAGGTTTAATAATGAATAGGAAAATAGGAATGCGAGTAAGCTACTACAAACAGGGTAGTGAACGCATTATTGTGGCCAAGATAGATACGAAGCCCACACCTACTACAGTAGTACAAGTTTATATGCCAACTAGCTCTGCAGATGACGAAGAAATTGAAGAAATGTATGATGAAATAAAAGAAATTATTCAGATTGTGAAGGGAGACGAAAATTTAATAGTCATGGGTGACTGGAATTCGAGTGTAGGAAAAGGGAGAGAAGGAAACATAGTAGGTGAATATGGATTGGGGGACAGAAATGAAAGAGGAAGCCGCCTGGTAGAATTTTGCACAGAGCACAACATAATCATAACTAACACTTGGTTTAAGAATCATGAAAGAAGGTTGTATACATGGAAGAACCCTGGAGATACTAAAAGGTATCAGATAGATTATATAATGGTAAGACAGAGATTTAGGAACCAGGTTTTAAATTGTAAGACATTTCCAGGGGCAGATGTGGACTCTGACCACAATCTATTGGTTATGACCTGTAGATTAAAACTGAAGAAACTGCAAAAAGGTGGGAATTTAAGGAGATGGGACCTGGATAAACTGAAAGAACCAGAGGTTGTACAGAGATTCAGGGAGAGCATAAGGGAGCAATTGACAGGAATAGGGGAAATAAATACAGTAGAAGAAGAATGGGTAGCTTTGAGGGATGAAGTAGTGAAGGCAGCAGAGGATCAAGTAGGTAAAAAGACGAGGGCTAGTAGAAATCCTTGGGTAACAGAAGAAATATTGAATTTAATTGATAAAAGGAGAAAATATAAAAATGCGGTAAGTGAAACAGGCAAAAAGGAATACAAACGTCTCAAAAACGAGATCGACAGGAAGTGCAAAATGGCTAAACAGGGATGGCTAGAGGACAAATGTAAGGATGTAGAGGCCTATCTCACTAGGGGTAAGATAGATACCGCCTACAGGAAAATTAAAGAGACCTTTGGAGATAAGAGAACGACTTGTATGAATATCAAGAGCTCAGATGGAAACCCAGTTCTAAGCAAAGAAGGGAAAGCAGAAAGGTGGAAGGAGTATATAGAGGGTCTATACAAGGGCGATGTACTTGAGGACAATATTATGGAAATGGAAGAGGATGTAGATGAAGATGAAATGGGAGATACGATACTGCGTGAAGAGTTTGACAGAGCACTGAAAGACCTGAGTCGAAACAAGGCCCCCGGAGTAGACAATATTCCATTGGAACTACTGACGGCCGTGGGAGAGCCAGTCCTGACAAAACTCTACCATCTGGTGAGCAAGATGTATGAAACAGGCGAAATACCCTCAGACTTCAAGAAGAATATAATAATTCCAATCCCAAAGAAAGCAGGTGTTGACAGATGTGAAAATTACCGAACAATCAGTTTAATAAGCCACAGCTGCAAAATACTAACACGAATTCTTTACAGACGAATGGAAAAACTAGTAGAAGCCAACCTCGGGGAAGATCAGTTTGGATTCCGTAGAAACACTGGAACACGTGAGGCAATACTGACCTTACGACTTATCTTAGAAGAAAGATTAAGGAAAGGCAAACCTACGTTTCTAGCATTTGTAGACTTAGAGAAAGCTTTTGACAATGTTGACTGGAATACTCTCTTTCAAATTCTGAAGGTGGCAGGGGTAAAATACAGGGAGCGAAAGGCTATTTACAATTTGTACAGAAACCAGATGGCAGTTATAAGAGTCGAGGGACATGAAAGGGAAGCAGTGGTTGGGAAGGGAGTAAGACAGGGTTGTAGCCTCTCCCCGATGTTGTTCAATCTGTATATTGAGCAAGCAGTAAAGGAAACAAAAGAAAAATTCGGGGTAGGTATTAAAATTCAATGGAGAAGAAATAAAAACTTTGAGGTTCGCCGATGACTTTGTAATTCTGTCAGAGACAGCAAAGGACTTGGAAGAGCAGTTGAATGGAATGGACAGTGTCTTGAAAGGAGGATATAAGATGAACATCAACAAAAGCAAAACAAGGATAATGGAATGTAGTCTAATTAAGTCGGGTGATGCTGAGGGAATTAGATTAGGAAATGAGGCACTTAAAGTAGTAAAGGAGTTTTGCTATTTAGGGAGCAAAATAACTGATGATGGTCGAAGTAGAGAGGATATAAAATGTAGGCTGGCAATGGCAAGGAAAGCGTTTCTGAAGAAGAGAAATTTGTTAACATCAAGTATTGATTTAAGTGTCAGGAAGTCATTTCTGAAAGTATTTGTATGGAGTGTAGCCATGTATGGAAGTGAAACATGGACGATAAATAGTTTGGACAAGAAGAGAATAGAAGCTTTCGAAATGTGGTGCTACAGAAGAATGCTGAAGATTAGATGGGTAGATCACATAACTAATGAGGAAGTATTGAATAGGATTGGGGAGAAGAGAAGTTTGTGGCACAACTTGACCAGAAGAAGGGATCGGTTGGTAGGACATGTTCTGAGGCATCAAGGGATCACCAATTTAGTGTTGGAGGGCAGCGTGGAGGGTAAAAATCGTAGAGGGAGACCAAGAGATGAATACACTAAGCAGATTCAGAAGGATGTAGGTTGCAATAGGTACTGGGAGATGAAAAAGCTTGCACAGGATAGAGTAGCATGGAGAGCTGCATCAAACCAGTCTCAGGACTGAAGACCACAACAACAACAGTGTACATTTGTAGGACATACGAATATCCTTTTTTTCACTGTTGTGTGATTGGTTGAGGGACGAGAATGTATGTGGCGTTGCGTCCAGTGAGAGCACACCACGTTTTGACGTTGTCGTTACTTCGACATACAGAGTGAATTGAGCCGTATGTATACAGATCACATAAGGAGGCTGGGAGACGGGGCAGGTTTCTTCGGTCGGGTTACTGGGTTTGCGAACAGCCGACAGCTGCGATGAACAGTTAGGGGCAGTGCAGCGGCAGTCTGACAACAGGTGCCCTTGCCCGCGCCCGGCGGCACGTTTTTTGCGGCTGCTGCAGAGAGCGGCGGCAAGTGGCGCGATTGCCGTGCGTGGCCTGAGTCACGCTGCTCAGTTAAAAGAGTTGCACCCCAGCCCAGGGCAGGCCAGGCGTGAGTCAGGCGGCCACGCCAGCTGCTGCGCGCACCCCACCTCGAAAATCGATACCCCGGCCTCGCCTGGCCCGCCGCCGCTTCCTGCCCGCCGCCGGCTGCCACTCGTTTCTTCTCCCGCCATCTTCAGCCTAAGCGCCACTGTGCACCGTCGAGCACTGCGGCCGCATCCACACTGCGCCCGGCCGCGCCTCGCCAGCTGCCGGTGAGCCAACAACTTCGTCGGTTCGTGCCACTTGGCTCGATCGAGCCAGTCGACGTCTGGCGAGTCGTCGATCGCGCCAATCGACATCTGGCGAGTCTCGGGCCTCATTGAAGAAAGACGCTTCGGTTCAAATAGTGGGGCTCTGTCATTCGATCCAACTAATACGACCTTCATCAGGTTACCTTCCACTCCAAAGGCTGTTGCACGCAGCGACTGTTATATTGACTTGTAAATAATAGAGTTCAGCTATCAGTCGTCCTTTTGAAATTTTATTGGCAATAAAATTTCAAAAGGACGACTGATAGCTGAAATCTATTATTTACAAGCTAGTACGACCTTTAGTTATCAGTTTTACGAGATGCAATAAATTTAGTGTACTTGTTGTCAAATTTAGTTCCTGGCGCACGACATGTTTTCAAGCTCACCAGATCATTTGTATCGAAACTGACATGTTTTGAATCTTGCCCCACTTCAACCGCTGTGAATGAGCGGGATGTCAGACAGCGAGCTGCTCTTGCGTTGCGCAGTGTGCGTCGTCCAAATAGTACGAGCGGGTGGTGGAGTTTTCTGAAGCCACTGATGATGGGACGCTTGGTGAAGTGTAGAAATCGGCGAGCAAGAACAGTGAAGGTAAAACACTGGCCTACCGGCCGGACTCTTAGAGAATTATCGTCAGGTCTGAATTTACAGAAGGGAAACATTTAAGGGGGGTAGGACGTCAAACGGGCCAACTTGGAGCAGGAGAGGCACCACAGGACATTTTATTTTCTACTGTCTATACTTTTACAAATAAATTCATAAAACTTTGCCAGCATGACCAGGAAGGATTCAGGACTCACACTGATAGCACTGGAAGTTCAAAAACATAAAAAAAATTAATTTAGATATGAAATTTCATCATTTTTTCACTTACTGTTGGCTGCATTTGTTGCTATAGGTACATTTTTCTTCACAAGTAAGAGAGATTCTTTGATGAATTTTGCACGGCATACAAACCATACTTACAGATGTGTGAAACTCTAGAATTTTCCAAATCTTCTACAAACTGTGGTAAAAATTGAGGTAATTAAATATAAAATTTGATTTTTTCTTAACATAAAGTTTAAAACGTAACAGCTCATTCTTTTTTCCATCAATTAAATAGATTCTAGAGTTTCAGACACCTGTAAGTATGGTTTGTATGCTGTGCAAAATTCATCGAACAGTCTCTCTTACTTGTGAAGAAAAGTGTACCTATAACAACAAATGCAGCCAATAGTAAATGAAAAAATGAAGAAATTTCACATGTAAAAAAAATATTTTGTTATGTTTCTGAACTTCCGCTGCTACGAGTGTGAATCCTGAATCCTTCCTGGTCATGCTGACGAAGTTCTATGAATTTACTTCTAAAAGTATAGACAGTGGAAATTAAAATGTCCTGTGGTGCCTCTCCTGCTCCAAGTCGGCCCGTTTGACGTCCTACCCCTCTTAATGGGCGTTAGTAACTTGGCACATTGTGCATTCGCAACTGTAACACCGACGTAGATTTTAAATCCTGAGAGCAGGTGCGCACCGCTGGCCTAACGCACGATGCGAGAAAAGAGCAGCGGCTTACGACGTAAGTTGTATACTCGACTGCTTCTGAAAGCCGTCTGTTAAGCGACGTCCTACTGCCCCAAGTAGCAACCGCCTACTGCCCTAAGAAAATCTTTTCAACGGTGGCGGAAAAAACATCGTATGTCTACCTCCAAGGCGGTAATGTTTGTTATGTTGTAAATACTCCTAGCCGGAAACGGACAGAGAAATGATAATTCCGCGTACGAATCGAATTTCAGCTTTCCCTGGTCAACTATTTCGATTTATTAACGAAGGTGGAGACGTAATGGAACGAATTCACTGCTCAAAAGCACTCATTACAATAAGCTCGTAAACCATCACACACCTTCAACTATACAGATCGTCCTGAGAAGTTGGCAACTTACGCTACTGGCCATGTCTAGGAACCCCACACTACGTCAACGTATACCTACTATTTTAGCAGCCCGTAAACCATAAGGCGGAGGACAATGGGGTTGTTTTCTTTCGAAAGAGCGATGTTTTTCGACCTTGGGACGTGCGCGCGCAGCCCCTGGCTATCCGTGATCCCTCACAGCGCGGTAAGAAAGCACAGGCAGAGACGGTGCAGGATGGAGCTGTCACGCCGCGACTTTCGCGCCATGATTTTTTACGATTATAAAAAGGGTTTAAGTGCCGAAGAATGCCATTCTTCATTGCTGCGTGTTTTTGGTGAAGCTTCCCCTTCCAGGGCCACATTGGAAATTGGTTTCGCGAGTTTTCGAGGGGTCGGCAGTCAATTGAAGATGAACCTCGGCCCGATCGGCCAGCAACAGCTGTGACTCCTGAAAACATTGATGCTGTGAGGAAAATGATCAAAGAAAATCCACATCTTACATTTTGCGACATTGAAGGGACCCTAAATATTGGACCAACAGCAGCACAGACCATCGTTCACAGTCACTTAGGCCTTACTAAGAGGTGTGCCCGTTGGGTGCCACATTCCCTGACAGAAAGCCAAAAGGAGGCGAGAGTGGACTGGTGTCGTTTCATGTTCGAAAAATTCAATGGAGGGAAGTCCCAAGACACCTACAATATCGTCACAGGTGATGAAACGTGGGTCTACCATTATGACCCTGAAACGAAGAGACAGTCTTCTGTGTGGTGCTTTCCAGGGGAGGAACCACCCACAAAAGTTCGACGAAGTCGGAGCTCTGGAAAAAAGATGGTGGCAACTTTTTCACAAAGATCAGGCATCTAACCTCTGTGAGCTTGGACACACGTCGTACAGTCAATGCTGAATGTTACGTGAACGGTTGTCTTCCAAAAGTCATCGCCACATGGAAGTCACAGCATCCAAAGTCCAAGAGTGGGCACCTTTTGCTGCATCACGACAATGCATCTGCGCACAGGGCTGCCAGAACGATGGATTTTCTGGAGAAGGAAAAAGTGCGAGTGTTACCCCATCCCCCCCATTCACCCTACCTGGCCGACTGTGACTTCTTTCTGTTCCCTAAGACTAAGGAAAAAAATTCTAGGGCAGCGGTTTTCATCAGGTGAAGAGGCCATTGCAGCGTACGAGAGTGCACTAAGTGACATCCCAAAAGAAGCTTGGACTGACACATTTTCTAAGTGGTTTCAGAGAATGGAAAAATGTATACATGCTAATGGAGAATATTTTGAAAAGTTGTAAACGTTTTTTTGCAAATAAATTTTTTTTCACACATTATGTTAAAAACTTTCGGCATAGCCCTCGTACCACGGATGTTCGTTGCAATGGATGGGGCTAGTGATTATAGTATACGTAGCCGCCAAGCTGCTTATGACCAAAATGATAACGAATGCCATGGGATGACAGCTGTGATGCAGAAAGAGGCTCATTAGACTTGGAATAACAGAACTAGTGCACTACACCGATGGAAACAGGTGGACTTGCTGGATGCCTCGTGAACTGCATCTGTGGGTCTGTGTAGTACTCACAGTGACATTTTGAAGTGGAGTGACGAGGCAGTCCTTGTTTCTGTAAGTGGAAATGTAACGGCACAGGGTTACCGAGATACTCTGACGGATCATTTCCCATCCGTCATCAGCAAAGTATTCACGAATTCAAAACAGAACCCTTGACTGACAAATAGCGCAATTCAATGACAACTGATATTCGTTATTTCACAGTACGACTTTCACCCATTATCTTTAGGTGAATGTCTTTAAACGTTACTGAAAGTGACGTAATGGCTAATCTTATGGCGTTCATGTGACATTTTGGATGTTTGTTCCACAATATTACAAAAATATTTACTATTCCTGACCGTTAGTGTTATGCACTGAGTACAACAATACTACTTAATGTTTACTTATGGCTCTGAGCACTATGGGACTTAACTTCTGAGTGCATCAGTGCCCTAGAACTTAGAACTACTTAAACCTAACTAACCTAAGGACATCACAAACATCCATGCCCGAAGCAGGATTCGAACCTGCGAGCGTAGCGGTCCTGCGGTTCCAGACAGTAGCGCCTAGAACCGCTCGGCCACTCCGACCGCCCCACATTACAGAAAACTCTTTCCGGTCACCATAAGAACTGAAATAGCATTTCATCTAGCGCATTTCCTGCCTTACCTGGCAAACTATCCATTATGAATTTTAAGCATGCGAATGTAAAAGTTTGTCACTCAGCTTGTTAGAGTCGCAGGCATAACATACAGTAAAGTAGAGGTGTTTGTGTGGTTTGGAGAGGGCGATTATACGACAAGAAACTTAACGATGACTGAACTTTAGTACTCGTATTTCGAAACGTTGACTGTGCACCACACTGCAAGCACTACGCCATTACCTGTTCTTACATGGTCTTCGTGCAAAACTGATTCAAAATTCACCATAAAATAGTTACCCTGTTTGTCCAACACCGGTGAGAGCAGACTGTCAAAGATCTTAATGGGCGACACTACGTGGAACGGATCATTAAGCAAGCCTTGACTGTTGTCCCAGCTAGCTGTCCACGTACATGATAGTCAGTTGTTGCCAGCCACTGTCAAAAACTCGGTAACTTTGAACTGCACATTCGGATGCAAGCTTCGAAAGTTTATAATCATAAATGTATCGGAGACCTCTTTCATTAGAAGAGACACTATTTAAAATTGAATGATTATTTTCTTCGTCGGCCGAATGAAATCTGAAAAACGTTGATTACGGTTTCAGACGATCCATATGGATCTTCAGCTGTAGCGACATGCTGGCGTGTAGCAGAATTGGAATAGAGCTATCGTATAAGTAGTGTGATAGTCTACGGGTGTACGGAATGGGTTTTTTCGGTGAAAAATTTGATTCTGGAAAAATGTATTATCTGAATATTTGCTGTCTTACCTTTAAAATACTGTGTAAGCATTCGACTATTCTAAATCATGTGAAGACTTAAGGTGCGATATGTTCTCCCACAGTCTTTATGAATCACGAAACAGCCCGCAAATTGCTTACCTTACGAGCATATGGCTCTGAGCACTATGCGACTTAACTTCTGAGGTCATCAGTCGCCTAGAACTTAGAACTACTTAAACCTAACTAACCTAAGGACATCACACACATCCATGCCCGAGGCAGGACTCGAACTTGCGACCGTAGCGGTCGCTCGGCTCCAGGTTGTAGCGCCTAGAACCGGACGGCCACTCCGGTCGGCGCTTACCTTACGGGAGATAATATTGAACACAAGAGGGTTACCATTTAAACTGTCTAACTGCAAGACAATTTGCAATCGATATTCCGCCACTTGCATTGTTTTCTGTACTGGAAAAATTGTAGACCGGCCGAACGAAATCGCAGGCTACGCTGAACAGAGAGATATCAGCAAAAGTAACCGTTGTTTTGGCAACATCTCATAGAAGTATGTTGATTCCCACTACACTTTATGACAAATCTTAGCTGTAGCTTCTGTACTTTAGCATTAACGTAAAACACAGTTTTAGGCGAAGAACTTGATGTATGAATGGGTAAGTGATCTTTTAACGAAAAAAAAAATGCACTACTATAACAGCAAAAATAAATAAATCTGATAAAGTATCAATGACCTGTGTCAATCGTATCATAAAATACAGAGGAATAACAGTACGTATGTAGGTGTCTAATCAGAAGGTGGAAAAAAGATAAAGGCTTCGCCTCACTGACAGGATGTTGGAAGATGTCGTTCGCTTAAGAAAGTAACGACTTACTCTGGCACATTACTCAAGTCATAGAATCACTGTCATATTGAAATATGAAAAAGGCATTCATGTATGCAGTGTCTCAGGAGTTTACAAATACCCCGGATCTCACACAGAGCACTGTCTGAAAATCCAGTATTCAACAGTACCAAAGGATAACTTAACACATTAATAGCATCTTCTTCTACAGTTTAAGGAATAGATTACACAATTTATTTAGGGAGTCATCTAAGAAGAATATAAATGGCGCCGAGTGCGGGTTACGTGTCAGAGCTTCGGATGAACGCTGAAAGTTGGTGCGCCAAAACGTTTCAGTTATAAACTTTATTTCAGTCAAATGCTCACGAAAACTTTTTAATGGCTAAACCGGCTTAGACTGACTGTCAACAGCTCATAAAAACGTCTTGTCAGTACATGCTATAGGTCAATATCTCCACGGGTCTCTGACTATAGCCAGTCGCTTAGTTAGAACAGTTGACTGAAATGCAGAATTTTATGCCAAACAAACGTTCATTTCTGCATCGTTTTGAAAGATGTGGTCGTTTCTTCAAGCGTGCTAAAGTATGCTCTCTCCCAATAACATAATAAATATAAACAAATTATCAAAATTTTGTTGCTACTGAAAATATTCCAAGGGCTGTGAAGAAATGTGGCATTATGATGAAAAACAATTTTTATATTAAATTTAAAGTTAATAGCGTTAGTGTAAAAATTATAATTTCTTTTGTACTGTGTAAAATCACATAATTACGAACCATTAACTCTTCTACACACGAAACTAGATTTGTATTCACTAAGTATTTAGCGACGCTCGCCCCAGCACGTATCACAGTAACTGTTAGTCGTCTCGTCTAGGAAGACGGACGTGAGACTGCTGGGTCCTTCGAGCCGCAGCGGAGTTCAGCTCCCCCGCGCCGTGCGTGTGTTTGTCCTGGGCAGCAAAAAACTTCGCCCCTCGATGCTGTTAATAACAACCCTCTCACACCGTAAAAACCAGTAGCAGGCGCTTCAATTTATAGGGCTAAGTGCTAACAACAGTGCTGTGACGACAGCAATATTGTGGTCCGCTCATATTCGACTGTCGCTGCGATGTTTCAACTTCCTTGTCTCCGCATCAGCCATGGTCGAGTATAGCCTCAACTCTGATGTCACAAATATGCGCTCAAAATGAGTATAGGCGCTTCTAATCCTGCCGAGGGAAGAAATCTCCGTCGGCAATCCACTAGCTCCAGGGTATACCGCTTCAGTGTAATTGGCCGCTTGCTTACGCGACGGGCCCTTAAGGGAGTCGCGGTGGCACCACGATCTCTGTTGCACAAAGGTCTGTAACGGAGTCTACTCATCCTCGGGAGACTACCTGAAAAGCTACGTGATTGAACTAGATTGCATACTGACATGCAACTCGCCGAAAGAACATAAAGCCAAACAGACTGAATCAGCCTGCGAGCCACACTAAATTATTATTTGTAATCGGCGTCGGCAATTCACTACCTCCAGGGTATACCGCTTCAGTGTAATTGGCCGCTTACGCGACGGGCCCTTAAGGGAGTCGCGGTGGCACCACGATCTCTGTTGCACAAAGGTCTGTAACGGGGTCTACTCATCCTCGGGAGACTATCTGAAAAGCTACGTGATTGAACTAGATTGCATACTGACATGCAACTCGCCGAAAGAACATAAAGCCAAACAGACTGAATCAGCCTGCGAGCCACACTAAATTATTATTTGTAATCTGATTTGATCCAACAGAAATGGTTTGCGAAAGCCTGTGACTGTGAAAACTATGAGTTTGCTTATAAATAACTTTTCTGTTACCGGCCGCGATTTTCTTTTATTTACATTTCACACGACGCATTTCGGGAAACGATTCCCATTTTCAAGTGCTTTTTCCGCAGTGTATTATGCCATTTTTTCGTCGTGTTTTTGATGTGTGAGGTTCTGCTTTGTTCTGTTGACTTCCCTGCAACGTATAAAAAAAATGCGCAAATTTAGTTGATTATCGATCTTAATATATAGTCAGCGGCGAAATATGTAAGAATTTGTACTTAACGTTTTTCCTATGTTCAATTTGAGCAGAGTCTCACACATGTCAAATATCACATCCAATTTTCTGTGTAAAGTATACACCGAGAATAACAAACTGACATAAACAGTTACAAAGATGTTTTCTGATGTAGTCAGCAGAGATAATGTTATGGGTCTCCAACATAATATGATGTGCTTTTGTATAGAGGGTATGCATCTTAACAATCTGAATAATAATTTGCTTATATCTATTTACAATGGTGCTTATTTCTGTGTGTTGTTGTTGTTGTGGTCTTCAGTCCTGAGACTGCTTTGATGCAGCTCTCGATGCTACTCTATCCTGTGCAAGCTTCTTCATCTACCAGTACCTACTGCAACCTACATCCTTCTGAATCTGTTTAGTGTATTCATCTCTTGGCCTCCCTCTACGATTTTTACCCTCCACGCTGCCCTCCAATATTAAATTGGTGATCCCTTGATACCTCAAAACATGTCCTACCAACCCATCCCTTCTTCTTGTCATGTTGTGCCACGAACTTCTCTCCTCCCCAACCCTATTTAATACATCCTCATTAGTTATGTGATCTACCCATCTAATCTTCAGCATTCTTCTGTAGCACCACATTTCAAAAGCTTCTATTCTCTTCTTATCCAAACTATTTATCTTCCACGTCTCACTTCCATACATGGCTACACTCCATACAAATACTTTCAGAAACGACTTCCTGACACTTAAATCTATACTCGATTAACAAATTTCTCTTCTTCAGAAACGCTTTCCTTGCCATTGCCAGTCTACATTTTATACCCTCTCAACTTCGACCATCGTCAGTTATTTTGCTCCCCAAATAGCAAAACTCCTTTACTACATTAAGACTTAATTCGACTACATTCCATTATCCTTGTTTTGCTTTTGTTGATGTTCATCTTATATCCTCCTGTCAAGATACTATCCATTCCATTCAACTGCTCTTCCAGGTCCTTTGCTGTCTCTGACAGAATTACAATGTCATCGGCGAACCTTAAACTTTTTTTCTTCTCCATGGATTTTAATACCTACTCCGAATTTTTCTTTTGTTTCCTTTACTGCTTGCTCAATATACAGATTGAATAACATCGGGGACAGGCTACAGCCCTGTCTCACTCCCTTCCCAACCACTGCTTCCCTTTCATGTCCCTCGACTCTTATAACTGCCATCTGGTTTCTGTACAAATTGTAAATAGCCTTTCGCTCCCTGTATTTTACCCCTGCCACCTTCAGAATTTGAAAGAGAGTATTCCAGTCAACATTGTCAAAAGCTTTCTCTAAGTCTACAAATGCTAGAAATGTAGGTTTGCCTTTTCTTAATCTATTTTCTAAGATAAGTCGTAGGGTCAGTATTGCCTCACGTGTTCCAATATTTCTACGGAATCCAAACTGATCTCCCGCGAGGTCGGCTTGTACTAGTTTTTCCATTCGTCTGTAAAGAATTCGTGTTAGTATTTTGCAGCCGTGACTTATTAAACTGATAGTTCGGTAATTTTCACATCTGTCAACACCTGCTTTCTTTGGTATTGGAATTATTATATTCTTCTTGAAGTCTGAGAGTATTTCGCCTGTCTCATACATCTTCCTCGGCAGATGGTAGAGTTTTGTCAGGGCTGGCTCTCCCAAATCTGCCAGTTGTTCTAATGGAATGGTGTCTACTCCCGGGGCCTTGTTTCGACTCTGGTCTTTCAATGCTCTGTCGAACTCTTCACGCAGTACCATATTCCCATTTCATCTTCATCTATATCCTCTTCCATTTCCATAATACTGTCCTCAAGTACATCGCCCTTGTATAGACCCTCTATATACTCCTTCCACCTTTCTACTTTCCCTTCTTTGCTTGGAACTGGGTTTCCATCTAAGCTATTGATATTCATACAAGTGGTTCTCTTTTCTGTGTGTTACTATTTTTAATTAAACGTACTGACGAAGCAGCTAAAGAAATTCGCTGATTCAGTTTCAAGTTTTCGTTTAATATTTTATCTTCAATTTTTCTGTAACGTAAATATATCTCGAGTTCTTCTTAACAGATCTATTTTATGTCCTTTATTTAGTCGGTGGAGTACATTAACATTTTGCATGCACGTGTGTGTGTGTGTGTGTGTGTGTGTGTGTGTGTGTGTGTGTGTGTGTGTGTGTGTATGTGTGTGTGTGTGTGTGCGCGCGCGCTTGTGCGTGTGAGTGTGTGCGTGCATGTTACTTTGTACATCTCAGAATCTGAGTATGGGTCATGATTACACTTCATGTTATGTAATAATGTTTGTGGTGGTGTATTAAAAATACGATTTTTGCTTCGTGGTTTTTGAAAATAATTCCAATCTTCCATAGTATATAGCCAGTGTATGCGATGCTAGATACACATTTTTTTGTCTTTTTCTTCCATTGTGCGGTTTGTGCCTGAGACCGGTGTCAACCATGGAAGCAGTATAATCATTGGTAACCACAATCTGTTTCACTATGTTTATTCCCTGTCGCAGGTTTTCTTGATTCAGAGATATTGTAGTTGCCCTAAGTAGCACTGACCGGTATGCTGCCTGTTTATGGATGTTGCAGGCTGCGGGCATTGTGGTGTCGGTCGTTGTATTTTTCTATAAAATTTGAATGTGCACGTGTTGTTGCGTCTCGTAATATTTAGGACCTAAACAAATTGCTATTAGCCGGCCGTAGTGGCCGAGCGATTCTAGGCGCTGCAGTCTGGAACCGCGCGACAGCTCCGGCCGCAGGTTCGAGTCCTGCCTCTGGCATGGATGTGTGTGATGTCCTTAGGTTAGTTAGGTTTAAGTAGTTCTAAGTTCTAGGGGACTGATGACCTCAGAAGTTAATGCCCATAGTGCTCAGCGGTATTTGAACCATTTTGAAACAGCTATTCATAAGTAGAATTTTGCTGTGAACCGCGCAGAGGTAGCGGAGTACGTTTCCTTATCACTATTTAGTCCTACGTAATCCCGCGTTAAATCCTAAACCTCACAGGAGTGTTGTATGACTCCCTGTCACACGGTTGTGTTGATGCATTCGTCGAATGGCAAAACGTTGCTACTACCTACCCGCGTAGCTTCAATTCGGTACAAATACAAAACAGGGAAGGGCGGATACTGTCTTAATATACCTGTCGGGGTGCTGACATACAACAAGCGATCCATCCTCATATTCTCATGAAAATCACAACTATACCCAAGATTGTCAAACTCGGGGGTGGGGGATGGAGGGAGGGTGGGTTTTTTTTGAGGGGGGGGGGGGGAGGAACGGAACTCACAACGTGTATCGGTGCAATTGTAAATTGGAGTTATTCTCATGTTCACGAAACGCATTAAAAATCGAATGTAATGTGCAGGACTTTTGTATGGAAGAAAGTTCGATTCCTGCACTTCTTGTGACGGATGGGTTGTTTCTTAAAGCGCACTGTGTTATAAGAAATGAATGACCTTCTTCATTGTACACAACCTTCGAAATAGTGAAAATGGATGTAAGAAAAACCAATTGCATTACGAGACAATGTGTTTGCAGTCTTAAATTCGCAATTCACTTATGAGTTTTGGGTGAAGTGTTGTGGATTCGTTCATGTTTTGCTGCTAAATTGTCTGGGAACAGTTATTATGTTACAGAAACGGCGAAAATAGTGACGGCAGTAACTGAAAAAGAATTTTTGGACCTCTAATACAAGACGGTGCAATGAAAATTAATACTTTTCTCTTGGTTTCACAATACTGTGATCAACAGCGCCACAATTTAATAACTAATGGTCTTTACAAAATCACTTGCGTGGACTATAACAAACTTTATATTGGTCAAACAGGCAAGGGTATAGCAGCTAGACTGACCAACCATGACCGTGACCAGAGATTACAAAGTCGGACTCCACATTTGCTGAGCACGTGCTGAGGGAAGGTCTCAAGAATACAGTAAAGACAAAAGACCCACATACATCCAGCAACGGAAAAAAAGCTCAACCTATAGGAGACACCTGAAACCAATAAGTATTTTGCAAAAAACCCTCAGCTGGTTCCACATGATGAGTTACGACTGAGTATATCCCCATTCTTAAGGTACATATAACCCAGTGAACAAGAACACATCTATTGACCGCAAATCCAATAGTACATTTTCAGCTTAACACATCATAAACATAGGCTGCACCGTGGCATTATGCCTTGCTTTGTTTTCCATGCAGCTCTTAGCCTTACTGTAATGTCCAGGCTAGCTTAACTAGAATTTAGTTTGCATGCACTTTGGGTAGGCTTGTTATAATTTGTGGTCTTTAATGTTTCTACTGCGATTCATATACTCTTGATGATAGACAGTGTAGCACACAAACGTACTCTGTAACTCGGTCTCTGTTCTACAGCCAGAATGGGAGCACGAATATCTCGTTCGTATCAGTAAATTGCAGACTGACAGTTCTACAGTACTGGTCCCGAGTTCCGTTAACTATTTCTAAACACTACACTGTTCCAACGCGCTGCCCTCTGTCGGAGACCTGGGAGTCTGGCCGTCCTCGAACGCTTTTCGGAAGTCCTTGACAGCCCTTCAAACTCAGCTCGTTGGTTCCTTGGAGCGCACGCGGCGAAGCTCGGCCATTCAGCCTCCACCCAGCCCCCTCGCTGGGGATCGTTCCCCAGCTTCTCCAGAGCTCACGGTCAGAACTCGAATGCCCCACGCCATCTCCACTAAGCCTCCCAACACACGAGGACTGCTCGCTCTTCCCAGGACCGGCCTACCGTTAGCCGGAAACCTCGGCTGCCCACTTGACGTTTCAGGTATTCCCTTCCACACAGTGGCAGCCCGCTTTTGGGATGTCTGAAAGATGAGCTGAATTGGAGAATATGATCGAAGAGTGTTTAGTGAAATATTTAATGAAAATTTCACCGAATGCTTCACTACGATAGCTCTGGAATACTCATTTATCCCATTAAATACGTTTACTCTCCGTCATTATAATAACCACAGAGCGTTTTATGTTAGCCTGCTTGTCAGTTGGTTCAAATGGTTCAAATGGCTCTGAGCACTATGGGACTTAACTTCTGTGGTCATCAGTCCCCTAGAACTTAGAACTACTTAAACCTAACTAACCTAAGGACACCACACACATCCATGCCCGAGGCAGGATTCGAACCTGCGACCGTAGCGGTCGCGCGGTCCCAGACTGTAGCGCCCAGAACCGCTCGGCCACTCCGGCCGGCGCTTGTCAGTTGCATCAACTCAATATCTTTCTGTAGTAAAAGAAATAACCGGTAACAAAAAAAAAAAACACGTTGACAGTTATATGACCAGAACCTGAACTGGTAAATTCTTAAACGGTATCTACTGGTACCGAGGCACAGCAAATGAAAAGTTTAGTACGTTATTACTTTTTGCCTGTTTGAATCAGAAAATATAGTGATATTAACAATGGGTCTGTGGTTCACTCTGATATTCTTTTATTGTGATGTAGCATTCTGAATTGGGAACGTATTTCGTTCTTAAACTGTCAGTTGTTATTTAATGCTGTTTACACTACCCCAAAATGAGCGTACCGGTGTGTGTTCAGTAGGTTTTGAATACAGTAGCTTCAGTTGAAAAAAAAAGTGTGGTGACGTAGAAGCGCCCACCGATTGTGATGCCCCTAATATGGTTCTCCGTAGTCGTGATTAAGTTTTTTAGAAGATCTCCATCACCACAGGATAGAGATGGAACTCAGTGTATCGTCTCTGTACAACGGCAGTTCTGATACCGACGCGCCGATGTTCAGTATCATGAGCCATTGCCGTTTCAGTCCCCTTCCGACTAATGTTCTAGCAGTAACGGCTCCGTAACGTCTTTGCCATTAAATGCATATGTTAGCACATTTTGTAGGTAGTGCGCTCCACCCCTTAGCGTTTCTGTAATTACAGGAAATCTTGTATGTGTTTAAGGTTTTCAGAAATAATTGAACGAGTTGCCTTTATTTTACCGTGGCCATCTTCGTACCAAATGTGCAGGCACGCGCGCGCTCACACACACACACACATACACACACACACACACACACACACACACACACACACAAGCGCGCGAGCGCCCATCCCTTATACCACTCTTCTAAATATCTACCTAATAGTATCTTTAAATTGGGCCACCAACATGCTGAAGCTCTGATGTTCACGGAACCGTTATTGTACACAGACGTAAACCTCCTCGTCCGAAGTAAATCATGGCCACGAATGTCTTCTTATCGCATGGGGAGAAACCGAGACTGTACGGAGGATGTACTGGCTTCCCAGCAAAAGAAAGATATTCGTGGCCGTCGGTTTCCTTCGGACGAATAGGTGTACGACGAAGTACAATCACTCTCCGTAGGCAACCGTAAACATTTTTCCATGAAGTCACTGACCATCTTATCTCACAGTGGAATAAATATATGAACTCTTGTGACGACTGCTTTTGAAATAACAAACAGTTTACCTTCTTTTTACCATCTGTCACGTTTTCATTCGACTCCGCCTCATACATGACAAGATCGACTTGCAGACATTATTTACGGTTATTAGCATTCATGGATTTAATACTGGTACACACATTACTCTGCGAAACATAATTTTTATTTTCCATATATATTATAGTACTAAATACACTTCGCTACAAGCGACTTCCTTTACAGGATGTAACCAAACTAAAGTTGATGTTCAAACAAGCTGCGTTGGAGCAGAGATTTTCTTTTGTCTAATTTCTTTCATGCGCCTTTTCGAAAGTTGCACGTGACAGTAACTTTATGTAGATTGAAATTACATTCATTATTAAAGAAATAACATGTATTTATTGTTGTAGAATTAATATGTAGTATTTTTTACTAGATTTCAGGATGATATTTCTTCTTCCATTTTTCGTACTGAAGTTATGCTTAATAAGTTTATTCTTATTTAACACACATTGATTATGAGTTAGTCATCAGAGTTCAGCATGCTGTTGACTTCATTTAATGATAATGTTAAGTGGGCATTTAGAAGAGTGGTGTAGGGTGTGTGTGTGTGTGTGTGTGTGTGTGTGTGTGTGTGTGTAGACACAAGTACATCAGCGCAAGCTGCCCAAAGGAAATACGAAAAAACATTGGTCAAAAATGAAATTAGGGCTCTTTATGAACAAAAAGACGTAGTCAACAAAGACATCTGTTAGCTGCACTTATCAGTTTCGCAGGTACCTACTGCTCTCCCAAATTGTAAAATTCGTAGATATAGTTCGTCAATCTGTGGACAGGAAGATGCTAAAAATATTATCCAAACAGATGGAAATCTCTTGCTCTTGACTGCCAAAAAAATTCACCAATTCTTATTCTAATTGACCTGAACTACATGAATTTTTTGTCAAAGTTGTCAACACAGGCAGCTTTAATTTTAATAATAGCGTTCTAGATATGGTATATAAGGGTCTTACATACAATACAACCACAAAAATTGACAAAAATAATGTTAAATACCTAATTACTAACATCAAAATACCCTGAATATCAATAGAATAAGTCAAGTTTCTCAAAATGCTCTAGCTCGCAAACCAAATAAAATGATCAACAGAAATAGGGATACACATTTTTGTCTGTAACACTATTATCCCAACAACAAATCAAATACACTGACAAAAAAGTGAAACACCTAGAAGACATTGTCAGAAGTGAATGTAACTACATACACGTACACCTCATCAGTGGATGTGTATATGGTCACAGTTGCTATCCTCTGGGACACGTAGAAAGACCACCAGAGTGCACTGGTGTTTTTCTTGTTTAGTGTTCTTACCAAACCTGGTAGGGTATGTCAGGGACGTGAACAGTGTCTAATGTTGAATCATCACTTTGAAGGGCACTGAGATTCCGCACACTCCGTTATCAGCACCTGCCAGTGTTTGAAAGGGGCCTCATTGTCGGCCTCCGTTTGGTCAGCTCATCGAATCGTGCAGTATCCAGATTTGTCGCGCATTCGGATGTGACAGTGGCCTGATGTTGGACTGCATGGAAAAGTGAGAGGAGGCATTCTCGTCAAGGTTCCTGAACACCCCAAGAGAGGATCGTTATATTGTGCACCAAGCACATCGTAACCCCTTTATATCTGTACCAGCCGTAAGAGAACCATTAATCGGACACTAGCAGCAGCCAGACTTGGGAATTACAATCCCAAGCGTAGGTTACCGTTAACACCACAACACAAACATCTGAATTTGGAGAGGTGCCGTGACCGAGAAGCGTGGACTACAGATGAATGAGAAAGACGTGCATTATCTTCAGCGATGAACTGCAGTTTGTGCTATGTGTCACGGACACGGTGTAAGTTCGCCTTTATTCTTGTTGGACATTCGAATGCATATGGGTCTGAAAATATTTTGTGTTTGTAAAAAATATTTGTATTATATATTGTGTAAGTTTGCTGTAAAAGTGTTCTAGATACACCGTTGGATAGCAAAAAGAGATTAACACACGAAGTACCAGCGAGGCAATCATTGATCATAGCAGAAACAAGAGAGGTAAAGACAGTGCGAGGTAGCCGGCCACCATCGAAGGTCAATGATAATAATGAAATCATTGTCAAAAGTCGTGGTGGCGTTAGGTGTTTGTACGCAATAATGGTTCCGAATGACTTTTACTTGAAAAGGATAGACAGTCGACGCTTGAGCTTCGTCGGAGTCAATTCGTCAAAAGACGACAGGTCATACTCCGTTTTGGTTGAGTATGATTTGTGGCTTGCTGGGGACAGACTTTCTGAAAACAGAGTTTCGGGTTCGAGGAGTCGAATGCTGTGAAGAGATTCCCGTAAACTGGCGTGGCTTGGAGGTCGTTTCACCCAATACCGATCTATGACCGACTTTGTTCGAGTAGGTTCCACTGGTAGTATTTACTTCTACGAATTGTTTAGTACTGACAAGGGAGATATTTACTAATAGTGTTTTCTGGTTAGAAATGCTGATTAATGGTTTACGAGGAACGAAATGTAATAGCCAAGTCTTCGTTTGGTAGTAGTTATAGGTGTAAATGATTGAATCGGAAGTTATACGAATTTTGCCCGTGTCGTCCTGCTAGTTGGCTGAAAGCACTCCCAGAGGTAATTGGGTTGTTGTTCTCATTTTGTGGAGATTGGATGGTTTTGTGATGCCTCGAACGAGGTATTGACTCGAGCGCGTATTGCTGGATGTATAGGCGCTAGCAGATTACGACCGGAATTACTTGGCTTGTTGACACCGACTGCGCTCACGATAATTTGAGTTGATCTAGCTCTCGATCGCTCTTTAAATTGAAACCCAGTAAAGAGGTACCACCGAACGAACAACACGTAGCAAAACTGAGACTTGACTCACTATTAAAGACGAATGGCTTTGTTGAATTATATCAGTTTCAGGGACCAAAGAGGCGGTGACACGTAGGCCTTTTGTTTCTTTTTTTGTGTTTCCTTGCCGTTTGTAGTGGGAATTACTAGTTTTGTTGCTGGCACTCGCACTGTACTGAAATATTCAAAGTTCAAATAAAAAAGCTACTTGCGTTCCTGGAGAGTACACCAAAATGAATTAGTGACAATTTTTTATTTCAATAGATAGTAATATCTCTAGTCTGTGATCGAAATATTTTGATACTACGTCCTAGATAAACGAAATTTTATTGATAGAAAAAGACGTTTACAAATTTCACTTTTGCCCAGGAAAGCGAAAGTCATCATATTGACGAGTTAATTTTGCAAAAGGTGGACAAAACCTATAAGGAAAATAATTAACTGGCATTAGATAATGAAAAGCGAAGAGTACTCATACCTTTGGTTGATGAAAAGTAAGTTGGTCATATAATTTGCTATTAACATAGTCAAAGCGGGGAAGGAAAGATAATTAAATAATAAGCGACTGAATAAAAAGAAAATTAGTTAAAGGAAAAGAATTGGAATCACTCTTAACTGCGAATTGAGTTTAGTACAGAAAGATAACTTTTGTTTATGCAATTCCTTTACGTAGTTCGCAGATAATCAGAGACTGCATTATGACCGCGATACACTACGACCAGCTAACAAATCCACAATTTTCCGAATTAAGAAGAGGTATGTTCATAAAAAAGAAAATATTCCCATACGATCGTAGTGACATCGTATTAAAAAGAAAGAAAGATCAATTTTTATCATACCAATAGTAAAGGAAAAACAATCGGCATCAAATTAAATCGCCAATACTCTGTAGCAGTCGAGGATGATCGCAGACTAAACGCTCAAAGATATACTTTATTTGCAGCGATTGAATTTGTCGCTATAAACAAAAGGGAACAACTTTCACCTACTTCGTTAGGAAGAGTTTTTTCAAAGTTTTTGCTCGTAAGTATATTTTTGCTCATAACGGTGCCCCTTAATATTAATCTGAACGGAAATGATTTGTTAATTGTTCATTAGTCTCGAGTAGGATCTGTGGTAATTCGATAGTTGACTTACGTCGTTTAAGCCAGTGTTGCGCATTGTAAAGTCGAGCATAATTTCCCTTCCTTTTAACCAACAATATGTATGTATTCATTAAAAAAAGAGTAGGTTTGTGTAGTATGGGTTTACGTATGTTACAACTTTTGGTCAGAAACAGTAAGGACTCTCAATAACCCTGGAATCTAACGTGAAGAGCAAGGCATAACGATTAACAATAACGTCTATTATAATCACTGTATGTATTTCTGGTTTGCGGGACGATAGTTGTACCAACAGTTGTGCCAATATTGATAGCAACAGGAAGCTAGTTAAACAAAGTGAGACGTCTTGTATAGTGGCTCACTCTGTTGTAACATCTCAGGACTCTGGTTTATACGCCGACACAATACAAGTTCTGCGCTGCCGCGGATGACCATCGTCGGCGAGTATAGCGGCGGAGAGGCACAACGATGTTATTCGTGGCGCCATGGTGTGGGTAGCCATCGGGCATGACTTCAGGTCACGGCTGATTGTTGTTGAAGAACTTTTCTCGGCACAAAGCTACGCCTCAGACATCCTGCGTCCTCGTGTGTACGTCTCAAGTGACAATATGATTGTGCCATTTTTCAACAGGATAATGCTCGTCCACACATGACATGTGTGTCTATGAAGCGTGCAGGCGATGTTGAGGTGTGCCCCACATCTGTCGCCGACAACAAGAGACAACCCCGGCCGTCTTCTCTGTTCCTGTATTAGTATCCAGGACGTCAAGGAACAGTTGCATTAGATGCTGGTCAGCTTACCCCACAAGAGAATGAAACATATTTATAACATTTCTCAAGCTAATCAGTGCATGCATCCTAGCCAGAGAGAGGACAGTGGAATGTTGATAGGTGACTCATACTGCCAAGTTCTTTGTACACTACTGGCCATTAAAATTGCTACACCACGAAGATGACGTGCTACAGACGCGAAATTTAACCGACAGGAAGAAGATGCTGCAATATGCAAATGATCTGCTTTTCAGAGCATTCACACAAGGTTGGCGCCGCTGGCGACACCTACTACGTGCTGACATGAGAAAAGTTTCCAACCGCTTTCTCATATCCAAACAGCAGTTGAGCGGCGTTGCCTGGTGAAACGTTGTTGTGATGCCTCGTGTAAGTGCATACCATCACGTTTCTGACTTTGATAAAGGTCGGATTGTAGCCTATCGCGATTGCGTTTTATCGTATCGCGACATTTCTGCTCGCGTTGGTGGAGATCCAATGACTGTTAGCAGTGTATGGAATCGGTGGGTTCAGGAGGGTAATACGGAACGCCGTGCTGGATCCCAACGGCCTCGTATCACAAGCAGTCGAGATGACAGGCATCCCATCCGCATGGCTGTAACGGATCGTGCAGCCACGTCTTGATCACTGAGTCAACAGATGGGGACGTTTGCAAGACAACCACCATCTGCACGAACAGTTCGACGACGTTTGCAGCAGCATGGACTATCAGCTCGAGGCCATGGCTGCGGTTAGCCTTGACGCTGCATCACAGACAAGAGCCGCCTGCGATGGTGTACTCAACGACGAGCCTGGGTGCACGAATGGCAAAACATCATTTTTTCGGTTGAATCCAGGCTCTGTTTTCAGCATCATGATGGTCGCATCCGTGTTTGGCGACATCGCGGTGAACGTACATTGGAAGCGTGTATTCGTCATTGCCATAGTGGCGTATCACCCGGCGTGATGGAATGGGGTGCCATTGGTTACACGTCTCGGTCACCTCTTGTTTGCATTGACGGCACTTTGAACAGTGGACGTTACATTTCAGATGCTCTACCCTTCATTCGAACCCTGCGAAATCCTACATTTCAGCAGGATAATGCACGACCGCATGTTGCACGTCCTTTACGGGCCTTTCTGGATGCAGAAAATGTTCGACTGCTGCCCTGGCCAGCACATTCTCCAGATCTCTCACCAACTGAAAACGTCTGGTCAATGGTGGCCGAGCAACTGGCTCGTCACAATACGCCAGTCACTACTCTTGATTAACTGTCGTATCGTGTTGAAGCTGCATGGGCAGCTGTATCTGTACACGCCATCTAAGCTCTGTTTGACTCAATGCCCAGACGTAATAACGGCTAGAGGTTTTTTTTCTGGGTACTGATTTCTCAGGATCTATGCACCCAAATTGCGTGAAAATGTAATCACATGTCAGTTCTAGCATAATATAATTGTCCAATGAATACCCGTTTATCATCTGCATTTCTTATTGGTGTAGCAATTTTAATGGCAAGTAGTGTAATTTGTGGACGATTGATGCATGCTGCTGCTACCTCTCTATAGTCACATGCCGTGCACGCGTGCCCTCTAGCGACGGGCTGTGAACTTCCACGCTCTGTTCGGAACCACACCTCGTTACGCGCGCGCGTCATGGGTTTGCGCATTCCAGACTCCGGCTCGTTTCTTTTTGAACGTCCCTTGTACTGCCTGTATACCAAGCGGTCCTTCGACCATATTATACGCATATCGACGTACTCACGGATGGTGGTAGAAGTGTCAAGACGGCCCATATTTCGCGTTTAACGATCTAAAATTGATGGAATGTGCCTAGATTTCGTGCAAGACTGGCAGTACAATGCCTTAAAACATGACAGCTAAATGCTGAACAGCGATTCAAACCGCCTAGGCGTCAGAGACGGCTATGCCCTAACTGAAAGCGGGTAACAGTTGTAAAAAAGTTTACGGAGGTTCTGTCCTGCGGGCTCGTGCGGCACGAGCAGCAGGAGGAGCAGGACTGGGCTACTGTAGCAGCGAGCGGCAGGCCGCCGCAGCTGGCGCCGTCACTCACCGCCCCCCGTGCGGCGGCTGTGCAGACGTTGATTCAGAAAAGCGTTACGACTGCCTTCGCCTGATTCGGTCAACGTTTCCATAGCGTCGTGCAAACATAAGGAGGGTCGTATTTAGGATCTGTAGTTTCCAAGGCTGAAACTGCGGTGCGGGCCTTTCCAGAGAAACTTCTCTGACAACTAACCTCCAAAAGCGGAGTTTCAAAGCAATTTTTCCAGTAAAATCCTACAACGCAGCATTTAATACTGATTATTTAATTGTACTGTTCACTTTATATTTAATGAATTGATGAGGTTAGAAAAGAAAAAGAATTTTCGTAACTCATTTCCGTATTTCTTTTATGGAGATTAGTTTGTATTTTATGTCAGTCCTTAATAATAGATTACAGAGGAAATAAAAAAAGAAGCTTTATTGCAGTGATAGCTTTTCTTTGCTGTTACACTACTGTTTTGCATTGTGAGCCGCCATAGTAATTCTGTGCACAGCGCTACAACTACAGATGTATCCGTCATAATGCTCTAACAGGATGTTAGCAAATTTTTGGAGATGTTTCCAAGTAGTAGTATTAGTAGTAGTATTTTTGAAATTCATTCACTGACGGAATTCCTTGACATCAGCTGTATTACTTATAGTTCTACTACTCAACAGTGACATACGAAAATTTGTGCGGACCAGGACTAGAGACCGTATATCCTTTTTGTCGCGAGCGTTCGTCTGAACAACTTCGGCTATCCGCACACGCTCCCCGGAAGGCGAAAAGCGGGAAATCAGGTTCCAGTCCCGTTCCGGCACAAATTTTCATATGTCACTATTGGGTGCTAGAGCTATACCTAACACAGCTGATACCAAGGATTTCACAGGCAGCTAATTTCTAAAATATTTCGTACAGATGTGGATCGTCAACAATGTCTGTTTTTTTCAAATATACTTATGGCTAGTGGTATAATTATCACGACTTTTTTGTAAAAATAGATTGCTGTCTCTTTAGAAAAACGCATTTCTCTATTGGCCTGAGTTTCCCGCTAAAACGCTCACGACGGTCGCGTGTCCTGCTATGACGTCACGAGCCAGTAAAGTACATCAGATGCTACAGGTGTTACGACGTACTTTTCCTGAAGTATCTTGTTATCGAATGAAGTTATCTCAGAGTTATTTACACCAGAAAAAAATTATGGGTCCTAGTTTGTATGAAATGAGGTATGCAATAAAACGACTGTTTGCAAACTGCTGAAATTCCGTTAACCATACTCCCAAGTCTTGGCGATTTTCTCAGCTGAAGTGGCACGCGTTTGATCGTAAGCCAGTGGGAATCTGACGCGAAGGAGCGCCGGGCTGAGACAGGAACGCCGATTTAATTAATGACAGCCGTCCACAGAAAAATTCAGTCGAATAACCCACACATAACAATTGCGTACATCTTTTCCGATCACAAGATGGTCTACACTACAATGTTAAACGATTTTTTTTTTCTAAATTTCATGTTTTGGTGGTGCGGGTTCCTAGGTTGCGGCCCTGCACATTGATCTGTTACCTGGAAATGGTACATCAACATGTTACGCCTACAGCACTGTGAGCCACATGTGACACAATCAAAAGTATTGCTTTATACGTGGACAGGATTAACAACATTTTGGAAGACGCTATTGAGAATTTCTGGAAATGTTTCCTGCCAACAATGGCATGTCTGTTTAGAAGGTATGTGAGAAACGTTAAGGGAGTGCGTTTTCGCATGTATAGGCACCGTGATGCTTATTTACTTTTCACTGTGTGTAGTATTTTGTGAACAGCTAGCAACGAAAAGAAAACTTCCTAGCATGCACACGTGTAGCTAGCCTCTTCTCTTGGACCGCATACGCAAACAACGCAAATATCTGATTGTGCCTATCACGCTGCAAGCAGCGGCTTATTAGCGGTTTCGCTATACTGTAGTTTTATCGCTCTGTAATATTCTACTAGCAGTCTTTTTTATCCCTTTACTCTGAAAATTTGCTGTCATTTACAATACACGGCCACTCACAATTTTATTGGCGTAAGATTCTCCTAGTCTGAATTCCAGACGACATTTAATGATTCTGACTTGTCAGACGATGAAACTATATTACAGTAATAATTTTTAGGTTAGGACCATCTGCGTGCAACTGAATAAGTGCAACGTGTTTCGCCTCAATTTACGAAGGCATCATCAGCGACGTGAAATACAGATACAGTTTCATTTGCATACAGCACCTTCAACTTACACATTCCGTTATTGTACATGTAAGCTACAAACAATTCTGACGTAGGCACATTCTGCTCAATATGTTTTAATAATTGTTCCGTGCGATGTTATTGCTCTGCACGTGTTCTTGATGTACTGCTTGTGAAGCTGTCGTTCTGAGTGTAGGACTAAACACCATTTTCAGCACAGGAAATAAATTTCACACACACTCTTCCACTATAGTGTTAGGTAGTGTTGCCACTTTGGAATGTAATTTGTGATGTCTATGGTCAAAGATTATATTTATATCATCTCTTTCGCTTGGTTTGGTAGTGAGTTATTGTATGTATATGTCTGATCATTTATTAGTTGGTTGCAAAGCAACTGCTTCACCAACAGGATAGCAAGAGCACATGCAAATTTCAGACAGTAAGTATCAAAACATATACTCAGCAAAAGTTGCCTTGATCAGAACTGTTTCCAGCTTACATGCGTAATAACAGAATAAGTAAGTTGAATGTGCAACATAAAAAAGAAACATTACATGTATTTCAAGTCACTGATTACACCTTATCTCGGGCAAACAACATTTAGCTTCGACAAGTGTGAAATAAAAGGAAATAAAATCACCAGCGAATTGGCTGACAAGGAGACCATCACACCTGTTAATCATGGATTTCAATGAGTCTTACATATTTTGTAGAGGGTCGTGTCTTGAATTACCTAGCTAGCGGTTTTGCATGGGACGGCGTATACTTTCCCAGAAAATCGATGTTGGATTCTTCATGAGTACAGTAAGTACTATACCTGTAACGTGAATCATGTTTTGCCCGACAGAGCTTAGCGCACTGGCTGAGGTTCCAGGTTACGATGCTAGTTATACTGGCTCAAATCCTGGAAGTGCTCTTTTTTATTTTTTTCCAATTTATTCTTACATAAATATTGTACGTCACGCAAAATTACTCAAAGATAGTAATTTTCCGTGTAATATGTAATTTCGCTAATAAATCAATCATTAAGCACACTCTCTTCTAATGTGTATTCCGTTTGTGGTTCGTAGTTGAGAGTTCCAAATATCTGGACAGCTCCATTGAGTTCGCAACGGTGGACGAAGTATTAGCAGCTGCGTAAGGATTCTATATACTGACAGAAGGGCTCATACCTAATTTTGACCACAATTATTTAATTAATACTGATCAAACCGGCTGTCAGAACTAATCGGCGTGTAATAGACCCCTTGCGGAACAAGGCGCGAAAACCGTCCCTGCGCACAAAAAAAGATTTGAACAACATTAGTCACTCATAGACTACTATTAATTGCGTTAGTAAAGATACTCCCTTACGTTTTCTTATGAATATAAGAACCATTCGGGAAATTTGGTCGGATTGTTCAAAAAAAGAGTTGATGGTTTGACTCATAAATTACCAAATGTAACTGTGACGTGCACGAAATAAGAAAAGTTCACGAAAGTATTATACGAAGATTTTTTTTAAAATCTGTCATTCTTCGGTACATGGGACAAGAAAAATATCATTACATTATTGATTCGTGGGGAAGACAGACCTATTAGACACTTTACGATCAAATCTTTGTAGACGGAAGAAAAGCATGCACTTGTGCCGCACAACTTATCTCTCCTAAACGTACTCCACTTTGCCAATCCCGTGACGTTTATTTTTACAGGCAGGTTAAAATGTTCATAAAAAACCTACAATGCTCCAGACTTGCTAAAGACTACTGGAGCAATCATTTCGAGGGAACACTCCACAAAATTATATTCTTTAATTCTGCACAAATTTAGTGCACCTGCTTAAAAAGGAATGGTGAAATACGCGTGGTTCGCATAGAAGTTGATCGAAAAAGGAGCAATCTTTTTGAATCCAAACTAACCGTGCTTTCCGGTATCACTCTGAAAAATCAGTGAGCCTGTAAGACAAGCTTTCATTAAACGTGCGGGGTGCTCTATGAATTTGTGTTTAGGTTGCTTACACCAAATACATCCATGATTCTGCGCTTGCACAGCAAGCTATGCAAGCAAAGGCGAGTAAGACGATTCTGTAACAAAGAGAATATATATTTGAAGGAATTTTCCTGTCACGATTGATTTATTAATGAAATTACTGTGTTTGAATAATTTTGCATGACATATGTTATTTAATGATATTCTGTACGATGGGATTGAAAACGAAAGTACGCCGGGGAAGAGTTTGAACGCGTACCGCCGGCGTGGCAGCCGTTAACTTTAGTCACTGCGTTAGCTCAGTTGACCGACACAGCAATAAAAGTAACAGGTATAGAAGGTAAGTATAGAACTTCAACATTGATTTTTTTCTCGGAAACTAGCAGCCGTCGTTCGAAAAGCCGGTAGCCAGATACTCAGGACAGGTTTCTCCGTAGCACACCTACGACTCGTCAAAGTCCGTGATTAATAGGACTGATGGTCCCCTTGTGAGTGCATAACGTTAGCTTCTCTCGAATGTGAAAGTGTCACCTAGCCCGGAAATATAGATTGAACAAACTAAAATATTAACGACTAAATGATAAATTTTAATTTGGACTACGGTACAATCCTACAGCTTCAACGAGTATTCCGTGCTTTTAAACTTCCGACGTTCACACGCATCCTTCGGGTTTGGTTGTTAAAGTCCGCTGCTATAAACTGAGCTTGTGGTGTCGTATTTCTGTATTTAGATCGCTTCTTCACTGGGCCTGAAACAAACATCACCGACGTTGCCCCAAGTGGTTCACGAATTGTGGCCACGCAGGCCGACAAGACACTGTTCGGTCGCACGTTGTTATCGCTCCCCGTTACGGGACAAACGACCGGCGATTGAGATGGATGGCCGGTTCTGCTCCTCCCAACCTTTTTGTATCCGTTTAAAGAGATGTCTCTGAATGACCCTGCCTGCTGGCTCTTGATGGCAACACCGCGCGACGTTTCGTTGATATCTAGGCCACGAAAGAGGGATCAGTTATTTGTTGGAACAGTTATTTGTTGCACACAGAGCCACGTGTCTTCATTCTAACATCTTTCCTGAATGTCTTCGTAAAAATTAGAAAACAAGAATTTCTTTTTATGTCTTCCCGATCTAGATACGTCCTCGTGATGATTACATTAAACGCCATCGTATATAGTACTACTTCATTTAACTCCAAATGTCTTTCGAACACCTAATCGACATGGTTGGTTGCACTTGGAAATAGTTACCCATATCGCGCAGAAAGTAAATTAAGACTTTGGCTGACTGTGGATCTGAAATCGCGAAACTCCTTTTAAACAACGAATTACTAGACTTCAGAACTCTGTATAACTTTTGCCGTGCAAACTGACCAATAAAAAGTCGACTGAGGCAAGAGTTTGATCACTCTTCCAGTTGTTGCAGAGTTACGAAAACAGCCTCGACTGAAACAATTGTCTATTTCAAGCGATTAATTATTTTTGTTATTAATTAATAAAGAAAAATTTACTTGCGCAAGAACAGTATCCTAATTTCACTGCTGTGCAATGTCGTGCAAGAAACGAACATTAATGAAGGCTTACTGACGACAAAGTTGTCACGAACAAAGTTCGAAACCACGAAGTGACAACAGCAGATATGCGACAGGAAAGAAGAGAAATTGTAATTTACGACAGGAGCCGCCGTTGGCGAGTTTTTGAAGCTGTAATGAGATTTTTTCCAACAGTAAACAAGTTCAGCTACCAGTAATATTATAAATTAAAGTGCATGCACGATTAACTTTAATAACTTGAACGTAAGTAACAAGCTGCATGAAAATCAAAAAGGGCTATGCAACAGCCATTAAAATTACACATGCATTAACGCCATGCGGAACGCTGCAGAACTGAAAGTCAATAAGGAAGAACATCTTACATGGAACTTGACTGACATGCGGTGATATTACTTCTCGCATACGGATCCATTTAAATTCAAATGGCTCTAAGCACTATGGGACTTAACATTTGAGGTCATCTGTCCCATAGACTTAGAGCTACTTAAACCTTACTAACCTACGGACATCACACACATCCATGCCTGAGGCAGGATTCGAACCTGCGATCGTAGCAGCAGCGCGGTTCCGCACTGAAGCGCCTAGAACCACTCGGTCACAGCGGCCGGCCCATTTTAATGATATACTTTCAGAATACCCAGTTGCTCAATCGTCCCATTTCAGGTTCCGCAAAGCGAAATCTAAGTAATCATGGGCACACAAAAAATTACAAGTCTACACAATAACTAAAGCAGCGAAGCATTTGCTTTCAACAGAGAGTAAAACAAAAGCTAAGTCAACACTGAATCAGTTACTTACTGTGTGAAAGGGCTTCATGTAAGAGGTTCAGCACGATGTTTTCTTGTATGAAGCGCCCCTTCGCTTTTTGGTATAAAAGCTTCATAATTGTAAGTGGAAACACAAAATTGCGGACGTTCTAGAGTACTGATCGCTTAACTAAATAAATAAATACTGTAGAACATCCACAGTTTTGTATTTTTCATTTGTAACGACGATTCCTGTTAAATCGATGTACTGTTGCGGCTATTCGAGATCTCGCACGCTGGATAGTTCCAGGAAATAGCTAAAAAGTTCTCTATTCTCATTTGAATATGCACACAATAGTGAGAGATTTAGCTGAAGACTTGCCGACAGTGTTTGTAAATTTAAAAGCCACCATATTGCTCACAATATTAATTTCCATTAAACTTCCGAAATTTTGGAAGACATGACTCGTAAAAATGAGTAAAAGTGACTGAGTTGATAGCGTAGCTAGGCAAGAGAGTACTTCAGGCACCAGTTCTCCTTCCTTCGTGAGGAAGATGTTTTCTTGCAGTCAAAAAATGATCAGTTACATTTCAAAGTCAGAAGTCGGTCGGCAGCATCAAATAGCCAGCACACTAAATATTAGGAGAGCTTCGTAACATCAAGAACGAATAACTGCATCAGGATACCTCGGTGCTGAGGTAGGCACAAAAATGGAAAATGGCTTGAGGCCACATTAACACTGAACGGCCCGTCAAATGATAAGCGGTACCCTCAGGAACTTAGTACGATAAGAACTTCCCTGGAAATATTGCAACGTTCAAATGAGAAAGGATAAGGACAACACACCTGATTTCTTTACACCGTTGTTTGTCGCTTCCAGTTAACTGACAGTGCAGACACTTCATGAATTAATGACTATCGTGGCGTTCGTTACCGTACTGAATTACTGGTATCTCCTTACTTGGGTATGTCTCTCACCTCGAATTTGTTGTTTTTGCAGTATATTCAAAGATCAGCTTAAATTGGAAAAATATACGGCGAAGTGACATGTGGAACGCCGACCTTTTAGCTTGCCCATTAAGTAAATGGCTCTGAGCACTATGGGACTCAACTGCTGTGGTCATAAGTCCCCTAGAACTTAGAACTACTTAAACCTAACTAACCTAAGGACAGCACACAACACCCAGCCATCACGAGGCAGAGAAAATCCCTGACCCCGCCGGGATTGCCCATTAAGAAACGAAAGTTGGTGCTCGTGTAGTGTATGGCACATGTAGTAACTCTACGTGGCTTGAGGAACTTTCGTGCGGTATGACTTGCTACATTTTCTTTCTTTCCTTTCTCACGTCGAGGTATCGCTGAATAAAGTTGATCACTCTGAGTAAATAAACTATCATGAGTTCTACGCTTGGGCTGTACTTAGAGGCAAAGAAAGTAATGGCTTTTGTAACGTTTCTGTTTCCCTATTATCTTTTTACTGGGCGGTAATGTCCAGCACTTCAGTGAAAAAAGACAGCGAGCGAGGTAATGAAAGGGTGACTACCATATTGTATCCGGGAAGAGCAGGCTACTTTTTCTCTTATCATCATCTTGATCTAACTCTTGTTTCCCAAATCACTCGAGGAGAAAACAACGCCGCGGTAGATACCCTTCCTTATTCTTGGCCGATGAGATTGAATGACATCGATGTTGATGGAACGCATAATCTTTTTCAAGGTACAGATTATACTGCCGAGAATTCTTCCGGGCTGTATGGCCGTGGTCCATGGAACTCTTCTATCCCTGACGCCTCTCACAAAGCTACGTTGGACATCTTCGGAGGTGCTCCGGTTGTGCTGAGTCTTGCAGGTGGAACATCCGATCGTGAAATCCTTCATTGTAAGACAAATCATACTCCCAGCTTTGGATGTTGCGTATACCATTAGGCGGGCTGTAAATCAATAATACGTACATAAAATTTTAGAATGTTGAGAGAAGATGAATATAAACTTTTTTATGTGACAAATATGCCACAGATGCGCCATTTGCCCGCTATGAGTCATTGTAGGGTTTGGCGCAAGTGATGTTCAGAGACACTGTTCAGGCTGTTGTTAAAAATGTCATATGTTTACTTTAACCCACAATTGGCATCTATGTGCTGATGACTGTCTGACACGCTCAGAACAACTAGGTGTTTCCTGAATAGTGGCCGCAGTTTCAGCCAAACGGGCAACCAGCTCTTCTGGAGTATCTATCGGTGTCTCGTGCATCAAACACATCATCTCCCACCACAAAAAAACCAGTAGTAGGGTCGGGAGAACTTTCATGTAAACAAAATATAACCTAAACAATAGTAGTAACAATTGTTTATGCACGAACGTTGTGACGTTACGACGTTTCAAAATCTACTGAAGTATGAAAGAACTTGTCGCTGTTCGTTACAACAGCTAATATTGCGAATAGTTCATCAAACGGGGATGTAAATTCAGCGAAGTACAAATACTTATCTTCTACTTTTCTTCTTCGCTGCAACAGCTGATTTTCGTAGATAATCTTTAATTGGTACGATCTGCACACTTTATGTATGACACGTATATCAATCAAGTTTACAGACGCACCACTTTAAATAATGCTGTTTGTTATCACTGCAATGGGTTAATTGTTATAAGCAATCTTAAAGTGAGTTACTATCAAAAGTTTTATACTGAGTTGACAATTTGGATGACATAATCCTTCTAATTTACAAGTACATGTTTTTAAATACATATGTCACAGTAAATTTTTTTGTTTTCGTAGTGCAATACGAGATGGTCAATTTGACAACAATTCAATCACTTCTTTCTTTACTTACGGCCAAACTAGTTAACAAAAAGAGTCCCTACTATATATTGAGAGATGAAATTAAATACAGAATTTCGTGACATAGGCAAAACTTATGTATCTGGTTTTGTTATCACAAAAGTTAGATTTGTTTACATTTCCATGCCTTCACTATGAATTGTATAGTTTTAACATAGTAATTTGTTTCTGTAGGTTTCAACATATGAAAAGTTTAAGAACATTTAAAAGAAATACATTTAGGTTAACATTACATTGAAATATGATGGCTGTAATGTTTGATAAATTACATTGAATCACTCATTGTTTGTGATTAAATTTTTGTAATTTACAAAAGAGCCAGATAGTTTTATTCATTCATAGCAATGTCAGCACTACACTTCAATACATAGGGCATTATTACATATTTATTATTTCCACAACATTTCCAACTAGGTGATTTTTAATCATGTTTGGCTGTTTGGTATTATTGTATTTTGGTATTGTTTGCATTGACAGTTACATGTATTTGCTAGTAAATTATATATATAGTGTTTAATGAATGAATATTCTATATGTGGCTTCAGATATGGTTGAAATCAGCTGTAACACTTCACAAACCCCCAGAAGATCTATAATAAACTAATATGAAGACTGGGCAAAACTTTAAAGAGCAAAAAGACGAAACAGCTGACTCACACAAATGAGCTAACTTGTTTTGAAGAATTGGTTAATACAAAAACATTTTTTCATACATGCCTAGAATATATCCCTAAGCAGAATAATAAATCACAAAAGATACAATTTTGTAATGAAAACTATTTTTTAAAAACATGTAGTAAATTGCAGAATTATGTTAAAGATCAGAATACCTTTTCACCAAAATAGTACATAGTTTTGTGGTGGTGTTCGTAGCGACAAGCAATTCGCCGTAGAAACGGCTTACGAAGTCACCGCCACACTTTTAATAGCGGGCCGACCGGTCCGCTGGAACAGTGAACAGAAAGATGAATACCCAAACACTCTGATTAAATAAAAGTCGGTACTTATCTTTATTAATGAAGATACAGTAACACAGTAGTGAACTCGGTGTCTACAGAAATCTGTCTAGTTTGAGTCGGAGCGGCTAGGTCAGCGTCGGCTGACGACAAACAACAATTCTGCTGCGATGAACACACAACTGACTAGCAAGTACACAATTCGGTGGCGAGTATACAACTGAGCGGCGAATACAGGACTGTCCTAGCGCTCGCGACTCCAGCGCTTAAGAAACCAGAAGCCAGCGGTGGCGCGCGCAGTCTTGCGGCGATTTCCTGTCTCGCTGGCGCTGCTTATGCGCACGGCGTCCGGACTTTGATGCTGCCAACCTTTTGGCAGCGGGCTCGGGTGGCATTACTGGCTAGGATATAACACATAGCATGGAAAAAATTACTGAAAACCACATAATACAATTTCGAAAGATGTACTGTGATATATAGAGTACTATTTCTTCAAAATACGCACCTGACATAGAGTAAACTATATGAGGGTTGGAATTTAAATAGTGGCAACTACTTATTCACAACAATACAAAAGAATTACATGTTTGCGCCTGTTACTGTCCTTTCAAGTAGTCACCAGCGTTGTGTAGAGCCCGTTGCCAGTTATTTGGAAGGTGTAGTATACCATTAGCAGAGCCTGTTCTGTTGATGGTGCAAATGGAGCGGTCTACTGCCTGTCGAATCTCTGGAACAGCTCTGAAGCAAATGCCATGAAGTGGTTCCTTCATCTTTGGAATCAAATCAAAGTCACCGTCACCTGTGACCAGCTTTGCGAAAGAAGCGGCCACACTTTCTGCACGACAATGCGCAGGCGCATACAGTGCAAGCTGTGGCTGCTCTGTTCGGTCGATGGGACTGAGAAGTACTGTACCATCCACCATACTCCCTGGACTTAAGTCCTTGTGACTTTGATTTGATTGCAAAGATGAAGGAACCACTTTGTGGCATTCGCTTCAGAACTGTTCCAGGCAGTGGACCACTCCTTTCGCACCATCAAGAGAACAGGCTCTGCTAACGGTATACTTTGCCTTCCACATTGCTGGCAACAGGTTCTACCTAAAGCTGATGAATCCTTTGAAGGACAGTAACATGTGCAAACGTGTAACTGTTTTGTATCGGTTGTGAATAAATAGTTGCCACTATTTAAGTTCCAACCCTCATAAAATCACATACATGGCAGTAGAAAAAGGCTTATACCACAACGCAGTATAATTTATCAAAGGCACATGAGGGAATAAATTAAGAAATGACACCCATTAACAAATGATTTAAATAACATATAAATTACACAAGATTAAACTTTTCACTAGATTGGTTCCCTTTTTGTAAAGAAATACTGGGAACAGTGTTTGCTAATGGGTCCTTTCTTCACAACTGACTTTTCAGAGTTGCTAAGGAAGCAAGGGTTTTATGTTCAGGGGTTAACTCAAGCTTTGTCTCTAAGTCTGTTCACAGAGTTTGCACATTTTTAAGGTCTGAAAAAGCAGTTTATGTTTAATCCTATCACAAAATGGCTCTGAGCACTATGAGAGTTAACATCTGAGGTCAACAGCCCCCTAGACTTAGAACTACCTAAACCTAACTAACCTGAGGACAGCACAGACATCCATGCCCAAGGCAGGATTCGAACCTGTGACTGTAACACCAGCACGGTTCCAGACTAAAGCACCTAGAACTGCTCGGCCACAAAGGTCGGCTTAATCCTATCACAGACTATCTGTCTTTTCCTTAATAAACCACTTAGCTTATCACAGACTCAGGGAGTCAGATTTTTCCTTAATAAACCACCTAGCCTATCACAGACTCAGAGAATCAGTCCATTTGTTTAAATTTTAAAACTATTTACATAGAAATCTTTAAGTGTTTTCCACCATCAATCCTATTTTCAGTCAAGTGTGTTTCTTTGTAAGGAAATACATACATAGTTGCAGAAAATGAATATACCTAAGTTTAATAATCTGCACTTTATGAAGCTGAAAGACAAAGCCTTTTCTCTCTCAAACATAATTAGTGTTGACCCACATTTTTCAAGTAAAATATGAATTATAAAATTTACAAATTAACTCTTACTCCACACCAATCCTCAACAAAATCCATCTGATAAGGTTTTATTTCTCACGTAAACGGGTAATATGTAAATAGCTTTGGCAGAGGCTTCTCAGGGCAAATGACAGTAATGTCAGTTTGTTTTCATGTGTATCTGTGTAGAGTCAGTCTAATAATATTAACAATGTCTTCCCAAAATCTTATCTACTCACAAGCATAGTATAAGTAAATGTTTTAAAGTTAGGCATTTTAAGTGTTACAACTTCACTTTGAAAGACACTTCTTTCTCTCACTTCATTTCATCACATGCTAACACAGAAAACATAAGTTTCAGCATTTCATCCTACCCAGCACAATTCTCTCTTGATTTACCGCAATCCATATGTACAGATTTGTATCAAAATATCTTAAAATTTGTCATTTGTATCAAATCTCTACATCCTCAAAAATCTTCAAATTCTTCAAAGTTCCCAACAGTGTATTGTTACGTGTGAACGTAAAAGCATAGCTGTACATCGAAGTATTCATTTTAAGTCACAAGATTATTCATTGGTAAAACTGAAGCATCTCTTATTCTCTCAATTAACAGACAGCAGTAACTTCAAGCGTGAAAGTTTGCATCAAATCCTCACAAAACATCTTGAGTACTTTTAAAAATAATTCTCAGCAGTGTCATAGTGTTATAGTATAAATCATAGGCAGTCAAGGTATCAAAGCATAATATTTTCGCCAAAAGTATGAATATATTCTCCCTAAGCAATTGCTTCATCTTCTCTTCAAGTCAACAATATTATTACAAGATCAGGAGTAAATTGTGTGGTGTGTCAGTGAATTCAGGAATAAAACTCTTAAAATGTATGTTTTCCTTCAATTAGCAGCATAAATAATGCCAAGGGTACTAATAAAATAAGTAAAGCATCTTTACCATCAACAGATGTTCTAACTTGCCAGACACAGGGCAAAATATATTTAGTAAGTTCCTTCAACAACCATACAGTCAAAATTTGTGTGTTACCCAGTCTCAAATATTCTTGTAAGACTGACCTTACAATGTGTCATAATAACAGATGTAAATTATAAATCAAGTAAAATATTTTGATGTAACTAAGCGAGCATGAGATCAAAGAATATATGTAACTAAATATTGCTAAAGTGTGGTAAGGGTGTCAGCAACGCAATGTCTGGTACATGTAACTGAGGCTGATAGATATTCAGTAAATGGCTAATAAACTAGTTGCATTAATGTGTTGATGAAGTTTCAAGATAGGCAACTTGTAGTAAAGGTGCTTGTCCAAATCTGTGACATCATTGTAGCCGTGTAGGAATATGCCACATGTCTAGAGCCCTGTGTATGCCTCACGCACGGTGCATTAAAAGTATGCATCCCCACGCGGTAGAATGAAACTAATCTTAAAAATTTCTTCTATCGTTGCAACCCAAATGAATAAAGCACAAACAAAATGGGTATCAGTGTTCACATTAATTAGTAAATTTGACTCACTTTTCTGAGCGCAAACAGTTTTCTTGATTTGGGATAGATGAGCCAGTATGCATTAAGCTGAGGATTTTCCAGAACCTCATATGGGCCAATGTATGTATGTCGAAGAATTTTTTTATTTCACTCTTCACGAATTTAGATTTTGCACAACTTTTTGTTAAGACCAAGATTCCAATATCAAAGTGAGTGTGTTTTACCCTACCGTCATGTCTTTGTTTTCTTTTGAGGCAATAGTGCTTCATAGTCTCCTTAACATCTTCTCTCTCTGCTGCCGAGATTTCTTGGCACAGTGGAAATTCTGCTAACTCTTCAATCAAATATGCAGGCAACCTATTTCCCACAGCTATCATTCCTATCATTCTGTTGTATTACAGGATGGAGAGTAGACTAAGGTGAGAATATGCTTAATGTTTGTGTTCACTTGTGAATTCCTTCCAGGTTTTGGATGTGAACTGGATTCCATTACCTGAAAGTAAAGCTTTCAGTGTATCAAATGACTGAAATTATTCTTTTTTTTCTTCTGAATTATTTTCTTGCGATACCTTCTGTTAGTTAGGTTAGGTTAGTGGTGTTTAACGTCCCGTCGACAACGAGGTCATTAGAGACGGAGCGCAAGCTCGGGTTAGGGAAGGATGGGGAAAGAAACCGGCCGTGCCCTTTCAAAGGAACCATCCCGGCATTTGCCTGAAACGATTTAGGGAAATCACGGAAAACCTAAATCAGGATGGCTGGAGACGGGACTGAACCATCGTCCTCCCGAATGCGAGTCCAGTGTGCTAACCACTGCGCCACCTCGCTCGGTGATACCTTCTGTGCCCTGGGTAATGGCCATGGAAGTCAATACCCACAAGGTTCATCAGCTTATTGGGCATTACACTCTGTGAGCCCTGCTGGTATGATTATCAACATTGACATGATGGCTCCTGTCACAGGATGCAAGGCACTTTGTTACTCTGCAGGCAACATCATGCAAATACACACACTCCTGCATTTTTTGGGTACACTGAAGGATCCTAAAATGACCAAAACTTGTATGAGTGTAAAGTATTAAGGTGTCTGTGTGCTCTTCAGCCCACCAAACCTTCCACCTATCACTATCAGAACTTTGTCTGTATAAAAGAATACCCTTGGAAACCTGGTCATGTTTTTGTATCTTTTCATGGCCCTTTTCCTCAGGTAACGTTTTACCAATTTCCATTTGCCATCATGGTTTTATTATGTCTGAGTGGACTGCAAATTCTTCTAATATCACTTTTCTCTTTCATTCCCTTTATATAAATCATGGTGAAATTTTTCTCTTGATTCCCATCTGCAGTGTCATTTACATTTCCCACTGGTAGTCCAGACAGGGCATCAGCCACAGTGTTGTCACTCCCGTTAATGTATTTGACAGAAAAGTTAAATGGATCGAGAAACATAGTCCATCGAGTCATCTAGTGTGGTGGAGTTTGCATTCTCGAATACAGCTTAGGTTTTATGCTGAAGATTAGATGGGTAGATCACATAACTAATGAGGAAGTATTGAATAAGATTGGGGAGAAGAGAAGTTTGTGGCACAACTTGACCAGAAGAAGGGATCGGTTGGTAGGACATGTTCTGAGGCATGAAGGGATCACCAATTTAGTATTTGAGGGCAGCGTGGAGGGTAAAAATCATAGGGGGAGACCAAGAGATGAATACACTAAGCAGATTCAGAAGGATGTAGGTTGCAGTAGGTACTGGGAGATGAAGAAGCTTGCACAGGATAGAGTAGCATGGAGAGCTGCATCAAACCAGTCTCAGGACTGAAGACCACTACAACAACAACAACAACAACTTGTGGAGGCAATTGAATGCTGCTCTTTTAACCCAGTCTATTTATTTTCCTTGGAATATATGGACCCCAAATCAAAAATTACTGCTGTCAATTGTAAGGCAAAATGGGATGGGTAACTCAGGTCTGTGCAATATCTCACTTCACCCACTGGCAGGTGTCATCTTTCCCACTATCAGACCTGGGAAGGGAGTGACCCAAGGGACCCCTTTCTAGCGAGAGGAGCGGAATAAGCCTTACTCTTCACTGGCTCATAAGTGGGGACTGAAATCCCTGATGGCCTGATGGTTGGGGGGGGGGGGGGGTGTTGCTCCCAAAGTAGGAGGTGCAGAAACAACAGAGACGGAAGTGCCCCCCACCATCAAGGGGGCAGGTGAAGTCTCCCGGTTCTGAGAGGCTACAGGAATTCAAGGAACTGATGGGGCTACAACCGTTCTGGTAGTGGCGGCATATGACGAGGTCATAGCCAGAGAATGTAGGCACGTAAAATTTCCTCTTAACCTCAGTGTAGGTCAGTCGGTCAGGGGTCTTATATTCCATGATTTTCCTCTCTTTCTGTAAAATCCTGCAGTCTGGCGAGCAGGTGACACAGATGGGAGGCAGGGAGCATGTAGTACACAGGGATGTGATGGACGTCCCAATCTCTAGAGGTGGGGCTGGAAGTACAGCGAGCGGACATATGGCTGAACTTCCAGCACTTAAAGCAAATGTGTCACCCTCGAAGGCCAAGATGAAGGCACTGGTGACAACCTGGTTAGCCCTTGGACTGCGATGGATGCGCTAGACGAAATGAACACTTCGCCACTCTAAATTGGCATGCAGCTCGTCATCGGACTGCAAAAGAAGGTTCCTGTGGAATATAGTATCATGGACCATATTTAAGCCCTTATGAGGCGTGATGGAACAGAAACATCCCCCAAACTGCCACAAGTGAGTAATGATCGTGACTGGGCAGAGAATGCTGTTTTTATCAAAACTGACCCAGAGCATATTATGGACAAGCCCTCCTCCTCCCCAAACTTGTCCTCCAAATGCTTCACAAAAAACTGCGGCTTCATGGGAATCAAAGATTCCCTATCAACTCTTGTACATATGAGGTACTGGGGCGAAGAATCTTCATTGCCATCTTTAGCCTGGCGTTCCTCCCGTGATGTGGCAAGGTAGGGGAATGACTTGGGGTCATATTTCTTAGCATTAAAATTAGACTTTGCCCACTTAGAGACTGCTGGCAGCCGACCTCCAGCAAGAAACGATGTACTACATTTCATTGCATGTCATCCACCCTGATGCCACCCACTCCGACCAGGGGCCCTCCCCACTGGCGCCACCAAGCCACAGCAAAGGCCACCTGGCAGGATGGCCATTGCCGGGGGTCCTGATGCCGCAGGGGGATGGGCATACGTGAGGAGTTAGTGGTGCAGGCATCAGCAGAGCGATCCCTTTGTTGTCAGGGGGCTACAACCAACAGGGTACATGGCGGCCCCACCACAATGGACTGGATACCTTGCCGGAGATGAGGTACAAAGCAGTCCATGGTCATTGTCGGCACAGAAGGTGACACTGGATAGTGCATGGTGGAAAACGCACCCAGGAAGGTGTACTTGCCCAAGAGATGGAGAATGGGCAGGAATGCAATGCAATGACGAGACAGTGGGCTAAAGATCTCAATGCACAATGGACACGATTCACCATGCGAGGCACCCTTCCCCAGTTGGCTCATTCTTTGAGAAAATTTTGAAAAATTGAGGTCAAATCCCACAGGGGAATATCACATAAAGGCCGAAACGTGTGAGACTCCTTTTAGTCGCCTCTTACAACAGGCAGGAATACCTCGGGCTCAGGCCTATTCTTACCCCCAGACCCGCTGGGAGGAGGGGGGGGGGGGAGGAATGACCGGATGTACTGTATGTACCCACATTATGATACCATCATCATCAAGACCAATAATATCACCCCTATTTCATACATATCACTACCATTTATTTGCACATAAATCATCCCATCTAATTCTTCATATAGAAAATCACCACCACCACCAACAACAGCAACAACAACAACTACTACTACTACTACTACTACTACTACTACTACTTTCGAAACATCACTATCTTTATATACATCAAGTATCACTAAAAACATCATTAATATCATCAACTTTATCCCCCTTAAAAGTGCATGACTTACTTTTTCACCACAATTTATATCAGCTATCACAGGTTCACAAATATCCTTAAAAGTTATATCAGTAAATAAATTCTTAAGACAATATTCATCACACTGAGTATTTTCAGAAGCCATAATTATTCAAAATTTCATTACTACTTCGTGGCTAATTAAGTAAATCAGTCAAGGTCTGATTTACAAGCTTCCTCCCTGTCTATATTGGTTACAATTTCCTCCAAAAAGTAGCTATTGAAGTTGATTTTATTTACCAGATATGACCTGTAGTTCCTACTATGATATTTTCCCCTATGATTATCTCTACCTCTTCCATATGTATTAGCCTGTTTTCTAGTTACATCAAAACTCACCTCAGACCAAATCCCATGAAGTGAAAGGCAGTTTCCCTAACCATTTCTTCTGTTCTCTAATTTCCTGTTATCATGCCTCATTTCATTACCATTCCCCTGTACATTTCCTGATTCTGGTGCTCTCTTATTAGGTCGGTTCCTATCCTGTCTTTGATCATGTCTTCTACAGACATCTCTAGGTGTATCGCCCCTTGGATATTCTTTCCTGTCACTGTCATTATAATGATAATTATAATTCTCTCTTCTTCCGTTTCTTCATCAAGGTGGTTTCTTGGGCGCCCCCCCCCCCCTCTTCCTCACATCCTCATTATCACTGTTCCTTGACTCCATATACTCTTCACTCTGCCTGTCGTTCTTTTCCCAGACCTCAGTTTATCAACATGCCTAAGAAATTGCTATATAGAATTGTCTGGCCCATAAACTAGGCTTCATTGAACTTGATGATGTAAACATCTTTTTAAAGCATCCATCTGTATTAAATCATCTAGAGGTTTGTCCTGATGTACCAATGTTTTAATTGCTTTTCACAGAAGGTCTTCATACTGTCATTGCCTTTCCGAAAACATGGACCATTTACAAACTCTTGTCTTGATTCTTGCCTGTTTTGTCTCAGGCCAGATTTTTCTGAAGAGAGCTTCCTCAAAATTTGTAAAAGTTATATCTGTTTTGATGTGGTGATGTGCCCAGGAAAGTGCATCAGCATCCAGAAATTTTTTAACAAACTTTATCTTCAGTTTATCAGACATGGTCTTGTTACAGTTATTTTTTCACTGAAAAATAAAATCCACAGGATGGATCCTGTTTTCACTATGAAACGTTTTCATATTGATGTTGCTCCAACCACTACTGTTACTGAACCAACAACCTTCAGTAACCGTACTTTCCTCAATTTCATCAACTCTGGTTTGGACTTGACTAGATAAACTTGTATCAGCACTACTTTTTACAATTAAAATCCCAGAATTGTAATGCTAATTTTAAATTTCTGCCACCTTTTTTATTTTACCATACAAAATTTTGTTATTTTTATCTTGCTTGTCAACTTCAGCTAGCAGGTCGTTATCAACATCCTCTACTTTTTTGCTGATCAAATTTAATGTAGTGTCAAACTTCTGGTTTTTCATTATCAACAAATTTTTCAAGTCCAATTAATTCTTGTTCTACATTTTTAACAAATTTAGTGGTATTGGATGGTATTGGTAGTATCTATTAATATTCAATTTCTTCCTAAAATATTTATGTTCCTCATTTTGTTTTTCTAAAGTTTGCTCTAATCTGTCAAGCTGCCAACCCCATTGATCAAGCTTTTGACCCTGTTGATCAATATTTTGCTTCCTCATTAGTAAACCTATGAAAAGGATAGAAAACACTACTTGTATCACTCCTTGTGCAGGCCCACTTTCTAATTAGTTACTGATTAAATTAACATTTTCTTGATTATCTTCACCTCCCTCCCTATTTCGGTTTTTGCTATTTATTTGTTCACACATGATAGTTTTCATTCAAAATAAATATAAAATAGATTTCTTATTCACTTTTTTTCACACGATATACTTTATTATGTTTGTATTGCTGTTGGCATTAAAGAAAAACCAGATATATTCTGTTTTCCAACATGTGGTAACCACAGCGTGTAGATTAGGTTATGGGTTGGCTGTGTTAACAAAGGTTCCATGTAGTCAGATGTTGGCAGCTTACACACAGATGTTGTCATCAGATTCTCAGAGAGACTAAATTCTGTGTCTTCCTGTGAGCTTCCTTGGTGCAGTTGAAACTTGAAATTAATATCAGAACTGTAGTCTGACTTATTTGAAATCCCAGCTCCTCCACCATTTTGTGACATTACCCCATTTCAAAATCTGCCAAATTGTAAAAGAATTTGTTGCTCTTGATGGCAGCAGCTAATATTATGAACAGTTCATCAGATGGGTGTGTAAATTCATCAAAGAACAAATACTTATCATCTTCTTTTCTTCTTTGCTGCAACAACTGATTCTTGTAGATAATCTGGAATTCTCCTGATCTACAGATTTTACATGTGATGTGTATAATAATCAAGTTTACAGATGCACCATTTTAAATAATACTGTTTATTATAACATTGTTACAACCAATGACAAACATAGATTCCATCTCAAAATCTGATGGAAGACTGATGTGCTGGCTATAAAAATCTGTCAGTGTTTATAGTAAACACAGCAATGGGCTAATTGTCATAGATAGACTTATAGTGAGCTACTATTAAAAGTTTTACATTGAGTTGACAATTTGGATGGCAAAATACCTTTAATTTACATGTATCTGTTTTTAAATACAAAGGTCACAGTAATTTTTATGTTTCCATAGTGAAATACAAGATGTTCAATTCAACAAAAATTCAGTTACTTTTTTCTTTATGTACCATCAAATTAGCTAATAAAAAGAGTTAATACTGCATAGTGAGACATGAAATTAGGTACAGAATTTCGTGATACAGGCAAAAATTATGTACCTAGCCTGGTTATCTTTTTTTACATTTCCTAATAATGCCATCATCATGAACTATACAGTTTTAACATATTAACTTGTTTCTGGAGTTCTGAAAACATAGAGTTTATGAACATTTAATAGAAATACATTTAGGTTAATATTACATTCAAATACAATGGCAGTAATGTTTGATAAACTACATCGCATCACTCATTGTTTGTGATTAAGTTTTGCAAAATACAAAATAGCCAGACAATCTTATTCATTCCTACCAATGTCAGTAGTACATTTCAAAATCTAGGACATTATTGCATAGTTATTATTTCCCCAAGGTGATTTTTACTCATGTTTGGCTGCTTTGTATTATTGTCTTTGGGCACTGTTTGCAATTACCATTTCATGTATTTGCTAGTAAATTCAATAAATATAAATCACATCTGGGAATCAGTATTTAGTAAATGACTTTGGATGTGGTCGAAATAAGCTGTTATACTTCAACATGGACACTAATAACTCTTTCTCCCACAAACTGATTAAATAAAAATATGTATCAATATATTATTGACTTTCATCTGAATTTCGTGTCGTGAGATCGTTTCTATCCAGCACAGAGTGAGTATTTTCCCTACCAATTTTTTCTGGGATGGGTAGGTGGAGTGGAAAGTTCTCTGGTGGTAGCATTGTGCACTAGCTCAGTCGAGCTGTATGTCAAGGTGAGCAAACACACGAAAATTTTGGAATAAAACGATACCTCCAGTCTGCAGCAGTGTAATTACGTAATTAGAACATGTAGTTACTGGATGTGATCTTTTCCCTCCAAATACAGGTGAAATCCAGCCCCTGCAAACTTAATTTTGTATATAAACAGTATATCCTACGCAATATAATTGAATTTCCTCGTGACATCCTTCCACATCCCCTTTCCCGCCACTTTCCAGATGGGAGAAGAGAGGGGAAAACCTGGGTTGTTTCCTAGAGGGGCAGGAGTTAATTAATTGATCAAGTTAATTAATTAATCAATCAAATTGATATCAAAAGTGTGCTTGTATCGATGAGGGAAGTTCCCAGAGGGATGGGGGGGGGGGAGGAGGATGGGGAATGGGATAGGTGGGGGAACACTAGGTTAAGGACCTGTCAATCAAAAGGAAATATTATACCCATGAGGTCATAATCCTCTTAGCAGAACAACAGATTAAGGACCTGTCAATCAAACGAGAACCATAGGTTTGCCCCTGAAAATATACTTGGCCCTGAATGTACACAACTCGCACTGACGAAACGCCCTGATGTCCTTGTTGCCCAACTACTGAAGTGTTCATAGCTCTGAAAATACATATTTTAGCGCCCATGTTTACAAGACATTTTTTTCTTGTTTTGACCAATACTAACACCTCTCAAAATATGGATGCATAGAGCTAGCTGTAGAAGAGATTTGTCACACAATATCAAGGATGAAGAAGTTCAGATAGCTCTTCAGGTATGCATTTTAAAACCCATTTTTACTAGAGTTTTTTGCTTTGAATGATCGTTCTTTTCATATCCCTAAATATTGCCAGTTCCTCCGCAGACATCGTGTATATTGGATTTTACTATTGACGACAGCGATGCATGACAGCTTATATTTTTGACAGCAATATAAGAATGTCGCCATATAGGCTTTTGTAAATGATTTTATGATACCTGAAGATACTCAGTGATCGGCACCGGAGGAAACTTAAGATTTATTTCATTAGCAGAGCTCGGTGATTCTGAAGTGCGACTTAAAAATTAAAAATAATAGTAATAATAATAATAAACACTTACTACGTTGACGACATCTTCTCGCGCTTCCATCCGGGTGACTGCATTGCAATTGCGCGGCATTTCGACGAGTGCCACGCTTACTACCTTCAAGCGGTGATGAGAATGACATTCGTCGAAATGGCGCGGAATTTGAATATAGTCGCCAGAATGGAAGGTTGAGAAGATGTCGTCATCAATATACGCTGGGAAAATCTACACTAATGGCCATTAAAACTGCTACACCAAGAAGAAATGCAGATGATAAACTGGTATTCTTTGGACAAATATATTATACTAGAACTGACATGAGATTACATTTTCAAGCAATTTGGGTGCATAGATCCTGAGAAATCAGTACCCAGAACAACTACCTCTGGCCGTAATAACGGCTTTGATACTCCTGGGCATTGAGTCAAACAGAGCTTGGATGCCGTGTACAGATACAGCTGCCCATGCAGCTTCAACACGATACGACAGTTCATCAAGATTAGTGACAGGCGTATTGTGACGAGCCAGTTGCTCGGCCAGCATTGACCAGACGTTTTCAATTGGTGAGAGATCTGGAGAATGTGCTGGCCACGGCAGCAGTCGAACATTTTCTGTATCCAGAAAGGCCCGTACAGGACCTGCAACATGCGGTCGTGCAATATCCTGCTGAAATGTAGGGTTTCGCAGGGATCGAGTGAAGGGTAGAGCCACGGGTCGTGACACATCTGAAATGTAACGTCCACTGTTCAAAGTGCCGTCGATGCGAACAAGAGGTGACCGAGACGTGTAACCAATGGCACCCCATACCATCACGCCGGATGATACGCCAGTATGGCGATGACAAATACACGCTTCTAATGTGCGTACACCGCGATGTCGCCAAACACGCATGCGACCATCATGATGCTGTAAACAGAACCTGGATTCATCCGAAAAAATTACGTTCTGCCATTCGTGCATCCAGGTTCGTCGTCGAGTACACCATCGCAGGCGCTCCTGTCTGTGATGCAGCGTCAAGGGTAACCGCAGCCATGGTCTCCGAGCTGATAGTCCATGCTGCTGCAAACGTCGTCGAACTGTTCGTGCAGATGGTTGTTGTCTTGCAAACGTCCCCATCTGTTGACTCAGGGATCGAGACGTGGCTGCACGATCCGTTACAGCCATGCGCATGAGATGCCTGTCATCTCGACTGCTAGTGATACGAGGCCGTTGGGATCCAGCACGGCGTTCCGTATTACCCTCCTGAGCCCACCGAGTCCATATTCTGCCAACAGTCATTGGATCTCGACCAACGCGAGCAGCAATGTCTCGATACGATAAACCGCAATCGCGATAGGCTACAATCCGACCTTTATCAAAGTCGGAAACGTGATGGTACGCATTTCTCCTCCTTACACAAGGCAACGTTTCACCAGGCGACGCCGGCCAACTGCTGTTTGTGTATGAGAAATCGGTTGGAAACTTTCCTAATGTCAGTACGTTGTAGGTGTCACCACCGGCGCCAACGTTGTTTGAATGCTCTGAAAAGCTAATCATTTGCATATCACAGCATCTTCTTCCTATCAAATTTCGCGTCTGTAGCGCGTCATCTTCGTGGTGTAGCAATTTTAATGGCCAGTAGTTTATATTCACCTAATACGTTAGTCATGAGAGCCGTATAAAACTATTTTTTTGAGCAAGGTATTGTTAAGTGAGTAAAAATGCGGCAGCCACTGGGTACCATCGTAATGTCACGAGAGTAGGGCGTTCCCTGAGTGCCGGCGCAGCTGGTCGTGCCGCTCATTTGCATTGTGCTGCGACTGTCACGTGCCGCCACAGAACATCCGACAGCCCGGCTCCCAATGTTGACGCTGCGGATGCCGGCGCGGCGCTGCCTATTGACAGAGCATCAGATACCGGCGACAGGCTCTGCTACCTCAGCCTACACAGCGCCAAGGCGAAGGCGGCGCAAGTGAGGAAGCGAGGCGGGCGTCACGGCTTATCGATTACCGGCCGTTTGTTTAAAGCCGCGCCCGCCCCAGATGCAGTTAGAGATAATTAATCTGTGGCGCGCCGGAGAGGTTTTCTTAATCGACGCCCTCTTTAATCGATACGGACTGGACCGGTGCGCGCCTCGGGCACTTCCTCTCTCCGGCGCGCCTCCCGTTAATGGGGCTCGTTAAATAACAACGCCAGAACTTAATCAGCGCAGCCTCTGTTTACAACAAAGCCAGCTTATCTAGGCGTTTTGCTGCAGAGGCCTCCGCCAGGAATGCAGAGTCTGTTTGCGGAGAAAATGTGACATCACTGCGCAGGCGGTATCCGATCTCCAAGTGCATCTAGTTTAGCCTGGCGGCGTTCAACGAACACGGTCGTCTTGAAGGATTTATTTTCACACGTTACAGACCCGCCTTAATAAAACAGACACGGTGGCATAGCCTTCAGCATTGTCTTCAATGACTGTGACGGAATATGAGTGGAGCTTTCCAAAAATAAGGACTCATGCGTTAAACAGGAAGATTTGCAGCAACTACGATTTCGTCGCGCCTTATCAATAACGACTGTTGTTGCCAGATTATTATTGCTTGATCTAGCGTGGGAGGTGTTGTAATGAAAGTCAAAAGAGACAATTTCGCCGTTGAGACGTATGACGAACTGTAAGACGTTTCTACGAGGTTAATCCCAAAAGTAAGGTCTCCTATTTTTTTTTGTAAGTACGTAGACCTGTTTATTTCTACAATCGTTTACATCAGTTTACAGGTTGTACATTTAGCTATTTTTTGACCATTTCTGTCGATGCATTTTTGCAGACGCTGTGGCAGTTTTTGTATGCCCATGTCATACCAGCTCACCGCCATGCTGTCGAGAAAGTTATGAACCTCTTCTTTCACCTCGTTGTCGGAGCTGAATAGCTTTCCGGCCAAATGTTCTTTTAACCTAGGCAACAGGTGGTAGTCACTGGGCGCCAAGTCAGGACTAGTGGGTGGGTGGGTGGGTGGTTGATCATGCTCAACTGAAATTGTTGCAGGAGAGCAACGGTTTGCCGAGCGATGTGTGGGCGAGCGTTGTCATGGAGAATGTGTACGCCCTTGCTCAACATTCCTCTTCTCCGGTTGTGATCTGTCCGTTTGAATTTTTTCAGCGTCTCACAGTACTTGTCAGCTTTAATTGTGGTCCCAGCGATTCAGCTCCGACGACGATGTGAAAGAAGAGGTTCACAACTTTCTGAACAGCATGGCGGCGAGCTGGTATGACATGGGCATACAAAAACTGCCACAGCGTCTACAAAAATGCATCGACAGAAATGGTGATTATGACGAAAAATAGCTAGATGTTCAAGCTGTAAACTGATGTACACCATCGTAGAAATAAGCAGGTCTATGTACTTATAAAAAAATAGGAGACCTCACTTTTGGGATTACCCTCGTACATATACGAGTGGTGTTCAGTAAGTAATGCAACACATTTTTCTGACAGCAGGCTGTTGGTTTCATACAGGATTCCAATACACCATATTATTCCCCACTCTTTCGAATACAAAGTTCTATTTTTTAACGTAATCTCCGTTCAATGTGACAGCCTTACCCCACCTTACTGTGAGGGCCCGTATGTCCGCATTGTACCACTGTACTCGCCGGCGTCAGAGCCAACGTCTTGGTGCATCAGCAACCTGCCCATCATCCAGGTACTACTTCCCGGGACGTTCCTCCTTCACTGAGCCAACCAGATGGAAGTCGGAAGGTACGACATCCGGGTAGTAGGATGGATGAGAAAAAACAGTGCAATGTAGTTTTGAGCTCCTCTCTGGTGGGCAGACTTGTGTGAGGTCATGCGTACCATGGAGAAGGAGAAGTTTGTTTGCATTTTTGTGATGACGAACAAGCTTAAGTCGAGTCTTCAGTTTCCTGAGGGTAGCAGAATACATTTCAGAGTTGATCGTTGCATCATGAGGGAGGACATCAAACAGATTAACCGGTTCAGAGTCCCAGAAGACCGTCGCCTTGCCTTTACCAGATGAGCGTGCGGCTTTGAACTTTTTCTTCGGAGGAGAGGTGGTGTGGCGCCACTCCATAGATTTCCGTTTTGTTTCCCGTTCGAAGGGATTAACTCATGTTTCAGCTTCTATGACGATGTTTGACAAAAAATTGTCATGCTTTGCCTCGTAACGAGGATCCAGCTCCGCACAAATGGTACTTCGTTGCTGTTTATGGTCTTATATTAGGCAGCGAGGAAGCCAGCGGGCACACACTTTTCAGTACCCAACTGGTGGACGAGTGTGTCAGCATTATCAACAGAGAGATCCAGTTAGCAAGCGAGGTGTTAGATTGTGATCCGTCGACCGCCTCGATTGAGAGTGTCCGCACACTAAAACATTGCGAGAGTCACAGCTGTGTGCGACCGGCCGGCACACGGGACATCGGACAGGTTTGCGCGACCTTGCTACGATGATCACAGTCGCCTCGCCCAACGACTCACCATGCTTTTGTCCACTGCCTCGTCTCCGTAGACATTCTGGAAGCGCCTACGAATATCTACGACGCTATGCTTTTCCGCAAAAAGAAACTCAATGACAGCTGTCTGTTTGGAACGCTCCTCCGTTACAGACGCCATTTTCAACGCTACGTATACCACTGCCACCTATCGGAACTTCATGAAACTATACGGGCCGAAGCGGGAATGTTCGTCGATGTCCCACAATAAATTCAGCATATTTGCTTACTGAACACCCCTTGTACAAACCGAGCGAGGTGACCCAGTGGTGAGACATGGGACTCGGGACGACAGCGGTTCAACACCCGTCCAGCAATCCGATTTCGGTTTCCCGTGGTTTCCGTAAATGGCTTAAGGCAAATGCCGGGCTGGTTCCCTTCAAAGGGAACGGCCGATTTCCTTACACATACTTCCTCCTTCCGAGCTTATGCTCGTCTCTAATGATCTCGTCGTGGATGAGACGTTAATGCCTGAACTTCGTTTGCTACATCGATATTTTGCGAAACACTACGTAGTGTGTGGCACAGGATTTATTTATTGTACCACATATTTCATTCAGAAATGGAATATGCGAAAAATAGCTGCTTGTACGTCTCTGTAAGGGTTTTTATTAGTCTAATTTTATTTGCGTTATGTGGGGAAAATACTTGCAGTTTCTGTTTGGAAACGCAGATCTTGAAATCTTCTGAACAGGTTTTCCCATGATATAGAGCTTTTTCTTCAAGAGTCTGAAGTTAGAAACTTTTCAATAATGTGTTATAATGACTCGCAATGCTTGAGGCATTCTCGCTGCCCTTCCTTTTGTCGCACCATGCTTACGCTGCTTAATCGACCTACACTACTGGTCATTAAAATAGCTACACCAAGAAGAAGTGAAGATGATAAACGGGTATTCATTGGACAAGTATATTATACTAGAACTGACATATGATTACATTTTCACGCAATTTGGGTGCATAGATCCTGAGAAATCAGTACCCAGAACAATAACCTCTGGCCTTAATAACGGCCTTGATACGCCTGGGCATTGAGTCAAAAAATGGTTCAAATGACTCTGAGCACTTCGGGACTTAACAGCTGAGGTCATCAGTCCACTAGAACTTAGAACTACTTAAACCTAACTAACCTAAGGACATCACACACATCCATACCCGAGGCAGGATACGAACCTGCGACCGCAGCGGTCGCGCGGTTCCAAACTGAAGCGCCTAGAAACGCTCGGCCACCACGGCCGGAAGCATTGAGTCAAACAGAGCTTGGATGGCGTGTACAGGTACAGCTGCCCATGCAGCTTCAACACGATACCACAGTTCATCAAGAGTAATGACAGGAGTATTGTGACGAGCCAGTTGCTCGGCCAGCATTGACCAGACGTTTTCAATTGGTGAGAGATCTGGAGAATGTGCTGGCCAGGGCAGCAGTCGAACATTCTCCGTATCCAGAAGGGCCTGTGCGGGACCTGCAACATGTGGTCGTAGATTATCCTGCTGAAATGTAGGGTTTCGCAGGGATCGAATGAAGGGTAGAGCCACGGGTCGTAACACATCTGAAATGTAACGTCCACTGTTCAGAGTGCCTTAATGCGAACAAGAGGTGACCGAGACGTGTAACCAATGGCACTCCATACCATCACGCCGGGTGATAAGCCAGTATGGCGATCACGAATACACGCTTCCAACGTGCGTTCACAGCGATGTCGCTAAACACGGATGCGACCATCATGATGCTGTAAACAGAACCTGGTTTCATCCGAAAAAATGACGTTTTGCCATTCGTGCACCCAGGTTCGTCGTTGAGTACACCATCGAGGTGCTCCTGTCTGTGATGCACCGTCAAGGGTAACCGCAGCCATGGTCTCCGACCTGATAGTCCATGCTGCTGAAAACGTCGTCGAACTGTTCGTGCAGATGGTTGTTGTCTTGCAAACGTCCCCATCTGTTGACTCAGGGATCGATACGTGGTTGCACGATCCGTTACAGCCATTCGGATAAGGTGCCTGTCATCTCGACTGCTAGTGATACGAGGCCGTTGGGATCCAGCACGGCGTTCCGTATTACCCTCCTGAACCCACCGATCCCATATTCTGCTAGCAGTCATTGGATCTCGACCAACGCGAGCAGCAATGTCTCGATACGATAAACTGCAATCGCGATAGGCTACAATACGACCTTTATCAAAGTCAGAAACGTGATAGTACGCATTTCTCGTCCTTACACGAGGCATCACAACAACGTTTCATCAGGCAACGCCGGTCAACTGCTGTTTGTTTATGAGAAATCGGTTGGAAACTTTCCTCATGTCAGCACGTTGCAGGTGTCGCCACCGGCGCCAACCTTGTGTGAATGCTCTGAAAAGCTAATCATTTGCATATCACAGCATCTCCTTCCTGTCGGTTAACTTTCGCGTCTGTAGCACGTCATCTTCGTGGTGTAGCAATTTTAATGGCCAGTAGTATAATTTCAGTTCCACGTTCTTAAGCATTATTCCAGTATGGATGAAATCTGACCTGTAAATAAGGTGCTGTTTTCCAATAAGCTACCAACAATCGACGTCTCGCATTTGGAGCACGTAGAGCGGAGTGTTCCACTTCGTATCTCTAAGCATTATTACTCACAGATGCATGTATGAAATAGTCTGCTATAGCGACGCATTAATCGTGTATTAAGTGCTACCACATTTTAATGTTTTTATGCGCCATTTGTTAGTCTACGATCAGGTCTTAACTTCTCAAGCTTCCTTTGGATGTTACAGTTTTTGTCTAACAGCTTCCTTACAGATAATCGTCTCACCTGGTAGAAGTCTTACATTGCAGCTAATACTATTCGCTACACGAAGGTATAATATGATGTGTAATTGTTTTATTAGTCTTTCCTATGGCACACCATGTATTACGTCGGCGTCTGTGACGACTTTCCATCCGTAATAATATCGGATCTGGGGGAGAAAATACCATTTTAGTCTCAAACCGTGTGACATATTCCACATGAAAGTGTTTCCTTTAGTTGGTGTGATACTAAATCGAAACATTTTAGAACACTATGAAACAATGAGTACACCTGCCTCTGTCCATAGAACTTAGGATGTCATTTGTGAACACCGCGGATAGGGTTTTGAATAAGCTGATTTCAACTGTAATAGACGCGGGTGAAAAAGGACTGTAATTATGTCAATTCGTTCTAATAGCTTTTTTGCAGATAAACCTTGTTTCTTCTAATCACTGGAAAGAGTTATCTGCTCAAGAGATATGAGGTAAACTATGGTTAAGAGAAAGTACACTCTTAAGACCTGTGTACTCCGTCTCGTCCTGGAGGCTTTCCTGAGTTTTATCGATTCTTGCTGCTTCTCATCTGTGCTGCGGCTCAAATGGTTCAAATGGCTCTGAGCACTATGGGACTCAACTGTTGAGGTTATTAGTCCCCTAGAACTTAGAACTAGTTAAACCTAACTAACCTAAGGACATCACAAACATCCATACCCGAGGCAGGATTCGAACCTGCGACCGTAGCGGTCTTGCGGTTCCAGACTGCAGCGCCTTTAACCGCACGGCCACTTCGGCCGGCTCCTGTGCTGCAGTTCCTTACTGTCACTCATCTTTGATGTGGCATATACAAAAATATGCTAAGCAACGTTCAAGAAGAAGCTTTCTTATTGAAATACCGCATATCAGTTTTTGTTTAGTAACTATTTTTATTTCGATCCCTTATCAGCAAGTGTCCAGATACTGGTCTGTACCAGTGGCAGCGTTTACACGCGATGAAAATTTCTTTTAAGTTCGGGAGAGAACCTAAGTATTTTGCTATAGTAGTTACTGAAGGCTTCTCGAAATGCTCTTCTGTTTCAATTAATATGTCTGTTTGCAGATTTATGATTTGATTGGTATCTACCGTGCAGTTGACATTGTTTCTTATGAAACTTTATGCTATTGTTTTCTAATGGATCTTCTCTGCCACAGTAAATTATTCTTCTAGGTACAATTTTTCTGGAGTTTGATCGACTGTTCCTCTTACAAATTCAGCCCCTGAACTAAATGATCCTCACTTCGGTTTGAGAAATGCAATGACTCTTCATTATAAATTTTACGCAGCGTGTCGTGTAATCTGCTAATTTTTGTAATTATTTGAAGCTAGCTGATCACTATTGCTGTCATTTCATTATGATCACTGACCCCACTCTCTGTGATATCATCATCAAAGAGGTCGGTACAATTTGATGCTAACAAGTTTCTTTTTATTGTAAGTAGGGATTCGCCCTATCTGTTCTAAGAAAACTTGAGAGAAATCTTAAAGAAAATATCTCAATAAATGACCTGTGCCGCATCTGTAACAGTTTTGTTAATGTAAAGTTTCAGAGAGTATTGTTCCATCTTAAGACTTCCGTGTTGCTGAAATTTTTAATACAGTGAATTCATTGAATTATATCGTCAATTGTATCGTTATTTTATCCACCATTCACGAAGAATATTGTGAATTAACGCTTCCGAGACTGAACCGACTCTCAGAGGCATGGCGTGTTAATTTATTTCTTCTTTGGTACCAACTCTATTTGCACCAGATTTAGCACACAGTATCCACGTTTGCTACTGAATGTACCTTAGAAATTATATCGTTCTACGACACACAGTTCACGAGGTATGACAGTCATAGCTAAGGGGCAGTGCCGGAGTGGGATTCAGGCCCATCTCGAAGTGTTAATTTACATGGACTATTGCATTAGGCCTCCGCCCAGGCACATTACATATACGTATGTGGGCGTTCCTCTTTAAGTTCTCGACATCTGTTATAAAATACAATAACGTGTCCTGACTGTGCTCAGACTTAAACTGTAACGCAGTAGATGTGTGTGTGTTATATACTGCGACAGTTTCAGTATGTCTACGCACTGAAGCTTGCAAACGCCTTTAATGTATACACAGATATATAGTACATATAACGAGCCTCAGCTGATTTGCAGTCACTAATAATATGTTAAAAATGTCTGTTTCATCATAAACTATTTTGTTACTTAAACGTTCGTTGTGCATGGTATAGCATTAACTTGAGCTTCGAAGTCTCTGTTCTTAGAGCTGGTGCTATCAGAAGGACATCGCCAGAATAGGTAAGGTTAGCACAATAATTCCCGTTACAAGATTAGATCGAGATCGAACACACGCTTAAATCTCACTTGCGTGATTTTGATTACCCTAGCATAATCGGTAAAGTATGAGGAAAAAAGTTCTCAGTAGAGGAGATAAGACAATGAAGCATTCAGTGTTATTTAAAATAACTATCGATTACGTAGACAGGGAAAGCGAGACAACGATTTGGAATAGATTAGCCACAATCTTGTTCTCAGTGCGTCTACAGCGAAGAGAGTGTGCGGGGGAAAAGCAAACCGTTATCAAAGCAATCGAAACTGTCATAACTCATCTAATACGGAATATGTAACCTGCGCATAAATTGTAGCATCATTATGCGCAGTGTGCTCCTGCACAGCAGTAAATCATAGTGAACACGCCCTATCATTTTGACTTGCTTCGAGGAGTTGACAAATACAACTACATGTTTTCTGCTATTTCCTATGCCCAAAAGAATGATAATAGTAGCTCGGAACTAAGGAGAAATTAATCTCAAGATACTCGCGTACCTGCAGACCACCTCAACGTCGATCCGAAGCAACAGTACGAGCCACCTTGGTAAGGTATGCGTCATGCACGTACGAGAAAATGAGAGAGGTGGCGCAGTGTAATGACACTGGATTCGCTTTCTGGAGGACAGAGGTTCAAATCTCCATACGGCCTTCCACATTTAGGTATTATGTGTTTTCCATAACCGAGACGGAAGCCAACAGGCAGTTTGTCAACAGTGGCCACGAAAGTCTTAACAATTTTGCATAAGGTGCTTAAGGCAAGTGCCAAATGTTTCTCCGCAAAATTCTTTCCCTACTCCGAGCTTACACCCCAAATTTTTCTCGTCTTACATTGCAGGCTTTCACGGCTTGTAGTTACGTTCTTTGTGAATTTTCTTTTATAGACATTAGGCCGTGGTCCAAAGCAGACTTCTGAGGCTAATGTTTCATCTCATATTTCTGGGGACATCGCCAGAACCTATAAAGACTCAGATACCAGTTCAAACTTGAAAGAGTTCGGCAAGCCGAACTGTTTATACCTATCCACCCAACGGTCGGATTATGACGTCATTAGACCGTATCCTAAAGCGGTCTCTACACGGTCAGTAATGCTGACAACATTACTCGGATGCTCGATATATAAATCGTCTATGAGTCGTACCGAGAGGTTACGCAATAGTACTGAGAACATCGCAAAATTTGGAAATTGTGCCGTCTGTGGGCAATATTGACAATATCTTCGTGTGCTACAGAGGCTGAGGAGGTTAGGTTAGGTTTGTTGTTGTTATCGTTGCAAAATGAGTTCAAAATACGACGAAGGACCACTATTATTAGAGTACATCGAAATGTATAAATTATTGCCGGTATTGTGAGATGTCAGGGCAGACGAGTACAAAAATACATGTGTTACGGGTGATAATTTGTATGATTTACTGCTCAGAAAAAAAGTGAACGGCCACGAAAGATGTTTTTAAAAATTTAAATAATGCAAAGTTATGAATAAAGGTATATATACATATTTATCTCGGTATATACATTGCTTACCCGAATTTAACTGCAGTGCACTATAATACTGCATGACACGTTTCCATAACTATGTTTCAGATATTGTAAAGTGAAATTGCACCTTGCAAATTTCAAGTCTTCGACAGAATAGCCATTACCAAGCTTCTTGTTGTTGCTGCTGTTTTGTTGTTGTCTTCAGTCTGGTTTGATGCAGCTCTCCATGGTACTATATCCTATGTGAACCTCTTTATCTCCGAATAACCTTCCTCAGCACCATATTTCGCAAACTTCTATACTTTTTTTTATCTAAACTGTTTATCGTCCATGTTTTACTTCCCTACATGGCTACACTTCAGACAAATACCTTCAAAAAAGACTTCCTAACACTTAAGTCTGTATTTGATCTTAACAGATTTCTCTTCTTCAGAAATTCTTTTCTTGCCATTCTACATTTTATATTCGCTCTACCTCGACATCATCAGATGTATTGCTGCCCAAATAACAAAACCCATCTACTACTTTTATTATCTCGTTTCTAATATAATTCCCTAAGCCTCACCTGAATTAATTCGACAACATTCCATTATCCTTGTTTTGATTTTGTTGATGTTCATATTATATCCTCCTTTCAAGATCTTGTCCATTCCATTCAACTGCTCTTCCAAGCCCTTTGCTGTCTCTGAGAGAATTACAATCTCATCGACACATCTTACAGTTTTTACTTCTTCTCCTTGAACCTTAATTCCTACTGCAAATTTTTCTTTGGTTTCCTTTACTGCTTGTTCAATGCACATATTGAATAACATCGGGGATAGGCGACAACCGTCTCACTACTTTTTCAACCATTGCCTCCCTTTCATGCCCCTCGACTCTTATACCTACCGTCTGGTTTCTGTACAAGTTGTAAATAACCATTCGCTCTCTGTATTTTATCCCTCCTACCTTCAGAATTTCAAAGAGAGTATTCTAGTCAACATTGTCAACAGCTTTCTCTAAATCCACAAATGCTATAAATCTGGGTTTGCATTTTGGTGACCTATATTTTAAGATAAGTCGTAGGGTCAGTAACGCCTCGCGTGTTCCTGCATTTCTTCGGAATCCAAACCGATCTTTCCGAGGTCGACTTCTATCAGTTTTTCCATTCTTCTATAAATAATTCGTGTTAGTATTTTGTAATCATGCCTTATTAAACTAATAGTTTGGTAATTTTCACAACTGCCAGCAAATGCTTTCTTTGAAATTGGAATTACTACATTCTTCTTGAAGTCTGAGGGTATTTCACCTGTCTCATACATCTTGCACACCAGATGGAAGAGTTTTGTCATGGCTGGCTCACAAAAGGCTATCAGTAGTTCGTACGGAATATCGTCTACTCCAGGGGCCTTGTTTCGACTTAGATCTTTCAGAGCTTTGTCAAATTCTTTTCGCAGTATCATATCTCCCCTCCCATCTTCATCCACGTCCACTTCCCTAACTATGATACTGCTTCCAAGTTCTTTTTCTTATATACTCCGTCTATATACTCCAACCACCTTTCAGCTTTCCTTTTTTTGCTTATAACTGCTTTTACATCTGAGCTCTTGATATTCATACAGCTGCTTCTCTTTTCCTCAAATGCCTCATTAATTTTCCTGTAGGTGGTATCTATCTATCTATCTATCTATCTATCTATCTATCCACTGGTGACATTTACTTCTAAATCCTTACATTTGTCTTCTAACCATTCCTACATAGCAATTTGCCACTTTCTGTCAATCTCATTTTTAAACGTTTGTATTCCCTTTCTCCTGCTTCATTTGCTGCATTTTTAAATTTTCTGCTTTCATTGGCTAAATTCAAAATCTCTTGTGTTATCCAAGGATGTAGAGTAGGCCTTGTCTTTTTACCTACTTGATCCTCTGCTACCTTCACTATTTCATCTCTTAAAGCTACCCGCTCGTCTTTTACTGTATTCCTTACTCCTGTTCTAATCAACCGTTGCCTAATGCTTCCTCTGAAGCTCTCATCAACCTTTTGTTGTTTCAGCTTATCCAGGTCCCATCTCCTCAATTGCCTACCATTTTCCAATTTCTTCAGTCTTAATCTGCAGTTCATAACCAATAAATAGTGTCCAGAATCCACACCTGACCCAGTGGACCCGTGTTAGTCTTACAAGTTAAAATCTGATTCCAGAATCTCTATCTAACCATTATGTAATCAATCTGAAACCTTCCGGTGTCTAGGTCTCTTCCACTGATGCAACCTTCTTTTACGATTCTTAATCCAAGTGTTAGCGAAGGTTAAATTATGCTCTGTGCAAAATTCTACCAGGTGGCTTCCTCTTTCTTTCCTTTCTCTCGGTCCATTTTCACCTACTACTTTTCCCTTCTTGTTTTTCATACTATCGAATTCCCATCCCCCATCACAATTAAATTTTCGTCTCCCTTAACTATCTGAATAATTTATTTTATCATCTCATATATTTCTTCCATCTCTTCACCATCTGCGGAGCAAGTTAGCATATAAAATTGTACTACTATAGTGGCGTGGGTTTCGTGTCTATCTTGGCATCGATAATGCGCTCACTATGCTGTTCATAATACAGGGGTGAGTCAAACGAAAACCTTACATTTTTAAAAAAATATTATTTATTGTGCAGAAGTGGTACAAAGCTGTACCACTTTTCAACATAATCTCCCCCACGCTCAATGCAAGTCCTCCAGCGCTTACAAAGTGCATAAATTCCTTTAGAAAAAAAATCGTTTGGTAGTCCGCGCAACCACTCATGCACCGCGTGGCGTATTTCTTCATCATAACGGAACTTCTTTCCTCCCATTGCGTCTTTGAGTGGTGCAAATATATGGAAATCTCTTGGGGCAAGGTCTGGTGAGTATGAGGAAGACACTCAAAATGCAGGTCTGTGATCGTTGCAACTGTTGTACGGGCAGTGTGGGGCCTTACATTGTCATGTTGCAAAAGGACACTTGCTGGCAGCAATCCACGTCGCTTTGATTTGATTGCAGGCCGCAGATGATTTTTTAGGAGATCTGTGCATGATGCACTGGTGACAGTGGTCCCTCTAGGCATGTAATGCTCCAAAAGAGAGTCAGCATAGCCTTCTCCGCTGATGGTTCTGTTCGAAACTTCTTTGGTTTTGGTGATGAGGAATGGCGCCATTCCTTGCTCGCTCTCTTCATTTCCGGTTGGTGGAGGTGAACACAGGTTTCGTCCCCAGTAACGATTCTTGCAAGGAAGCCATCACGTTCTCGTTCAAAGCGCCAAAGAAGTTCTTCACAAGCATCAACACGTCGTACTCTCATTTCAGGTGTCAGCTGCCGTGGCACCCACCTTGCAGACACTTTGTGAAACTGTAGCACATCATGCACAGTGTGGTGTGTTGACCCATGACTAATCTGCACTCGTCGGGAAAAATGACTTTTCTCCAATCGGCATCTTCCCAGGAACTCATAATTGCTAATCTATCCAAGGCTTGTTCGTCAGAGAACGGTTCTTTGATAAGAGCACGACGGGATCTGATTCCATGTTCCTTTATCGTTCTGAGCGCAGTTCTCGACGAGCCCGGGAAATGTGAAGCTCTCCGTAGTTCCTGGGTGATTGACAAAGGAGTATTCAGGGCCGCCCTGACCAATTCTTCATCTTATCTCCGTGTAGAGACTCGTGGTCTTCTAGGTATTGGGTGTCCCGCTGCCTCACTGTGATTTCCAAATCATCTAATCCATCTCCTTGCTGTGGAAGCATGAACACCATAACGACGTCTTGCCTCAGATGCACTAACACTGTTTTCAAAGAGAACAATTATTCGCTTGCGAACATTCACATCAGTCATTTTGAAGCAGACCTACGACGTATGTCAATCAGCTGATACGTTTTTCTCAGCTGAAAACTGGAGAGGCACTAGGGCGCGGTCGAAATAATTACAAACAAATACATCCATTTTCAATTTTTTTACTATGACCATTTATTTGTTTAAAAATTATAAAATGGAAACTTTTGAAAAAAATTGGAACCTAGGAAAGCCTACAACTACACAATTTGTAGCGAATTAGACCTGTACGGGTCTGAAAAAAAAAGACGATTGACTCAAGTTAGATTCGAAAACTCGTCCTTTGCGTTCGTAAGCCGTCAGCCTATCCACCCAGCCACTGAAACTCTCGTCGTTGTAACAATTCTACCGACGTGGAATTTTTATATTTCAACCGTGTCTACGTGCTCGAAAATGAATTTCAAAAGAAATGATAAGATAAATTGCAATGAATCTTGACAAACACTGTATCCTAACTATTACATTGTTTCTATTTGAAGATGTAAACGACAAGCTGAAGCTCCACAAACCGCTAGAGTTGTGAAAACTGGCACTTCTGAACTTGGGCATGCGCAATGCTCTCTTCTTGGACTCTAAATTATTCATACCAGGCAATCTGTTTGCCTCTCATTGCGCCTATGGTACGGCTATTTGTATCGCTGATGTACTCAAGCCACTCGAAGATATCGTCGGGTAATAGATAAACATTGACTTGGTGGAACAACGTTTTTCATTGTATTATTTTGTGTTTTATGATCGGGATACGGGCGTCCGAGGAAATGCATAGGGCTGGAGGGTGGGACAAGTGCCTGCGTATGGGACTACGGTGACGGTCAATGTTTGAGGAGAACCATTTCCAGTAATGGACCATCAGCAAACAAAAAGCTGTGATAATCTTTTTTTCCTTCAATCTCAGTTCCCTCAACAATCTTTCGTGTGTGATCTTTGATCGTCCTTGAACCAATTTTTCATCCATCTTTTTTTCTGCTTGCAACAAAGCAATTATCACAGCAGCAGTGTCTTTATCACCCAACATTCCGAACCATAGTATTACTACACAATATTATCGACAATATAGTTGAATAGTCTCGAGACAACGTCAATAATATTGCACAACATTGACCGCCTAGAGGCCCCTTAACATCGCGAAGTTGTGCCGGTGTGTGTTATGTTGCTTGTAGTGTGGGTTCCGCAGAAATATAGGAACGCGCGAGGCCACATTGACCCTACGGCTAAGAATATATAGATGAAAGAAAGGCAAATCTATTTGTAGATGCCCGCATCTCGTGGTCGTGCGGTAGCGTTCTCGCTTCCCGCGCCCGGGTTCCCGGGTTCGATTCCCGGCGGGGTCAGGGATTTTCTCTGCCTCGTGATGGCTGGGTGTTGTGTGCTGTCCTTAGGTTAGTTAGGTTTAAGTAGTTCTAGGTTCTAGGGGACTGATGACCATAGATGTTAAGTCCCATAGTGCTCAGAGCCATTTGAACCATTTTTGTTTGTAGATTTAGAGAATGCTTTTCACAATCTTGACTGAGATTCACTATTCGAAATTATGAAGTTAGCAGTGATATAAGACAGGAAGCGAATGGTTATTTACAGCTTGCATCGAAACCACACTATAATTATAATATTCAGTCTTGAAAGTGAAGCAGTGGTTGCGAATTGAGTGAGACAGTGTTGTAGCCTACTCCCGCGGTTTCTCAATCTGTACAAAGAGCTAACAGTAAATAAAAACTAGGAGTAATCTGAGACGGCGATTAAAGTTCAAAGAGGAGAAATAAAAATTTTAAGCTTTGCCGATGACATTATAATTCGGTCAGAGGCTGCAAAAGGCATGGAAGTTCAGTTGAACGGAATGTACAGTGTCCTGAAAAGAGGCTAATGATAAAACTACTGTAATGGAATGTTGCTGAATTAAATCAGGCGATGTTGAGGGAATTAGGTTAGGAAACTAAAAGTTCAGTTAGTTAATTTAGCTATTTGGCCAGCATAACTGATGATGACAGAAGTAGAGAGGGCATAAAATGGAGACTGTCAATAGCAAGACAAATATTCGTGAAAAATAGGATTTTGGTAACATCAAATATAAATTTAAGTGTTAGGAAGTCTTTTTTGAAGGTATTTGTGTAGCGAGAAGCCTTTTACGGACCGGCCATCCTGATTTAGGTTTTCCGTGATTTCCCTAAATCGCTCCAGGCAAATGACGGGATGGTTCCTTTGAAAAGGCAGGGCCGACTTCCTTCCCCATCCTTCCCTAATCCGATGAGACCGATGACCTCGCAATTTGGTCTCTTCCCCCAGAACAACCCAACCCCTTTTACGGAAATGAAACCTCGACGATAAGCAGTAATACAAGAACAGAATTGACATTTTGAAATTTGGAGCTACAGAAGAATGCTGAAGGTCAGATGCGTATCGAATAACAAACGAGATACTAATCGAGACGGGGAAAAAAGAAATTTATGGTACAACTTGGCTAAACAAAGGGATAGGTTGATAGCAAATATCCAGAAGCGTCAGGGAATAGTCAGTATGGTAATGGACGGAGATTTGGGAAGGTAAATACTGTAGAGGTAGGCCTAGACTTGAATACAGAAACCAAGTTCAAATGGATCGTGGCGTTGGATACGTATAAACAGCTTGATTAAGTCTGAAACTGCTGTTAGAGTCTTTATAGACTCTAATGATGTCTCCGGCATAGGAAGAGCAAACTTTAAGCTCAGAAATGTGTGTTTGACCACAACCCAAAGCCCATAAAGTAAAATTCACCGAAGACCCAAATTTTCTCTTTTTTTAGTTACGAGAAGTGACGCAGCTAAGCATTTACCTTACAAAGGAGATAGCGTAAGGAGATAGCGTAAGTTCACACATTTAACAAAATTATAATGCATATTTAACTCCTGCGTAAGATAGTACGCCCAGTTTGTAACTGAGTTGTCGTTAAAAACTAACGAAAAATTAAATAAATGCGAAGCTTGTATTCCATGAAAAGGAACTAGTGGGGAATATTTGCAGTCGTATACCATGTGACATTGTCGCACAGATGAAATAAACTATCTACGTTCAGCACGCGCTAGGTTTCAGAGAAGCAAATACGACACTTTAACATTGCGTCAGGATTTTAGTCAGTCATACGTCATTTGGAAGCTTCGATAAATCTGTCTATGAACCGTGTCCACAGCTCACTCGCAAGGCATGACTCGCGCAAGTTAACCGAAACTATACTATTGTCGTCCTACTTGCGAAAGGAACTGAACAATAAGAAGCCTGAAAGAAAATGAACTACCCTCTAATACGTACACTCTTTGACATAAAACTTGACCGGCGGCCGGCCGCTTCAGAGGCTAAGACCGCGCCGATCGCGACATGGGACAATAAAACTGGCCACCTCGCTATTTCTCTAAGTCCGGTAAGCTGCACAATCTGGCAACACTGTAGACTGCGGCACTTCCTGGAGGAAAACTTGTCCCATGATGGAGAAACTATAGGCTGATTGCACCTGTGGTCTAGCGGTAGCGTGCGTTGTTTCTGTTCATAATGTCAGTGGATCGAGAGCAGCTGGCATAAAATATTTTTATAGCCTCTTCTGCCTGAATACTGAACACGTGAATGTAATAGTAGCGCAGATTCAATCTATTTCGCTTTCTGACACACCGATATCAAAATTTTGTCCAGTAACCATTTTGCGGCAGATTTCCTGCAGACTGTCCTCCTCTGGACGCCGTAATCGGCAAAGCTCCGGGATCCACTTGCTGGCTACCGGCAGTGGCCGTGGCGACAGCTGCGGCGTTGCACTCCCCCGTTCTTTATCGAAAGCGCCTGCTACCGCTCATCGCTTCTGATGATTTAAAACGCTTTATTATTAAATGTTGCTCCACAGATAATTTCTACGATTTCCATTCACACTCAAAAGAACGGAGACAGACGCCGTGATTAGTAAACGGGTATTATATTACATTAATCGGTGAGAACGGAGTATGGCCCGAAATTAAGTTTATAGACTGGGACGAAATTAAACCACGTCATTACATTCGATCAATTAATAACTGCTTCATACCTCGTTTCTTTTCCTTTCAAAGTCAATTATTTGTGCAACTTTTGGCCAATATTCGGATGTTTTCGTCAAGCCAGAGTGAGCGTCTGTAGTGTAAAGTGTATTACAGTCTTATTTCATTCCTTATGGTAAGTCTATGTGATAAATTGTGTGAATACCTTGCAACGCATGCTCTGTAGCAGTGCAGGAACACTGCACATTTGGTGTTCCATATATGGTTTCATGAACTATTTAACGTTGATCGGAAGTGATATATGACGAACAAAGCTCAAATTCGTATCGTTGACAGTCAATTTGAATCTTTTCAGGAACCATTTTACAGTGAAGCATCTTGGCATTCGGAAAGCAGACATCCATGATATTAACATAATTTACTAAGTTGAAATTGCACGATGATTGATGTGTAAAGGCATTGTTCAGATTTCGTATAAGGAATTTTTACTAGCAGTTTGCAACTCCATTAATTAAAATTGAAAAGTTGTACTCAGCAGCTTTCATGAGATTGGAACTGCAATCTCATATAGCCCAAGCATCGCAGCACACAAGGGAACCATTTTTTTTTTTTTCGCCCACTGAGCTAACGACACACTGCCGGCAACAAGCCCACGATAGTCATTGCGATATTGCCTGAGCCTCAAAACGCAACCTTAAACCCACAAACAGGTGTTATGTATGTGAAGAACGCCGTTCTTGGAGTCCAGAAATTAAATACACTTTATAGGTGTCTCATCTTACAGTGAATTATATCGTATGAGTCTTCGATGTGGAAAACGAATGTCAAGTGAATTTAGCGAAGTAATGTCGGACTACACCCGGAAGTAAATGCTCTATCACAGTGTTGACAAATACTTGCTACGACGGTGCCAATTCTCGCCTCTCTTACGAGGCAGCTCTTCAGCGAAATGCTTGCCGTGATTCTCCGATACGGTTCTTCAGAGTGGAGACGCGCGCGCACGTTTGGTTTTTATGCGGCGTTCTCCCCTGACAGTTTCTGACGTCGCCTTGTGGGCTATGTATACATTTGAGGCTTTCAATCATCATTAATCCAGAATGATACACGTTTCACCCTCCGGCGTGGAAGAAGGCTCTTGACGCTGACATATCATTTCAACGTTGGGAAAGCAAAACGGATGGTTCAGTGTTCCTCATTCAGCGTAAAGCATGTGAGATAATTTTCCGTAACGTTCGTAATCACCTCAAAATTCAATCGAAGTAAAAATACATCGGAAGCGTATTTGAACGGAATATAATGTAAGATATTAAACGCTTTGCTCCTCGATGTCGAATGTATCCACGTGCAATCTTTTGCAGCAACGTATAGAATGTCATGATTACCACGACAATGAAGAAATATGTTGGTAGGGATGGAAGCAAGAAGAGACTCAGTCAACAAATATTCGATTCCTCATGGCATTCATTTCATTTGACACGTAAGAAGAGGTAAAACGGGATATTACTTTCGTTAACGCGAAAGATATACCAGACATATGGATAACGAGAAAGTATGCGTCTTCATACGTTTCCTCCTTGAAATCTGTATGCTCTATTATATACTAAGTAGCTTGATTATTGTTTCCGTAATGTTACGCTCTTGTTTGGCCCTTAAAGATGAACAGGTTCCAAATGCGTCTCTCTGCATGAAAGTAGTTGTTTGAACCCTTCCTGTATTGTTTGTGTTTTTTGCTTGGAATTCATGAAGCAGACCACTGTGCCTTCTCCCCCCGAGGGTTAGGTCTCAAAACTAAACCGTTTTTTATCCAATGGCATAATTTATTCAGACAACATCAGCACAAGACTATCAAACAAAGTCATCCATTTACAGTTGCAACACTCCAACCAGCAGTTGACCGAAGGGTAATCCACGGTCATGGTCCGAAATTAGCAGCTCTCTGCTACTGTGGCAAAGTCCGTACTACATTTTCGATTCCGCAGCACCTGTTTATCTGGTAACGCTGTGTTAAAACAACAGGAATAGTTGCAGAGTTGTGCCAGCATATCTGTCCTCCATTGTCAACTTTATGTATCTCTTTTCTCCTGTAGCGTTGATCACGAGAAGTAGAAGTAAATGAGTGTATTCTGCATAACGTAACATTCAGTATTCCCTTCTTTCATAGCCACTCTTCATGTGCATCGATAGCAAATAGGGATGTGAAAACTCTTGCGAGTGAGAGAATGACAATAATAATCGTAACAAGAACAAGCAAATGATGAATGAAGTTTATTGCAATGCAGAACGAGAATGGCTGTGAAAATAAAAATCTATAAAAATAGGTTGATCATTGAGTTGGCACAATGCAAAATCTTCTTAGCATTTTGTTACTGAATTTAGTTCTGGATGTTTGGAGAAAAAAAAGAAAAGTCGATACTTCTCGCTAGTGTAATATAATGTGAACCTTAGAACACGACTCAAGCAGGTCTCCAAGTAGCTACCAAGGCAGTGCTGCAGTCTGTTCCTTGACACTGCTCTGATGACGGTTAATGCAGATAGTTCCGATTATGAAATACAAAACGTATTGCAGGTTACTTGTTAGGATCGTAACATTAAATTTGCGATGTAGATGGCACATGAACGTGACGACTATCCAGATTACTTATCAATATAAAAAGACAATATTATTTGAATGGAGCAGGATTACTCAACATGAATTTTGAAATTGGGTTACTGACCGCACAGGTGCTAAACGTCGTCAAGAGTATACCAAGTCCCAATCGCACTAACAGTATGAAGCTCGCGGCTTTCACATTGCTATCTGCACCCTACTCCAGAGAGCCCTCGGAGGAGCTGCACTAAGTTGCCGATGTAATGGAAGACCTTCAAACCGATAACAGATCACATATTGAAAAATACAAGCGAATTCTCTTGCAGCTTAAGCTTATTGTAACTAATCTAAAATGATTGGAGAGCAACATTGTCCTATTCAAAAAAAGTAAAATGTTACACACTGTTGACGTCAAACGGACATTATACACGTCCCGTCTTGTGTCCTACTCATCTATAATATCCGGTGTACTATCAAAATGATTATATATAATGGATGCTAATGTAATGCATCGATACCAGATGGTGGGTTCACAACACTAGTGATGCGAAAATAAAAAAGCAGTTCGCAAAAGCGCAGCTGTACTTTTTCGTACGTTTTCACCTCCAGATCTACCACAGATAATGTATACTGACAAACTTAGTCATTGTCCCTGTAGTTTTTTCCCTCTTGTTTCAGACCAAGTTGATTAAAAAAAGTACAAATTCGTGACTCTTACAGATGCTTCGAATCTGTTCAGTAATTTTGTCAGTAATTTTGATGTGACTTAAGATCAGTTAGGTCTACGATCATGGCAACCTCTGCGAACTTGTTAGGACACACTTACATGTGACAGGTATCACCTGATTTAAAATTTACTGAAAGGAATTGATACATCGTTTGCAGCAAACCTGGAACAGCTTTCGGAGGCAACTACCATTTTATAAAGTCACTACAACTACGCTGCCAAGGAATTCCAGCATAAACACTCTCATTGCCACAATCGCAGCTGCAGTATATAACTGATAAACTCGCAAAATGAAAGATGAGACAAGGGGTAGCTTCTGCATGAAATGACCTTGTATTCACAAAATATTCAGAATATTTCATAGAGAAGGCAAGAAAACGTCAGGCGAATTTAGCAGAATAAATCTTTCCCACAGCTGCAAATCATTGTTATGCCTACAGGATTGCCAAGTGATGCCTACAACGTTGCAGTCAGGACCACGCTGACAGCAAGAAGAACGTGTTTTCGTAGCCTGAATATTTCATGATAGGATCCAGACATCCAATCTGTCGCGAGAGATTCTGCTCTCCAAATTTTTGGCCATGTGCCTACAATTTAGTAATAACCCTCTGATGGCTATTCCCATTGATGTGATTCGGATGACGAGAAAGCCCTGCTATGGGTTATCTATATGTTTACTGAAAGCAAGCGACATTACATAATAGCAGGAAGCCTGTCATATACTTTCAGATAATGTTTCCTGAACCTCAGACATATATCATTTTAGCATCCTTACCCCATCAAAAAGGATTTCTTGTTATTGTATTTGACATACAAGTTACAACTGAAGGCCTCAGGTGTCTTGCTTCCCACATAGCAAACAATGGTTACCACTCTCACTGTCGCATGTCATACCCTAATTCCTTCAGCATCATCTGGTTTAGTTTCGACTACAGTTCGTTATCCTTAGAAATATGTCCATATTTCAAAAAGTATAAGTATCATCTCTATGTAATGTTCACTGCGGGGTTACTCAAGAAGCTTTTCGAATAGAAGCGAAAATCGCTTAGCGGATGAGAACTTTACTTCGTGGTACACCTCAGAACGAAAGAAACAAAATAACAGGAAGAGCAGCAGGCTCTTCATACTGAGCGTGGGCACTGTCAACGCAGCGCCCTTAATTTGGCCATATTCCTCCGAATTTACTTCCCGATAACCCAAAGGCGCTGTCACTACAAAAATATCAGCATATTCACACAGGAATTACTATCCACATGTAATTGCTAGAATACCTTGCTACGTCAGGTATCAGGTATGTGTTATCAGACGCTCGATCTGAGCTGTTAATTTTTATTGAATCAACCTGCTGTGTTAAGGAAATTGATCAGAGTAACTGAATGAGTTTATTATTTTGGTATAATGTATGAAAACCCACTTTTCCCACTTATCGTATCCTAAATATACGTCGACTGGGTTGAGAGGACGGCCGGCGAGGCCGTGCGGTTCTATGCGCTTCAGTCTGGAACCGCGTGACCGCTACGGTCGCAGGTTCGAATCCTGCCTCGGGCATGGATGTGTGTGATGTCCTTAGGTTAGTTAGGTGTAAGTAGTTCTAGGTTCTAGGGGACTGGTGACCTGAGAAGTTACGTCCCATAGTGCTCAGAGCCATTTGAACCATTTGTGAGTGCTCGGAACCATTAGTTTATAAGTAGGAATGTGTTGATTTACCATAATTTTTTAGTAATGGTCAATTTCAATTCATGATTTTGGTTAGTTTGTATCAAAATCTGATCTGGAAGTGCAGGAACATATTAACTTGTGGCTTCAACTTATCGAGCTGCTACGAGAAATTCATGGTAGAAAGTAATGTTCTTAATTTTGATCTGAAAAAATTAATTTTCAAAGAAGCCATTTGTAGCTTGCATGTGTTTCAATTTGTATTTTGACGGGTTTCTGAAATTCATGGATGAAGGAAAGGTTGCTAATTTAATATGAAAGAATAAGAAGTCACGTTTTGTGAAATGAGTCAGTAGAAATTTACGTGTGAAGCTGATTTTTAGAACAACAGGATTTGAAAGATACGTGGGAATCAGTGAGACCGGTTTCCTGAATTAAATAAAGGGGAACCAGCATAACAGTAATTCGTGTAGCCATGCTATGCAATCTATACACGAACTGTAAGTATTGTGAAAAGTTCTGTGTGTGTATTTATGTATCTTTTGGAAGGGAGGTTTTGGATGGTATATTATTTAATGGTCTCGAGATATTATTAGGAAATCAGTCTAAGTAACTTGTGGAGGTTTTTTTTTCAGTTGGAATAACGTGCCGCGCACGAATATGAGCGGAACGTAAATTTCAGAATCGCGACCGCGCGAACTTTCCAACCACGCGAGACTTAGTTAACATCGAGGCACATCGATAAGTGAGAGGTGTTCTTGGGATGAGACAGTGATTGAAGAAGTTACAGAATTTTTCTAGAACTAGTCCGCGTTGAAATACGATCATTGCTTTGTCCAATGGTAATAAGAGTGATAGTGTGTGGCTGTGACATTATGAATCAAGCATTGTGGGCTATCCTTCGTTCCTTCCCGTAGGTGAGACAATGGTTATCTTCGTAAGAAACCATAGGAAGTAGAAATATGTTTATATGAGCTGTTACAAGATCATCTGTTAGGGAATTTAATCCTGTATGTTACTGGTAATACCGTTATTATGTTTTGAGAGATGAAAGTAAGACAGAATGAAACGAAATAGATTGTAGAACGGAGGAGGAGTTGTTATGCAGGTTCAGTTACGATTCCGGTTACTTACGCTTTTTCTTTAAACACCGTCAGGTGATTAACAGTGTACCAAATTTGGGGTTAATACTACAAAATCAAACATTTATCCGTTGTGCATACATTTGTTTATTTATTTCCTTGAGTAAAGAATTTAATTAGTAGTTGCTATGTGGAAGAATCACGCAGTGACACATTTAATGAGAATACACAGGGACCATTTAGCTTTAGTAGGTTTCCGGAACACTTTAGGACCACGCAACTGGTTTGACCTTTATTTTTCTTTCAGTACCCTACCCATCCTCCCTCGTTTTCTATAATTGCTCGAAGGCGTCTGGGAAGTGATAAGGCTAAATTCCTCGAGAGGTTGAGATGATCGTTGATCTCCCACCATGTATTCTCTATATTTTCCCACAGAGTTTCCGAATTCCTTGACCCAGGTGGTAACGACCTCGTAACCTCCGCCCACATATTTTCATTGGGGTTGAGGTCTGGTGATTTTGGCACGAAAGGAAGAAGTTTTATTCTCTGCTGATCTTGGAACCAGTTCTGGACTGCTAGGCTATTATGAATCGGGCTATGATCCTGTAAAGAAATGATCATCCATTAATTTCGAAATTCAGTACTTCTAATACTATGAATACTTAATTTCCATACTGTGAAAAAATTCGACAACTGCAATGGCTGTGTAGTCTAAGCTACAGGTCTATAAATCATTCGGAGGATTCCACAGTCCAAAATACTTTGCTGATAGCTGTTGACAAAAACCTATGCTGACAAGGGGAGGGTGCTGGGACGGAGATCAGGATACAGAGCGAATGGTAATACAGTTTAAGGCGCCAGTTATAACACACAGGTAGACCTTCTTTCGGAATATGGTTCAAATGGCTCTGAGCACTATGGGACTTAATATCTGAGGTCATCAGTCCCCTAGAACTTAGAACTACTTAAACCTAACGAACCTAAGGACACCACACACATCCATGCCCGAGGCAGGATTCGAACCTGCGACCGTAGCAGTCGCGCGGTTCCAGACTGAAGCGCCTAGAACCGCGAGACCACTCCTATGCTTTGGTAATGATGAGGTCGAGTGTAGGTTGTTCAATACAGTGCAGCAGTCTGTTGAACTGTTAGACTCGTTGCATGGTTGTAAAGCTAATCTGCTTCGCTTATTCAAAACGATTGATTGCCTTCACTATAGAATTCTTTCTTCTGTACATCCACTGTCAAAGATATATAGAAGAAAAAAATCTGTTTTATAGTGAGATATTCTCTACGGACTTTACACGTGCTCGTTCGCTCAATGTGTTGCATTTACGGAAGGCGGCCGTGGCCGCTGACGTCACCTGTTCAACCTCGTGCCAACGCGGCCCCGCGCTCGGAGTAAACGCCTGCAGTTGAGGTAAATGGCTGATTTCAGGAATGTTAATAAAATAATCTTCCCTTCGTATTAGTGAGAACTAAATATCACTACGAGTACGTATCTTTATGTAATGCTCATTGCTCAAGAACAATTCGTGTATGCAACGTTGCTGTTATGACTAAGATCAAGAAATCTGCAAATCGTAACCCAATTCATATATTTGCATGCACCTACGGAATATTAAACATGAAAACAGTTTGTTTCTTTGTCATATAATTTTAATCAAGGCAATGCGGGCAGTTGCCAGCTGATATCAAAACTGAATGTAAAGGATGAATAATGAAAAAGATATACAAGAAACAAATCTCGAACCCATGAACAACTGTGTACTATCCTGGAAACGTGCTGATCCGGCTATCACACAATTTCAAAGGATGAGAAAACCATCCTGTCCACTTTTCGGGGACGATATTTCCTGACAGAAAGCACACTAGGGTGAGCGGCTTTAGGTTGAGACACAAGGAACCTCAAACTACGTCACCAGTACGTTCACTCTCCGATTCCTAGCCCCGTCACCACGCACTTCCAATGTCAAAGTGGCTGGCAGAAACCAGCGCGAACGACCTGGGATTTGGTGATACAGGCCTCGTCTCTCCTGTTTGACAGATTTGTTATCATTCACCCATGCCAGGAGGTGAGGAAATGAACTTACGAAGACGTTGAACACATTTTAATTTTACATGTGGACTTTACTGCGCAGTTATATTCTAAGTTACGAGAAGTGACCTGGAGAAAAAGAGTGTATACCTTGGGGGAAATGTTATAGATCATGACTGTAATGTTAGTAAAGTACTGTAAAGTATATTTTATCTCATGCTTAACTTTAAGAGAAAAATCAGTCAAGGCAGTCAACAGTGAAAAGTACAGCATACCTCCAAGAAACGTACGAATATCGTACTATTTTAATAAAAGGAAATATAGATCGGTTTATTGGGGCAGGCCAATTCGGGAACAAAGTAAGAACAACCAAATCAGTTACAGGTTCGTATGTGCTGCTAGTTAAAAGAGAAGAAATGAACCGATAAAGAAATAATGCCTTCATTGATTTAGGAATGGTTCGAAATGGAAGGTATAATTTTACTATTATAAAAAACTGGCCTGGATTGAGTTGATTAGCTCAATAATCAATACAAATGGAATAAAATGGGAATATGACGTCTGGAAATGAGTAAGCGAGGACGTCCTTTGTCTACATATCTGCTTCGAATATAGGGTATTAAAAACAAGAAATCCATATTTCGAGAGCTGATAGGATGGACAGAAATAAGACAAACATATTCAGTAAACAAGAGCAATGAGTCTGAAATGATTATCTTAAGAGCAATGAGCACTTCCTCACCTTTACCACTGTGAAAAACATCTGTCTTTCTACTTAAAACACTTTTCTTGTACAGAAGAAGTGCGTGTAGCTCTTACGATATGCAGTTTGTCTTGTTTTAGTCCATACTACCGACTCGCAAAGTATGGAAAACCACTTTCCTTAACACCGTGTATATATATTACAGAAGCAATACAAACAACGGAACAGTTAACATTAAAAGTTAAATTCAATTGTGAAAAGATACGCTGCATCACATTTGTTAACAATTTCCTAATCATTCCAGATTTAGAAACAAAATGAACAACATTTTGCAGGTATTACCCGAAAATCGAGAAGATAATAACACTGGAATGTAAGAACAACCACCAATGGTAATGGCAATGAGAAAAAGTAATAAACATAGGAACACAGCAATAAAAACTGATGGCATTAAAAGTATAGCACTTCAGCCACGCCAGGACCAGAATGAGAGAGAAATAGATGCTTAACAAAAGTAAAGCGAATAAAAGTGCTAGCAAACCATTTATGTTTACGAATAATATTCTTTCAAGTAAACATACAAGTGATAGAAACATAGAAACACACTGCAAAATGGACGATGTGGAGTACTCTTTTCTTTGGAAGTGAAAGACTGAATCTGAAAAAATAAAGTATAATCCGCCTACAGGTAACAGGATACTGAATGTTGTGGAAAATGACCAAAACAAGGTAGACGGAGATAGAAACGAATCGCAGAGTCGTGTAAGAAGTAACTGTGGAGAGAAGCCTAAGAAGAGAAAAGGTAAGTAGGAAAATTTATGTATATCAGTTTTTTATACACGGCGTCTTCCTTACACATACAATTATCGAACGAGGCACTAAGAAAGAGACTAAGATGATGCCCGGGAAAGCTATATTTCACGGCCATCAATATCAAAGCAAGGTGGAGATATCAAAATTATACGTGCGACAAAGTAGATTAGTCGCTTCGATAAGAAGTAGAGCCTATCAAAGTAATGAATAAATCGTAGGAGAAACCGGAAATACTCTTAATTGTTCCACACGTCCACTGTTCACACCTGCAGAAGATATATTTCACCGTCTGGGTACAGCATTTCAGCACTCGGCTTCATAATGGCATTCAGTATGTTAATGTAGGCCTCTCCGTTGAGAATTCCTTCTATTCTCCAGAGAGGACCTGCCCCATGAGCCGAAATATAGCCCCATACAGCTACAGAGAACCGTCCACTTCTTTGTCTTTCGTTAATATACATTGGCTGGAAGCGTTGTCCTCGTGGACGGTATACCTAACGCAAAAAACATTTGCGTGTTAATGCAAATATTCACAAATTCAGGGGTTACAATTACTTATCAGATGAGGGATGAACTACTAAAATCATGATATAGGGAACTGTTTATATTTATTATTTTGTGCTTACTACAAATGTAATGTCACTAACAGCATAAACTAATAACTTTATAGAGAAAATTTCGTGTCTCACCTGAACAGGGGCGTCGCTACAGGAAGAAAATATTTTTTCATCCGAAAAGATGACTCTGCTCCAGTCAAAGTCGATATGTTGTGCGGCAAAAGCCATGCGGTCAATCCTCTGATAGTCGGTCAATGACTGCTTTACAGCAACTCTCCGACAATATAATCCGGCGTCTTTCAATCTCCTCGCAACAGTCTTTCCGCTGCCGGGAAACTGAGATAGCTCTTTCAGGCCACGGCAACTGAGGAATGGATTAGCACGTATATTCTCCAAAACACGATGATCATCTGCTGCAGTAGACACACGGCGCCAGCCACTTCCTCTTTTCCGCCCTATATAGCCCCTTTCCTGGTAGTCTTTCCACCAGCGTCTAGCTGTTCTTGCCGGTACTCCACACTTTTCTCCAGCTTCTGATGCCGAGTAGTTGCCATGCTCAATCAGTGCAACCACGCGCACCCTACTCTCTCGATTCCACTGCGACTGCATTGCGACTGTCGCCCTTGTGACGTTACCATGCGTTTTATAGAGAGAACCATTTACAATTCAGTGGAGAAACAACGACTGACAAAATAAAAGAATATCTTTTTTCAGTTATCTGACACACAAAAATATAAACTTCGTTAAAATGCTTTGTCGTTTCTTTCTTAACAGTGATTCTTGACAATCATTAGGCAAAATATTAAACGATGCTGTTGTTCATTTAAGTCAGCCCACAAATAAGCAATGAAAGATAAATTAAGGTTTCTGTCCCACTTATAATATCCATGTAATCTATTTGACTTATTACTTGAGTAACATGTTGAAAAAACACTGCGCCCTCTTGACACTGCCACTCGCAGCATGTGACGTCATGAGCAGTGGGCCCAGACACGTGGTGTTTGTGTTGACGAAACAGGAACGCTGCTGCAGCCACCGTGGTGTGAAAATAGCAGTCGGTCTTGACCATGCTCACATCACTCGACTACCCAGAAACTGACTCCCATTCTCAAATCCAACGAAACTAGTGAAATCTGCGTTACGCGACTTTGCATCATGACAAAAACACCCTTCCCATACGCTACCAGACTCGAAAGCATTCAGTAAATGAATTTTTCGAAATGTATATAAATCACTTCTGTATCTTGTGACGTAAAACATGGGCATTGATACTGCCCACAGTGCTGCTGCCAGCAGGTCCTTCTTCAGAAGTGGTCTTTTGTATTTTCGAATCGCTGCTCAATTTGATGCTCTAAAGCAAGCCAGAGCTTTATGGGTGTCTAACGTACGGTGTGACTAACACACGATATAACGCTTTAGGAATTATCTGAGGCCGGAAACAATGAAAAAATGTGCGTCATCAAGGAATGGGCTGAAATTAAAATCAGTGATGGTCGCAAGCGAAACGTTACCTAACGTGACCAGGTATTCTATCAATTACACGTCGGAAGGAGCTCCCATATGCGTACACTGATGCTTTTGTATCAAGATCACATTTTGTTCTATCAGGAACTAAATTCGATTGAAACTGGTCCAACTTCACGGCACTACATCAAACCCTCCGGACGCTCGCTATGGTCAACTTGCTCCTCTTAATATTATTTTGTTTCACTCGGTCTGGAGTGTGCTGCAAATTGAAAGGCTCGTTCAGCGGTTCTGAGCACTTTTATAAGCACAATTTTTTGATTGCATCACGGTAAACATTGCATGTAGATGTTATTTCTCTTTCCTTGATGTATAGCCTTTAATAAAAGGGTAATGAGCAGCAGTAAAATTACGTAAGGCTATGCAGAATGTATTAGGTCAGGAAATGAGACGGTGGTAGTCGTAGGCGTGGTTTCCCATGTGGGCAGCAAAATAACTGCTGCGCAGAAGTAAGAAGGATATGAAATGTTGTCTGGAAATAGAAACAATAGCTTTATTGAAAAATAAAATCTGCTACATCCAAAAATGAATTCAAATATCAAGGCGTATACTCCGAAAGTATTTCTCTCCGTTTCTGCTGTTATTTGATGATGTAGGTAAGCACGAACAGTGGTAATACATGGGCTTTAACCATGATACGAGTCACAGACGTGGGAATATTACTCAAAGGGTTAACAATTAGGTTTCCTGCTCTTTTTAGACATGTAGGCATACCGCCATACCTGTCATTCGGACTGCAATGCATCCGCATCCGTTCGTGAAGAATTCCTGCTAAGGAAACGGAATCTTCTTGCCACTAACGTAGTCAAGGACTCACAACGTCGTACACCTTTGTTGGCAACTGTGTTAGTATGAGAATGATTTGCGGTTGTGGGGCTACATTGTATCTGCTACATCCATTTAATATTTTCTTGTCATCTCGATCAAATATTGTCAATAATTATCACAGAAGGAGTGGTTTAGAGTTAGGAAACGTATTTCAGTTCAAAATGGTCGCTTCATGCGAAAGGTGGTCGTACTCTTCATGTTTCACGTTGGGAGCTGTATACGTCAGCTACGATTATGGTAAGGGCAGTATTTACTACTGTGCGAACAAGGCACTGCTGCAGTAAAGTGCTCAAATTGTGTAACCATAGCTGCTTTTTTTTTTCATTAGTTCCAGTTGTTCTGCAGAAGCTTGATCTTATCAATTCCTTCCGCTAGTGCTCTTTTTTAAGTTCTAATGACTAAAGGACCAAACTGCTAGGGTCAACAGTCCCTAGACGTAGAAACTACTTACACTAACTTTAACTTATTCGAAGGACAACACACACATTCATGCCCGGGGGAGGACCCGAACCTCCGGCAGAAGCGGCCGTGAAATCTGTGACACGCCGCACTCGACCGCGCGGCAACTACTATTCTAAAGGTCAAAACTGAGAGACTATTCTTAGCCCTCCGTATCGTATGTGTTTCGAAAACCTCTCAGGATTTGCGACAGTAGTATTCTTCGCGAATGCCAATCTACAACAACAACCAAACAAGCCTAAGTCCCTGAAGAGACTAGAATTATCTGTCAGGGACCCGAATTTGTGTTGTTTACATCATCTCGGTGTCAAACAAGACGGTAACAGTCACTGAAGCAATACACGAGGTTATTATTGATGTGCCCGCAGCTCATGGTCGTGCGGTAGCGTTCTCGCTACCCGCGCCCGGGTTCCCGGGTTCGATTCCCGGCGAGGTCAGGGATTTTCTCTGCCTCGTGATGGCTGGGTGTTGTGTGATGTCCTTAGGTTAGTTAGGTTTAAGTAGTTCTAAGTTCTAGGGGACTGATGACCTTAGAAGATAAGTCCCATAGTGCTCAGAGCCATTTGAACCATTTGAACTATTTAACACAAAATGACATTAAAAATTTAAGTTATTCACAAGCAGCTAGTTGAGAATATGTATTAACATTAAATGACACGACGAACCGTCTTGTTCTGCATTTGGATTCAAACCCAGCTCATGTAGACTAAGCAAAGATTTCGTGACTGACGGACACTAACAGTCATTCCTGATTAGGCATACAGAGAGTGATATACCTCGATTTTAGACAGTATCAGTTAGCAAATATCAACTTTAAATTGCATAACGCAAACATTTTTAACAGACGCGAATTCCTACCCAGCATCTATTGTCCCTGTTAACGAACGACGAGAGATGTTAAATATTGCTTCTTCACAAGTAACTTACTTGAAATGCCGTGAGGTAAAGCTGTGTGTTGGACACGGATTCGAACCCGGAACCTAATCGGATTGCTATCGAAGCACAGTCAAATGTGACATATCGGAATTTTGCGGCAGTAGCTAGATGTTTTAACTGAAATGACGAGACGAAACATTAATTTTTTCCTTCCCAGGACTCCAACCCGGCACCTATCGCTGTTATATTCTAGAGAAAACGAACGTTAAATATAGGTTTGTTGCACCAGCAGTGACATGTGAGCATGTTTGAATTGAAATAATATGACGAAGAGTTCAGCGCTGACTGGGAATAGAGCCCCACACATATCGTTGTTGACTACACACAAAGATAAGTCAGCTACCGAATTGTTCTCCACCAGCTGCTCAGAATAGCATCTTGAACGTACAGTCATCTCGCAAATAGTTCTGTGTCTCACTGGGAGTTAAAAACGTCAGATATCGTTAGTGTTGACAGCGAATGAAAATACATTAAAAATCAAAATTATTATCCACCAGCAGATAGGTGTTCTCATGATAGAGCTTGATAATACATAATTAAATCTTTAGTGCCGGCCAGGATTCGATCCCATTCACGCGTAATATGTGAAGGTGTTGAGGAATCTGCAGTTTTGGACAAACAACAAATTGTAGCCGAGCTGTATTGCCACGAAGGGATCAAATTCCGCGTTAAGGGCGGTCTGAGTTGCATTCCCAGTTCAGAACCAATTTTATCGACATACAGAAGCTCAAATAAAAGATGGAATAAGTGTCCTGTGACCATACATAGCGTTTGTGTCGTCACTTGAAATAAATAACTAGTATAAGAAAGGTTACTGGTGATAGAGTTTCTACATGTCGCCACTCCAGACTTTATTGTGGTTCAACCTACCGTCTACTTGGTAAAGAAGGAATATCATCTTTAATGTGAATTTTCAGACCACGCAGCCATTATATCTCCTTCACTTGGTGTAGCCAGGAGAGAATGGAATCTGTCTCTCCCTATCTAAAATCATTGACAGAAGTGGGAATCGAACCCAGACCATAGGTATAACAACCTACCATCCGTCCAACAGACCACGAAATCCCCTTCTCTGCGAGTCATTTTTCTATCGTAACGCAGTTGCGCCACACTGGATGAGAATTCTGACACACAGGCTCCCTGTAGTAATTTGCAGCATGTTCAGTAAATTCATTTACCTGGTTGACCGAATCACCATGAACTAGCTGCCTCGGCTACCCAGTGCATACATTCGACTATTTTGTAATCACAGAAATAAAATCACGTAACTGCCACCTACACACAACTGCCAACAGTGTAGGATGCAGAAGTTTAAATAGGAAGTGTTCCTTTCCACTTGAGCTATTCTATTGCGCTATCTGTTACTAGAAAACGTCGCTCAGTCCAAAAGAAAAGCTGTAACTGTTTGTCTCTCAGAAGTCAAGACCTGGCCATATGCATAATCTCACAGTGCTGTGGAATCCAAAAGTTCTGGAGGAATAGTTGCCGAGCTCTGGAGCTGTTGTAGCTACGTGTCAGCTTGTAGCATAGATAAGATGTCGCGAGTTCGAATACATTCAGTGCCACATTTAATAAAACGCTATTCTGCTCTCTGCTGAAGTTATCAATCTAATGGAACTTTGAACTTAATTCCCTTCACTTCTCAACCCAAAGTAGTCGCATGTGGAAAAAGGACTAACTACTGTGACATTTTGTTCTGTTCAGGTTTAATAGACAGCAGGCAGCAGATGCATCTCGAAGATGTGTAGGGAGAGCGCATCGTGCCATAATATGTCAGAAAAGTATTTTCTACATTAGCTGTCGTGTGGTAGTGATATTTTATTCTTCTTCAGACTTTGACAGCTTTATCTCAGAACAAGTTTTCTACATGCATGTAATCAATAAACTGCATGTGCATTGTCAGACTGTCATAGGTAACATCAGAGAATTCGCATATATCGTTGATGGTTAATTTCTCTCTCATGTTTACTATTGTTTTAACAACACTAAAGGAAACCTTACGAAAATTGTGCACTGTATTATAAGAAATGAAATAAAACTAACCATGATAACCTTACGACGAAAGTATCTGTACACAAGCATGCCTCTATCGACACGAATTAGAAAAATACTACTCACTTAGATTTTGATTGGGTCTGTGTTTAATTGGTATGCTGTGTCATACTCAAGAGGTATGCAAATGTGGCATTTCATAAATATAGTTACGTATTCCTAGAAACCCAAAATTCGCTTGTCAGCAGCGGAAAGAGGCGTTACCTGTTGTGCAGCATTGTAAGTTTTTCAACATTGCACTATGAGCTGAAAGCGTTTTCTTGCGATTTCCTTATTGATGTTTGATCTGACTGCTTGTAGCTCTTTCACAGAAGGGATAAAAACGTTACAGTCAGTGAGACTGGAACTGCGAACCGTAACAGACGCTGTTTCACAGGTCAGCACGTTACCACAGAGCTGGCGAGGAGGTACGGGTCTCAGCTTCCTATTTCGACGGCAATAGTAACTAGAACTCGTAAACCGCTATTTAAAGGTCGAGATCAGTTGCGATTTCCACCTTCAACGACTTTCCTGGGCTGAAAACCGTAAATTTTCAATCTTTTGTTACCCTTCAAGCGATAATAACTCAGATTATTCAATGGAAATGACAGGTAAAATCAAGTGAACTTTGAGGCTTAATTCCGTGCACACCAGGAAGTAACTCGTCGATCACAGAGTTGCCAAACATACGTTGCCTTGTTGCCAAATCTCAGTTACAGTACCAGCAGGAAGAAGACGAACCGATGTGATCCTACAGCGGTCTGGGAAGTGACCATAGCTGGTGTCTCCAAGTCGCGGCTGCTACGGCGTGGAATACGTAATGCGTCTGATTCGCTTTCTGTAACTAGGTTTAGGGCCTGGAGCGTAGTTACTAATAATACTCAGAACTGACTGCAAACTGAGCATCATAAATCAGTAACTCTCATTGTTGTTTTTATATTTCTTTCGTAAGTGTACTCAAAACTAAGAAAGTCATTCACAGGCATTTTCGTGCCTCGCCGATAGTCGAGCACAACAAACAAATAAAAAAAAAGAATGTGTGTGTGTGTGTGTGTGTGTCCGTGTGTGTGAGAGGGAGAGAGAGAGAGAGAGAGAGAGAGAGAGTAAGGGGGGGAAATAAAAAGCAATGAGAGAGAGTGTAAAAAATTGTTGTAAAGAAATTGAATCATGGTATTTAAAGAAATTTTTCATTAAAATGACACGTTCCACATCATTACGAAATGTCGTATTCATGATCTATTGAACAAGAGGTAATCTAATGTAATCTAATCTAATCTAATCTAATCACATCATATTGATGATTAGCCATGAAGAGTCATGAATTACCGAAAGTTTTGCCAATACCAGTAAACAAATCTAAACTTGAAAATAAAAGACGACAATTTTTGTAATAAACCGTGACTCCTATCAAGACCCTTTCGTCCCTGTTATCTAACCACGAAAGATATCTGATATACCTCCATTCTGAAGTAACAAAGTGTGCATGCATTTAAAGATGAAGTGCATGATGTGAAGTTCTGTGACGGAGATACGAACCCAACACGTAATCCGATTGTTAACTAAGAAAAATCAAATGTTACGTATCGGTTTTTCTTACGAGCCGCTAGGTGTCTGAATCTAAAATAAGGATACAAACTTTTGTGCCTAAGCGACAATCGAACTGCACACCTACCGTGCATCCACGAATATAGCATAAGTATCAGTTGCTTACTCATGAACAGTAAGATGTGTGCGTGTTTGACCAGAAATAACGACACCTGTTGCGATTGTTGGCAACACATGAACAGACATTGAAATTGCGCGTTAATTTTCACTAGCAGGTCGGTGTGCACTTGATAAAGCTAGAAATGAAATTATGAATATTTTTGTACTGGATCAGGTTTCAGACCCACATACTTACCTTTGGAGGAGACCTAGAGAAGATTGCAGTCTTGGGAAAAGGAACGAAATGACTGAACTATACTGTTCCGAGAGATTCAGATCCTCGAAAGAGGAGATACGAATTCGAATCACAGTCCAGCACCAAATTTTTAAACGTCTCTAGTTCAATCAAGTACAAGTAAAATAAGAGCCCTGTCCCTTTAAATGGCTATCGGTTCATTAAATAAAATAAAATTTGCTAATGTAAGTAAGCTTACTGGCGACTGTATTTCTGTTTACCATGATTTCCGCTGTGTCATTTCCCAACGTAAACCGGCTCTGCCCAGTCGGTAATGAAGGAACGTGATGTTTAATGCGGATTCTGGATTATAACGTCTTTCTCTTGAGGTTACCAGAGGTAAAATAAATATGTTTGTGCCTCTTAAAAGTAAATGCCTGAACCCACGCATTGCACCTGTGATAGCTCGTTCCACCAGACCATTGTGGTCACATTACCCAGCCCCAGGAGTGTGCTGTAACGGATGATGAACTTAGCTTACAAAATTAGTCACGGTGGAAAAAATGCGAGTCTATTAAATGGTCAAGTAGAAGCAAGCCTCTGACGCAGAGATTATGCTATTCTCATGTCAGCAGGATGTAAAGACTCTTCTAGGCATCATAGGCTGGATGTGAAGCCATTTTGATTTTTCACAAATTCAGCAAATTTCTTAGTTCGCGAAAATCCACTGTGAAGTGTGAAGTTGCCGGATAATTCGATTATTACTGTTATTATTAATATCATTTTAATTATACCGCTGCTGGAACTCAAGTGCTTGAACATCATTTAATGCCTTTTGGTCACTATAGAAGTAGTTTCCCATGAACAGTTTCTTTCACTGTCTACGGAATCCTTTTCATTTTAATATCAAACACCAGCAATTAGTCGTAGATTACATTAAAACTAAAGTAATTGACGAAGACGTTACGCGGTAACAAAATCGCACTGCCTTTCTTCATTTACTTTCGCCTAGAAATGGCTATCGAGTACTGACAAACCAAAAGGCAAGTGATCTTACTGCCTTCCGATATACGTTGCTGTTAGTTCTTCCACATGATGTGGTCGACATGACCTGTTTCAAGTAGTGTATGACAGACAGTGTTTTAGAAAATCTATTGTTTCCCTTTGCAATAAACATAAGTATTTTCATTCTAAGCTGTCCAAGTACAAAATTTTCGCAATATTAGTTCAAATTTAATATTCGCTTCTATAATGTAGGAAAGTATTTCGCAGTCGCAAACTCGCATCCGCAACGTTGACCTTACACTTAGTCGCTGACCATAAAGTCTAGCTCAGAGTGACACCAGTTTAAATAACCTAATGTAGCGAAGACTGTTTGCCAGTGCTCTTTCTCACCGGAAAATACGCAATTCACTCATTTGGCTCCATAACTACACTGTAACAGTAATTTCTGTGTGAAATTTGTCAGTAAGCTTTCGCCTTCCAACCGGCAAAATACGGAAGAGTACGGCCGGTAAACAATTCACAAACCACGATTTAGTGCCGATAAGACGATTTCTTTAAACATTGTCGAAGCTGAGGGAATTTAGTTTCTGCTTAAATTGTCTTAAGCAGCAACGTTCACAGATATCTCAAATAGGAAAAAGCTGAATATCCAGGTACGAAAGTTGTAAAACAAACTTCCCACAGTTTGTGTCAGGTTGATCTTTTCGTCTGATAACACTGCTTAAGTATTCTGTCTAAGAGGTATCACAAGTAGTATCCCTGTAGCTGTGGGAATCATTGGTTGAAAACGAGTTTAACACCAATGGGTACAGGGCTGCTAAATTTTCAAAATTATTATGAACCTAAGTCTGAGTCCATCCACAAACTGAGGCGTATTTATAATATTGAAGCTAGACTGTGTATCCTTGTCTTTCTTGAGTGGTCATTGGAAGGCGTTTACACAGACGTATACAATACTATGAATACTTCGAACGGTATGGTTAACGTTGCTCTCTTAAAAAATACATTTTGTTTTAAATTCTTCTGGGTCTTAAGCGTACAATATGTGTTGTAGATACAGTCTCAGACCAAAAAATTGACCGCCGAGTCGTTCACGTAAGGTGGACAATACAGTCATGCTCCTCTCAGAATTCTATGTCTGGCAATATGCTCGATCTGGCAACATGTAGACTGCGGCACTTCCCAGAGGAAGTCTTGACTCCAGTCTTAGTACATTACTCTTGACTACGACCGTAGTCGTGAGGTAAAACGCGAGACCAGCTAATATGATATTGTAGATTCGCTTGTATTACACTCATAGCTTCAGCACCGAGAGGAAAGGGGCGATAAAAATTTTGTCGATATGTGCTTTCGGTCGCCGGACGTCATATTAGCTGGTCTCGCGTTTTACCTCAAGACTACGGTCGTGTTCCAGCAGCGGTATGAATAAAATGATATTAATAATAACAGTAATAATCGAATTATCCGGCAACTTCACACTTCACAGTGGATTTTCTAGAACTACGAAATTTGCTGAATTTGTGAAAAATCAAAATGGCTTCACATCCAGCCTATGATGCCTAGAAGAGTCTTTACATCCTGCTGACATGAGAATAGCATAATCTCTGCGTCAGAGGCTTGCTTCTACTTGACCATTTAATAGACTCGCATTTCTTCCACCGTGACTAATTTTGTAAGCTAAGCACATCATCCGTTACAGCACACTCCTGGAGCTGGGTAATGTGACCACAATGGTCTGGTGGAACGAGCTATCACAGGTGCAATGCGTGGGTTCAGGCATTTACTTTTAAGAGGCACAAACATATTTATTTTACCTCTGGTAACCTCAAGAGAAAGACGTTATAATCCAGAATCCGCCTTAAACATCACGTTCCTTCATTACCGACTGGGCAGAGCCGGTTTACGTTGGCAAATGACACAGCGGAAATCATGGTAAACAGAAATACAGTCGCCAGTAAGCTTACTTACATTAGCAAATTTTATTTTATTTAATGAACCGATAGCCATTTAAAGGGACAGGGCTCTTATTTTACTTGTACTTGATTGAACTAGAGACGTTTAAAAATTTGGTGCTGGACTGTGATTCGAATTCGTATCTCCTCTTTCGAGGATCTGAATCTCTCGGAACAGTATAGTTCAGTCATTTCGTTCCTTTTCCCAAGACTGCAATCTTCTCTAGGTCTCCTCCAAAGGTAAGTATGTGGGTCTGAAACCTGATCCAGTACAAAAATATTCATAATTTCATTTCTAGCTTTATCAAGTGCACACCGACCTGCTAGTGAAAATTAACGCGCAATTTCAATGTCTGTTCATGTGTTGCCAACAATCGCAACAGGTGTCGTTATTTCTGGTCAAACACGCACACATCTTACTGTTCATGAGTAAGCAACTGATACTTATGCTACACTCCTGGAAATTGAAATAAGAACACCGTGAATTCATTGTCCCAGGAAGGGGAAACTTTATTGACACATTCCTGGGGTCAGATACATCACCTGATCACACTGACAGAACCACAGGCACATAGACACAGGCAACAGAGCATGCACAATGTCGGCACTAGTACAGTGTATATCCACCTTTCGCAGCAATGCAGGCTGCTATTCTCCCATGGAGACGATCGTAGAGATGCTGGATGTAGTCCTGTGGAACGGCTTGCCATGCCATTTCCACCTGGCGCCTCAGTTGGACCAGCGTTCGTGCTGGACGTGCAGACTGCGTGAGACGACGCTTCATCCAGTCCCAAACATGCTCAATGGGGGACAGATCCGGAGATCTTGCAGGCCAGGGTAGTTGACTTACACATTCTAGAGCACGTTGGGTGGCACGGGATACATGCGGACGTGCATTGTCCTGTTGGAACAGCAAGTTCTCTTGCCGGTCTAGGAATGGTAGAACGATGGGTTCGATGACGGTTTGGATGTACCGTGCACTATTCAGTGTCCCCTCGACCATCACTAGTGGTGTACGGCCAGTGTAGGAGATCGCTCCCCACACCATGATGCCGGGTGTTGGCCCTGTGTGCCTCGGTCGTATGCAGTCCTGATTGTGGCGCTCACATGCACGGCGCCAAACACGCATACGACCATCATTGGCACCAAGGCAGAAGCGACTCTCATCGCTGAAGACGACACGTCTCCATTCGTCCCTCCATTCACGCCTGTCGCGACACCACTGGAGGTGGGCTGCACGATGTTGGGGCGTGAGCGGAAGACGGCCTAACGGTGTGCGGGACCGTAGCCCAGCTTCATGGAGACGGTTGCGAATGGTCCTCGCCGATACCCCAGGAGCAACAGTGTCCCTAATTAGCTGGGAAGTGGCGATGCGGTCCCCTACGGCACTGCGTAGGATCCTACGGTCTTGGCGTGCATCCGTGCGTCGCTGCGGTCCGGTCCCAGGTCGACGGGCACGTGCACCTTCCGCCGACCACTGGCGACAACATGGATGTACTTTGGAGACCTCACGCCCCACGTGTTGAGCAATTCGGCGGTACGTCCACCCGGCCTCCCGCATGCCCACTATACGCCCTCGCTCAAAGTCCGTCAACTGCACATACGGTTCACGTCCACGCTGTCGCAGCATGCTACCAGTGTTAAAGACTGCGATGGAGCTCCGTATGCCACGGCAAACTGGCTGACACTGACGGCGGCGGTGCACAAATGCTGCGCAGCTAGCGCCATTCGACGGCCAACACCGCGGTTCCTGGTGTGTCCGCTGTGCCGTGCGTGTGATCATTGCTTGTACAGCCCTCTCGCAGTGTGCGGAGCAAGTATGGTGGGTCTGACACACCGGTGTCAATGTGTTCTTTTTTTCATTTCCAGGAGTGTATATTCGTGGATGCGCGGTAGGTGTGCAGTTCGATTGTCGCTTTGGCACAAAAGTTTGTATCCTTATTTTAGATTCAGACACCTAGCGGCTCGTAAGAAAAACCGATACGTAACATTTGATTTTTCTTAGTTAACAATCGGATTACGTGTTGGGTTCGTATCTCCGTCACAGAACTTCACATCATGCACTTCATCTTTAAATGCATGCACACTTTGTTACTTCAGAATGGAGGTATATCAGATATCTTTCGTGGTTAGATAACAGGGACGAAAGGGTCTTGATAGGAGTCACGGTTTATTACAAAAATTGTCGTCTTTTATTTTCAAGTTTAGATTTGTTTACTGGTATTGGCAAAACTTTCGGTAATTCATGACTCTTCATGGCTAATCATCAATATGATGTGATTAGATTAGATTAGATTAGATTACATTAGATTACCTCTTGTTCAATAGATCATGAATACGACATTTCGTAATGATGTGGAACGTGTCATTTTAATGAAAAATTTCTTTAAATACCATGATTCAATTTCTTTACAACAATTTTTTACACTCTCTCTCATTGCTTTTTATTTCCCCCCCTTACTCTCTCTCTCTCTCTCTCTCTCTCTCTCCCTCTCACACACACGGACACACACACACACACACACACACACATTCTTTTTTTTTATTTGTTTGTTGTGCTCGACTATCGGCGAGGCACGAAAATGCCTGTGAATGACTTTCTTAGTTTTGAGTACACTTACGAAAGAAATATAAAAACAACAATGAGAGTTACTGATTTATGATGCTCAGTTTGCAGTCAGTTCTGAGTATTATTAGTAACTACGCTCCAGGCCCTAAACCTAGTTACAGAAAGCGAATCAGACGCATTACGTATTCCACGCCGTAGCAGCCGCGACTTGGAGACACCAGCTATGGTCACTTCCCAGACCGCTGTAGGATCACATCGGTTCGTCTTCTTCCTGCTGGTACTGTAACTGAGATTTGGCAACAAGGCAACGTATGTTTGGCAACTCTGTGATCGACGAGTTACTTCCTGGTGTGCACGGAATTAAGCCTCAAAGTTCACTTGATTTTACCTGTCATTTCCATTGAATAATCTGAGTTATTATCGCTTGAAGGGTAACAAAAGATTGAAAATTTACGGTTTTCAGCCCAGGAAAGTCGTTGAAGGTGGAAATCGCAACTGATCTCGACCTTTAAATAGCGGTTTACGAGTTCTAGTTACTATTGCCGTCGAAATAGGAAGCTGAGACCCGTACCTCCTCGCCAGCTCTGTGGTAACGTGCTGACCTGTGAAACAGCGTCTGTTACGGTTCGCAGTTCCAGTCTCACTGACTGTAACGTTTTTATCCCTTCTGTGAAAGAGCTACAAGCAGTCAGATCAAACATCAATAAGGAAATCGCAAGAAAACGCTTTCAGCTCATAGTGCAATGTTGAAAAACTTACAATGCTGCACAACAGGTAACGCCTCTTTCCGCTGCTGACAAGCGAATTTTGGGTTTCTAGGAATACGTAACTATATTTATGAAATGCCACATTTGCATACCTCTTGAGTATGACACAGCATACCAATTAAACACAGACCCAATCAAAATCTAAGTGAGTAGTATTTTTCTAATTCGTGTCGATAGAGGCATGCTTGTGTACAGATACTTTCGTCGTAAGGTTATCATGGTTAGTTTTATTTCATTTCTCATAATACAGTGCACAATTTTCGTAAGGTTTCCTTTAGTGTTGTTAAAACAATAGTAAACATGAGAGAGAAATTAACCATCAACGATATATGCGAATTCTCTGATGTTACCTATGACAGTCTGACAATGCACATGCAGTTTATTGATTACATGCATGTAGAAAACTTGTTCTGAGATAAAGCTGTCAAAGTCTGAAGAAGAATAAAATATCACTACCACACGACAGCTAATGTAGAAAATACTTTTCTGACATATTATGGCACGATGCGCTCTCCCTACACATCTTCGAGATGCATCTGCTGCCTGCTGTCTATTAAACCTGAACAGAACAAAATGTCACAGTAGTTAGTCCTTTTTCCACATGCGACTACTTTGGGTTGAGAAGTGAAGGGAATTAAGTTCAAAGTTCCATTAGATTGATAACTTCAGCAGAGAGCAGAATTGCGTTTTATTAAATGTGGCACTGAATGTATTCGAACTCGCGACATCTTATCTATGCTACAAGCTGACACGTAGCTACAACAGCTCCAGAGCTCGGCAACTATTCCTCCAGAACTTTTGGATTCCACAGCACTGTGAGATTATGCATATGGCCAGGTCTTGACTTCTGAGAGACAAACAGTTACAGCTTTTCTTTTGGACTGAGCGACGTTTTCTAGTAACAGATAGCGCAATAGAATAGCTCAAGTGGAAAGGAACACTTCCTATTTAAACTTCTGCATCCTACACTGTTGGCAGTTGTGTGTAGGTGGCAGTTACGTGATTTTATTTCTGTGATTACAAAATAGTCGAATGTATGCACTGGGTAGCCGAGGCAGCTAGTTCATGGTGATTCGGTCAACCAGGTAAATGAATTTACTGAACATGCTGCAAATTACTACAGGGAGCCTGTGTGTCAGAATTCTCATCCAGTGTGGCGCAACTGCGTTACGATAGAAAAATGACTCGCAGAGAAGGGGATTTCGTGGTCTGTTGGACGGATGGTAGGTTGTTATACCTATGGTCTGGGTTCGATTCCCACTTCTGTCAATGATTTTAGATAGGGAGAGACAGATTCCATTCTCTCCTGGCTACACCAAGTGAAGGAGATATAATGGCTGCGTGGTCTGAAAATTCACATTAAAGATGATATTCCTTCTTTACCAAGTAGACGGTAGGTTGAACCACAATAAAGTCTGGAGTGGCGACATGTAGAAACTCTATCACCAGTAACCTTTCTTATACTAGTTATTTATTTCAAGTGACGACACAAACGCTATGTATGGTCACAGGACACTTATTCCATCTTTTATTTGAGCTTCTGTATGTCGATAAAATTGGTTCTGAACTGGGAATGCAACTCAGACCGCCCTTAACGCGGAATTTGATCCCTTCGTGGCAATACAGCTCGGCTACAATTTGTTGTTTGTCCAAAACTGCAGATTCCTCAACACCTTCACATATTACGCGTGAATGGGATCGAATCCTGGCCGGCACTAAAGATTTAATTATGTATTATCAAGCTCTATCATGAGAACACCTATCTGCTGGTGGATAATAATTTTGATTTTTAATGTATTTTCATTCGCTGTCAACACTAACGATATCTGACGTTTTTAACTCCCAGTGAGACACAGAACTATTTGCGAGATGACTGTACGTTCAAGATGCTATTCTGAGCAGCTGGTGGAGAACAATTCGGTAGCTGACTTATCTTTGTGTGTAGTCAACAACGATATGTGTGGGGCTCTATTCCCAGTGAGCGCTGAACTCTTCGTCATATTATTTCAGTTCAAACATGCTCACATGTCACTGCTGGTGCAACAAACCCATATTTAACGTTCGTTTTCTCTAGAATATAACAGCGATAGGTGCCGGGTTGGAGTCCTGGGAAGGAAAAAATTAATGTTTCGTCTCGTCATTTCAGTTAAAACATCTAGCTACTGCCGCAAAATTCCGATATGTCACATTTGACTGTGCTTCGATAGCAATCCGATTAGGTTCCGGGTTCGAATCCGTGTCCAACACACAGCTTTACCTCACGGCATTTCAAGTAAGTTACTTGTGAAGAAGCAATATTTAACATCTCTCGTTCGTTAACAGGGACAATAGATGCTGGGTAGGAATTCGTGTCTGTTAAAAATGTTTGCGTTATGCAATTTAAAGTTGATATTTGCTAAGGAAACGTATGAAGACGCAGACTTCCTCGTTATCAATATGTGCGGCATGTCTTTCGTGTTAACGAAAGCAAATTCCCGCTTTACCTCTTCTTACGTGTCAAATGAAATGTATGCCATGAGGAATAGAATATTTGTTGACTGCGTCCTTTCTTGCTTCCATCCTTACCAACATATTTCTTCATTCTCGTGGTAATCATGACATTCTATGTGTATGCTGCAAAAGATTGCAAGTGGACAAATTCGACATCGAGGTGCAAAGCGTTTGGTATCTTACATTATATTCAATTCGAATAAGCTTCCGGTGTATTTTTACTTCGTTTGTATTTTTAGATGATTATGAACGTTACGGAAATTTATCTCACATGCTTTATGTTGAATGAGAAACATTGAATGATCCGTTTTGCTTTCCCTACGTTGAAATGATATAATGTCGGCGTCAACAGCCTTCTTCCACGCCGGAAGCTGAAACTTGTATCATTCTGGATTAATGATAATTGAGTGTCTCATATGTATCCATAGCCCACAAGGCGACGTCAGAAACCATCAGGGGAGAACGCCGCATAAAAACCAAACGTGCGCGCGCGTCTCCACTCTGAAGAACCGTATCGGAGAATCACGGCAAGCATTTCGCTGAAGAGCTGCCTCGTCAGAGAGCCGAGAAATGGCAGCATCGTAGCAAGTATTTGTCAACATTCTGATAGTGCATTTACTTCCGGGTGTAGGTCGGCGTTACCTCGCTAAATTCACTTGACATTCGTTTCCCACATCGAAGACTCGTACGATATAATCCACTGCAAGATGACACAATTAGAAAGTATATTTAATTTCTGGACTCCAAGAACGGCGTTCTTCACATAAGTAACACCTGTTTGTGTGTGCATTCGGGAGGACGACGGTGCAATCCCGCACCCGGCCATCCTGATTTAGGTTTTCAATGATTTCCCTAAATCGCTTCAGGCAAATGCCGGGATGGTTCCTTAGGAAGGGCACGGCCGATTTCCTTCCCCATCCTTCCCTAATCCGAGCTTGTGCTCCGTCTCTAATGACATCGTTGTCGACGGGACGTTAAAACAGTAATCTCCACCTCCTCTGTGTGTTTAAGGTTGCGTTTTGAGGCTCAGGCAACATCGCAGTGACTATAGTCCGCCTCTGGCCGCCAGTGTGTCGTTAGTTCAGAGGTTCCCTTGTGCTTTGCAGTGCTTGTACTATAAGACATAGCAGTTCGAATCACGGTAGAAGCCGCTGACTACAACCTTTTACTTTCCATTTTAATTAATGGAGTTGCAAACTGCTAGTAAAAATTTCTTATGCGAAATCTGAAGAATGCCTTTAAACATGAACCTTCGTCCGATTTCGACTTAGTAAATTAAGTTAATATCATGGACTTCTGCTTTGCAAATTCCAAGGTGCTTCACTGTAAAATAGGTCCTGAAAAGATTCAAACCGACTTTCAACGATATAAATTTGAGCTTTGTTCGTCATATAGGTCTAACATGTCAGAAGGTTGTTTATGAAGTGCACATGTTCATTAATATAGTTCCCTTCTTCTAAATTTTTGCAATAGCATTTAACTGTAGACGTTTTCTAACACCGGCGTTAGCAATTCCTTTCCGTTCTCTGAAACCTTCAAAACGACAAATTTTTCTGGTTTAAATCTGATGACCTTAACTATCACTTCCGATCAACAATAAATACTTCATGAACCCATACATGGAACTCCAAATGTGCAGTGTTCCTGCACTGCTACAGAGCATGCATTGCAAGGTATTCACACAGTTTATCGCATAGACTTACCATAAGAAATGAAACAAGAACTGTAATACACTTTACACCACAGACGCTCACTCTGGCTTGACGAAAACATCCAAACATTGACCAAAAGTTGCACAAATAATTGAGTTTGAAAGGAAAAGAAACGAGGTATGAAGCATTTATAAATTCATCGAATGTAGTGAGGTGGTTTAATTTCGTCCCAGTCTATAAAATTAATTTCGGGCCATACTCAGCTCTTGCCGATTAATGTAATATAATACCCGCCTACTAATCAGGGCGTCTGTCTCCGTTGCTTTTGAGCGTGAATGGAAATCGTAGAAATTTTCTGTGGAGCAACATTTAATAATAAAGCGTTTTAAATCATCAAAAGCGATGAGCGGGAGCAGGCGCTTTCGATAAAGAACGGGGGAGTGCAGCGCCGCTGCTGTCGCCACGGCTGCTGCCAGTAGCCAGCAAATGGATCCCGGAGCTTTGCCGATTACGGCGTCCAGAGGAGGACAGTCTGCAGGAAATCTGCCGCAAAATGGTTACTGGACAAAATTTTGATATCGGTGTGTCAGAAAGCGAAATAGATTGAATCTGCGCTACTATTACATTCACGTGTTCAGTATTCAGGCAGAAGAGGCTATAAAAATATTTTATGCCAGCTGCTCTCGATCCACTGACATTATGAACAAAAACAACGCACGCTACCGCTAGACCACAGGTGCAATCAGCCTATAGTTTCTCCATCATGGGACAAGTTTTCCTCCAGGAAGTGCCGCAGTCTGCAGTGTTGCCAGATTGTGCAGATGACCGGACTTAGAGAATTAGCGAGTTGGCCAGTTTTATTGTCCCATGTCGCGATCGGCGCGGACTTAGCCTCTGAAGCGGCCGGCCGCCGGTCAAGTTTTATGTCAAAGAGTGTACATAATTCCTTTTCGCAGTGTTTTGCCTAAGATGAGATGCAATCTGCAATGTTTAAACTCGAGTAAAGAATGGGGAGTAGGCTGATGCCTTACTGGAAGGAAGCAGGCGAATTGAACACAAGGCAGATCCATCACTTTGGTACTAGTACAAGAAAAGGCTAGGGTCATTTAGAGCTGTCGGGCACGCACATGTCGCTGCTCTGCCATGCCCACAGAGCAAAACGTTTGTACAATTACTTTTTCTAAGTCGAACAGAAATTTACCAGAAAAAAGGAAATAAACGTTAAGTACGAATGGATAACCATAGATCGTAATTGTTAAGCCTGTAGTAAATTATAATCAGTGGTATACAGTTGTATAACAGTATAAAGTACTTTGGACATCGAAGCCTTAAGCCTAGTTTACACGATGACATTGGATTGCGCCACTAGTTGCGCGGAATGATTTGCACGTAAATGGTTTCATATTTGACTGTAGACACGGCGAAACCAGTATACATTTCAGTTTAGTCGTTTTGTGAGCTCCTGAGTCGTGTCTGAAATGAAAGTTTTGGCAGCTGCACGTCGCACGAGCTGTGATGGAGTTAAAGCTTTTTGCGTGGAATCGCTGCATGAGAAAAAAATAAGAAACGTGTTTCGATTCGTGACTGGACGAAAAAAGATATCAGCTCGGTTGCTCAGCATCCTTGCTGAAATAATTTGTAATGGAAGACCCAAGAAGTTCTTTTAATTATCTTAGAATGTCACCAGAACAGTTACCGTTTCTTCTAAATAGAGTTAATTATGCTATAAGGAATAAAGATATTGTAATACATGAAGCACTGTCGCCAGAACTGAAATTACATACACATTGCATGCATTACAACCGAGAACACTCGGCATGCTATAAGATGCGGTTTTAGTTGGTGATGACGCTTTTTCATTAACACCAATACTTATTAACAGTAATAATTATCAACATTAACAGCAGTGATTATTCGGAGCAGGCCGCATTAAGAAGAAAATGGTTTGCAAATTAATCTCTTGAAGATAGATCTGTACAGTGGCAATATTTCAAAATTCAAACATATGTGAATGGGGAGCACTGCTGCGACGTCCTAAATAGATGAATATTGAATAAAGAATGTAGCTTCTTGATTTGTGTAGTCTTCCCTCCTGTCAACAATATTCCTTAAAAAATGAGGGGGGCAACTCGAATGATGGGATTTCAGCCTTGTAGACAAGAGCATTTCTACAGCTATAATTACATTTTCTCGTATTTTTCTTTATTCAGTTGTATATGCACTTCTAATTCAATAAATTTTGCCCTGCTTTAGTCTCCAGTGGATAACACATTATTATAATTTATTTAGTGGAGTAAGTATACGAACTGTAGATTTTATAGATTTTAATTATTTAATTAGTGAGCGTGCATATTTTGTGGGCGCGCGTAGTGTGTGTGTGTGTGTGTGTGTGTGTGTGTGTGTGTGTGTGTGAGAGAGAGAGAGAGAGAGAGAGAGAGAGAGAGAGAGAGGAAGGTAAACAACGGCCACCCTCCTTTGCCATATTTACGGCACCACAAGATGGCTGTCGTTGCCGTCCCACAGTAGTTCGGCAAAGTGAGAGCTGGAGTGGCATTTAAAACGCGGCATTTCCTGCATACCACCGCTGTTTGTGGCGAAGGAACGGCGCACATTACTTACCAACTTCTCCTCAGAGGGCAAATTGCGTAAAATCAGTACTAGAATCAAGGTAGAATGGTTTCAATTGCCGGCCGCGGTGGTCTAGCGGTTCTGGCGCTGCAGTCCGGAACCGCGGGACTGCTACGGTCGCAGGTTCGAATCCTGCCTCGGGCATGGGTGTGTGTGATGTCCTTAGGTTAGTTAGGTTTAAGTAGTTCTAAGTTCTAGGGGACTTATGACCTAAGATGTTGAGTCCCATAGTGCTCAGAGCCATTTTTTTGGTTTCAATTACATGTTAACGTTTTAGTTTCGAATGTATCTTTTCGTTCCCGGATGTCATTTTCACGAACAAAAGGAATGTTACCTACCGCAAGCGCTCAGTTGACGATCTGTGTAAATTCGCGACCTGAGAAAATGTGTTATCAAATCTTTTGTAACCCAAGGAGTAAAAGATTATAGTCAGTTAGCACATCTCTTGATAAATGTATCGTACCGCTAATGTAAAATAAAACCATAGAACCATTATGATAAACAGTTTGTACGAAGTTGGGACGACCAGCAATGACGTTCCGAAGGCGATGAGGTCGTCACAGGTGGAGCCCTAGTTGGGACTGTATAAGTTTGGGGCAGAAAGTTAGCTCCCAGCGTTTGAAAGGAACCTTCCCACTAATCAATGAAGGCAATTTATCGAAATCTGGATGCGGACTGTGATATATACACCCAACTCATCACGATCGCGAAGAAAATGTTTAAAGCTGGCTAGTAAACGATACAGAGTTCATTATCATTCCGAGAACCTCGGCTGTTGCTTTTATACGCTGAAAGCGTCAGCTCGGAAGAATGTCAGAGCAGGACAATTAATCTTGGATGCAAATGTCGGCGCGGCCCTCTTCGAGGCTGCTCGAGAAGTTCCAGGATTGAAATCAATATTTCCACCCAGATTTCTAAAGAGGTTACGGGCGAGCTACATCTTGTGTGTTAAGGTCACATACTCACATAGTCTTCGGAGTATAGCAGTAGCTTCTCCGAGACATTCTATTATGTAGATTATTTTCAGAGAACCAGTATAAAGTATATACACCTGCAAAAACACTCCGCACGCCATAGCGCAGCGTACGAGAAAGTGGATGTGCTAGGTTTCATTTCCCGTTTACAAACAATTTACTTTTGGGTATAATCAGAACCTATGGGAAAATAAAAACCAAATATTTGTTGGGTCCCTCAGTCATTCTAATTGTCTGCCGCTTCGTTTCAAACAGATGACTGATTCGGGGCCCATCCGAGATGATTTCTATAAAGTATTGGTTTTTTTATGTTTTTTTTTTTTTTTTTTTTTTTCCCCACACCATGGTGACGCCTGTATACTTTAAACTCTGAACAAACTTCGGTGGTATGGAATTCCTTATTTTCTTTCAATATTTATCTGCTGCCCTGATGTTTTCGTTCTTCACAGATAGAAAGGTCCTCATTTCGTTTTATCCTGCGCACACTGCGTTAATGTCTTAAACCGTTCGCGTCCATTTAATAGGCTACAATGTATCAGCCTCTTGCTTACCCACACGTTTGTGGGACTATCTCAGACAATTCGCGGCCACTTTTAGGCAACAAAATTAAAAAGAGTGCTTTGCAACACGCCATTGTAAACCGTGCTTACGGTTTAAATGACCAAGCCACCTCAGTTGTTCGTGTTGCAGCTGTCACCACAGTGTGTTAAGGCGGACCTGCACACGGGCCATCACAGATTAGCCTGTTTGTTTATATTTGTGACGATGCCAGTCATGGCTATAAATTTTACCTGCTTCTTTTACTACGTTTAAGAGGACAGATTTGTTGTTTGTTAAATGTTTCTCACACAGTGTGAACCAACGCTATTCATTATCCTGTTATAACTAAGGGCAACGCTCTCACTTTTAAATATGCGCATTCTTTTCTAGATCAGCTGATGATGATCATAAAGATCGCTTAGTCACAGATCAATACCGTTGACATCGGTTTGCTGCAGAATTCTTCAACACATTCTGAGTTCAAATATACAAAATTTCCTCGACGCAGAAAAGCTCCTGTCCACAAATCAGCACAGATTTAGAAAGCACCTGCGAACCATGGCTGAAGGGCAGAAGGCAGATCCCATATCCCTAAATTTCCGAAAGGCATCTGACACGATGCCCCACTAAAGACTGTTAGCGAAGGTCTGAGCAGGCGGTTTAGCTTCCCAGATATGTGATGACTTCTTAGGTGATAAAACCCAGTACGTTGTCCTCGACAGAGAGTGTTCATGACAGACCAGGGTATCGTCAGAAGTGCCCCAGGGAAGTGTGGTAGGAGAGTCGTCATTTTCTATATACATAAATAATTTGGCAGAAAGGGCGGGCAGCACTTTACGCTTGTTTGCTGATATTGGTGAGGTGCACAGGATCGTGTCGTAGTTGAGTGACTGGGAGAATATACAAGATGACTCAGACACAATATCTAGCCGATGTGATGAATGATAGCTTGCTCTAAATATAGAAAAATGTAAGTTAATACGGGTGAGTGGGAAAAACAGTCCCGTAACTTTCGAATGCAGCAGTAGTAACGTAAAGCTTGACACAGTCACTTCGACTGGAAACGAGTATCTAGGCGCAACGTTGCAAAGTAAAATTAAATTGAATAAGCGCTTCTGCTTGATAGTAGGGAAGAGGAATGCTCGACTTCGTTTTGTTAGAAGAATTTTGGTAAAGTGTAGCGCATCACGAAGGAGACGACGTAGAGAACGCTAGTTGGACCCGTTCTTGAGAACTTTTCTAGTGTTTGGGATCCTCACCAGGTTGTACTATAGGAAGACATCGAAGAAGTTCAAAGGCGTGCTGCTGGACTTGTTACCTGTAAGTTCGATCAGCACGCAGGTAAGACGGAGATGCTTCGTGAACTCAAATGGGAGTGCCTGGAGGGAAGACATGCTCTTTCTGCGCTGCACTATTGCGTAAACTCAGAGAATCGGCATTTGAGACCGACTACACGACGATTCTACTGCCGCCAATGTATATTTCGCGAAAGGACCATGAAGATAAGGTACGTGAAATAAGGGCCCATACGGAGACTTTTGAACAGTCGTTTTTCCCTTACTCTATTTGCGAGTGGAACAGGAGAGGAAATGACTGGAGTAGCATAAGGTACCCCCCGCCACGCACCGTACAATGGTTAGAGGGGTATTTATGTGGGTATAGATACCAGTTATTGAAGTGAATAAAACAAATTTGTGATCAAAGGCTATTGTAGTTTCCATTTATTGTCAAATACTGGATCGCTGTTACCTTCAAGATGACCAAGGCGCGCCTGATAAAAAGAGGGCATTTGCTCATATAACATTCACACTTACACTATGTGATCTAAAGTATCCGGACACCCCCCAAAAAAAGGTTTTTCATATTAGGTGCATTGTGCTGCCACCTACTGCCAGGTACTCCATATCAGCGACCTCAGTAATCATTAGACATCGAGAGAGGGCAGAATGAGGCCCTCGGCGGAACTCACGGACTTCGAACATCCCTAGGTCCACTGTTTCCGATGTGATAATGAAGTGGAATCAGGAAGGAACATGTACTGCACAAAAGCGTACAGGCCGACCTCGCCTGTTGACTGACAGAGACCGCCGACAGTTGAAGAGGGTCGTAATGCATAATAGGCAGACATCTATCCAGACTATCACACAGGAATTCCAAACTGCATCAGAATTCACTGCAAGTACTATGACAGTTAGGCGGGAGGTGAGAAAATTTCGATTTCATGGTCGAGTGGCTGCTCATAAGCCACACATCACGCCGGTAAAAGCCAAACGACGCCACGCTTGGTGTAAGGAGGCAACATTGGACGATTGAACAGTGGAAAAAGTTCTGTGGAGTCACGAATCACGGTACACAATGTGGCCATCCGATGGCGGGATATGGGTATGACGAATGCCCGGTGAACGTCATCTGCCAGCGTGTGTAGTGCCAACGGTAAAATTCGGAGGCGGTGGTGTTATCGTGTTTTTCATGAAGGGGGCTTGTACCCCTTGTTGTTTTGCGTGGCACTATGCAGCACAGACCTACATTGATGTTTTAAGCACCTTCTTGCTTCCCATTGTTGAAGAGCAATTCGGGGATGACGACTGCACCTTCAACACGATCCAGCACCTGTTCATAATGCACGGCCTGTGGCGGAGTGGTAACACGACAATAACATCCCTGTAATGGACTGGCCTGCACAGACTCCTCACCAGAATCCTATAGAACACGTTTGAGATGTTTTGGAACGCCGACTTCGTGCCACGCCTCACCGACTGACATCGATATCTCTCCTCTGCGCAGCATTCCGTTAAGAATAGGCTGCCATTCCCCAAGAAACTTTCCAGCACCTGATTGAACGTATACCTGCGAGAGTGGAAGCTGTCATCAAGGCTAAGGGTGGGCCAACACCATACTGCATTTCAGTATTACCGATGTAGATCGCCACGAAGTTGTAAGTCATTTTCAGCCAGGTGTCCGGATACTTTTGATCACATAGTGTATCTTGTGTAGCGAAGTGTAACGTGAATAATGGTATTGTGTACCCTTTTTCATTGAAGGCACATTGTTTACGCGTTGGAGAAGAGATGTCTTTAGTTGCCTGTTACATCAGTTTTTCTGCGCTACTGTTCTCGTTTGCACATGATACTTAGGGGGTCAACAGCAATATGCTCTTCGAATCAGAATTTTCATATAGATCGTCACTGTAAGAACTATTTGCTGTCAAGCTCGCCACAGAATGTTTTTAATCGTAACTGTAACGTCTAACGCTTCACTGTGAATTATTGTGATGCGCGTGACACGGGATAGTTTCTATTGTGCGTTATGTTAAAAGCTTTTCCCAGTTCGTTCATGAACGGAGAGCAGAATGAACTACTGCTTGTCGGAGCTGGTATCAGCTTAAATTTGCCTAATATTATAATTTTACATGCGCCTGTTGTACAGAATAGACGTGGGGCGGGGGATATTCGCAGTTTCTGCACTGAAAGGCAGTTCAAGTTGTTAAAGTAGTTTATCGCAAGATAGCGTCTTTCTTAGAGTGACTTAATTTTTTTTTAAATTTCTATTACACTCCCTCGCCGAACTGACACTGCAGATCTCCATGACCGTCCTTTTCTGAACTAAGAATGATCTTGGTGAGTGCGCAAGTTGCCCACAATTCTAACTTCGTCATGTGTGTACATATATACTCACTCGGCAGAAAGTGCAATATTCATTCAGTGAACCCTAGACAAAAAGACGATTTGCATTAGGATAACACTTGGTAAAGCATTTTACAGAAACTTGTGCGCTATTCAGAAGTTCTCATTTTAACTGGCTTCCAGAAGAATTGGTAAGATTGAGCAATAAGCACCGAGTCTTCAAATCTAAGTTGAAAGGTTTGCTTGTGGAACACTAGGAATAGTTTATTCGCAAGCTCTCAGACTGTTTCATGTTCCATCGCCATCATCATCTTTTCCACGTATTATGCTTTGCCAGTTAGCCCTACTTAGAGAGATTAATCTAAATCCTTCCCTGTGTTTTTGGGTCTGAGTTTTTTTTTTGCAATTCTATGATTTTTTTCGTTTCTGAGTTGATCTAATTATCATTCGGAAAACTATACACTGACTCGCTCCAGGAATTTCCAGCTTTGATTCGTTTGGTTCCACGGAACCTGATAAAGAAATAATAATAAAATATCAAACATTTAAATAGATGTATTCATCTGGTAGTCACATAAGCTTGGAACAATGGTAACGAAATGTGCGAACATACGGAATAGTTTCCCAGATAAGTGAGTGCCTCGAGATACTTCTAAAGTAATAGAAAGCCTCTACGCTGTCCTCGACGACGAGTGTTCATCAGAGACAAGGGTACAGTCAAGAGTGACCCAGAGATATGACCACTCTTGTTCTCTATGTACACAAATGATCTGATGGATAGGGTGAGCAGCAATTTGCGACTCTCTGCTGATGACGGTGTAGTGTGTGGGAAAATGTTGCCGTTGAGTGACTAAATAGGATCCAGGATGACCTGAAGAGAATTTTTATTTGATCTCATGAATGCCAGCTTGCTCTAAACGTAGAAAAATGTAAGTTAATGTGGATGAGTAGAAGAAACAATCCCACAATGTTCGAATACAGTATTGGGGGTGTGCTACTTAACACAGTCACGGCGATTAAATATCCAGGCGTAAAGCTGCATAGCGATATGAAATGGACAGAGCACTTAATGACGGTAGTAGGGAAGGAAATGGTCGACTACGGTTTATTGGGAGAATACTAGTAAACTGTAGTTCGTCTATAAAGGATACGGAGTATAGAACTTTCGTGCGACCCTTTCTCGAGTATTGCTCGAGTGCTTGGGATCGCCACCAGGTGGGGTTAAAGGAAGAGATCGAACCAAATTAGAAGGCATGTTGCTAGACTTGTTACCGGTAGCTTCGATCAACACGCGAGTATTGCGGAGAAGCTTCGTGAGCTCAAATGGGGCTCCCTAGACGGAAGACGACGTTCTTCTCGGGGAAACACTACTGAGAAAATTTGGAGAACAGACACTTGCAGATAGCTGACAGCAAAACGATTCTACTGGCGTCAAGATACGTTTCCTGCAAAGACTGGGAAGACAAGATAAAAGAAATTAGGTTACGTATGGAGGCTTATAGACTTTCCCATAGCTCCATTTGCGAGTCGAAAGAGAATTGCTAGGCACTCTCCGCCGTGTACCATACGGTGGCTTTTGGGGTATTCTGTAGATGCAGGAACGGTACAAGGCTTGAATAAATGAGTAAATCTTAAAAGGGTGGCTGCTGGCTTTTAAGAGTCTCCTAATTCTCGCCTCAAACCAATGCCCCCAACGCAGGCCATCAGACGCCCGTTGGCAGCGCCCGCACGCCGCAGAGGCTGCTGCTGCCGGCTCGACGGCCCCCACCCCCCGGGAGGGCTGAGCGGCCGCACACAGAGGCGGGCAGCTGTAGCAGCGCCGCTCTTGTGTTCGCGTGCCGCCCTCGCCTCCTCGGCCGCCGGCATCCTGACTGACAGCTGCAAGTCGACCGCGGCGCCGGCGCGCGCAATCAATAGCGCCTCTCATCTGCCAGGCACGCCCCCGCATCGCCACCGATGCTCAGCCTGCCCCCCGTCTAATTCTCGATCATTTCAACCGAGTCGCGACACATCAGCTGGTGAAACGTTCTCAGGATGTTAACAAGCTCCTTCCCATACTAAATATAGGGATACCTGGGCGGGTGGCATAGTTTTTGCCAGTAGAAGAGCAAAATATGTTGGTCACTGATACGAGGACCCAATGAAACGAGTGCCCCCAACTATTTAAAAAAAATAAAAAAGTAAGAATAAAAAATAAATCACAGAACGGCGCTAGCACGAACATACAACCTCCACGAATGAATCTGTGAGTACAACCACAGTTACTTAAGCAAAGAGCCAGTTTTATGTTGTATGTAAAGCTTCAATCGATAGCGCAGCTTCTCCCCTCGCACAATGCAGTAAGGGCTCTGATGCCATGAGAAGTGAGTAACAGTGCCGTGTGTTATTAAACACTTCACGGGCTGGCGACGAAACATCTGACAGAGCACGCAACAGAACTGCCGCTGCTGCCGAACGCTTTGTTGACAAGCAGCGGCCAGGCCGGCTGCAGTAGCAGCAGCAGCGCTTGCAACCCCGCACGGGCTGCGAGGCGTGGCGGTAGTGGGGGCCGCACCCTCCTCCACCCCGAGCTTACCTTGCAACTGCACGCCCACCATGGTGCCTAGCGGGTCGGGCAGGTCGCTCGCTGTGCAGACAACCGACAGCGCTCGCTACGCGCTGTTCGCCATCCAACCAGGTGAGACCCAGTGCCAAGGCGCGCGACGCCGAACGAACCACTCCGCGCGCACACTGATCGAGCGACACTCACGACCGTTCCCCTTGCCGGCCGGCAACACACTAACAGCGGCGCACTCCTGGCGGCGGAGTCGCCAACCACTCGACGTGACGTCACGCACATTCGCGCGCCCCTCGCGGCAGTGCAGCTAAACACTGCCGGTGCAGGGCAAGGCACAATGGACCAATTCCGCGCGATCAGTCAGGTTCAAGATAAAACAGCTGTTAGGGGCCAGATTCATAACTGAGCCATACTATTACAACTGAGGACAATGTCGTAACAAATGGTTTATGCGTCAATGATTTACTGGCGTTCAGTCAGAAGAGCTTATACTTAGCTCAAAAAATGCAATGATGGCTTGCAGGCACTATACATGTGTGTCGTGTGATTTCGTATATGTCTTATTCGAAAAATATCGGAATTAAACTGGCATTATTAACTTATTCTGAGAGACTGCTAGTAAATGAATAATGTGATATAAGAATTACATGATAAATAGACATTTCATCTTTGAGGGCTGTCCGTGGCTGTTGTTCATCGATTAGAAACATATCAGTAATATCGTCTTTACTCAGATTATGAAAGTAAAGTACCTAAGAAAAATTATACTAATCTTATTCCTATTCTGTATACTTTTCATCTTGTTGTTGTTTATGTTTGACTTTCAAAGTTGCTCGTCTTCACATGCATCCAGACTCTCTGTAGTATGATTCCACGAAAATGGAGACATGACAGCATTGCGGCCAACACTACGCCTTTGAAAGTAAAATAATAGAGCATGTACAAAGACGCAAGCTAAAACGAAATATAAATTTTTAATGGAAAGAAGAGACAGGTGAAGTTACGAACCATTACAATTTCTATACACATGCGTTAGATGACGTGTGTCCTACTATTACAAGAACTGTGTCGTTCATGCTCCTTCGCTATTATGAATTGGAACATGTTTATTGCGCTGATCATAATCAATTTTTATCTGTGTCATATGTGGAGAAATGATTTATAACAACAGTTGTTAATTAAGATTTTGAACATGCGTGCTCTTGAAGAATTGTGCATGCAAGAGCAGTGGCTTAGGACTAGTTGGCTGTCATTTGTAATCCATTGAAGTTGTTAATCCTTGTGTGCTTGCACTGTATTATGCTCTTGCGCCCTTAAATTCTTGGCTTCAGAGTATTTGACAAGCATTCGTGCAGAGAACACTGGAAACAGTCAGTACAAAGATTAAAATTTTGTTTCTCTGTGGGTCCACAGCCTCCAAATATTTTTCAAATAAAAACATGATCCTTTGTAGGCTGTATGTAAATGTTCTTTATTTAATCTGTGCGATTAGCTAATATCGACTTCGCGTCATTTTCAAGCACATGCGTGTCACGGCCTCCAAATACTCTTCCAAATGAAAACGTAGTCCGTTGTAGGCTGCATATTAATGTTCTTTATGTAATTCGGTCGATTGACTAATTTCGACTTTGTGTCATTTTCAAGCACATGTGGGTGACATCAATTTATGTACATCACGTCTGACATTGTGTAAGTATCGGATTCATCACACACACACACACACACACACACACACACACACACACACAACGCCATAATCCATAAATAAAAGTGCAAATGTGGACAGAACCCAGTTCTAAATTGTAAACATCACATGTCATATAATAATGACAATAACGACGAGTACTCAACATTTACACAATGTAAAACGTGATGTTCATAAGCTGTCATGCATGTGCTTCAAATTGACGCGAAGTCAAAATCAGCTGATCGCACGAATTAAATGAAGAACATTAACAAAAAGGGTTCAAATGGCCCTGAGCACTATGGGACTTAACTTCTGAGGTCATCAGTCCCCTAGAACTTAGAACTACTTAAACCTAACTAACCTAAGGACATCACACACATCCATGCCCGAGGCAGGATTCGAACCTGCGACCGTAGCGGTCGCGCTGTTCCAGACTGTAGCGCCTAGAACCGCTCGGCCACTCCGGCCGGCGAACATTAACATACTGCCTACAACGGACCATATTTTCATTTGTAAAAAGCTGTACCTATCTCATGATTATTGTTTCACTTGACGTATTTGGCGGAAGAAATAATGTGTTTCTAGTTATTATTATTATTATTACTATTATTACTTGCCTTAATTGGAAACACACTTTTATGCAAGTTGCGTACAGCACTGCATATTCAGTGAAGTGAATCCACTGTTTTCTGGAGTGTAAAAGTATATTCGTTTCTTTTCTCAGCTACGGTCACAATATTCGTTGTCTATTCAAAACAGTGTGACCACCTGTCAAAAGCCTGAATAACCACCTTTTGGAATGCGGACCGCTGTGACACGTCCAGGAAGAGTGTCAGTGAGTGTATTGATAATTTTTACCTATGGACCGTCCGACAGCAACTGAGTAAAACACAATATTAGTGCCACACGCGTGTCGCCTTTATTTTCTGCAAGGCTTCATCAGTGGCCTGGAATATGTACATATGTTTGCTATTTAATTTACATTTTGGTCGCTGTATGTTTTGGTTATAAACAGTTCTGGTGGTTGGTATTTCCTATTAAGTAGTAATGTTTTGAACTGTGGATGATTTCCTACATATTACGCTCCATGACAAACATCTTATACAAACGCAAGAAAACTTCCACATTCAGATAGCCGTCGCTGAAAATAAACATGTGATAAATGAACAAACACATATCAGCACAGGCTCCCTACTACACTTAATACAAGAAATGCTAAGATAAAAAATCGAAAAAATCGTCCCTCTCACACAACCAAAAAAAAAATCACTTTTTCCCCTTCGCGTTCTGGACACACAGACCAGACACACACACACACACACACACACACACACACACATACACACACACACACACACACACACACACAGACAGACAGCCCACAATAATAATAATAATAATAATAAACCACACGCATACACAAATGCATACACAAACAGATCACAGATATCTTAATAATTACACCCGAAAGTTTGGCAATAACATCTGACAGTCGGCAACACAAACCAAATCATTGCATCGAAACAAGTATTCAGTTCATAGTGCTGTGAAATGTGGGAAAAAACCGCAAATTGGCGATTATAACAAGAACAACAACACCAAAAGTGCAAAAGGAGCGTAATATGTAGGCAATCATCCACCCAACCTGTAAGTACAGTTCAAAATATTACTATTTAATGGGAAATACCAACCGCCAGAACTCTTTATAACCTAAACGTACAGTGACCAAAATGTAAATTAAATAGCAAACATATGTACATATTCCAGGCCACTGATGAAGCCTTGCAGAAAATAAAGGCGAAACGCGTATGGCACTAAAATTGTGTTTTATTCAGTTGCTGTCGGACGGTGCATAAGTAAAAATTATCAATATACCCGGTGATCAAAAAGTCAGTATAAATTTGAAAACTTAATAAACCACGGAATAATGTAGATAGAGAGGTAAAAATTGACACACATGCTTGGAATGACATGGGGTTTTATTAGAACCAAAAAAAAAAAACAAAGTGTTGCTAGACGCTTGAAAGATCTCTTGCGAGCGTCGTTTGGTGATGATCGTGTGCTCAGCCACCATGCTTGGCCTCCGAGGTCCCCAGACCTCAGTCCGTGCGATTATTGGCTTTGGGGTTACCTGAAGTCGCAAGTGTATCGTGATCTACCGAAATCTCTAGGAATGCTGAAAGACAACATACGACGCGAATGCCTGACCATAGCTCCGAACATGCTTTACAGTGCTGTTCACAACATTATTCCTCGACTACAGCTATTGTTGAGGAATGATAGTGGACATAATTGAGCATTACCTGTAAAGAACATCATCTTTTCTTTGTCTTACTTTGTTATGCTGATTATTGCTCTTCTTATCAGATGAAGCGCCATCTGTCGGACATTTTTAGAACGTTTGTATTTTTTTGGTTCTAATAAAACCCCATGTCATTCCAAGCATGTGTGTCCATTTGTACCTCTCTATCTACATTATTCTGTGATTTATTCACTTTTCAAATTTATACTTTTTTGATCACCCGGTACTATAATATTACACGCAACTGAGGAAGACAGGACTACAAAAGTTGAAAAAATGTCAGTGAGGTTCTGTAAGGTTCCGATAGGGGTGTGGAGTCATGCCGACTCCAGTGTCGTGGCCAGCTACACTAGGTCTCTCTGCTGGAGATCCGTGGGGCGAACAACCCGATCGAGGTGGTCTCGCAGATTGTCCACTGGGTTAAAATCTGCGGCCTTTGATGGCCAGAGGAATACAGTAAACTCATCGTGGTGTTCTTTGAACTACACCACGTACACTGGGAGAAGTGTGACACGTTGCAATGCGCTGATGGTAGATGCCATCGAGCCGAGGAAAGACAAGCTGCATATGGGGATGGACACGGTCGCCAAGCATAGATGCGTATTTGTGTTGGTCCATTGTGCCTTGCAGAATGATGGGAGCACCCAGGGAATGCACCGAAAACAATCCCCTTCCAAAGGTTGTTCCAGAGTGTTTGTGTTCAGACGTTTCACACCAAACATGCCAACGGCCGTCTGTCCGATGGAGCATAAAACGTGATTCATATGAAAAGGCGACCTGTCGTCACTCAGTGGACGTCCAGTTACGGTACTGGAGTGCAAGTTCCAGCCTTCGTTGCCAATGAACAGCAGTCGGCAGGGACGCATGAGCCAGGCGCCTGCTGCGGAGTCCCATACAAAGCAACGTTAGCTGAACGGTCGTTGAAAAGACACTGTTGATAGCTCCTCAGTTCATCTGGATGGTCAGTTGCTCAACAGTTGCATGTCTATTCGCTCGGGTAAATCTTCCCAGCCGTCGGCCACCCCGTCTTATATGCGCCCGTGGAGCACCACAGTTCGGGTTCCCGGGTTCGATTCCCGGCGGGGTCAGGGATTTTCTCTGCCTCGTGATGACTGGGTGTTGTGTGATGTCGTTAGGTTAGTTAGGTTTAAGTAGTTCTAAGTTCTAGGGGACTGATGACCATAGATGTTAAGTCCCATAGTGCTCAGAGCCATTTGAACCATTTGAACCAGCACCACAGTTGCCTCGGCGCCGTTTTTGTATAGCGCCGTTTTGCCGTGCATAATATACATTAACCACAGCGACACGGGAACAGTTTCGGAAATGCCTCCACCCTTGTCCCGAAGAACAATGTGCATGTACTTTTGGACGTCATACAAATCGCTCCTTTTCCACATAACGACATGCGCTGCACTGTTATCCTCGTCCAGTCGATACACTTCCTATACATTCCACTGCTAATGCTGCCATCTGCCTTCTGGAATGGTTTACTGCACGTTGGCGCCTAACATAAGCGGTGGTCACATTAATGTGACTGGACAACAGGAGGTAAATGTAATAACTCATCCTGTAGGTAAATAGCATCTCCTGTCATTTAAATCACAATATTCAGAAAAAATAAATTAAGAGCATATGCAAAGCATCTAACATTAAAAATAAAATACAAAATCACTATGCTCCTTGCAGCCGATATTTAAATTTATATCGTAACTTAATTCACATAGCCCCCCCCCTCCCCCCCATGAACCATGGACCTTGGCGTTGGTGTGGAGGCTTGCGTGCCTCAGCGATATAGATAACCGCACCGTAGGTGCAACCACAACGGAGGGGCATCTGTTGAGAGGCCAGACAAACGTGTAGTTCCCGAAGAGGGGCAGCAGCCTTTTCAGTAGTTGCAGGGGCAACAGTCTGGATGATTGATTGATCTGGCTTTGTAACACCAAAACGGCCTTTCTGTGCTGGTACTGCGAACGGCTGAAAACAAGGGGAAACTACAGCCGTAATGGCGAAGAGTTCTCGGGCTTCCAGCCGGGTGGCGGTGTCTTCAAACTGCGGACCGGCATCCGCAAAGTCTCGGCACTTCGCCAGAAGATGATGAGTATGTCACTCGTCGAAACGTCGCAGTTTGAAGACACCGCCACCCGGCTGGAAGCCCGAGAACTCTTCGCCAGCTGTATACGCCGGGAAAGCATACATTCACATTTACAGCCGTAATTTTTCCCGAGGCCATGCAGCTTTACTGTATGGTTAAAAGATGATGGCGTCCTCTTGGGTAAAATATTCCAGAGGTAAAATAGTCCCCCATTCGGATCTCCAGGTGGGGACTACTCAGGAGGACGTTATCAGGAGAAAGAAAACTGGCATCCTACGGGTCGGATCGCGAAATATCAGATCCCTTAATCGGGCAGGTAGGTTAGAAAATGGATAGGTTAAAGTTAGATATAGTGAGAGTTAGTGAAGTTCGGTGGTAGGAGGAACAAGACTTCTGGTGAGGTGAATACAGGGTTATAAATACAAAATCAAATAGGGGTAATGCAGGAGTAGATTTAATAATGAATAGGAAAATAGGAGTGCGGGTAAGCTACTACAAACAGCATAGTGAACGCATTATTGTGGCCAAGATAGACACGAAGCCCACGCCTACTACAGTAGTACAAGTTTATATGCCAACTAGCTCTGTAGATGATGAAGAAATTGATGAAATGTATGATGAGATAACAGAAATTATTCAGGTAGTGAAGGGAGACGAAAATTTAATAGTCATGGGTGACTGGAATTCGATAGTAGGAAAAGGGAGAGAAGGAAACGTAGTAGTTGAATATGGATTGGGGGGGGGGGGGGGGGAGGAAATGAAAGAGGGAAACGGAAGCCGCCTGGAAGAATTTTGCACAGAGCATAACTTAATCATAGCTAACACTTGGTTCAAGAATCATGAAAGAAGGTTGTATAAATATAAAAATGCAGTAAATGAAGCAGGCAAAAAGGAATACAAACGTCTCAAAAATGAGATCGAAAGGAAGTGCAAAATGGCTAAGCACGGATAGAGGACAAATGTAAGGATGTAGAGGCTTATCTCACTAGGGGTAAGATAGATACTGCCTACAGGAAAATTAAAGAGACCTTTAGAGAAAAGAGAACCACTTGCATGAATATCAAGAGCTCAGATGGAAACCCAGTACTAAGCAAAGAAGGGAAAGCAGAAAAGTGGAAGGAGTATACAGACGGTCTATGCAAGGGCGATGTACTTGAGGACAATATTATAGAAATGGAAGAGAATGTGGATGAAGTTGAAATGGGAGATACGATACTGCATGAAGAGTTTGACAGAGCACTGAAAGACCTGATTCGAGACAAGGCCCCAGGATTAGACAACATCCCATTAGAACTAATGACAACCTTGGGAGAGCCAGGCCTAACAAAACTCTACCATCTGGTGAGCAAGATGTATGAGACAGGCGAAATACCCTCAGAAGAATATAATAATTGCAATCCCAAAGAAAGCAGGTGTTGACAGATATGAAAATTGCCGCACTGTCAGTTTAATAAGCCACAGCTGCAAAATACTAACACGAATTCTTTACAGACGATTGATTCCGGAAACAGCGATCATGTGTTCCCAACTCGCTTTATTTGTTCATGAGACCCAGAAATTATTAGATACAGGCTCCCAGGTAGATGCTATTTTCCTTGGCTTCCGGAAGAAGTTCAATACAGTTCCGCACTGTCGCCTGATAAACAAAGTAAGAGCCTACGGAATATCAGACCAGCTGTGTGGCTGGATTGAAGAGTTTTTAGCAAACAGAACACAGCATGTTGTTATCAATGGAGAGACGTCTACAGACGTTAAAGTAACCTCTGGCGTGCCACAGGGGAGTGTTATGGGACCATTGCTTTTTACAATATATATAAATGACCTAGTAGATAGTGTCGGAAGTTCCATGCGGCTTTTCGCGGATGATGCTGTAGTATACAGAGAAGTTGCAGCATTACAAAATTGCAACGAAATGCAGGAAGATCTGCAGCGGATAGGCACTTGAAGCAGGGAGTGGTAACTGACCCTTAACATAGACAAATGTAATGTATTGCGAATACATAGAAAGAAGGATCCTTTATTGTATGATTCTATGATAGCGGAACAAACAATGGTAGCAGTTACTTCTGTAAAATATCTGGGAGTATGCGTGCGGAACGATTTGAAGTGGAATGATCATATAAAATTAATTGTTGGTAAGGCGAGTGCCAGGTTGAGATTCATTGGGAGAGTCCTTAGAAAATGTAGTCCATCAACAAAGGAGGTAGCATACAAAACACTCGTTCGACATATACTTGAGTATTGCTCATCAGTATGGGATCCGTACCATGTCGGGTTGACTGAGGAGATAGAGAAGATCCAAAGAAGAGCGGCGCGTTTCGTCACAGGGTTATTTGGTAAGTGTGATAGCGTTACGGAGAGGTTTAGCAAACTCAAGTGGCAGGCTCTGCAAGAGAGGCACTCTGCATCGCGGTGTAGCTTGCTGTCCAGGTTTCGAAAGGGTGCTTTTCTGGGCGAGATATCGAATATATTGCTTCCCCTACTTATACCTCTCGAGGAGATCACGAATGTAAAATTAGAGAGATTCGAGCGCGCACGGAGGTTTTCCGGCAGTCGTTCTTCCCGCGAATCATACGTGACTGGAACAGGAAAGGGAGATAATGACAGTGGCACGTAAAGTGCCCTCCGCCACGCACCGTTGGGTGGCTTGCGGAGTATAAATGTAGATGTAGATGTAAAAACTGGTAGAAGCCGACCTCTGGGAAGATCAGTTTGGATTCCGTAGAAATGTTGGAACACGTGAGGCAATACTGACCCTACGACTTACCTTAGAAAATAGAGTAAGGAAAGGCAAACCTACGTTTCTAGCATTTGTAGACTTAGAGAAAGCTTTAGAAAATGTTGACTGGAATACTCTCTTTCAAATTCTGAAGGTGGCAGGGGTAAAATACAGGGAGCCAAAGGCTATTTACAATTTGTACAGAAACCAGATGGCAGTTATAAGAGTCGAGGGGCACGAAAAGGAAGCAGTGGTTGGGAAGGGAGTGAGTCAGGGTTGTAGCCTATCCCCGATATTACTCAATCCGTATATTGAACAAGCAGTAAAGGAAACAAAAGAAAAATTCGGAGTTGGAATTAAAATCCATGGAGAAGAAATAAAAACTTTGAGGTTCGCCGATGACATTGTAATTCTGACAGAGACAGCAAAGGACTTGGAAGAGCAGTTGAACGGAATGGACAGTGTCTTGAAAGGAGGATATAAGATGAACATCAATAAAAGCAAAACGAGGATAATGGAATGTAGTCGAATTAAATCGGGTGATGCTGCGGGAATTAGATTAGAAAATGAGACGCTTAAAGTAGCAAATGAGTTTTGTTATTTGGGGAGAAAAATAACTGATGATGGTCGAAGTAGAGAGGATACAAAATGTAGACTGGCAATGGAAAGGAAAGGGTTTTTGAAGAAGAGAAATTTGTTAACATCGAGTATTGATTTAAGTGTCAGGAAGTCGTTTCTGAAAGTATTTGTATGCAGTGTAGCCATGTATGGAAGTGAAACATGGACGATAAATAGTTTAGACAAGAAGAGAATAGAAGATTTCGAAATGTGGTGCTACAGAAGAATGCTGAAGATTAGATGGGTAGATCACATAACTAATGAGGAGGTATTGAATAGAATTGGAGAGAAGAGAAATTTGTGGCACAACTTGACTAGAAGAAGGGATCGGTTGGTAGGGCATATTCTGAGGCATCAAGGGATCACCAATTTAGTATTGGAAGGCAGCGTGGAGGGTAAAAATCGTAGAGGGAGACCAAGAGATGAATACACTAAACAGATTCAGAAGGATGTAGGTTGCAGTAGGTACTGGGAGATGAAGAAGCTTGCACAGGATAGAGTAGCATGGAGAGCTGCATCAAAGCAGTCTCAGGACTGAGGACCACAACAACAACTCACATAAAATACCAGCAGCATTTCCAAACCGAATAAAAATTAAAATTTCATGATACTATTTTGAAAAAATCATCATCCACCCTATTGACCTAATTCACTTTCCGTCTTTTGCTACTGTGTGAGGTACTCCAGCACCCACTGAGAAGTCGCACACAACTTAGGTCAGTGGAAGCCGTCGCGCACACTCGCAACAGAGATGCCGCCTAGAGACCCGATTGCTGCCTTGTAATGAATGACATGCACAACAGGGCACCCATCAATGACCTTCTGCGCGTTTATTGTTTTCTTACTATTAGTTTTCATCATAATGTGTGATGGAAAGAATTGTTTCACAATAAGTTTTGTAAAGAGTAACTCACTAAATTGGCTGCGATCCCAATTGAAATGTACTGTAATTATGTTTCTGCAGCTGCTGCACCTAATGCTATAATTTGATACTGACTGCAATGGCGTAGTCACGTGCAAGTATTTATGATCAGTAAATGTAATTAGTGTAAACTGGCTTCTCAAGCTCAACAACATAATACATTCATTACAAATACTCATCTTAGCAAGTAGGTCTATCAACAAGTAATTGCCAGCTGCAAAACCTAAGATCCGTTATAATTTGTTTTACATGTTCTACTCTTTGCTTTCCTCTGCTGGTCCTCCATCGCCACTCCGGGTTGCCTTTGCAGGTGTCTCACTACCTGTCTCTTCTCCTGGTAAGAATGTTCCACAGAATTCCTTCTTCGCCAATACTTTTAGTGCCTGTCATTCCACACTTCATGCTCCTATTTAGTTTCCTCCAGCTTTCGTGAAAATCAATTTTCAAATGCTCCCATTTCTTCTTCCTCTGGTTTTCCCAAGATCCATTTATTTCAAACTGACACTCGCGGTAAATTCATCCACAATTTCATATGAATATTTGAATCAGTTGGTCGCTTTCACCGAAAAAAGGTTTCTTCGCGTGCACCGACCGAGTTCTGTCTCCCTTGTGCTGAACAGCTTGTGAAATCTCAGTTCCTATACAGGATGTTTCTCTTCTTATGCTACTGTGTCATCCTCAATTTTGATGTTAAGGAATTCGAAGCTCTACTACCAAACATCGCCTTCGTCTTAACTTTATCTATACACAATATGCTGCCCAAGTCTTCCTTACGTCAACCGCAAAGGAGGCAACGTCTATGAACCTCAGTGTTGATGTCTGATCTCCTTTAACTCTTATTCCTCTTCCGAAGTTTTCATTCATTCCTTTCTTTGGTTTTTGGACGTGTGCTAAGCTGCAACCCTGTCTCACACCGCTGGCAGTATGACTTGGTCTTTCTATTCTTCCACTGTTAATTTCTCCCACTCGGTTTTTATCTGGGAGTATTTCTCTGTCCACCCTTGAACTCCACTTGTCTCACGGGACTGATGACCTCGGTGTTTGGCCCCCTCCCTGCAATCTACCAATCCACTTATCTCAGGACCGCGAACTTCTTATTTCACCACAGATTGTCCAAGACATTCTTTAGGGTAACAATGCAATGAAAGTATTCTGCTTTTGAATTTTTCGTCAGATGTTTAAGAGGAGCGAAAACAAGGTTCCTTAGAAATCACACAAGCTACTGTCGTCCGAATATTGACAGCCAAACCAAGAGTGGGAAACGAACAAAAAGGATATATGTTCGTGCAAAAATGATTTAATTACGCGAAAGTCATCAGGGTAACTTAGAAAATTTAATTATCAATTTTAGGGAAAACTGAAATATTTCCCGAACTATGTAAACGAAGTATCAATATCAAATCACAGCATAAACTGAATCTTCTCTTCTTTCTCTTCATCAAAGGAAACAGTTGACCTAAAAGCTATAGTCGAGAGAAGTAGTAAACCGACTTTTAACACAGCCAGAAATGTAAATAAGAAATAAATTAAAAAAAAAACATCAAATGTTTTGAAGAATGATTTGTCCAAAAGTAATAAATAAAATGGAAAGGTTGAAATACTGTTTATTTAAGTATCGATCTGTATCATATTAATATTAACAATATACAGATCAACAGAATATCGTTAGATTTGAAAATATATTACACAGGGTGGTCCATTGATAGTGACCGGGCCAAATATCTCACGAAATAAGAGTCAAACGAAAAAAACTACAAAGAACGAAATTTGTCTAGCTCGAAGAGGGAAACCAGATTGCGCTATGGTTGGCCCGCTAGATGGCGCTGCCATAGGTCAAATGGATATCAACTGCTTTTAAAAAAATAGGAACCCCCATTTTTATTACATATTCTTGTAGTACGTAAAGAAATATGAATGTTTTAGTTGGACCACTTTTTTCGCTTTGTGATAGATGGCGTTGTAATAGTCACAAACATGTGCCTCACAATTTTAGACGAACAGTTGGAAACAGGTAGGTTTTTTAAATTAAAATACAGAACGTAGGTACGTTTGAACATTTTATTTCGGTTGTTCCAATGTGATACATGTACCTTTGTGAACTTACCATTTCTGATAACAAAAAATGTTCAAATGTGTGTGAAATCTGATGGGACTTAACTGCTAAGGTCATCAGTCCCTAAGCTTACACACTACTTAACCAAAATTATCCTAAGGCCAAACACACATCCATGAGCGAGGGAGGATTCGAACCTGTAAATACCACATTAATGCAATAAATGCTCAAAATGATGTCCGTCAACCTCAATGCATTTGTCAAATACGTCTAACGACATTCATCTCAACAGCGAGTAGTTCGCCTTCCGTAATGTTACCAAATGCATTGACAATGCGCTGACGATGTTGTCAGGCGTTGTCGGTGGATCACGGTAGCAAATATCCTTCAACTTTCCCAACAGAAAGAAATCCGGGGACGTCAGATCCGGTGAACGTGCGTGCCATGGTATGATGCTTCGACGACCAATCCACATGTCATGAAATATGCTATTCAATACCGCTTCAACCGCACGCGAGCTATGTGCCGGACATCCATCATGTTGGAAGTACATCGCCATTCTGACACCCAGTGAAACATCTTGTAGTACCATCGGTAGAACATTATGTAGGAAATCAGCATACATTGCACCATTTAGATTGCCATCGATAAAATGGGGGCCAATTATCCTTCCTCCCATAATGTCGCATCATGCATTAACCCACCAAGGTCGCTGATGTTCCACTTGTCGCAGCCATCGTGGATTTTCCGTTGCCCAATAGCGCATATTATGCCGGTTTACGTTACCACTGTTGGTGAATGACGCTTCGTCGCTAAACAGAACGCGTGCAAAAAATCTGTCATCGACCCGTAATTTCTCTTGTGCCCAGTGGCAGAACTGTACACGACATTCAAAGTCGTCGCCATGCAATTCCTTGAGCATAGAAATATGGTACGGGTGCAACCGATATTGATGTAGCATTCTCAACACCTAAGTTTTTGAGATTCGCGATTCTCGCGCAGTTTGTCTGCTACTGTTGTGCGGATTGGCCGCGACAGCAGCTAAAACACCTACTTGGGCATCATCATTTGATGCAGGTCGTGGTTGACGTTTCACATGTGACTGAACACTTCCTGTTTCCTTAAATAACGTAACTATCCGGCGAACGCTCCGGACACTTGGATGATGACGTCCAGGATATCGAGCAGCATACATAGCACACGCCCGTTGGGCATTTTGATCATAATAGCCATACATCAACACGATATCGACCTTTTCCGCAATTGGTAAACGGTCCATTTTAACACGGGTAATGTATCAAGAAGCAAATACCGTCCGCACTGGCGGAATGTTACGTGATACCACGTACTTATACACTCCTGGAAATGGAAAAAAGAACACATTGACACCGGTGTGTCAGACCCACCATACTTGCTCCGGACACTGCGAGAGGGCTGTACAAGCAATGATCACACGCACGGCACAGCGGACACACCAGGAACCGCGGTGTTGGCCGTCGAATGGCGCTAGCTGCGCAGCAATTGTGCACCGCCGCCGTCAGTGTCAGCCAGTTTGCCGTGGCATACGGAGCTCCATCGCAGTCTTTAACACTGGTAGCATGCCGCGACAGCGTGGACGTGAACCGTATGTGCAGTTGACGGACTTTGAGCGAGGGCGTATAGTGGGCATGCGGGAGGCCGGGTGGACGTACCGCCGAATTGCTCAACACGTGGGGCGTGAGGTCTCCACAGTACATCGATGTTGTCGCCAGTGGTCGGCGGAAGGTGCACGTGCCCGTCGACCTGGGACCGGACCGCAGCGACGCACGGATGCACGCCAAGACCGTAGGATCCTACGCAGTGCCGTAGGGGACCGCACCGCCACTTCCCAGCAAATTAGGGACACTGTTGCTCCTGGGGTATCGGCGAGGACCATTCGCAACCGTCTCCATGAAGCTGGGCTACGGTCCCGCACACCGTTAGGCCGTCTTCCGCTCACGCCCCAACATCGTGCAGCCCGCCTCCAGTGGTGTCGCGACAGGCGTGAATGGAGGGACGAATGGAGACGTGTCGTCTTCAGCGATGAGAGTCGCTTCTGCCTTGGTGCCAATGATGGTCGTATGCGTGTTTGGCGCCGTGCAGGTGAGCGCCACAATCAGGACTGCATACGACCGAGGCACACGGGGCCAACACCCGGCATCATGGTGTGGGGAGCGATCTCCTACACTGGCCGTACACCACTGGTGATCGTCAAGGGGACACTGAATAGTGCACGGTACATCCAAACCGTCATCGAACCCATCGGTCTACCATTCCTAGACCGGCAAGGGAACTTGCTGTTCCAACAGGACAATGCACGTCCGCATGTATCCCGTGCCACCCAACGTGCTCTAGAAGGTGTAAGTCAACTACCCTGGCCAGCAAGATCTCCGGATCTGTCCCCCATTGAGCATGTTTGGGACTGGATGAAGCGTCGTCTCACGCGGTCTGCACGTCCAGCACGAACGCTGGTCCAACTGAGGCGCCAGGTGGAAATGGCATGGCAAGCCGTTCCACAGGACTACATCCAGCATCTCTACGATCGTCTCCATGGGAGAATAGCAGCCTGCATTGCTGCGAAAGGTGGATATACACTGTACTAGTGCCGACATTGTGCATGCTCTGTTGCCTGTGTCTATGTGCCTGTGGTTCTGTCAGTGTGATCATGTGATGTATCTGCCCCAGGAATGTGTCAATAAAGTTTCCCCTTCCTGGGACAATGAATTCACGGTGTTCTTATTTCAATTTCCAGGAGTGTACGATTGTGAGTATTACAGCGCCATCTATCACAAAGCGAAAAAAGTGGGCCAACTAAAACATTCATATTTCTTTACGTACTACACGGATATGTAATAAAAATGAGGGTTGCTATTTAAAAAAACTGAGTTGATATCCGTTTAACCTATGGCAGCGCCATCTAGCGGGCCAACCATAGCGCCATTGGTTTCCCCCTTCAAGCTAGACGAGTTTCGTTCTTTGTAGTTTTTTCGTTTGATGCGTATTTCGTGACATATTTGGCCCGGTCGCTATCAATGGACCACCCTGTATACACACTAAAAAAGTTTTGCATCATCCCGGTTCCCAGAACTCCTGAAGATAGACGTTTGACTGTGGATATTGTATCACAAACGCGGTCCCTTTGACTGTTCAGAGATGTCAATAAACTCGCCCAAAGATGTAAACAACCAGTCACGAGCAGCGCCTATTAGACGGAGGGGGTCCTACAGTCGATTAGTTCCAGTCATTCCACCAGGTAGGCTCGTGTTGGCTGTAGTTCAATCATGCCTAGACGGTCAATACCACGGTTCGATCGCGTCCGCATCGTTACTTTGTGCCAGGAAGGGCTCTCAACAAAGGAAGGACCCAGGCATCTCGGAGTGAACCAAAGCGATGTTGTTCGGACATGGAGGAGATCCAGAGAGACAGGAACTCTCGATGACATGCCTCGCTCAGGCCTCCCAAGGGCTACTACTGCAGTGGATGACCGCTACCTACGGATTATGGCTCGGAGGAACCCTGGGAGGAACCCTGACAGCAACGCCACCATGTTGAATAATGCTTTTCGTGCAGCTACAGAACGTCGTGTTACGGCTCAAACTGTCCGCAATGGGCTGCGTGATGCGCAACTTCACTCCCGACGTCGATGGCGAGGTCCATCTTTGCAACCACGACACCATGCAGCGCGGTGGAGCTGGGCCCAACAACATGCCGAATGGACCGCTCAGGATTGGCATCACGTTCTCTTCACCGATGAATGTCGCATATGCCCTCAACCAGACAATCGTCGGAGACGTGTTTGGAGGCAGCCCAGTCAGGCTGAAAGCCTTAGACACCCTCTCAAAAATGGTTCAAATGCCTCTGAGCACTATGGGACTTAACATCTATGGTCATCAGTCCCCTAGAACTTAGAACTACTTAAACCTAACTAACCTAAGGACAGCACACAACACCCAGTCATCACGAGGCAGAGAAAATCCCTGACCCCGCCGGGAATCGAACCCGGGAACCCGGGCGCGGGAAGCGAGAACGCTACCGCACGACCACGAGCTGCGGACGACACACTGTCCAGCACTGTCCAGCGAGTGCAGCACGGTGGAGTTTCCCTGCTGTTTTGGGGTGGCATTATGTGGGTCGACATATGCTGCTGGTGGTCATGGAAGGCGCCGTAACGGATGCACGATACGTGAATGTCATCCTCCGACCGATAGTGCAACCATATCGGCAGAATATTGGCGGGGCATTCGTCTTGATGGACGACAATTCGCGACCTCAACGTGCACGTCTTGCGAATGACTTCCTTGAGGGTAACAACATCGCTCGACTAGAGCGGCCATCATGTTCTCCAGACATGAACCTTGTCGAACATGCCTGGTATAGATTGAAAAGGGCTGTTTATGGACGTGGTGACCCACCACCCACTCTGAGGGATCTACGCCGAATCGCCATTGAGGAGTGATACAATCTGGTCCAACAGTGCCTTGATGAACTTGTGGATAGTGTGCCACGACGAATACAGGCATGCATCAATGCAAGAGGACGTGCTACTGGGTATTAGAGGTACCGGTGTGTACCGCAATCTGGACCACCACCTCTGATGGTCTCGCTGTATGGTAGTACAACATGCAATGTGTTGTTTTCATGAGCAATAAAAAGGGCGGTAATGGTGTTTATGTTGGTCTCTATTCCAATTTTCTGTACAAGTTCCGGAACTCTCGGAACCGAGGCGATGCAAACCTCTTTTTGATGTGTGTAATATTTCATGCTTTCTGCGCAAATCTTGGAAATAAAATTAAAAATTTGGAAAATATGGTCAAATAGTTTGCGACATAATTTATCCAAAAGTAAGAAAAAGTAGATTAGAAAAACATTTGACGATCCTTTGAATGGCTTTCGAAATCGTGTTCAGAAAATGAGGCGCCGATTCTGAATTTACATTTCAATGTTTAATTTAGAATCTTAGAATTTTAAAGAGTGCTATAGGATATTAATTTTTCTGGTGGAATTTCACTTAGTGATCTCCTTATGTCACTAATGCATGAGCGTCTCAGCTGCTTTACATGATTTCAATTATCATTCAAAGGCTTATCAAACGATTCTCTAATCTTTTCGTACTGTTAGACAAATCATTTCACAAAACGTTTGACTGTTAGTAGTGGACCAAGAATGATATGGTACGCCTTTAAATTTATTGAAGATTGCAGATCCCCCCCCCCCCCTGCCCCCTACCCCACTTCCTCTCTCCACCTCCCCTCCACATCTCGCCCTCCCCCACTTCACCACCCCTCCCCACTTCCCCACCACTCCTCCACTTGGTAATTGGTGGAAAAAGCTCAGTCTGTGCTGAGCTGCTGGAGTGAAAGGATGTAAGGTAGTTTCTCTCTTTATTTAGTTTTGGGAATATGCTGTATGTTAACCACCTGTCATCCCCACTTTTTCCCACCATTCCAAACCCACATTTTCGTGGGAAATACAAATTTTTGGCGGTAAATGTGTTCAGTTGACGAGATGTTGGTGTTGGACAGATGGGAGTTTAATAACTGTATTACCTGTAAGAATTCAACTGAAGACTGTGTCCATAGCACCCTACAGGAAGATTGGAAAGGAAAGATAACGGAGGAGCGTAGGAAGAAGAATGCTTTTCAGTAAATAATGTTGATGCAATGGGACAGTTTGAAGATGCATTTCGCGAATTACAGATAGTTGCTTCTGCTGTAACTGTCTACCTTTTTTGAAATGACCAGTCAATATGCCTAAGAAACGGATTTACGTTTTCAACAACCCCAGACCAGCTGAGGTAGTTCACAATTCTGTGACCACAGGGCGCTCAAAATAGTGATGTCATAGGTTTCTCCCCCCTGGAAATGGGTGGGAATTAATAGGATTGCAGCATTCGCCCCTCCTCCTCCTCCTTGGAAATGGGTGGGAACACTGCATGCTGTCATGTGAACATGACATAGGGGATATAAGGCGAATGCGGTTGCCTGCTGGTCTCAATCAGTGGAAGAACCATGAAGCATCTGCAGAAGCCAAGGTTATCCAACCATCTCCCAGCAGAACAGGAAAAAGTGGAAAAGTAAGTACTCATCACACATCTCTCTGCTATTGTTTCTTATTTGTTCAACTCCGTATCTTTGTTCCCACATGTAATAATTCTTCTTCTTCTTCTTCTTCTTCTTCTTCTTCTTCTTCTTATTATTATTATTAGTTCAGTGGTCTCCATTGTGTCTGGACCTCCAGCTTGTTGGGGCTGGAAGGAGCCTCCAGCATGTTCAGGCCCGTAGAAGTGACTTCCAGCTTGTCGGGACCAGAAGCAGCCTCCAGTATGCCAGGACCTGCAGTGACCGCTAGCATGTGGGATCCTGTAGCACACCTGATCAGCATATTGGTGCAGGAAAATGTTCTGTTATTGTCTGTTCCACTCATTGATGAAGAGACCGAGCCTGTCCCCATCTCGCAGAAGTGCACCACGTGTCCTAAGCAACATGGTTCAGATCAGTACTGGACTCCTACATATGTGCCATTTCAGAACATTCTGGTGACACTGCAAGAACAGAGATGTTGTGGATGAGAAAGGGCAGATTGCTCCCAGTCCACTACTGATTTTAACTTCAACATATAATATAACTTATAGTGGCTCTAAGTGTCTAAATTTTGGTATAGAAACAGTGGCAGGCAGTGAGTGGTGTGGGTTCCCAGGTTCGATTCCCTGCGGGGTCAGGGATTTTCTCTGTCTCGTGATGGCTGGGTGTTGTGTGCTGTCCTTAGGTTAGTTAGGTTTAAGTAGTTCTAAGTTCTAGGGGACTGATGACCATAGATGTTAAGTCCCATAGTGCTCAGAGCCATTTTTCTTGAGTGGTGTGTTGTGATCGCGATAAAAAATGTGACCAAGGGTATTAATGTGCGGTTTACTGAATCGAGATGTGATGAATTATGTCATGCTGTACCCTACTTTAATGCACAGATCCAACATTAATCCATCTCGTTCTGGTCTGACGATATCCATCACTAAAATGTACTCTGGGTGAAATCAGGGGACCTGTCTATTTATGAGTATCTACAGTACTCCACCGTTACCCACTGACTTGGCCGCGGGGGGTAGTTAGGGCGTCTTGTCACGGTCTGCGTGGCTCCCCCCGTCGGAGGTTCGAGTCCTCCATCGGGCAGGGGTGTGTATGTTGTCCTTAGCGTAAGTCAGGTTAAGTTAGATTAAGTAGTGCGTAAGCTTAGGGACCGATGACCTCCGTACTTTGGTGCCATAAGACCTTACCACAAATTTCCAGTTTTTCCGCACTGACATGGACTAAGTGTGGAGTAATCTCTTGTGTTAGAGAGACTGAACGGCTAGTTGCCATGTATTCAAGCTGTGTATAATGGAATTGTGAACTAATTTCGTGTTCATAATGTGCATTTGGGTGATTTAGAACAATGTTTCGGTACATGTATCAATGCAGACCCACTTTTCATGATGCACCCATCATTTTGAGGAAAATACGGGCTGAATTTTGTGCATACGAGAATCTGTTATTTGATAAATACTGTACTGGCTTGACCGAAAAGAATGAACCAGTGTGTGTTTTTTTATGATGATAATGTCGTGCACCCCATGAATTATTGCTGAATACAGTGTGTATTATCACAAACTGTATGTTGTTTTCCCTTATCTCTCATTATAATGTTTCTCAGTTGGAATTATGTACGAGTATTGCACAATCGTCGACAATATCTTCATACAATTATAGAACACCACAACAGCAGCAAGTTGCCTCAATCACTTCATCCTCACATTGTGCTGTGGAATGAAAATAAATACACTACTGGTCATTAAAATTGCTACCCCACGAAGATGACGTGCTACAGACGCGAAATTTAACCGACAGGAAGAAGGTGCTGTGATATGCAAATGATTAGCTTTTCAGAGCATTCACACAAGGTTGGCGCCAGTGATGACATGAGGAAAATTTCCAACCGATTTCTCATACACAAACAGTACTTGACCGGCGTTGCCTGGTGAAACGTTGTTATGATGCCTCGTGTAAGGAGCAGAAATGCGTACCATCACGTTTCCGACTTTGTTAAAGGTCGGATTGTAGCCTGTCGCGATTGCGGTTGATCGTATCGAGACATTGCTGCTCGCGATGGTCGAGATCCAATGACTGTTAGCAGAATATGGGATCGGTGGGTTCAGGAGGGTAATACGGAACGTCGTGCTGGATCCCAACGGCCTCGTATCACTAGCAGTTGAGATGACAGGCATCTTATCCGCATGGCTGTAACGAATCGTGCAGTCACGTCTCGATCCCTGAGTCAACAGATGGGGACGTTTGCAAGACAACAACCATCTGCACGAACAGTTCGAGGAAGTTTGCAGCAGCATGGGCTATCAACTCGGAGACCATGGCTGCGGTTACCCTTGACGCTGCATCACAGACAGGAGCGCCTGCGATGGTGTACTCAACGACGAACCTGGGTGCACGAATGGCAAAACGTCATTTTTTTCGGATGAATCAAGATTCTGTTTACAGCATCATGATGGTCGCATCCGTGTTTGGCGACATCGCACATTGGAAGCGTGTATTCGTCATCGCCATACTGGCATATCACCCGGCGTGATGGTATGGGGTGCCATTGGTTACACGTCTCGGTCACCTGTTGTTCCCATTGACGGCACTTTGAACAGTGGACGTCACATTTCAGATGTGTTCATTCGATCCCTGCGAAACCGTACATTTCAGCAGGATAAATCACGACCGCACGTTACAGGTCCGGTACTGGCCTTTCTGGATACAGAAAATGTTCGACTGCTGTCCTGGCCAGCACATTCTCTAGATCTCTCACCAATTGAAAATGTCTGGTCAATGGTGGCCGAGCAACTGGCTCGTCACAATACGCCAGTCGCTACTCTTGATGAACTGTGGTACCGTGTTGAAGCTGCATGGGCAGCTGTACCTGTACACTCCATCCAAGCTCTGTTTGACTCAATACCCAGGCGTATCTAGGCCTTTATTACGGCCAGAGGTGGTTGTTCTGGATACTGATTTCTCAGGATCTATGCACCCAAATTGCGTGAAAATGCAATCACATGTCAGTTCTAGTACAATATATTTGTCCAATGAATACCCGTTTATCATCTGCATTTCTTCTTGGTGTAGCAATTTTAATGGCCTTAATGTAATTACAGTATACCACATGTTTAGCATGAGAATTGTCTTCATCTTCAATCATCATCATACTGAATGATAGACGAAACTTTCAGGTGTTTCTATATGTAGCTATGAAAAGATATTGATGGACAAATTCTCTCTGGTCAGAATGTAGCCATTGTCTCGCAGTTGATAAAGTGACTGCACTAATAGGGACATATTATTATTATTATTATTATTATTGTTATTACAACATGTTTTTTCTATAAAATCCCATTACACACCAATACCTGATGTAGTTGGTATCATGGCAAGGTGGGTGAAGCATCCTCGTCACAAGGATGTTATTGTAAGCGACTGGTCCTGTGATGGTGTGGAAGACCAGAAGAAGAGGAACAATGGGATACTCCTTTCTAATAATATATGAGCAATAATTGTAGGTCCATCTAACTTAAGGAAGACAAATGTCCTCATGGCATTGCTAACACATCCGAACAGAGTCTGCTTTGACAATGTGTGTGTGTTCTCAAAAGGACAGCAGTGATACTGAAATTGCAGGATGCTTTTGTACAGAGGAAATGCAGAAGATGTCGGAACCAGATGCGTTTCTCGTAGAGAGGGTCATAATACATCAAGGGAATACAGCAGCAGTTAAATGGCTATGTTTCCTTTCAACACAAAACAGTTGGATTTACGCCAGCGATTTGCTATATAATGGGGTGCACAGACCACAATCTCCACAGTAGTATAACATGCATGACATGGAGACCTGTTAGGGGACTTGGTGGTATTTTCGACAAACTGCCGGTCGAAATACACATACTGCGATATAACTACTGTGAACCTGGAACAAAGCTTCTTAAACGGATGGCGCGTGGTGATAAGGGGATTAATCTGCTTGGCGAGGCATGTTTGGAACACAACATTGCATACACAGCAAATAGAGATCTCCCAGGACGTCACGCTGCTGATCGAATTTTAGCTGATAAACGCCAAGGCAGTACGTGCGAGAAGGGCTCTTGGCACAGGACAGTGCTTTGCAACATTTGCAATTGATAGAACCATCAGTGCTAAAATTAAATTAGGCTTGGGTATGAATTTCAAGCAATTTATCAACGCAGCACGTCGCGCGCTAAGGAAGAAGAACAAGAAAAAGAATACAGCGAAAATTAGGAAGAAGAAAAAGCAGGGGTGGTTAATAAACTACATCCTGAAAGCGAGGGGGTGGGGGTATGCAACTAAAAGCGTTCTGAAGTTATTCATACGATTCATTAACGTAACCAGGGTTCTGCCGGTATCCAAGACGTCAGGTGGAATTATACCACCCCCCACTCCAGCCCTCGCAGGTCTCTCTGCGGTGGGTTGCCTGGCTGGCAGTGCCGCAGCTATCGCGAGGACAGTTAAGAATGTGCGCAACTCCCAGAGGCAAACAGAGGAAGCAAGAAGACGCAGCCGCATGAATGGAAGGAGCAACCGTGGGGGAAGGGCTATACCTGACGTCCTACATGAAAGGACTAGGTCTTTTCATAAATAAAAAAAGCCTCTTAGTGATCCTACCGGAGAGAGCGCTTACAAACACGGATCTGTTTAAGTTTGTTAGAACAAAAAATCAGTATTACCAGATTCCACAGTGTATTACTGAAGACTGTATGGAAATCCAGAGAACGTGGAATTGTGAGTTTAGATGTTGCTGGGGGACCTGGAACCTACTGGGTGGCGTATGTTGACAAAAATACAGATTTCGTCTACTATTTCGACTCATTTGGTGACCTACAACTTCCAGAAGACTTACAATAATACTTCACCAGTAGAAGACATGAGTTCTACGATTTTCAACGCTATCAAGACTTTAATACTTATCTTTGTGGTCATCTATTCATCATTTTCCTCCTTATGTTTGCGAAGTATGATATATAAGTAGGTGCATTAAGCATCTACTCACCAGTCGAGATTCAGATCCAACGTTGTGTATTCTGACTTTAAAAGAACGACCATCGGTATTACATACCAATTAGTTCCCACCCACTGATTTAAGCACTGGAGAATGGAGTATTGCGGTAAAATGTAAATGTCGTCGGGTAGACCGTTCGCCGGGTGCAAGTCTTTCGATTTGACGCCACTTCGGCGACTTGCTCGTCGATGTAGATGAGATGATGATTATTAGGACAACACAACACCCAGTCCCTGGGCGAAGTTTTAAAACAGTGTGGAAAAGGGATTGAGCTACGTTCAAACATCAATACACTTAAATCCGGAATTAGGACGGTGAATGCAATGGTTGGCTTTAACCAGAAAGACACAATAGGACGACTACTGGGTTTCACAAAAGGACAGGTTTTGAGGAAGGATTCTAATAAATTTTACAGATCTTATCAGACGGTACAATCTACGTCGAATGCAAAATTGCACCAAACTCCTATGTCAACAAGAGACCGATTCATACAATTAACGGCCCGCCGGAGTGGCCGAGCGATTCTAGGCGCTTCAGTCTGGAACCGCGCGACCGCTACGTTCGCAGGTTCGAATCTTGCCTCGGGCATGGATGTGTGTGATGTCCTTAGGTTAGTTAGGTTTAAGTAGTTCTAAGTTCTAGGGGACTGATAACCTTAGCTGTTAAGTCCCATAGTGCTCAGAGCCATTTCAACCATACAATTTACGAAGTTTTCCTGTCAGCTGGATCGGAGTATAAGACTGTTGAGGCTCCCACCAACGCTATATTTTTCCAGTGACAGTTCAGACGTTAGACTATGTGGAAGTGCATATTGTGGACCACAATAACCAAGTTATGTTCGTGGTCGGCTTTCCGGGCGGGAAGGAGTGTCTGGTCCTCGGCACGAATCCGCCCGGCGGACTTGTGTCGAGGTCCGGTGAGCCGGCCAGTGTGTGGATGGTTTTTAGGCGGTTTTCCATCTGCCTCGGCAAATGCGGGCTGGTCCCCCTTATTCCGCCTCAGCTGCACTATGTCGGCGATTGCTGCGCAAACAAGTTCTCCACGTACGCATACACCACCATTACTCTACCACGCAAACATAGGGGTTACACTCGTCTGGTGTGAGACGTTCAGTGGGGGGGGGGGGGGGGGGGGTCCACTGGGGGCCGAACCGCACAATAACCCTGGGTTCAGTGTGGGGCGGCGGAGGGTTGAAGTGGACTGTCGTAGTCGTCGTGGGGTTGTGGACCACTGCGGCTGCGGCGGGGACGGAGCCTCTCCGTCGTTTCTAGGTGCCCGGTTAACATACAATACAATACAATACAATACAATATGTTCATAGTGAGGAAATCAGTGTACGATTACATCCAAGACAGGATGAGCGTAAGTTATATAACCAGCACACACAACCCAGAGCACTGCAGAAGTACATGGTAATAACACATGCGAGCTGCAAGTTTCTTAAATCACTATGCCTGAAACCCTGCCATGGCACTGCTCAGTAAAACAGCTTCAGCAGAATAATATGAGCAAATTATAAGCCAAGAATACTTCTTGCATAAACCTTATGCTTCAACCACACTTAACAAGAACGATGAAATTAGGATTGTCATTCAGCACCAAGACACTTTAACTCACCCATGCAAGAGTTTCATATATTTGGAAGGGATATTTAGGAAAAAGGATGGTTCTCCCTCAGTGGGATCGAAGTTTACATGTAACACTTAGGTAGCATTCCTGTTTCATGATATATGATATGAACTTCAAAGGGTTGAGATTGACTGTACACATAAAGTAGGTATATCGCCAACCCTTAAAACACGTGTCTCTGCATCATCCTCGTATTTGAATGGTTCAAAAAATGCAGGACGGTTCATAGACGAGTCAGTGAGTAGAACGCTTGACGAGTACGAGAGATTTACTGCATGTATACCTCTAAAACTGCTTTTGGGTACTTTGAAGCCATGTAGCGAATTATTATGAATGCAAAACAGGAACTTATTCTGGTATGGAGTGCAACAGATAACAAGTCACACATTAAAGAAACGCAAAGAGAACAAGATCATCATCAACAAAATAATATGGGGAATGTCTCACATCACTGTAGCAGATAAGGAGCATTTTAAGCTTTCAAAAGTTCTGAGTGCTGGTTCACATCTACCATTAAGTTCCCATTCATGGAAGCTTTTTGAATCCCCAATATTCATGATGGCAACCAGAAAAACGTGGGCTGTTAAAATGTCTGTTCAACTGGAAACACCCATATTCATCACTCCTGCATTTCAGACCGACAGAAGGAGGAAGATAGAAATGATTCCATTGCATTTGACAACTGCAGGTTAACTAATGCTAGAGTGTACTTGAATTCACAATTCTACCCATATTATAATTTACACCTGCAGTGGGATTAAAATGTACACAACCTAGCACTTGACATGTATGCAAGGTTCCATTCTTCTTACTACGGATGTGTTGAAGAGGAAGGATGTCTGCTCAGTCCACAGAAATTCTAGGAGTTGGCACCAGTCATCATAATAGACTGTTAAAAACAGAACGAGATAAGAACATCGGGACCAATAGGTGTACGAATTTGAAACTTCAGCAAATTTCCCAGAACGCACTGTGGAATATGCTCTAGGTCTACACGATGTGTGATTAACTACTGCACACTCTCTGGTGTTGTGCAGCGAGCTACATAAATGCAAAGGTGTTGTGGCATAACCAGAGCATTACACAACGATTCCTCAAACTTCATTGCAGACGTTTAAGCTTTCTCTGATGATGAGTGCAGATGGTCCATATTTAAGGATGTTGCATTCATAGTATTCACAGAAAATGCTGGTGTAATAGAGGCTTTCTCAGCAAGCATAGACCACCAAAGCCTTTCAAGGATTTGAGGTGTGTTAAACACGGAGGACTGGCTAACAAACATTTTCCATGGAATTCACTGGAACGGTCTTGGTATACCCAATAAAGAAATGCTGGCATCACTTCGATTATTCAGCTACACAGATATCATCATCTCTGTCAGGGCAAGGAGAAGATCACATGATGCATCGAATCTTCAAGTACGCAGCTATTCAAAACCTGCTGTTCTACGGATGCCCCACCTCCGTCAGCTCAAGAAGATTTGTCAAAATAGTGTTGTGTCTGCTTTCGAAAATGTCAAATTACTTGTAAGCTGGATGAAAATTAAATGAATTCTTATCTCACATTCAGTGTCCTTTTTTACCAATTTCACTGTGATACATGTATAGTAGTACAGTATACAGCTTTGTTCAGGTACTGTGTCTGTGATTTTCTTCAAGCACAATTGGTATAATTTTAGACATGTTTGCTTTATGTCTTTTGAAGCACACATGGTCACATGCCACCTGCTCCCATAACCCACTACGTGCAGCACGATAGGCAACCATTCTGTATATATTGTAGTTCTCTATCTTAAACTTCAGCTCCTTAATTACACTCATGTTCAGAACTAATGTCATATGTGTGTCTCCCTCACTGTTTACCTATACAATACAAGGGGGATTGACTTTTTTCAGTAAATAACAACAACAAAGACGTATGGTAATGAATTTCATTTATATAATTCTCAAAGATATATACGAGGGCTGTCCAGAAAGTAAGTTACGATCGGTCGCGAAACGGAAACCACAGTGAAAACCAGAAACATTTTATTTGCAACAGTTAGGTACACCTTCCACCTACTTCTCTACATAGTCGCCGCTCCAACTTCGAGTTTTGTCGTAGTGTTGTATCAACTTTCCAATATGCTCGTCATAGAAAGCAGCCGTCTGTGCTTTCGGCCAGGTCTGCAGCTCGTTGTCTGTCGAAAAATTTTGTCTTCATGACCAGCGGTTTTTGAGAGCAGAAATGAGACTCAGGGGGAGCCAGTTATGGACTGTATTGTGGATGATCAAACACTTCTCATCAGAAACGCAGCAGGAGCCTCTTCATTGCCCCTGCAACGTGCGGCCGAGAATTGGCATGAAGAAGGAACTGCTCGACAGTTGTGTTATGTGGGCTGCATGACACAGGCGAAATCTCTAACCGGGCCCTCGTGCTTGGCGGGAGACGCTATTCCCTACCCATTTTTTACGTGCTCACTGTTCACTCAAAACTGAAAAGAGCGTCGCGACACGATTGACGGGCATACTAGAGACACTGACCAACACATCTGTGCGAAGCTTTACCGGATTTTCCCAGCGGTTTCCATTTCGCGACCGATCGTAACTTACTTTCTGGACAGCCCTCGTAGATACAGTTTGGTTCTTCAGATACAATTTTATTCTTTTTTTTCACAACACTGATACAATTTGGTTCTGCAGGTACAATCTGATTGTTTTTCACAACACTGCTGCAATTTAATTCTCGAGATACAATTTGGTTCTTTTTCACAAAATTGATACAGTTCGTTTCTTCAGATAAAATTTGATTCTTCAGATACAATTTGGTTTCTTTTCGCATAACATTTTTCATTGCAGAGGTATCATTTTTATTTACAGACTATTAATAATACTGTGTGCCTTGGAAAGAAACACAGTCCACCCAACAGTGGCACTGTTTGAGCATTTACAATTTTCAGGGCGCACTAACACTGGCTGAAAATATCCACAATCTTTCGATTTGTATCACTGGTTGAAAATATTCACAATATTCTTCGGTGGACTGGTGTTAAATATATCTACACTAAAAACTAATCAGACTTGGATGACTAGCAGCAGACGAAACTTAAAAACTGTTCTATTTGCGTGAATACAGGGACTGTTTACACCTCTACACTTTTTTCTTTTTAACCTGGAAGGAACATTTATAAGTATGCATTCTATCAACATACATGGTGTGAATATACATTTACATGATTTTTGGTCTATTTATACTATCACAGCAGACATGGTGTGCTGAGAGGCACCCACATGCCTTGCTCATACTGTGGCATCAAGCAGTCAGGCCTGCAAGATGAGTGGTCTGCCAAGCGAGTGGACTCATTCTTATTTATCGAGTAACATGAACTCTAGTACTCACAATTAAGTTGCAAGTTATTCTCCTGTTTGACTATTACGCAACGGAAACGTACGTCTGACTATTAGTAATTTACACAACTCTGACTGTTACTACGCACTGGCAATACCACATTTTCTTTCTTATTTAACGGCTTTGATCAACACGTGGCCATCGCACTGAATATGAATGGCGCACACATTATAAAACCTGGGTATCATGACAACATACTATTCGAAGGAAAAGGCCACCAATCTTTTTCTTTTCACTATCTTATTTATTCTGATAAATTCTATAACTTACAACAATAACACATGAGATATTCCGCCCAGTGGGCATGGCTTTACATTAGTGATTCTCTGTCTTATGGTCTCGTAATTATTTAACGCTACAGTGCACTTTCTGGATGGGATAGTGGATCTTTTGCTATATCTCACACTTCGACTCTCACACCCGTCATCACGAAAATTTCCTCCAGACCGAGTGGTACAAAAAGGAACATGCGTAACCCACTGCCTCTGAAACTGTCTTGTTACTCTCCCATGCCAACCACACATACTTAAATTTCATGAAATACATCACACTGGCAACATACAATACAAAGAATAGTCACAACGTTATAATCTCATCACTTTCAGCTTTTCCACTTCAATTAGTATTTATCCCAGTTCCACACGACACTGCCCCACTTCGTAACTTTTCTTTCCTACTATGAACTCTGGAGGACATAAGCACGTCTTCCTGTGCAAAGCAAGCCAAGTGGCGTTGCTGGATAGACGGCTGACTCACCTTGCTTCTCTCTCAGAGTATTATAGTTTGAATCAAGCGTCACACGGAAACATAACACGCAAAGTAATATCAAGAACATATTCATCACACACGCGAGTCCTCAACTGATACCATGGACGAGTACTTCTCTTTATCCTTTGTCTCATACACAGATTGAGACTCACACAGTACTCACCACGTGTAAGTACTCGTCTCTAATTTCAAGTCCTGCACACGCCATTTCTTAAATATTTCCAACTTATAGTACACACGCTAGTAATTCAGCTTAACTTAAGCACTCGGAAGTATTTCAACTTATTGCTACACGTGGTTTCATTGTGACCGTTGGTCACTTCTGAAGATTACTACGACTCCCTTAATATTACCTGCCTGACATTTAATTCTCCCCAAAAAAGTTCCTGAAATAGAGAAATTATTATTCCAAACTACTCTTAAGTATTTCACATGCATATCATGTGTCCACTCTTTTGTCTTTACGGAGCACATCTAAGACAGGTCTTACCAACACTAGATCCAGCGGCAGAGTGCTGAAAAATATGGCCGTTCTTCAGGTCAGCTCGCACCTCTGTCGAGGTGGGGGAGCACCTTGCTACCGTATTGGTCAGCCACATTTCAGGCGTTCAAAGTTCCGGTAAATTTCATCTCTGTGGTTCCACCAAATGTGACCAAAGGACCATCTCAAAGATGATCATATATTCACATTCACTATCTACAGTTAGCAGACGACCATACATTCATTCATTTCACAGATCTCACCAAATTGGATGTAGGGATTTATTTTGTGGGCGTGCACATGTGATCAGTTAAATAAATAAATTGTCATTCTTTCCTACACTGGTATCCGGCTTCAGTGTATTAATTGAAATTGAGTTATTATCAGAATAAATATGTTGCTCTGACAAGAATAACGAAGAATGTTGTACCTATTTTCAATGTCGGGCAGTACTGTACCCTTTCAGTGCATATATTTGCAACCACATAAACATTTAGGTACATATGGTGTGCATATATTTTAAAAGATTTTTGGTCTATTTGCACTATCACTGCACATGTAATGTGCATATATTTATAAATGCACATAGTGCACAACTATGTCACCACACATGATATACGTATATATTAACATTAAAAAATATTTACACTAGGATGAATGTCCGCCCCTGGTAGCTGCGTGGTCAGCGCGATGGAATGTCATACCTAACCCCCTGGTTCGATATCCGGCTGGGTCGGGGATTTTCTCCACTCAGGGACTGGGTGTTGTATTGTCCTTATCATCATCATTTCGTCCCCATCGACACGAAAGTCGCCGAAGTGGCGTCAACTAGAAAGACTTGCACCAGGCGAACGGTCTACCCGACGGGAGGACTAGCCACACGGCATTTCCATTTTACTACGATAAATGGGTCATACAATTCCACATACATACACTACTCACAACCAGTATATACACACACTCTCACTCTCTCTCATTCATACCACACTCATCAAGTGAACAGTGTGAATACGGTCGAGTTTCAATCCTATTCTCTCAAATAACCAGTTTATCGTCGTGAGGCGACAGACTGATTTTAGATTGCAGCACAGTGTACATCTCATGCCCTCGTGACTGAATTCTAGTTTACACACCATATTTTGCAGCTGCAGTGGAGCACCGAGAACACCGTCACACAGACACTGCAAGTAATCTTCAATTGTGAGGGCTTTTGATGCCACCGAATCACACCCTTTGTCAGCCTCTGTGCAGCACCGCCCAATGTGTGAAGTACGTACATTTTCAATGTAAGACCCACAAACTCCACAATCAGCAACCCATTCGGCTTGTCTTTCATAAGGCTGATAACCATCTCGTTAGGCGGAACCATGCTGTAAGGATTATTGGCCTTTCAGGAAGACATGTCAAATGCATTGGCATGACACCTAATTACTTCAGATGGATTGCAGCCCTTCTCTCAATACATGAAGCTATCTGTGTCCATATAAATTTTGGATCAGAAAAATGAATTTTTGTAAATCATAGCGGAATCCGTGCATGTGAAGTTTGGACAGGTCTAATGTGCTAATTTCCACATATACAGCTTTCATAAACTCTACTGCAATATTCACCAACTCCACAGCAACAAATTTCTTGTCGAAGATAGTGACCCATTTAAAATTTGGCCTGGTAATAAATTTCCTTACGCTCCGATACCCATCCCATTGTGTTCTAATCAGAATTACGCAGTGTTTCTCAAATTTTCCATTGCTTTGCCGAAAATCACGTTATTCATTAATTTAAAAAATCTTCCTCGAAGTCATCTTTGCAGAAGCCCTCTTCTCGCTATTCAAACCAATATCCTCATTTAAATTCCGAAATCCGGTCTTCGCCGAGGATGTAGAGCATATATTATTACCGCCAGCTTTCAAATCGCGCAATAATCACCATTCAAAGATATGGGAAATTAGAGCTCGTACTGAGGCGTTCAGACAGTCGTTTTACCCTCGTGCGATCCGCGAGTGGAACAGACGGGGGCAAATATGACTTTGCCGCGAATCGTGCCCTCCGCCACACACTGTTTGGTGGCTAGCGGAGTGTATATGTAGATGTATGTAGATGTAGAACCAGGGCGACTGCTGTGGATGAGATAGTAAGGGTGATTCTAACCAGCTCCATCTCTAAGCTTAAACACTGCTGGAGGTTTCTGTATTGCATGACATATCTCTGCTTATCTCCAGCATTACCATCAGTTTGGGGAATGTGCCTCCTTATGGAACTAGTTGCTCTGGATGTAGCAGCATATTGCTTTGTGCAGGATGTAGATTGACAGGATATTTCGGATCTGCCTCCACAACATACCCTGCATCAGAACCAGTCGCCACACTATGGGTATTTTCACCTAATCCCTTGCATTCATCTTCACACAGCAACCCATTTACCTCGTCTTTCCTAAGGCAAATAACTTTCTTGGTCCATGGAACAGTACCATAAAGATTATCCGCCGTGTACGGCCACATAAGTTACATCCAAATACATGATGGAGCTCAAATCAAGGGATGCGTTGAACCTCTCACACATTTGTGGATTATTTTCCTTGGTGTGCCTGTGGACACTTTGGCAAAGTTCCCCATGGATTCCACACTCAAATAAAAGAGGCTGTCAACAATGGTGAATAGTTCGATGTTGACTTTCGTTTTCTAAAAAAAAATGTTCAAATGTGTGTGAAATCTTATGGGACTTAACTGCTAAGGTCATCAGTCCCTAGGCCGGCCGAAGTGGCCGTGCGGTTAAAGGCGCTGCAGTCTGGCACCGCAAGACCGCTACGGTCGCAGGTTCGAATCCTGCCTTGGGCATGGATGTTTGTGATGTCCTTAGGTTAGTTAGGTTTAACTAGTTCTAAGTTCTAGGGGACTAATGACCTCAGCAGTTGAGTCCCATAGTGCTCAGAGCCATTTGAACCATTTTTTTTCATCAGTCCCTAAGCTTACACACTACGTAACCTAAATTATCCTAAGGACAAACACACACACCCATGCCCAAGGGAGGACTCGAACCTCCGCCGGGACCAGCCGCACAGTCCATGACTGCAGCGCCTTAGACGTCTCGACTAATCCCGCGCAGTTCGTTTTCTAGAGTGTAGCATCCAAAGACAACCCAGATGCTGTGTAATAAAAGGCAGGGTCCCTAGCACATGTATATCTGCGTCCAAGTAAAGTTTCGCATACTCCTAAAGTGGAGATATTGAACTCCTGCCAAACATTCACGGCATGCTCGTACTCTGCATCGATTATGACATCGCCTGTGAGGTTACTGGTAAATACAGCTATGTTGGGTGGACAGGTTTTGTTGAGTTTTCCCATACAATTCTCGTACGGGAAAAGTCCCTTCCCTGTCACAACTTGAAACTTTGTGTCATCGGAATACGCACCTCAGGTGATACGAATACCCTCCTGAGGCAGAGTTACAACAAGTTTCTCGAGTGGTGCCTGCATAAAGCGAGTCAAGGAAGTGGAGCGCAGTCCTTGATGTCATTCCGTTGGAGAATGCAATATATTTCTCAACTCTCTCAGGTAGGACAATGATCTGGTTCTTCCAAATATCGAAATCAGCCAAATGCTCAATGATAAACTGAGCATCATATCCGCTCAAATTGTGGAAAAAGATGGGTGTGTGTCGTGATAATTTATACTTCAGGTTGCATGTGTTACAGGCAGCACCACAGCATTTTCCTGTTGAATGACAATGGTCCCTATGAGGAGCATCTGCTTTCCAGTCTAACGGATCCCCACAGATGTGATAGTAAACCGGCTTCCTGTACAAATCATCATTCTGCTTTGACTTGGTCACGAAAATGGTGGTGCTTATCAATCTCTCACAATAGTCTTTCGAGCTCATTGAGCAACCAAATCACAGGACTATTCCCGACATATGATTTGTGATGGCTAAGACTCAAATCATATGAACATACAGCCTGGTATGCTGCCTCATATGGTATGTGTTTTTCTCTGAAGGAGGTATGTGGGGCTGTAGGGTCACCTTCACAGCATGTCACAGGAGCAAGGAGGTACTCAAAGTCAGCATACACCACAAATGGGCAACGGTCCTGATGGCGGCTACTCTTAAACTTTAAGATTTTGTTTTCCTAAGTGGGCATGTACCAGTTTCCTGATAGTGCAATCCACAAGATGTTCTGCTGGTAATCTGCTTGTGGAAAAGGCTACACCTGTAGCAAATATACTTTATGTACGTGTGTTTACTCAGTTGTACGAAATGAATTGGGACATATCTTTGATCCATATGTAGTGATAATTATTATCTCCATCAGAGAATAACAGGATTTTTACATGAAGCTTAAGCTGACGGGCAAATTCAGGAAAATGATGGAGTCTGACAATTTTGTTTGTAAGTTTACCATCTATATCTGGATTGTTCTCCTTCAGGCCATAAACATAAGCTGATATCCCAGTATTCTGGGCCTCAAAGTAAGGAATGTTCTGGATCATAATGGACAGCTCAATATCTTGAAATTTATTAAACTTCCGAATTTTTGTCACAAGCCAGGACTGACCATGCAAAACAATGATGGGGGATGGAAGGTGAGGTGGAGGTGGAAGGGAGGGCCCGCCATATTGAATAAATTATAAGTGGTGCAATATTACCCTTGTCCCAAGACTACCGTTTTTTTAATTTCCAGTTTTAAATATCATTCTTTTAATTATAAAGTGTGAAACCAGATGTTGCTTCTTCAGTACTTGTTTTCTTTTCTGGAAACGAAACCTAAACGAACCTGATCTTTGTTCAGTGTTTCAATTTTTCTTTCTATTATTCTTTTTTTCATTTTGGCAGCTTTTACACTTCATTTTCCCTAGAACGTTTGATTATTAGGCATGACGTATCACTTTTCCATCTTTTTCTCACTTTCTTCATGGGTGTGCCCCATAAGTTCTATTTTGCTCCTCATGTTAATATTATTCCTAAGCAACTTTTACTGATGTCTTCCTGTTCCCATCCCCTCTCGGATGTAAGAGGACCATGTATCAATTTCAATTCCTCATACTCTGTTATTTTATCTTCCTTTCCTTCCAGTATTCCTGCATACTTTCATTGTATTGTTTTTTTGCTCTGCACTGCATTTTCTTTTCCTTTCAGTCATGGAATATTCGCATCTGTATCAATTTTATTCTATAACTGTCCCTGTATGTTGTTTCTTCTTCTGTTATGTTGTTTATTTCTAAATATTTTTTGATCTCTTCTATCTCTGTGAAACAATCCGTTTGAAGTTAACTTCGACTTTCTTCAAAAAAGTATAAAAAACCCAAGACTTGGATGTTTCCAAATCCAACGTTAGGTGAAAGCCAGTTGGACTATGTGTCTTCCTATTTCGTTCATAACATTCTTACATTTTCATCCTTCATAGATAAGAGGGAGTATTTGCATGACATTTGCGCCTCTGCTTTTCTCTGACATAGGTACCCCATCCCGCCTTATGTCTTTTTTATTGGATTCATCTAACCTACCTCTGTTTTACGTGCTGCGACATAATGGCATCCAGAGAAAAATTTATGTGCTTATTCCACTTAAGGATCACAATATTTTGATACCGGCATATTAATTTCGGGCAGTAATGACCATCTTCAGACTTACAAAACACAGAAGTATCTTCTCATATAAGGTACACAAAATTTACAAAACTTGGCATCAGAAATCACTTTAAGCTTAAAAGCGTAGACACAGTCAGGTGAAAAATCTATCACCTTTCAATACGGTACAAAAATTTCTTTTTTAGTGCAAGCGGTGTCGTTCTTTTGTGTCGAGTAGTGTCCGAAAGCACATTGCAGTAACATCACTGACGTGTTTCCTGCCAGAATGAGCCGAAGGAGAGAAATGAGTACGAATCCGGAGGCTCAGGAGGTCGGTAAATCCGACGCTGAGATGGTATAGAAGTTTTATGTGGTCAGGGTACAGTGCCAGTGATGCTGCCGTGACGTAGTAGCATCACGCGAGCTGGAGGGTTTCACACATTACTATTGTGGTCTCCCGAACTCTAAAGCGTTCTGTACCAACTAAACACCGGTGTTGTTTTCAACTAGTACAGATGACTTCTGCTGCAGCTGACTGTTGTCTGGAAGATACGTAGAGATGTTTTAGGACCCAGAAGATCCTCTTGCTGTCCAAAAGATTCAGATCATTACAAGGAACGTGTGACTTTCTAAATTTAGAGCAACTAACGCTGTTATTGACCTGTGAGACTGTGGGAACTAATTTTAATAGAGTGATGAACTACATTACTACACTCAGGTGCGTGTGCTTATTACTGGCGAATCCCTGCGAATGATATTTATACCAGTGTGATACGGCGCCAGCGATTTCTGTATACCAGGTGGTATACACGGTTGAGATAATAGTAGGTTCAAATGGCTCTGAGCACTATGGGACTTAACTTCTGAGGCCATCAGTCTCCTAGAACTTAGAACTACTTAAACCTAACTAACCTAAGGACATCACATACACCCATGCCCGAGGCAGGATTCGAACCTGCGACCGTAGCGGTCGCGCGGTTCCGGACTGAAGCGCCTAGAACCGCTCGGCCACCCCGGCCGGCGATAATAGTAGGCTTTGCACCGTTCCATCACGTGGCATGGCTTTGGAATTGGGTAATTCCGGTATCTGGATTTGCAGTAATGGATTACTAAAGGCCTTCTTTAACCGAGTCGAATACCTTCGACTCGGATTGGGTTAGGTTAGGGTTAGGTTAGTGGTGTTTAACGTCCCGTCGACAACGAGGTCATTAGAGGCGGAGCGTAAGCTCGGGTTAGGGAAGGAAATCGGCCGTGCCCTTTCAAAGGAACCATCCCGGCATTTGCCTGAAACGATTTAGGGAAATTACGGAAAACCTAAATCAGGATGGCCGGAGACGGGATTGAACCGTCGTCCTCCCGAATGCGAGTCCAGTGTGCTAACCACTGCGCCACCGCGCTCGGTCGGATTAGGTGTCAGTTGAGTAGTAGATCAGTTTGGCCAACCTACAACGATCAGTACACACCGATATGATAAAAGCCATGGGATAGCAATATGCACGTACATAAACAGATGGCGGTCTTATCCCGTACACACGTTATAAAAGGGCAGTGCACTGGCGGAGCTATCATGTGTACTCAGGTTTCCGACGGAACGCTAGTTGTAGCTAGACGCATGGGACATTCTGTTTGGAAATCGTTACGAAATTCGGTATTCCGAGACCTACAGTGGCAAGAGTGTGCCGAGAACCCCAAATTCCAGGCATTACCTCTCACCACGGACAACGCTTTAGCCGACGGCATTAACTTAACGACCGATAGCAGCGGCGTTTGTGTAGGATTGTCAGTGCTAACAGGCAAGCAACACTGCGTGAAATAACCGCAGAAATCAATGTGGAACATACGAGGAACGTATCCATTACGAAAGTGCAGTGAAATTTTAGTGTTATGGGCTATGGCAGCAGATGACCGACGCGAGTGACTGCTAATAGTGCAACATCACCTGCAGCGCCACTCCTGGGCTCTTGACCATATCGGTTGGACTTAGACGGCTGGAAAACCGTGGCATGATCAGATCAGTCCCGATTTCAGTTGTTAAGAGCTGATGGTAGGATTCGAGTGTGGCGCAGACGCCTCGAAGCCATGGGCCCAGGTTGTCAACAAAGCACTCTGCAAGCTGGTGGTGGGTCCACAGTGGTGTGGGCTGTATTCATAGAATAGAGTGGGTTCTCTGGGCAACTGAACCGATCATTGACTGGAAATTGTCATTTTCGGTTACTTAGACGCCATTTGGAGCCATTCATGAATAGAATTGTTATGGATGACAATGCACCATGTCACATGGCCACAATTGTTCGCGACTAGTTTGAAGAACATTCTGGACAATTCGAGCGTATGATCTGGCTATCCAAATCGCCCGACATGAATCCCATAGAACATTTATGGGATATAATCGAGAGGTATTCGAACGCAAAATCCTGCACCGGCAACACTTCCGCAGCTGTGGACGGCTGTAAAGGCAGCATGGCTCAATATTACTGCAGGGAACTTCCAATGACTTGTAGAACACATGCCACGTCGAACTGCTGCACTACGCCGGCCAAAATATGGCCCGACACGATTTTTTTTATGTACCTATCCCATGATTTTTGTCACCTCATTGTAGTTCGGGAAGAATGGAAACAAGACATGTATTTAATGTATAAAAACTCTGGGGAACAACTTTTCTTGTAATAGCAGCAAGAAAAGGTGCTACAAGCTGTTACTTACACTGCCAGATGCCCTCGTAACGGATAGTAATAAATGTTTTGACACATTTGATCATACGGTGTGACATACATCATGGCTGTAGTCAGAAGGTGTATCGCAGCGTTACAGACTGCTGGTGTTTAATAACTGGTCATGTATTTTGATTCTGTTCTAGCATCACTGCACATGTACAGTTTTGTATGCATCGCTTGTTTGATCTAAATGTGATATTCCTCCAGGGCAGGTAACAGAACGGTGAATTTGCTCGCAGCCCATCATGCAACGGTGAAATTATTAGTGTATAAATTATGTAAATATATACGATTATTAACAGGTTTATTAACCTGTGTGAGAATGCACTGGTGGTGTAGTTACAACTCATGAGAAAGTAAATCGCATTCTCTTGTAAAGCCATGCTTCACTTTCTCACTACCAAAGCAAAGAGTAAATTCCCTCCGATCAACAATTTTAATTTTGCCTTTTCTTTAACGGTATCTACTTCTTCTAATTGTTTCGATATCAATTTGTCTCAAGATTGTGAGTTAGTACGAAAATATTAGTCATTATTTTAAAAATTAAACTCATACAGCATTCTCAATGAGCATTCTTTAAAGAGGAACTTAAAAGAACAAATCGATTTTTTTCTTGATTGTGGCACATTAGCATATCTTCTTTGCATACCTTCAAGACTCTGATGAGCTTGTATTGTGAGTCGTGTTGTGTTTCCGTCGCCATTGACAGTGGCAGAAAAGACTGAATATGGGACATGTTTTCGGCACACAGTTTGTTCCAGTAGACAAGAGCCAGCGGCTGTGCTGCCTGGGGGCCCCCATTCAACGGACGGGTCACTGTCAGCAGAATATAGGGCGCCTACTTCACACTTCACACATTTGGAGCATACTCAAGTGTTCATGGAATTTATGCTGCAGATCCACCTCCCCATGACAAAAAAATTAGGACGATGAAAATTGCCCTGTCACGAGAATTCGAAGCAGTTGCCACTAGTCCGAACACAGCCACGTCAGCGAAATTTGTCACACAGGCGGGTAAATTATTCTTAACAGCCATGTCCTATATGGTGTTGCAAGTATCTCAAAAATGTAAACACACGTCCTCAACATACCAGAACGTATTGTAGATCATACAACAAGAAGAAGCTTACCCTTAATTTTTGAGATCATCTGGGGCCTTCCGGTCAAAACTATGGCTCAGTGATTCTGTTTACTCATCAGTAGTTCAAACGTTCGATATTTCATCATCGTAGAGGACAAGCTGCAAACTTCTGTACATTTACATCACTTCAGTGCATTTCACAGCTATGTGCCAACTGTCCGAGGCAGCACAAACAGCCATTTTGGGATACGCTGTCCTTCACTTGAACACACTTCGAAAAAAATTACAAAACTATTCTCGACGTGTAAAACCAAACTTTCTCAGGCGATGTGGTTGCACTGAGATTTTGATTTTAACCAGTTTTTTGCACTAGAAACTGAAATTAAAATTTTGACCTTGTTTGGCTGCGTTCATTTAAGCTATTGTTATTCTTCTGTTGCCAAAACTACATGAAATACTACAAAAAGAAAATCATGAACTAAAAATTAACACGGTTGAAAGTTTTCCACATCGAACTCGCTGGAGGCAGTTACCAATTATTACAGAAAATAATATTTTATGTAATTCTTATTTATGTAGTTTTATCTCATTGTATACTAGGCGACTACCCGGCACTGCCCAGGTAAGTATTTATCCTAGTATTCTATTAGTTCATCTCCTCCTTCCTCCTCAATCTGCTCCTCCCTCCCTCTTTGTCCTCTCCTCCTCCTCCCTTCTCTCTGTCCACCTCCTCCACCCCACACCCTCTCTCCATCTCGACCTGTCCCACTTTTTGTCCATCTGTTGTTCCCCTATCTCTCTGTCCATCTGCTCTACCCCTCTCTCTCTCTGTCCATGTACTCTCTCGCTATTTCTGTCCATCTGCTCATCTCCCTCTGTCTATCCACCAGCTCCTCCTTCATCTGTCTATCTACTCCTTCCCCCTCTGTCCATATCCTCTTTCCTCCTCCATCTCCTCCTCACACCCTCTAAGACTATCTCCTCCTCCCCGTCTCGGTCCATCTTCTCCTCTTCCCTCTCTCTGTCCATTTCCTTCTCCCCTCTCTCTCTCCATCTCTTCTTCCCCCTAAGTCCATCTCGTCATCTTTTCTTTCTCTGTCCACCTCCTCATCCGTCCTTCTTTCCCCACGTCATGCCGCCCACGCCAATAGGAGGTTGCGCTTCTTACCTCCGCATTATTTCTTTCCAGATAGTAAGTAATTCTATATGCGTACCAAGTTTGGTTGAAATCGAGCCAGTGTTTTACAGGGAGCTTTTTATCCATGGCCATGCCCACATACGCACATCTCGCATGTATTTAAGATATGTCACACGTATTTGTACACGTACTTCGCCTTTATCTCTAGCGAATTTTGCTCTGGAGCATCGTTTCCACACAGCTCAATGTTTATAACGTCATGTCTCCTGAGCTATCTGCCGTATGATGACATAATTTTGCAGGTACGCCTAGTGGTATCCGTGAATACTGTGTACGAAATGTATTGCGATTAGAGGTAGTGATAAATAAGTAATAAATTAAAACGTCATGGATGATGCGGCAGCTTTTCACACATCTTAGTGTTCATGACATTTCGTGAACTATGTGTTGTGTTGTTTGTTGTTGTGATCTTCAGTCCAAAGACTGGTCTGATGAAGCTCTCAATGCTACTCTATCCTGTGCAAGCCTCTTCATCTCCGAGTAGCTACTGCAACCTACATCCTTCTGAATCTGCTTACTGTATTCATCTCTTGGTCTCCTCTAAGGTTTTTACCCTCTCCACGCTGCCCTGCAATACTAAATTGGTGACCCCTTAATACTCCAGAATGTATGCTACCAACTGATCCCTTCTTCTAGTCATGTTCTAACACAAATTTCTCTTCTCCCCAATTCTATTCAGTACTTCCTCATTAGTTACGTGATCTACCCATCTCATCTTCAGCATTCTTCTGTAGCACCACATTTCAAATGCTTCTATTCTCTTCTTGTCTAAACTGTTTATAGTCCATGTTTCAGTTCCATACAAATACTTTCAGAAAGGTCTTCGTGACACTTAAATCTATACTTGATGTTAACATATTTCTCTTCTTCAGAAACGCTTATCTTCTCATTGCCAGTCTGCATTTTAAATCCTCCCTACTTCGACCATCATCCGTTATTTTTCTTCCCAAGTAGCAAAACCCATCTACTGCTTTAAGTGTCTCATTTCCTAATCTAGTTCCTTCAGCATCACCTGATTTAATTCGACTGCACTCCATTATCCTCATTTTGCTTATGTTGATGTTCATTTTATATCTTCCTTTAAAGACACTGTCTATTCCGTTCAACTGCTCTTACACCAATAAATATTTGCAAGTGCATTCAGCATACGTAAATACTATTTGTAAAATGTGTTGCAACAATCATTAGTAAAGAAGAAATAAATTAAGAGGTTATGCCTCAAGCGGAAGTTTTACTGCATGAACAACGAAAATATTGTAAGCGATAGCCTTTATTTATGCCATCATCAAAGTCTCGTAAAGTTTGAAATTATGTGTGAAATTGGTTGCAAGTCACAAAATGCTCTCATTCTCAAATACTGGATGATATAGTCTATTTGCGCGTGGTGAACTTCGCTTCTTTTCATCCCCATCCCCACCCCTTTGAGAGATAGATTGTTTTTACTCCACAGTGGTTCTTTCCAGACAGTAAGTGAAATGTGTACCAAGTTTGGTCGAAATCGAGTCGGTGGTTTAGATGTGAAACATAAATATATACATACGTACATACATATACTTTTACACTGAAGCCCAAAATAGACGTGTTAGATCGGTTACTGCTTCTACAATGACAGGTTGGCAAGTTTTGAGTGAGTTTGAACTAAATGTTATAGTCGGCGCACGAGCGATGAGACACAGCACCTCCGAGGTAATGATGAAGTGGGGATTTTCCCGTACGAGCATTTCACGAGTGTACCGTGAATATCACGAATCAGGTAAAACATCAAATCAAACATCCTGCAAGAACGGAACCAACGACGACTGAAGACAATCATTCAACGCGACAGTAGTTCAACCCTTCCGCAAATTGCTGCAGATTTCAATGCTAGGCCATCAACAAGTGTCATCGTGCGACATTCAACGAAACATCATTCATACGGGCTTTCGGAGCCGAAGGCCTAGTCGGGTACCCTTGATGATCTCACGACACAAAGCTTTACGCCTCGCCTGGGCCGTCAACACCTACGTTGAGGGCTGGAAACATGTTGCCTGATCAGACGAGTCTCGTTTCAAATTGTATCGAGCGGATGGATATGTACGGGTATGGAGACAAGCTCATGAATTCATGGCCCCGCATGTCAGCAGGGGACTGTTCAAGCTGGTGGAGACTCTGTAAGAGTGTGGGTTCAAAATGGTTCAAATGGCTCTGAGCACTATGGGACTCAACATCTGAGGTCATCAGTCCCCTAGAACTTAGAACTACTTAAACCTAACTAACCTAAGGACAACACACACATCCATGCCCGAGGCAGGATTCGAACCTGCGACCGTAGCAGTCGCGCGGCTCCGGACTGAAGCGCCTAGAACCGCTTGGCCACCGCGGCCGGCTAAGGGTGTGGGGCGTGTGCAGTTGGAGTGATATGGGACCCATGATACGCCTAGGTACGACTCTGCAGGTGACACGTACGTATGCGTCCTGTCTGATCTCCTGCACCCACTCATGTCCATTGTGCATTCCGACGGACTTGGGCAATTCCAGCAGACAATGCGACACCCTACACGTCAAGAATTGCTACAGTGTGGCTCTAGGAATACTCTTCTGAGTTTAAACACTTCCGCTGGTCACCAAACTCCCAGGGCATGAACATTATTGAGCGTATCTGGAGTGCCTTGCAACGTGCTGTTCAGAAGAGATCTCCACCCCTTCGTGCTCTTACGGATTTGTAGACACCCGTGCAGGATTCATGGTGTCAGTTTCCTCTAACACTACTTCGGACGTTAGTCGAGTCCATGGGCGTCGTGCCAAAGAAATCGGTAAACCTGCCTAATATTATGTAGGGCTCCGCTAGCACGTAGAAGTGTCGCAGCACGGGAGCTAACGTGCGGATCAGCTGCAACAGCAGCAAAAACATTTCCCCCTCTTCTGTCGTCACGTATTTCCTTCTGTTACGTTGTCTGGGTGTTACACTACCACTTTCAAGTATTTGGTTGAAGAGACTGATAAATAATTGCCGAGATGGTTGACCTCTATTGGGATACCTTGCCGCATACACCGTACAAGAACGAACTGAATTCTTCCTGCACTCTCCATACACCGTGAGCATATCGGTTTTTTCTTCATCGGTAAATCCTATCGTCCACTCACGTCCTACTGCTTTGACTGTTACACACTGACTAACTATCAAGTCACAATGCATCTAAGATTAGATTAATACTTGTTACATATATACTCATGCTCATAAATTAAGGCTAATGCTGATACATGGTGAAACAACGCTCTGGTGGGCGGTTTGTGGGTTTAAATCACCCCTGGGTATGACCATGCGGTGCATTTGAGCTGCGGTCGTCGCACGGTGGCACTGGCAGGAGTCCACATACGCAGAGGTGTGTTGGTGCATGTCAGAGTACGGTGCAGCAAATAAGTGTGCAAACGTTTTCAGACGTGCTAATGGTGACTGTGTGTTGGAAATGGCTCAAAGAACACATATTGATGACGTTATGAGGGTAGACTACTAGGGCGACTGGAGGCTGGTCAAACACAGCAGGTCGTTGCACGGGCCCTCCGTGTGCCACAAAGTGTGATCTCAAGATTATGGCAACGATTCCAGCAGACAGGAAACGTGTCCAGGCGCTACAGTACGGGACGTACACAGTGTACAACACCACAAGAAGACCGATATCTCACTATCAGTGCCCGCAGACGACCCTGGAGTACTGAAGGTAGCCTTGCTCGGGACCTTACCACAGCCACTGGACCAGTTGTCTCCAGACACACAGTCTACAGACGACTGAACAGATATGATTTATTCGCCCGGAGACCTGCAAGGTGCATTCCACTGACCCCTGGTCACTGGAAAGCCCGTATAGCCTGGTGTCAAGAACACAGTACATGGTCATTGGAACAGTGGTCCCAGGTTTTGTTCACGGACGCTTCCAGGTATAGTCTGAACTGTTATTCTCGCCGGGTTTTCATCTGGCGTGAACCAGGAATCAGATACCAGCCCCTTAATGTCCTTGAAAGGGACCTGTGTGGAGGTCGTGGTTTGATGGTGTGGGGTGGGATTATGATTGGTGCACGTACACCCCTGCATGTCTTTGCCAGAGGAACTGTAACAGGTCAGGTGTATCGGGACGTCATTTTGTACCAGTATGTCCGACTTTTCAGGGGTGCAGTGGGTCCCACCTTCCTCCTGATGGATGATAACGCACGGCCCCACCGAGCTGCCATCATGATGGCGCTACAGTACGGGACGTACACAGTGTACAACACCACAAGAAGACCGATATCTCGCCCCCAGTGCCCGCAGACGGCCACGGAGTACTGAAGGTAGCCTTGCTCGGGACCTTACCACAGCTTGAAAAGGAAGATATCAGGCGAATGGAGTGTCCTGCCTGTTCTCCAGACCTAAACCTCATCGAGCACGTCTGGGAGCTCTCGGTCGACGTATCGCTGCACGTCTTCAAACCCCTATGATACTTCAGGAGCTCCGACAAGCACTGGTGCAAGAATGGGAGGATATACCCCAGCAGCTACTCGACCCCTGATCCCGAGTATGCCAACCCGTTGTGCGGTCTGTGTACGTGTGCATGGTGATCATATCCCATATTGATGTCGGGGTACATGCGCAGGAAACAGTGGCGTTTTGTAACACATGTGTTTCGGGACGGTTTTCTCAACTTATCACCAACACCACGGACTTATAGATCTGTTTCGTGTGTATTCCCTGTCTGCCTATGCTATTAGCGCCAGTTTTGTGTAGTACCACATTGTGTGGCACCACATTCTGCAATTATCCTTCATTTATGAGCATGAGTGTATGATGAGTACGACACTTAGTAATGACTTGGAATGTGTCTTTTTAACAAAACGTTTCTTTGATGTCATAATTCAGGCTTTTTCAAAAATGTTCAAATGTGTGTGAAATCTTATGGGACTTAACGGCTAAGGTCATCTGTCCCTAAGCTTACACACTACTTAACCTAAATTATCCTAAGGACGAACACACACACCCATGCCCGAGGGAGGACTCGAACTTCCGCCGGGACCATCCGCACAGTCCATGACTGCAGCGCCTAAGACCGCTCGGCTAATCCCGCGCGGCCAGGCTTTTTTCTTTTTTTCTAAGATTACTAATCTTTATCTAAAAATTCATCTGTTGAGCGGAAGCAGCTATCATTCAAAAATTCTTTTAATTTGTTTTTAAATGTTGGTTAGGCATATGTCAGTATTTCATGCTGTTTGGTAAGTGACCTAAGAGTTTTGTAGCAGCATAATTCACCTTTTTCCGTGCCAAAATTATATTTAACGCAAAGTAGTGAAGATCAGCCTTTCTCCTAATGTTGTAGCTATGTACATTGCTTTTGCTTCTGAACTGGGTGGGTTATTAATAACAAATTTCATAAGTGCATATTAATATATTCAGAAGCTACTGTAGATTTCCCTAGTTTCTTAAATAAATGTCTGCAAGATGATCTTGGCTAGGCTCCAGCTATTACTGTGATAACACTCTGTTGTGCAATGGATACTTTTTTCCTTAATGATGAACTACCCCAAAATATGATGCCATACGAAAGCAGTGAATGAAAATAGGCATAGAAAGCTAATTTACTTATATGTCTATCGCCAAAATTTGCAATGACCCTAACAGCATAAGTAGCTGAGCTCAAACATTTCAGCAGATAATCAATCCAATCTTTCATAAATGCACACACCCAAAAATTTGGAATATTCTGCCATAGCTACAGATTTCTGTTCAAACTCCGTGTTTATTAATAGTGTTGTGCCACTTATTATACAGAACTGTATACACTGTGTTTCATGAAAATTTAATGTGAGACCATTTGCAGAGAGTCACTTAATAATTTTCTGAAAGACATTATTTACAATTTCCTCAGTTAATACTTCTTTGTTGGGTGCGATTACCGTATTTGAATTATCACCAAGAAGAACTAGCTTCGTATCTCCGTATGTTCCATGACGATTCAACCACCAACCTTGACTTACAGAAATTGGCCGGAGCTCGTCTACACATATATTCGGCAAGCACTGTACAGTAGATGGTGGAGTGGTACTTCCTGCTAATATTATCTATTTTCTGTTCTATTCCATTCGAGTACTGGGCGCGCGAAAGTAACCATATGCCCCTGTGGGCGCCCTCGTTACTCTTAGTCTTTTTCCGGTGGCCCCTAAGCGATATTTACGGTGGTGGGCTCAGAAAGCTTTAGGTCCGATGACTGGGGGGAGCCTGCCTGGAGGATGCTGTAACATAGCGGGTGAGGGACAAATGCAGATGTATCAGGCGCCCCATTAATCTCACCTCAGAATGTCTTATCATCTTTGTGAACAGTGCCCTAATAGCCAGCGGAATGTATCGTTGTACACGGTTTTCGACATACACAGTATGTCCCAGTTTCAAACTGTAATGCTTTCTCGTGGTGAGCTGAGGCGTTACGATCTTTGAAGTCTCAAAAACAGCTGTATAGAAAGTAAAAGCGCTAGCATTATTGCAGCAGGCATCCTGGCTGCCTATGTAACAGTACGTGTCTGACACTCGAGGGAAAACGCAAAGGAGCGGTGAGGCAACATCAAGTTTTTTGAGTCCTCCAGCTTTTGCGGGGGAGAATTCGTCGAATTCGACTCGAATACCGAGAGGCGGGTTCCTGGTTGCTCCTCCATGCGTACACCCCTGCCCACAAAGCCAAGATTGTGGACGAGTTTTTTGCAAGGAAATTGATCACAGTCCTGGATTATCCACTGGGTTAGCCGGATCTGGCCCCAGCCGACTTCTGATTGTTCATAAAATTTAAGTTGACAATTAAAGGATACCGTTAAGGCGCAATTAAGGACATCCAAGAAAATGGTATACTGGAGTACTACACTGAAGAGCCAAAGAAACTGGTTCACTTGCCTAATATCGTGTAGGGTCCCCGCGAGCATACAGAAGTGCCGCAACACAACATGACATGGACTCGACTAAAGTCCGGACGGAAATGACACCATAAATCCTTCAGGGGTGTCCATAAATCCGTAAGAGTACGAGGGGTGGAGCTCTCTTCTGAGCAGAACGTTGCAAGGCATCCCAGATATGCTCAGTTTTGTTCATGTCTGGGGAGTTTGGTGGCCAGAGGAAGTGTTTAAATTCACAAGAGTATTCCTGTAGCCACTCTGTAGCAATTCTGGACGTGTGGGGTGACGCATTATCCCGCTGGAATTGCCATAGTCCGTCGGAATGCATAAAAGACATAAATGGGTGGAGGTGACCAGACAGGATGCTTACGTAAGTGTCACCTGTCAGAGTGACAGAGGTCCCATACAACTACAACTGCACACCCCCCACACCATTTCAGAGTCTCCGCCAGCTTGAGCAGTCCCCTGCTGACATGAAATGTCCATGGATTCATGCGGTTGTCTCCATACTTGTACACGTCCATCCGCTCTACACAATTTGAAACGAGACTAGTCCGACCAGGCAACATGTTTACAGTCATTAACAGTCCAATGCCTGTTTTGCCGGGTCCAGGCGAGGCGTAAAGCATTGTGTCGTGCAGTCTTTAAGCGTATACGAGTGGGCCTCCGGCTCCGAAAGCCCATATCCATGATGTTTCGATGAATGTTCGCACACTGACTCCTGATGATGGCCCAGCACTGAAATTTGCTGCAATTTGCGCAAGAGTTGTGCTTCTGTTACGCTGAACGGTTCTCTGCAGCCGTCATGATGTCGGAGATTCGATGTTTTACCGGATTCCTGATATTCACGTTACACTCGTGAAATGGTCGTATGGGAAATTCTCCACCTCATTGCTACCTAGGAGATGCTGCGTCCCATCGCTCGTGCGCCGACTATAGTATCACTTTCAAACTCACTTAAATCTTGACAATCTGTCTTTGTAGCAGCAGTAACCGATCTGACAACTGCGCCATTTTTTTTTTTTTTACTTTATTGTTATTTTAAAACCTGTACAACAGGCAGGCTGTCAGCAGCACACTACGCTGCTCTTCAGCCATAGAAGACACAAGCAGCAAAAACAGGGAGAAGACACATAAGTCACAGAGCGGTGGGCAATAAAACAGGAGACACATAGAGACAATCACGGAGCCGTTCACACTCGTCGATAATCCACACTGCTAGCTGATGAGACGACGCACAACCACTGAAGATGATGATGGCACTGGTGAACGATGGAGGGGACGGTGAACACTAAACACTAAACACTAAACACACAAAACACTGATGGCGGCGACCTCCGGCGCGCGAATGTTCACGTAACGTGTGCGAGTCCGGGGACCTGCCAAGAGGGGTAGAAGGGGGAGGTGGGGGAGAGGGGAGAAAAAGGATGCCAATGGCTGAGGAGTCGGGGGCAGGAGGAGAGGAGCAGGGGCGGGGAGGCCCTTGGGAGGAGGGGGGGAGAAAAGGAGGAGAGAGGGAAAAGGGAGAGGAGGGAGGGAGGGTGCCCGGAGGAATAAGTACAGGAGGAGGACGGGAGGATCAAAGTTGGTAGGAGGGGTAGATGGAAGGGAGGAGGGCATCATCAGGGAGGGGGAGCTGGCGGAAGCCACCTTGGGAGAGGGTAAGGAGGGTGGAGAGATGGAGACCAGGTGGGACGTGCGAATACAGGCGCGGCAGCGGGCGGGGGTGGGAGAGGATCGGGGAGACGAGCGGGTGAGGAGGATCGAGTTTGCGGGAGGTGTACAGGATCCGTATCCTCTCAAGGAAAAGGAGGAGGTGGGGGAAGGGGATGAGATCGTAGAGGATCCGCGTGGGGGAGGGGAGACGGATGCGATAGGCGAGGCGGAGAGCATGGCGTTCAAGGATTTGGAGGGATTTATAAAAGGTAGGGGGAGCGGAGATCCATGCTGGATGGGCATAACAAAGGATGGGGCGGATGAGGGATTTATAGGTGTGGAGGATGGTGGAGGGGTCCAGACCCCACGTACGGCCGGAAAGGAGCTTGAGGAGACGGAGGCGGGAACGTGCCTTGGCTTGGATTGTCTGGAGATGGGGAGTCCAGGAGAGGCGACGGTCGAGGGTGACGCCAAGGTACTTAAGGGTGGGAGTGAGGGCGATGGGACGGCCATAGACGGTGAGATAGAAATCAAGGAGGCGGAAGGAAGGGGTGGTTTTGCCTACAATGATCGCCTGGGTTTTGGAAGGATTGACCTTGAGCAACCACTGGTTGCACCAAGCGGTGAACCAGTCAAGATGGGATTGGAGAAGGCGTTGGGAGCGCTGTAGGGTGGGGGCAAGGGCAAGGAAGGCGGTGTCATCGGCAAACTGGAGAAGGTGGGCGGGGGGTGACGGCGGCGGCATGTCCGCCGTGTACAACAGGTACAGAAGGGGGGAGAGGACGGAGCCTTGGGGCACACCGGCGGAGGGGAAAAAGGTGTAGGAATCGGTGTTATGGATGGTGACATAGGAAGGACGGCGGGAGAGAAAGGAGCCGATCAGACGGACGTAGTTGATGGGAAGGGCGAAGGTTTGGAGCTTGAAGAGGAGACCGGAATGCCATACGCGGTCATATGCACGTTCGAGGTCCAGGGAGAGGAAGATTGCGGAGCGACTGGAATTAAGCTGTTCGGAAATGAGATGAGTGAGGTGAAGGAGAAGGTCGTCGGAAGAGAAGGACGGCCGAAAGCCACACTGGGTGACGGGAAGGAGGCGGTGCTGGCGGAGATGCTGGTGGATGCGACGGGTGAGGATAGATTCCAGGACCTTGCTGAAGACCGAGGTAAGGCTGATGGGACGGTAGGAAGAGACGGCGGACGGCGGTTTGCCAGGTTTAAGGAACATGAGGATACGGGAGGTTTTCCACAGGTCGGGGTAGTAACCGGTGGATAGGACTACATTGTAGAGCCTGGCCAGGGTGGAGAGGAAAGAGACAGGAGCTTCACGAAGGTGACGGTAGGTGACACGATCGTGACCAGGAGCGGTGTTGCGTTTGGTGCGGAGTGTAACAATGAGATCCTGTGTAGTGATAGGGGCATTGAGTTCCGTGTGTGTAATGTTGTCCAAGTACTGGAAACCAGGAGCGAGGGGAGGGACAGAGGTGTCAGTTCGATCGTGGATATCCGGGAAGAGGGAGTAATCGAACTGGGGATCGTCGGGGATGGAGAAGACATCGGAGAGGTAGGAGGCAAAGTGATTGGCCTTACTAAGGGTGTCAGGGAAGGGGTGATCATCGTGGAGAAGAGGATAGTAGGGGGAGGGTTTAGTTCCGGTAAGGCGACGGAAGGCCGTCCAGAACTTGGACGAGTTGATTGGTAGGGTTGCATTTAAACGGGTGCATGTCTGTCGCCAGTCCCGGCGTTTCTTAGCCGCGAGCAAATTACGAACGTGTCGCTGGAGTTGCCGGTGGCGTCGTAGTGTGTCCGGGTCACGCGTGCGGAGGGAGGCACGGTAGAGACGACGGGATTCACGGAGGAGGAGAACGGCCTGTGGGGGTAAGGTAGGACGGTGGGGGTGGATGGCGACAGTAGGAACGTGGGCCTCCACGGCCTCAGACAAGGTCTGCTGGAGAAAGGAGGCGGCATGGGTGACATCGTCAGGGTGGTGGTAGGTGAGAGGGTGGCTATCGACCTGGGTGGAAAGGGTATCCCGGTAGGCATTCCAGTCGGCTCAGGAATAGTCGTGGACATACTTAGGGGGAGGGTCAGTACGAGGGTCGGGGCGAGGGCGACGACCGTCTGAAACGGTGAGGAGGACAGGGAGATGGTCGCTACCAATAGGCTCCAGGACATCCACCGTTATGCGGCCAAGGAGGTTGGGGGAGGAGAGGATAACATCAGGAGTGGAGTTGGATTCAGGACGGGTATGCCGGGGGATGGGGACGAGGTCACCTTGAAGGGTGGAGAGGAACCGATGCCATCGCCGTAACTGGGCGGCGGAACGACTATGGATGTTGAGGTCGGCGGCGATCACGTAGGAGGAAAAGGTACGATCGACATGGGAGAGGAAGTCGAAGGGAATAGGAGCGTTGGGGCGGACATAGATGGTGGCGCAGGTAACGGTAAGGCCGGGGAAGAAGAGACTAAGGATCAGGTGTTCGGTGGGGTCGGGAAGGAGAGGTTGGAGCCGAACGGGGATCTGGCGGTGGTGACCAATGGCAACTCCGCCACGCGCAATTGGGAGGGGATTATCGGAGCGGTGGAGGAGGTAGGGCGAAGTGTGAATGGTGTGGTGGGGTTGGAGGAAGGTTTCATTAAGGAGGAAGGCATCCACGTGGTGGGTGGCAAGGGTGTGCAGGAAGAGGTTCCTGTTGGCGGGTAGGGAGCGGATGTTGTTGAAAAGGACACGTTGCTGTCGCGCCATGATAGGGATTTAGACGAGGGTGTCGAGGCGGGAGAAGGTGAAATGGGCCTGGTTGTTGGAGTAGGTGGCGTACATCTTGAGTTGGAATATGGAACGGGCGGCGAGGGAGATCTGTTGGAGGGTGTGTGGGCGCTGAAAGGGATGAACATTCTGGAGGACGATGGTAAGGAACCTGATGATGTCCTCAGCGGTGGGGGGGGGGGGACGAAGGGAATTGCCAGGAGGGGTGGGGGCGTCCAGGGGACGGACAGGGACGGTGAGTTCAGGAGTGGTTGGAGGGGGTCGGGCTTTACACTTTTGGGAGTAGGTGGGATGGGGGAGATTGCAGGTATTGCAGGAAGGAGGGGATTGGAGGTGAGGGCACTGTCTGAGGAAGTGCGCTTGCTGACAATGCGGGCAGGTGGGGGCCTCGCGGCACTCAGCTGTGGGGTGCGCGTTATAGCACAGACACCTCTGGCAGTGCAGGGATTGAGGAGGGGAACGGGAGGGGTCGACCTTGTACCGCTGGTTAAAAAGGAGGGCACCCTCCTTCAGGAGACGGTCAATGGAGGGGGCGTGCTCAGAAAAAACCCGCATAAGGTGGGTGGGGCGTTATGTATGCGGCGAACCGCACGCACCTCGAAATGGGGATGCGCCTTGAGCTCCGCCAACACCTCCTCCTCCGTGATCACTGGACTAAGCCGAGTGATCACGGCGGTGAGAGTTGGCGGGTGACGCGGAGGTTGGGGTTGGTGGGAGGGAGGTGGTGAAGGAGCAGGGGTGAGAGAGGCATGAGGGCCAAAGCGGGTGACAGGGATGCGGGAAAGGAGGTAGGTGTGGAGGGTTGGGCTGGGGGAGGAGATGAGGACCGAATCTCGGCGAGGAGTGAGGAGGGAGATGGGGGCACCAGGACAATGCTGGCGAAGGAAGAGGGTGAGGTTCCGGGCTGCAAGGAGAGAGGGATCAGGGCGGGAGAGGAGGTAGCGGTAGGAGGAAGGGGGAGAGGAGGAGGATGAGGGGGCAGGGACAGGTGGGGAGACTTCCATGGCATCATGGGTGGGGGAAGGAGGACGAGGCGCAGCCTTTTTGGAAGCAGAGGAAGCAGGAGTGCCACCGGGGCGCTTGACGGCGGTGGAGGAGGTGTGGGGGATGGGAACAACGGGAATGTGGCGGGGAGTGGCAGGTCCCGGGGCCGGAGTCGGCGCCGGAGATGGTGACGGTGACGGTGAAGGCGAAGGCGACGGCGGCGATGACGATGACGGTGGCAGCGGCGGCGGTGATGGCGAAGGTGACGGGGAGAGCTGGGCGTGGGCAGTGGCCCGACGGGCCACCACCCGAGCCGGAGCTGCAGTGACAGGCTGGGGGAGTGGGGGGAAGGGATCAGAACGAGAGGAGCGGGAGGAAGAAGCGGGAGAGGGGGCGACAAAGATAGAGGGTGAAGGGAGAGTGAGGAGAGGGGGAATGGAAGGAGGGGGGTGGGACTGGGCACACCAAGTTATAGTGGTGGAGGCGGCGGAAGGGGAGGTATAGACAATGGCGGTGGTGGTAGTAGTGACAGTGGTGGTGGGGGCGGACATGACGGGAGAGAGAAACAAGAACGAACAGAACGAAGAGGAGAGGACAGAAACTGGGGACAGACAAAGACGAAGACGGATGAAGACGGCCGTAGACCAGGGTCAGGACGGCGGCGATGGCGGCGACCAGGCGGCACCGGATGGCGGCGGCGGCGGGCACCGGATGGCGGCGGCGGCGGCGGGCACCGGCGGCGGCGGCGGGCACCGGCTGGCGGCGGCGGCGGCGGCGAGCCCCGGCAGGCGGCGACGGCGGCGGCGACGGCGGCGGCGGCGGCGGCGATCAGCAGGCGGCGGCGGCGGCGGCGAGCACCGGCAGGCGGCGACCAGGCGGGGGCGGCGAGCCCCGGCAGGCGGCGACGGCGGCGGCGGCGAGGACCGGAAGGCGGCGACCAAGCGGCGGCGGCGGCGGCGAGCACCGGCAGGCAGTATGGACGGCAAGCAGACGACACGGCAGGGAAACGGCGGGGATCTTCCACGTCGAAGGTGCACCCTGAGAGTAGCCCAGGCAGTGAAACTCTTCGATGAAGAAGAGAGGGAATCCAACCCTCGACACAACTGCGCCAGACACTTGTTGTCTTATATAGGCGTTGCCGACCGCAGCGCCGTATTCTGCCTGTTTACCTGTCTCGGTATTTGAATACGCATGCCTATACCAGTTTCTTTGGCGCTTCAGTGTAAATCTAACTCCTAAAAATGACTACAATGGCTGTTTCAAAACACTTTTAAAATTATTCATGGGAAGACTATTTTGAATAAATACAATGATTCTACGAACATAATCCACGACTTTCATTTTTCATAGCTACAGTCCTAACAGAACTGCAACACACTGTGTATCTGTACCTTGCATGATCATGTGCGACGTGTCCCACATCTCATCATTGTAATCGACCATCTTCCAAGCTTAGAAAACCCAACGGCGATGTTCCTGCACCATTGCTAATCATCGTACCTTTTGAGGAGAGGAAGACGCGTTGTGGTTGCGACTTTTGTACCTCAAGGTGAAGATGTGACTGTGGATGGTGTGACTGCTCAAAGGGGATACTTGACGAGAGTTAATTCAGTGTGGCCCGTTTATCAGCTGTATCATATCCATGACAGTTTGCTGATGTAGGATTCCCTGCACTGGGATACTCAGCTATAACCTTCATACATTAGTATTACACGTCGATTCAACTACGCTAAAGATGGAATACTGCCGTGAATAGGGCCCCCACGATCCGCTCGCGATGAAATGCTCTGACAGCTCGCTGCTCGCCCTTCGTGACTCAAGTGTCACGCGGACGATTGGCACAGTAGGACTTCAAAAGGTAAGTTAGTCGTTATTAACGCAGACCAAGTAACTATTTTTGAATACTGCAGCACACTTCAAAGTGATTCAGATAGATGACACTATGTTTCAACATAGTCACCATGTCTCTATAAACAACGGCCGGAACGTTGGACCGAGCGAGGTGGCGCAGTGGTTAGCACACTGGACTCGCATTCGGGAGAACGACGGTTCAATCCCGTCTCCGGCCATCCTGATTTAGGTTTTCCGTGATTTCCCTAAATAGTTTCAGGCAAATGCCGGGATGGTCCCTTTGAAAGGGCACTGCCGATTTCCTTCCCCATCCTTCCCTAACCCGAGCTTGCGCTCCGTCTCTAATGACCTCGTTGTCGACGGGACGTTAAACACTAACCACCACCACCGGAACGTTGGAGCGATCGTTCAGTTCCTCCAAGGTAGGAATCGCTCTTTGGCCACGGAATCATCCGAGAAACGCAGCGTGAACATCCCCGTCGTTTGAAAATCTCTTCCCCCCAAGATGTTCCTTCAGCTTGTCGGAAAGATAAAAATCGCATGGTGCAAGATCTAGGCTATATGGCGCATGCTTCCAAACTTACCGTCGAAAACGTTGAAGCAAAGCTTGAGTTGCGATCTCCGTGTGGCGCGTTGCATTGCGGTGCAGGAGAACAATGTCCTTCCATAATTTTCCGTGCCTCTTGTTCTTTACGTCATGCTTATAAGAATCTTACTGTCCCGCGTAATTCGGGTTAGGAGTATGTCCCTAGTTGCGACACTATTTCACTCGCAACGTGTGATACACCTGTTATCCACCTGTGTCCCGTCTGCAGATAGGCAACCCAATCAGCCGAATTTCAAAGCAGACTGCTGTCGCGTCTTCCCGGGCAATTAGTGTCGGCGACTTCCATTGAATTGCACGAGCACGTTGACGTTTGCCAAGTTGCAAAGGGTGCTCATATTGAGCACCTGTGATGTGAGTTAAAAATTTAGAGAAATTCTGTTATCTATTGATATGCGTCTATTTTCTATGCGTCATGTCATTTTCGTGCAATCATCTTCTGAAAAACCGGTGGTACTTGTGAATAACTACGTATATTGCGGTGACATGTTCATCCTGAATGTTACAGCACTGACTATGAAATTCAGAGGAGTATCTATCTGATCCTGCCGAATTAATTCGATGTGTGGAATTGATCACCTTATGCAGTTCTACTTTAGTGAAGGGAGAAATGAAACAATGGTTCTGTGTCTCTGTAAGTGTTCTTGAGAATCCTTTAGTCTCTACCTTCATTGCACACTATGTGATCAAAACTATCCGGACACCTTCAAAAACATACGTTTTTCTCATTAGCTGCATTTTTCTGCCACCTACTGCCAGGTACTCCATATCAGCAACCTCAGTAGTAATTAGACATCGTGAGAGAGCAGAATGGGGAGCTCTGCGGAACTCACGGACTTCGAACGTGGTCAGGTGATTGGGCATCACTTGTGTCATACGTCTGTACGCGAGATTTCCATGCTCCTAAACATCGCTAGGTCCACTCTTTCCGATGTGATAGTGAAGTAGAAACGTGAAGGGACACGTACAGCACAAAAGCATACACACCGACCTCGTCTGTTGACTGACAGAGACCGCAGACAGTTGAAGAGGGTCGTAATGTGTAATAAGCAGACATCTATCCAAACCATCACACAGTAATTCCAAACTGCATCAGGATCCACTGCAAGTACTATGACAGTTAGGCGGGAGGTGAGAAAACATGGATTTCATGGTGGAGCGGCTGCTCTTAAGCCACACATCACGCCGGTAAACGCCAATCGACGCCTCGCTTGGTGTAAGGAGCCTAAACATTGGACGATTGAACAGTGGAAAAACGTAGTGTGGAATGACGAATAACGGTACACAATGTGTCGATCCGATGGCAGAGTGTGGGTATGGCGAATGCCTGGTGAACGTCATCTGCCAGCGTGTGTAGTGCCATCAGTAAAATTCGGAGGCGGTGGTGTTATGGAGTGGTCGTGTTTTTCATGGAAGGGGCTTGCACCCCTTGTTGTTTTGCGTTGCACTATCACAGTACAGGCATACATTGATGTTTCAAGCACCTTCTTGCTTCCCACTGCTGATGAGCAATACAGGGATGGCGATTGTATCTTTCAACACGATCGAGCTCCTACTCATAATGCACGGCCTGTGGCTGTGTGGTTACACGGCAATAAGATCCCTGTAATGAACTGGCCTGCGCAGAGTCCTGACCTGAATCCTACAGAACACCTTTGGGATGTTTTAGAACGGTTACTTCGTGCCAGGCGGCGCCGACCGTCATCGGTACCTCTCCTCAGTGCAGCACTGCGTGAAGATTGGGATACCATTCCCCAAGAAACCTTCCGGCACCTGATTGAACGTATGCCTGCGAGAGTGGAAGATGTCATCAAGGCTAAGGGTCGGCCAACACCATATTGAATTCCAGCATTATCGATGGAGGGCGCCACGAACTTGTAGGTCATTTTCAGACAGGTGTCCGGATACTTTTGATCACATAGTGTATCGCTAAGTTCTGAAGTATCCAGTTCCTCAAAACGTTCTTTAATAGTTATATATTCGCTTGGGTGACGTGTGGGTGTCACTGTACATCTGCAAACATTCTACGATATGCTTTCGTGTTGCTACGTTGAGGAGCGTGTTAGAAAATCAGTGTTATCGGAGAATGTGAGAGGTTAGAATTCTATAGTTTGAGTGTTAACACGTAAATAGTTGTGTGTACTCGTACATATTCTGTCATTGCTGCTTACCATGGGAGCAGTTGTGTATGAGAAAGCTAAGGTGGTTGCATCTTTGTAAGTTGATCAGACAGTGAGACGTAGTTAATGGATTAAGATCCACTTCCTGACAAAAATTTGTATTAAACGTCTGGTCCGTCTCTTGTGGACCCGCATACTATTAACAACTATAATAAATAGGGTCCGCAGATCCATGAGCAGTGCTGCTAACGAACCCACGTAGAAGTTTCTCCAAAAAAAAAAAATGGTTCAAATGGCTCTGAGCACTATGGGACTCAACTGCTGAGGTCATTAGTCCCCTAGAACTTAGAACTAGTTAAACGTAACTAACCTAAGGACATCACAAACACCTATGCCCGAGGCAGGATTCGAAACTGCGACCGTAGCGGTCTTGCGGTTCCAATCTGCAGCGCCTTTAACCGCACGGCCACTTCGGCCGGCCAGAAGTTTCTCCTTGGAATTTATACGTTGCCCCAGAAGACGTGTGGACATTACTAAGGTTGTCGACGAAAGTTGAGGGTAATTCCTTATCCCCTGATAAAAGCGCCTTTAGTGAGCATTGAAACCCCGCATCGTATGTAATGATCGTACCTGCCTCGTCCTTTATTTTTAAAATTGTCTCATAATGTATCATTTGAATTAGGTTGGGAATTATTGCTTCTTGTAAAATATTAAATCGATATCTACCGTGTATTTTCGGCTTTATTGAAATTATTCTAACGTATGTTGTAGGCAATCGGTATATTTGTGATACGTGCTGCAAATTACTTGCTACATCCTCCAGCCAGCCCATTTGTTCACTTTTTTTTAAGTGTGTTACATGCATTTACTCGGTTGTGTGCATTAGCGTTGGGCCACGTGGAGACTCATCAAGAGTGACATACGATTCCGTATTAGCTGTTCCCCTCTCCACTTCTTGTTCGCTACTTTTACGGCCCGTTGTCCCCGTACACGAGAGCTCCTATCTGTGTCCCTGTCCTCTGCGTCTTTGCAGGGCTTCAGGGATCGTTTCGGACGCTCTGCCTTTTACAAAGGAGCTACTCAAGTTCCTGGTAGTAATTCCAGAGACTGAATACGTATTTGTCCTGTTCTTTGCATGGGCATGTGCTGTGTCTCATCTGTATTAATATTTTCGATTCACTCGTCAACACTCATTCTGCCCTCGTTGTCCTGCTGAAAAAGTTGTCTGATGTTGATTATTCATTTATTTCTGCTACTCTTTTCAAATTGCTATAATTTAGGTTCCATCCCTCCAAATATTCCGCATCTCGTCCGACTGTCATTTTGCACGTAAGTTACCTTTCCAGTTATACCTCAACTTTCTTATTCCAAAAGTGTGATACGCGTCCACTGAAGATTTACTACTTTATCTGCGTATGTGGTCCCTCCTAATCCCCGTGTCCTTTTGATTAGGGTCTGTGCACATATAGCTGGACGCTACGTATACTGGGCACGTAACCGATTGATTGCTCCAAACATATTACACACATCAAAAAATTTTTTGCATCTCTCCGGTTCCCAGAACTCCTGAAGAACAGACGTTGACTGTGGATACTGTATCACAGACACAGTCCCTTTGACTGTTCAGAGATATCACTAAACCCACCCAAAGATGTAAACAACCTTGCATGAGCAGCGCCTATTAGACTGAGAGGGTCCGACAGTCTATCAGTTCCAGTCATTCCACCAGGAAGGAGGTACACGGCTCGTGTTGTCCCTGGTTCAGCCATGCCTAGACGGTCAATATCGCGGTTCGATCGCGTCCGCATTGTTACTTCGTGCCAGGAAAGGCTCTCAACAAGGGAAGTGTCCAGGAGTCTCGGAGTGAAACAAAGTGATGTTGTTTGGACATGGAGGAGATACAGAGAGACAGGAGGTGTCGATGACATGCCTCGCTCAGGCCACCCAAGGGTTACTACTGCAGTGGATGACCGCTACCTACGGATTATGGCTCGGAGGAACCCTGACAGCAACGCCACCATGTTGAATAATGCTTTTCGTGCAGCCACAGGACGTCGTTTTACGACTCAAACTGTGCGCAAAATGTTGCATGATGCGCAATTTCACTCCCGACGTCCGTGGCGAGGTCCATCTTTGCAACCACGACACCATGCAGAGCGGTACAGATGGGCTCAACAGCATGCCAAATGGACCGCTCAGGATTGGCTTCACGTTCTCTTCAGCGATGAGTGTCGCATATGCCTTCAACCAGAGAATCGTCGGAGATGTGTTTGGAGGCAACCTGGTCAGGCTGAACGCCTTAGACACACTGTCCAGCGAGTGCAGCAAGGTGGAGGTTCCCTGCTGTTTTGGGTGGCATTATGTGGGGCCGACGTACACCGCTGGAAGTCATGGAAGACGCCGTAATGGCTGTACGATACGTGAATGCTATCCTCCGACCGATAGTATATCCATATTGGCAATATATTCTCGAGGCATTCGTCGTCATGGACGACAATTCGCACCCCCATCGTGCACATCTTGTGAATAACTTCCTTCAGGATAACGACACCGTTCGACTAGAGTGGCCAGCATGTTCTCCAAACAGGAGTCCTTTCGAATACGCCTGGGATAGACTGAAAAGAGCTGTTTATGGACGACGTGACCCACCAACGACTCTGCGGGATGTACACCGAATCGCCATTGAGGAGTGGGACAATCTGGGCCAACAGTGCCTTGATAACTTATGGATAGTATGCCATGACAAATTCTTGCATGCATCAATGATAGTGATTATGGACCACCACCTCTGAAGGTCTCGCTGTATGGTGGTACAACATGCAAAGTGTGGTTTTCATGAGCAATAAAAAGGGGCGGAAATGATGTTTATGTTGATCTCTATTCCAGTTTTCTGTACAGGTGTCCGGAACTCTCGGAACCGAGATGATGGAAAACTTTTTTTTATGTGTGCATATGTCCGGAGCTGTCTCTCATGTATTATTAATACTGTGTATTCTTGAACATTTATATTTGACGGGATATGTTTTACCAGTTAATTCGATTAGTCTGACTCCTTTATACATCTACATCTACATCCAGACTCCGCAAGCCACCTGACGGTGTGTAGCGGAGGGTACTTTGAGTACCTCTGTCGGTTCTCCCTTCTATTCCAGTCTCGTATTGTTCGTGAAAAGAAAGATTGTCGGTATGCCTCTGTGTGGGCTCTTATCTCTCTGATTTTATCCTCATGGAGGGGGCAATATACTGCTTGACTGCTCGGTGAAGGTATGTTCTCGAAACTTCAACAAAAGCCCGTACTGAGCTACTGAGCGTCTCTCCTGCAGAGTCTTCCACTGGAGTTTATTTGTCATCTCCGTAACGCTTTCGCGATTACTAAATGAACCTCTAACGAAGCGAGCTGCTCTCCGTTGGATCTTCTCTATCTCTTCTATCGACCCTATCTGGTACGGATCCCACACTGGCGAGCAATATTCAAGCAGTGGGCGAACAAGTGTACTGTATACTACTTCCTTTGTTTTCGGATTGCATTTCCTTAGGATTCTTCCAATGAATCTCAGTCTGGCATCTGCTTTACCGACGATCAAATTTATATGATCATTCCATTTTAAATCACTCCTAATGCCTGCTCCCAGATAATTTATGGAATTAACTGCTTCCAGTTGCTGACCTGCTATATTGTAGCTAAATGATAAAGGATCTTTCTTTCTATGTATTCGCAGCACATTGCACTTGTCTACATTGAGATTCAATTGCAATTCCCTGCACCATGCGTCATTAACGAATTTCTTATGTTGTTATTTCTCAATGTGTGTCCTGTATGGTGTAGGAGCGGGTGAGAGGACTGGCCAGGGGAAAGGGGGGGGGGTTGGAGTGATATACTGCTTCATATGAAATTTCAAATGAAAAGTTATGTATTCTCACGGTTTGCAATTCCACACTCAGATGCTTAATGGATCATCATTTGCTTTGATGTGAGTGTTAAGTCTAAAAATCCAATGGATTCTGCAATTTTCGCTTCTTTTGTACGTTGTTAACTTAATAAAAGATACCAGACGAAGTGTTGTCCACCTAGGGTGCAACGAGATGGGCCCTTAATAAGTCTGACATTACTTCCACCATTTACTTGTGTTAGGCTTGCCGGCCGCGGTGGTCTCGCGGTTAAGGCGCTCAGTCCGGAACCGCGCGACTGCTACGGTCGCAGGTTCGAATCCTGCCTCGGGCATGGATGTGTGTGATGTCCTTAAGTTAGTTAGGTTTAAGTAGTTCTAAGTTCTAGGGGACTGATGACCACAGAAGTTAAGTCCCATAGTGCTCAGAGCCATTTGAACCATTTTTTTTGTTAGGCTTCTATTACCTCCCTTTCTTGCCAGCCTCCGCTTGTTTTTCATTTTTTTATCCCAACGTTTTTAGGTTTCAGGGCCTGTGGGTGTCTTTGATTTTCCTTTTCTATCTCTAACGATCAAAGGATCCCAGAGTCTGCTAAGTCTGCCGATAACTGTTCAGAATCAAAACTGTGAGAAACGGCCAATGAAATTTGTTGAATGAATCAGACCTTGACGAATTCAAGGCAGCACTGCCAATAAACCCCACTCCCACGTTCAAGAAGATATTGTGTGAATCCTCCTTAGTGCATGGCTACAGTGGCTGTACCTTATGCAGAGAACGGGGGAGGACGAAAGGCGAGCTTTCCAGCGCCCTTGCATAACCAGGGTATCGGGTAAGGGGGATAACCCCGAAAGAATAGCCTGATTCTCCTAGAAAAGAAGTTGAGAGGATGGCTGATAACAAACTCTCGGAAAACACATATTACTCCTAGTAGACCAAGGAGCCTCGGAAACAAGATGGTCTCAACGGCCAATGACAAAGTTATGAAAAAGGGAAAACGAAAATGGATCAACGGATATATCAAATTAGCAAACTGGAATGTCAGAGGAATTTCTCGGAAAGAGATAGAACTAAAAAATATGCTAAAAGACATGAGTATCGTTGGTGTAGAAATCGTAGAAACGAAAATGAAAATGAGAGGTAATAAATCTGTAGGCGATTACATTATGTCCTACGGGGTAAGTCACTAACTATTGCCACCAAGAATAACTCTGAAAGTATGGCAGGAGCTGAAAAGTTTGTGGGACAAAAGTTGCATTGGACAACGGGAGCCATAATATGACGTTGGGTTTTTTGTTGCTAGGTGGGGTCGCTTCAGAGATATGAAGGTCAACTTTGTTTTTTTAAATGGGATGATATAGTTTGGTACTTATTTTCTCATAGCAGCTATCGAGACGAATCCAATAATGTGTAACAGTAAGGTCTTTGAAGGTAAACGAAGGTCACAAAGGTGGCATGAACGTCCATTTACTGAAGGTGTTCGAAGTGATGACCATTGGTATCAATGCAGTGCTCCAATCTTCTTATATGGATTGAGTGGTATTCCTTATCACATCGGCACTTACCGAAGCACATGCTCTGACAATTCTCTCTCGCATATCTTTAGGAGTAGTTGGAACGTCTTTATAAACAATGTCTTTTACGAATCCCCACAAGAAATAATTCAGAGGCGTCACGTCTAGCGAACGAGCCGTCCACGACACATCTCCTCCGCGTCCAGTCCAACGATTTGGGAATTGTCTCTGCAACTCATTTCTAGCCATCAGCGAAAAATAAGCCGGACACTCAGCGCGCCGTGCGGGGTAGCCGCGCGGTCTGGGCGCCTTGTCACGGTCCGCGCGGCTCCCCTCGTCGGAGATTCGAGTCCTCCCTCGGGCGGTGAGTGTGTTGTCCTTAGGGTAAGTTACTTTAATTAAGATTAAGCAGTGCGTAAGCTCAGCAGTTTCGTCCCATGAGACCTTACCACAAATTTCCAATGTACACCCATCGCGTTGATACCACATTCTGTTCCTTGTTCCTAAAGATGTTTCTTCCAATAACAGACCTAATGTTTCTTGCAGGAAAGTGGTGTACTTTCTATCATTAAGATTTTCTTCTATGAAATAGAGGCCTATAATTCTGTCCCCCAGAATCCCACACCATACATTCACCGACCACGGCTTTTGGTGTGCAACTTGCCGCAGCCAACATGGATTTTCAGTTGCCCAATAATGCATGTTATGCAAATTAACATTTCCATGACTCGGGAATGTAGCCTCGTCAGTAAATAAAATCAAATTAATGAATGTGTCATCCCTCTAAATTTGAAGTTGAACCCATCAGCAGAACTCAATGCGACGCATACAATCCGTACCAGTTAATTCTTGCTGGAGAATGAGATGATAGGAACGATATTTATGGCGATGCAGAACACGAACAACACTACTCTGCCTCATGCCAGATTCCCTTGCGATTTGACTCGAACTAACACAAGGATCTCGAACCACAGTGGCAAGAGCTCCAATTTCCGTTTCCCCGTTAGTAACTTTCCTTTGCCGGATATGTTCCCGATGCGATAAGATCCAGTTGTTCTCAATTTATCATACACATGTTTAAATGTACGACGGGTAGGGTGAGTACTTTGAGGACATCTTTCACCGTAGAAGTCTCTAGCTCTCACTGAATTTCGTTGGCATTCTCCGTAAAGGAGAAGCATATCGACTTGTTCTTCGAAGGAATACATAATTCACATTCGCTTGATTCGACGATACTAGTTTTACCGTTCCTATAAGTGTCGTATTGTGAAACCGTCGAATGGCGTTTACATGTCAATGGCACGTTAGATGGATACGCCGTATTCGCCGAATATTTACTATTTGCACGATGTACGAGGGAGAATTGTCAGAGCACGTGCTTCGATAAGTGCCGAAGTGTTAAGGAATACCACTCAATCCACGATAAGAAGATTGCAGCACTGCTCTGATACCAATGGTCATTACTTCTAACACCTTCTCTAAATGGACGTTTATGCCACCTTTGTGACCTTCGTTGACCTTCAAAGACCTTACTGTTACACATCATTGGATTCGCCTCGATAGCCGTTATCAGAAAATAAGTACCAAACTATAGCATCCCATTTAAAAAACAAAGTTGACCTTCATATCTCTGACGTGATCCCACCTAGCAACAAAAAACCAACGTCATATTACGGTCTCCACTATCCCATGCAACGTTTATCCCAGAAACTTTTCAACTACTATCATACCTTCAGAGTTATTCTAGGTGGCAATAGTTAGTGACTCACTCTCTATAGTGGAGTCGAACAAGACGAAAAAGCACGCAAAAGTGTCGCATTACCCTTGCAGACGATATGAGAAAAAGAGATCAAAGATTGCACGCATATAAGAGAAAGAATACTCAGAGTCTGACTGAAATTGAGAAGAGGTAACGCCACCATTATAAGCGTATATGCACCAGAAAAAGGAAAAATAGGATGATTTAGATCCTTTTGTGAAGAACTACAGAAGACTCTGAGTAAATACAGAGCTACTGACCAGATTATTATGATGGGTGGTATCAATTCCTGAATAGGAAAAATCCAAGTAACAAATATTATAGGGTCTTTTGGAGAACCGTTATGTAATGAAAATGGAAAAATACTAAAAGATTTTGCCTCTTACAGTAATCTAAAAATAACACGCTCACTTTTGAAGAAAAAAAATATACAGAAGTATACTTGGGCCAGTAAAGGTCTTAGATCAATAGCTGAGCACAGTTTAGTACATGATAAAGAAGCGGTTCGACGAAGGGATACAAGAATTTACAGAGCACAAGACGTAGGATCAGATCATTTTCTAGTAATCGTCAGAATAGATATTTCTGCGAAAAGGAAGAAAAGACGAAACAAATAACAAACCAACGAGATCAAAGCGTTTATACAGTATACTTTCTCGAAGAGAACGACATCAAATATCTTTACTAAGCAGATTAAATAAAGAGCTAGCTAACTTGCAAACAAAAGATAAAATGAAGCAGAACAAATGTGTGAATTCCTAAGGGACCAAACTGCTTATGTCATCGGTCCCTAGCCAGCCGCGGTGGTCGAGCGGTTCTAGGCGCTTCAGTCCGGAGCCACGCGGCTGCTACGGTTGCAGGTTCGAATCCTGCCTCGGGCATGGATGTGTGTGATGTCCTTAGGTTAGGTAGGTTTGAGTAGTTCTAAGTCTAGGGGACTGATGACCTCAGATGTTAAGTCCCATAGTGCTTGGAGCCATTTGAACCATCGGTCCCTAGACTTACACACTACTTAAACTAACTTATCATAAGAACAAAACACACACACACACACACACACACACACACACACACACACACACACACGCACACATGCCCGAGGGAGGACTCGAACCTCCGACGGGAGAGGTCACGCAGTTCGTGACATGACGCCTCAAACCGCACGGCCACTCCGTGCGGCAGGAGCAGAACAGAAAAATCTAAAGAGTGTGATGTATAGAGTAACAGTAGCTCTCGATAAAAAGAAAAAAAAAACAAGAAAAAGAAAGGATATAAAAGTTTGGAATAAGAATATAAGAAAGACTGCTAAACAAAAACGGGATGCCTCTAAAAATACTTACGCAACCGAACAGCTGGAAAGATCCAGTCCTGTAAGTAGAGAAGAAATATTGCTAAATGTGTAGTAAGAAAAGCTCGCCAAGAACATTGGAATAGATTTATATCTAATATCGAGGATTAAGCTCACGGGAGACAGGAAATGACCTATAAGATTTTAAAAACTTCAAACACAACAGAAGAAGAGATGATATAAATAAACAATATTGAAGAAGAACGTTGAGCAAGTTATTACAAAGGATTATGGTATGACGATGAAGCGCAAGAAACTGAATTTAAACCAGTAGCTGAGAAGGGATTAGATAAAATACAGTCTCGCGAATAACATCTGTCTTAAAAGTACTTAATATCAGAAAAGCGACAGGAAGAGATGGTATTAATGCTGAACTGCTAAAATATTGAGGAATGATGCTACATCTACAGTTGCTTCATCTATTACACGAATGTTGAAGGAGGAAAAGTACTCCCAAAGACTGGAAGACCGCTAGAGTGATATGAATTTTTTAAAAAAGGAGACAAAATCCTATGCCGTAACTACAGAGGATTAAGTTAACTGGGCTCAGCATGCAAAATATATGCTAAAATTTTAAACACAGAACTTAAAAACCTAATGGAAGTACTACTACATGGGAGCAAATGGGTTTTAGGAAAGGACGCTCTACGATAGGTGCAGTTCTTATTTAACAATAATAATGCAAAATGGCAGAGAATATAATAAAGAAACACACAATGTCTTTATCAATTTTTAAAAAAATCTTTTGTCAGTGTCAATAGACAGAAACTTTGGAAGATATTGACCAATCGCGAATATCCGAAACATCTAGAAAATGCGATTAAAAAGTTTGTATCGTAACACGGCTATCACTCAAGATCTCAACGGAAAAATGACTAATGAGATATCAACTAACAAAGGAGTTCGACAAAACTGCTGTATCTGCCCAACTTTGTTTGACATCTACATATAAAGAAATAATGTATAAATGGCAAACATAATTTATTTATGTATATACATAGACAGGAGGATTCTTTTAAGTGACTTGACCGAGCCAAATGGAGAGGACTCGTCAGCACCCAGACCCAACAGTAACTGGAGTGGGATCCGGATACAACAACTACTACTATACACTGACGACGCAGTGATCCTAGCGTAAAACGAAGAGAACCTTCAGAAAGGAATTACTTACTGAAACAAATCAGTGCGAAATTTGATATAGAAATAGCAACGGAAACCAGAAAAACTAAGGCAGTGGCCTTTGTGGGGAAATAACGAACCAGAAAAAACAGTGGTAGATCAGAAAATTTTAGAGCAAGTATTCCACTTTACTTATTTAGGTTGTGAGGTGACACATTGATGCAGCAGGGATATAGAAATTAAGCTTAGCAAATTCAGTCGGATATGTGGAACAATTAACGGCAACTTTAAGAATAAAACCAGGAATTCAATTAAACCCTACATAACAGATGCAGTCCCCACACTGTTCTGTGGAAGCTGTAAGATTAGTAATTTTCGCCTCACAAACATTAATATACGCTCAATAGTAACCGCCTGATGGCCTAAAGTTATCGAACAATTGTAAAGTAAAAGAAATGAACAATCGCATAGCAGCGACAGAATCTATTATTCTTTATCTTTGCCGTTCTTGCACGGTGCCTGTAAATCTCTATGTACATGTATCGATTAATGATATAAAAAAGAATTCTGTTGTTTCAGGACAAATGAGGCATTTGGCGCCTCACCTTTTACTTTTTGTATTCCATGAAAGGCGGACGCGGACTTGCTGCGTTCCACATCGGTATTTTATATTTCATGTGAAAATACTGAGTGAATATACTAATTGTTTTTTTAATCAGAAAACATGTAGTTTCTTGTACCTGATTACGAACAGACAGCATCAAGACGACATTTTGACTATTATGTATAAAGTATTTAACCACAATGGTCATCTATTGTAATTTAATATGAAAAGGTACGTAGCATTAAAAAAAGTGTGTTAAAGATAAGTGTGCTTATTTTAGTAAATTAACCTTGATGATTTCCATCTCCTCATTTACTTAATTGATAATTATTTTGTGTTAGTTCATCACCAGAAATTACGATCACGCTGATGGGCCGAACGCAGCATGAGGCAGAGGGAACATTATCGTTTTCCTATTATTTCTGAACCAACTTTTTTTCATTGTTTAGTGTTGCATTTCTTTTAAAGTCTATAAATCTTCTGGTCCCTTAGTGTTGTTCCGGGTATGACTACATCGCGAATATAAAAATGCACAGAAATGATAATGTTTCTCTTATTCAGGTATTTAATGCTCAACGTATGTTATTATAATAGTGTAATCAATCCCTGATTCTGTTGCCAAGTGGCCCACCAAAATATTCACTTTTTTCGACATTTTTTCAAAAAAAAAATATAAAATCACAATTCTTTTTCTTTTTGCCCCCCAAGAGCAACGCTACAAAGCGAGACCTGGGTGATTAGCCAAAAGCAAGAAGGCCGTGTTCAGGCTCAAGAAATGAAATTCCTGAGACAAGTTAAAGGTTGCACAGAGTATGACAGACTAAGGAGTAAAGATATTAGACAAGAACTAAAAATTTTAGTCAATGATCAAATCCTAGATTATAGGAGAAAAAGGAACGACCACTTAAAAAGAATGGTGAGTGACAGACTCCCCTTAAAGGCTAGAAATTATAAGTGCCAAGGAAGAAGACTTAGAGGGAGACCCCAGCAACGGTAGGTACCGCAACAGGCAATTTTGCCAACACCTGAAGAGGAGAAGAAGAAGAAGAGGAAGGGAAGAACTTAATGAACACAAAACTGGCTGTAAAGTCGTACTGGTCCCTGAGAACTTTGTTTTCTTGCACCCTTATCGCTTCTGCTAGCAACCAGCCAATCTCCGTAATCTCTGGTGGCTTCTGCCCGAAGGGTTGGGCGAAACGCCAAGTGTGCTTTCCGATTGAGGCTACATGTGTGCCGTGCTAGCCACCAACAGTTACCATGCCGTTCAGTCGGTGCTGTGCGCCCTATATACCCGTCCGCAGCGCCGCACACAGAAGTATATTGGTAAATTATCCAGACATAAAAAATCAAACACATTATGAGAAGATGACAGCCACCGAGTAGCAAAACAGATAGTACGAAATATAGTGAAGGAGGGAACGGGTAGAGCTGGATGTGAAGAGCAGGAGATAACGTTAAGAGTAGGTGATACTTCAGTACCACCTCTATAACAAGCATTGTACAACGGTAACTGACAAGAGGGCTCGTCTGTCTTCGAATACTTGAGACCAGCCATTACAAATAATTTCAGTAATTTTAAAATCTCACTACTCCAGAAGTACGACTACCGTAAAGACAGAAGAGTAAAGATATGCTATCAAGCTTCGGGCTATTCTCAAAAATTTTGTAAACATTCATATCTAAAAAAAACTTTGTTTTCTGCCTTATGGCAGGTCTCGTCAGAGAGAGCCACCGCATGAGCGTCTAGCGAAGTGATTCCAGGGGTTGTTTCCCGTTGCCTTCCACTGATGATGGTGAAATGATAATGAGGTCAACACAACACCCAGTCCCTGAGAGGAGAAAATCTCCGACCCAGCCGGGCCCCCTGGCGTGACAGACCGCCGCGCTGACCACTTTTCTTTTTTTCTTCTTTTTAAATCTCATTTTGTTCGCTTTGTTCGTTGCATTTGCTCGGGGCGGACGTCGTAAGACATCCGTTTAAGTTCGTTGTTGATCGATTAACTCAGTTTTTTTATTACAGATGGCAGCTAACCCTCTGACCGAACACGCCGAGCTACCGTGCCGGCACCACTAAGCTATAGGGGCGGACCATTAATATCTAAGCAGCTTATTAACCAACTGACTACAAATCATATTCCTGAAGACATAGTCTGGATTTCTTGAGCGTTTTAGTATTGAGTAGGCTGTTTACACAAAACAATAAGAATGTACTTGCTTCTTTCTGGCAAACAGAAACTATGTGTTAGGTTCGAGGCACGAACCTGGAATCTCATCTTGCACGTAATGTTCTCACCGACTGAGCTATGTCTTTCTTTTCAGCGTGCCTTATTGTGATGAAATACTATGAGCTATGCAGTTGTATGAACTTTGATACGAAGCTTAACCATGATCAAAATAAATACTTGGGCTGTATAGGTTCCAGCATAGTCTGCGTTGCTGCCAGGTTTTGATGAGGCCGCTATACATTCTTTCCAGATTTTCCCACTCCTCGCTATCTCTCTCCCCCCCCCCCTCCCCCCCTTCTTCCGTTTCCTCTCTTATGTCATAACGGACCTAGGCCAACTACACTATCTATAAAATAAAAAAATGAGGAAAATTCAAAATAATCCAATTGTCATAAGTGTAACGACAGGAAATTCAAAAAACCAAGATGTGGGCCTCATCGTAGCCCTATGACATCACATACCAAAATGGCTCACTTTACCACAGTCTTACGGTGCCACAGTCAGCTGATCTTAGTGCAGACTCCATGGTAGTGACATTTCTTGGGTTTTCCTCTGCCCATTTTCTTGAGTCATCAGTCTTCTGACTGGTATGATGTGGCCTGCCACGAATTCCTCTCCTGTGCCAACCTCTTCATCTCATAGTAGCACTTACAACCAACATCTTCATTTATTTGCCAATCTTTGCCTTCCTCTACAGTTTTTGCCCTCTACAGCTTCCTCCAGTACCATGGAAATCATTCCATGATGACTTAATAGATGTCCTATCATCCTGTCCCTTCCCCTTGTCAGTGTTTTCCACGTATTCCTTTCCTCTCCGATTCTGCGCGGAACCTCCTCATTCCTCACCTTATCAGTCCACTTAATTTTCAACATTCGTCTATAGCAAGACATCTCAAATGCTTCGATTGTCTTTTGTTCCCGTTTTCCCACAGTCTCACTATCATACAATGGTGTGCTCCAAACGTTCATTCTCACAAATTTCTTCCTCAAGTTACGGCCTATCTTTGGCACTAGTGGACTTCTCTTGGCCAGGAATGCTCGATTTGCCAATGCCAGTCTGCTTTTGATGTCCTCCTTGCTCCGTCCGTCATTGGTTATTTTGCTGCCTAGATAGCAGAAACCACCAACTTCATCTACTCCGTGACCATCGGTCCCGATGTTAAGCTTCCCGCTGTTCCCATTTCTGCTACTTCTCATTACTTTCGTCTTTCTTCGATTTACTATCAATCCACATTCTGTACTCACTAGATTATTCATTTCATTCAGCAGATCAGGCGATTCTACTTCACTTTCACTCGGGATAGCAATGTCATCAGCAAATCGTATCATTGATATCCTTTCACATTGAATTTTAATTCCACTCCTGAATCTTTCTTTTATTTCCATCATTGTTTCTTCTAAGTACAGATTGAACAGTAAGAGCGAAAGACTACATAGCTGTCTTATACCCTTTTTAATCTGAGCACTTCGTTCTTGGTCGCCCACTCTTATTATTCCCTTTTGGTTCCTGTACATGTTGTATATTACTCGTCTTTCCATTTTCATCAGAATTTTGAACATCATTTTACATTGTTGTACGCTTTTTTGAGGTCGAAAAATCCTATGAACGTGTCTTGATTTTTCTTTAGTCTTGCTTCCATTATAAACTGCAGCGTCAGAATTGCCTTTAAACTTCCCTAAAGTCAAACTGAACGTCATCTGACACATCCTCAATTTTCTTTTCCATTCTTCTGTATATTATTCTTGGAAGCGACCTGGATTCATAAGCTGTTAAGCTGATTGTGCGATAATTCTCTCATTTCTCAGCTCTTGTCGTCCTTGGAATTGTGTGGATGATATTTTTCCGAAAGATGGTACGTCGCCAGACCCATACATTCTACACGCCAACGTGAACAGTCGTTTTGTTGGCACTTCCCCAAATGATTTGAGATATTCTGATGGAGTGTTTTCTATCCCTTCTGCCTTATTTGGTCTTAAGTCCTACAGGTCTTGAATGTACTCTTTCCACCTATCCCCTCTCCTCTGCATTTAACAGTGGAATTACGGTTGCACTCTTAATGTTACCACCCTTGCCTTTAATTTCACTGAAGATTATTTTGACTTTCCTATACGCTGAGTCAGTCCTTCCGACAATAACGTTTTTCGATTGCTTCACATTTTTCACGCAGCCATTTCGTCTTAGCTTTCTTGCACGTCCTATTTATTTGATTCCTGCGCGACTTGTATTTCTGTATTCTTTATTTTCTCTGAATATTTTTTACTTCCTCCTTTCATCGATCAACTGAAGTATTTCTTCTGTTACCCATGGTTTATTTGTAGTTACCTTCTTTGCACTTATATTTTTCTTTCCAACTTCCATGACTGCCCTTTTAGACGTCAATTCCTCTTCAGCCTTACTGATTACTGAGCCATTCCTTATAACGGTATTATAGCCTTAGAGAACTTCAAGCTTATCTCGTCATTCCTTATTACTTCCGTATCCCATTTCTTTGCGTGTTGGTCTTCTTGACTAATCTCTTAAACTTCAGCCTACTCTTCATCACTACTATATTGTGATCTTTGTGTATATTTGTTCCTGGGTACGCCTTACAATCCAGTATCCGATTTCGGAATCTCTGTCTTCCCTATAATATCACAATCAAAGATGGCGATCCAAGATGGGGTACCCCAGGATACTAGCACAGCGTAGTGGTTGCCAATATTTTCTATGACGTCACAGCACAATGGTGCAGCCTGAATCGTTGCAGGTCAATTGTGCTAAGAGCCCAATTGCCCTAAGTATGAAATGATGGGAAATTCAAAAGTGCACTTGCCCAAGGCTTAATACTGTATAAGAAATTTGTTCCATTCAAACCACTGCCAACGCCACTGGGATAGGTTAAGAATGTTTACGTTTTTATTTAAATAAATGTGAGACACATCGGGAAGGCCTTTCGTGCTGCTGCCACTGAGAACTACATCATGCTGTTAGTCAATTTTGCAGGCAGCGCACTGGTTGTGCAACTCCATCAGCTGCAGAACTCGTGCAGGAGATGATCACTTGTAGACAGACACCAGCCACATAGAATAAACGCATCAACCACATCATCTGCATCACCAGCCACCAGCAACGGACAAGGATGCATGATGGAGATGGTCGTGTGTCAACAGTGTGTCACGCCACCGTAGACACCTCGGAAACCACTGCATAGCCATAGACTGTCGGTACTGAGTTCCAAGTTTGTAATCTAGGGGCTCACATGTCTTAAATGAAAAATTGAAAGTAAATGAAAATCCAAGTTGATAGGACTAGTGGAGTTCTGCCCCTGCTCCTGCTCCTCCTCCTCCTCTTCCTCTGTGCGACCCTCTGCATCACCTCCGCCTCCCCTGCAGACCACGGGTATCAAGTCTCAAGTTTAGAATCCAAGAGCCCATGTGACATAAGTTAAATTGGTGAGGAATTGCAAAAATCGAGAAACACACTTGCACTTCAGCCTGGATAGAAAAACGGAAAATTCAAAACTGTCCTGAGTGCAAAACAATGTCAGTTATGCAGTGCCCCACACCTGTGCCACACCACTACCCATATTATGCAAATGCGACGGGGCATTAAAAAAACCCAGATGCACACTCGTTCTCTTGCTCTGTAAACAAAAGGCTTAATTGCTATCTTTTTAAAAACACCTCAAAAACTGACATATGGGAGGGGTGGGGGTGGTGGATGTTGTCGTTGTTGATGATGATGATGTTCTTGTTGTTATTAAAAAAACGCTTGGGTCTTGTTCAAATCCAACCTCCAAAATCTGTCCAAACATTATATGCACACATCATATATCCAAAACATTTGAGATCAAAACACGTTTATAGTATGTGACAAGGCGAATCGAGATCGTCAAAAATTAAAAAAAAATTGGCAAGTACACGTGACGAAAAGAACGACAAGTCACCTAAGAAATGGTCTGTGTGCAGCATTTCGAGACGAAAAACTACCAACACCGCTATGTACACTACTGACCATTAAAATTACTACACCAAGAAGATGACGTGCTACAGACACGAAATTTAACCGACAGGAAGTAGATGCTGTGATATGCAAATGATTAGCTTTTCAGAGCATTCACACAAGGTTGGCGCCGGTGGCGACACCTACAACGTGCTGACATGAGGTAAGTTTCCAACCGATTTCTCATACACAAACAGCAGTTGAGCGGCGTTGTCTGGTGAAACTTTGCCTCATGTAAGGAGAAGAAATGCGTACCATCACGTTTCCGACTTTCATAAAGGTCGGATTGTAGTCTATCGCGATTGCGGTTTATCGTATCGCGACATTGCTGCTCGTGTTGGTCGAGACCTAATGACTATTAGCGGAATATGGAATCGGTGGGTTCAGGAGGGTAATACGGAACGATGTGCTGGATCCCAACGGCCTCGTATCACTAGCAGTCGACATAACAGGCATCTTATCCGCATGGCTGTAACGGATCGTGCAGCCACGTCTCGATCCCTGAGTCAAGAGATGGGAACGTTTGCAAGACAACAACCATCTGCACGAACAGTTCGACGACGTTTGCAGCAGCACGGACTATCAGCTCGGAGACAATGGCTGCGGTTACCCTTGACGCTGCATCACAGACAGGAGCGCCTGAGATGGTGTACTCAACGACGAACCTGGGTGCACGAATGGCAAAACGTCATTTTTTTCGGATGAATCCAGGTTCTATTTACTGCATCACGATGGTCGCATCCGTGTTTGGCGACATCGCTGTGAACGCACATTGGAAGCGTGTATTCGTGATCGCCATACTGGCGTATCACCCGGCGTGATGGTATGGTTTGCCATTGGTTACACGTCTCGGTCACCTCTTGTTCGCACTGGCGGCACTTTGAACAGTGGACATTACATTTCAGATGTGTTACGACCTGTGGCTCTACCCTTCATTCGATCCCTGCGAAACCCTACATTCCAGCAGGATATTGCACGACCGCATGTTGCAGGTCCTGTACGGGCCTTTCTGGATACAGAAAATGTTCGACTGCTGCCCTGGTCAGCACATTCTCCAGGTCTCTCACCAATTGAAAACGTCTGGTCAATGGTGGCCGAGCAACTGGCTCGTCACAATACGCCTGTCATTACTCTTGATGAACTGTGGTATCGTGTTGAATTGCATGGGCAGCTGTACCTGTACACATCATCCAAGCTCTGTATGACTCAATGCCCAGGCGTATCAAGGCCGTTATTACGGCCAGAGGTGGTTGTTATGGGTACTGATTTCTCAGGATCTATGCACTCAAACTGCGTGAAAATGTAATCACATGTCCGTTCTAGTATAATACATTTGTCCAATGAATACCCATTTATCATCTGCATTTCGTCTCAGTGTAGCAGTTTTAATGTTCAGTAGTGTATAAGTTCCAAAAGCCTCCTAGCAGCTGAGACTGGAGGCTGTTGCCTGGAGAGCCACCTATGTGCTAACAGTAGCCGACATGGTCCTATTGTCAGTGTGGCCAGGTCTGCTCAAGGCTGGCACCTTCGGAGCCAGGCCACGCAAGGCAGACTACCTGTCCCACTCCACACCTAAGGCGGCAACAGGCCCCGCTGGCAGGTGGTCATTAGGCGCGTACACCACGTTGTTATTTCTTACACGACTGCATACGCCCCTTAAGATGCTCTCATATGCTGCTGCTCTTTATAGCTACCTATGAGTGTATAGTAGCCATGATCCCGGTAAAATTTCAAAAGGAGTGCCGTGATATAACTGCCTGTTGATAGCTTTTAGAATGAAAGTTCTCTGGTAAAAGCTGAAAATTACAGAATGTGAAGCCCATTACAGCAGTTTCTACATCTACTGCCATGTAAATGTAATGTGATGGACTTTCTAGCGAGTCATTCCGGCGAAAGAAAGACACTGAAGCAATTCAGAGGCGCGCAGACGTTCTTTTCACAAACAATTTTTGAGAAAGAGAACCTACACTTGCTACGGACAGCAGAACGATTTACTGTCTACTGAAAGAAGGATTGTCGGTATGCCTCTGTGTGGGCTCTAATCTCTCTGATTTTATCCTCATGGTCCCTTCGCGAGATATACGTAGGAGGGAGCAATATACTGCTTGACTCTTCGATGAAGGTATGTTCTCGAAACTTTAACAAAAGCCCGTACCGAGCTACTGAGCGTCTCTCCTGCAGAGTTTTCCACTGAAGTTTATCTATCATCTCCGTAACGCTTTCGTGATTACTAAATGATCTTGTAACGAAGCGCGCTGCTCTCCGTTGGATCTTCTCTATCTCTTCTATCAACCATATCTGGTACGGATCCCACACTGCTGAGCAGTATTCAAGCAATGGGCGAACAAGCGTACTGTAACCTACTTCCTTTGTTTTCGGATTGCATTTCCTTAGGATTCTTCCAATGAATCTCAGTCTGGCATCTGCGTTACCGACGATCAACTTTATATGATCATTACATTTTAAATCACTCCTAATGCGTACTCCCAGATGATTTATGGAATTAACTGCTTCCAGTTGCTGACCTGCTATATTGTAGCTAAATGATAAGGGATATTTATTTCTATGTATTCGCAGCACATTACACTTGTCTACATTGAGATTCAATTGCCATTCCCTGCACCATGCGTCAATTCGCTGCAGATCCTCCTGCATTTCAGTACAATTTTCCATTGTTACAACCTCTCGATACACCACAGCATCATCCGCAAAAAGCCTCAGTGAACTTCCGATGTCATCCACAAGGTCATTTATGTATATTTTGAATAGCAACTGTCCTACGACACTCCCCTGCGGCACACTTGAAATCACTCTTACTTCGGAAGACGTATCTCCACTGAGAATGACATGCTGCGTTCTGTTATCTTCAATCCAATCACACAATTGGTCTGATAGTCCATATGCTCTTACTTTGTTCATTAAACGACTGTAGGGAACTGTATCGAACGCCTTGCGGAAGTCAAGAAACACGGCATCTACCTGGGAACCCGGGTCTAAGGCCGTCTGAGTCTCGTGGACGAATAGCGCGAGCTGGGTTTCACATGATCGTCTTTTTCGAAAGCCATGCTGATTACTACAGAGTAGATTTCTAGTCTCCAGAAAAGTCATTATACTCGAACATAATACGTGTTCCAAAATTCTAGAACTGATCGACGTTAGAGATATAGGTCTATAGTTCTGCACGTCTGTTCAACGTCCCTTCTTGAAAACGGGGATGACCTGTGCCCTTTTCCAATCCTTTGGAACGCTACGCTCTTCTAGAGACCTACGGTACACCGCTGCAAGAATGGGGGCAAGTTCCTTCGCGTACTCTGTGTAAAATCGAACTGATATCCCATCCGGTCCAGCGGCCTTTCCTTTTTTGAGCAATTTTAATTGTTTCTCTATCCCTCTGTCGTCTATTTCGATATCTACCATTTTTTCCTCTGTGCGACAATCTAGAGAAGGAACTACAGTGTAGTCTCCCTCTGTGAATCAGCTTTGGAAAAAGACATTTAGTATTTCGGCCTTTAGTCTGTCATCCTCTGTTTCAGTATCATTTTAGTCACAGTGTGTCCGGACATTTTGTTTTGATCCCCCTACCGCTTTGACATAAGACCAAAATTTCTTAGGATTTTCTGCCAAGTCAGTACATAGAACTTTACTTTCGAATTCATTGAACGCCTCTCGCATGGCCCTCTTCACATTACATTTCGCTTCGCGTAATTTTTGTTTGTGTGCAAGGCGTTGGCTATATTTTTGCTGGGAAGTTCCCTTTGCTTCCGCAGCAGTTTTCTAATTCGGTTGTTGTACCACGGTGGCTCTCTTCCATCTCTTACGATCTTGCTTAGCACATCCTCAACACTATCTGCACTTGAGACAAAACTTTTGTGATGAGCCGTCAGGTACTCTGAAATCTGCTTTTTGTCACTTTTGCTAAACCGAAAAATCTTCCTACCTTTTTTAATATTTCTATTTACGGCTGAAATTATCGCTGCAGTAACCACTTTATGATCGCTGATTCCCTGTTCTGCGTTAACTGTTTCAAATAGTTCTCTCCATTTGCGAATGGAACAGGTAAGGGAATGACTAGCAATGGTACAAGGTACCCTCCGCTATGCGCCATATGGTGGCTTATGGGGAATGTATGTAGATGCGAACTGAAATGAGATGAAAATGTAAAATAAGTAGTAATGAATGCAAATGGAGGACTTAGATTTATTGGGAGGGTTCAGGGAAAGTGTGGTGTATCTGTAAAGAAAAGAAAAGTCAATGCCATCAGTTCTAGAGTACTCATCCGCACGAAAGTGTAAGAGAAATGTTCTCAGAACTAGAATGAAGTTTGGAAAGAAGAGAAACATCTGTAGCCTTATGCAACTGTTAGCAGAAGGGAGGTGATATAGTTAGAAACTTGTAGTGACACAGAATCGAAAACACCTAAGACCGCTGGTCAGAGCACTTCAGAACGATGATGAATCAGTTGCCGAAATGTTGCGAGCACAGCGGAATCGCTTGTACACAAATCCAAAAACATCCGATCAGTAACCACACTGGGAAAATGTTAAAAATCAAGTAATTTATGTCGACATTGCGAACATATGAGCAAAATAGGAAAAGGGTTGTGAAGCCACCCGTGGGGAAATGTGAAGTACTAAATATTTAGGGAAGTAGCTGGGAATAATACGACAATTTCAAATGATCAGCTGTACTCCATCTGAAATGCAAAATGTTTACGTATTTCCTTCATGATGTACCTTTCGAATCTCCGACAACACGTGTCGTAGGTTTGCAGTTGAAGATAACTGGCTGCACAATACATCCATTTGGAAGCGTCACAGAAGATGCGCCGCGAGTTGATTGGCAGATATAGATATCAGACGTTTGACCAGGATTTATAAATCTTTGTAACGGCTTTTGGTGTGATTCCTTCAGTGAGGTCGCTACAGATTCACACCCTCTTCAGCTTGAACTAGCATTTTGTCTCTAATGGTCTTGGTTAAATGGTACATTAATCGTCATTCACAATCCCTATAAGCAGAAATCGATCCAGTACCGAGCAAGGCGCACAGTGGTTAGCGCACTGGTCTCCCATTTAGGAGGATAATGGTTCAAATACGCGTCAGGCCATCAAGCTTTAGGTTGTCCTTAATTTCCGTAGGTCACTCAGGCAAATGGCAAGATGGTGCCTGTAAAAGGACGTGGCCGTTTCCTTCCCCATCCTTAAAGCACTCAGAGTTCGTGCTCCATCTCTAATGACCTAGTTGTCGATGGGACAATAAATCCTAATCTTCCTTCCTTACTTTTCTGTTAGCTAGTGTTTGGGTTGGATTCCCTTTTTTAATTGATTTTTAGGTGATTCCTCACATAAATTGTAATGAAAGACTCGATTTCTGTCCAAAGTGTTTGTTAGTATACCAGATGCAACAGAGAAATGATACAGCTCAGGTCTTCATTTGGAAGACTCTAACGTCAACAGGGAGTGCAACTTGGTTTTCAATTTTGCCTTGAATTCTGTGAATTTTCTACCTAAATCAGCGTATTACGTGTGAAATCTGCTCTCCTACTGTTGAATCCGTACATCAAAGAGATATTCTGTCGGTTTAACCTATGCAAATTACATCCGACAGCAACCACATCTTACAATTACGTCTAAGGGTTGTCACACTACTATGTGTTTTACGTTGTACATAGCACATCAGATGTTTCCACAGGATTTCCAAATAATTTGTAAAGAGTGCTGGCGCGATTCCTTCAACAAGGATACTGCACCCCACACATTGACTTAAAAGCGGCAGCAGATCAAGGATGCTAGAGAGGCAGTGCTACAATGAATTCCTCGAAGTTTCTAGAAGTATGTGGCGTCACATGTTTACACAGCTCCAGTATATTGTGGATGCAGAGCTGACGTCCAATGCCATCGCAAATCTGTTCAGATGAGAAGAATTTGACAAATTTAAGACATCATGCATGAATGCATGTGAACATCAGGATGGAAAAAAGTTCAACTAGCCAAAACGAAATGAACAGATATAGAATAGCGCACACATACAATGAATTTTAAGACAACTTTATGAAATTATGTTTTTCCTCTGTACTTTTTATGGTATCGTGTAACTTTTCATAGGGGACTCTCAAAACTGTCAATAATTACATGTACGATCGTGAAACGAAAGGTCTAAGAGACAGATTTTCTGGTATAGCTTCTCACAGCTGATAGTCCCTACTGCTGCTATTTCAATGTGTTTCCTTGGATACTGATTACCTCATGCATTGTCACGCTATAGCAAAAATTAACATATTAATCAATACAAATTTGTTTGACCGTTCGCAAGGTGTAGAGATAAGAAATAGCAGTACAAGTTCTGCATCAATCATGTACGATCATGCCGATATTGAACTAAACATCAAGCTTTCACCTCTGTTCAGTGATGTCACTTCTTAGCTTCCACACCATCGTATCATATTGGGTTTTTCCCTGATGTCATGCAATATAGTGGTTTTGTGATCTATTTACAGCTCAAACATTTAATAGCTGGCACTACCTGCATTGTTGTCAGGTTTCCCGTGGTTTTCCCAGCCCTTTGGTGTCTGAATCCAAGATTTCGATCCATGATAGTGGGCGTGGGAAAATGGGTGTAGCCTACAACATTATCAACCCGAAGTAGTTGTTTAGGTTTCCATTGTGCCGCAGTCAGATAGCCCCACCACTTCCATGCACGGGCCACTCATCTGGAGAACTCGGCAGACAGTTCAACACATCGTGGTAAAAGCCTGATCATCATAACGCATCATCAGAGATCCACAGTTCACAAGCTGAATAAAAAACTCGCTCACATGTTCGAATACATGTATTAACCACTTACATATTTATTATTATTCGTGTGTTTTCCCAGATTTCATTTATTTCTCCCTCAGCGCAATGGCTGCTAATACGTTAGAGCAGAAATAAACTCTGCACACAGACAGACTCCATGATGCAATGCCTATCACTTTGGAGCAGTACACAGATCTATTTCCAGACAAACTCCTTGTTATAGTTCTTGTTACACTGAAGAAGGACACACAATTGTTTCCAGACTAATTTTCCATGGCCTCCACCGTCTGCATCATTCATCAAGTCACTAACATTGCACAGTGCACCAAAGAACGTTGTGTTGTTTATTGTAACATACAAGGTGAAAGCTTGCTGCCTCTGTACCAAGGGGTCCCGGGTGCAAGAGATGCTCCAAGAAACGGCGGAGTGTCAGAGAATCTTAATGATGGCTAAGTTATAGTTCTTTGAGATTCGATAATAAGTCACACTCAAAAATTGGGGCAAATCTGAATACATCTGCGATCCTAGAAAAGTGAGGCCCATCCAGTGACAACAACAATATTTCAATATTTTTAAGGCTGCAGAAGCTAAAATTTCACACAGTGAATAAACATTTTTCACAATGAACCTCTGAATTAACAGATTTTAATCGCTTCGTGCGATTTCAACAAATGGTATCTCAGATGATGGAATTGCCCTATAGATAATCACCTCTGAAAGCCAGTCTTCTGTATCCATTTTCTTTATTGGCTCATGACATCTTTTGTATGTTCTTTATTATGCAAATGTTTGTCAGAACATCGTATTCTCCATATTCACACAGTGAATGAACACAACATCAATACTTGATATTTTGTTATACTTCTGTTTTTATTTAATGAATTGTTTACTATTGTCCCAGGAACTTGATTTAAGTGTTGGTTGCAAGGAATATTAAAAAACTGTGATAATTTAAAAGCTGTCAGTCGCATGTGTTAGCGAACACCGCAATTGAAAAGAGAAACGAAAGACGCTTCTGTCAAGAAGGCATAAATAATAGTGTAAAGACAGTTTGCTGCCATTTACTATAGTACACTTGCGCAAGATTATTGGCGTATTTACTTATGGACAAACCTTTTGATAATTATTCTAAATTATTTCAGTGTGACAGAGTGGTTATAAAATTTCTCAATTTAAGTATTGTTGTAATAGACACTGAAACGCCAAAGAAACTGCTATAGGCGCGCGTATTAGAATACAGAGATATGTAAACAGGCTGAATACGACGCTGCGGTCCGCAGCGCCCATATAAGACAACAAGTGTCTGACGCAGTCGTTAGATCAGTTACTGCTGTCACAATGGTAAGTTATCAAGATTTAAATGAGTTTGAACGTGGCGTTATAGTCGGCGCACAAGCGATGGGACACAACATCTCCGATGTGGCGACGAAGTGGGGATTTTCCCGTACGAGCATTTCACGAGTGTACCGTGAATATCACGAATAAGGTAAAACATCAAATCAAAGATCCTGCAAGAACGGAACCAACGACGGCTGAAGATAATCGTTCAACGCGACAGAAGTGCAACCCTTCCGCAAATTGCTGCAGATCTCAGAGCTGGGCCTTCAGCAAGTGTCAGCGCGCTAACCAGTCAACGATATGGGCTTTCGGAGCCGAAGGCCTACTCGCCTACCCTTGATAACTGGACGACACAAAGCTTTACGCCTCGCCTGGGCCCGTCAACACCGTCAATGGACTGTTGATAACTGGAAACATGTTGCCAGGTCGGACGAGTCTCGTTTTGTATTGTATCGAGTGCATGGATGTGTACGGGTATGGAGACAACTTCATGAATAAATGGACCCTGCATGTCAGCAGCGACTTGTTCAAGCTGGTGGAGGCTTTGTAATGGTGTGGGGCGTGTTCAGCTGGAGTGATATGAAACCCCTGGTACGTCTATATACGACTCTGACAGGTGACACGTACGTAAGCATCCTGTCTGATCACCTGGATCCATTCATGTCCATTGTTCATTCCGACGGACTTGGGCAATTCCAACAGGACAATGCGACACCCCACACATCCAGAATTGCTACAGAGTGGCTCCAGGGACACTCTTCTGAGGTTAAACACTGCCACTGGCCACCAAACTACCCAAACATGAACATTGATTAGCATATCGGGGATGCAATGCAACGTGCTGTTCAGAAGAGATCTCCACCCCTTCGTACTCCTACGGATTTATGGACAGCGCTGCAGGATTCACGGTGTCAGTTCCCTACAACACTTCTACAGACATTAGTCGAGTCCATGACACGTCGTGTTGCGGCACTTCAGCGTGCTCACGTGGGCCTACACGATATTAGTCAGGTGTAGCAGTTTCTTTGGCTCTTCAGTGTATCAGTTTAGTCCAGGAAGTGGTCAGAAGAGTCAAATAATGTCTGTAGAGCTTGAGAATGATGTATTTTTGGTGGGGATGGCCTTCAGCCAGTGAGAGTCGGATAGTGGCGGAGCACTGCTGGAGTCGAGAGGGGACTGGGACTTTTCACGTGAAGGGCTCAAGGGAGCGACTCTGCACACTTTTACGAGAATTCTGGAAGAAGGCGCGGTTCTGTCGTCTATACGAGTATTATCGGCTGTAAATAGTTGATATCATACTTCAGCTTTTGGAGAAGATCTCCAGAGTTGGACTAACTTTTTCTGCTTGCATTATGGAACTGTGGATAGACGGAGTATCAGTTATTATTCTTTGTATCCCAAGTGTTTATTTGTGAATCATCACGTTGAACCCTGAATTGTTTTGGGCTGATGAATATTTCGTGTATTGTGGTTATTAAATGGACTTAGTTTTTGCATATCTTCGATGACTGTTTAGTTCGAGAATTTTGCTACGATTCTCATAGCGCTCTAAACGCAACTTTACTGAATTAGATAAGGGTATTTTCTGTCTGTATTTTAACTGAATATCGTTTATTTGAATCCCGTTTATTTGAGATGGCACTTCTTGAACAAACATTATTCAACATAATTCTCTGTTGTCTACATCAATTACAGACATTCGAATAGAACTCTTGTTATTAAATTTTTCATTTAACATTTAACTTTTATTTTGTATTCCTGTGCATTTTATTAATTCGCAATTCTAGCAAATGCACAGACTATTTGACTGGAGGATCACAGCTACAGGTTATCATTTGCAGTGAATTAACTGTGGAGCATGAGAGCAGACACGCGTGGCTCGACCCTTTCTACATCTACATCTACATCTACATGACTACTCTGCAATTCACATTTAAGTGCCTGGCACAGGGTTCATCGAACCACAATCATACTATCTCTCTACCACTCCACTCCCGAACAGCGCGCGGGAAAAACGAACACCTAAACGTTTCTGTTCGAGCTCTGATTTCTCTTATTTTATTTTGATGATCATTCCTACCTATGTAGGTTGGACTCAACAAAATATTTTCGCATTCGGAAGAGAAAGTTGGTGACTGAAATTTCGTAAAAAGATCTCGCCGCGACGAAAAACGTTTTTGCTTTAATGACTTCCATCCCAGTTCGCGTGTCATATCTGCCACACTCTCTCCCCTATTACGTGATAATACAAAACGAGCTGCCCTTTTTTGCAGCCTTTCGATGTCCTCCGTCAATCCCACCTGTTAAGGATCCCACACCGCGCAGCAATATTCTAACAGAGGACGAACGAGTGTAGCGTAAGCTGTCTCTTTAGTGGACTTGTTGCATCTTCTAAGTGTCCTGCCAATGAAACGCAACCTTTGGCTCGCCTTCCCCACAATATTATCTATGTGGTCTTTCCAACTGAAGTTGTTCGTAATTTTAACACCCAGGTACTTAGTTGAATTGACAGCCTTGAGAATAGTACTATTTATCGAGTAATCGAATTCCAACAGATTTCTTTTGGAACTCATGTGGATCACCTCACACTTTTCGTTATTTAGCGTCAACTGCCATCTGTCACACCATACAGCAATCTTTTCTAAATCGCTTTGCAACTGATACTGGTCTTCGGATGACCTTACTAGACGGTAAATTACAGCATCATCTGCGAACAACCTAAGAGAACTGCTCAGATTGTCACCCAGGTCATTTATATAGATCAGGAACAGCAGAGGTCCCAGGACGCTTCCCTGGGGAACACCTGATATAACTTCAGTTTTACTCGATGATTTGCCGTCTATTAGCACGAACTGCGACCTTCCTGACAGGAAACCACGAATCCAGTCGCACAACTGAGACGATACCCCATAGGCCCGCAGCTTGATTAGAAGTCGCTTGTGAGGAACGGTGTCAAAAGCTTTCCGGAAATCTAGAAATACGGAATCAACTTGAGATCCCTTGTCGATAGCGGCCATTACTTCGTGCGAATAAAGAGCTAGCTGCGTTGCACAAGAACGATGTTTTCTGAAACCATGCTGATTACGTATCAATAGATCGTTCCCTTCGAGGTGATTCATAACGTTTGAATACAGTATATGCTCCAAAACCCTACTGCAAACCGACGTCAATGATATAGGCCTGTAGTTAGATGGATTACTCCTACTACCCTTCTTAAACACTGGTGCGACCTGCGCAATTTTCCAATCTGTTGGTACAGATCTATCGGTGAGCGAGCGTTTGTATATGATTGCTAAGTAGGGAGCTATTGTATCAGCGTAATCTGAAAGGAACCTAATCGGTATACAATCTGGACCTGAAGACTTGCCCGTATCAACCGATTGGAGTTGCTTCGCAACCCATAAGGTATCTACTTCTAAGAAACTCATGCTAGCAGCTGTTCGTGTTTCAAATTCTGGAATATTCCATTCGTCTTCCCTGGTGAAGGAATTTCGGAAAACTGCGTTCAATAACTCCCCTTTAGCGGCACAGTCGTCGGTAACAGTACCATCGGCACTGCGCAGCGAAGGTATTGGCTGCGTCTTGCCGCTTGTGTACTTTACATACGACCAGAATTTCTTCGGATTTTCTACCAAGTTTCGAGACAATGTTTCGTTGTGGAACCTATTAAAGGCATCTCGAATTGAAGTCCGAGCCAAATTTCGCGCGTCTGTAAATTTTAGCCAATCTTCGGGATTTCGCTTTCTTCTGAACTTCGCATGCTTTTTCCGTTGCCTCTGCAACAGCGTTCGGACCTGTTTTGTGTACCACGGGGGATCAGTTCCATCTCTTACCAATTTATGAGGTATGAATCTCTCAGTTGCTGTTGATACTATATCTTTGAATTTGAGCCACATCTCGTCTACATTTGCATAGTCAGTTCGGAAGGAATGGAGATTGTCTCTTAGGAAGGCTTCTAGTGACACTTTACCCGCTTTTTTAAATAAAATTATTTTGCATTTGTTTCTGATGGATTTGGAAGAAACGGTATTGAGCCTAGCTACAACGACCTTGTGATCACTAATCCCTGTATCAGTCATGATGCTCTCTATCAGCTCTGGATTGTTTGTGGCTAAGAGGTCAAGTATGTTTTCGCAACCATTTACAATTCGCGTGGGTTCGTGGACTAACTGCTCGAAATAATTTTCGGAGAAAGCATTTAGGACAATCTCGGAGGATGTTTTCTGCCTACCACCGGTTTTGAACAAGTATTTTTGCCAACATATCGAGGGAAGGTTGAAGTCCCCACCAACTATAACCGTATGAGTGGGATATTTATTTGTTACGAGACTCAAATTTTCTCTGAACTGTTCAGCAACTATATCATCGGAGTCTGGGGGTCGGTCGAAGGAGCCAATTATTAACTTAGTTCGGCTGTTAAGTATAACCTCCATCCATACCAATTCGCACGGCGTATCTACTTCGACTTCACTACAAGATAAACCACTACTGACAGACACAAACACTCCACCACCAATTCTGCCTAATCTATCTTTCCTGAACACCGTCTGAAACTTCGTAAAAATTTCTGCAGAACTTATTTCAGGCTTTAGCCAGTTTTCTGTAACTATAACGATTTCAGCTTCTGTGCTTTCTATTAATGCTTGAAGCTCAGGGACTTTCCCAGCACAACTACAACAATTTACAACTACAATTCCGACTGTTCCTTGATCCAAGCACGTCCTGTATTTGTCATGCGCCCTTTGAGATTGCAGCCCACCCCGTACCTTCCCGAGGCCTTCTAACCTAAAAAACCGCCCAGTCCACGCCACACAGCCTCCGCTAGCCGTGTAGCCGCCAGCTGAGTGTAGTGAACTCCTGACTTATTCAGCGGAACCCGAAACCCCACCACCCTATGGCGCAAGTCAAGGAATCTGCACCCAACACGGTCGCAAAACCGTCTGAGCCTCTAATTCAGACCCTCCACCCGGCTCTGCACCAAAGGTCCGCAGTCGGTTCTGTCAACGATGCTGTAGATGGTGAGCTCTGTCTTCATCTCGTAAGCAAGACCGGCAGCCTTCACCAAATCAGATAGCCGCTGGAATCCAGAGAGAATTTCCTCAGATCCAAAGCGACACACGTCATTAGTGCCGACATGTGCCACAACCTGCAGCTGGCTGCACCCTGTGCTCTTCATGGCATCCGGAAGGACCCTTTCCACATCAGGAATGACTCCACCCGGAATGCACACGGAGTGCACACTGGAGCCGCCATATCCTTAAGGGGCCCCATTACGCGCCTAACATTGGAGCTCCCAACTACCAATAAGCCCACCCTCTGTGATTGCCCAGACCTTGAAGGCTGAGAATCATCCTCTGAAACAGGGCAGGCAGCTGCATCTGGCTCAGCCAGAGACAGTGTCTGAAACCTGTTTGTCAGACGCACTGGGGAGGATTTCTGATCAGCCTCCGGGGACGTCTTTCGCTGCCTGCCACGCCTTGGAACGACCTCCCAATCAACCACAGGCGAGGGCTCAGCCCCACTGCGGGCAGCAACCGGGGCAACCACAACGGCAGACCGATCTGGGGACAGACGGGACGAGGTTGACATCCCCGTGATACCCAAGTCCGGCTCCCCACAGTGGTGCCCATTGGCAACAGCCTCAAGCTGCGCGACCGAAGTCAGCGCCGCTTGCAGCTGTGAGCGAAGGGATGCCAACTCAGCCCTCATCCGAACACGGCAATCACAGTCCCTGTCCATTCAAATCGATGTTGAACAACAGTTACTGAAACACGAGTCCGTGCCTAGATATCTCAATGGAAACACGCAAAGAATGTATTAACTAACCTGTACAAATGCCTAACGACTGCGCTACAATCTGCCTGAATTTACGATTACAGTAACTAAAACTCGAATTTACACCTCCTATACGAAACTCACACGCAATTTAAGTAAGAATCTACGAAGTAAACACTAAAGGGCGATGCTACACCTCTCAAATACTATACTACGCTCGAAATTTATGAATCAAACAATGCAAGTACCCAAAAACACGCAAAGAATTTAAGAATTAAACTATGTAACAAATAAGTAAGCTAGGGGTATACGACTTGCTGCTGCAGCTGCTTATCCAACCGCGCCAGGGAGCACCCTTTGATTATACGTAGCCATTCTTTTTAAACAGAGCCGTGCGTGGCCCCAGTACCTAAAGTACGAGTAACCGCAGGTAAAGATGCAACTCGTTTGCTGTTAGGAACAGCAACTACTCAGCAGCAGTAACCGCTAGATACCGTCGCGTATCGAGTTGGGGTTGCAAGTGGATAGTGCCACTCGCGCTACTTGCTTCAGCAGCAACCATGGCTGAAGGGTTACACCGATGTAAATACCGAAAAAAGTGCTTCAAAAATGTGTTCATTTCTAAAAGATTTTTATAAATTAGTGATTAATGCAGATTTGAACAAACTATAGTAAAACATAGAGAACAATGTGAAATTCATTTAGTCACCAGCTGAGACGGGCGTTATGGTGTAAGGGAATATATTGCTAGGTCAACTTCTAAAAGAGCCACAATTTTCAAGAAACAGTTCATGGCTATGAAGATGGTGAAGATTTCGCTAGGGTATGTGAAACCTATTTACGTAGGTATGTGTGTATTTGACCTATCTAAACTTAACATGTACCAATTTCACAATGATTTTGCAAAAACCCATTTTGTTGATCGAAAGTTACTTTATTTAGATACCGACAGCTTTACCTATTGGGTGAAGGAATGTGATCCGTATGAAGTAATATACTGTCATCCCAATGCGTTCGACACATTGGATATGCAGTTGATAATCCTTATAGCATAAAGCTGGATATCAATAAGGTTATCAGCTTGATGAAAGATGAGGCGGATGGATCACAGATTTTGAAGGGTGTAGGTCTCCACTCGAAAATGTATGCGTTCTGAACAGACACAGGTGTCACCCTGAGATGTCCTACGGTTGTGTACTGTGCGGCCTCTGTGGTTCTCTCTACCTCCTCCTCTATATATGAAATGATAATGAGATCAAGACTTAAGTTGTCGACAGGCGTTGATATACATAAACGGGGACAGCTGAAAATGTGTGCCCCGACTGGGACTCGAACCCGAGATCTGCTTACATGGCAGACGCTCTATCCATCTGAGCCACAGAGGGCACAGAAGATAGTGCGACTGCAGGGATTTATCCCTTGCACGCTTCCCGTGAGACCCACATTCCCAACTTAATGTCCACACATTATATTCGTAGTGCCCCTGTCCATTACACTCATTCTCGCGGCAGACAATCTTACCGAGTCCCGTAAGAGTTCGGGCAATGCGTGTGCATCCAGCTCAGAAGAAGAAGGTCAATGGCCAGTTAGCGTTAACTATATGAAGATGGTATCTGTTCTTTCGAACATGTCCGAAAGAACAGATACCATCTTCATATATCCTCTACATATGGTGTCCGAAGTCAATTTCCAGTCATAAGGACACAGCTGGAAATCGTCCTGTCATGACATAATGCAAGCGTCTCATTTGTGAGAACAGGATCGGGACCCAACCGTACTAACACTGTTCACTTGTGTGACTAGATTCATGTGTCGCACATGTAGCGAAAATGTATGTGCATGTATGTGTGTGTGTGTGTGTGTGTGTGTGTGTGTGTGTGTGTGTGTGTGGAGAGGGGGGAGGGGAGGGGAGAGAGAGAGAGAGAGAGAGAGAGAGAGAGAGAGGGCGGGAGGAAGGGAGGCTGCGTACTGTGTTCACAAATGCATACTGTATATGAGTGCACAATATGTGTGTATGTACTTATTCGCATTTAAACTTCGTTAACAGCGTTCAGTTTTGTTGTCAGTGATAAGATCTGATAGAGACAATTTTTTTTATTCCCTAAAGCTAAAGCACAACTCGGTTTCAGGACCTGTGTCCCATCTTCAGGTGCATCTACAAAGTTATAAATAAACAATGACGCCTATTAGAATTGTTAATAAAGGTATACTAAAACTGTTAAGAAAAAGCCGGCCAGTGTGGCCGAGCGGTTCTGGGCGTTTCAAATGGTTCAAATGGCTCTGAGCACTATGGGACTCAACTGCTGTGGTCATCAGTCCCCTAGAACTTAGAACTACTTAAACCTAACTAACCTAAGAACATCACACACACCCATGCCCGAGGCAGGATTCGAACCTGCGACCGTAGCAGCAGCGCGGCTCCGGACTGGAGCGCCTAGAATCGCACGGCCACCGCGGCCGGCCTGGGCGCTTCAGTCTGGAACCGCGCGACCGCTACGGTCGCAGGTTCGAATCCTGCCTCGGGCATGGATGTGTGTGATGTCCTTAGGTTAGTTAGGTTTAAGTAGTTCTATGTTCTAGGGGGACTGCTCAGAGCCATTTGAACCATTTTTTGTTAAGAAAAAAATATTTACACACATAAAATGTGAGTCCATAGAAGTCGAATAACGGAGCTTAAATTAGTTTGAAATAGTACATCCATGGTACATGGCATTAAACAGGAGACGCACTCAATTCCTAGGCCTACCGGATAGCCTCTCACAGAGCAGGATCTATATAAAAAGACATAGGTATCCAAATTAATAGGGCAGAACCACACACTTTATGGAAGACCACTTATCTAACTTTATGCATATCCATGTATGGCACATTCTTAAGCTCTGACCTTTGTAAGTTTTGAAATTAGGATGATGAGATGCTGGGTCATATAATAGTTTATATTTTATTTTATTTACGGCGGTTCCACACAGGGCGGAAAATTTTTAAACAAAATCGCAATTGTTTCTATCCTATCCTAATGTAAACATTTAAGTTTAGGGCACTGGGAGTGGGAGGTACTGTTTAAACACGCAAACTTTCTGTGAACTGTGAAGTCAGAGAAATGGGGGAAATTGTTTAAACTTATGACAGTTGGGGTACCATTATTTTAAACTCAGGACAAGTGGCTTGCGATTGTGGGGGGAAAACCCAGTGATCATCTTGGATTGTAAAATCAGAGAACAAGAAATCTAACCACCGTACAGTATGTGCTCCTATCTTCAGGTTCACCATCTTGGATTTAAACCATCTGCAACTATGCTCAGTTTTAAAACTGTGCTTGCATCTTCAGCTCCGCCATCTTTGATCACCATCTTGCACTGTAACTTTATAGGGCCGTGCTCGTATCTCCAGGTCCGCCATTCTGGACCGACATCTTGGACTATGATGTCACAGAGGCTGTTAACGTATTTCTAGGTTCGCCATGTAGGATTTTGTGCTTAGGACAGTTGGGATAGGTCCGCCATCTTGGATTTTTAAATTCCCACCATTTTACACTTAGCACAGTTGGGCTGTTTTGAATTTCGCGCCATATTTTTGAATTTTCCATCATTTCATATCTAGGAAAATGAGCTAATCCCACGATCGTGGTTTCCACCATCGTACATTGGCAGACCTACAGGACACTTTGGACTGTGTTCAAACATACGCAGCTACCCTACTATAGCTGTTATCTATTATCAACTGCAGCTTCGTTAGTACCAAATGTCTGTATAATCCCATGAAATGCCATGAAGGTATTTATTTAATTATTGAACAGTCCATTAGGATTTTAACTTTCACAGTGGCAGCCAGTAAATTTGAACTGACCCTGTTGTTGACAAAACAAATAGGTGTGTAGAAGGTCAATTTAAAGCGGGACTGTCATTGTGATTTGATAGCGATTTCGTTGAGTGACAGAGCATTTATGCCATACGTTGAATGATCTGCTTCAGCGGCATATAATTACACACTTTATGGTATAAATTTAACAATGTACTTTTACCTACATCGGGAAGCCACAACATTGGGATCACAGATTTGCTTCAAACTTTGTACGCCTATGGTAGACGTTTAAGACAACATAAGGTGCAAGTTATAAGGTGCATAGGTGCATTACTCTGGCAATTCTGAGAAAATGGAAAGAGAAGTTTTACGCGGCTATCATGTTGCTTATTTATCTGTGCGTGGGTTTCAGACGTTAGAGTTCCAGATGGTCAAATGTGTTCTGTCAGAGAGTTCAGCGTGTTCGGTCTCTGTAATAAAACAAACTGAGTGAAGGGATCAACAACGAACTTCAATGGATGTCATGTGATGTCCGCTCCGACCAAATACAACGAACAAAATGGGCAGAAAAAAAAGTAACTAGTGTTCGAGCTTCGTATATGAGGTGATGGTTCGACTCCCGATCAGACTTAGTTATTAATCTAACTTTTTTCATCACTGGTCATATTATTTAATTTACATGACATTTGAGAGATAATATAACGAAAAAGCCATGTGTATTTGCTTGAAGTTTCAATTTATGTTTGTATGACAAAGACCATCCTGCAGTGTGTCATGTCGAGAGTACATCCGACGAGTAATTAATTGTACTTCCCTCTTGTGGTCTGGCACATTGTGACTTACTATTTTACTGATAGTAAGTAACGTCATTCATACCACTATTTATCGAGGGTTGACTTGGGCTTTCAAAGCCTGTCCTTCGTCCTTGAAAATTTAGTTACAAATAGTATATAGTCAAATAACGTATGAAATTCACTACAACTTCATGGAAATGCGCGTGGTTTTTTTTTTTTTTTCATTATATTACCTCTGAAATGTTATGTAAATTAAATAATGTGAACAACGATGAAAAAAATATAGATTAAAAAGTATGTGGTAACGGGATTCGAACCGTTGCCTCGTCCAAGAGTCGCCTGCGCAGTGCGAATGCTAATGGCTTTACCACGATGACTTCTTACCACTGGCACCTTCGCACAATACATCAGCTACATAATAACGCGTAAAAGTTCTCTTGCGATTTTCTCGGATTGCCAGCGTAGTGCACGTTACTACTTGCAGATTTCATTGTTTTAACGGCGTACTGTAGGTGTACAAAGTTTGAAGGAAATCCGTGATCCCAACGTCGTGGCCTCACCCTCGTTAGAATAGTCGGTATCTGCAGCTCTGGTTCGCTATTCATGCTTTGCCAAGAAGTAGCATGTAAATGATGTCATAGCTACAGTTATAAACTGTTGATATGCCGTGAAACTAAGCAAAGTGGCGCTGTGGTTAAAACAAGGTACTCGCATTTATGAGGTGCAGGGTTCAAATACAGTTCGAGCAAGTTACGTTTCCCATGATCTACCTAAACTAATACACGTCAGTATCTAAGTGGTTTCTTCGATAAAACAACGACCCTTTTCCTTCTCCACCCTTGACAATTTAAACGTTTGTAACGTCAATACTGTGTACAAGATGTTAAGCTGTAAGCTTCATTACCCACAGAACCTGTTTTGGAGTTACAAGGAGTCATCTTGTCTGTAAACCAAACATCTGTTGCTGACCATTATAACAAAGAACTAAAGAGGTATTAGAAAACCATAAGGCACTCCTTCACTTGAAGCCATACATACTCCATAAATGGATATATGATTGTGTACATGTATGTGTGTGTGTGTATGTTCCACGTCTTCTCCTAATCCACTGGACTGACTTAAACGAAACTTGGTATACATTTCCGTTAATGTCAGGCAGCAATCGATGTTGGGGTACGAACTACCTACCTATCATAGTTCAGGAGGTATGACGTCCTAAACACCGAGGTGCTGAAAAACTGCTGCGCCATGCATGACTTTTAAATTTATCACTTCTACTACTAACTCCACATGCAACATATTTCGCAGACGGTATCCGCATATGCCACTAAAGGTACCTACACAAATATATTATTGTACAACACATAGTTCAGGGCATATGACGACCTAAGCACTGAGATAAGAGAAAAAATTTCGCTTCATGCATGAAATTTGAATACACTTATTCCTTATGACTGAGCCACTTCTACAATCGGGTCAACTTAAGGAAATGTCTGATACCTGGCAGCGCTTTTGACAGCTTTAAGCTGCGGAACGTAAATGGCTGTAGGCGAAAACAACGGCCCTCTATAGAGTTATGAAGAGGTGTTTACAAATTCGCGTTTTAGACACGCGAAGCAGTTGCTCTTATAAATTTGTATATTATGCACATTTCTTTGTACGACTATTTCATAATTTCAAAGGTGTTTCCACGAAAATATGGAAATGATTTTTTTTGACATTACACCACAAGCACACTTCATTTTTTTGTTTCTGTTTCTAATAGAAAATTGGCGAAATGATGACCTGGGCAATGCCGTGTTTGTCAGCTAGCTACAACTTTAGCGAACTGAATTCGTTACTTTTGCAAGTACCCCTGGATTTAAAGAAATAAGCATAAGAACTGAACAGCTATCTTTGTGAGCTTTTCAAAACACTGAACGTACATATCTTCATCAACACATTTCAGATCACTTAAAGGTACAAGTTGGGTGGTAGTTACATCGCAACACGTTCTTAGGGCCTGTTTTCAAACATCGATGAAAGGAGAGTGGGGAATTTGTTTGGTTATTCACCTCTGAACGAACTCTGACAGATACAGTCCAACCTTTAGGTTATCAGCGTTAACTGTTTTGGGTGAGTATCTTATTCTCATTGCTTATAAACTGGTTTTTGGTGACAGTTGTCGATCTGTTGTTGCTGTGAAGCCTTGCAGAAAGTAAGTCCCCATAGTGCGTCGGCCGCAGGGAGAAGCGCCTGCAGCTGACGCCAGAACAAAGCAGGAAAGAGTCCAATCTTTTGTTGGCAGGTACTCGTCCGTCACGCATGACCTCTCCCCACTTCTGGCACTGAGCCGTCAGGACTGATGTCTGCAGATGCCATGTTTATCAACAAATAAAATTAATACACTCCTGGAAATGGAAAAAAGAACACATTGACACCGGTGTGTCAGACCCACCATACTTGCTCCGGACACTGCGAGAGGGCTGTACAAGCAATGATCACACGCACGGCACAGCGGACACACCAGGAACCACGGTATTGGCCGTCGAATGGCGCTAGCTGCGCAGCATTTGTGCACCGCCGCCGTCAGTGTCAGCCAGTTTGCCGTGGCATACGGAGCCCCATCGCAGTCTTTAACACTGGTAGCATGCCGCGACAGCGTGGACGTGAACCGTATGTGGAGTTGACGGACTTTGAGCGAGGGCGTATAGTGGGCATGCCGAATTGCTCAACACGTGGGGCGTGAGGTCTCCACAGTACATCGATGTTGTCGCCAGTGGTCGGCGGAAGATGCACGTGCCCGTCGACCTGGGACCGGACCGCAGCGACGCACGGATGCACGCCAAGACCGTAGGATCCTACGCAGTGCCGTAGGGGACCGCACCGCCATTGCCCAGCAAATTAGGGACACTGTTGCTCCTGGGGTATCGGCGAGGACCATTCGCAACCGTCTCCATGAAGCTGGGCTACGGTCCCGCACACCGTTAGGCCGTCTTCCGCTCACGCCCCAACATCGTGCAGCCCGCCTCCAGTGGTGTCGCGACAGGCGTGAATGGAGGGACGAATGCAGACGTGTCGTCTTCAGCGATGAGAGTCGCTTCTGCCTTGGTGCCAATGATGGTCGTATGCGTGTTTGGCGCCGTGCAGGTGAGCGCCACAATCAGGACTGCATACGACCGAGGCACACAGGGCCAACACCCGGCATCATGGTGTGGGGAGCGATCTCCTACACTGGCCGTACACCACTGGTGATCGTCGAGGGGACACTGAATAGTGCACGGTACATCCAAACCGTCATCGAACCCATCGTTCTACCATTCCTAGACCGGCAAGGGAACTTGCTGTTCCAACAGGACAATGCACGTCCGCATGTATCCCGTGCCACCCAACATGCTCTAGAAGGTGTAAGTCAACTACCCTGGCCAGCAAGATCTCCGGATCTGTCCCCCATTGAGCATGTTTGGGACTGGATGAAGCGTCGTCTCACGCGGTCTGCACGTCCAGCACGAACGCTGGTCCAACTGAGGCGCCAGGTGGAAATGGCATGGCAAGCCGTTCCACAGGACTACATCCAGCATCTCTACGATCGTCTCCATGGGAGAATAGCAGCCTGCATTGCTGCGAAAGGTGGATATACACTGTACTAGTGCCGACATTGTGCATGCTCAGTTGCCTGTGTCTATGTGCCTGTGGTTCTGTCAGTGTGATCATGTGATGTATCTGACCCCAGGAATGTGTCAATAAAGTTTCCCCTTCCTGGGACAATGAATTCACGGTGTTCTTATTTCAATTTCCAGGAGTGTAGTTACACAAATCTGACAGCTGCACGGAATTGGCATTCGCTAGGGAGGAAAAAAAATCACTGCACGTCACTATTACCAGGAACGATGAAGGACACATGCCCAAAATGACAGTTTCTGAATGTACAAAGTTGTTAAAAACATTCTTTCCACTGAAAATGGGGGGACAATGATCGCGATAAAATCGCGAGATGAGTTCATTTAAACTGAATGATTTACTGTGTGTAATTGACGGGACATGGCGGAAAATGCTGCAAAATAATTTTAAGGTTGGGAGAAAGTTGTTCATAGACGAGTCTGAATATGAATAGGAAAGGAGATTTGCTTTCCTCTCGCATGTGAGGTGTTTCTTACAAACAGCACATGACGTTCTACATGGTTCTACCAAGCTAGGCAAGGCAAACAAGAAACGGAAGATTGGTTTGAGCACCACAGTGTGTATGAATCGTCGTATACTCTTGCGATCCTCCGACATGTAAACTTGACATATCAACCTAACATGTAAACCCATTGCCTAGCCGTTACTGAAGACCCACTGCAGCATTTCAGGCACACACACACACACACACACACACACACACACACACACACACAGGATAGCCGGCCGGTGTGGCCAAGCGGTTCTAGGCGCTTCAGTCTGGAACCGCGCGACCGCTACGGTCGCAGGTTCGAGTCCTGCCTCGGGCATGGATGTGTGTGATGTCCTTATGTTGGTTAGGTTTAAGTAGTTCTAAGTTCTAGGGGACTGATGGCCTCAGATGTTAAGTCCCATAGTGCTCAGAGCCGTTTGAACCATTTGAACACACAGGATATACACTGGTGTGCAAAATCTAAAGAGGAAAGTAACATTCCCATGGTGTGTCACTGTCAAGTTACATAGCTCGATGAAACTTGGGCTATGCATAGAAAGAACTGATACAGTATAGTACAGAAAGTAACTGAAAGAAATACGCAATTAGACGAGAAGAAATGGCACTTTTATTCAGACAGTAAAAACTCTGAAGTCACAGCAGTAGATGGTGGTCCCTTGAACATGACGAAAGATGGGAAATCGTTCTTAATAGGGTGTACGATGTCCACGGACGGCAGTGCATTCTCTGCAATGTACTCCCATGGCGGCCGCGAGGTTGGTGGCGGGGCGTTCTATTCCTCCACTAGCGCGACTGACAACTTTGGCTGGTCGTTGGTGCGTGCAGACTTGCTGCAATGCGTCTCCCCAATGCATCCCACACGTGCTGTATGAGCTTTAAGTCGGGGGAACGGGTAGGCCAGTCCATTCGCTGAGGACCCTCTCGTTCCAAGAGCTCTTAACCTGCGCTGTTCGATGCGGTCGCGCGTGGTTATCCATAAAAATGAAGTCATGGCCGAATGCACTCCTGAAAAGATGCACATGGGGAAAGAGTACAATGTTACAATAACATTGACCAGTGAGTGTATCATTTTCAAAGATTTGGAGCTCAGTACGCCCATTCAACATTATGCTTCCCTACACCACAGCAACTGGAAAACAAAAACGGTCATGTTCGACAATGTTGGATGTACCCTCATATGGCGAGAGATGGGAACACTTAAAGCACCAAGGAACATTATCGTGGTATGCATTGGGGACGTGTAGGGCAGCATATGTACGTGATCCAACAACCAATCAGCAACAGTCAACCATGCAGATGGAGGGAGGTATGGAACGCTGAACCATTAGAACTCCTTGCCGTCCTTGTGACCAGTATGAGGGCATGTTGCAGAGCATACAGTGCTATCCATGGTGATCCCCCCAGGGAGGCCCACAGCTCTTTTGTGGGTACGTGTGTGGTGCACATGGCTCCCTGAGCTATTGCAGCCTTTCTTCTTTTCGAGTTTGCTTTACCTTCCCCTTCCTTCTCTCTCCCTGTCCTTATTCCTTTCCCTTTGCCCCTTCCTTTCCCTCTCTTGATGTTCTTATTTATGTTAAACTCAGCTGTCCTCCTGATGTCGTTTCGTCTTGGGGTGCTAGTTAATTTGCTTTTCTTCCTCCTTTTCTGTTTTTCTCCCTCTTAGGGCTTTGACTTCCATCTCTAAATTTTAAATCTGTAGTGTGAGCCAGATGGGGAAGAACTCGCTCTCTAGCGTCTATGGCGTGGGTTTCTCTCCCCCTGCGCCTCCACCTCCTCTTTCTCCTCTCGATCTCCCTTTTCTTCCTTCTTCTCCCTTTCTGCCATAGCCGTTTCGCCTGCTCGTAAGGTCACCAGCTCGGTAGACAGTCTGTATGTTGGAGCTGTTACGTACTAATCGATATGAGCCTCCTGATACCACAGGGATTGCATTACTGGTACCTGCGCTGTGAATGCCTCGTGGAAGCCTAGGAGTAGTTGCCTATCTTTTCGGGGCATCGGAAGTCCCAGCAACGACCATCATGCCAGGCGGCCATTGTTGTGACTTGGTGGCGCCCACGAGGCAAGCTCCTCATCAGAGTGGGTGGTACCACGACGGACTTTTGGCATTTTAAATGTGTCAAATTCTCTTGCTGCTCTTCAGCAGCTACATCTCTTCCTAGGAATAATTCTGTCTGAGTTCCTGTTGGTGCTTTCCCAGCCTTTCCCCCCTTGGCTAACCCATGGGAGGATGGCCAATCCCACCAGCTTGGGGCAAAACTCTTTCTGCAGTTCCTGGTCTGTACCAGGACTGATGGGGAGATTTTTGCCGCAACCAAACCACTTTGTTTTGTGAAACACATTGAGGACAAGTTTGGTGAAGCTGAGTCCTTAAGTAAGGTGAGATCTGGTAAAGACAACTTCTGCCACCCAGTCTGCCTCCCTCTGTGACTGCAAATGCTTAGGAAACATCCCAGTGAATATCGCTCCTCACAAGTCTCTCAATATGAAACACAGTGTAATTTTCCATAGGGACCTTTTTCTCCAGTCCAATGATGAACTCAGGGCTAATTTGGAACAAAGTGGCTGTCATTTCGTCTGGCATGCCAAGAGAGGTCCTAAGGACAATCGTGAAGACACTGGCATTTTCATCCTGTCCTTTGAGGGGGATACCCTGCCTGAGAAGGTTAAAATGATGGCATACAGATGCGACATCAAACCATTCATTCCATCTCCCATGCGTTGCTTTCAGTGCCTCAAGTTCGGCCACATGTTCACTCCATGTGGCGCCACTCCCTTATGGTGATTGTGGCCACCCTCTCCATGTGTGGAGCCCTTGCACCCTACCTCCTAATGGTGTAAACTGCTGTGGTCTACATTTTCCCCCGTCACCAGAGTGTCCAATGTATACAAAGGAAACAAAAATCCTTGACCATCTCAGCTACTTTGAGGCCCAGAAGAACTTTGACTGTGAATTCTCATCTCAATTTGCCTCAGTTACATCTTCCTCCCCCTCCTCCTTATCCCCATCCTGTCCCCTTCCTTCCACTGAGCAGCTCTTGTCACTTCTTCTCAAGGAACAACTCCTTCTCCTCCTCATCCTCCTCCTTGTGGGCCTGAGAAGAATCCTCATGTCTGGCTCCTGCTAGGGATGGGGCTCTCTCTCAGAACACCACTCCCTGGCGTTCTCGAGATAGGAAGCCTCCAACCTCAGGTGGGATGATTGACCCAGGCTCCTTGAGCCCCAAGTCTGCACTCCTTTTGCCTGATCTGGACATTTTTGCTACCTGTTCCCTTACTGATAATACCTCCTCCCTCCATCCAAAGGAGAAGAAGAAGCAGCACAAGTCCAAGGACAAGGCTTCGTTGGCATTGTGGGGGGGCTTTGCTTCCTCCTCCTCACTATCAATCAGACCCAGTTTTCATGCATGTCACCCCATCCTTGTCAGTGACGACCAGTGACCTAGTGATAGGACCTCCCCTCGGCTTCTTGATGTGTAACCTGGATTCTCACCACGTGATAACCCAAAGGAATTACTGTCACCTGCCGGAAATACAACACCCTGTTTCCTCTGATTCTGCATCCTGTCTTGCTCTTGAAGGAACGGACTTCCACGATGACCATTCTCCAAAGCATCATGGTTATCAGCCATTCTGTCAGATTAGTGCCGGCCCTGAGATAGCATCTGGAGGGGTCTGCATTTTAGTTCACATAGACATCATTTGTGACTGGATCTCACTTTGTGCCAAGCTGGAAGCAACAGTGATATGGGTGCGAACAACCACAGCAATAATCATTTGCAATGTCTTCCTCCTGCCAGTTAGGCCACTTCCGTATGTTGAACAGCCTACCTTAATACAGCAACTCCGCCCCTGTATCTCCTCCTCGGGGATTTTGATTTGTTTCTCCTCAATGACGGTTCTCTTATCCACTTCAGTGCTGCTCATGGCACCTTTTTTGCTATCGATCTCATGCTCTCCCCTGCTCTTGTGGCTTCATCACATTGGTTACCCACAGATGATCTCTGATGCAGTGACCACTTTCTGGTGATTCTATCGTTCTCCAGCCACAGCCAGGCAGACAGGGCCCCACAATGGGCATTCTGGAGAGCCAGGTGGCCTTCATACGTATTTGCTATGCACTTTAACATCTCTCTCTCGGATTGCATTGATGCAGTCGTGCAAGACATCTCTGATACTATTCCTGATACCACTGGCACTACTATCCCCCTATCCACAGGTCCTCCTTGTTGTTGACTGGTACCATGGTGACCAAGGACGTAGCAGTCGCTATTCAGGACCGCCAATGGGAGCTTCAATGATTTAAACGACACCCTCTGTGCCAAGGCTCGTTACCTTATTAAGCAGAATAAAAAGGAATGCTGAGAGCACTGTCAATGCTGGGAGCGCTACGTTTCCTCCCAGGGGACATATGCCTCTACATGTCAGGTTTGGTCCAAGCTACGTAGCTTGTTGGGCTGGCAGAGACAATCAACTGTCCAGGGTCCTATCCTACAGGGCGCTCTGTGTACTGATCCATAGGTCCTTGCAGAACACCTCATGATATAAACACATCAAAAAAGTTTTGTATCACCTCGGTTCCGAGAGTTCCGGAACCTGCACAGAAAATTGGAATAGAGATCAACAGAAACATCATATCCGCCCTTTTTATTGTTCATGAAAACTACACTTTGCATGTTGCACCACCATAAAGCGAGACCTTCAGAGGTGGTGGTCCAGACTGCTGTACACACCATTACCTCTAGTACCCAGCAGCACATCCTCTAGCATTGATGCATGCCTGTGTTCGTTATGGCATACTATCCACAAGTTCATCAAGGCACTGTTAGTCCAGATTGTCCTACTCTTCAACGGCGATTCGGTGTAGATCTCTCAGAGTGGTTGGTGCGTCACGTCGTCCATAAACAGCCCTTTTCAATCTTCCCAGGCATCTTCGATAGGGTTCATGTCTTGAGAACATGCTGGTCACTCTAGTCGAGCGATGTCGTTATCCTGAAGAAAGTCATTTACAGGATATGCACGTAACGTACAGCCATTACGGCGCCTTCCATGACCACCAGCGGCATACGTCGGCCCAACATAATGCCACCCCAAAACAGCAGGGAACCTCCATCTTGGTGCACTCGCTAGACAGTGTGTCTAAGGCGTTCAGTCTGACCGGGTTGCCTCCAAACATGTCTCCGACCATTCTCTGGTTGAAGGCATATGCGACACTCATCGGTGAAGAGAACGTGATGCCAATCCTGAATGGTCCATTCGGAATGTTGTTGGGCCCATCTGTACTGCGCTGCATGGTGTCGTGGTTGCAAACATGGGTCTGCCCATGGACGTCGGGAGTGAAGTTGCGCATCACGCAGCCCGTTGTGCACAGTTTGAGTCGTAACACGACGTCCTGTGGCTGCACGAAAAGCATTATTCAACATGGTGGCGTTGCTGTCGGGGTTCTTCCGAGCCATAATCCGTACGTAGCGGTCATCCACTGCAGTAGTAGCCCTTGGGCGGCCTGAGCGACGCATGTCATCGCCAGTTCCTGTCTCTCTGTATCTCCTCCATGTCCGAACAATATCGCTTTGGTTCACTCCGAGACGCCTGGACATTCCCTTGTTGAGAGCCCTTCCTGGCACAAAGTAACAATGCGAACTCGGTAGAACCGCGGTATTGACTGTCTAGGCATGGTTGAACTACAGACATCACGAGCCATGTACTTCCTTCCTGGTGGAATGACTGAAACTGATCGGCTGTAGGACCCCCTCCGTCTAATAGGCGCTGCTCATGCATGGTTGTTTACAATTTGTGGTGGGTTTAGTGACGTCTCTGAACAGTCAAAGGGACTGTGTCTGTGATACAATATCCACAGTCAACGTCTATCTTCAGGAGTTTAGGGAACCAGAGTGAGGCAAAACTGTTTTTGATGTGTGTACTTTGTGACAGCATCGACGTTCTCTTCCTATCCTGCTGTCTTTCTCCTGCATAAACGACAAGTTGAAGAAACCCCTTCTGTTTTAGACTCCACCAAGCTGAAGCCTCTAATGAACCCCTCACTGAATGGGAAATCTTGCAGGCTGTTACCTCTTCATATGACATGGTCCCAGGTCCAGATTACGTTTACAGCCAGATGATCCAACACTTGGACATTACCCAGAGGCAACATCTACTCAGGGTCTTCAACTGCATTTTGCTCACGGATGTCTTCCCCTCACAATGGCGAGACAGCATAGATATCACCATACTTAAGCCTGGGAAGAACCCATCGTCTCCCGACAGCTACCGACCGATTAGCCTCACCAACGTACTTTGTTAACTGCTTGAGAGGATGGTTAGCTTCCGATTATGTTGGGTACTCGAATCTTGGGGCCTTTTGTCTACGTATCAATGTGGCTTCCAGGAAGGAGGATCTACAACTTACCATTTACTGAGATTGGAAGCAGCAATCCGACAGGTTTTTTCTAAACACCGACACCTTGTCGTGGGTCTTCTTTGACCTACATTTTAGTTACCCTCCACGATTGGGGCTTTCTCGACCCCTTCCGACTTTTATCTGCTTATTTTTATCTCACCGGCTCTTTCGGGTTAGAGTTAGTGCTTCACTCAGCACCCCTCGGATCCAGGAGAATAGTATCCCACATTGTTCTGTGTTAAGTGTCACACTCTTACTTGTCGTCAACAATGGGCTTGTACCCTCTGTTGGGCCTCTGGTTACACATGCGTTGTGTGTCGATGATTTTTGCACCTGATGCAGCTCCCACTCAGAAGCATATGCTGAATGCCGGTTCCAAGGTGTCATCTGATTGGCCTGTGCATGGGCCCTTCCCAATGGCTTCCAGTTTTCCCTCTCCAAAAAGTACGTTATGCATTTGTCCGTCGACCATTTAACCATACAGTAAAGCTGCATGCCCTTGGAAAAATTACAAATGTAGTGTACCCTTGCTTTCAGCCGTTCGCAGTACCAGCACAGCAAGGCCGTTTTTGGTATGTTACAGTGCCAGATGAGTCTATCATCCAGACTGTTGCCCCTGCAACTACTGAAAAGGCTGCTGTCCCTCTTCAGGAACCACACGTTCATCTGGCCTCTCAAAAGATACCCCTCCGTTGTGTTTGTGCCTCTGTATCGCTGAGGCATGCAAGCCTCCCCACCAGCGGCAAGGTCCACGGTTCATGGGAGGAGGTAGTGGTTACTGTGGCCTAAGAATTATGATATGATCCTTAGTTTATAGAATATTTACATTTTTTGTGGCAACTTCGTTATTGCTTTTTAAATGAAAATACGAGTACGATTAAGATTTTTTTGTCTTATTCTATATTCTCAGTATGCATCTATTGGAACTAAAAGTGCATCTAATCAAAGCTACTTCCCCTCTACATCGGCCGTCATCAGTTATATTGCTATCCAAATTGCTAAACATATCAACTACTTTTAGTGTCTCAATTCCTAGTCTAATTCCCTAACCCTGCCTCATTTATCTCGACTATATTCCACTGCCCTTGTTTTTCTTTTGTTGCTGTTCATCTTGTAATCTGTTTTCAAGACGCTGTCAGTTCCATTTAGCTGCTCTTCCCAGAATTTTGTTGTTTTCGATAGAATTAGGTCACCCGAAAATCTCAAAGTTTTTATTTGTTCTCCCTGAACTTTAATTTTCTTTCAACCGTTCTTCTTGGTTTCCTTTACTGCTTGTTCGCAGTAGAGGTTGAATAATACGGGAGATCGGCTGCAACCTTCAATTAGTACTTTTTTAATTTGTGCTTTCTGTTCACATGTTCGACTCTTGGAACTGCAGTCTGGCTTTTCTAAAAGTTGTAGATAACATTGTTCCCTGTATTTTATCTCTGATAACTTCAAAATATCGAAAAATGTATTCTAGTGACATTGTCAAAAGTTTTCTTCATATACAAGAGTTATATTCGTAGGTCTATTTTTCTTCAATCTATCTTCAAAGATACGTCGTTGGATCACAACTACTTCGCAAGTTCCTATATTTCTCAGCAACGTCTTCCACGCCAGCTTCTACCTATCCTTCCATTGTTGTGTAGATAACTCGTGTTACTGTTTTGCAACCGTGACTTACTTCATTGATGGTTCATAATACGGCTGTCAGCACCTGTGGAATTATGATTATTACATTCTTCTTGAAGTGTAACGATATTTCGATTGTCTCATACATTTCGTAAACGAGGTGAAACAAAATTGTATTAGGCTTACAACTCTGCTTCTGCCGCTTTGCAATAGATAATAGTAGCAGCAAGTAGTGGTTCAGGCGGCAGGCCGTAAGTGTCATACAATAAGCTTACACATTTGTAAACATAACGCCATCAAAACATTGGTCTATTTGTGATTGGACCATAAAGTTAACCTCTATTGAATATGTGAACTTACGAGCCCAGTTCTCATCAATTGCGATAAGTTCAATTTTCTACTTTAACATGAAGAAATCTGTTGCTAAGCATCATAAAACGCTAGTAAGACCTATGGTGAGGCACCTATTAGTGAAAGAACGTACAGAGAATGGTTTCAACGCTTCAAAAATGATGACTTTGACGTCGAACACCCGTTTGGCAGTGGAAGAAAGGGTGTCAAAGACTGAAACCGACGGATACATCATAGGAGACCGTTATCGAAAGCAGTTGAGGCGTCTGAGCCGAGCGCTGCAAGACAAACGGCCACCGTACGGCGATAGACACGAGAGGTGATTTTGCAGCATCACACTGCTCGACCCCAAGTCACAAAACCCGCCGAAACATACTTGGAAACGCTAAAAATGGGAAGTTCTACCCGATCCGCGCTATTCTCCGGACATTCCTCCATCTGACTGCCACCTTTTGCGATCAGTGGTATTCGACCTGACCGACCAGCACCTTCAGTCATATAAACAAGTGCAAAATTAGATCGATTGACGGATCTCTTCGGAAGATGCCCAGTTCCACCGCCGCGGGATTCGTATCTTGCCGGAGCGTGAAGCGGAGGAAACAAGCTCCGTCTACTGAAGCCCAACACTCAGCAGGGTGAGTGTTGGTGCTGGGAAGGGGCGGGGGGAGTGAGGGGGGGGGCAGCTGTTCTTTACGTACGCAGTGCTGGCATAGCACACGTACTTTTATTAAGTATGTTTGTATTAAACCGGGGACGTAGAAACGACAGAGAGGCTTCGTCGCGGCGTAGCCCTCAGTGGTTCACGACAACCCCACAACAGGTCACTGCAGTCCACCCACCCCACCACCGCCTCACACCGAACCCAGGGTTACTGTGCGTTCGGCCCCCAGTGGATCAAATGGTTAAAATGGGTCTGAGCACTATGAGACTTAACCTCTAAGGTCACCAGTCCCCTAGAACTTAGAACTATTTAAACCTAACTAAGGACATCACACATATCCATGCCCGATGCAGGATTCGAACCTGCGACTGTAGCACCTAGAACCGCTCGGCCACTCCGGCCCGCCCCAGTGGATCCTCCCCCCCCCCCCCTTTCACCGGGAACGTCGCATACCAGACGAGTATAACCCCAAATGTTAGCGTGGTAGCATAATTTTGGTGTGTTCGTACATGGAAACGGTGTTTGAACAGTAATCGCTGACACAGTGTAACTGAGGCAGAATAAGGGGAACCAGCCCGCATTCGATGAGGAAGATGGAAAACAGCCTTGAAAACCATGCACAGGTTGGCCGGCACACCGGACCTCGACACTAATCAGCCGGGCGAATTCGCCCCGGGGACCAGCGCGCCTTCCCGCTCGGGAAGCAGCGCGGTAGACCGCGCGGCTAGCCGGGCGGGCTGCACATGTACTTACTGGTTTAAGTTTCCCTTACTTTACGTCTATGGTCACAAATTTTTGTTAACACATTACCAGTTTCGGTCTTCTTTTCTTGCAACGGAGTGCCGCAGGGTACGAGGGGCCCTCTGGCGGTCACGTTCCTCCAACCACTTCCTGCCTGTGCGGAATTCTGGCGTTAGCGCCAACAGGGGGCGCTGATTATGTGCAGCACTATGGTTTCTTTCATTTGTGGCTTTTTTAGCGATGTGTTTTATGGTTGTTTAATACTATCCGGTGCACTATCAAAGGTGTTTAATATTTATGTCATTATCTTGAATATTGGCAGTAGAACGTATGTCAACTACTGTTTCTTAATTCTTCCTCTTTTTAACAATCTTACTTTTGTCGCGTTCTTTTTATTGCTTTTTATTACTGTAACACCTTTTATACGTTATAAGCTCATGACAGACTTCAACTATTGTATCCCCCTTTATTTTCGCTGATCAATTAATTTTGAAAACTGGTATATGCCGACATAAGCGACATCTGGTGAACTTACAACACAAACATATTTTGGCTACTGTACGGCAGCTTGTTTTGAACAGTAGTGCTACTGACAACATGACTCGTGCATATGCTGTTATTTACTTATATTTGGCCGCGCGGGATTAGCCGAGCGGTCTCGGGCGCTGCAGTCATGGACTGTGCGGCTGGTCCCGGCGGAGGTTTCAGTCCTCCCTCGGACATGGGTGTGTGTGTGTTTGTCCTTAGGATAATTTAGGTTAAGTAGTGTGTTAGCTTAGGGACTGATGACCTTAGCAGGTAAGTCCCATAAGATTTCACACACATTTGAACTTATATTTGACGATGCTTGTGCTGATTCTGCATTTAACATTTGACGATGCCACTATGGCTGCAGTACATTAGGACTTTGTTTTTATGAAACAGGTATGCCCCTTCATAATTAAAGGGCACACATGCATATATTGTCAGTAGTACTCTTCATTATGGTCTATGTATTTTTTTAGGCTGTAGATAATCTGCGAGTGTACTTATGTTTTTCCCATTTTTGCTGCAGATCTGATGATGATCATTATAGACCGAAACCGGTAATCTGTTAACAAAAAGTTTGTGACCATAGACGTAAAGTAAAGGAAACTTACTGCATATACGGGTCACTGTTTTATTCGCGACAATGTCGCAGCTTGTGAGACTTACTGGTTTGGCACGGCGTGGCGCGACGGAACATTCACACCTAGAAGTTGATCGACTGCAAGCTGTTTCAGCCGATCCAGAAGTAGGAAGCCGGTCTTCAGGACATTGTGAATGAAAGATACGTCATTCCATGAAAGTCTGTTAACATCTGAAAATTCAGTACTTCCCGAACTCATATAGGCAGAGAGGTGACATGGGATGCTATTGAAACAAAAAAAGTGCTCAAAATGAGCAGCTAATGGCGCTATGGTGTAAAAGCATGACAATCGATTTTTAGCAAGAACGACGTTCTCTATAATAAATGCTCAACATGTCGGCCTCATTCATCAACAATATCTGTAATGGAGGGACAATGTTGTGAACTGCACTGTAGAGCATATCAGTAGGTAAGGTGAGAAATTGCCGTCAGATGTGGTCTTTTAACATCCCTAACATCCCTAATGAGGTGGACGTGCGACTTGAGGTAACCCCACAACCAGGGGCGATTCTGGAAGTCGGTCAATGGGTGGGCTAAAGGCGGGGGGGGGGGGGGGGGTTAACAACAGGAGACCTGGGGTCCTCCACCGACAAACTCGTAAAATTTGATGTTGCTTAAAGTAGTATTTGGTAACTGTTTTGGAGTTCAGGGTAAAAATGTGTCTACAGAATGTGTGTGCCCGGGAAAATAATACTATTTGACCCAGATGTTTCGAAGTTTTCGTCTGGGGTCAGCAATTTAAGTGTTTATATTCGCTGATTTCTGAAGTCATTTTAAAAAAATGGCTCTGAGCACTATGTGACTTAACTTCTGATGTCATCAGTCGCCTAGAACTTAGAACTAATTAAACCTAACTAACCTAAGGACATCACAGACATCCACGCCAGAGGCAGGACTCGACTCTGCGACCTTAGCGGTCGCTCGGTTCCAGACTGTAGCGCCTAGAACCGCACGGCCACTCCGGCCGGCGAAGTCATTTTATCCAGTGTAATATGATACTGCATTTGGGGGGGGGGCTATAGCCGCCATAGCCCCCTCCCCCCCCCCCCCCCCTTGCCACCGCCCATGCCCACAACCAGTAATCACGCGGATTGAGCTCTGAGAACCAGGGAGGCTAAGCTTGACGAAAGTGGCCGCTCAGCACGTGTTCGTCACCGAACGATGTGCGCAAGTGATCTTTCATATGTAAAGCATAGGATGGAACGCCATCTTGCATAAAAGTCACACCCTCCACCATATTGTCAGGCTAGGGATGACGTGATTCTGTAACAGATCAGCGTACGTTGCACCTGTCACGATTCTCTTGCGGTCTCATTGACGTGTTGCTGTCCAGCGCCATCTGCTGGCCGGATTTTGCACTCGTTTTTGGTTTCAATAAAACCCCATTTCAGTAAAATCCAAAGTCAGTTCAGATATGTGTGTCAAGTTTTGGTTCTCAACTTACACTATTCCGTGAAATAGCGCATTTTCAAATGTTAATGGACTTTTGGGACACCCTGTACTTCAGCTTTGTGCCGGAGTTCATGAATCGCAATGACTGGCAAGTGTGGTGCGCCAGTCTCTAGGCAACAAAAGACCAGATGTTTTCAGTGAGTCAGAGATTTGGAGAATACATTGGCCAGGCCGGCCGCTGTGGCCGAGCCGTTCTAGGCCCTTCAGTCCGGTTCGAATCCTGCCTCGGGCATGGATGTGTGTGATGTCCTTAGGTTAGTTAGGATTTAGCGGTTCTAAGTTCTAGGGGGCTGATGACCTCAGACGTTAAGTCCCATAGTGCTCACAGCCATTTGAGCCACTTGAACATTGACCACAGCAACAGTGGGATATCCTCTGTTTCGAGGTGCGACAAGAGAAGAAGGGCAACGTGCGCTCTTACGTTATCCTGTTGAGAGATAACGGCACGGAGAGCTCGAAGACAGGACATGAAAACCAGTACGATAACGATTGCAATACGAAACGTTTATTCTCCTCGGAGACTCCACATATGGATACCTGCATCATGGTGCTGTAAACCGAACTGAGATTCAACTGAAAAAATAGCGAGGGTACCACTCCTGCGTCCAGTATTCAGCCCGTGGGCGCAACTATCACTGCCGGGAAGCCGCTACAGTGGATGCAATGATGACAGTTCGTGGTGTTTCAGGCGTCGTCGAACTACCCACATGCATATTAACTTTTCAGCAAGCAAGCTCAGTTCCTCAATTAAGGTTCGTGAGGGGCTGCATGGTCCAGACAACAATATGCCTGTCCTCTCCGACGCTAGCCGCGTGGGGCCGTTGAGATCCTGCGTGTGTTCAGTATGGTCCTCCTGAACCCTTCAGTTCCAAATTCCCATGGCAGTCGTGGGATGCCGAACAATGCGAGCAGCAATTACCACGGAACAATAACCGTAGTCTCGATATGCCACTATCCTGACGTCGTTGAACTCTGACACTTGCTGTAGGCGTTTCTCCTCGTTGCATAAAGCATAATACTGTATGTTGCGATCTCTTTTCTCATATATAGAACGTAGATGGCATCATTCTTGCCTCTTCTGTGCAGTTGTGCTGAAATGTTAATCATTTGCATATCCAAGCACATTACACTAATCTCACGTTTGCTGAATGCTGCCTTCATGCTGTTTTCACCTTAATGGCCAGTAGATGAGCTGCTTATGAATTATTCTTGACATGTTAACTTAGCAATTCGTCACTTCTTAGCAGAACAACGAAAAGCACGACATCGTGTATGTTCTACAGGACAATATATTGTGTTTTTCAAATTTTTTTACTTTTAAAGTTTGTATTTTAGAATGTTAACAGCAATGCAGTATGTAGTTCGGTGTTAACCTCCGCTGTATATTTTATGAAACCAAGCTACTGGGTAAAATGACATTCGGAGATAAATGAGAGAGCTACTGTTGTCTGCACTTAGGTCGTCAAACAGTGTATAATCTAAATCAGTGGTTCGCAAAATTTCTGAGAACATTACGCCTGAGTAAAATGAGTTATTAGCAATTATCTCTCCATCCACACCTCCGCCATCATCAACATTAGAGCCTAACTAAACATCAGAATGAAAAAGAATTTTCTTTCACGATTTATTTTTAAAAAGATGAAAAATAAATTATATTTAGTTTCTGCAAGTTTTTGTTAAGGCATAAAGCATGAACTAATTAGTAAGTGGGATAATTGGTAGTACCCTTTTTTGTAGAATGACGAAGCGGTTATCAGGGCAATGCGAGTGCTGCGTACAACTCCTCCTCAGAAAATAAAACAAACTGTCGACAATGGGGATAGACACTTAAAAATCGTGCATCCGCTACACCACTCCTCACCCCGTGACACGTTAGTTCACCCACACCCCGCATCCCCATTTAAAATCAACCAAGTCATAAAATGTGTGGACCATGCTTATGGTCTGTAAATCAGTTGATTGCTGGACTGTTTGATTATGAAATGACACAACATACGTTAATACTAGTATCTGAAATAAAAATAGTAATTATTGGTAACTTATGTAATCAGTATTGCAGTCTTACGAAATACTGACCTTTCAAAAATAATTTAGTTTAATGGCTGAAACTGAACTCTTATGCTTTTACTCTTAAGAAAATTTCATTTTACCCTCCAGGGGGTAATTAACGCCATGTTGGGAACCACTAATCTAACTCTTTAGTCACCTATCCCTTTGGTTTTTATTTTTTAATTGAAGTGCTAGCAGAAAAATGTCGCCATAGGTCACCATTCTTTCACCCGGCTAAGATAAGTGAGACATTATTGAAAAGTTACAGCGCCGATTGACCGGTTCATGAATCCTACGTAAACTAGCAGCGCCTCTAGTGACTTCATAAGTGGTGCCACCGAGCCGCGAGAACCAATTATTAATGTTCAAGAAAAACTGAGCTGTTCAAGAATGGTTCAAATGGCTCTGAGCGCTATGGGACTTAACAGCTGAGATCATCAGTCCCCTAGAACTTAGAACTACGTAAACTTAACTAACCTAAGGACATTACACACATCCACGACCGAGGCAGGATTCGAACCTGCGACTGCACCAGTCGCGCGGTTCCGGACTGGAGCGCCTAGAACCGCTCGGCAACCGCGGCAGGCGGTTTTTTAATTTTTCATTGTTGAAGTGTCTCCATTAGGCTTGATTGATGTACTTGAATCGTCACCAAAGAAACCTATTTCTCCTTCTTGGATACATGACGGCAGATCATTTATCTGTAACAGGAACAGCAGCGGATCCAATATCGATCCCTTTGGTACAACTGTTATTATTCCCCATTGTTAAGATGCTGTTTCGTTGTGTGCACTCTCTGAGTTGCTTAATACGATATTCTGTATGCTTTTTGTCGGGATGAAAACCAGTTACCAGCAGTTTCTCTGACACCATAATACAAGTATTTGCGCTTCCAGTATAATGCGAACAGCGCAATCAGATTCCTCTGACAAGTCAGAGAAATACCAGTTGGCAATATTTTGCCAGAGAGATTGCCACGGCTTATCGGTAGTGCGAATTGATAAATGCCATCGGAGCTATATTTACTGAGATAAAGAGATCACGAAGAGAATATGCAAATGCCACTGCACCAGCGGTCCCTGTAGGCAGCGTACCTGGTCAACACGCAAAACGGTCATAGAGCAGAAGTCGTGTGACGAAGCTAGTCTCATCAGCTGATCTGTTTGTCAGTCGTTCGTTGGACTGTCTCCTTTGGTGAACCACAATAGTTCAGCCGTCTCATTACACTTATACCTGACTAAGCAGCCAAGGTAAATGTTACCTGAAGAGGGTTATTAGCAACTGAGAAGTATTTTGCTTCGATGCTGTGTTAACGACATTCATATCATCGTAGTCAGTGGACTCGCACCATACGTTACTTTTTAATGGACGAAAAATGAATATCTGAAGATTGATTAAATGCTTATAGGAACCTTACATAGCTTCCTGAAGTGCGGTACCAGGGAGTTTCGATGGCAACTACGGAAACGTTCTTCCCCACATTCCGACACTAACTGAAACTAAGGACGTCATCCACTTGGAATCGGAAAAGCTGTTTTTGTTTGACCAAAATGTGATAATAGTTTACTGCCACAACAAGCCAGTCCATGCAGAGAAGAGCCTTTAGGTAAGTACAAGTATTCTGTTTTTCTTATTTCAGTTTTTAAGTTTATTGATCCACAGTAGTCTCTTGAGAACTTCAAGAGCAATAAGCTCACAGAGTCGATTTTCGGTGTGATATCGTAGTATATTTCTCACATACTTTGATAAGCTACTATTGCTGATTGAACTGCATAATAATATTTTATATGCACGTAGTATTTGACTCCATTATTAAGAATGTGAATTTAGTACGAGTGAATTTGACATCATTCCACATAAATTATGTAATCATAATGGCATTATACGTAATCATACTCATTTGGGATCACTGCCTCTTATACTCTATGATCACTGGCTGGCATTTTACAAAGTTTATATTACCGTCCATACTGACTGTTTAGTCAGGTTTGTAATAGAGACGCTGGTAAAATAATAGTACTTGAAGAGACTTTAATTCAAACGAGCACATTCGTATGTGTAATAGCGAAACGCGCGGTTATCAGCGCCCGTACAAATTGCCAACCTTTACTCAGTCCAGTCTCGCCACTTTCTTGAATGATGATGACAACACAAACAACCACTCATCTCGAGGCAGGGGAAAATCCCCGACCCCGACGGAAATCGAAACCGGGACCCGTCTCGGGAAGCGAGAACGCGACCGCGAGAACACGAGCTGCGGACTACAGCAGAAGAAAGAAGAGGGGATAATACATGGAGCCTACTTATAAAAAAAGATTCCTGGTCATGTCACAAATTTTCATGTATTGCTATCACTACGTTTAGTGGCGAGATGTAATGGATACGGTATATAAAATGCTGACCCGTGACGTCGTCTGTATGATAATACGAAACAAACAGCACGTGCAATGCGAGAAAGTACAGTAAGTATTCGTAAACAGGTCAAAGATAATTGCGTGGCTTCTAATATACAGGGTGGTCCATTGATCATGACCGGGCCAAATATCTCACGAAATAAGCGTCAAACGAAAAACCACAAAGAACGAAACTTATCTAGCTTGAAGGGGGAAACCAGATGGCGCTATGGTTGGCTCGCTAGATGGCGCTGCCATAGGTCAAACGGATATCAACTGCGTTTTTTTAAATAGGATCCCTCATTTTTATTACATATTCGTGTAGGACGTAAAGAAATAAGAATGTATTAGTTGGACCACTTTTTCGCTTTGTGATAGATTGCGGTGTAATAGTCACAAACGTATGGCTCACAATTTTAGACGAACAGTTGGTAACAGATAGGCTTTTTAAATTAAAATACAGAACGTAGGTACGTTTGAACATTTTATTTCGCTTGTTCCAATGTGATACATGTACCTTTGCGAACTTTTCATTTCTGAGAAAGCATGCTGTTACAGTGTGATTACCTGTAAATACCATATTAATGCAATAAATGCTCAAAATGATGTCCGTCGACCTCAATGCATTTGGCAATACGTGTAACGACATTCCTCTCAACAGCGAGTAGGTCGCCTTCCGTAGTGGTCGCACATGCATTGACAATGCGCTGACGCATGTTGTCAGGCGTTGTCGGTGGATCACGATAGCAAATATCCTTCAACTTTCCCCACGGAAAGAAATCCAGGGACGTCAGATCCGGTGAACGTGTGGGCCATGGTATGGTGCTTCGACGACCAATCCACCTGTCATGAAATATGCTATTCAGTACCGCTTCAACCGTACGCGAGCTATGTGCCGAACATCCATAATGTTGGAAGTACATCGCCATTCTGTCATGCATTGAAACATCTTGTAGTAACATCGGTTGAACATTATGTAGGAAATCAGCATACATTGCACCATTTAGACTGTCATCGATAGAATGGGGGCCAATTATCCTTCCTCCCATAATGCCGCACCATACATTAACCAGCCAAGGTCGCTGATGTTCCATTTGTCGCTGCCGTCGTGGATTTTCCGTTGCCCAATAGCGCATATATGCCGGTTTACGTTACCGCTGTTGGTCAATGACGCTTCGTCGCTAAATAGAACGCGTGCAAAAAATCTGTCATCGTCCCATAATTTCTCTTGTGCCCAGTGGCAGAACTGTACACAACGTTCAAAGTCGTCACCATGCAATTCCTGGTGCATAGAAATATGGTACGGGTGCAATCGATGTTGATGTAGCATTCTCAACAGCGACGTTTTTGAGATTCCCGATTCTCGCGCAATTTGTCTGCTACTGATGTGCAGATTAGCCGCGACAGCAGCTAAAACACTTACATGGGCATCATCATTTGTTGCAGGTCGTGGTTGACGTTTCACATGTGGCTGAACACTTCCTGTTTCCTTAAATAACGTAACTATCCGGCGAACGGTCCGGACACTTGGATGATGTCGTCCAGGACACCGAGCAACATACATAGCACACGCCCGTTGGGCATTTTGATCACAATAGCCATACATCAACATGATATCGACATTTTCCGCAATTGGTAAACGGTCCATTTTAATATGGGGAATGTATCACGAAGCAAATACCGTCCGCACTGGCGGAATGTTACGTGATACCACGTACTTATACGTTTGTGACTATTACAGCGCCATTTATCACAAAGTAAAAAAAGTGGTCCAACTAAAACATTCATATTTCTTTACGTACTACATGAAGGTGTAATAAAAATGGGGGTTCCTATTTAAAAAAACGCAGTTGATATCCGTTTGGCCTATGGCAGCGCCATCTAGCGGGCCAACCACAGCGCCATCTGGTTTCCCCCTTCAAGCTAGACGAGTTTCGTTCTTTGTAGTTTTTTCGTTTGATGCTTATTTCGTGAGATATTTGGCATGGTCACTATCAATGGACCACCCTGCACAGTCTGAAGTTATTATTTACGCTAAATTATCTGCCCACTTACAGCCTAGGCGTATGCTACATGTATGTATGATCAGTAAGCGATCGTTGGTACCAAATAATATTTATTTCATTCATAATCTATAACAAATGTTCAGTCTTTTAGCAGACAGATGAAATTTGATATAGATTCGTGCATGATTGCATTTGTATCCCCTACAATGACACTGAACATTAAGAGCGTAACAGAACAAAATAATTAAATATGTAAATAACAAAACTAATAAAACCACATTGCAGCCGATGAGATTGTTTTAGATTGTTTGTAAAAATTCCTAGTAGAAGCAAGGAAGGAATGAAGATTAGGTAATTCTGGGCGGGGCAGAAGCTCGGAATGTTCAAAGATGGAGAAGGAAATTGGCCGTGCCCTTGCAAAGGAACCATCCTGAAATTTGCCTGGAGTGATTTAGGGAAATCACAGAAAGCCTAAATCTGGATGAACTGACGCGTATCTGAACCCTTGTTCCCCCGAATGCGAGATTCCTAACGGAGAAAAAGTTTTCGTGACCTCCATGTACTAATTTTTGACGTTTTTTGGCGTACGAATCTATGGGTGTGCGTTTTCGATCAGCACAAAAGCAATGGAAAAATAGCATTGCCTCTAATGGTGTCTTACTTCAACCAGTGGTATCACAATAAATCGCATTCCAACATCCTTATTTTTGAATGAAAAGGAAAATATGAATTTAGTTCAACATCGAAGTTAATGAAGCGCAATTGGACGGAGGCGGGGGAAGTAATCAGTCGTGGAAGGTTTAAATACCAGATATCTCTTGAACAGTCAATGTCCTCACTCCACTGCAACTGTGTATTGCTTTGAAACTGCATTCGTTATATGAATATTTCAAGCAAAGTTGTTCATATTGTCGAGTTCCCCTTCAGTTTCCTGCAGACGTGAAGTGATATACACTTTTCTGTGATAGATTGAAAAGTAACATGTGCATAATACCATGTATCCATCACTCAACAGAATTTCCTTTCTGATAAAAGAAAAAAGTTGGCGAGTAGTTCCTGTTACATGTACCTGAACGCGGCATATGGCAACGTAAATTTTACCACACTGGGCTGTAGGCCTATTTACTGCAGTGACTAGAGGACAGGAGAGGGCAAAGCAAGGCAGATCTGATGCCTGGATTTCTGCTAATAGGATTTACGGAGGTGGGCTGGGAATTATCACTGCTTCTACATCAAATCGGTCATCATGACGAAAATAAATCCACCGGCATTTTCGACTTCTGCGATGGTTGTAGGTAGTTGTGCTGATGCTGGCATGAGATAAGGACGATTTGAACAGCAATCATTAAAACGCGTACTTGTCTGGAAATACTGCTCTCAGCAGGAGCAACATATAATTTGTGACACAGGAAAATGACTTAATTGAGAACTATGTTCAAAAGTATAATAAACAGTCTCTCAAAGCGGAAGGCTAAAAGACTGATGATATGTTTCTATTTCTTTCTGAAACACAAATGGTATTTTTTAATACAAAATGAGCGAAGAATAACTTCTATCGTATTCATTATCCTTTACATCGCGCCTGTTTGTTCTCAGGCATTGCCTTTGAACTACAATCGTCATTTAGGATGCAGTTATATTTGGTTGTTATTGTTACTATCTTGCTTTATAACGTTCAGTTCTCATCGAAGTTATGCATCCAGTTTCCTTATATTTAATGCTATAAGCGCAAATATGATTATGATGACACATGGATCTACGTTAAAATATTGTAGATGTTGTATTCTCTGAAGTTGTGGAGAAAAATGAGTTCCAGACCCTACATTTATGTCAGCATCCATCCCTTTACTCTGCGTCGTAGGGCAGATTTTCCATTTTAGCAATGTGAGTAATTTCATATAATGTATACAGGGTGTGGCGCCTAACTTGTTAACTTCAAATAACTTTTCAATTTTGAACATGTCTGTAGTGAAACTAGGTGAATAGTGGACAGGAGTCTTAAAACATGAATAGTGGCCAGGGGCTAGTAATAGAAATACCAACACGTTCTCAGTTAAGCTTACACGCGCACGATTGCATGGCTTCGTTAGCGAGGAGAGTTTTATCCAAATGATTTATTTATACCGAAATAAAAGAGTACACGAGCTATATGTTCCGATGCAACATCTGTACTGGTATATGAAAATGATATAAACATATTAATGTGAACGTGAGGGAATACTAATAGATGGAAAAGTAGATAACTAAAACTTCAAACGGGTTCTTTTATATGCTAGGAAAAACATGACAGCAATGAAGAATACGTACATCGTTTAAGGTTGCAAATTAATAACAACGAAATTTATCATTTGGCATAAATAAAAATACCTGTGGACGCTTACATATTCAAGCAGTACTCAGTCACTAAATTATAATAGGTTTTGCGTTTTTTTCAAGTTGCAGAGGAATTACAGCACTACAATTTGATGACTGCCTACAGTTTACACCATTTGTCATTCTCGCGGCTAATGAACAAAATGAATGAAAAAAATAATTATAACAACTTCAATGACAGATCAGAGCTCTCATTTGTATTATATGCCAATTTTGTACACAGCTGTTTCATTCATTCCTATCATATCCATGCGCATCTACAGCTTATTAAAAGCACTGCAATAATGAAGATGACGATCTTTCGGGATTTAATCTATGCAGAGACAGAGACTCTACGAAACGGCCCAAGAAACAGGCCTACTTTCTTCTTTTCCCTTTCACAGATTAGGCAGTCTTGCCCGTTCCGGTTTCTCAATTGCCTCCAGCGTGTCCGGAGTCGTCCTCGTCTCCCCCTCGGCACGTAGTCTCACGCTACCTTGGGAAGTTTGGAGTTTTCCATCCTTTGTAAGTGATTGGCCCAGCACTTTTTACGTACTGATTCTACGTTTGATTGTAAGCTAGGATTCCACAGCCTCTGTCACTGTCGATATTCACTTCTTTCCTAATATCCTTATTTCATATCCTAGCCGCCATCGTGCATCCTTTAAACACTCCATAAAAACTCATTTTTGCCGACTGTATTTTACTCAGTTGTTTTTGAGTTGGCACCCGCGTTTCACTGCTTGCAAAATTTCATTTTCGCGTCTTTCCTGATTTTACTTTTAAGAGTTCTTTGAATGATCCCACGCAGAGCTAACTAACTTTCAGCTCAGTGTCCTTATAAAAACTTACGTCACACCCAAGACGATTGAAATTCGGTACTTGCTCTAAAATGCTGTTTTGTGGCACAATATTTGATCTGACTGGATCTTTTCCTCCAAAATCCGTAACTATCATTTCATTAACTGAGATTTTAAAATTATAAGATTTACATAGATTATTTAAAATATACATGGATTTCTGTAACTAAGTCTCATTTTCTTGGATCGTTATTTGATCGTCTGCAAATAGAAGATTTTTTGAGTAGATACAATTTGATAATTTCATTCGTGGAATGATCTAATAGTAATTTTCATATCTTTCAAATGAAAGAGAGAGAGAGAGAGAGAGCTCGTGCGAGTGGGTGGTAAGCTATATGTTTGTCTAAGTTCTGCATTTGCTACAATCTGCTCATTTATTTTAATTCCCATGTGTAAGATAAAATCCTATAAAACGCCATTTCAAAATGAATAAAAGCAGCATTTGTTTCCAAATTCTTTTCTCTTTTTTGTCTAATTATTTATTAAATAGTGAAACATTCTTCATCCACGATCTCCCTTCTTTAAATCCATTTAGTTCTTCTCCTAACAGCCAATATGCAGTATTTTTAAATCCGTTATTTATTATTTTAGTATAGATTTTATATCCTGATTTCATGAGACTAATCCTCTAAAATTTTCACAGTTTTTAGGATCTCCTCTTTTGAACAGATTTTTAACTAAAAGTGTTGGCTATTTTCACAGCATTTATCGAGCAGACGTAAAATTCTTAATTTACAGATTCTTCCACCATTTTTAATAAGTTCCATATTCAATCCATCTAGTCCAGGTGATTTCAGATTTATGCAGATCCTGTATCTAATTCTCGTAACGTTATAGGATATACTTCTGTAACTTTATTTCCATGGGGGCTGTTTATTTTTGTTTCATTCACTTCATCGTTGTACGATAGTTGTTTATAATGTTTTATCAGTTGTTGCCAACTTATTAGGCTGAATCTTGCGGTATGTTTTTCTCGTTTATTTATGTGCTTAATTAGTTTATATCCAGCTACTTGCCTTCGATGAACATGATGCTCTATCTCATTTATAAACGTATTCCATTCTTCCTCCTGAGCGTTTCTGTTTATTTTCTTGGCAGTTGTTTTTTCTCTTTATGTTCCTCATAGGAACATATATAGCATATTTATTCTCAAACCCATTTTATTTCTTGTCTTTCTCTTCTCTACTAAAACTTTATTTGCAGTTTTATACCTTGTCTGTATTATACTTCCCCATTTTTTCTTTTTTTTTTTTTTTACATTTTCATCCGTGTCTGGTACTTTGGCAAGTATATTTTGTTAGAGATTTCTTAAATTGTCCTCTAATGATTATTCATAACTACCTCCTGAGCTTCAAAAGACGACTACGCGAGAGCTACATGGCGCACAGAAAGTAGGCACACACTATTGGGTAGAGCAGCATCTCCAAGTTGTGACGTGGCAAACGTCAATTTGTGCCTGCAGTTCATTGATGTCGCTGAGACAAATTTCTCGGGAAGGCGCAACAGCAGTCTGCTTTGGAAATCTGTTTGGTTCAAATGGCTCTGAGCACTATGGGACTTAACTGCTGAGGTCATCAGTCCCCTAGAACTTAGAACTACTTAAACCTAACTAACCTAAGGACATCACACACATCCATGCCCGAGGCAGGATTCGAACCTGCGACCGTAGCGGTCGCGCGGTTCCAGACTGTAGCGCCTAGAACCGCTCAGCCACTCCGGCCGGCGGAAATCTGTTTATCGGGTGGCCTATATGCAAGCGCAAACTAACTCGATGCGACAATACTATTGACAAGGAGAAGTCCTCAGATACGCGCAAACGATCCGGCTCATATTTGGCAGATCGCTTGGACACAACTTAAATTCAAAGACTCTTAAGATATTTCGTCTCAACACCTGCCCTCGCCCCCCCCCCCCCTCCTGATTTTGAGAAAACCGCCCTTAAAGTTGATGTTGCATAAGCGGCTCGAAGTTTGCGGGACGATACGTAATTGGCAACTGAGCATTTTTCCTTAACATGTGTAGTGTCTGCCACGCGTATTTTCCTAGAAATAGAGGCAAGAAATTCTTAAGAGTGCCGCTCATGTACCAATAATGTAAATGCTACTCAACGACAGTGCCGCTGGTGTACCGACCAAGGCATCGGGCTGAGGAGGAGAGAGCATGGCTTCGATTCCCAAATGATTTCTGCGGATTTTTATTTGGATTTTTTCCGTATCGACATTGGTTGGAATAGCGGAGTTAACAACGTAATCAAAAAAGAATAATAACAAAATAAATTTCTCAAGCGACCTGGATTAGTAAAGAATTAAAATTTTAATCCTTGATGCCTCAAATACCTACTTCACTCACTCTGTTGCGTGTCCGCACTTCCCTTCCATCAACTACATGGATGGTACTTGTCACATCCGCTGAGGTGACAAAAGTCATGGGATACCTAATACCGTGTCGGACTTCCCTTTGCTCGGCGAAGTGCAGAAACTCGACTAGTCGCTGAAAGACCTCTGCAGAAATATTGCCATCCTCGTCTATGGTTGCCCACAACTGCGAACGTTTGCCGCTGCAGGATTTTGTCCACGAACTGACCTCTCGATTATGTCGTATAAATGTCCTATGGGATTCATGTTACGCGACGTGGGTGGCCAAATTATTCGCCAAAATTCTCCAGAATGTTCCTCATACCAATCGCGAATAACTGTAGCCCGGTGCACGTGTGGGAACATGAAGTCCATAAGTGGCTGAGAATGGTCTCCCAATAGCCGAACATTGGTTCAAATGGCTCTGAGCACTATGGGACTTAACTTCTGAGGACATCAGTCCCCTAGAGCTTAGAACTACTTAAACCTAACAAACCTAAGGACATCACACACATCCATGCCCGAGGCAGGATTCGAACCTGCGACCGTAGCGGTCGCGCGGTTCTAGACTGAAGCGCCTAGAACCGAACGGCCACTCAGAGCTATTTGAATCATTTTTTTGTTACCACTGTATATGGCTCTGGAGGGCCACAGATGCTACTGAGAGGGAAGACCATCGTGATCGGCGAATGTCGCTGGCACATCGTAGGAGCAAAAGCAATTTCAGCAGCAGCTAGCACAATACTGACACAACAAACTGATACAAATCGGTTACTTCAAGGACAGCTCCAATCCTGACGCCATTTAGCCTGCATTCCACTGACCCCAAACCATCCCCATTGGCGACTTCAGTGGTGTCAAGCAAGAGCTCATTGGAGGACAGGTTGATATCTGTTATATTTTCTGATGAAAGCTGGTTCTGCCTCGATGCCAGTCATGTCGTGTAAGTAGTGGAACAAAGCGGTTCCTGGCGCAGCTTGCACTGTTGTCAAATTTCCTCCCCCTTCCTCAGTCCCCAGACAAAGATGTGGCGATATCACACTGAAGTCATGGGGGAAATTCCAGTTTTTTCACGATAAATAGGTCAACTGGGCTACCTCCACTAACGTAACTCCTTTCACTCTTATGATACCACCCAACCCCTCCATCCCCTCTTCCACTTGTCAAATGGCAGGAAAAGACTCGGTCTGTGCTCAACTGCTAGAGAGGAAAGTTAGGTTAGTGTGCCTTATTTATTCCCTGTGTACTCTGCTGCCCCTGCCCTCCACTTTCTGACGCCCCATCCACCCACCACCTTTCGAGTTTCAGCTTCTTGTCTGGAGGGACAACAAGACTTTCAGAGTCCTACAGCTAGGGTGGGTTCATCACTTTTCTGAAACGCTGAGTGAACTTACTCGTAGTTTGTTTTTGCTGCTAGAATCAGGGATGTTAAGGCAAATACATTTTTTCTCACTTTTTGAAGCACATTTTCACAATGGGAAACCCACACTGGTGTCTAAGAACAGCCAGGAAAATCAAAACAATTACATACCTAAAGGTTCATGATATATAGCCACAACTGCATAAATTGTGAAAAAACATAGACAGAGAGCAGTTGAGATGTCTGAATGTCTATCCTAGAATTCGAAGCACTGTCCTACAGATGAGGACAAGAATTTTCGATGAACTTTCGATGTGATACAACTGAACTCCTGGTTTGGAGATGCTGTAAAGAAACAATGCCAGGTGGGGGACAGCATCCCAGCTGTCTGAACCAGAGGAGGCTTGTCTGCCTGGACTTGTCTCTGAACTTGTGAGCAAAGACGACATCACGTGACTCTCTGATGTTATGGAACTTTCTATAGATGCTTTGTTCTGCCCTGTTTTGTTTGAACCAGTCTGTAGAGATTCTTATGCCCCTGACATAGGATGTCTTGAGACTTTCTGATGTCATGGAACTTCCTCTGAATGGACCATCCTCAATGGTTATTAGTGAATTTACCTGCCAAAATATTGCGGCTGGTGTGGGAACACTGTCTGCCACTTTATACAGATGAACAAATTATTACACTTAGTCAATTACACTGCTCTGTTACTGTCGAGGAAAGGTTTTCAGCGTGAAACCGATCTCCAACCATATATCATCACAAACGACTGTCCCACCATACCATATCGCTTCGTCGATGTAGCAAACACAGTTCATATTCTGCAACATAAAAAAAAATCATAACCTCTCCAACCTGCATATAGCTGTCAACCACTAAGCACTCCTATGTACACTGCAAAGACACACAGATCTGAAAAAGAAAAGCACATGCACTGTATATAGTGACAGCACTAGACATCCCCTGTTAGGTCAGTTGGTCATCCACTGCGACCTCCGCATGCAGTGGCCTGATGTGCGATCATGGCGCCCTTCATGGACGGTCGTCACTCTCTGAGCTGGTGCACAAAGGCTGGGTTGGTACCTCTGGCACAAAGGCTCCTGCTAACGATATTGTTTCTGTCCAGGCCTGCTTGCTGTTGTGTTTTCTGCAACAAGATCTCCAGACTCTGGGATATGAGAATATTTACTTTCTGAGCTCTGTCGACGAGAAATGGTTTTATCAATCGTGATGTAAGTCACCGATCTCGAAACCGATATCGGCCACAATATCTGATGTTACACGCCAAAACAACAATATTTGTGACACTTTTATGCTGAAATCATGGAGTAGCGTATGACAGTTCTCAGAATTTCATATAATTTCACATGGTTTGCTGCAATATCGCATCATTTACGCGACTCTTCTCAGGGGAACAATCGTCAGTGCAAATATCAGCCTTATTGAATTTTCTCAAGTTTCCAAGTAAAAATTGGAGAATATTCACACTACATGATGCCTCCAATGCTGCCCAACACATACTGAGTATTAGTTCGCTTTTCAACCACCCAGAGGGCGACATGATTACGTCAGCTGCACCGCAGTACCCCACTGACCAGTTTGGGAAGCTTGTCAGTGGCTCGCACCTCAAGCCATAAATGTCAATTCGTTCTGGCCATTGGCTGTCTGCGCCCTGCGCCTGGATGCCAAGCGGAGTCGTCCTAGGAAACAAGCCACATGTTTGTCAGTGCAATTACAATTAAATTTACGATAACGGTGCCAGTCTGGTGACATTCAACAATGAGCGAACTATCAGAAACACCTCTTCAAGACGACTGTGGTAGTGGAAATATCAATTTCGAGTGCGAATCTGTATTCTCTGTATAACTGGGTATAATTTTCCATATAAAATCTTTCGCACCCCTATGGCTTGACATGCACTGAAATCAGTTTTACACATAAAAATCGGAGAATCTATTCATCCATTATGACCAGACATAGTCTGTTCACTTCCAACCCACATCATTTTCTTTGCACACGTTGGAACGGTGACCACAGTAACTTTGCACTCCAACACACACACATTTCAGACAAGCAGTGCAATTATCGTTTATATGTGTATAGTGCCAGAAAAAATATGGTATATCCACTCTCACACTGGCTAAGTGTCTCAATTCTCTTCAATTCTAGAAAATTATTTGACACTTAGGTCTTCCAGTCAATCAGATTCGAGAATAGAATGACGGCTTTCACGACCGGATGGTACTGTTGTTGATAATTCTTCCGGGTTATGTGGCCGTGGTCCATGGAATACTTCTATTTCTAACGTTTCGTCCAATACTACGTTGGACATCCTCAGAGGTATGGCTGGTCCTGTTGAGTCCTGTCGACTGACGAGTCGGGCGTCGGAGAGCGGCCTAAATACTGAGGAAAGTGGGCGTGGTCTAGCTTGCTCATAGTAGAAGAGAGAAAACTAGTCAAAGATAAAATGTAACTATCGATAATAGTCCGTCATAGATAAAAATCACTTATCGATTCTGTAACGCCACTGTCCATATCTCGCTTAATTTCAAGGCCTCTTCTTTTCTATTAAAATTATCTTCATGTTTATAAATTTCAATAGCTTCCGTATACAGTCATGGATAATAGTTTGTGGTAGCACTTAAAATGTAGTTTCAGAAAACAACTACATAGTCACTGGACTGAAGTGCCGTTGCGGAACATGCACTTCTGTGAGAGTCACATGATATTGTCTTTGTTCTTATGTTCAGAGACAAGTCCCCGTAGACAAGCCTTCTCTGGTTCAGACAGGGATGCTGTCCCCCATCCAGCACTGTTTCTTTACAGCAACTCCAGAGATCGGAAATTCCTGTCCTCATCTGTAGGATAATCCTTCGAATTCTAGGAGAATCGTTCGGACTTCTCATCTGCTGTGTGTCTGTGTTCCTTTCACAATTTGTTTCAGTGTTCGAAATATATCATGAACCTTTAGGTATGTAATTGTTTTGATTTTCCTGGCTGTGCTTAGACACTGGCGTGGGTTTCCCATTGTGAAACTGTGCTTCCAAAAGTGAGAAAAATAAAAAAGATGTGCCTTAACATCCCTGATTCCAGCAGCAAAAACAAACTAATTTCACTCAGCGTTTCAAGAAAGTGATGAACACCATCTTAGCTTTACGACTCTAAAAGTTTTGTTGTCCCTCTAAACAAGAAGCTGAAACTCTCAAAGCGGTGATGGGGGCAGCAGAAAGTGGAGGAGAGGGGCAGCGGAGTACACAGAAAATAAATGAAGCACACTAAGCTAACTTTCCTCTCTAGCAGTTGAGCTCAGACCGAGTCTTTTCCTGCCATTTGATAAGTGGAGGAAGGGGTGGAGGGGTTGGGTGATATCATAGGAATGGAAGGAGTTACATTAGTGGAGGTAGCCCAATTGACCTATTTCTCATGAAAAAACTGGAATTTCCCGCCATGACTTCAGTGTGATGTTGCCACATCTATGTCTGGAGGCTGAAGAGGTGTGGGAGGAAGGGGAGGAAATTTGCCAACAATGCAAGCTACTCAAGGACTTGCTTTGTGCCACTACTCATGATTTGGTTTGGAGGAGGCCAGTTGAGGGCCTGCAACCAACCTGTCTGCATGTCACTGTGAAATGCACAATTCGTGACTCTCACAACTGACATGAGCATTTCAGCTACTGAGGCAGTTCTGCAACAGGTGCTCGACGGTGATCCTCAGCTGCTCCAGTTTTTCTCCAAGAAACTGTCACCCTCACATACCAAGTGTTCCATATTTGACAGGGAGCTTCTAACTGTCTATACCGCCGTCTGGTACTTCCACAAAGACACTGGGGGCTGACAGGTTATCATATATGCAGACCACAAGCCACTAGTAGATGCCATACGAAACCCATTATTAGACGCCAGCCTATGGCGGTTCCGGATTTTGGATTTTATCTCGCAGTACACCACAGACATAGTGCAGTACATAGTGCAGACAACGTCCTTGCAGATTATTTTTCACAGGTTAGTGCAAGCACAACACAACTTTGCACACATGGTGAGGGAACAGACGAACGATCTGAGCATTCTAAAGCTGCGCAAAAATCCAGACACTGGCTTTGTTCTTGAACATCGTTCATTCCACGTGTTAATGAGACACTGTTATGTGATGAAAGATAAACTACGTCCATTAGTACCTCTAGCAATATGTCAGTAGATACTTGACTTGCTACATAGCTTGAGTTATCCTGGTATTCAGGCGACAGTATGTCCCATCACAGACAGATTCGTTTGGCTGAACAAGGAATGTGATTACCATGCATTCCCTGCTAAAGAAGCAAGATCCCAAAAGCATACTTTAAGTATCTGCATCTTGACATCATCAATCCCATACGAGAATGAAATGGCTGCCTCCTTGCTGCAATAGATAGAACCACACCATGGGTCGAAGCGGCACCTCTACATGACATTAGGGCTGAGTCTACTGTTTGTGCTTTCGTCAAGCTGTAGGTTGTACAGTTCAAGACTGCAGAGCTCCTTACCACCGATCAGGGCCTATGCCACCTCTGCAGAATATCACACACACCACTGCCAGTCACCCACAAAGTAATGGGCTTGTGGAGAGGTGGCACAGGACCATGAAGGCAGCCCTGATGAGCCACAGGGCCGGCCGAAGTGGCCGTGAGGTGAAAGGCGCTGCAGTCTGGAACCGCAAGACCGCTACGGTCGCAGGTTCGAATCCTGCCTCGGGCATGGATGTTTGTGATGTCCTTAGGTTAGTTAGGTTTAACTAGTTCTAAGTTCTAGGGGACTAATGACCTCAGCAGTTGAGTCCCATAGTACTCAGAGCCATTTTGAGCCACAGGGAGTCCCGGTCAGAAGCCCTTCCAGGGGTTCTACTTGGCATATATACAGCATACAAGGACGACCGGCAGGTATCACTGGAGGAGCTACTATACGGTGGACGTCTTGCCCTGCCAGCAGACTTCACACAACTTTCTATACATCTCAGTCAGGCAAAGGTCCTACCACTGCTTCATTGGTTACACCAGCATATTCACACAGTTTGCATTCCACCACCAACGCTGCATTCGACACTGAAGGTATTTCCACACAAGAATCTGGTGCAGTGTGATTACATTGAGTTGCACGATGACTCAGTACTGGCCGCCTTGCAGCCTCCATGCTCGGGCCCACACAAAGTTGTCAGCTGAGGGCCACAGACCATGTACGTCCAACTACATGGTACACCACTGAGCATTGCCAGCATCCAAATGAAACCAGTGTGGATACTACATGATGACCACGCTCCATCCCAGACAGCTGACCAGGCTTCGCTGGGAGTCCAGGATGACCAGCATGAGTCCTCTCCAACCCATTCCCCTACAGATTCCTCGCGTGACACCGTGGAAGGCGAAGCAACCTCCGCCACACACGCTGTGCCTCCCATGCCCTCGTAACTGTGGTACGGCCGCCTGTGCCAGCCTCCTGCAGACTTGGCTCAGTACCTGGTCTTTGAGCGACACCCACATTTTACCGAGAAACGGCCTAGTCGCATACAGCATTCGCGCCATCCCTGACAGTACTTCATCGTACACACTCTATTACCTCCCACAAAAGATTAAGTTCTCATCGTAATCGAAATACAACGTCTCACCTATTTAGGGTCTCAGCTGTCCCCATCCAAGAAACCAAAACATTTTTAAGGTCCTCTGTTGCCGCTGATCGCCTCTGAACAAGCCTGCCTGCACTCTGCACACAATTCTACGCCCTGCTGAAGCATTTCCTTGCCTCAACCTCATAACTTTTCCTCAAAAACTAACGTTTGTGGCCACTTTCTCTTTGTCAAACAGTAAAGCAGACGTTGCCACCTTCTCCCAGTTACACTCTTTCGCTTTTCATTTCTTAGCCAGTCACGCCACTCCCCTATCTCCGTTTTTTGTATCACATTCATCTTTCTCTCCCCTTTCCACCCCTTCTGTCAAGTCCACTGCTGCTAGCGCTCATAGCTTAAATTTATCTGCCTGTAATTTGCATTTAATCTACTTTTCATGAACTAATTAATATAAACTTTGTTATGCACTTTTTCTGGAATTTCAAAATGATGGCTTCTGTATTAAACGTAACTTACAACATTCTTGTGACAAACGTAATATAACGCAGATTTAAGAGGAGGTCCGATGATTCTAATCTTTACAGGTTAAATAAATTAACCAATAAATAGAGACTTTAAAAGTTGTCTTGAGTCAAATAAAATTTATTTGCTATTCATTTACATAGACTTAATGTTGTATCTGGCAAATCTGTAACTGTAGAAATAGCTATTTTACATATTCTGAAGGCCTCTCTAACTGACTTTTTACTCTGGTTATTTGTAAAAAAAATTGCATCCAAAAACGTAAAACTATGCTATACAGATACCGATAGCTTAGTGCATCATAGTACAATGTCATATATTTATGAGGTAAGAGAGGATGTGCATAGAATGGTTTGACACTTTAGGATTTCCCAAAAATAACAGCTGCATTACGCCACTTGCCAATAAAAAAACAAGGAGGACTACCGACGGATGAATTAAATGAAGTGACTACTACTAAATTCATGAACTACAAGCCAAGATGCAAGTCGTCGAGAATGAAACTCGAGTGATCCGCAGATTGAGAGAGAGCAATTTTCCGCAGCTAAATTATTAATTATCAATGATATTTAGACTGAGTAATCTCATTGTTTCCTCTGTGAAACAATGTAAATTAACACTGTCATTGCAAGTGATGAATCTTTATACTTATGGATGAAATAAGTACGTTAGCCTAGGGTATTACCACTTGTTAGCGGAAGTCATGGTCTCAGTTATGCGGCAGGAGGCTAATCGGCACAAAGAGAGAATTCTCAAAGAGAACTGCATGGATCACAAGTTGCACAACATACAATGCTACACATTGTTATAGCAACAACATGAATATAGCATAAAACGAACGTCAAATTTGGGTGAACTACACTGAGGTTAGAGAAGTCATGAGATAGCCATTTGCATGTATACAGATGGCAGCAGTATTGCGTACATACGGTACAAAAGGGCAGTGCATTGGTGGAGCTGTTGTTTCTGCTCAGGTGATTAACGTGAAAGGCTTCCGACTGATTACGGCCGCACGGCGGTAATTAAAAGACTTTGAACGGAGAATGGTAGCTGGAGTTAGATGCATGGGACATTCCATTTCGGAAATCGTTACGGAATTCAATATTCCAAGATACATGGTGTTAATAGTGTGCCCAGAATACCAAATTTCAGGCGTTATCTCTCATCACGGACAATGCAGTGACTGAAGGTCTTCACGTAACGACCGACAACAGCGGCGTTTGTGTAAAGTTGTCAGAGCTAACACACAAGCAATACTGAGTGAAATAACCTCAGAAATCAATGTGGGACGTATGACGAACGTATCCGTTAGGACAGTGTGGCGAAATTTGGCATTAATGGGCTATGGCAGCAGGCGACCGACGTGAGTGCCTTTGCTAACAGCACAGCATCGCCTGCAGCGCCCCTCCTGGCTTCGTGACCATATTGGTTGGACCCTAGACAACAGGAAAACCGTGGCCAGGTCAGATGAGTCCAGTTTTCAGTTGGTATGAGCTGATGGTAGGATTCGAGTGTGGCGCATACCAGACGAAACTATGAACCTAGGTTGTCAACAAGACACTGTGCAAGCTATTGGTGGCTCCATAATGGTCTGGACTGTGTTTACGTGGAGTCTGTTAGGTTCACTGGTTCAACTAAATCGATCATTGACTGGAAATGGTTATGTTCGGCTATTTGGAGACCATCTGCAGCCATTCATGGACTTGACGTTCCCGAGCGACGATGGGATTTTTATGGATGACACTGCATCATGTCACCAGGTTACAGTTGTTCGTGATTGGACTGAAGAGCATTTTGGACAATCCGAGTGAATGATTTCGCCCCCTGACCTCGCAGCATGAATCCCATCGAACATTTATGGGACATAATCGAGAGGTCAGTTCGTGCACAAAATCCTGCAGTGGTAGCACTTTTGTGATTATGGACAGCTGTGGATACAGAAAGGCTCAGTATTTCCGCAGGGGACTTCCAACGACTTGAGTCCGTGCCATGTCGTGCTGCTGCACTACGCAGGGCAAAAGGAGGTTCAACGCGATATTAGTAGGTATCCCATAACTTTTGTCGCCTCAGTGTATACTACTTGCTTGGATATGCAACTGGATGCTGTTTCAGTGTAACCGCATGCAGTGGACAGGAGCAACATCATCTACATGAAGACATCATCTACATGAAGAAGAATTACACAGTGAGTTGCTCACTCAAAAATAAAATTTGAACGTTGTTTGTTTGTTAAAAGATGTTATCCCCTGTGTAAGAAACTGAAACATCTACCAGCGCGGCCGGCCCGTGTGGCCGAGCGGTTCTAGGCGCTTCAGTCTGGAACCGCAAGACCGCTACGGTCACAGGTTCGAATCCTGCCTCGGGCATGGATGTGTGTGATGTCCTTAGGTTAGGTAGGTTTAAGTAGTTCTAAGTTCTAGAGGACTGACGACCTCAGATGTTACGTCCCATGGTGCTCAGAGCCATTTGAACCATCTACCAGGGCGTGTCGGAATGCAACAGCGGCTGGATCGTGGACAATTGAGACTGGGTTTATCGTCCCGCAGTGCTGTTAATCGCACTGATGACATCCCACAACTGTCACGCGAATACGGAATCAACGGGTTCAGGAGGGCAATCAATGCCTTGCAGGATCTCAGTGGCCCCGAACGACCGGCTCTCAAGATGACAGCCATGTAATTCGCTTGGATGTGAAGTATGGGACAGCCACGTCACATACCTCGAGTATGAAACGGTCTTGTTTGCAGTAAGATTAGCACCTGCACTATGCAACGGTGTTAACACGGCGGTCACTGTTGGGACTTCCGTTTACGCAGCAGCAGAGAGAGGCGCGCCAACAACGCTGGACGAAGGAGTGACATTGTCTTTTCGGACAAGTACCACTTCTGCGTGTAGCATTACAATGGATGTACCCATGTCTGGAGGATCTGAGGAGAACGAACATTGTCAGACTGCATTCGTTACTGTCATACAGGACCAGCACCTGGTGTGTTTGTACGGAATGTGAACGGATGTACAACGAGACCATCTCCAGTTCACACAGCAGGTAATTTGGACAGAAGTCCAGCGAGATAGTGCAAGACTGCATGTTGCACATGCTATCCTGAATGTCTGTTTTACAGACCGTATTCGACTGTTATTCTGGCCAACACATTTTCCAGATCTCTCACTCATTTAAAACATCTGGTCTATGGGTTGTGGGAGCGATAGGCCACATTCCAAGACACTACAACTGATGAACTACAGCACGTTGTTGAAGCAGCATGGAGTGATGAGTAAGAGTCTTTTGTCTGTTCTGGAAAAAATTTGGGACTGTATATGTCAGTGTCATGAGGGTTGACCTACTTCTACCCACCTCCCTTGGTTTATGCTTCCAACCCCTTACCTTGGTTTATGAGCCTCCTCCTACTGCGAATTGCAGGGGTACAGCAGAGCCCAGGATTATTTATTACCCCACTGTAACTTGATCCTCTTCCCCGGGGCTGACAGTTGAAGTAATTAAAGGGATGCAATAGGACCTTGACCTGATCGTTACCCAGGATGAATTCGTGTGTATTACACCAGTCTGAATTAATTGATAGACAAGAGGAGAATTTCAGGCCTCTCTCCATCCCAAAAGGCCAAAAGGTCACCAATAAGACAGTCCAAGGTGGCAGAAGACCAAAGGATCCAAGATAGCGAAAGGTCAAGAAAACACAGGTCCTGGCACACACCTGCATTTGACACCATGATTTATTATTATTATGTGAGACAATAGGTAGGGTGTCTAGCACAACTATAGGGTGATTTATTTGAATAAGGATACACAGTGCAATGGATCCATCCCATCTGTTGGCAATTACGAGGGTTGGGACTTAAATTGTATAAGTGATTGTGCAAGGAAAAGGATTCTGCTAGACCTCCTTATTCATATAATCTTATGCAAACCGTATTCTTTCCAACGAGAGTGCTAGGTAACAGTAGAACAACCATAGACAACATTTTTATTCATTCCTCATTACTAGAAGGGCATTCTGTTAGCAAAAAAGTGAATGGCCTTTCAGATCATGATGCACAAGTTTGAACGCTAAAAGATTTTTGTGCTGAAACACATGTTAAATGTAGTTATCAACTTTTTAGGAAAGCTGATCCAGTTGCTGTAGAGACCTTTGTAAACCTTATCAAGGAACAAGAGTGGCAAGATGTTTATAGTGCTGATACAGTAGACGATAAATATAATGCCTTCCTCAAGACTTTTCTCGTGCTCTTTGAAAGTTACTTTCCGTTATAACGTTCAAAACAGGGTACTAGCACAAACAGGCAGCCTGGGTGGCTGACTAGAGGGATAAGAATATCCTGTAGAACAAAGTGGCAATTATATCAAAACGTTAGTAACAGTCAAAATCTAAATGCAGCAACCCATTACAAACAGTATTGTAAGGTGCTTAAAGTAGTTATTAGGAAGGCAAAAAGTATGTGGTATGCAGATAGAATAGCTAAGTCTCAGGATAAAATTAAAACCATATGGTCAGTCGTAAAGGAAGTGACTGATCTGCAGAGACAGGTCGAGGATATAGAATCAGTGCATGGTGGGAATGCCCATGTTACTGATAAGTCGCATGTATGTACAGTATTTAATAATCACTTTCTGAATATAGCAGGTGAACTAAATAGAAACCTAGTCCCAACAGGGAATCATATAGCGCTTGTAGAAAAAAGTGTTCCGAGACTGTTACCTGAAATGCTCCTCCATGATACTGACAAGAGGGAGATTGAGTTAATAATTAAATCACTAAAGACCAAGAACGCTCATGGATATGATGGGGTATCTAGCAGAATACTGAAGTATTGTTCTATGTATGTTAGCCCAGTACTTAGCCATATCTGTAACTTTTCCATTAGGAGTAGTCGGTTTCCTGACCGATTAAAGTACTCGGTAGTGAAGCCACTTTATAAAAAGGGAGACAGGGATAATGTTGACAATTATAGACCTATTTCTATGCCATCGGTGTTTGCTAAAGTTATCGAGAAGGTTTTATATACAAGGTTACTGGAGCATTTAAATTCACATAATTTACAGTCAAATGTACAGTTTGGTTTTAGAAATGGTTTAACAACTGAAAATGCTATATTCTATTTTCTCTGTGAGGTTTTGGACGGATTAAATAAAAGGTTGCGAACGCTAGGTGTTTTCTTTGATTTAACGAAGGCTTTTGACTGTGTTGACCACAAAATATTACTGCCGAAGTTGGAGCATTATGGAGTAAGGGGAGTAGCTTACAATTGGTTCGCCTCTTACTTTAAGAACATAAAGCAGAAGGTAATTCTCCGCAATATTGAGAGTGGTAGTGATGTTCAGTCGCAATGGGGAACTGTTAAGTGGGGCGTTCCCCAAGGTTCGGTGCTGGGGCCAGTGCTGTTTCTTATTTATATAAATGATATGCCTTCTTGTATTACAGGTGATTCAAAAATATGTCTGTTTGCTGATGACACCAGCTTGATAGTGAAGGATCTTGTGTGTAATATGGAAACATTATCAAATAATGTAGTTCATGAAATAAGTTCGTGGCTTGTGGAAAATAATTTGATGTTAAATGACAGTAAGACTCAATTTTTACAGTTTCTAACTCACAATTCAACAAGAACCGATATTTTGATCAGACAGAATGGGCATATTATAAGCGAGACGGAACAGTTCAAGTTCCTAGGCGTTCGGATAGATAGTAAGCTGTTGTGGAAAGCCCATGTTCAGGATCTTGTTCAGAAACTAAATGCTGCTTTATTTACCATTAGAACAGTATCTGAAATAAGTGACAGTTCAACACGAAAAGTAGTCTACTTCGCAAATTTTCATACGCTTATGTCATATGGTATTATTTTTTGGGGTAATTCTTCTGATTCAAAAAGGGTATATTTGGCTCAAAAACTGGCTGTTCGAGCTATATGTAGTGTACGTTCGAGAACCTCTTGTCGACCCCTATTCAATAGTCTGGGAATTCTCATATTGCCCTCACAGTATATATTTTCTTTAATGTCGTTTGTTGTTAGCAATATTAGCAGCTTTCACTCAGTTAATACTAGGCAGAAATCAAATCTGCATATGGAATGCACTTCCTTCACTCTTGTGCAGAAAGGAGTGCACTATTCTGTTGCATCCATTCTCAATAAGCTACCACAGGAACTAAAAAAATCTTAGCAGTACCCCAAACTCTTTTAAGTTTAAACTGAAGAGTTTCCTCATGTATTGACTCGTTCCATGACCATGGAGACTTCTCCTTAATTTGGTCCCACGGAACAATAAATAAATAAATAAAAATAAATAAACTATTTATTCACAACCGATACAAAAGAGTTACAGGTTTCCACCTGTTACTGTCCTTCAAAGTAGTCACCAGAGTTGTGTAGAACCCGTTGCCAGCGACATGGAAGGGCGTAGTATACCGTTAGCAGAGCCTGTTCTGTTGATGGTGCGAATGGAGTGGTCTTCTTACTGCCTGTCGAATCTCTGGAATAGTTCTGAAGCGACTGCCACAAAGTGGTTCCTTCATCTTCGGAATCAAATCAAAGTCACAAGGAGTTAAGTCCGGGGGGTATGGTGGATGGTACAGTACTTCCCAGTCCCATCGACCGAACAGAGCAGCCACAGCTTTTGCTGTATACGCCCGCGCATTGTCGTGCAAAATGATGGGTGGGTTGTGCCGCTTCTTTCACAAAGCTGGTCGCAGGCGATGCTCCAAAAACGAACAGTAATACTGTGTACTGACGGTGGCATTCGCTTCAGAACTGTTCCAGAGATTCGACAGGCAGAAGACTGCTCCATTCGCACCATCAATAGAACAGGCTCTGCCAACGGTGTACTACGCCTTCCACATAGCTGGCAACGGGTTCTGCACAACGCTGGTGATTACTTTGAAGGACAGTAGCAGGTGCAAACATGTAACTGTTTTGTATCCGTTGTGAATAAATAGTTGCCACTATTTAAGTTCCAACCCTCGTATGACAGCCCGGGCTCTGTGAAAGCGGAGGGCTACACCTTTTAAAATGTTTGCATTTGGTAGTTAACTTTGTATTTCAGAAAAGGTCAATTCTTAATTATAATAATGACATTCATCACTGATTTTAAGAATTTTTTGTTTTGAGAGCTAGATATTTACATATTTAATGTTGCACAGAAACATGAAAACAACCAGACAAGTGTTGTGCATCGTACTGTACGCGCAATGGCTGATGAGAGCAAGCGTAAATTGGGAATGCCTTTGCGATCCCCACCATCAGCTGCCGCGCCGAGTGTGACCTTGGTTTGCCCGAATAGTATCTACACTGTTCACGTGTACTGAAGTGGCTGTCGTAGCGAAGACAGTAGTCAGGTACGGGAAGGAATTCTCAGTTCAAGGTAGATTTTTCTTGAGGGGCACACAAAACCTTAGTGGGCTGTATGTCACTGTGGGCCTCTATTTGTCTACCCCTGATGTAACCGACTTGTATGTCTAAACAAAGTATACCCTTCCTGCGTAACAATTACACTGTGGAAATGAAGGATTGATGTGGCATGATCTGGTGCAGTTATAAAAAGGAATAGTAATCTGTATCTGGAAATAAATCCAAAATAAGTAGACTGATACTGAACGCAAAAAGCGTTTTTGTTGATGAGTATATATGTTAATTTTTTATGTATGCATACCATTACACACCCAACTGACATTATTACTACTTAGTTTCACATTTTTTCAATGTTAACTCTCTATTGTGACCAAAAATGGTGCAATAACATAACAACAATGTAAAGTCTCCCTTAACAACATTGTAGACAACTGAAATGGAAAAAGTTTGATGATGTGCCATGCAGTAGAGGAGTTGAACACTTGTTCATACTAGTCAGTAGAGATGTGGTGGATTACAGACATCGTTTAGAAATCATTTATTCACTACAAATTTCACGCTGATGCACTTAGCAAGAAAACAATTTCATCATCAACTAAAAAAATTAAACTAACAGTATCGTGCTTCAAAGGATATTATTCCACATCATCAGTAATCTCTATGAGTTCACTTAAAAAGACTACATTATCGTCATTATCGTCTAATGAAAGTTCATCCACATCATCACCAAAGTTATCATCACTACCACCACAACGTCGAAAGGCACAGTATTTAATATCACATTCGGCAGAAAGAACCAATGCAGCTACAGTTTGTTCGTAAAGGCTTTAGACCACACCTCCTGACTCACCTCGTTGCCTGCATATGTATGTCAAATCTAGTTGGCTGTGGAGACAACAGGAGCTGCCATTGCTGTGGCAGTGATTCCTAGGGGGTAATTAACTGTTATGGGGATGATACTTGCAACTCCTCCTCACCCATCTGTTACAAGCACTGTAGCAACTCGCTGCAGGCATATGCACTGCATCAAATCTATTGGCTGTAAAGCCAGCAGAAGCTGCTGTTTCTGTGACAATGTTTCCACAGGTGCTGGCGGCTGTGATGATGTTGTCTGCAGCTGTAATAGCTCATCCACATAACACAGAAATTGTTGCTGGTGTGATCGTAGTGGCGGCGGCGCTGGTGGCGGATGTATTTCCAGTAGCACTCTAACATCGACTACCTAACACTGAAGTAACACATCATCTGCTGTTGGCTGTGATGTCTGACTCTCATCAACAGAATGATGTAATGCTGTTCTTCCTTGACGTTTCTCGATATACTCCGTTAACCCTACCTGGTAAGGATCCCAGATCGCACAACAGTACTCCAAAAGAGGTCAGACAAGCGTAGTGTAGGCAGCCTCTTTATTAGAACTGCTACATTTTCTTAGTGTCCTGCCAATAAAGTGTCGTCTTTGGTTTCCCTTCCCCACAACATTTTCTAATCTTCTTCCCAATTTAAATTGTTCATAATTGTAATTCCTAGGTATTTACTTGAACTTCCGGCCTTTAGGTTATACTAATTTATCGTGTAACCAAATTTTCGCGGATTCCTTTTAGCACTCACGTAGATAACCTCACACCTTTCACTATTTAGGGTCAACTGACAATTTTTCCACCATTTAGATATCTTTTGTAAATCGTTTTGCAATTTGTTTTGATCTTCTGATGAGTTTACTAGACGATAAAGGGCAACATCATCTCCTAAGACGGCCGCTCAGATTGTCTCCTGAATGGTTTATATAGATGAGGAACAGTGGTGGGCCTATAACACTGCCTTGGAGAACGCAAGAAACTACCTCTGCTAGTGAATCAATAAACAGGTATGTCAGAATATATCTGAACCTTGTATTATTAGTATTTACCTGCTGTATACTCATGTTTATCTATGTCCTTGGAGACTATTGCGGAGGCATGTCTGTAAAAAATCTTCTCGGTTTTCAAGCTGCGTCGATTTGAATAAAATTGTCGAGTTTTCGAAGGCCATCTCCGTCATCGTCGCTGGAGTGAAACTACTGACTGCCGGGATTTATGTGTGTGTGTGTGTGTGTGTGTGTGTGTGTGTGTGTGTGTGTGTGTGTGTGTGTGTGTGTGTGGTTGGTTAAAATGCAGCGTCACCTGTGGATCACTGTCTTACTGTCTTGTGGAAGATAAAATTGTTCTACCCTACAATGATGTCATTCAAAGGGCATCAATAGGTAACATAACTACATTAGGTGCCAACATTGGTGGCTTATGATGGTCGACACATATCGAGTGGTCATTTCAACACTGACACTTGATTAGTGGCCATGGTCAGAATCTGATTCCTCAAGGATGGTGAGAGGAACAGGGTGGCGGTGCCAGTGCTGGGGAGTCTTGGTGCCAATGTTTTGTAAGCCAGCGACAGTGTCACGCAGGGCATCCACTTTGTCGTAGAGACGCCTTGTGTTCTCTCGAATGGATGTCTTTAGAGTAACCATGTCCATTTCCTCATGGATGGTAAGTACCCTCGTGAGGGGAGGGGCACGCAGGCTCTACTGAAGTGCCTTATTCTGCAGGCACTGGAGGGTCTGCATCCGGGAGGCACTAATCGTGGCCCACGACGCGGAGTCATAGGTGAGGCAGTGGAGCCATAGGTGAGGAAAGCGTGGACAATCATTCGGTACAGTGGAAGCTTGGTTTTTAGGTTCAGTCTCCTGCTGTTGATCATTGAGCCCTGCGGGGAATGGCACGATTTTCCTCTTATATACCCACGATTACGGCCACTGGCACCAATCAGAGAGGGCCGAAACGATACGTTCGTTGAAGGTGAGTTGGGCAGCTCACAGCAGCTCTGGCCCGCACGGGACCGAGGGCCTTTAGGTGGCCCCTGCACAAGCGTTAAGCATCTTTCGTTGCTCCATTCAACATCCAAATCCCCCACCCCTTGTATTGTATTGTATTGTATTGTATAGAACTGGGGACTTAGAAACGACGGAGAGGCTTCGTCCCCACCGTAGCCTTCAGTGGTACACAACCCAACAACAGGCTACAGCAGTCCACTCACGCCACCGCCGCCCCACACCGAACCCAGGGTTATTGTGCGGTCGGCCCCCAGTGCAACCCCCCCTCCCCTCCCTCCCTCCCTGGGAACGTCTCACACCAGATGAGTGTAACACCAATGTTTGCGTGGTAGAGTAATGATGGTGTACGTGTATGTGGAGAAAGTTTTTGCACAGCAATCACCGACTTAATGTAACTGAGGCGGAGTAAGGGGAATCAGCCCGCATTCGCCGAGGCAGATGGAAAACCGCCTTAAAAACCATCCACAGACGGGCTGACACACCAGACCTCGACACTAATCAAAATTGGTTCAAATGGCTCTGAGCACTATGGGACTTAACATCTAAGGTCATCAGTCCCCTAGAACTTAGAACTACTTAAACCCAACTAACCTAAGGACAATACACACATCCATGCCCGAGACAGGATTCGAACCTGCCACCGTAGCGGTCGCGCGGTTCCAGACTGAAGCGCCTAGAACCGCTTGGTCACAACAGCCGGCCCGACACTAATCGCCAGCGGATTCGTGCCGGGGACCGGCACGCCTTCCCGCTCGGAAAGCAGTGTGTAAGCCTATTTTATAACGGAATCTCAGTATGTTGACGCATGAGCCAAGACTCTCATGTTCTCGAATTGTATTTTGTGTCCGTTTTCCAGGCAACGCTCAGCTATGGCCGACTTGTCGAGCTCCCTTTGTTTAATATGTCTCACTTGCTCGGTACAATGGTCTGCTACTGTGCGAATTGTCATGCTTATATAGATGCTGCCGTCCTTAACAGGGTGTAGCATATCTCGTATCTTGGGAGGCTGGCCGGAACACTGGTCTCAATCCATGTCTCTGCAGTACACGTCCTAGCTTGCTGCTCGTTGCCCCATAGTATGGCAGTAAAACCGCCAGCTTGGCGTCTTCTGCCGATTCACAAGGCGTCCTTCTTCGGTGACACCTGTAAGCGTTTGCAACGTCGATTTTGCTATAACCATTCTCTTAAAACACGTGTCTCAAGTGCTGCAATTCAGACCGTAGGTGGCCATCGTCGGAAATAACTTTGTCTCTGTGTATTAACGTGTTCAGGACCGCTTTCTTGTGTACAGGGTGGTGGAAACCATCGGCGTTGAAATATCAATCAGTGTGCGTCGGTTTCCTGTACACTGAATGACCAAACCAACCTCCTGCCTTCTACTCAACTAAAACATCCAAGAACGGTAGCTTGCCATAATTCTTCATTTCGATGGCAAATTTAATGTTGGCATGGACACCGTTCACGTGATCCACGAAGTGCTACAATGTATTTTCACCGTTGAGGCCGCATCAGGAAGGTTTCATCGACGTACCTTAGAAAGCGAGACGACAGAACACCGCAGAGTTCAGAGCCTGTTCCTCCAAGTGCTCCATGAAATATTATCAACTGCAGAAGACAGTAGTGAGCCCATTGCTGTGCCATTCGTCATTTCATAATATTCGTCGCTGTACAAGAAGTACGTTGTCATTAGAACATGACGGAAGAAGCTGGCGATTCCAGGTGGAAACTGTTGGTCCAAAAGATCAAGCGTGTCTTGTACTGACAACCACGTAAAAAGTGACACTACAGAGCGCAATCTGAAACGTGGCGCCGGCCCCTCGCGCCGCCTGTCGTCATTCGGTCAGGCGGCGGGACAGAGCTGCTATGTGCTACACAACTCACCTTCCACACACGCGTCTTTTCAGCCCTCTCTGATTCGTCCCAGTGGCCCTAATCGTGGGTATATAAGAAGAAAATCGTGTAAGCCTCGGCCAAATCGGTCAGGTAGGAGCCCCGACAGTGTTTACTTGCGAGTACGTGCGCGTCGTTCGTTACGGTCACGATTTCTGCTCAGCGTTGTGCTCATTGTAGTAGTAGTGTCTGAGTCGACGTTGATTTGTCGTTCGTCTTGCAATGCACCGTTGTTTTTCGTACGTGTCATGTTCTCCCAGGGATTTATAGGCGACAGGCGACAGGGCCCAGGCTGAGTCAGTCAGGCCGAGGCAAAGTATGAATAGGGCGAAGAGCAGGTATCCGTGGATAGGCCAGTCTTCCGCCGCTCCTTCGCGCAGCAATGTGACATCGGCCGATCGACGGCCATCCCGGCAAGATACCGGAGGCACCGATTCTGACACCACACAACGGGCTAAGGACCGAGCGCACAGTACCTCCCGCCACAAATCACTGACAACTACTTACAGTGGTCTACAACCTCGCTAGAGGGATCAATAATCCGACGGCACCCATGGCCACCTGGTGCACCAAGGTCGAATTTAATTATATGAAGGACGCAACAGCCCCTTCATCTGCCATAGGTGTCAATGTTTGCAACACACCAGCAATTCCTGCACACTGTGTTTTTGATCTGCCAAGTGTGCCGGCTCACATGCGTCAGAGGACTGCAAACTCCCAGCCTCATAAAAACCCACATGCACCCACTGTTTGGACACCATTCACAACCCCCACCATCTAGATTCCTCGAAGGGTTACCCTATGAAGTCTTTCCACCCTCCAAGAAGGAAACCAAGGACGAATCGACCACCCCCACCATCGCAGGACCGCACTCAATTCACCATCTTATGGGGTAAAACCGACGACCAACAAAACAGAGATGCTCGGTGCCCACTCGTGATATTCCCCCAGTGGTGGACACAGATGCTTCTTTCTGGGGTGTCATGAGACAGATCCCCCATGTCATCTCCCTTTTCACATAGCCCCACAGCAGGGCCGTCATTCGTGAAACAGATCAAAAGATCCGTCGGTCGGAGGACAGACTCACAAAGGTTATTGCCCTTGTTGATGGGTTCAGACAGATAATGTTATAATGGCGAATCGCCCAACGCACAACCTCAGCCCCCTCTGGATCTAGTGGTCTATATTTTTAATGCTAATGGCATTATACCTAAGAAGACTGCCTCTACGACCACCATGTGGACATTTTACTTATTTCTGAAATCCACTTCAAAACTGCAGATGACTTTCGTCCCGGCAACATGGTTTGCTATCGCACAGACTGTCTCCATCGCCGAGGTGGGGGTACGGCGATACTCCTACATAAGACACTCATCCATAATCACAAGGCACTCCAACCACTGGAACAAATAGAGGCTACAGCGGTCACTTCTTATACCTACCTTGGTGCTATTACTTTACCTGCACCGTATTTGAGCCCTAACCTACCACTCCTTGAAGTGAACGTCTGTATGTTGACATCATTTGGCAAACTCATTGTCAGGGCACACCTCAACTCTAAGCATCTGGCTTGGCGTTTTCGCATTGCTTATCCCAAATGCAGACTCCTCCTTGAACTAGAAGATCCTCTATCACTGCCAGTCTGTAGCCCCTGCACCACCATCCATATACCAGTTTGCTCCAACTGCCAGCTGGATGATCTGGATGTTGCCATTTTCAAGAACATTGCAGTGCAATTTTCTTTGGAAACACTCCACAAATTGGCTTTTGACCATGACCCAGTGACATTGCACCTTACTGATGTCACTCTGCCGGCCGCTGTGGCCGAGCGGTTCTAGGCGCTTCAGTCTGGAACCGCGCTGCTGTAACAGTCGCAGGTTCGAATCCTGCCTCAGGCATGGATGTGTGTGATGTCCTTAGGTTAGTTAGGTTTAAGTAGTTCTAAGTCTAGGGGACTGATGACCTCAGATGCTAAGTCCCATAGTACTCAGAATCATTTTGATGTCACTCTGTCTTTAGACATCCATTCTACCTTGACCATAACGGACTGGGAGATATTTTCCAGGATCCTCAACAACACTGTCCAGCTAAACCTTGACCTGGCGACATCTGCCTATCTGGCTAGCGCTGTTAATTACCTAACCACGAAAATCCAGAAGACAATGAATGCCTCTGCTTCCAGTGACCTACAGGCTTAAACCCCACTGGATGACTTGCCTCCCCTATTGAAAAAACTAGAAATCCAGAAAAACTACTGCTGTAGGCGGTGGAAGCAGTATCGTGATCCTTATGGTAAGTGTTAGATGAGGCATCTCCAACCCAAGCTCTGCAACAGCCTCGCCGATTGGAAAACAGAACAATGGGAGGACAATATGTCTGCCTTTCTCCTCCAACACAAATCAGAATGGGTTGCTATCAAAAGCCTACAGCACTCTGCACTGAGGACCAACCATCCCATCCATATGATGGATGGCTTAACTTATGATGCCTTCGTGTGGTAGAAACGCTGGCCAATGCATTTGAGGCCCAGAACCAAATGCTCGTCCTAGACTTACACCTGATAAACTCCATAAGGACATAACATTCTTGTGGCCATTACCGCTTTCAGAAAAGAGCACCTCTTTCTCTCTTCCTGCCCCTCATCTTATGTCTCCAGAACAGCTCCAGTGGATCCTCCAGCGAAAGCATGGGTAGTTGGCTCCAGTTCTAGATGGCACCTTAAAAGAACTGCACAAGCCACTGATCTTATTAACCAACATCCTGAACTGCTGACTCACAACCGCCCTTTTCCCCTCACAGTGGAAGCAGACCAAACAGATTGCCATCCCCAAGGCCCTATAGTCCCTACTAACAACAGGCCCACTAGCCTTCCCAATACCATAGCAAGGGTCCTAGAATCTTTGATCCTCAACCACATTTCTCAGCCTCTGGCAGCGGCTGGGACTCCAGCACAGTTCGGATTCACTTCCCACCTGTCAGTCGAATCCAAGTTCTCAGGATCACAGAATATGTCAGCAAGGGCTTTAACTCCTACATGTAGATGCCAGCGGTTTTCTAGGACCTGCAAAACGTGTACGACAAGATTTGGCAGGACAATCTTGTGCACAAAATGCTGACTCAGACGACCATACCACACATTTATCATTTATATCTAGATCACGGATGATTTCCTCTGTGATAGAACCTTCTTGGTTACTCAGTAAGGAAAAAGCCCGATCTTACGACACTTGTGGATGGGTACCCCTCAAGGCTGTGTTGTCGCCCATCCTCCTTATCATTTATGTTAATGATATGCCAGTCATCCCACACTGCCACCTGGCGCAATGCGCTGATGATATGGCGCTCTATACGACCAGCCGCAACACGGATCAGTTCATTGCTTGTCTCTAGAGGCAGGCGGACGCCACAATCGCCTGGTGTCGTTCAAACAATATTGCTCTCAATGCCGCCAAAACTACGGCAGTCTACTTCATCAAACAGTGCCCAGGCCTTCGCCACAACATCGCTACTGCAGGCGTCCAGGCTCCAAGGTCCCCAAATATCAAATATCTAGGTGTCCAGATGTACAAAAAACTGTTCTTCCATCGCCATGCAGAATACGTCAGCCAAACACGGGAGGAGCTGATAAAAGTGTTGCACTCACTCTTCAACAGCAGGGAACTGAACATAGACACAAAGCTCTGACTGTACCGAATGGTTTGTCACGCTTCCCTCACCTACGGCTCCTCCGCGTGGGCCACAATTAGTGCCTCTCGGATGCAGACCCTCCAGCGCCTGCAGAATAAAGTGCTTCGGTGGAGCCTGCATGCCCCTCCCCTCGTGATGGTTGTCACCCTCCACGGGGAGACAAACATGGTAACTCTAAAGACGACCATTCGAGAGAAGGCAAGGCATCTCTGTGACAAAGTGGATGCCCTGCACAACACAAGTCACTGGCTTACACCACACTGGCACCACGAATTCTCACTACCCTGTTCCTCTTACCATCCTCGAGGAAGCATATTCGGACCATGGGTAACGATATCCCTGTTATTGCCACTAATAATTCGTCAGTCTTGATACGACCACTTAATGCGTGACGTCCATGGTACAACCACTAGTGTCACTACCTATGTAGTTGTGTTCCCTCTTGCCCGCTATCTTAAACTTCCACCGTCAGAGTGTGATACCGCGCTTCAAGCCCCACTGCCACACCTTGAGTGTACGCTCCAATGATGTGATTACAGTTATGTCATTGTACAATAGAAAAATTTTACCCTTACACCAAGACAGTAAGACCGCCATCCACCAGTGACGCTGTACCCCAATCTATAAGAAAAAAATAAAATAAAATAAAATAAAATAAAATAAACCAGCCCCAGCAGTCAGTTGTTTTACTCCTGACGACGACGGCGGATATAGCCACCGAAATCTCGAGAATTTTATTCGAATTCACGCAGACAGGGTTTGAAGTGCAAGTCAGTGAATCGACAAACAGAAAGTAAGCAACTTTAGAACCATATCTGCTCCTTGTGCGTTATTTATCTATTGCATGTTTATGTTTCATATAAGGTCATAGGACTGACAGCCTTCGTTTACCGAAACGTTATGTTGAAGTAAGAAACAATGTATACGGCCAATCAAGGTCAAAGTCTATTTAGTAGCTAGTGTAAAGGATGCATACTGTTATCTATTCATCACTGTTGTACTTTAATTCCTGGATTGCATGTATGATCAATAATTGAGTTGTTGAAGTCATACTGAATTTCTGAAAACTGTTGAAGAGCGTAATTTCAGTTAAATCGATATCAACAGCTTTCGGCATTGCTAATTTGTTCCTTCAACAAATAATCAAAACTCACAAGGAAGCAACAGCAGTTTAACCAAATTGTTCATATTTTGTAGCGTCAGTTCACATATTGCCATCCATTCTGTAGTGGTACATGGTGTCTATTTTCTTTACACTTCCTTAAAAGTACCGAACAGTTACTTCTTCACCCTCAAGACCCACAAGACTATTATTTTGAACTCTGACTGATATGCCGACTTCTGAAACATATCTTGCAACAACTTCACATGAGTGTAGCATATACTCAAATCTGGTAATTGTTTTTTACGTGGTACTTTTTGTCAGACTGACACATAACCTAACTATCACTCATTTATTTAAAGTAGGAGACCACATTAGGTCATAATATGAGTAGTGCATCTGAATATGCATGCAAGAAAGATTAATTACAATGACTGTAAATCCCTTTAGTTTCTGTTCTGTCTTTTGACACTCTGGGGTCCTTTCTTTCTTCCAGCAAGTTAGGCGGGCTTCCATGGGATATTTCCGTACAGGGGCGCGATACAGAGTCATAAATGTATTTCTCCCTGGAATCCCTGAGGGCAGAATTGGTCGTCACGGCTGGGGGCAGAAGGACACGGGAACTGTCCAGTGGCTATTAGAGCAAGGGGCTTCCTGGCGAAACTAAGAGACTGTAAAACTTCAGGGGCCGACTGTAGACTTACGAATGCTGTTTAGATGGATATGGATCTATCAGGTGAAACAAATACTACACACTGTGAAAACGAAGAGCGTCGCCGTAGCGAGAAAGGAAGCAAACTTGTAAAACAAACGTTGAATGGTTCACGAAAATTATTTGATAGCTGGAGGAAGGGCTTGCATGTGTGTACATACCTTCCCTCTCGTTCGCCGAGACAGAAAGTTGCGTTGTTGGTGGGAAAGAACTTGAACTTCTGCCCCCGCTTTAGAGACAATTAACATGATTCGTTAATTAAGTCATAATATGTAAGGAAAACGATTTTGGTAACATATTTCTGAAGTTTTCGTTGGCTGGAGTTTGCGGTGATTTCGTAGGATTTCCCGGCGTAATAAGTCTTGAAAGTCTCTTCGGGTTTGCTGTCGGATCCTAAAATCAACTCGATTCGATGTTTCGGCTATCCAACTGGTCGCCATCTTCAAGGGAATGCTGCTTCTGCTGATGAGTCCCACTGAGAACTGACTCATCAGCGGAAGCAGCATTCCCTTGAAGTTGGCGACCAGCTGGATCGCCGAAATGTCGAATCGAGTTGATTTTAAGATCCGACAGCAAACCCGAAGAGATTGGAGTTTGCAGTCCTTACCATAATTGCCTAGAGAGTTTCCGACACTGGAAGAACCAGCACAGTTACTGTACAGCTAGCAGGGACAGACTTCATCTAGGGCAGGCAGACACCGGACACCGACTTTGAGAACGCAGCAAACCATCATCACATCCATCTTACAGAGTTTGAACTGTGTCTCAAAGAGGTCACACATGCCGTGGCCAGATTCAGAATCCACCGCTTCAGTCATCTGCTGTAAGTATGGTGTGTATTTGCAGCAGCTGTGCAGGTCGTGATGACGGGACCGTGCGTTTGCTTATTTAAAGATTATTTTGGCTTAATTGAGTTCACAAAGGTAGTTCACTTGCCCCACAATGGGCATAGATGAGGCAATTGGTGTTTGCGTATAACTTCTTGGGCCTTTTGTTTCTGGTCTGGTTTTCAGTTCCATTGATTAGTAGCATTCGCAATCACTGGCGTTCATGTAGGTATTTTTAAACATTTAATTCGCACCCACTCATGCCAACGTCATAACATGTCCTTTTGTGAATCTCATTTAATCACCATTCATTCTGTGCTGACTAAATTTAATCCATGTTTATTAACGAACCTTCACATTTTTGTAATAAATTTAACTTGTGTCTGACCTCTAGTTTCATTCAGTAACTTGATGAAACTCTTCTTTAATACGAGGGGGCACCCAAACAAACCGGAATGACATTGCCGTGGATGGAGCTTGTGTAGTACGGATTCTTGTCGCTAGGCGAGTATAGCGGGACTCACTGCCAGGTCAGTGCTTGTGTTGTCGACTTGGGTTGGTTCAAATGGTTCAAATGGCTCTGAGCACTATGGGACTTAACATCTATGGTCATCAGTCCCCTAGAACTTAGAACTACTTAAACCTAACTAACCTAAGGACGTCACACAACACCCAGTCATCACGAGGCAGAGAAAATCACTGACCCGACTTGGGTTGTTTCGTTCATCTGCAGCGATTGTTTTTGCTAGGGCTGTTTTGTTCTTGTTTCGTTTTTTATGATGGCAAATTTAACAACGTGCGGCTGCGAAATTTAGTTTTCTACTGGGTAAAAATACTGTTGAAACTGTTTTAATGTTGAAAACAGCTTGCCAAGATGACGCTATGGGAAAAACTCAAGTGTAAGAGCGGCTTGCTCGATTTAAAATTGGCGACATGTCGATTGATAACAAACTCCGTTCTGGGCGTTCATCAACTGCCCTAATCAATGAAAATATTGAAAAATTGTCCCCCCAGGACAGACCATCAATCGAACCTTTTATTCGGAAGCAACATTGTTCGTCAAAAAAGACCCGATTTGTGGCAGAGAGCAGACTGGTTCTTCCACCACGACAACGCACCAGCACACACAGCCATCTCTGTTAACAGTTTTGGCTAAAACTGGCATAGTTCCACTGTCCCACTCACCTTACTCGATTTACCTGGCTCCATGCGACTTTTTCTTCGCGTGAAAGGACACAAATCAGACAACATTGAAGAAGTCAAGAAAAAGCGAGGGAGCAACTGTCAGCCATTTCTAAAGGTAACTACAAAAAAATGTTTCGAACAGTGGAAGCACCGGACGGACCAATGTATTAGTTGTAATGGAGAGAATTTTAAAGGGGATACGGTGGTTTTGTAAACAATTTGAATGTATATACCTTTAAAAAAATAGTTCCAATTCTTCTGGGTCCCCCCTCGTATATCTGTGGATCCATATTATCACCTTCGATAGGGCCACCCTTATCGTCAGCTCAGATTGCAGTAGATTCCGTTGCGCGACTTTCCATTAATTAATTTTAGGTGATTTCACGCATGGGGCGATCTATGTACCCCTTAGGACACCAGTTACAGGTCCTGCTACCATCATAGGGATGCTGAACACCCATCGATAGGCTCACAATACGATTTTATATCCAGGACGTTCTACAGGCCAGAACAGATGTAACTTATAACCGTTCGGGCGAGAGGATCTTCGTGAATGTTAGAATCAATGCATAGGAATATCATGAAAACTACATATTCTGGTGCCTTTATCAATAGGATAACGTTTCTTTCAGAACCTAAAAATAGACCAGTATTACAATCCAGTTTAAAATTACTCCAGGTATTGCAAAACTTTAGAGTTTTGTTACTGACTGTTGTTCAATTCTACACAATTTCTTTTACTTCTCCAGTTCATTTTCGTTAACTTTCTCGATACCGTACCGGCATCGTATATTGCACCCGTAATGCTATCTCTCTCAATAACGTGGAACACACACTAAAGTGCACTTACATTGTACCAAGCTACTTCATTGCGTGTAGTTGTTGGCAGTAATTACGTCGGTCGTAGCCGACCGATCAGATGATATTATAAGGTAGCGAATGAGAATCGCCGAATCGAATAAATTCTTTCGCGGAATATGGGAACTGATTTGTTTCAGTTATGGAGAGCGGGAAGAAAACAAGATGTGTTGATAGACGCAGTTCTAGCATAGCCCGACGCCTGCGTTACTTTGGAATGTGACAGTGGGTTGTGATTTGGCGAAGCCAACAAATCTGAATGAAAGAAAAACAGATGTGGTGACATGTTGACTTGTAGTGAAGCCCGAAGTTAGATTGGAATCAGAAAATTTGGTTGTGAGTTGGCGAGGCCAACGATCTCAACACGAAAATACGATTGGCTAAATAGATGTGTAGCGTAATCCGAGATAAACGTTCTTCTTTGCAGTAACCTACTTTTATCTCTTACATTCGATTTCGCTGAAAGTTCTACAGTGTGGTTAAATTATAATAAACTGGAGGAAATACCAACTAACATGAAGCGGCCCCTAGACGTTCAATAATATTGGCGATATTTCCCGAATTCGCAATGATATTGACCGTCTACGAGTGAGATTGAAAGGTTGTGCAATAATATTGAGAACATCAAAAATTTTGGGAATGCACTGCGCTCCTTGGGAATATAGCGCCGTCTGTAGGCAGTATTGACAATATCCTTAAGTCTCTCGCATGATACACAGACCAAGGGAGTTAGGGCCGTTGTTGTGTGGAAAGTTAGTTCAGAACAAGGCGAAAGATAGTACTGGTATCGGCAACGAACGAAGATTTTTTAAATTAATTAGTACAAAGCTATGAATAAAAGTATATACAGATATTTATCTCTGTGTACACATTACAAACCTGGATTAATCCTTTAGTGTGTGTATTATTGCGTGACACGTTTCCATAAGTATGTCTCAAATACGGTGGGATGGAACTGCACTGGTAAATTTCAAATCTACGAAAGAACTGCCACTAGCAAGATATCGTTGCGTAATAGGTAAGTGCTGACTTGGTGGAAACGCGTCTCTCAGTGTATTAATGTTTATCTTCATGATGAGGGATATGGGCACCAGGCGAAATTTATCCGTTTATTCGAAGAGGAAGGGGCGTGGTGGGGGGGGGATGGGTACAGTGAGCATGTGCCCATATATAGGGGCCTCAGTTCGTAGGTAGAACCATTTCCAGTAAAGCATCAAATATTAACAATCAACAAGCAAAAAGTTATGACACTCTTTTTTTTCGTTCACTCTCAGATCACTCAACAAGTTTTCATGTGTGATCTTTGACGTTCCTTGAACCAGTTTTCCATCTACCTTTTTTATGCTTGCCACAATTAAAACAGCAGTAGCGTCGCTGTCGTCTAACATCCCGAACTGCGCTATTCTTGCACCAGTTTCAGACTCTGTCTCCGGCTGACACTGACCTTCGGCCGGACATGGCTCCTTGTCCTGTTCCAGAGGTTGCCCCTCAGTCTGCCAGATCCGGACGGTCGCAGAGGGTGGGCTTACTAGTAGTTGGGAGCTCCAACGTCAGGCGCGTAATGGGGCCCCTTAGGGATGTGGCAGCAAGAGAGGGGAAGAAAACCAATGTGCACTCCGTGTGCATACCGGGGGGAGTCATTCCAGATGTGGAAAGGGTCCTTCCGGATGCCATGAAGGGTACAGGGTGCACCCATCTGCAGGTGGTCGCTCATGTCGGCACCAATGATGTGTGTCGCTATGGATCGGAGGAAATCCTCTCTGGCTTCCGGCGGCTATCTGATTTGGTGAAGACTGCCAGTCTCGCTAGCGGGATGAAAGCAGAGCTCACCATCTGCAGCATCGTCAACAGGATTGACTGCGGACCTTTGGTACAGAGCCGAGTGGAGGGTCTGAATCAGAGTCTGAGACGGTTCTGCGACCGTGTGGGCTGCAGATTCCTCGACTTGCGCCATAGGGTGGTGGGGTTTCGGGTTCCGCTGGATAGGTCAGGAGTCCACTATACACAACAGGCGGCTACACGGGTAGCAGGGGTTGTGTGGGTGGACTGGGCGGTTTTTTAGGTTATATGGCCTCAGGCAAGTACAGAAAGAGCAACAGCCTCAAAGGGTGCGGGGCAAAGTCAGGACATGCGGGGACCAAGCAGCAATCGGTATTGTAATTGTAAACTGTCGAAGCTACTTTGGTAAAGAACTGGAACTTCAAGCGCCGATAGAAAGCACCGATGCTAAAATCGTTATAGGTAAGGAGATAAATTCTGCCGAAATTTTTACAAAGGCACAGACGGTGTTTAGAAAGGATAGATTGCATGCAACCGGTAGTGGCGTGTTTGTCGCTGTTAGCAGCAGTTTATCCTGTAGTGAAGTAGAAGTGGATAGTTCCTGTGAATTATTATGGGTGGAGGTCAACTACCGAGCTAGGTTAATAATTTGCTCCTTTTACCGACCTCCCGACTCAGCAGCATTAGTGGCAGAACAACTGAGAGAAAATCTGGAATACATTTCTCATAAACTTTCTCAGCATGTTATAGTCTTAGGTGGAGATTTCAATTTACCAGTTATAGACTGGGACACTCAGATGTTTAGGACGGAAAGTAGGGACAGAGCATCGAATGACATTATACTGAGTGCACTATCCGAAAATTACCTCGAGCAATTAAACAGAGAACCGACTCGTGGAGATAACATCTTGGACCTACTGATAACAAACAGACCCGAACTTTTCGACACTGTAAGCGCAGAACAGGGAATCAGTGATCATAAGGCCGTTGCAGCATCGCTGAATATGGAAGTAAATAGGAATATAAAAAAAGGAGGAAGGTTTATCTGTTTAGCAAGAGCAATAGAAGGCAGATTTCAGACTACCTAACAGATCAAAACGAAAATTTCTGTTCCGACACTGACAATGTTGAGTGTTCATGGAAAAAGTTCAAGACAATCGAAAAATGCGTTTTAGACAGGTACGTGCCGAGTAAAACTGTGAGGGAAGGGAAAAACCCACCGTGGTTCAACAACAAAGTTAGGAAACTACTGCGAAAGCAAAAAGAGCTTCACTCCAAGTTTAAACGCAGCCAAAACCTCTCAGACAAACAGAAGCTAAACGATGTCAAAGTTTGCGTAAGGAGGGCTATGCGTGAAGCGTTCGGTGAATTCGAAAGCAAAATTCTATATACCGACTTGACAGAAAATCCTAGGAAGTTTTGGTCTTACGTTAAATCAGTAAGTGGCTCGAAACAGCATATCCAGGGACTCCGGGATGATGATGGCATTGAAACAGAGGATGACACGCGTAAAGCTGAAATACTAAACACCTTTTTCCAAAACTGTTTCACAGAGGAAGACCGCACTGCAGTTCCTTCTCCAAAACCTCGCACAAACGAAAAAATGGCTGACATCGAAATAAGTGTCCAAGGAATAGAAAAGCAACTGAAATCACTCAACGGAGGAAAGTCCATTGGACCTGACGGGATACCAATTCGATTCTACACAGAGTACGCGAAAGAACTTGCCCCCCTTCTAACAGCCGTGTACCGCAAGTCTCTAGAGGAACAGAAGGTTCCAAATGATTGGAAAAGAGCACAGGTAGTCCCAATCTTCAAGAAGGGTAGGCGAGCAGATGCGCAAAACTATAGACCTATATCTCTGACATCGATCTGTTGTAGAATTTTAGAACATGTTTTTTGCTCGCGTATCATGTCATTTCTGGAAACCCAGAATCTACTCTGTAGGAATCAACATGGATTCCGGAAACAGCGATCGTGTGAGACCCAACTCGCTTTATTTGTTCATGAGACCCAGAAAATATTAGATACAGGCTCCCAGGTAGATGCCATTTTCCTTGACTTCCGGAAGGCGTTCGATTCAATTCCAAACTGTCGCCTGATGAACAAAGTAAGAGCCACCACAATATCAGACCAGCTGTGTGGCTGGATTAAAGAGTTTTTAGCAAACAGAACACAGCATGGAAAGACGTCTACAGACGTTAAAGTAACCTCTGGCGTGCCACAGGGGAGTGTTATGGGACCATTGCTTTTCACAATATATATAAATGACCTAGTAGATAGTGTCGGAAGTTCCATGCGGCTTTTCGCGGATGATGCTGTAGTATACAGAGAAGTTGCAGTATTAGAAAATTGTAGCGAAATGCAGGAAGATCTGCAGCGGATGGGCACTTGGTACAGGGAGTGGCAACTGACCCTTAACATAGACAAATGTAATGTATTGTGAATACATGGAAAGAAGGATCCTTCATTGTATGATTATATGATAGCGGAACAAACACTGGTAGCAGTTACTTCTGTAAAATATCTGGGAGTGTGCTTGGGGAACGATTTGAAGTGGAATGATCATATAAAATTAATTGTTGATAAGGCGGGTACCAGGTTGAGATTCATTGGGAGAGTCCTTAGAAAATGTAGTCCATCAACAAAGGAGGTGGCTTACAAAACACTCGTTCGATCTATACTTGAGTATTGCTCATCAGTGTGGGATCCGTACCAGGTCGGGTTGACAGAGGAGATAGGGAAGATCCAAAGAAGAGCGGCGCGTTTCGTCACAGGGTTATTTGGTAACTGTGATAGCGTTACGGAGATGTTTAGCAAACTCAAGTGGCAGACTCTGCAAGAGAGGCACTCTGCATCGCGGTGTAGCTTGCTGTCCAGGTTTCGAGAGGGTGCGTTTCTGGATGAGGAATCGAATATATTGCTTCCCCCTACTTATACGTCCCGAGGAGATCACGAATGTAAAATTAGAAGGATTCGAGCGCGCACGGAGGCTTTCCGGCAGTCGTTCTTCCCGCGAACCATACGCGACTGGAACAGGAAAGGGAGGTAATGACAGTGGCACGTAAAGTGCCCTCCGCCACACACCGTAGATGTAGATGTATTACAGACAATGTTATAGAACACTCTAAGGAGAACATCAACAATATTGCACAATGCTATTGACAGTCTGAGGTCCACTTTATTTACGAACTACACGAAATTAGGAACGATCATTCCGATTGGCTACCGACAACCGATTCACGATTTGTCGTCTTCACTCCCCTTCATCCAGCGTGCCAGTAGTTATCAATAATCAACGTTCTACAGGTGACATTGGCTTGAGGCACCCGTAAACTATCAAACTTGTTCGACAAAATAACTGTTATCCAAACACGGATTTGTCAAACAGAGCCCGTACACGTACAAACAAAGTTTGTCAATGTAACCTCACTTTAGAAGCACAGGCTTTTCGCATCAGTATTTTTGACAGTAGTGAAAATGGCCACAAATGCAGACAAAGCATTCCTGCATTGACTTTGGTACTATGTTTAAAGAAAAAGAAGAAAACAAACGCTGGTCTAGGGAATGTCCTAAAATGAGAGATTTACCGATGACAATCTGCTAAAGGAAATATTACTCCCTGAGCCTGTTGATTACATCAACTTTCTTTGAATGGACAAAGAAACTTTCAGAAAGCCCTCGTAAAAGAGGAATCTTGTCTTTCAAATTCGCTCCTATCTTGCCACGGATGTATCAAATATGTCTGTACGCGTACTAATAATGCTTGTCAATTTAATCTTACTTTTGAAGCAGACTTTTTCGTTCATGCTGCATTTTGGTACAAGTGAGATTGGCTCTAAATGCAGATAAAGTATTTCTAACATTGACTCTGGCTCTACCGAACAAGAAAACAAGACGCTGGTCCAGAGAATGGCTTAAAACACACAAATAAAAAACTGTAAATAGAAATGTTACAATCAGAACACGACAATTACATCAATCTTGTGCGGACGGTCAGTGAAACGTTTAATAACTTCGCCCTCGCATTCGATAAGAAGACACGAGTACCGTATGTGAAAATTTATTCTTTTCTACTTGGTCCTCTAATGACAGCTCATTAAAATGTACAGCATGCGAACATATAGCCCATTTCGTCCGTGGAAGAACCTGAGAAATTCGATTTCTTTTATTTCCTTGCACGCCCGCTTGTATGTAATGCGTAAAATATTTGTTTTGTGCATAACCTCTTCCCGCGTAATACAAGGCTGTGAAGGATGTGATACCTTTACCATTTTGGTAATCGTAAATGTTATTTTGTTTTCATCCTTGTTCGTAGTTTCTATAGTCGTGGAAACTAACAAGATAATGAGATAAATTGTAATAAAACTTTTTTTACACTAAACATAATTATGCGGCGTATCATCGACAAAATCACTTCCGCCATCTTGTCTAACTTACCATCAATCAAAATTTCCCGCAAATACGTCAAACACGATCTATGCTTGACAAACACGTCAAGCAACACCGTACACGGTCAAATTTTTGGCAAGCATAGTTAAGTCTGACAAAATGTTTCATCGAACAGCGCCTTTACATAAGGGGGTGAAACTGATAAACGAACTTCCAATAACACCATCTTGGTTTGCTGCCAAGCCATTTGGAGCGCTGCAAGTTTAACAGTCTATCATCTCGTTTTCTTATGGTTGACTTAAAGTTCTTCACATTTGTTCTGATTTCGTTCAAAACAGAAGCTGGTTTCATAGCATTGTGTCCCTGTATACGACTTCGTGTGTGTGTGTGTGTATTGCGCACTTTGAATTGCATTGTGAATCTGTTGTTAGAATTCTGTCTGACGTTTTCAATCATCCATAATATTGGGCGTAATAAATGATTCCATATTTGTTTTTGTTTCATATAAAACAGAAAGAGGGTGTTTTGTGGATGTATGTATACTTGTTACTGCTTAGGAATTCGTGGTTAACTACTAGGTTTAAATGCATTATAAGTGTATTGCTTTTATTTTATTCTGTTTTTGTTTGCATCAGTTTTCTGTACTCTCTCGCATTTAATGGAGAACTCCATGCTGGCAGCTTTTGATAGAACTGCTATCCAACTTCATTACATCTTGTCACGGAACAAGTATTAATTCGACTTTGAATGGTATTCCATCTTGCCACGGAGTGCCATGCATTTCACAGTAGTTTGTAGTGTATGGATGCAGATGAGCATGCTTTGTAGTCTTATTGACTAGAGCGTTCTTCCTTGCCAAAGAAAAAATGTAGTATTATTAACAGGTACTACAAAATCGAGCAGTTCACATGCTTTCACAGAATACCATGCAACAAAACCAGCTTCTGCCATACAACAAAACAAATACTGGATCGTTTGCCCCACATAGGGTTGCTATCCGTCCCTATATATCGGGACCGTCACCGTTATGAACCTATTTGTCCAGACACCCCGACAAGACCCAATTTTGTAACGATTTCGCAAAATACTGTTACGAGCTTGGCTCAGGTACTGAAGTAACGTCATTTGTTAGTGCAACATGTAAATGCAGCCTCAATTAGTTTAACGTATGTCACCAAGTTTATGCTGACAGGGTCATCTCACGGATGGGCTTGCATGTTGCGTATCCTGTATCGACGATGCAAGCACCTTCTAGACCTAGCACCATCATTCTCCATCATACTCCAGTAGTACGGGGCTGGAATATTTAATCAGCGCCACGCGCTAGAACTGGGCAGATCCCATTTGAATAGCGATCTGATAACACGATTCTTTCTAAACCTAATGCGAACAATGAACGCAAGTTAGTAATGTTTGAAATGTTTACTGCGAGTGTATAGGGCTTGAAGTGTGTAGTGACGTTTACTCCGATGACTAATGTATTATTGTCGACTCAGTCATACAGTTCTCTTGACTGTACCGAAAAACTGAATGCCGTAATGTAGCCGGACTCCAAAATGGACTCAAAGCAGTCTACAGCAAGGACCAAAGATACAGTGACTTAAAAATATTCTCGCATCACACTCCAGAACAACAGCACTTCCCTAACTAAGGATCGTGCTACAGATGCACTTATACATCGAAACGACTATACAAAAAATGACTGCACCAGAAGTGCTTATAGAAATTGTCTCCAAATAAGGCAAAATCTGTGATTTAACTACCCGCAAGTTACTGTGGGGGAAGAATCTCATGTTTACGCCACCCAAACCTACGAAACAACGCTTGATACAAGCACCAAAGAAAGAAAATAATAAATGACACACAAATAAAACAAATCTCTATATATAAAATCACATGTAAATACATATCAAACAAGAATAACCTGACAAGTAGGGGAGAGCGGGGCTACAAGTTCCGATTTTTAGTTAACCTCAAAATTCGTTAAGAATACTTGATTTTAGTATTCATGCGTTGCAATCAAAATTAACTTATGTATGTAACTTTGATGTTAAGACAGTTATTTGGGTCATTTGTTGTGAGATAGTTCTAGTAATAATGTTTTAATATCTAAAGTTGTAAAATAACAACTTACCCCGACTTGGGGCAAACTGTTAACAAGCCGGGATAGGTTGTTACCATATTTGTTAAAGCTATTGTTTGTGAAATAAAAAACAATAAACGATTAAACCACGTCTGTTTATTTAAGTAATAATCAGGCAAACATTTGTATTTGTATAACAAGAAACTATAATATGTACTTGAACAATTATTAACCCTTTAGTACTTAACAGCTTATCAAATGCCGCGCGGAGTGGCCGCGCCGTTTAAGGCGCCATGTCACTGATTGCGCGGCCCCTCCTGCCGTAGGTTCGAGTCCTCCCTCGGGCATAGGTGTGTGTGTGTGTGTGTTGTTCTTAGCATAAGTTAGTTTAGTAGTGTATAAGTCTAGGGACCGGTGATCTAAGCAGTTTGGTCCCTTAGGAATTCACACACATTTGAACATTTAGCTTATTAAATAATTTGCAACTACTCAGCCTTAATAATTCGCTCTTAAATCATATTGGCCTTGTCTTAGGCTGAAAATCTCTATGTATATTGCCATCATAGGCAGAAAACATATATACTTATAATCAATTAATCATCATAAGACATCTCAATCACAGTCGGGCATAGGTAGGTTAATAAGGCTTGATTCCGCCTACATCTGGAATGGGCCCAGTTCTTACACTCTTGACACTGAACCCATCCTTCCCGTGAGTAAGAATAACGGTCACAGCACGCTAGACGATAATACTCTAAACCAGGGCTTCCCAACGTGTGGTCCGCGGACCCCTTACGGGTCCGCCGGCTCTTTCTAGGGGGTTCGCGACCACCTTTCACCAAATAGTGTAAAATAATGAGTAAAATTATTGAATAAAAATGCGAAAATCAAATTCATCACTATTTTTTTTCGTGTGAAAAACATGTGTACTTTTACTTCAGGTCGTACTCCCAAGCAGGTTTTGGAAATGCATGTAAATTGGGTGAATGTATTCCCATACATTGCACAACAGATGTCACCATAGCCCTTTAAAGGCAATTCCTTGGCCTCTTTTCTTTCGTGATGTGTTTGTAGTCCGAATCTTGGGTCTGCCTCTTTTCTTCACAGCCGCGCGGAATGGCCACGCAGTCTGGGCGCCATGTCGTCGTGGAATTCGCGGCAGCCCCCGCCGGAGGTTCGAGTCCTCCCTCGGGAATGTTTATGTGTGTGTGTGTGTGTGTGTGTGTGTGTGTGTGTGTGTGTGTGTGTGTGTGTGTTGTCCTTAGCGGAAGTTAAACTTAGGTTAATAAATGTTCAAATGTGTGTGAAATCTTATGGGACTTAACTGCTAAGGTCATCAGTCCCTAAGCTTACACACTACTTAACCTAAATTATCCTAAGGACAAACACACACACCCATGCTTAGGATAATAGTGTGTAAGACTAGTGACTGATGACCTCAGCGGTTAAGTCCCATAGACTTTACATACATTTGAACATTTTTCTTCGGATTTCACGAAAAACCACACACACACACACACACACACACACACACACACACACGCACACACACACGACTGTTACGAAATATGCATATATGCATGCTCCTTACACAACAGTAGCCAAACAGTGGAAGTGAACAGACCACAAGCGGCAGCTTGTCAACAGCAAACAGTTTGGACGTGACGTTGATTGCTCTTGGAGGAAGGCAGCTCCAACGTGTGAAATGTCAATTACCAAGTATTTTTAATTAGGCTACAGTGTGTTGAACAAAGGGAGTAAATCCACTAATGAGTGTCTGGATACAGTGGGAATTCAAATTGGATCGTTAATTTCAAGTTGTTTTCATTCATCTCTAAACCAAAGATTACTGATACTTCGGGGGAGTGGCGAGGGGGGGGGGGGGGGTCATTGGGAACATGGCACTTGCATTAAGAAGCTTTCAGTTACCATGGGTTTCGCTCTGAAATTTAAAGTTACTGTGCTCTTGACTGTCTAGGGGTCCGCCATGGATTTTCGACTGAAGAAGGGGTCCGCCAGCTGAAAAGGTTGGGAAGCCCTACTCTAAACTGTTCTCTTCACTCTCAGACGTTTCACTACTCGTTTGTGACAACTGTCGTTTAACAGACTTCCCCTTCCTTTTTCCATTTCCTTGTGTTGTTTTACCTTTCCCTTTACCTTTACTTTTTCTCACTTTTTCATTGTTGATGTTGACTTTCCTTTTCTTGCTTTGCTCTTCTGCAAAGGCTTGTTTTACTGGAGTATCGGCTAAAATAGCGGATTTTCTAAGACGTCTCTTGTTTGTTCCAATCCTTGGCGGTGCCTTCGGAAAAGGACGTACTGCTTCTGGAGAGAAAGGGACTTGATCTCCGAGTTGTTCGTCTATGACACCAGAATGTAAGCAGATTAACAACTCCTGGTGGCACTGGCGCATGAACACTTACGATGGACCATAGTAGTTTTCTGTAAAAACGTTGGGGTTATAAGGTTAAATTCCAGCTTTTCTGAAAGCGCTCATTACGTTTATGGAAGTCACTGCCCGAGGTAGCGCGTACCTAACAATTTCTGGGATCTCATATATCGACATTGTCTTGCCAGAATTATTGCGTAGCCAACTGTCTTGAGCCTTTGCATAACAGCTTTCGAAAAGTGCATCCAAAGGCTGTAGGCGGTGTGTACAATGAGGCGGGAATGACAGCACTGTAATGGAGCTAGATTTCACTTTTTCCACCACACTGATATCCGTTTGAGATAGGTGATTATCTAGCAACAACAAAATTGGATCTGCAGGTGATGATTTAGTATGTTTGATAAAATGATGTATATGTTTCACGAACTCTGTAGCTGTCATCCATTCTGATCTGTTTCCTGCGCCGATAGATTCCGGTGGTCCGCCTTTTATAAACAAATCCTTGTATTTTAAGCCTTGGGAAAATAAACATGGGAGGAACTGCAAGACCTACTGCGTTTACTGCCAGCTCCATTTTAACCAAAGTTTCTCGTTCAGCAGATACTATGGCTCAAACTTGCTTCATTTCCTTCTTGGCAATAATTTTCCTCGGCTTTAGCACTTTGGTAACGCCTGTTTCATATAAATTATATATTCTTGAAAGTGGAAATTTCTATTTATCCAACACTGTGCTCAGCTTTGTAAAAAAAACAAATCAGTATCATTGTGTTAGTTAAATGATGTAGCCTGCTAGCACTTGTAGACTCCATGTTCTTATTGACAGGTGAGGACGTCTTTTTAAAAAAACCAGTCTGGACCAGCTTTTTTATTTTCGTGACACGACGGTGGAATATTGCGAGCATTGAATTTCAGTGCACATTCGTATGCTAACTTTTTGAGTTCTTCTATCAGAGGACCAAAGAAAATTGGAGCACATTACAACAGATATTCTGTTAACTTATCTTCCTGTTCTTCAGTGAGGACCAATCTTACTATTTTGTAACCAATCGCCATATTTTCTACCCCAGATCTTAGCTTTTTGACCAATCTGTATAAAGTCACATGACAATATCTAATTCTTTGGCAACAGTTTTTTTCCTGCCATCGTTGAGAACGGCATCTGCTGCTTTTTGCATAAACTGCGACACACAACCTCGCGTTGTTTTTCGGGTATACGTTCTGATACTACAAAAGAAAAAAATTAACGATATTTATATCCCATTGGTGGTACAAATGAATTGGGGCAAGTTGTTTCGAGGTCACAATGTGTCCCCGAAAAACTGAACATCTAGCCCCAATCACACATGTTGAAATAAAAGCAAGATACTGGTTACGTTACGAAACACAGGTAATTTACGCATTGTGTACCAAAACAGTTGATGATTCCTTACAATATAACACTGGAACACTAAAGGCTTCTCGTTGAAATTCGTGAGATAGATCAAAAATACCAAATACGAAAATATTTACTTGCGTGAACCAGCGACGCACGCGCTGTCGTTCCGATTTTCCGGGGACACTGGCCTGTTTACGATGGCTGTGCGCTGTGGCGTTCCATTTCACGACGTGTTTACTTCATATTCATATCTCTTTCCGTAGCGGAGTTATTTCAATTGGAACAACTTACCTCGGTAACTTCTAGCCTCGCTCTCCCCTAAGACGAATAACATTAGCAATAGCGAGGCTTCGTCGCTGTGCGCTATACTGCTTCTGAGTGTGTCAATGTACTGTACATGTCTCATGTTGTGTTTGCTTCTTCACTGCATTCGTATGTGTATGTATTAATAATAATCGTGACCTCTGTAACCTCTCAACTCTCATCACACGCAAGTATCTCCCACCTATGTTAAGTAAAAAATTATAAATATAGGAAAATTAAAAGTATGTAGCTACATGCTTTTTTTATTAATGTAATGGTAACATGTTTTCATGACGTAAAATACATGTTTCCACTGACGTTACTTAGCGGCATGTTGTCTACAGCCAATGCTCGTGATAAACTTTACAACATTGCCTTAAATAGTGGTGACGTCTGTGTAACTTTACTGCTTTTTATCGCCGGATGAAGTCTTGTAGACTTTCGACGGGCACCACCCGTAAATAATTGTGTATGACTCGGTGTCAGCTAGTATTTATCTCCAGGATTGCGTTTGTAACTTACCTTGTACTTATTTGTAGATGGTGTCGTATTTACCTGATTTCATGTTCACAAATCATACTTTATTAGCTTAGTTATCCTCTAACATATACAGATAAAAGTAAATGTACCTTTGCCAGTTTACACTAATTCTCTATCGTAAGTATTATCTCTTGATGCACATTACTTAGGCTAGGTTACAAAGTAAATAGTAGATGATGCGAGAGACTTCCTTCCGCAGCTCGAAATCAATTCATCCTCGTAAAATATACTTTAATTAACTGAGTTCTAATCAAAGTTGCGTCTAAATTACGTAGTGATGTGGAAATGTCGTTACGAAAGTTTCTATGAACCATGACATGTACTTGTGTAACCATATACTAATACCGTGCCTTAGGGAGTCCGAATTTACCCAGATCCTTATTATCCTGATACACAAGTGGTGAAAAAAACCCTTTCAACTGTTTTATTTTAATACCAGGTCTGTGCTAATTGTTCGCTTCAGGTACCTGTATTCATAAGATTAAAACTCTCACAAGTACATTCTGTGCTTATTTCACTAGTCACTAATTCCTGTCTGTATGTCCTGGTTTAATTACGTATCGTGTCCACATTCACTTGCGGTGAAAACAAAATTGACATCACTCTGACAATTCGCTTTGCTGCATAGTATAAACATAGCTCACTTTGACCAGATTTTCTTTCTCTTATCATAGAGTACATAGTGTATTTATGTGGATAAACAAGTGCAACGTGCGATTCTAAACATGGTAAAACTTCTTTAAGTCTCGGTGTGTATAAAGACCTTTGACATTGCCGTTGTGAGGGTACGCAATTAGCTAACATTCGTCATGTGGAATTTGTACAATGGTGTAAGGGTCAGTATATTTAATTTGCTACTTAGCGTTTCTCTTAGCTAATAAATATGATTTAACATGAGTTTTAAGCAAGATATTCTCTCCAATAACAAATCTGTCAAAATGTTTCTTCCTACGATTGGCATTCTCTGTAATAGAAACTAGTACTTGTCTTATCTTATCGTCTAAATTTACTTGTTCTCTTGGAACAGATGGGATGGGATTTACCCACTCGTTGTGCTCCTTCATGTTATGAATTAGACCCAACAGTGTAACTTTTGTGTCGTAAATCGGTAGATTGTTTACCAACTGTTCATCAAAATTTGCTGGATCTGCTGCACCCTTAAGAATTGTTTCTAAGCCTTCCAAGTAAAATTAATTGCATTGTCAGATAAAATCACTTGATGTTTCCCAAGAGAGGGAAAGTAATAATTTAGCATACGTTTGATGATAGGCTTAAGTGCCGTAGATTTTGTTACATACAATTTCACATACTTGAAAATACATCGTATATGCCTGTTATGTATTTAACACTAACTCGAGCAGAGGGCAGGGGCCCTGTAGCATCAATACAAGCTAGTTCTATTGGATTCTTTGGCAGTATACGAAGTAGTACTGTTTCACAGTTCTGGTTGAAAGGCTTAGCCTTCTGGCAAACAAATCAAGTTTTTAACACTTGCTGGGTGTGTCTGAGCATATTAAGAAAATAGCAGTAAACATTTAACTTCTTACAGCACTTACGGGCATCGTAATGTCCCCAAGTGAAATGAGTGTGCCAAATTAAATTATCTTCACACGCTTTGGGAATACAAACATACCACAAATCGCTGTCTAGGTTTCTCTTATAAAATAACACATCGTTGTATAGTTGGTAGTGCTGCCGCACAGGTACCTGTGGATTGCTGCTTAACTGAAACCTTACTTTTTTCCACCGCCGATCCTCCTCTTGCAATTCAAAAAATATTTTCCAAACTTTGTGTCCTTTATAAGCATAATCCTAAACTCTGTATCCTGTTCAACCAACTCCTCGAATTCAGGTAAACCTTGAGGCAATCGTGATAAGGCATCAGCAATTAATTTCTCTTTACCGTTCACATGTATAATTTCAAAATCGTAGGGTTGTAAGAACAGTATCCACCTTGCAAGCATATTGTGTAACAAGCTACAAGTGAATAGAAAACTTAGTGCTCGATGATCGATTTATACACGCACATGCTTACCAAACAGATAATAATGGAACTTCTTAAATGCCCACACAACAGAGAGAGCCTCCAACTCTGTTGTTGAGTACCTGCGTTGACATTCAGTAGGAGTCCTGCTAGAGAAACTGATCACTTTCAAATCTTCGGTGCCCCCACCTTCAGTCATCTGAAAGAGGCAAGTACCTAAACCTGAAAATGATGCATCGGTAGCGATACAAAAGTTTTGTATCATGTCTGGGTGGCAAAGAATGTTAGAGTTTACTAGAGCATGTTTTATGTCCTCGAAGTTAGCTTGGCATTGTTGGGTCCAAATCCACTGCCTGTCCTTCTTTAACAATCTTAACAAGGCGGTACTATTTAGCAGTTGATTAGGTACAAAAACGGCGGAAGGAAGAACACAAACCCAAGGATGCTTTTAGCTGCCGTTTTGTGCAGGGCACAGGAAAATTCATAATCGAAAGCAATTTTCCAGGGTCAGGCTTTATTCCAGCAGGTGAAATTATATAACCTAAAAATTCAATGTTTTTCCTAACAAACTTTGATTTATTATGAATCACCATTACCCTAGCTGCCGAAAATCTCTGTAGCATTATCTTTAATAGTTCTAAATGCTCATTCCAGGTAGATGTTGCTATTAATATATCATCAATATACACAGTGAGCTGTGTAGGAGATTTTTTCGTATCTGAACTTTACACACACAGAAGAGAGATAACAGTACGCAATATTATTAATTATTTTACAAACTTTTTTATGTACTTGGGCAAGGCATCTTTGTCCGGTGACCGCGCTCTTGCAGATTCAACTTTTATCTTTTATATCGGACTTCGTATTTCAGATCAGCACCCGAAGACGTCGATGGTTCGTGCTGGACGACTATCTTTTCAATTTACGGATCCTTTCTTTGCCAAGCCAAGACACTCAACAATCTTACAAATAACTAGTGACACAAAATAAAACATACATGGATTAGTATTAATTATATTCTGAAATAGAAACACCTGCCGGTGATTGCAACTCGTGAATAAAATATTGAAATAATGCAATGTTAATGGCGGTGTTCCACACACGTCCAGCACTAACGTTCAACCCAAAGGGTAAAACGCAATACTTGTAGGATGTTCCTACAAAAATAAAGGCTTTCTGCTTTCAGGTGTCAGTGCGATCTGCCAATAAGAACTCCGGAGGTCAACACTGGACAGACACTGCACACCATGATGGCTCATATGGTTCAAATGGCTCTGAGTACTACGAAACTTAACATCTGAGGTCATCAGTCCCCTAGAACTTAGAACTACTTAAACCTAGCTAACCTAAGGACATCACACACATCCATGCCTGAAGCAGGATTCGAACCTGTGACCGCAGCGGTCGCGCCGTTCCATATTGAAGCGCCTAGAGCCGCTAGGAAACAACGGCGGGCTTACAGCATGAAACCGTTGTAACTGTTCCTCTAAATTTTCAGGCCGGATGGTTACTGGAACAATAATTTTGTTAATTTCCCGGGCGGCGAGAACGAGCCTCACTCTGTTATCTGCCTGTTTTCTGTCGCTAGTAGCAGGCTGCAGTATGGTGATATTCCAAGACAACATACTTTTTATCTCCTGAGCTACCGCCGACGATGGTGTGGAATATGTATTCCTGCAAAACGTGTCGTGGGACCGAATATCCATGTGGTACTGATACGTTCTAATACCTCTCGGTCTTTTATCGAACACACGTGCACATCCAAAGAAAGTTCTTCTTTTTGTTGCGGCGAAATCTTTGTGCACTCTTCCAACTTATTTTCGATTTCACCACGCTCCACTTGTTGGCACCACTGCTCTGTAGAGTCGTGGCAGTGAAACGCGTTGACCTTCAAAATTTGGATGTGTATGTTTTTACAAGGCTTCCCAATCCTACCTTTAACCTTTATTAAATCTATTACACAGTTTTGACCATTGATAAACAGATGACATTCCCCAGATTCTAAATCAATTTTAGCACACATTTCCCTCAGGAAATCCAGTCCGAAAATACATCGTTCTGTCAACCCTGCGAACACCAGGAAAATCGACTGGAATACGATCTCCTTAATCTGTACTTCGATCATAGTTTGCACTGTAATCAGCTTGGCCTTGCCACCTATGGCCCCTAGTATCCTACGATATTGTACTGAGTAGGTTGATAGGGCCTCGTGACTGTCAATATCTTTGAAAATGGCTTTCGATATCACACTAATCTTGGCACCGGTGTCCAGTAAGACATTGGTCGCTATTTTTCCTACTAGCGTCTGTATACTTGGTTGAACTATGCCATCCTCCTCGTACTAACAGGGTATTTCATCGTTTGTCAACACATGACGTATGTCAGCTTCATCTAGGTATCTCAGCAAATTGTTATGTTGATTGCATGGATCGCCCTTACGACTATCCATGGCCAACATTGAACAGCATAATGTGGCCACGTTTAGTTTAACTCCACATTATTGTCGATTGGTGTCTCATTCGTAACTTCGATAATGTTTACGGCTGGTGCGTTGTTTATACTTTGTGCATCTCGGGCATTATTTGGATCCGATTTCACAGCCGTAATATTATTTTGTGCCTGAAATTGAAACGGTTCGTTCGCTTGAGCATACTGCCATTGCATATTTCTGGGATTGGCTAAGTTGTTATTGCTATTGTGCTGTGGTTGACACTGGTTATAAGCGTTTTCCCACTGATTTCTACCATCCTACCAATTTTAGTTTAGATTTTCGTTGCCAGAATAGCCAAAATAATTCCTGTCACCATTCTTCCTCTTGCTTTTAAAGCCTTCGTTGTAATTAGATTTGTAATTGGAATTAAAATTGTCTCCAAAATTCGGGTTTTGCATTTGCGCTGCAGAGGCTGGATCGACAAAAGCCGGTCGTGGCTCAGTCGAGCGCTCGGCACTGTTGACGCTTGGTGCGTCGGAGATCTAGTTCAAAAAAATGGTTCAAATGGCTCTGAGCACTATGGGACTTAACATATGTGGTCATCAGTCCCCTAGAACTTAGAGCTACTTAAACCTAACTAACCTAAGGACATCACACACATCCATGCCCGAGGCAGGATTCGAACCTGCGACCGTAGCAGTCGCGCGGTTCCGGACTGAGCGCCTGAACCGCTAGACCACCGCGGCCGGCGGAGATCTAGTTCCAGCACCGTTATGATAACTATTTTGGCTGTCACTGCTGTGCCTTGTGTCTTCATTAAAACAAATCTATGGAATCTACGATCGATAGGAAGTACTCCAAATTACTCTCAGGTACCTGTGCAAGTATTTCGCTAATGTTAATGGGCAAATTCCGCAAAATCCGTATAACACCAGTATGTGAAACTGGTTCATCCCAGAAACGCGTTTTGTTTAGAATACTTTTCGAAGTATTTTTGTAAAGATTGAAACTTTGGATTGTATTGTTCAGAAGCGAACACCGATTTTCTCAATCATTCCTGTACACAACGCGGCCAGTACTGAGAAAGAAAAGCATTTTCGAATTGCTCTGTTCGGCAAGTTTCAGACATTTAGGTCGCCCACAGCTCACCGTCGCCATGAATGTACCGATAACACACTGAATCTTTTGCTGTTCGGACCATGCCTTGGGTAACACATTCCTGAACGACTTGATAAAAATAACAGGCTGTACTGACTTTCATTCAAAGATAAACACCTGAAACTGCCGATGTTCTATAAGACTCTCTTCAAGCAATACAGTCGACAAAGTTGCTTCTACTGCCGTCTGTTTCCTATTCACATTCTGGTGTCGTTGATTGCAATACCTCTCGTAGTTAAGCGAATACATATTAACATTGGTACTGAGACAGTCACTATGTGAACTGTCGTCATTACCTTCACACATGTTTTCAGGTTCTTCCTCTTCTTCTGCATCTCTACGTTGCACCTTAATGTCATGAAGTTGCCTGTTACAGTGCTCAATGCCTGTCTGTAATTTTGCAACAGATGTGTTCTGTTTAGTGTAAACTTGTTCCATTGTGTCATTTATACCCAGATAGCACAGCAAGCCGGTTTCAAACTTGTTTCCAGATGTAAAGTTCAAGTATATAAGCTTGATCAAAGCTGGAATATTCAGGCCTGTTAGTTGGATTCAAGCTTGAAACAAACATCAAAGTTGGCAGAGTTCAAGCTATATTTCAAGCTTGACTTATCAAGTTTGGCTCCAGCTGTATCTACACACGTGGAATACAGCCTGGTATTTACAGCTTGTTTTAAGCTACATAATTATTAATCTGAATTTATTGAACCTAATTAATTAAATAAATATCAGAATGGAAATGGTGTGAAAAAAATTATCAAGACATGTATGTTTAAAAAAATTTATTTTCAAAGTGTTTAAAATTGTTTTATTTTAAAATTTAATTATTCTGAAGCCCCTCCGGCCCCAGCACACAGACCAGAACAGGATCAAATATCGCTGACTTCTGCTGGTATAATGATCCTGTAACAGGTAAAAGAAAATGATAGTCATACCTAAACATATAAAATGTAAAAAGTTGAAAACGATCAACCTAAATACACTCCTGGAAATGGAAAAAAGAACACATTGACACCGGTGTGTCAGACCCACCATACTCGCTCCGGACACTGCGAGAGGGCTGTACAAGCAATGATAACACGCACGGCACAGCGGACACACCAGGAACCGCGGTGTTGGCCGTCGAATGGCGCTAGCTGCGCAGCATTTGTGCACCGCCGCCGTCAGTGTCAGCCAGTCTGCCGGGGCATACGGAGCTCCATCGCAGTCTTTAACACTGGTAGCATGCCGCGACAGCGAGGACGTGAACCGTATGTGCAGTTGACGGACTTTGAGCGAGGGCGTATAGTGGGCATGCGGGAGGCCGGGTGGACGTACCGCCGAATTGCTCAACACGTGGGGCGTGAGGTCTCCACAGTACATCGATGTTGTCGCCAGTGGTCGGCGGAAGGTGCACGTGCCCGTCGACCTGGGACCGGACCGCAGCGACGCACGGATGCACGCCAAGACCGTAGGATCCTACGCAGTGCCGTAGGGGACCGCACCGCCACTTCCCAGCAAATTAGGGACACTGTTGCTCCTGGGGTATCGGCGAGGACCATTCGCAACCGTCTCCATGAAGCTGGGCTACGGTCCCGCACACCGTTAGGCCGTCTTCCGCTCACGCCCCAACATCGTGCAGCCCGCCTCCAGTGGTGTCGCGGCAGGCGTGAATGGAGGGACGAATGGAGACGTGTCGTCTTCAGCGATGAGAGTCGCTTCTGCCTTGGTGCCAATGATGGTCGTATGCGTGTTTGGCGCCGTGCAGGTGAGCGCCACAATCAGGACTGCATACGACCGAGGCACACAGGGCCAACACCCGGCATCATGGTGTGGGGAGCGATCTCCTACACTGGCCGTACACCACTGGTGATCGTCGAGGGGACACTGAATAGTGCACGATACATCCAAACCGTCATCGAACCCATCGTTCTACCATTCCTAGACCGGCAAGGGAACTTGCTGTTCCAACAGGACAATGCACGTCCGCATGTATCCCGCGCCACCCAACGTGCTCTAGAAGGTGTAAGTCAACTACCCTGGCCAGCAAGATCTCCGGATCTGTCCCCCATTGAGCATGTTTGGGACTGGATGAAGCGTCGTCTCACGCGGTCTGCACGTCCAGCACGAACGCTGGTCCAACTGAGGCGCCAGGTGGAAATGGCATGGCAAGCCGTTCCACAGGACTACATCCAGCATCTCTACGATCGTCTCCATGGGAGAATAGCAGCCTGCATTGCTGCGAAAGGTGGATATACACTGTACTAGTGCCGACATTGTGCATGCTCTGTTGCCTGTGTCTATGTGCCTGTGGTTCTGTCAGTGTGATCATGTGATGTATCTGACCCCAGGAATGTGTCAATAAAGTTTCCCCTTCCTGGGACAATGAATTCACGGTGTTCTTATTTCAATTTCCAGGAGTGTATAATTTATACCCAAGATTAACAAAATAACTTCAAACTCACTGATGTAGGAAGAATCATTAACTAGAATAAACATCACTGAGTAAGCAGCTGCTTCTGGTGACTTCATTCCAAAGAGTTTTTAAAGTAATTTGAAATAACTTTTTGTTTGAAATTTTGGGTAATTTTGCGATGACTTCATGAAGAAGCCACACATCACTATTTCTAACAGTTTCAGGACCATTTAATCTGAATTATAAAGAAACAATTACTTGAAATCATATACACCTCATACTGTAAGCTTATAAGGAAACTACCGTTTAGAAAAATGTAGTCGTTTTATTCTATCCACAATTATATTTTGGTGAGTAAAACTGAATCAAAATGAAATAAAAGATGAAATCGAAATGAATTTAAGAAATTACCAGTTCAGTGGAACTGAAATGTAAAAGAACAAAAAATGTTCTCCTTGTCATATTTTAATATTGCCTTTTATTAGATTTCAGCCACATTACAAATAACAATAAAAGTGAGGAGTACCAGTAGGCCTTGCAGTATTATTTCACCTAGGGAACAACAAAATTAAGAGCAATTGAAGACCAGTCAAAGCTACGTAAATAAAAAAGACTGACACCTATGTAATGACTGGTTCTTGATGCACTTTTCCCGTTCACCATGTCATTACTATTTGTATTAGCAAAGAAACTTTTCACACTTCACGATTATTCATTCATGGTGTGACACACGTGAGTATTTACAAGTAAAAAAATGTAACAGGGCGACATATAAAAAGGCGAGATTTTAAAAAGGTAACATAACATTAAGTTTTAATTTATTGGTGCCACGTACTAGAGAGCTAGTTTAAAATGACCTCTTTTTGCTGAACAAGTTGTAATATGTTTTCTTAGCTAGTAATCCATTTCACTTTCATCCAGGTTCAATTTTTCTACGTAAAAGAATATGATATTTCTTTACGTTACGTAATAATATTTAACATTTGTAATATTAACGTACCACTAGAGAAAAAATGCACCAGCGTATCTGTAATACACTATATATCTTCTTCAGACCCGGTGTAGCAGTAAGGCAGAGGATGCCACACACTTTCCGAACTATTTTCCAGTATAAAACAAACTTCACAACAGTCAACAATCATTAACGCACGTCACAAAAATAAAATGGCCGTAAACCTAGCAGAGTCAGTGCAACTGCAAGACTTATAAACGCTTGTGGCGCTTCCCGTGGACGTCTATGGGAGCTGTGCTGTGCGCGCATCTGCTGTACAGCCTTCCAGGGAAATTACAGTTTATTTCAAGCTTGGGAAAATTATTTTAATTCAAGCTAAATTTTTACAGCTTGATGCAAACTGTGTAACAGGTTGATTTTTCAATCTTGAATTTTCAACTGAACCTAAACTCAATATCCACCTTGAAATAAGCTTGAGTGCTAGCTGGGTAGCTTTTTGTAATTCTGTTTCTAAAGTGCAGTTGATATGAATATCTTTCTCCTGCAAAAATTCATCAAACTGCTACTCTGATTTTTAGTTTCGTCTTCAACTTGAGTGATAGCTTGCTGCATTTTTGCGTTAAGTGTTGTTTGTTGTAGGTGCATAGCATTAAAGTTTTCAGTTAGTTTTCTTATTTGGTCAGGTACATCTTTTAGCATTGTTTTTAATTTGTCAACTTCCTGATTCATATTATTTAAATCTTCCGGTATTACTTCAATCACCTGACCAGCCACTTCGGTTTTTAACTGTGATGTTATGTTGTTTTGCATTTATGTAAGATATTTTACATCAGTTTCTAATCTGCTCATGTCCGGCCGATGTGGCAGAGCGGTTCTAGGTGCTTCAGTCTGGAAGAGCGTGACCGCTACGGTCGCAGGTTCGAATCCTGCCTCGGGCATGGATGTGTGTGATGTCCTTAGGTTAGTTAGGTTTAAGTAGTTCTAAGTTATAGGGAACTGATGACCTCAGATGTTAAGTCTAATAATGCTCAGAGCCATTTCAACCATTTAATCTGCTCATCTGTGTATTGCCGTTAGTTTCTAAAATGCTCATCTGCGTAATGATTTGTGTGGTCATACGATTTGCAAACTGTGTCAGCAGATAGCCTCAAAAAGCGTTCTGCACAATGTGTAGTTACCTGCTTTACATAATAATTTTGGTGCTCACTTCAGGTGAATAGACACTATTTACTACACATACCAAAACACTTTATATACTTGTAGTGTCCTACCCCAGAGGACTCATTTACAGTGAATGAAAATATGTCAACACCAATGCCCAATACCTCCCTCCCTCCCCCAAAAAAACACCAAAATTTACAAGGACAGTAATGTACACCCTAAGCACTCTATACAGACATTAATCGAGCATGATACCACTGTGTCTGACTTCATATTATTGAATATTTCTTATAGATGAACTGCTCTCTCGGAAGAATAAGGTAAATAGCCTTTATTATTATTACAGGATCGTTGTCAGTTTCACAACTTCTTTAGGATCTACAATAGGCTGTATTATGTGTGGTAATGTTACAGCTTTTTCTAGTAAAGTGTCAGGGAGGAGTACATTTCTGATGACAACATTTTCACTTCCTGACCTGATGCCAAAAAGTTGAACAGAATTCTAAAAACAGCAGTTAACACAAAAGAAAAATGAAAGTATTCATGATAATAATTAAAAGTTCTTAATTTATTAAGAAAAAAAGCACTCATGAATAACTTATATCCATGTACTGTAGAAACTCATTACTGTATCACTTAACAAAGGTCTTTTAGAAACAAATTTATTTAATCCAATTTTTGCTGCAGAGGAAACTCAGTATGAGGGGCAGAAGAAGAAAAATGGTTCAGTCATTTTAAAAATTGGGATGATAACACATTTTTAAGGCGTAGAAATTTGGAAACTGATATTCTCGAACAAATACAAGGCATTAATTTCTGTCTTGTCAGCAAAAGAGTTTAAGAAAAATGCAGAGAAAGTTTACAGCTTGGGACTCAAATTCTTTAACTTATATCACACATATTAACTCAAAAACTACAGTTCACCTGTAGGTGACTTAACTTCTGCAGCTGTATGTGCCACCACATGGGTATGTAATTCTATTTTCAAAACAATCACAAATTCACTGATTATTAAACAAAACTGTTTTTTGTGTGGACCCTTCTAATCAAACCATGATAAAGCTTCTTGCCTTGGAGTCTCACTTCATCATGTACCCTTATTTTGTAATACTCAATCAGTGCAGCTTTTTTCGGTTGGTGTATGTGATTATCAAGGGGAGGACTGTTTGGAACATGTTTATTCAGCTGCAGAAAAACTTCATCCCTTATGTCCTGCTAAGCTGAGGTAGCTAATTTCTTAAAAAGGGTTATTCATATGAAAAACGGACATTTGTCTAATACTTTCTGGCCCATTTTGTATAGATAAACATGATCATTGGACATAATAGATAAACCACCTCTGTTTTTTCTGTTCAAGATACTAGAAATTTTACAACATGGTGAAATTTACCAAATGTGGTACTCCAGTTTTTTTGTTCAGATTCGTAGACAAATACAAAGTGTAAGAAATTGAATGAGCTATGTAAACATAGTCATTATTTATTAAAATGGCAGAGCATTCAGCACTAGTACATGTACCAATCTGAATGTGTGCCAAAAATCTCTTGGCAGCAGCTTCAGACTGCTGGACTGATATTCTGCTCCTCCACGACTTATCACAGCATTAAAAAACGCTTCCAGCAGGTCTTCAGAGAGTTTACATGCCAGTACGAAAGTCCTTCGTGGTGCAGATCTGCTTCTGAAAGGCGTCATACACAACTAAAGATGAATGTAGACTGTTAATTATACATATAAAATCTGTTCTTCTTCAGTAAACCAGTTATGTTCTCTCAGGAGATTCTTTTAACGTAAACTGGTAATCTTTTACTTGTTTAACATACCAGCATCACTAAGTGACAAATGTCATAATATATAAACGTTTATTTTGCTTAAAAATCGGACCTTATATACAAAAGTGTAACTAAACGTTTCACACGTTTTGTTGTGGAATCATCAGAAAAGTAAGGTTGTCTGCCAAACTGATATTCTGTGTTCCACTCCTGTGGAAACGGTGTAGCAAAGGACTCACAGTGCAACAAAAACAAGTATTCACTGAAAAACTGTAATTGTTGCTTGTAAACAGAACTGTCAGTACGTTTCAAAAAAAATGGTTCAAATGGCTCTGAGCACTATGTGACTTAACATCTATGGTCATCAGTCCCCTAGAACTTAGAACTACTTAAACCTAACTAACCTAAGGACATCACACAGCACACAGTCATCACGAGGCAGAGACAATCCCTGACCCCGCCGGGAATCGAACCCGAAAACCCGGCAGTACGTTTTACCTACCCATGTGGAAAAGCAATAACCATCACAATAATATTAGGAATTTCGGAAAGATCAGGTTAACTGCACTACTATATGTGTTACAGCAATACGGCAAATAGTTTTCTTATTAAAATCAATGCTTGATTTCAGTTATAAATGAGAAAAACTGTAACTGTCAATTCCTCACACTGCGTAATACCAGAAACTCGGCGTTCTGCCCCGAGTCACATGACTTTGATGTTGGTTTCATTGTAATGACGTCATGTGCAGTCTATGTTATCTGTGGTCTGTGGTTTAAATTAATGCAGTAAAATATCTCTCTGCTCAAACAATAGAATGACGATCCAGAATCCCACGCGCAACTAGTAAATATTTTCCGCCATCTTGTGATACTTTCACGTATAATATACACACATCAAAAAAAGTTTTGCATCACCCCGGTTCTCAGAACTCCTGAAGATAGACGTTGACTGTGGATATTGTATCACAGACACAGTCCCTTTGATTGTCCAGAGATGTCACTAAACCCACTCAAAGATGTAAACAACACTGCATGAGCAGCGCCTATTAGACGGAGGGGGTCCGACAGCCGATCCAGTCATTCCACCAGGAAGGAAGTACATGGCTCGTGTTGTCTGAGTTCAACCATGTCTTGACAGTCAATACCGCGGATTGATCGTGTCCGAATTGTTACTTTGTGCCAGGAAGGGCTCTCAACAAGGGAAATGTCCAGGCGTCTCGAAGTCAACCAAAGTGATGTTGTTTGGACATGGAGGAGATACAGAGAGACAGGAACTGTCGATGACATGCCTTGCTCAGGCCGCCCTAGGGCAACTACTGCAGTGGATGACTGCTACCTATGGATTACGGCTCGGAGGAACCCTGACAGCAACGCCACCATGTTGAATAATGCTTTTCGTGCAGCCACAGGACACCGTGTTACGCAATAGGCTGCATGATGCACAATTTCACTCCCAACGTCCATGGCGAGACTCATCTTTGCAACCACGACAACATGCAGTGCGGTACAGATGGGCCCAACAACATGCCAAATGGACCGCTCAGGATTGGCATCACATTCTCTTCACCGATGAGTGTCGCTTATATCTTCAACTAGACAAACGTCGGATAAGCGTTTCGAGGCAACCCGGTCAGGCTGAACGCCTTAGACACACTGTCCAGTGAGTGCAGCAAGGTGGAGGTTCCCTGCTGTTTTGGGTGGCATTATGTGGGGCCGACGTACACCGCTGGAAGTCATGGAAGACGCCGTAATGGCTGTACGATACGTGAATGCTATCCTCCGACCGATAGTATATCCATATTGGCAACATATTGGCGAGGCATTCGTCTTCATGGACGACAATTCGCGTCCACATCGTGCACATCTTGTGAATGACTTCCTTCAGGATAACTACATCGATCGACTAGAGTGGTCAGCATGTTCTCCAGATATGAACCCTATCGAACATGCCTGGGATTGATTGAAAAGGGCTGTTTATGGACGATGTGATGCACCAACCACTCTGAGGGATCTATGCTGAATCGCCATTGAGGAGTGGGACAATCTGGACCAACAGTGTCTTGATGAACTTGTGGATAGTATGCCACGACGAATACAGGCATGCATCAATGCAAGAGGACGTGATAGTGGGTATCAGAGGTACCAGTGTGTACAGAAATCTGGACCACCACCTCTGAAGGTCTCACTGTATGGTGGTACAACATGCATTGTGTGGTTTTCATGATCAATAAAAAGGACGAAAATGATGTTTATGTTGATCACTATTCCAATTTTCTGTACAGGATCCGAAACTCTAGGAGCCGAGGTGATGCGAAACTTTTTTTGATGTGTGTATTTACAAAAATATACAAAAAATATCAGAAAAAGAAATTTTGAAAAAAAATGCGTGCTAAGTAGTGGGTGTCGCAAAAATGCAATTGTATCCCACATTTACGATCAACCAAAAGTGTAGAAGTGCTGTTGCTCTTACCTTACGTATTTTCTTTTGCTGGTCGGTTTTCTTGGTAATAGGTTTAATGTCCCAAAACTAACTTCTTTTCCAAACTTTTATGATAAATATTTGCCATTTCATGGGCTGATTTCGGTAATAATTTTCTTGTCTGCTACGCAGTAGCGCGCGTAACGTAACAGAAACAATTGGCTACAGTCACAATACTGGATGGAAAAAATTACTTAAATATTTCAACTTAAAATTTGTACTAATTTTTTCTGAAACAGAGGTCATGGAACTCGGTAGCCATTGTAACCGCCTTGTTAAATTATTAAAAACTTAGCCTGTGCCGTAAATTTGAAATGAGAGTTAGTATGAATGTCGCGTAATAAATATTTCGCGTGAAGCGCCGTTGCGACTGAATATTCGAAGTAACTTTATTAAGGAATACACTCGACTGACGATACAAAATAAGACACGTAAATTCGCGAGTGAGTGGTTCAAAATAAGAGTTAATACTGTAAGGGAAATGAGTCGTAAGTATAGTTAACGTCGGGACACACTCAGTTGTATGCGAACGTACAATCAGGATAGAGGCATGTACCTACGTTCAAAGTACTATCATTTATTCATCTGAGAAAGAAAATAATGGGGCTTCGAAGTTAAATGAAAAGAAAGATTGCAGGTTATGAATGTCGCGGCAAATATGACCTAGGTATTGAAACTGACATTGGCGGCTACAAAGGGAAAGAGATGAACACATTCACGTACCTCTATTATTGAGCAGCGTCGTCGTGAAGATCGTCACCTCCATCTAAATTCTCTACACAAAATTAAAATAATAATAATCTTCCAGAGTTACAGGAGCTGGGATCCATGGTATCCTAAATGAGAAAATCGTATTGTTTATACGTCTTATCATCAGGACATGAGAACAACGAAAGGTAACTCTTACTAAAATTAACAAACGAAGAGCATAAATCTTCTTTTGTCCGTCAGTGTTAAATACTTTTCAAATGAATCTTTGGTATGAGAGTCGAATAATTATCTACATTTTTATCAATAAGAAAAAAATTGCTAATTTTCTTTACAGACGCAATAAAGCACAAGCTGAAATATTTCACTTTGATTTACATGGCAACAAAGATTCTATAGCTTCCGACAGAATGTTTTCAGGATGGGAATGTCGCCATAGAATTCGCCAAACGACCATTGAAGGAGAAGAAAGTTCTCGCGACGGTGAACCTGCTTCACAGTTTCCTGAAATTCTACACAAAGTACCGGTAGAAGAAAATTTAAATGATCAGTAAATGTATAACTGTGATGAAACGGAGCTTTATTATCCACTGCTTCCAACCAGAATTCTCGATACAAAAAAGTCAGGAAACAAGGCGGATTTGATAATGAATGGACACAGAATAACCCTCGTCTTTGCCGCAAATAAATCGGGCAGACGTTAGCTGAAATATCTTTGTGTAGGTAAAAGCAAAAGCACGAAATACGTCAAGCATGTAAACATGGCTTAGTTACAGTTCACTTCAGGCATTCATAGAATGCGTGGATAACATGTTACATTTTCACCAACTGGTTTCAAGAAGAGTTTGTTCCGTTAGTGAGAAGCACCTACGCTCACTTAAGCTGAGAGAAGAAGCTTTACTAATCCTTGATCATCGTCCAGTTCATCCACCTGCTGATGTGTTGCAATCAGAAGACGGAAAAAAACACGACGGCATTAATTCAGCCGCAGGATCAGAGCATCATATGAGCATTTACGTAAGGCTCATAATCTCCGTGAACTGCGCACTTCAATGGCAGATTCAGATGAGGAAATGAAAATGTTTTTGAAATCTGTAAATCTTACGTGTGGCGTATTCAGTAGGAATGACGTGGCAAAGCATCAGTCCGACCACTATTAGGAGTTCCTGGAATAGGTAGTCCAATGAAGAAAATGTAACAGATACACGCTGTAGTGACATAAATTTCAACAGCAATGACATCCTGTCTACACTTTATATTCTACAGAGGTGTGAAAATTATTAGACTCAAAATAAAATATTGATTTTTCCTAATTTCTTTCACTCTAGAATTATTCAGCCATGTGGTATTGGCGTTTTCATTCACCTACATCCATATGCCAACATTTACATTTGCTACTATCAATGTTGGCAGCACTACCTAAGCAGTCAATTGTTATTGTTGAGGCAAAGATTGCATGGTTGCAGCTGTTTTGGAGACAGTTCAATTCAGCTGGAACGATCTTAAGGTTGGTTTTATGTATAATTATCTTTAAACAATAACTAATGAGAATGTCTACTTCCACTTTTAACCATAAAATATAAATATTTTTATTGTTATGGATAATTCTTTTGTTTGACAGATAGTTGATGGTTATGGGTTGGAAAAATGATATTTCTCCAAGGAGAGTTGCGACTATAAAACTATTACTCGAAGAAAAACAGTATTCACACCGAGAAATAGCAGACAGATTACAGATTTCACAAAAATATGTAAGCCAAATTTGACAGGCAGAGAAAGATGGTATTAATTTCAGACCAGCACGCCGAGGAAAGTGTGGACGCAAGAGCAAACTTTCCCCTAGAACTCAAAGAAAAGTTGTCCATATAGCGAAAGAACCAGAAGTGCTACAAGTCAAGATTTGAAGAAGGCTTTGGAGAACTATGGAGTCGATGTTTGTATTTCCACAGTCTGCAGAAAGCTTATTAGTGCAGGGCTTCCAGTTCGTCGTCCACACAAAAAAGCAAAACTTACCCCGTGGTGAGTGCAAAGAGGCTTAAATGGGCTCATAAAGTTAGAAATAAATTTGGGGAGGACTGGAGGAAGCTAAATATACTTTATTTAAAGCAGTTGAGAATCTGCGTGTGAAAATTTCTTTTGAAAAATGAATAATTATTTTCAAGAAAATATTCCACAAAGACATGGAGAAATCTTCTTTTGTACAGTATGGTTCATATGAGCATATAACATCTGAAATCATAGACTTCTTACGATTAAAATGTTTTATTCCTTTCAGGTCTGCTTTTCTGAAGAGTCAGTATTCTCCATATGTGAATAAAGTAGCCAGTATGACCAAAGAATGGTTGACGAAGAGTTTTCTAAGCTTTGTATAGCACAAACTGTAAAATATCCCACATCTGTTAATGATATGGAGCGTCATGTCAGCAAAGGGTAGGCCTACTGGCCGACTTTACATTGTGGAAGGCACTACGAATTAGAATCAGTATAGGAAAGTTTTGGAAAAGAGGCTTTTACCTCAGGTGAAGGAACTGTTTCCTAATGGTGACTTTGTGTTCATGCACAATGGTGCACCATGTCATAAAGCTAGCTTAACTGCACAGTTCATAGCTGCAAATAATGTAGAAACGTTGCATGGCCTGAGAATAGATCAGATGTGAACCCTACAGAGAATCCGTGGGCAATTGTTAGGCAGAAGTTGAGGATGATCAACATTACAACAAAGTTGCAACTCATGGAGAAACTCATACAAATATGGTACTGTGATGAAGATGTCAAAAATTCTTGCTGAAGACTCATAGAAACAATGCCAAGACGTGTTGAATTGCTCATTAAGAACAAAGGCATGCACACAAAGTACTAATGTACAGGGTAATTTTAATTAAAGTTAAACTTTCAAAATGCTAGAAATAACACCATTGGTCAGAATGACGTCAAATTGCAACGAGTATTATTGGAGAAGGGGGAAACCGTAGGACAAAAGAAAAATAGATAATTACAAAATATAGCAATAGTTGGCACTGTAAGCATCATAATTTAATAGTGGTCGAATACAAATGACAAATGAATCATACAACAATGTCTAAGGTGCACGTTTGATGTGAAACAAACAGTACTACTCAGTGAGCATGGGTGTACAGGTGTGATACTGTTAGTTACGTAAGCCCATCCACCACGGCAAGGTCGTATCAGATCGGACGGGAAAAATTGGTTTTTAATTGTCCTGTGGTCAAAAACCGCATAAAAGGCATCAATCACATCGGCTTTTCATTGTCCTGAGTCCAAAAACGGCATAAAAAGCATCAATCAAACCGGTTTTTAACTGCCCTGAGGCCAAAACAGCATAAGAAGGATCAATCAAAATCAAATCAGGTTATTAATTTCCAAGTGACTGGCGCAAAACATGTTCAGTAAGCTGTCAACCGTTTTCTACAAGTTGGAAACGAGGAACAGCATGTTCCACAACTGATCGAAGTGTTTTCGGGGTCATGTTCAGAAGGTGTTACGCAATGCTTTCCTTCAGCGCAGCTAAGTTTGCAATAGGAACACTGAACACATCATGTTTCAGATAGCACCACAGCCAGAAGTCACACTGATTAACATCACGTGATCGGGATGGCCAGGCTGTAGACAAATGATAATTCTAGCATTTCCGAAATGGCGCTTCTTCAGCAGATACTTAACTGTATTTGCAATGTGTGGAGGTGTGCCATAAATGATTCCATCCACACATCCACGCTGTTGGAGAGCTGGAACGACGTGGTTGCGCGAAAGACACTCATAGCGCTTACCAGTGACGATGCAGGTAACGGGACCGGAAGCACCTGTCTCTTCGAAAAAATATGGCCCTATGATAAATGATGCCGTAAACCTGTACCACACAGTGACATTTCATGATGAAGTGGTACTGGTTGATTTGCGTGTGGATTTTCCGTTGCCCATATTCGACAATTCTGTGTATTGACATATCGTGTCAGATGGAAGTGGCCTTCATCTGTCCACAAAATCTTCCACGGACAATCATTGTCACCTTCTATGCGAGCAGGAAATCCTAAAGGAAAGGTCTGTCTTGCTAGCAGGTCAACAGCAAGAAACTCGTGCACATGGGTAATTTTCAATGGATAGCAAAGAAGGACGCTTCGTAGGATTTTATGCACTGTGTTCACAGGTATGTCCAATGTTCGGGCAACTCTCCGTGCACTACATGTTTGCACACCACCACTCGTCTCCTCGTGCATTGCTGTGGCCACTGCTTCCACTGACATCGAATCAATTCGTTTCCTCCCTCTACCAGGTTGCACACCAAAAGAACCCACCTTTTCGAATTTCCGAATCATTTTCTCCGGACCCAAGGCAGTCATCGGACTAACGCCTTTTTTCAAACCCTTCAGTGTCCAGAACTTCTGCAGAGTGACGTGTGCACATCATCATTCTTGTAATACAACTTTACATGCAGAGCACGATCCTGTATTGAGACAGTCATGGCAAATGTTGCTGACACGGATGGAGGAAAAGCCATGTACCTGGCGTGTTTATACCAACTGCAATGGGTCATGTGCATGACAGGTGTTTTCAATTACATATTCTGACACATACAGCGCCATCTATTAATCAATTTTCACACTAATTTTTTTTCCTCTGCTATACGTTTTTCCCCTTCTCCAATAATATTCCATTGCAATCTGACGTCATTCTGACCAGTGGTGTTATTTCTACAGCGTTTTGAAAGTTTAACTTTAGTTATAATCACCCTGTATTTTAATTTGGCGAACAAATGATTCTGAAATGTATGTTTTCATTTTAAGAAAAAATAACCTTCGGTCTAATAATTTTCACACCTCTGTACAGTGCAACATTGATCTTGAAGACTTGAATCGTTGGCTAGTAGTCGATGACAATTAGCCGATTTCGGAAATCATAGATGACAAGGAATTATTGATGCTGTTTGAAATCAGAGTATTGAAGCAGTCGAAATGAGGATGATGAGCTGTAGAAGAAGGTGTAGATGCTGTTCCCGCATTCGTGAAATACTGGATTACATGGACAGAGCGACAAAATAAATCCAATGAAACTGTGCTGTTGCCCCGCGCGTCTCCCATATGTATCCGCCACTGTCTGTACGTCACATCCCGAGGACATGGGAGGGCCTGAGAAACTTCACTTATTTTAATTGTAGTCTTCATTGAAGGAAGCAGAAACTGACTCGGAAAACATTGGGAACACAATAACTGAGTGATATCACCATCACTTCTTTTCAGTCGTTTAGCAAACTTTGTTGCTGGACTGAATAAAGAGGATGATTAGCTCATAAGGCAATTTGTGAATTCCATCACGGATGGGAGATCCACCATACTTCTTTCTGGATGCCAAATTAAACACCTTTCAGCCATCTAGTTTCCAAGCTTATTTTATTTGGCTAACAGTTTCGGCAATTTACTACGCGATCTTCAGGCCCCCGACCGATGTGTAGGAAGATTGCACCTCGGTTCTGATCAAACAAGGGGCCAGCAATACTGGTATTATAAGATTTCTGTTTTCTCTAGCGGGTCACTTCAACCATCACCTGCCGATTCGGGATGTGAGTCGGCATATCATGGTTGAAGTGATCGCAAGTGCAAGCAGAAATCTTGTAATACCAGTATTATTGGCCCCTGGTTTGATCAGAACTGAGGTGCAATCTTCCTACAAATCGGTTGGGAGCCCTGGAGATAGTGTAGTAAATCACCGAAACTGGTAGCCAAATAAAATAAGTTTGGAAACTACAGGGCCGAAAGGGGTTTAATTTGATATCCTGTTTCAAACAGCCGAATCCCACAACCATCTCTGAAAAAATGGACATACAGGGACACTTCTTTCTCTTCCTTTCTTTGTTAACTGCCTGGCTTGTAACTAACAAGTAGGGTTACTAAATCAAGAACGCGCTTCCATATCACTTGTCGCAAAACTTCTTGGTCTGATCGAAGATGCCGTTCAGCAATCATGTATTACAATTTCCAATTTATCCCATTATTATTGATGAGGAGCATGCACAAGGAGAATGCAGTCATGGAGATCTGTTTACTGACACGACTAGTGTGTGTCTAAACGATTACGTGCAACACTAGGGTCTATGGATCCAAAGACCTCAGATTCAATCCCAAGTAGGTCGTAACATTTTTATATACTACTTCTCACATCTTTCACTTCTGGCAATGTTTGTTAATGTGAAAAATGCCAAGGTGCACTGTGGTTCAGAGTTCACTTTAAATTGCAGATCTGTAACTGGCCGAGACATTTTTAAGGTTGAAAGAAGGCACCGGTATATCACCTCCATTACAACCACGTTGAGTAACACACTAATGGATTCAACTCACCCTTTGCATTGAAAACAGCTTCACTTATCTCTTAATTCACTAAAATAGTCACAAGTTTAAGAATGTCAGTGATTGTTCCACATCTTTTCAACAGCTAGTGCTACAAGTACAAATTTGGGATATAGATATTTGATATGAGTAGTCAGCTTTGACCAGTGATGTAGGAAGCATCTGACAAGTGTCGTAAACAATATGGTGGCTATAGTGTGATGTTATTGATTATTTTCAAGCAGGCTACCTTACAGATCAGTCCGTCACCAAAAAAAAGTTTTTTATAGTATCACGTTTATTAGATTTCCCAAGACATAATCAAACTGTCACCTCCCAAACCAACCTAGACCTCAGGCAGAGCTACAAGTCACTCTGTCACCACAGCCACATTTATTTAGTTCCACGTTTGTAGGCTCTGCCAGCTCTAAACTGCCACATTCCAACCTATCCCATACCTTGGGCTAAGCTACAGATCAATTTGTTACCTCAACTATGTTTTTTCCCTGTTGGCTTTGCTAGATAACAATGAAGTTGTGAATATATGCACCAAAAGGTGACATGACAGCAGCCATTAACATTCCAGTGCTAGCCCAATTCAGCTACTAGTATCAAACATTCCTCTTGACCCCAAATTTGTAGGAAAGATTTCGAAAAAAGAACTATATGCTATACTGTACATTGTTCAGCAAAGAAAATATATTCTCATTCAATGAAGTTTTCCACTCTCAGGTACCCTTTGTCATACATTTCACAGGAGTTTGCAGAGTATGGATGTAGGTGTAGATATGGAATGGATAATTTTTATATATGCCAAATATGAAGCAAAATTCCAAAACAGTTCATTAAGGTTAATACCAATTAATTACTCTTTAGAAGTAAGATGAGTGAGATCTGAAACTTGTGTTCAGCCATCAGTGTTACACCTGATGTGAGATTCAATGCATTCCTCAGAATATGTAAACAAGCACAAGTGGGAGTGGGCATGCAGATACAATGAATTACAACAAATCATAATCACATTAATGTTGACCAAGAAAACATATTACTATCAGAGTATTTCACTTAAAAAAAGTAGCTAAAGTGTGAAGTTGACTCCTTGTTGTCATTATCTCTGTGCCATTTTGTCATACTTCAATTCTGACCCTGTCAACTTATGAACCAGCCAGACAACTTTTATGGTACTGTAAATGTTGAAAATGTTAAAGGTACCAAAGTTAGTGTTGCTCAGGGATGATATTGGGAACTGAAATTGAGAGTAGCAAAGCAAAATTGGAAATGCTCTTTTACAAAGGAGGTTCCATGACACTGTCCCAATTTAATTCTCATACCACTGCAAAATAGAGTTATTTAGATATTAGTGTCAGTGGCACTGCCCCAGGGCATGTTGAAACCCCTGTCTGATTCTGTATGGAGTTTTCAGTTGAGTTAGCCCCCTTTCAACCATCATATGCTGTAGATCCCTCTAACAAAAACTGCACGGTGTGAAATGAAGCATCTTTTATCCATTATTTAACATGCTACATGTAACCCTCATTATCTCGGTATTCCAACTATCAAATTGTGACTGTACCAAAAGTATAATGTAAAGGATTTCATATTCTTATTATTATTACAGATATACAGTATTCAGAAAGGAATGTTGTAGTGTAATCATTTTCAGTTAAAATTAATTAGGCTAATTCAGAAGATGTAAGAATTTGAAGATATCGTAATGTCATTACCAGACAAAAAAACTGAAAATTAGGAACCGGCTACCGTGTTAGCTGTGTATGCCAGTTGCCCATGACTATGGGAAGGTGATTACTTCACCTTAAATGTCCATCATTCAAGTAGAGGTGATCCACAAAACTATGTCCAAAGTCACTGTCATCCATCTGTTGTGGAATCTTGGAACAAAGCTTGGCCATAAACATAATGAGGCATCACGAACAGAATTCCTATGCTAACCAGAAACATTGGTCATGAGAAACCCAACTTGCACTTTTCTCACATGGCATCCTGAAAGCCATGAATCACGGTAGTCATGTAGTTGTAATATCCTTAACTTCTGAAAAGCATTTGACCCAGTACCACTCAAGAATTATTTACAAAATAATAATGATATGAGATATCATACAAAATTTGTGAGTTTGTTAAGACTTTCTTGGTAGGGAAGGCACAACAAATTATCTTGGATGGAGACATTGACAGATATGTAGAGATGCTTTCAGACATGCGCAGGGACAGTGTTGGGATGCTTACTGTTCCTCTTGTATATTAATTACGTAGCAGACAATATCAATAGTAGCCTCAGACTTGTTGCAGGTGATGCAGTTTTATATAAAAAATGTTACATGAAGAGAGCTGCACAATATTATCAGATCTTGATTGGATTTCAAGGTGTTGCAAAGACTGACAACTTGCTTTAAATGTTTAAAAATGTAAAAATGTACACTTCAACAATGTCACTGAGTCACAGCTGGAATTAATCAACTCATACAAATACTAGGCTGTAACAATATGTGGCTTATGAAATTGAATGCTAATATAGCTCTACAGAAGGCAAAGTTGGTTATGGAACTTGCTTTATTGGTAAGATACTGGGAAAATGCAGTAGTCCACATTGGAGATTGCTTACAAAACACTTGTGCATCTCATCCTAGAATATTGCTCAAATGTAAGGGATCAACACCAAATATGACTGATATAGACTCAGATCACAATTTAGTAATCATGAAGAGTAGGGTGAAGTTCAAGAGACTCATATGGCAGAATCAGAGTGGAAGAAAGTGGGATACTGAAGTACTGAGCAAGTATAAGATTGCATTTGAAGTTTGCTAAAGATGCAGATACTGCAATAAGGAATACTTTAGTAGGCAATACAGTTGAAGAGGAATGGACATTTCTAAAAAGAACAATCACAGTCGCTAGAAAGATAAACACAGGCACCAGGAAGGTAACTCCATAGAAAACTTGTATAACAGAAGAAATACTTGATCAGTGAAAGATTTAAGTACAAGAATGTTCAGGAAAACACAAATAGGCTCCCATCAACATAAATCAGTAAGGAATGAAATAAATAGGAAGTCTAGGGAAGCCAAGGTGAAATGGCTGCAGGAAAAATCTGAAAAATTGAGGAAACAAATCATCACAATGACTGTCTTAGTGTGCAGGAAAGTCAAAACAACCTTTAGTGAATTCAAACCAAGGGCAGCAACAGTAAGAGTGTTATGGGAATTACACTTTTAAATGCAGAGTAGAGAAGAGATAGGTCAAAAGAGTACACTGAAGACCTCTATGAGAGGGAGGAATTGTCTGATAATGTGACAGAAGAAGAAACTGGAGTCAATATGGAAGACAGGAGACCTAGTATTAAAGTCAGAATTTAAAAGACCTTTGGAATAATGAGGCAGAATGGATAGCTAACATTCCATCAGACTGTCTAAAATCAGTGGAGAAAGTGGCAACTGGACAGCTATTCAGGTTGGTGTGGAGAATCCATGAGACTGGTGACACACCATCACACTTTCAGAAAAGCCTCATCCAAGCAGCTGCGAAGATAGCAAGGGCAGATAAGTGCAAAAACTGTCACAGAATCAGCTTTGCAGCTCATTCTTTCAAGTAGCCGACAAAAATAATATACAGATGAATGGAAAAGAAAATTGAGGAGTTGTTAGATGACAGTCAGTTTGGCTTTAGGAAAAGGTAAAGGCACCAAAGTGGTAGTCCTGATGTTGCACTTGATAATGGAAGCAAGACTGAAGAAAAATCAAGGCATGATCATAGGATTTATAGACCTGGAAAAAGCGTTTGACAGTGTAAAACTGTGCAAGGTGTTTGAAATTCTGAGAGAAATAGGAGAAGGCTATAGGGAAAGCTGGGTAACATACAGTATGTACAAGAGCCAAAAGAGAAAAATAAGATTGGATGACCAAGAATGAAGTCCTCAGATCGAAAAGGGTGTAAGACAGGGATGCAGCCTTTTGCCCCTGCTTTTCAATCTGTACATCGAAGAAGCAGTTACAGATGTAAAAGAAAGGTTCAAGAGTGGTGTTAGAATTCAAGATGAAAGAATATCAATAACAAGATTCACTGATGACATTGCTATCCTCGGTGAAGGTGAAGAAGAATTACAGGATCTATTAAACAGAATGAACATCCTAATGAGTACATGATGTGGACTGAGAGTAAAACAAGAAAAGGTGAAAGTAATGAGAAATACTAGAAATGAGGATAGCAAAAAAACTTAACATTGAAATTTATGATCGTGAAGTAGATGAGTGAACAAATTCTGCTACCTTAGAAGCCAGGTAATCTCTGCAGTTTGGCAGATAGGATTACAATGATGGGATCAGTAGGTGGTGGATTGTGGTTCTTTCAGGGGATATGAGGTTGGTTTCATGTTGAGGGATTTAGGAAATGATGAGGAGGTAACATTCAATGTTAGGAAGTTCTGGAAAGTTAATGGGATAATTTGGAAGTAGTGGGGGTGTATCACAGTTAGATGGAGGAGTAAACTGAGTTAGGGAGGCTTCGATATTGCTTTTGAATTGTGTATGGTTGGTAAAGTTAGTGCCAAAAAGTGCTTCCATTGAAGGGACTGAAAGAAGGAGAGAAGGTCTGCAGCATGCTTGAATTTTGGACTGGGGCAAAAGGTGAGGCCTTTGGAAAGGACTGATACTGATACATATAAGTCTGATGTTGTGTGAAGTTTCACCACCTTGGATCAGAAGTAAACTGCTGCTGAAATCTTAAAATGAATATTGTCCATCAACAAGTGCTACCATGGCCTCAGAGAACATCTGAAATCTAAGTTGCTGTTCAGGAAAACTAAAGTTAAGATGTATAAAGTTTTAATAAGACTGGTGCTAACATATGGTGCTGAAAGATGGACATTAACAAAATTTTATGAAAAGCAATCAGACATATTTGAAAGAAAGATCTTGAGACAAATTTCTGGGCCAGTGTAAGAAAATAACATCTGGACAAGGAGATCTAACTATGAATTATATAATGTGTATAATGGACCAGACATTGATTAAATGGCTGGAATGGGCAGGACATGAACTGAGTGGAAGAACAGAATGATTAAGAAGATATTCAGTGCTGTGCCTGAAGGAACCAGGCAAGTTTTAACACCAAAGCTAAGGTGGGAAAAAGGTTCCAGAAAGGGAATAAGGAAAACTGGAACTCAAAATTGGAGGAGTTTGGCAGTAAACAGGGAAGAATGGAATAATGTGCTACAAAAGACCAAGGCTCATAGAAGGTTGCTGCACCATGATGATGATACTTCTGAGGGACTGAGGCAATGAAGCATACTTACTGCAACTTCGTATCTTTGTCAAATCTGTGTATTAATGTAATCCCTAACACCATGCACTGCATTGGTTAAGGTGCTGGACTTACATTAAGGATGAGGGAGCTTCAGGTTCACATGCCGTTATCCAGAAGTAGGTTTTCTGTTGTTTCTGTAAATCACTTGAAGAAAATACTGACAGTTTTCATGAATAAAAATGCTCAGTTTCCTTCTGCATCCTATTCTGTTAGAGCTTGTGGTCTGTCATTCACAAACATGTCATCAACAGCATTTTCAATCCTAATTGCTCTTTCTTTCTTATTGCATACTATAGTTCCAGTGGGCTGTCATGTCAAAACTACATAAAATAGCTATAAAACATCTCCATTACATTCTCCTAGAAGTTTTGGATGACATGTCCTTGGGATGCAGTTAGGGTAACAAACTGAATTATATCCAGTTATTCATTAATGAATCTCAAATATAGAATAACTCAGATTGGACAAGAATAGGATGGAACCTGCTATGGCCTTGTTGGAAGGACAATCTCAGCATTCATCTGCTATTATTTTGGGAAGGAGTGAGAATCTGTACCAGGATGACCAAATGTAGATTTGAATCTTGCTCCTCTTGAATACCAGGTGAGTGGCTTAATAACTACACTAATTTGTATTGATGATAACCTGCTATTTGTATCAAACTGTTTTGCAAATATCACTTAACAACCATTGATGGCTTATTGATAGCTTTCATGTTTCCCCTGTATGTGACCAAAATGATACCACTGAGGTATCATTGCAACACAATAGACGTTGTACGATGTCACAATACAATGCTTTTACCTACTCTGAGATAAGTACATCATATTCTGGCCGGCTCAAAGAATACATTCTGAGATTTCTGTGATAACATTAGAGGCACCAATGTGTAGTGCAACAGATGCCCCTGGAGCAACCCCATACTCTATTAGCCCTTTGAAACAGGTGTGGTGTGATGATATCAATGAGGTAATGCACCTTCTCAATTCAGGCAATGTCAATGGAAGACTTATAGGTGTAATACTTTCTTTGAATCTAATCCATTCAACATTTCCTTCTTGTAACTTTGCTGATGATAAATTATTGACCATTTCCTTTATGTACTCAACATGTTCCTTAATTCTCATATCTTAATTTTATTAGGTTTCCTGTATTTCTGAGATCTGTGAACTTCAATATGTTTAATTGTTGCAAGGAGCAATCTGTGGCCACTGTCTAGACTTTCACATGGCATAATTCTTACACATGTTATCTTCCTTCTGTGTTTTCTGATATGATATAAGTAATCAGAGTTTTAGATTTTCCATTCCAACTATACATCGTTACTCTGTGACTTAGTTATTTCTTCCCCTATCCACTCCTTACACACATATCTAGGAGTCTTTCATTTTGATTACTGATACTAATCTCTAATAAATGGCTGAAATTTAAAACATATCCTATTGGGGGATGTTAGAACAATTATCTTGTTTATTTCCTAGTCCGTAACTGAAGTGTGGCACTCTGAGTTGTTTGATGTAATATTCATTTAGATCTACAGATGAGACATTATTCCATTTTTTTGAGACATAGCCACTGCTCTTATCCTTATATTCTGCCTACAGTAGTGAGATATTAATATGTATTCGTCTAGGTGTATCTGTTTAGTTTATGTTTTCCAAATCATGTTCAGTTACATGTAAGACATCTGCTGAAACACCTTTAGATTTTTAAATCTCCTGCACTGTTAAATTCATCTTTTTATTTAATGAGATTTTTATGTTTTGATGGAAAATTCCAAGTATATTATGACTGTTGCCTTTTGATGTATAAACTGCCATTGTTTGTTTTCTTATTGTTTATTGCAAGTGTGTCTTTAGTTATTTGGCAGCACTGAGTTCTTCCAGCAATCAGCTGGAGAAGGTAACTTGTAGTGGAAATGTTAACAGGGAAACCATGCCGTGTGTGGTTTGACCGTGTAAGGAATGACATATGTATCACATCTATTCTCATTGCCGCACTCTTGTTAAGTCTCTCCTGAAGCTCTGTATTTACTTACTTGATAATACATTTTGTTAAGAGCTTGTCCTATCACTTATAGTGATAGTGTGCTAAGAATTCTCAGTGAAGTGCCTGAGGTCATCCTTAGCTCTACAGTTGAGGTTACTTTCCAAACAGTACTTGGCAGTTCCAATAAACCCACTATTCACAACAAAAAATTAAGGGAAATAACAAAAGACTGCAACATAAGCTAAGTTAAGGCAAATAATGTTATTCAAGAAACAATGGTATCACACTGATGGATACAGGAGTGCTCATCAATGATGTCATATGCCTGGATTTTTTTTACAGAGAATCCACATGTGCTGATAACTAATGAGGTACCCCTGATTTGCTGGTAGTCTCCTGTGGTCCTCTAGTGTGTTCTTGATTTTTGTACAATTTAATTTATCTCTGTTCTTGGTGATGTCCCACAATTTAATCACATCATCTCATGCAGCAGCCAGTTCATCAAAATGCTTTGCCAGTATCTCTCACTTTGGTGAAACAGTCTCTTTAAAACACTCACAGGTAACCAAAATATATTGAATCTTTGTAACCAACAAGAGAAAAACAACATGAGAAAATAAGGTTGTAGGAGGAGGAGATTAGTGTTTAACTTCCTGTCAACAACAAGGTCATCAGACGGAGCACAAGCTCGGATAAGGGAAGGATTGGGAAGGAAATTGGCCGTGCCCTTTCAAAGGAACCATCCCAGCATTTGCCTGAAATGATTCAGGGAAATCATGGAAAACCTAAATCAGGATGGCCGGAGACTGGTTTGAACTGTCGTCGTCCTGAATGCGAGTCCAGTGTGCTAACCACTGCACCACCCTGCTCGGTAAAGTCTGTAGGTTTTAGAAAGCAAGAAGAATGTTGGAAAGTACAGCATGTGATTGGGGAGAAGGGAGGGCAATGTGGTTTGAGGTGGGAGTACATTAAAGTCATATAGTTTCTTTAAATCTTCAGAAAATTATGAAAACCTGTTTTGTGTTGTTTCCAGACTTTTGCATTAGGATTTATATGTATGTTAATCTTCTTAATCCACACAAAATATCTCGTTCACCTGATTCCTAAAATTCATAAACTACACAGAATATGATGATTTCAAAGTTTACATAAAATAGGTTGATAACACTGTAATCAAAGAACCAAGAGAGCAGTTATGAAAGTGTATACAATCAAGAAGCAATAACCTCTCCACTGAATTCAAAACACTTTTCAGTCTCAAACTTCTGTAGATGTGAATACTGGAGAAATTCAGAAGGTGCCATATACAATGAGTAAGGTGGGAAAACAACATACTTGTTTTTCAGATCCTTCAGATTTCCCACTGTCAGAGCACCCTTCTCATTAAGTGCCATGTCTTCACTAAAGATGATATTTTTGTGCTTCAGACCTCTTCTCATGTATGTGTTCATCCATTTTAACCATATGGCTGTTGTAGTGTTTCCCATGTTTTTTTCTGCCATTTGTAAAGACAAAAATAAGAAAAATTCACTTTGCATCATGAAAATCACTATTATATAAAAGCAGTCTCTCCATTTTTTACACACAGCTACTGGTTTGCACTCGCTACTTTTATTGCTGTTTATTTCTGGCGTCAAATGGTGGATCCATTTCTCATTAACATTAACAGATCAGTGAACAGAATCACTTTGATCCATTTTGAAATAGTTCCAACGTTGCAGTGAAAATTATTTTTATGTTTTGTTTTGGGCAGCATTCAACAATTTCAAGACCTGTCTTCTCCTATTCATATCTTCATACAAAATGTACAATACCAGAACTCTTTCTTCTGATACACTTCTGGCATCATGTATTTCATACATTTTCAGTAAGTGGTGGTTCATTATCGTATTGTTCACTTTCTTCATGTGATGTACTTCGTGTGGATTGTCTTAAATTCACTGATTCATTTACATATTTTGTTCCATAAATCCCACCATGAACTAGAGCTCTCAGGGATAAGGAACAAGCCAAGCTCTACCTCAACATACAGAAGCAGACTTCACTGAAGTATATTAACAGCAATTCATGACTAGAGCTAATGTACTTGTGCTGAAAAGTATGAAAATTACTTCTACATTACTTCATGTAGGCCCATGTATATGCCACGGTAGTTTGAATGAAAAAGATGACTGCTCCTTCTTTTACACTACTCAGCTGCTGTTTTTACGTAATCCTTCAAGAAAATTTACTTCACATGTACTGATGTCAACTATCTATACACTGATCAAGATCTGTTTAATATAAACATTAGAGTTATGCAGAATTTGTATACTTGAGTCCCAATATTCAGATAAAATATAGGTGTTGTGGCTAACCAGGTATTCTTGTACATTCTTTTTGAATATTTGGGGATTTTCAATTTCCTGATTGATGTGTAACAGCAGCCTGCTGTGGGCTTTTGCACAAACCTCCACTTTCAACCGTATGTAGGGATGCATAGTCTATTTGTAAGTTAAAAACTTTTACTATTGTGATTGTGAATTGGTGAGGGCACTCAGAATTCACTCTTGTTATTAACCACAAATACCATTAGGGAGTATACATATTGACATATATGTCTTAGGATCCCCAGGTGCCTGAAAAGACTTCTGCAAGCTCATAGGTTATCAATTTTGTACAGTATTCTTATTGTATACTTCTGTGTAATAAATACCATTTGGACTTGGAGAAGTACCACCATGTTTGAATTTAGCTGTCCCTTTATCAGTTATTGAAAGAGAGGGGGCAGATTCCTTTACTCTTTAAGCACCTTTAATGATCTTTTTATTGGTAACAAACTATCCAAAAGAAAGAATTTCATGATGACAAGGTGTTTGAGTTTATCAGTTTGAACAAAATATGTACAACAAACTACTTTAAAAAGCACTATAAACAAAACTATTGCACAGATAGTTAATGATTAACTTGTATTACTGTGCACCGTTTATCATAATTTTTAGTGACACCGTATTTCTGCCATGTCAATAAATTTAGACCTTCTCCTCATACAGCGTCTCTCAGCTCATTTTGAGGGACGTTATCCATGCTCTTTGTCTCCTTGCCCTTCCTAGAGCAGCCTTGTTTACCTTGTTATTGGCTCTTACCCAACAATAGTAAAGTGGATTTCAAGAAACAAACAACCTACCAAATTACTCAGAGTAAGATGTTTGGCTTTTTTCTATTGACATGACCACCACAAAGTTTTCTGCAAGAAGTAGTTGGTTAACACAGGTACTTCTTACCCTGATGCAGAAGATATACTGAATTATGATTAGATATCTAGTCATTTGCTTAATTTCTCAAGCAGCAGCCCTAGAGAACTATGCATGCAGAATTCTTGTTTCATCATGTACTTGGTTCACATTCTTTTCAACTTGTTCTAGTCACTTGTTTCACTTCTCAAGTAGCACCACTAAAGAACTATGCAAGAAGGACTTCCTGCATCATCATGTATTTTGTTGACATTCTTCTCTGGATGTTTTTTTTTCATGCAAATGTTTCTTCTTTTTTTTCTCATTTTTATCTTTTAATCTCTCCATTTTTTAGCGACAATGAACTGTTATCTGAAAGCCACGTGTGTCACAACTGATTAACAATGAGTTCTCCCCATTTCAACTTGTGCCTGTGAAACTTGGATACTACATGAATTCCTGCAAGGAAAATTGTGAATTATGTGGAAAATATGGAGAGATTTATGCTAGATCTAAATATTAAGTATTGCAAAAGAGCTGGCAATATTCACTTGTTGATCAAAATCAGTGATGTTCTGCAATGGGTTCGTGTGCTGAAATAGGACAGATGGACAAAACCAGTCAACAAGTAGATGATAAGAAAGAGGAACAGTCCACAAGCAAGAGCTCCAGGCCACTGGTACAAGGACATTAAAAAAGTCCTAAACTTCAATTAGCAGAAGAAAGCTAAAAAAAAGATACAAATGACACAAACTTTTGACAAACTATTGCTCACATGATGAGGCTACATCTCATTAGAGACCAGAAATGTTACTAATCAATAAAAGAAAACTTATGAACAGCCTCTTGAGAATGAATTTGTAGATAATTTATACACTAAATGTGAAGCATCCTGATGTTTATCAGAAATGGATGCTAATAAGTGTAATCATTAAACAAGGTACAATAAACTATGATACACTATCTCTTATTGTGTGTGTGTGTGTGTGGGGGGGGGGGGGGGGGGTAGGGTTGGGGGAGTGGGGAATCTGCTTCTATCTATCTGAGATACATGCATTGTAGATTGCTTCAACTCCTGATGAATATTGGTCAAGATGCACTTATATCTGACAGCGGGTTGATTGTTTTGTGGTTGTACTGGGATTCAGAGAGCAAAATAAAGAGGTCAACAATCAAGCATACATTAAACAAGTCCATAGATAATGAAGAACAACACTGCTAACCCGAAGTACAACTCAACTAAGCATGATAAGTACAAAATTGACAGTATGTTACCTCATATTCTGGCAGGCTGTAAATTCATATTTTGCTGTAGATTATAGTCATAAATTTTAGATTTTACTTCTTCACACATTTTCTCTTTTTTGGTGTTGGTTTCATGAAATACTTGTACTGTCACTGAGTAATATTTTAGTACAAAAAACTACATTGTGTAATGGTTGTTCATTTCTGTTCTTAGGTACTAAATTGTGAAAGTGTAAGTAAGTCATATCACCTGTTCCCCAAGATTATGTTTATTTTTGCTGAAGTGTACCAATCTTTTGCTAGGCAATATCTTTTTTTAATAAATCTGAACATATTTAATCTGAAAATAAACTTAGCTAATAGACACATGGCTTCTATTGAATAAACAATCCAAAATTTATTTTTGTAAATTTTTAGAAGTAATTCTACTCTATCAGTGTTGGCATATGTAGTATTGATGTTCACATCTGCCTATTTCCACTGTTGACTGCCGTGACAATGTAGGTAATTAATTCAAGCCCCAGGATAATCCAAAAGTTCTTTTTTGTTTGTACTTTTTATATTATGAGATGCCTTGCATGAAGCAAAGATACAGATGCTGGTGCTTGAAAGAAACACAACAAATTTTCACTCGAAGCTAAACTTTAGAAATCTGGGTCCACACGGATATTCAATACTTACATTTAAGGTTAGCAGAGACTGGAACTGTTATCAAAATAACTAATTAACTTTCATTCATCAGACAATATGTTCATAATTACTGAAATTAATTTATTACGCAATCAGCGAAACAATAAATCGAAAGGAAAGACACAACTTTGGGATACAAACAGATCAGTACATAATAATACTGAGGACATTGCAATTGCTAGATCCCTATTAGAAGATGAGATTCAATAATTTGATTCCTAATATTTTGGCACAGTCTGTAATTCTACAGTACTCAAGCAGCGATGAAAATGTAAATAAATAAACATAAAAAATGCATGTGGTAAAAATAAAATGAACATTACAAACAAAGCAATGTCCTCAATGACAATGGCAATATAAAAACATCTAAAACATAAAATAAATATATAAGATAAAATATCATTCTACAAAGTTAATGACACTGTCACAGACGAGTGAAGCATGGCGAGAAATAGGGTTTGGGACACACAGCTGCTCGATGTTTGCCCAGAGTGAACAGTCACCCTGGGTAACCAGCCTGCAAGTCGAGCAGCTATTTGACCCATGCCTATTGTTACTGACAGACACCTTCAACTTCATCTTTGGCTCAATACTGTGGAAAACTTAACTATCATAAACAAATTCTTATAGTGTAATAAAAAAGTACAATGAAAAGTGTTGCAGACCAGGACTTTGGCTTAGCAGATATTACATCTTTAAATATTGCACTTCAATGTCATTAGGTTTATGTCAAGAGGATTTGACATTTTTTAAGTACAACATTAATAGAAATGAAAGTCCCAAGATAGTAAAGTAACATTTTAAAATGGAGTTTCAGAACACACAATATATCATTTTTTATAACTCTTACATTTTCCTTAAAAACAACAGATAAGCGTTACTTTAAAAAACTGGGACAGTTTAAAAATTTGGCTTGCACGTAATATACTACTATCACTACTGTTTGAGAACAACAGCAAAGAGCTAAAAGTGGTGGACTAAATGCTACGGTGCATAAGCAGTCTCTTCCTATGCCCGAGGCTATGCCCAAATGGCCAGCAACAAGAAACGGACATAGCTTTACGAGCAAGCGAAAGAACAATTTCCATGACATAACAGAACAAGTGCCATTATTTTTTTATCTACAATCCAAACACACTAAATGCACTTTTAAGTAACTCTAAACTAAAATTATTTTTTGTAAAAATAAATAAATATCATAATTATTGTACTGTTTGCTTCAACTATAAAATGTTTCTTCCCTACAAAAGTCAGTTTTTACACAGCTTTTAAGTTTTTTGTGACTGCACAGCAAAGGACTAGTTAGAAAGCGAGCGGGGAAAGAAGCTGCCAGCCCACCTGGAACAACAGATAGTTGGAGGTTGTTGCAAATGCAGGGGAGCAGCTGGTCAAATGACTTAGCCTCAGCTGTACTTTTGGGTGAACTGCTAGCCCCTGTTTGCAAGTATTCCCTGGTGGGAAAGCAGCTGTCAACACAATGCAGTCAACATTGACAACAATTGCACAACAACACCAACAGCTAGTAGATGTGTAGAGTTGGGTACTCAACACATGACACTATGGGAAGAATGGCTCTGAGCAGTGAATGATGAGAGCAATTGTTGAGCTACTCTACAACACCGAGGACTAACAGCTATGGTTTAAAAATTAGAATAGCTCTTGGCTGACTGACTCTTCCATGTCTTTTTCCAGTTTCAATTCTGTATGACACAAAAGAACTGTAGCCACTAACACCCATCACAAAAATTTCTTGCCATGGGAGCATATTTGGCAGCTGGGCTTTATTTTGGAAGTAAAGTGTGGAAATCAGACCATTGGCTCAGCTGACATTATGAACCAATTTATTACAACTTATTAATCCATTCAGTATAGTGTCTACTGATTTCTTTCCTTTCCTTTATACCAGCACAAATTTACAAACATTCATTCTTGCACAGTGAAAGCACAGTGCAGTTAGCATAATACATTTTAAAGCTAACAAGAATTTACCCAGCATTTGTCATAAACATATGCTCTCTTCAAATTTTGGTCATAACTCACAGTTAAAAATGTCTCACTGCAGAATATCTGTCTGGCGCTAGCATACTGACATTCTGCAGTGAACTGGACTTGGGTTGGTATTGTTTATTATGAATTGTAGGCCAAAAGCACCTGCTCTCAACAGCAGGAACCTGATTAGTATTCTGCAGGAAATTCGACTCCCATAACTTTGTACAAGTGTACCACCAGTTACGATGGATTATGACTAGGTAAGGGATTACAAATCCCTTCATGTGGTTGCTGCCACAATAAGTGTTCTGTCTCCTCTTTGTGTCTCACCGTTTGTGCATTCCTCTGATTTATGAAGGAAATATCAGTGAAAGTGTGCATGAATTTGATAAATATCAGGTCATACTGTACAACAAATATCTTACAATTTATGGTCTAGTATCACTTTACCGGTTTAAAAATGTACGATGTATCCTTCAAAAATGTTTACATACATACATACATACATACATACATACATATGTATTTAGTACAAACATCTAAAAATTTTTCTTTATACATTTATATTAATAGTATATGTATTATTTATAGTAAGATGTTACTTTATAACACTGAATATTTTGCTTTCATCTATTTTATTCCAAATAAATGCTTGTGCAAACTGCCACAATAAACAACAAGGAACACCCGTAAATCTGTGCACACCTAACACATCGCGTCACCATTCGGGTGACAGTAGGCCTCACCAATAGTGGAAGCATAGAACCGTGCTTTGGAAAAGCGAATTGAGCTTTGCTCATTATTTATACAATGTAGACTATATATTTTTATACCTGTAAGTGCAAAGAGTGTTGACCACGGATAAGCCTTATGCTCATCCCAGCCACCTTTAAGTACACGTTATCCTCAGAGGTGCATCAACAGAAATGTCTCTCAAGTTCAACAAAGTAGCAGTTACTGCATTTACTTTCACATAAAAGCGTATGGCAGTAATGAGCACAACAGGAAAGAGGACCTGTTGATTTGTCATGTAACTGCCCCTATCGTACTTACAATTACAGAATATTCTTATCATTATGTTGTAATATTCAAAAATCCAAGACTTTAACTACAACTGACACTGATATCACTATGCTGAGGTTAGGATGAGAGAAACAGGGCAGCAATGCTAAAAGTTAGTTTCCTAAAAGGCAGTCATTTTGTTACCATGGGAACAGCAACTAGGCAACTTCTGGAGACAGAAAAAAATAAGTATACATTTCTTTATATTTATACATAATTGTCTAGATTTAGGCAGTAGCCATGTTGAGTTCCCACAGGAACAACATTAGGCAGCTATCTTGTTGCCATGGGAACTGAACTGTGGTAAACATTTTGCCTCATTTTCAGTTAGAAAACAAACACACGGCTATCTAGGCAGCAACTTGGAATCGACCAGGGTTGAAGTCCGGATTGACGAAGGAGAAGCCGTGGAATTCATCTTGGTTAATGGCACGTAGTACATCAGGGTTTACTGGAGTTAAGACAGGCTCCTCCTTCGTGAACTCAGCATCAAAGTTGAGTGCATCCTTTTTGCTTTTCTGCAATACAACATAAAACATTTTATCACACTCTGCAATTAAATTTTTGCTATTTTATGGCAAATGAGATCACAAGGTAAGAATTACTACACGAATTGAATCACAATAATTCAATTAATTCATGTATCCGTACTTACAACTCCAAAGAGTCAATAATTTTGTAGAACCCCCAGGGACGTGGAACAATTGGGGATATACTTGGGTTGATTGAAAAGTAATGCACAACACTTTTCTGTGATGTAATTTTTATTACTAAGGAGGGAAAATGTACAATGGCTGCACACACATTCTGTAAAATGAGATGTAGTTAATTTTTTATGTACAAAAGGACTCAGATGCAGTGGAATTCGCACTGAAAGAGTCAGGCTGTATGTGCATGAGCCATAGCAAAATCTTTAGGTTGTGTATGTTCTTCATCCCAAACCATCTCAGCCCAACTGATTACCAATTTTCCATGTGTTTGGTATTTATGACAACACCACTGAGCATGTGAGACATTGAGCAAATGGTTGTGAATTACCACAGAATTCATCTGCAAATCTTGGCAGAGATATTCAGTATTTGAAATTACAAGATGGAATGGCTAGCCAGTGTTTACTTTCAGAAGTAGTACAGCCAGTTGCAGCCTGTTATCATGTGCTTATGTGGTAAACATCACACTAAAATTATGTCATTTCTCTTTAAATGTGAGCCTGAAATTGCACTAAAATTATGCCATTTCTCCTCATATATGCACTGATGTGCAAATAAAACCAACGAAAATATGTTTTATAGTGCTCTCTCTGTGAAAACTAGAAACCGGTGTCAAGTGCTGAATGATCAACTCAGAGAAGGGATGCAGCTTTATGTTTTTGACTGTGCATCTTTTGATATGATGTCATCCCTGCTGGCACTAAGGGAGCTAGATTTCTCACAGCACCAGGTCAGTATTTTTCTTTGAAAGCATGTGTAAAGTGTTGGGCAAGCAACATGGCCAATTCTGCAGATGATCTGCTAACGAGGCCCTCTTCCAGTAGATCTTTGGAAGAGAAAGTATGAGTTAAAGAACTAGGTACACCTACTCCAAATTTAAAACTAACAAGGGGAGGGTGTGGGACAGGGCTCGCCGATTTTTCTCAAACTATATGAGTAGAAGGATGCAGATGCCCCTTTCAAGTGCCTAGAATATTTTTTCTGAGAGGGCCACAGGAAAAGCTACAACACTCTCTAAAAATTTACAAGTATAAGGCATTTTCATGCAATATTTGACACATTTTTGCTGTGGCATGGTGGTTAAATGCATCGATGCAATTTGTCAGCTCAGGTTCTATCCTCCTGCTACCATCTTTTTTTAAATATTTTATTTTATTCTATATCTCACAGTGTTAAACTGATAATCATAAAATTTAAATATATTTAAACAGTTCTGTTGATTTTAACTGAAGACATTGAAGTATCTAAATAAACTACTCATCAGATCAAATATAATTACAACTGATTTGTCTTGGAGGGGGACATCCAACAACACCATACCTGACCTGTGACCCCATCCTGTAGCGGAGTCAACTTAGAAATCTTCAATGGGAACCCCCATTTTTTGTTGCAGATTATGATTCTATGGCAAAAGCTACATATGTTTTGTCTAAAGCAATTTCTTGATTTTTCCACAGATGGTGCTGTAATTGGAGGAATAGAAATGAATGCACAATCGTAATTTACGACATTCTACTCAATGGCCCTTGAATATTCAATGGAATGTGGGACCCCAACTCCATGCTGTGAGGGTAGGACAGGCCAGTATTTCATAACTTCTAATTGGAAACCCCATTAGCGACATTATATTCCTACAACATATTGAACAGTGGACTACTCAAATGATCATGTAGCAAACTACTATGTGTCATAACAGGCAGTAAGCTGTGACTGGAGCTCATGTATCATGCACACACAGAACAGATAATGGCTCTAAGCATTATAATAGTTGCACAGTGTTTACTGTCTGCACACCTACATATCATTTAGAGAAGAGACGTGCAAGTGGGCAATAAACACTGCAGCCACAGAAGAAAAAACTGAAAGGATCCTGATTTATGGAGAATGTAGGAGGAACGCTGAGGCAGCTGTTGCCTTGTATGCTGAGCATTTTCCCGAGAAAGCTTGCTTTTGTTTGTTCTTTTACAAGGTTGTGAATGCCTTTATGTCTAATGGCAGCATACAGACCGGCAAAAGGAAATGAAGCAAATGTGTTACAGGATAAGCTAATGAAGTAGCTATACCAGTGGCAGTGCACTACAACCCATGGATAAATGCTTGGTAATTACACCACGATTCCAGTATGTCTGTAGGTAGTACTGTCACAATAAGACATTGCCATAAGTACATTGGTGTCCAAAATTAAAGCAACAAACTGCTATTTACCAATCCTATTTCTACTTCATGATATAGTCATACAAACTGTCAACAGATGTCCATATTATCGTGTTTTGCGTGAAATATGGCATTCCGGTCAACAGACAACCACACCAACAATGGCAGAAGGGCACCTATCAAGCCATTTAATGTTTGCTGTGTACACCGCTAGAGATGGTGCAGTATGGCATAGAGGTGACGCCTACCAGACAGCCTGTGGTGGAGGGCCGTAGGAAAAATGGAAGCAGCCAGTTGCAACCTGATGTGGCCTGATGGCTTAATGTGAATCATTCTGTTGCTTCTTGGATGTGGTAACAGTTTATAGAGACCAAAATGCAAAACTGTGTCCCAAAGACCACAGTAGGACTGACCACATGCTGCATCAGGAAGAGAGGCTGTAATGGCACAGCAGTGCCACCTTAGTATTGAACGGCAACTGGCATCTGACCTCGCAGCATCCACAGGACATGTTGTATCAAGGCAAACAATGCACAGAAGGCTTTGACAGAGTGGCCTTTATTGTAGGAGATCTGCTGTACGTGTACCTCTGACACGCCCTAACAGATGGGAACGTCTAGAGTGGAGTCATCAACATGCCACCAGGAGGGTCAAACTGAGGGCCAATGTTCTTTTCACAGATAAGTCCCAGTTTGGGCTGGAGAGTGATTCACAGCAGATTCGCATCTGGAGGGAACGTGGAACGTACAGCACAGGTGGCTGATGTTTCCTTGGGAATGAAATTTACGCACACATGGTATGGCCACTTGCTCTCCCAATTTGAATCCCATAGATCACATATGGGATGCACTAGGGAGATGGGCTGTATTGCATCAGCATCCACCAACCACTTTACAAGACTTGCAAGCAGCTCTGCAGGAAGAATGGGCATTATTGGCTTGACATAAGATTGATGATATCATCCACGGTATGTACCATTGTTATAGGCCTGTACTAGTACCAGAGGTGGTCACACTTCTTACTGAACACATTAGCCTGTTGTCAAAATGTGTGTGCAAATTTGTTAAGTTGAGAAAAATGAAGAAAATTTTTGTCTGCTGTTACGGATGTTGCAGCTGTTCATATTCTTTATCCTTTACATTGTTTCTACTTTACTAACACTTGTTTATAATGTTTTGTGGCAAAATAAACATTACCTTGCAAAATTTCCATTTGTTCCCTTAACTTTGGACACCAGTGCATCCTCCTTACCGCGTATCAGAGCATCAAGAAGTTCAAGGTGCTGATTTATGACCCCCCACATTCTTTGCTGAGGTACTATTTTCTGATGAGTCTACATTCACAAACCATGGTTGTGTTAACCAGCATAATATGCATTACTGGAGTGTAGACAATCCCCAAAGGTTAAGGCATGTTGACCATAAACACCCTTGGTTGGTTAATGTATGGTGTGGCATCATGGGGAACAAACTCATTGGTCTGTATTTTATCGATGGCACGTCGAATGGATGCAAATATCAAATGTTTTTGGAACAGGAAATACCAGTGCTACTGCAGGATGCTGCCTGGACATTCAACAACATATGTGGGTCAGCATGATGGTTGCTCAGTGCCTTATGCAATGAAGCTTGGGAGGTTATAGACTGTTTTTACATTGTTGAGTCGATCAGCAGAGGTGGCCCTATTTATTGGCCCACTAGGTCGCTGGATTTGACATCACTGGTATTCTTTCTATGAGGATATTTAAAAGATAAGGTGTACCAACAAGTGCCCACCAGAAGTGAGGACATGGTTAACAACACCAGAAATGCCTATGCTGACATTACTGCAAATATACATGTGTCCTGTGTACAGTCATTTGAAAAGCGGATCACTAAGTGTACTGAAGCTGGCACTAATATGTTTGAACACTTACTCTAAAAGTAGAATAGTGTTCACCTTGAGCCTCATCCACAGTGGTGCGTTGAGAAATCCCATGTTCAATACATTGGAACAATACAGCATTGTGAATAGGATTTCCAATTATAAGTTATGAAATACTGGCCTGTCCTACCTTTGCAGCATGGAGGTGAGTCCCATGTGCTATTGGATTTTCAAGGACCATTGAGTAGCATGTCATAAATTAAGATTGCGTATCCACTTCTGTTCCTTTGAGTACATCACCTTCTTTGGTGAAATGAAGAAAATGCTTCAGATAAAATGTATGTAGATTTTGTCATAGAATTGTAATCTGCAATAAAAATGGGGGTTCCCATTGAGGATTTCGAAGTTACTCCCCACAACCCATGCATGGGGTAGGGTGGAGGTTGAGTGTGGTATCATTGGATGTCCCCCTGTGAGATAAACAAATTGGAATCATAACTTTTTTTGATCCAATGTGTAGTTTTTGAGATATTTCATTGTCTTCAGTTAAAATGAACACCCTGCATATCAATTCAGTTACAATTACCATCTTTGTAAGACAAAAGGTGTTTAAAAAAGTGAGCATGTGAGGACATTTACTATGAAAGTGTGTGAAAAGAGTTCGACATGCAGGTGTGATATTCACAATGCAATTTTTTTTGCTTTCCATGTTTGTTATTCAGGAACAGTGATGCTATGGGTATAGGGAGTGTGAAATATCTAGAATAAAAGTAAATAATTAATAAAAATACGTAGCAGAAATCACAAACATGTAAACAACATATTTAATATTAGTGCACTAGGTAAAGCTAAAATCACATTAATACTAACTCACGCATATCATGATGACATAGTGAAACACAATCTGTTTATTTTTGTAATATTGTAACATACTAGTAAAATTATTCATGAGCCACCAGCGATTACAGCCAGTATATATGTATAGAAGTACAAGAAACAGTCACAGCCTTTGGAACTTACTTGAGCAGGACTGGGGAAGAGGTTGGGGAAGATTAGAAAGATCCCAGGATTAGATGGACCCACCTGTTGTGAGAATGAGTCTTTATTTGTCCTCACAACACTTGGACACCTCTCATTCTGGTGTCTAAGTAAGCTATTCTCCATTTCTGACCCCTCCCAGCCTATCCCTATTTCTTTCACAAGCCATGGACCATTAACTCTGAAAGCTAGGATAGTTTTCTGTACTTTTATATGCATCCATCAGCCATATTAATGATCTTGTCTTCTGAAGGTCGTTTGTGGCCAGATGTTCTGAATCATAATTTTATGGTTTTCTCTTTTTCCCCTTTTAATATACATTTAGTATACTACACTACTGGCCATTAAAATTGCTACACCATGAAGATGACATGCTACAGATGCAAAATTTAAAAGACAGGAAGAAGATTCTGTGATATGCAAATGATTAGCTTTTCAGAGCATTCACAGAAGGTTGGCACCGGTGGCGACACCTACAACATGTTGACATGAGGAAAGTTTCCAACTGCTTTCTCATAAACAAACAGCAGTTGACCTGCGTTGCCTGGTGAAACATTGTTGTGATGCCTCGTGTAAGGAGGAGAAATGCGTACCATCACGTTTCCGACTTTGATAGAAGTCGGATTGTAGCCTATCACGATTGCGGTTTATTGTATTGCGACATTGCCGCTCGTGTTGGTCGAGATCCGATGACTGTTAGCAGAATATGGAATTGGTGGGTTCAGGAGGGTAATACGGAACGCCGTGCTGGATCCCAAAGGCCTCGTATCACTAGCAGTTGAGATGACAGGCATCTTATCGGCATGGCTGTAACGGATCGTGCAGCCACGTCTCGATCCCTGAGTCAACAGATGGGGATGTTTGCAAGACAACAACCATCTGCACAAACAGTTTGACGATGTTTGCAGCAGCATGGACTATCAGCTTGGAGACCATGGCTGTGGTTACCCTTGATGCTGCATCACAGACTGGAGTGCCTGCGATGGTGTACTCAACGACGAACCTGGGTACACGAATGGCAAAACGTCATTTTTTTGGATGAATCCAGGTTCTGTTTACAGCATCATGATGGTTGCATCCGTATTTGGCGACATCATGGTGAACGCACATTGGAAGTGTGTATTTGTCATCGCCATACTGGCGTATCACCCGGCATGATGGTATGGAGTGCCATTGGTTACACGCCTCTGTCACCTCTTGTTCGCATTGACGGCACTTTGAACAGTGGACGTTACATTTCAGATGTCTTATGGCCCATGGCTCTACTCTTCATTCGATCCCTATGAAACCCTACATTTCAGCAGGATAATGCACGACTGCGTGTTGCAGGTCCTGTACGGGCCTTTCTGGATACAGAAAATGTTGGACTGCTGCCCTGGTCTCTCACCAACTGAAAATGTCTGGTCAATGGTGGCCAAGCAACTGGTTCGTCACAATACGCCAGTCACTACTCTTGATGAACTGTGGTATTGTGCTGAAGCTGCATGGGTAGCTGTACCTGTACACACCATCCAAGCTCTGTTTGACTCAATGCCCAGGCATATCAAGGCCATTATTACGGCCAGAGGTGGTTGTTCTGGGTACTGATTTCTCAGGATCTATGCACCCAAATTGCATGAAAATGTAATCACATGTCAGTTCTAGTATAATATATGTGTCCAATGGAAACCCGTTTATCATCTGCATTTCTTCTTGGTGTAGCAGTTTTAATGGCCAGTAGTGTATAATTTGTCACACTGTGCATGGGCATTTCCATTTAACAAAAGGCAATACTTAATTAGGTGATGAAAAACCTGACAGATGGCCTCAATTGCCAGGGGATGGTGGCATTCACACAACCACTTAGAAGATGGCACAGCTGCTGACCATGACTTTCTGGGAGGAATAGCAACTGGTGATGAATCCTGGATGCATCAAAAATTGAAGCAGACTTTCAGCATGCAAGCATTCTCCTCAGGCATTGGAGAAGTTCAAAGTTGCACCCTCTGAAGTTACTTAAATGTCTTGTGACTGAGCCCTCATATCTGTTATTGGTGATCACTAATATGTTAAGAGAAAATCACAGGTGAAATTCCAACAGTGTGGAAAAAGCTGTAAATAATAATTATATACAGGTAATTTTAAACAGTACACAGGCAACTAAGAGGGAAGTTGGCATTGAATTTTCACACTATATTGTCACAAATATGCCAAAGTCAGCAGAATGAAGCTCTTATTTTTCCACAACATGTTTTCACTTTGAAGAAAAATCAAATTTGGGACATGAACTACAATGTCCATTTCTTTGTTTTGTGCCTTTCTATTGTTCGACACTTCTTCTACATAGTGAGTGTTTATGTTTTAATAGCATTTCTAAGATTAATTAGAGGTGGCTTATGAATTTTTTGAGGGCACCTTTAGTATCCTGACTGCACACAAAAAGGCAAAAAATTAGTATTGGACGTAATTAGCAGACTGATACTGCCTTCAATCTATTTTATTTACTATTTTTATTTTTTCCCTAGTCCCTGTGACTGTGTGAGCCAAAGCTACTCAGTAATGGAATGAGTCATAGCATAATCACAAAAAGACAATACTAACTTCAAAAAACTAAAATAAAATATCAGTAGTAGTGTATACAAATGCACAACACACTACAGCAGAAGTTTCAAAACTGCTCCAGAAAACTTATTTACAGAATAAACAGTGTATGCCACAAGGGAAGCTTTCCATTTTAGATTTGAAAGTCTGTAGGTTATCACATCAGTTTTTCAGGTCTTCTGAAAGCTCATTGAAAACTGAATCAGCAAAATAGTGCACATCATTCTATACAATGCTTAAGGAAGTGTTGCCCAAGTGGCAGTATATTTTCTTCAGTCAAGTATTCATTAAGTGGAAGTTGCAATTCATTTTGAACAAGTCCCTTTTATTATCCAAATTAGAACTGAGTAACACTCTGAAAAAATTTCACACACTGAAATTACAGATCATTCTGATAACCATTTTGTCCATTCACATGATACCAGAAACAAAGAAAATTTTATGCTCCCCACCCACCGCCTCAGACTGTATGCCCAGGGACCTCAATACATGGGAATGAAAATTTGTAATAAATTAAAAGGGAACAAGTTGATGCAGATGAATTTAGGTTCACTTAAAAGAAAGCTATATGAGGTACTGACACTGAAGTGTTACTACTCAGTGGATGAATTCATGCGGGACAAACTGGAAATTTGAGCTGGGTACAATGTGTTATCCTTATAGTGTTGTTATTTATTATAGTGCTATTATTTATTAATGTAAAAATCATTGTAATTTTTTTATAAGCTTTTGACATGTCTCCTGTACGCAAACCAAATGGATTGCAAATGTACGTCATGAGATGAATAAAACACTATTCACAATGCACAGTGCATCCAGGGTCTTAGTTTAGTTTGGCAGGGAGGGGGGCAACTATGTCAGTTTTGCATTGAATGACAAAAAAGTTTTGAGATTAAACAACTAATGGCTCTGGGTACAATTACTACTAGTCAATATCCATGAAATGTTCTGTCTTTCAGTTATTTTCTCAAGGAGAGGGGTTTGTAGTTGCCCTGTAACCTCCCCCCCCCCCCCCCCCCCTGAATGCCACTCCCTCCACTCTTTCCTGAGCTATAAATATTTTTTGCGATGCACACATTTTCCCAAAATATGATACACATGCATATGCATCTAATTACTGATTTATCTCGCATTGTAACCCAGAACTAAAGAACTATCTATGAAGATGCTGTATATTACTATGCAGGCACTACAGTGTTTTTAACTGTAGCTGGAAAGAACAATATTTACATTGAGTAACAGAATAGTGAATATTGATGTTGTAGGGAAGTTCTCGTAGAATGCAAATATTTTTGAATTGAAGGAGACCACTCACCAAACAACACAAGTATTGAGTTGTCAATAGGCACACACAAAAGAAAGAAAACTTGCTAGCTTTTGGAGTTATCCTTTGATGGGCTTGAGTAACACACACACACACACACACACACACACACACACACACACAGACTTCAAACATTCCTATGCCCCTGCATAGTGCCAGCTGAACTACCAGTGCATTGATACTTTTCAGCAGCTGGACTGGTTGTGGTGGAGGTAGTGTTGTATAGGGTGAGTAGAGAGAGAGAGAGAGAGAGAGAGAGAGAGAGAGAGAGAGGGGGGGGGGGGGGTTAAGAGGCAAGGAGAGGGACTGGGGGGAGGGGTAGGTAGCAGGTCAAAGGGAGGTGGCTGGTTTGCTAGCTAGGAATGCGGGAGGGACGGATGGCAGGTATATGGGCTGACACGATTGTAGTGGCCAGTGAGAAGCAGCACCTGTTGAAGACAATGTGGAAACATGGATTGGGAGGGAGTAACAGGACAGAAGAAAGGGAAACTGTTGGGTGGAGGCTGCAAGGGACAGTGATTTACCTGAGATTGAGGCCAGGATGATTATGGGAGTATAGGATGTGTTGTACGGATAATTTTCATCTGTGTAGTCCAATGAAGCTGGGATGTATCCAGTTAGCTCAGGTTGTGAAGCACCCATTGAAATTGAGAATGTTGTGCTTAGCTGCATGTTGTGCCACCAGGTAGTCAACTTTGCTGTTGACTAGTTTGGTGGTGGCCATTCATCCTGGTGGACATGTGGTTGGGAGTCATAACATGAAAATCTGTACAGTGTTTGCTGCAGAGTTGGTATATGACATGGCTAATTTCACAGGTGGTCGAGCATCTGATGGATAGGATAAGCCTATGACAGGACTAGAATAAGGACGTGCTATGTGGATGGATTGGGCAGGGCTCGCACCTCAGCCTGCCATAGGGATATGATCTCCCTGTGGCATGGGGTTGAGAGTGGGAGTAGCATAGGGATGGACTAGAATGTGTGTAGGTTGGGTGGGCAACAGAACACCACTGTAGGAGGGCTGGGTAGAATCTTGGGTAGGATGACCCTCATTTAAGGGCAGGACAAGAAATAATGGAAGCCCTGGCAAAGGTTCAGTTGCTCCAGTCCAGGGTGATACCAGGTAATGAGGGGGATGCTCCTTTGTAGTTGATTCTTGTGGGAGGTGTAAGGGTTGGGGGTGTGTGAAGATAATGCATGGGAAATCTGTTTGTGGACTAGACCTGTCTGTGAAGGGCTCTGAGAAGCATACTGGGCAAGGGAGTTCTTGTTACTGTGGATGCATCCTCCATGGGTGACTAGGCTCTTTTGGGAGGCATCTTTTGGTATGGAAAGAATGGCAGCTGTCAAAATGCAGGTACTGTTGGTGATTTTTGGGTGGTTTTTGTGTTTAATGTGGACAGAGATGTGGATGGAGCCATCAGGGAGGTGTATGTTAACATCCAGGAAGATGGCACATTGGGTAGAGGAGGATCATGGGAGGGGATGGGAGAAAAGGTGTTGAGGTTGTGAAGGAATGTGGGTGGGGTACTTTGAAGATATCATCAATGAAACTGAACCAGGCTAGTGTAGGGAGTTTTGGGAGGCTGGGAAGGTTTCCTGTAGATGAATCACAAACACGTTGGCATAGGAGGGTGCCATTTGGGTGCCCATAGCTGTGCTGCTGATTTGTTAGTAAACCTTCCCTTCAAAGGAAAAGTAGTTGTGGGTCAACATACAGCTGGTAAGGTGTATGAGGAATGAGGTGGTGGGTTTGGAGTCTGAAGGGCATGGGGAACAGTAGTGTTCAATAGTGGCAAGGCAAGAGTATGAGAGATGTTGGGGTATAGGGAGGTGGCATCAAAAATGATGAGTAGGGATCCATGAGGTAAAGGGGCGGGGAGATAGATAGTGAAGGAAGTGGTTAGTATTTTTGATGTGGGAGGCTAAGTTCCAGGCAACTGGTTGGAGGTGTTGGTCAACAAGAGCAGAAATTCTTTCAGTGGGAGCACAATAGCCAGCTGCAATGGGGGTTCAGGATCACTGGGTTTGTGTTGGGTTTGCGTATTTAGGGAGCATGTAGAAGGTGGGTGTGTGGGGTGTTGTTGGTGTGAGGAGATATATCGTCTCAGCTGAGACGTTCTGGGAAGGGCCTAAGGATTTCAGTAAGGACTGCAGGTTATGTTGGACTCCCAGGATGGGATCACTCTGGCAGGGCTTGTAGTTGGAGCATCACAACAGTGGTGGAACCTTTGTCTACAGGGAGGATGATTATGTCAGGATCTGCTGTTAGGTTGCTAACCACCCACCCCCAGTCCCTCTTCCTACTTCTCACCTCCAATTTCATTTACCCACTCCATTTGACACTACCCCAACCAGAACCAGTCCACCTGCCAAAAAATAGCATTAGCATTGTTAGTGGCAGCATGCCTCTGAATTGCTTCACTGTCTTCCTGTAATCTGACCTGGTAGTTATCTCACACACTCAAGCAGTACTCAAGAAAGGGTCACATTAGTGTTCTATACATGGTCTCTTTTATAGAAGAGCTACACTATCCCAAAATTCTGCCAATAAACCGAAGTCGGCAATTCGCCTTTGCTACTATTGCCCTTCATGCTCATTCTATTTCATATTGCTCTGCAACATTATGCCTAGATATTTAATTGAAGTGACTGTGTCAAGTGGCACACTACTAATGTTGTATTCCAGAGTTACAAGATTGTTTTTCTTACTCATCTGCATTAACTTACATTTTTCTAGAGGAAACTGCCCTTCATCATACCAACTGGAAATTCTGTCCACATTTACATGTATCCTTCTACAGTCACCTTCCTGTACACTACAATCTCATCAGCAAACAGCCTCAAATTGCTGCTCATGCTGTCCATCACATCGCTTATGCATTCTGATTATGCCTTTGTTCATTGAGAAGAATGTACTGGGTCCTATTACTTAGGATGTCTTTGAGCCACTCATATCTGGGAACCTAATCCATATGCTTTTACCTATATGAACAGTCTTCTGCAGTGGGGCACCAAGTCAAACACATTCTGGAAATCTAGGAATATGGAATCTGCCTGTTACCCTCTCTCCATGGATCACAGATATCATAAGAGAAAATTACAAGCTGAGTTTTGCATGATTGATGCTTTTTAAATGCATGCTGATCTGTGGACAGAAGCTTCTCTGTGTCACAAGGAAATTGATTATGTTCAGACTCAGAATATGTTTAAAATTTTTGCACCAGATTGACATTAAGGATATTGGTATGTAATTTTGTAGGTCCATTCTTGTACACTCTTATATCTCGGAGTCACCTGCACATTTTAGAGGTGCTTGGCACTTTGCTTTCAGTTGTTTCTCTGCGCCAGGGATGTCTACTATTATGTCCTCCATTTAGGAGTCTGTTTGACAGTCAAACTATGGCATGTTTGTATGTTTCTCCTGCATCACTGATTTCTTCATGTCAAATTTAAAACTTCAACATTCCTTTTGCTGTCTTCTACTGTCATACCAGACTGGCCAATAAGTGACTGGATAGAAGCCCTTTGACCTGTTTAACAAGTATTTGTAGGACCAGATTTTCTTGGTTCGGCAAGATCTCTTGCTAAGGTATGACAGAAGAAGTTGTTGTGTATTTCATGCATCGATCTTTTTAGATATGGCAGTTGTCATTTGTACATTCCTTTTTAAACCAAGAGTGCAAAAGTTGTTGTTTCCTAAGCATATTTTGTTATTGAACCACAGTGGGTCCGTTCTGCCCTTAATCTAGCTATCTGGCACATATTTATCTAGTATGATTTACAATCAGTTTAAACTTTGCCCATAAGTCTACTGTGTGCATCATATTGGAACTAAATTATGTCCACTTATTTTCTAAGCATGATGGGAACCCCTGCTTGCCTGCTTTTTCTGGCAAAAATACTCTCTTAGCCTTCTTCTTGGATTTATTAGCTTTAGTTATCTTGGATTTATTAGCTTTAGTTACCATATTCACTATGATGACATCGTGATCACTTATCCCTGCCTCTGCCTCTATACTGAAACTCTCGGTAGTTAGCCATCAGCCTCCATTGGTGATGCATCAGGAGAATAGCAAATCACATTTTAGCTTTTTCTTCTTGCTTTCATAAATTAACAGTGAGAGCATCCAGTGTGTGGATGCAGATGGAGTTGGTGACAGTTTGCAAGCAGTTGTAGACACTTAAGGCTGCAGTCAGCCATCTGCAGGCTGATGCCTTGGTGTGTCGCAGTGGCAGATAATCACATGGTAGACCTCAGGTGTCTGTTGTTTTGCCCATGGTCTCTACTGCCGAGGCACCTCCTAGTGTATCTGACGTGGTAGATCTGCCCTCACAGCAGGATGAGTGGCAGGTGGTAACACATTTGAGTTGCAATGTGAAGGCTGACCATCTCTCCCCCCCCCCCCCCCTCCCCCCCCTCCCCTCCTCTTCCTGTTCCTGTTCACCCCGTGCAGTGGACAGGTGACTGCCCCTTAAGTAGGGCCAGAACAGGCACACTGGAAGAGAAGTTTATTAGTTACTGGGAACTCCTACTTTAGGTGCATTATAGAGTCCCTTAGGCAAACAGCATCCCAGACCAAAAAGAAGTTCAATGTGTGCTTTGTCTGTCTGTCTGAGGGCCTTGTACAAGATGTGGGGGATCCCTGCCTATAACTATCAAGGGTGCAAGGTGTAGTCTGTAAGTTGGGACTCATGTGGAGACCAACAATGCTTGGATTTGGTGGCCATCCTCATTTCGTATGGGTGGCTGGTGAAAGTATTGAAGACTGCTAGCTTCCCTTGCAGGGTACAAGTAAAGCACACAATTTCCAGATTTGTTCCCCGAGTTTGTCAGGATCCTTTGGTTTGAAGCTGAGTGGAAAGTCTCAACAAAGGCTCCATCAATTCTATCTACATCTACATCTACATTTATACTCTGCAAGCCACCCAACAGTGTGTGGCGGAGGGCACTTTACGTGCCACTGTCATTACCTCCCTTTCCTGTTCCAGTCGCGTATGGTTTGCGGGAAGAACGACTGTCTGAAAGCCTCCGCGCGCGCTCTAATCTCTCTAATTTTACATTCGTGATCTCCTCAGGAGGTATAAGTAGGGGGAAGCAATATATTCGATACCTCATCCTGAAACGCACCCTCTCGAAACCTGGCGAGCAAGCTACACCGCGATGCAGAGCGCCTCTCTTGCAGAGTCTGGCACTTGAGTTTGTTAAACATCTCCGTAACGCTATCACGGTTACCAAATAACCCTGTGACGAAATGCGCCACTCTTCTTTGGATTTTCTCTATCTCCTCCGTCAACCCGATCTGGTACGGATCCCCTACTGATGAGCAATACTCAAGTATAGGTCGAACGAGTGTTTTGTAAGCCACCTCCTTTGTTGATGGACTACATTTTCTAAGGACTCTCCCAATGAATCTCAACCTGGTACCCGCCTTACCAACAATTAATTTTATATGATCATTCCACTTCAAATCGTTCCGCACGCATACTCCCAGATATTTTACAGAAGTAACTGCTACCAGTGTTTGTTCCGCTATCATATAATCATACAATAAAGGATCCTTCTTTCTATGTATTCGCAATACATAACATTTGTCTATGTTAAGGATCAGTTGCCACTCCCTGCACCAAGTGCCTATCCGCTGCAGATCTTCCTGCATTTCGCTACAATTTTCTAATGCTGCAACTTCTCTGTATACTACAGCATCATCCGTGAAAAGCCGCATGGAACTTCCGACACTATCTACTAGGTCATTTATACATATTGTGAAAAGCAATGGTCCCATAACACTCCCCTGTGGCACGCCAGAGGTTACTTTAACGTCTGTAGACGTCTCTCCATTGATAACAACATGCTGTGTTCTGTTTGCTAAAAACTCTTCAATCCAGCCACACAGCTAGTCTGATATTCCATAAGCTCTTACTTTGTTTATCAGGCGACAGTGTGGAACTCTATCGAACGCCTTCTGGAAGTCAAGAAAAATAGCATCTACCTGGGAGCCTGTATCTAATATTTTCTGGGTCTCATGAACAAATAAAGCGAGTTGGGTCTCACACGATCGCTGTTTCCGGAATCCATATTGATTCCTACAGAGTAGATTCTGGGTTTCCAAAAACGACATGATACTCGAGCAAAAAACATGTTCTAAAATTCTACAACAGATCGACGTCAGAGATATAGGTCTATAGTTTTGCGCATCTGCTCGATGACCCTTCTTGAAGACTGGGACTACCTGTGCTCTTTTCCAATCATTTGGAACCTTCCATTCCTCTAGAGACTTGCGGTACACGGCTGTTAGAAGGGGGGCAAGTTCTTTCGCGTACTCTGTGTAGAATCGAATTGGTATCCCGTCAGGTCCAGTGGACTTTCCTCTGTTGAGTGATTCCAGATGCTTTTCTATTCCTTGGACACTTATTTCGATGTCAGCCATTTTTTCGTTTGTGCGAGGTTTTGGAGAAGGAACTGCAGTGCGGTCTTCCTCTGTGAAACAGTTTTGGAAAAAGGTGTTTAGTATTTCAGCTTTACGCGTGTCATCCTCTGTTTCAGTGCCATCATCATCCCGGAGTGTCTGGATATGCTGTTTCGAGCCACTTACTGATTTAACGTAAGACCAAAACTTCCTAGGATTTTCTGTCAAGTCGATATATAGAATTTTACTTTCGAATTCACCGAACGCTTCACGCATAGCCCTCCTTACGCAAACTTTGACATCGTTTAGCTTCTGTTTGTCTGAGAGGTTTTGGCTGCATTTAAACTTGGAGTGAAGCTCTCTTTGCTTTCGCAGTAGTTTCCTAACTTTGTTGTTGTACCATGGTGGGTTTTTCCCATCCCTCACAGTTTTACTCGGCACGTACCTGTCTAATACGCATTTTACGATTTCCTTGAACTTTTTCCATGAACACTCAACATTGTCAGTGTCGGAACAGAAATTTTCGTTTTGATCTGTTAGGTAGCCTGAAATCTGCCTTCTATTACTCTTGCTAAACAGATAAACCTTCCTCCCTTTTTTTATATTCCTATTAACTTCCATATTCAGGGATGCTGCAATGGCCTTATGATCACTGATTCCCTGTTCTGCACATACAGAGTCGAAAAGTTCGGGTCTGTTTGTTATCAGTAGGTCCAAGATGTTATCTCCACGAGTCGGTTCTCTGTTTAATTGCTCGAGGTAATTTTCGGATAGTGCACTCAGTAAATGTCACTCGATGCTCTGTTCCTACCACCCGTCCTAAACATCTGAGTGTCCCAGTCTATATCTGGTAAACTGAAATCTCCACCTAAGACTATAACATGCTGAGAAAATTTATGTGAAATGTATTCCAAATTTTCTCTCAGTTGTTCTGCCACTAATGCTGCTGAGTCAGGAAGTCGGTAAAAGGAGCCAATTATTAGCCTAGCTCGGTTGTTGAGTGTAACCTCCACCCATAATAATTCACAGGAACTATCCACTTCTACTTCACTACAGGATAAACTACTACTACCTATGATGATCTTGGCTTCAGATTTTTGGACCTGCTTTATGGTGTGGAGAATTGTAGGTCTCCTCTGGATATCACAGGGGTGCATTACACAAAGGAAGCAGCTACTTGGATGACATGGTACTTGTGGAGTGCAAAGAGGTCTTTTTAGATTAGGCGGGCTTGAGGTCCTCTCATGAATGCCCACCTGTTGACATGCAGAAAGTGAAATCTTATCTTGTACAAAGTGAAGACACATTGGCTTTCAAATTTTAACAATAAATTGTAGATGTATTCATATCAAAGATCCTGAATTTTCTGCCCTCATGGAAAGTTGTCATGCTTAAATTATTCTTGGGACCAAGAGCTGGCTAAAATCTGAAGTAGAAAGTTCAAAAATATTCAGCAAGGAATGGAATGTGTATAGAGAAGGCAGGTTACCATAGGAGGATGATTGTTTATTGCAGTCGACACAAATATCGCATCTATCAACGTTAAAACTGAGTCTGACTGTGAAGTCATCTGCATGCGAGTAATAGGCCTAGCTGCATTAAAGTTAATTATCAGACTTTTTTACTGGCCACCAGTTTTCATGATAACAGTTGCTAAGAATGTCTACACTCAGTAGCACAGAAATACCCAGGTTGTGCAACGTTAGTTGGAGGTGACTTTACCTAGTATAGACTGGGATGTCTATGGATTCATTACAGATGGCACAGTCAGTCAGTCTTGTGAAGTACATTTGAACACATTTTCTGGAAACTGTCTTGAGCAGCTAGTTTGGGAGCCCACATATAATGTAAATATTTTAGACATTGTAGTTATGAACAGTCCTGATCTTATTGACAGTCTCAGTATAGAGACAGGGACTAGTCATCACGATGTCATCATAGTGATAATTGTCACTTAAGTTACTAAATCCTTCAAGAAGGGTAGGAGATTGTTCATGCTAGAAAGAGCAGATAAGCAGCTGTTAGGGTCCCACTTAGACAATGAATGAGCATCATTTAGTTCAAATATGATTAACATAGAGGAATTATGGGCAAAGTTTAAACTTGTAGTACTTCGAGATTTCAGAGGAAATTCTAGAATCACTTGGCCTTCCAATGTTTTGAACATCCGATATTTTAGATATGTGTAGGAGAAATAAATCGGCCAACTGCGCATAATTTATTTGTATGTGCAGATCAAAAAGAACAGCCACGAGGAAAAAGATGGACACGGTAGCCAAATGGCTGCAGACAAGTACTTGCCGTATGGTCCAGAGTTTCGTGTACGGGCAATGAAGAACAGCAAAATTTTATGTAGTATTCTGTGTTCTTTAATGTCTGTAAAAAGACAAGTGAACAGTTGAAAGTAGTTTCCTAAGGACACTTATGTGTTGGACTTGAATGAGAATAGAGACTTTAAAATTTTTTTGTGTCTCAGTTATGATCGAAGTGAGGCACAAGTGTAAATGATTCTAATGTTCAAAGAATGAGTTAGCTTGCCACAGTTATTATTTATGAATGTTGAAAATGTATTGTGATTGAACTGAAAAGTATTCTATGAGTACACAAATTATTTCAAGAATAGAAATGTAGTTAGCAAATTCCCTTAACCAGCAACATATCTTTGGAGAAAAAGCTGATGGGAGACTGATGTAGCGGATTAACCTGAGAAGAGGATCTGGTATGCATAATGGGCAAGTTAACTGAATTGAGAGATGTAGAGAGTCTTGCACCCCAGCACCACACTGTCTCTGGATGTCATTCGGAGAACATTAGAATGTGGCGACCGTGACAGGACCCAAATAAAATGGGAATTTTATGACAGAAATGGGAAGAAGATATGAGTTGCCATAGCAACCGGACTCAACAAGATATGAGAACTGTTTCCAATAGTAGTATTGAGTCCAATAAACCAGTGGAAGAAAGTTGCGAGTGCAACGCAGTAAAAGACTTGAGAAGTGAAGAAAACTGGAGAGAAGACCTCAATTTTTCGACTAAGAAGATCGGGTGTGGAAAATAAGCAGTCTTCACACACATACATCACGCTGACGCCGATGCAGTAACCAGCCATCGACACCGACTGCACCAGTTGCTGCTCACCAGTGCTGACTCTATGTCTGCTCACTGTTGACAACGCTGAAACCAACATTTGACGCCGCTGGCAGTGCTGTCCACTGGTGCTCATTACACAATCACTCAGAATTCCACGCCGGGTGAGTGTGAAAAAAAAACATTATTACTCTAGTAAGATGTGTTACAAAATACTGTGGGGTGAACTTTTACTGTGTAATTGGTATAATTGAAATTAGTCTCAGATGCTCACTAGAGCTAAAGTCTATAGAAGCATGGACAGTATACAACCAGTAGGAGATACATCAGAACCAGCCATGGCTATGAGAATTGCTAAAGAGGGACCTGACTTGTCTGCATTAGTAAATTTAATTAAATCCCAGAATGAAGCTCTAACTAGATTAGATGCTAAGTTAGAAGCACAGAGTGCAATTTCAAATGCTCAAATTGTCTCTTTGATGAATGAAATAAGTACTACTTTAATTGAAAAGCTAGAAGCACAGGGTGTAGCTTTAGATTCTAAGTTTGATGTATTAAATGATAAAGTGGAGAATTTGCAATTAAATTTAAAGAATGAATTAAGTAATTCCTTAACTGTCCAGATGAATAAAATGTTTACTATCCTGAGCCAAAAGCAGGATGACCAATTTCAGAAATTGACCCAGAAATTAGAATTTGACATTGAAGTAAAGTGTAACAATACAGAGTCTGAATTTAGTGAAAAATATGGATCATTTCAGAGTGTGTGTAATGTTACATTTGAAGCGGTAAAACAAAGGCGCGCATACTTTGAAAGATAGTGTGGAAAGACAGGATAAGCTGATCCCTATTGTCCAATTACAAATTACAGGTGTCAACACTTGAGTTGATGACGTAGAATGGAATATCAGGGAAAAATTAGCCAACTTTGACATTATAAATGTAGGTAGTCTGGCGGAACCTTTTGAGATAATTATAGAGCGAGAAATTACCGAGAGTATAATCTCCAGAAACGTTTCAACTGTTGATTTTTCCAAACTTAATGATAATAGCAATGTTAGAGATGATTCATGGAAAGAATTCAAGCTTGCTCAGGACAGATTAGAACATAGAATAACTTTTTTAATGTCATGCTTCCTAGTAAAATGGTAATTGTTTTGTTGTGGGGAGACTTGCATATAAAATTTAATGAGAAATAATGGTCCATAAGTAATCGAGTGAGGTTAATGTGAGATCCATGGGATTCGGGCGGAGTCACATCTGTCCCGCAGGGACATTAACGTTCTGTGTTAACAGGCGGAGTGACGACCGCTGGCTCCCGAGTTGTTTTCGGTGTTTTTTCCGAAATTACTTTTCCTGCACCGAATTTCCTTCAAATCTCAAACTATACTAGCATTCTTATACTATCCTATGGTCCTATAGCTCCTCCATCCTTATTTTTACTTAAATGACAAGCAATGGCTGCTGCAAATCACTAATATCAAGGCCATACTGTTTCTTGTAATCTCAAAGGGGTTACGTATGCTTCTGGTCCATGTTATGTAATCAACTGAATAAATTTTGTTGTTATATCGAGTCAAGACTGAAGAATGTATTAGTGGTCTTATAATATGCTCTCTAAATGCAGTTGGATTCCGATTTAACATATCCACAGTTACATCCATAACAATTAGTGCTCAGTGTAGATGTAAGTCAACTACATGCTCCGCTCTAGTGTGCATTAAATCCTGACATCAGCATAGAGTTAGAAGAAGTTCTTGAGTATTTAAGTAACCCATGCACTCTGCTCTAGTCAGTGAGCATCTCGAATCCCAGTATCAGAGTATAGTTAGGCCTTAGTTTTGCCTAAGCTGTTCTCTGAGAATCACCAAGAAATATTAGATTAACAGAAGATGGAAATTTGTATGAAACATTACGGAACACATAATTTTTTTAACCTTTGTAAGATCTAATATAAATCTGATTCACCAGCCAGTCTCTTCCACCATCCACATATAAAGAGAATGGACAGTATAACATGATGGTAATGTTGAGACACAGTGATGTCGAGATGACATGAACTGAATAGAGGATTTTATATGTGTATAAAAGTATAATATAAACTGAATAACTAGGCAACTGATTGTAGTGTATAATTTTCTATTTTCATAGAATATTTTGTACCTTTTGTGAGATGTAATGTAAAGGGGAGGGTTTGTATTCATTTTGAGAGGGGTGGGTAGTGTAGGTAAAAGCATGAATAATACTACGCACACATTACATCATTCAGACAACCCTCACAGACAAGTGTGACCAATTCTTCACCATTTGCAGATACGTCTGCCTGTGTCTGTATATGTGCGTATGGATATGTGTGTGTGCGTGAGTGTATACCTGTCCTTTTTTCCCCCTAAGGTAAGTCTTTCTGTTCCCGCGATTGGAATGACTCCTTACCCTCTCCCTTACAACCCACATCCTTTCGTCTTTCCCTCTCCTTCCCTCTTTCCTGATGAAGCAACCTTGGGTTGCGAAAGCTTGAAATTTGTGTGTGTGTTTGTGTGTATTTCACTGTGTCTATCTACCAGCGCTTTCTCGTTTGGTAAGTATAGGACTAATAATGACCCCATATCACATATGTACATAAGTATAGAAAAGCTAGGATAATTCCACATCAAGTATGCATTAGTAGGATACATGAGTAAGGAAAGGGGACAAAGCCACAGGAGAAGTTATAAAAGAGGGTCAGTCTATTAAATATTCTGATAATGTGTAGGATTGTGGAACTCTTATAGCCCAAGTAAGCATAAAATATATGGAATAACGGATATAGGCTTGATGTACGCTGGAAGTGTAGAAGTTGTTGCGTAAAGTAGGACTCTAGGATATTTATTTATTTATTTATTTATTTATTTACTTATCCTGTGGATCACATATTGTACAAAGTACACATGATATAGGACAAGTCATTTTTCTTAACAAATATGTAGTTTGGAGAAAAAAAATAGGCAATGGACTGCCATTTAAAAAAATGTACACAAAATTGTTCGTTGGTGAATATAGTAACTTCACATACAGAGAATACAAACAATTTACATGGGGAACTAAGAAACATGTAGGCAATGTAGTGCTACTTTAAATTTACACAAATAATCACTGAGATTACAGAATAGTGAAAATGTCAACTGGAAACACAACAGAAGGACAATGCCATTTAAAAACTACATTAAACATGAAATTAACATTGAGATTTCACAGACAATTAAGTTTTAATACTAATAGAATGTGTACTTGTACATTCAAAAGCGAGTTGAAAAATTTTGGGAAGTGAAACTGAAACATAGTTGTGTATAGTAGAAATTAGGTTATTATTTTGCCTACAGAATGTTTTACTCTAATCACAGTATTTTACAAAGGAACTTTATAATTTTTCATTTCCAGGAATTCTTGTACTGAATAGAAACAGTGCTTTGTCAGAAATGCCTTTAGTTTATTTTTAAATATTGGATCTGGAGCAGTTTTTATTTGTTCTGGAATTTTATTGTGTAATACGACACCCAGATGAGTTATATATTTTTGGTATGATGATGTCCTTGAAAAAATTTGATGGATATTAGATTGCCCTCTGGTATAATGAGCATGTATATCATTGTTTCGGATTAATTTGCCTGTTCTTGAGAGGTATTCCCAGGTGAATAGGATTGTTTCTTGAATGAATAGGGATGGGATGCTTAGAACATTAAGTTTTATAAATTGACATTTACAGGATTCCAGCTTTTTGAGGCCACAGATTATCCTCAGTGCTCTTTTTTGTAGTTTAAATATATTTGTGCTGTGAGTTGAATTTCCCCAAAAGATGATTCCATAGCGGAGCAATGAGTGGAACTGCGCATGGTATGCTTGTGAGTTGTTAAAGAGTGAGTATGAAGTGTGAAATAGATTTTTATTTTACCAGATAGTATTTAATTATGGTGTACATAAAGATGCATACTGGGGCTATGAACTATAAAGCCTACCCAGGAAGGAGAAGGAGGGCGCACCTGCATTTATTGGGTGAAAAGGGCAGATAGGCAGACCCAAGAGAGGCTGACCCAGACTGTGCAGACAGGGGCACCAAGGAGGGGATTGACCTGTACCATAAATCAGGAAGTTAAAAGTAGCATACCTATCAAAATGGAAGGAGTAAAAGCATTCATAGGGTCAACCCATAGGTAAGGTATACATACTGTGCCTAAAAGGAAAAGGGCAGTGTTGTGACAAAAGTCACACATTTTGCAGAAATTATTCTGGTAAGTTTGAATTCTCTATTTTACTAGCAGGGTCAGGTTGTATGTTTAAGAGTGTCTGAAAGAACACTTTTAATTGCCCTGAGTTCCTCCAGACTACAAGAAACTGTAGATAATGAAATGGATAAATAGTAAAGAAAGAAAAAGAGAAACAGTACAGAAAGGTAATGTAAAGAGCAACCATAATTAAGAGTCAGTGACACATGGAGTTTATGATTGGAAATGGAGACTGAGTCCTAACGAATCCTAAATATTAGGAAAACTTATCAGAGTACCATTAAATATTCGAGTTTGATGTCAACTTAGTGTAAGAGTAGAATGAAGAGTAAGTTAGTTAAAGTTTACTATAAATAAGTACAAAGAGCTATGTTGCAATGTATACTGGTAAAATTGTATGTGATATAAGTTTACCTAATGATTTTATAAAATATGGAATGTTCGATTTAAGGGGGGGGGGGGGGGGGGGAATATGTAGTGCTTTGAGAAATTTGGAGGAAATTCTAGAATCACTCGACCTTCCTATGTTTTGAACACCCGATATTTTAGATATGAGTAGGAGAAACGAATTAGCTGACTACGCATAGTTTATTTGTGTATGCAGGTTAAAAAGAACAGCCACGAGGAAAAAGATGGACATGGTGGCCAAATGGCTGCAGACAAGTACTTGCTGTACAGTCCACAGAGTTTTGTGCACAGGCAAAGAAGAACAAGAAAAATTTATGTAGTATTCTGTGTTCTTTAATGTCTGTGATGATTGTAAAAAGACTAGTGGACAGTTGAAAGTAGTTTCCTAAGGACACTCATATGTTGGACTTGAATGAGAATAGAGACTTAAATTTTTTCATGCCTCGGTTATGGTCAAAGTGAGAAACATGTAAGCTATTTTGTGAAGTGTAAATGATTCTAATGTTCAAAGAATTAGTTAGCTTGCCAAAGTTATTGTTTATGAAAGTTGAAAATATATTGTGATTGAATTGAAAAGTATTCTACGAGTACAAAAATTATTTCAAGAATAGAAAAGTAGTTAGTAAATTCCCTTAACCAGCAATATATCTTCAGAGAAGAAGCTTTTGGGAGACTGACGTAGCAGATTAACCTGAAAGAGGATCTGGTACACGTAACGGGCAAGTTAACTGAATTGAGAGACATGTGAGTCTTACACCCCAGCACCACACTGTCTCTTGATGTCATAAGGAGAACATTAGAAACTGAGTGTAAATTGCACCATGGATAAGTATATGCCAATTAACTGGATTAAGGATCAAAAAGACTCACCGTGGTTTAATAGAAAAGTTCAGAAAATGCTGAGTAATGCTGTTCTCGGTTCCTAGAGTAATTTGAGTGTGACAAATTTCCTGAATTGATTTAAACGTGTTGGTGACTTGGTACTCCCTATCTCTCCTGCCTACTCCACTCATAACTGCTATTTTGTAGCAGAAAATTCTTCTTTTAAATATATGTAGTTGTTTTAGGCTTCTTAACAAGCTGTTATTATACACTTAACAATTGTGAGAGTGCACTGATCACTGTTGATAGATAACAATTATTGTGTACTACATGAAAGAATGGTAATTTACTAAAAACATTCTTTCCTATAAGTGCCAAAAAAGACTGACATGTCCAGAATGAAAATATTTGGCCAATTTATGGCAGGAACTAGAAAAAAACTTTTAATTTATTTTAAAAATGTAGGTTTTTTGATTTTTTTGTCTTTTATGTGTGAGCAAACTATTAAAATGGTTTGCATAGCATTTGACTGCAGAGCTCACATGGAAATTATTTTGTAACTTATACTGAAGTAATGTGCATCACAACAATTTGAGATTGAATTTTTTATTTGCCGTATGACTAATTTCTTGTTGGCTTCTGTCTTGGGATCTGTGGACTATGCTTGTTTAACAATTATCCTGATGTTTCTCCATCTTGGCAGACTACCAGCAGCACTGGAGGGTGAACATTTGACAATGCCAGCCACTTGTGCTGGTAGGCTGTCAATAAAATTGTTAAACAAATGTTGCCCAAAGATCCTGAGTCAACAGGCAGTCCATCAACAAGTTGACATGGAAACCTAAACAACTTTGAATTATATGTATTAAAATATGAAAGTCACTGTCAAGAACTTTCTAAGACATTCGCTTGTCAACTCTCCACAATATTGCTCACTTTACCCAGAATAAATACTCTGATGAACAAAACATTAGGACCATCTGCTATGCATTGTATTGTATGGAACTGTAGACCTAGAAATGATGGAGAGGCTTCGTCCCCGCTGTAGCCCATAGTGTTACAATCCCACTACAGGCTACAGCAGTCCACTCACTCCACCGCCACCCCACACTGAACCAAGGGTTATTGTGCGGTTCGGCCCCCAGTGGACCCCCTCTGGGAATGTTTCACACCAGATAAGTGTAACCCAAATGTTTACATGGTAGAGTAAATATGGTGTATGCATACATGGAGAAAGTGTTTGCGCAGCAACCACCAATGTAGTGTAACTGAGGCAGAATAAGGGGAACCAGCCCGCATTCACCTAGGCAGATGGAAAACTGCCTCAAAAACCATCCACAGACTGGCCGGCACATTGGACCTCAACACTAATCCACCGGGCAAATTCGTGCTGGGGACTGGCACGCCTTCCTGCCCGGAAAGCAGTGCATTAGACCCCACAGCTAACTGGGCGGGCACCATTTGCTTAGTAGCATGTTGGTCTACATCTGGAATGAAATACAGCAGTGATTCTGGAATGCAATACAGCAGTGATTCTGTATTGCACAAATTTGACACATCTGTGGTGCATTTTGAAAGGTATACGAGACCAAATGTCCATGCACAGGTCACGCATTTCCCATAAATTATGTGCCAGTGGTTTGTAAGCAGGGACCTGGTACCCGATAGTGTTCCAGATGTGTTCAGTTGGGTTCAGATCAGGTCAATTTGATCGCCAGACATCAATGTGAGTTCACGATCATGCTCCTCAAATCACAGCAGCATGATTCTGCTGAAAGACACCACTGCCAATGAGGAAGACATCAAGCATCAAGGGATACATGTGGCCCACAGTAATGTTCATATATGTCTTAGAATATACAGCCCACAACCAGATAACAAAATTCCGAACTACATACAGCTTACTAGGCAAATACCAATCAGGTTTCAGTAAACATCGTAGCAAAACATCTACCTTAATAAAGGTAACAGCTGATCTGAAGCTTGCCATGGATGCACAAGAGGTGACTACTGTGCTTCTTCAACTTCAGAAAATCCTCTGACACTGTCAACTTTGACACTTTACTAGCCAAACTTAGCAGCTTGGATATCTGGCCAAGTGCAGTGCCATGGTTTTGCTCATACCTGATGTCTTGCTAGGAATGTGTCACCCTGGCACCACCAAGTCACAATGGAGGCAGGTAGTCTCAGGCACCCACCATGTTGCACAGTGGAGGTAGGTAGTATGAAGCATCCCCCAGGGATCAGTATTAAGTCCTATACTCTTTTCATTGTATGTCAATGATGTGCCATCAGTTTTGTCCTATTGTAAATACCACATGTTCACTCATGGCTTCCAGTTGCATCTAAGTGCAAAACCAATAAACCTGAAGATAGCTATCGGGAATCTCAATACTGATCTGTTTGCACTATCAAAATGGGCACAAACATAGTGTTAAAGCTTGAACCATCCAAAACCAAAGTGGTAGTGGTTGGTCATTCTAGGTACATTGGCCTGAAATATCGAGAATCACTAACGTCTTTAATATTGAATAGAACAAATCTCAACTTTTGTCCTTCAGCAAAGAGTCTAAAAAGAATGACAGGTGAAAATCTAAATTGGATTGAGCGTGTAACTGCAATGTGTGAGAAGGCATCAGCACCCTTTTGTACCTTACAAAAATATGAAAAACTCTTCTGTCTTGACCTGAAAAAGAAACTTAGGTGAGCAATTATCCTTCCAATTATTGTAATCAATAATTATCCTGCAAGGTCTTTCTCAGAAAAGCTCACAGCACCTGGAACTAGGTATGAATGCCTGTGTTTAATGTATCTGTGATGTTCAACTCTTTGATCATATTCCACTATCAGATGCACAGCAGTACTGGTTGTGAGCAGACAAGGGCAGAGATATCCATACCCTCAGTCTTCTCTACTGTCTTAATAATGTACACTGTCCCTCATATCTCTCCTCAACCACAACACTTGTGTCTGAGCAACATGGCAAAAACAACTGTTCCCATCAGAGCAAAATCCTTTCTGTTCCACTCCATCCTTCAACCATTTTCCCCAGTAGCAAGAACTCGACTCTGGAAAAACCTCCAACAGTATATTAGAGAAGTGAATAACAACTCCATCTTCAGAAGATAGTTAGACATATCTACTGAAGCAACAATAATGACTACCATTGTCTCTGTGCGCACTTGTTACCCCTGTACATCCTTCTTTCCAACCAGATCTTTCTCATTAGACCAGTGTTTTTTAGCTGGTGAAGTCTCCTTAAATATCATTTCTCCAAAACTCACTATATCAGAAAACATTTATTTTGTACATCTATAAATTCTTTTTATATCTGCCACTATCATTACTATTATTATTACTATTATCACTGTTAGCGGTAGCAGCAGGGGCACAAATACTGCCGGTATAAATTTTATTAGTTCAGTATTATTTACACAAATTGTCACCATGACACAAATCATTTTAATACCCTTTGTCATAGTCAAATTGTTATTTCTTGGGTAACTATTTTGTAAAAAAGAGACTATATGTGTGAAACCCTGGTCCAATCAGATCAGGTTAAATAAATAAATGTGATCCATGGTTGTTGTAGTGCCTTTTATTATTACCACAGGTCCCTTGGAAGCCAAGTGAATGATTCTGCACCTGCCCCATTTGCCTGGATGACGGTGTGTTTGTACATGACCATCGACCTAGTGTAACAAGAAATGTAATTCAACTGACATTTCCAGTCCTGATGATTGCACGCCCACATTAATCATAATTGACACTGTTGTTGGCTCAACATTGGAATATGCAGGAATCGTCTGCTGTGGAGCCCAGTGCTGAAGAACAGGTTCTGAGCAGTGTGCACTGGAGCACTTGTGCCGGCACCAGCATTGTACTCTGCCATTACATTTGCCACAGACTGTAGTCTATTCCAGCTTTGCTGTTTCTAAAATGCTCATTCTCAGGTGCTGGGCCATAAGACTATCCTGTATCAAATTCACTTACATCAATGGATTTCCCCATATGTGTTCAGTATTGTCACTACAATGATTCCCCATTCATCTTTGCTCCAACTAAATACTTTCCACACCACATCACATCCCTACAGAACCTTTCATGGACAAAAGCATTGTTATGGGCAACCACTCATCATAAACAGAAAGCACAGAAGAGTAACAGGTACATAAAATTGTGGCTACTGTAGCTCAGTCATTGTTGCAGTCTTCATCAGAACACACATAATGAGAGTTCTCTCTCGTGATGATGTGACATAATAGGGTTCAATAGTGATCTCAAGTGGAGTAGGTAGAAAGGATGTGAGTGGACAGTTCCCACATGTTGAGAGATATGAGTAGCAGTCACGCACCTATGACAACAGTGACTCAGGAAGATGGGAAGAGAAAGGTGAGAATGAGGTGTTATACTATAAGACTGAAACACGGCTGCTGCTTGTGTCAATTTTTAAATTTCATTCCTTATTGTGCATGTACATTTTTGGCATTGATCTCTCTCTACAATTTTTAACTCACACACTTCCTTTACAACCTAATTCCTCTTCTTTTTCTATAATCTTCAAGTTTGTTATCCTTTTTACAAACCCTCTATATATTCCTTCCACATTTCAGCTTTTTGATTCTTTCCTTAGTAACTCTTCATATTCTTGTGGCAGAAGAGGTGGAAGATATGACACAGTGAGAATAATTTGACAAATCACTAAAAGACCAAAGTGGAAACAACTTCCCTAGAGTAGATGACATGTCCTCAGATTTGTCAAGTTCCTTAGGAGGGCCAGAGTAACTGTTGTGTGAGTTTGAATATAATAGAGGGAAACATTCCACGTGGGAAAAATATATCTAAAAACAAAGATGATGTGACTTACCAAACGAAAGTGCTGGCACGTCGATAGATACACAAACAAACACAAATATACACACAAAATTCTAGCTTCCGCAACCAACGGTTGCTTCATCAGGAAAGAGGGAAGGAGAGGGAAAGACGAAAGGATGTGGGTTTTAAAGGAGAGGGTAAGGAGTCATTCCAATCCCGGGAGCGGAAAGACTTACCTTAGGGGGAAAAAAGGACAGGTATACACTCGCACGCACACACATATCCGTCCACACATATACAGACTGCTTGTGTCTGTATATGTGTGGATGAATATGTGTGTGTGTGCGAGTGTATACCCGTCCTTTTTTCCCCCTAAGGTAAGTCTTTCCGCTCCCGGGATTGGAATGACTCCTTACCCTCTCCTTTAAAACCCACATCCTTTCGTCTTTCCCTCTCCTTCCCTCTTTCCTGACGAAGCAACCATTGGTTGCAAAAGCTAGAATTTTGTGTGTATATTTGTGTTTGTTTGTGTGTCTATCGACGTGCCAGCGCTTTCGTTTGGTAAGTCACATCATCTTTGTTTTTAGATATGTTGTGTGAGTTTGGTGGACATGTGAATGTACTAGCTGTCCAGATTTCAGGTGAGTACTTGTGGAAATGTTGTTGTTGTTGTGGCCTTCAGTCTGAAGACTAATTTGGTGTAGCTCTCTATGCTAATCTATCCTGTGTAACTGTTTTCATCTCTGCTAATCACAATCTACATCCATTTGAAGTTGCTTCTTTGGTCTCCATCTACAATTTTTAATCTGCTCACTTCCTTCTACTACAAAACTGACAATTCTTTGATGCCTCAGGATGTGTCCTATGAATTGATCCCTTCTTTTAGTCAAGTTGTGCCATAAGTTTCCTTTCTTTCCCAATTCAGTTCAGCACTTCCTCATTGGTCATTGGATCATCCATCTAATCTTCAGCATTCTTCTACAGCACCACATTTCAAAAGTCTTTATTCTTTCCTTGTCTGAAATTCATCCACTATTTTTAGTGTCTCATTTCCTAATCTAATGCCATTAGCAATGACTGATTTAATGTGACTACATTCCATTACCCTTGTTCTACTTTTATCAGTGTTCATCTCATAACCTCTTTTTTAAGACTCTGTCCATTCTGTTCAACTGCTCTTTCAAGTTCTTTGCTGTCTGATAGGACTGCAATGTCATTGCCAAACCTCAAAGTTTTTACTTCTTCTTCCTGACCTTTCATACCCTTTCCAATTTTCTCTTTGTTTTTCTTCAAATCATATTGAATGTACACGTTGAATATCACTTGGGACAGGCTACAACCCTGTCTCAGTCCTTCTTGACTATGGCTCTCTCCTCCATGTCCTTCGACTCGTATAACTGTGTTTCTATAAAAGTTGTACATAACCATTTGCTCCCTGTATTTTAACCTTTCTGATTTGAAAATTTCAAATATTGTAGTTCAGCCAACATTGTCAACAGTGTTCTCTAAAAGTACAAATGCTATAAACTTAGATTTGTCATTCTTAAACCTATCTACTAGCAGGGAGTATACGCTGACAAGGAAAAAAAATTCCCGGATTTCCCAGTTAAAAATACACTTTCTCCCAGGTGAAAACACACTTTTACCGTGTTAAGTGACAGTATATTTTCCCTGCAAAACTTATCAATCCTTTGAATGGTTATGGTTTTATACACGGGAATTGAATCTCCTGGCACTTTATAAAATGAAACGTAGGGAAAAAGACACGTTTTGGAAATGCATTTGTTGTGCAGCAACATATATGCTGTGTATTTTCGTATTACGAAAGTATACATTGGAATTCCACCAAACACCGCATGTTACTTTCCAAATCATTGAAATCGAGATTGCGATGCGCTTTGTAAGCCAGTCATAGCTCATGTCACGTGATCTCGCCAGCCGATGATAGCGGATATTCAGAACATAGGACACGTGATGTAGTAGCCAACAGCAACATCACTGTTAAGTAGCACGAACACACAAACAAGTTAATAGTTTAAATTAATATAAAAAGTGTTGCTACAAGAAAAGCAAAGCTTTACATATAGTATTGGTCTCTAAGGTTAATAAACTGCACGAGAAGCTAAACTTTTGCATATAATGTTGATCTTTTTTGCGCCTGTTACACTTTAAGATATATCACACAAATGGGCCAGTAAAATTTTTAATAATGACATAAATGTCTGATCTTCAGTGTTCGAAATTCTTCTAAATGGCTCGTCATCGAAGTTGATTTTTAAATGAGAGTCAAACGCTATGTGATTTAAAAAGTTCATGGTACATTCTCGCACATAGTTCAACTTACATAAAAGGATATTTACTTTGAAAGTAACATTTTTCAAACCACCATTTGCAATATTTTCCTGCGACCTGTTAGAAATAGATTCGTTTCAGCAATTGCCAGAGAGCGCAGATAACAGGGGACACCGCGCTTGCACAGCTACCGTGATGTAGGAAGCCCGTATGTATGTACGTGTAAAACATTGAAAGATCATGCATTATGTCATAAAAGAAACAAGACGTCAGAGAATACTCCAAGAGTATCGGTATTTCGTGAACCATACTAAAAAGTGCACTTTTAAAATGCATACTTAAAGTGCACATTCATATGACCAGATTCCCAATGAAGTAGACCTCGACCTGATATTCAGCTTTTCAGTGTGGTTTTCGGGATGTAAATTTTCTTGGAGCACCAGTGCTGTATTAGATCATGTTTGGTTCTTTATTATGGCATAATACTATATGTGCTAGAAGATGAAAATGTGCACTTGAAATGCAGCGAACAGTTGAAACTAGTAGTAGTAACACAGTAGAAACTACTGTGGAATTAAACATTTCATTTCAAATACAATGACTGCCTCTGCAGAAAAGGTTAATAAAAGTCAAATTTCTTTAGCAAACAGACACAAATAACTTCACTGTTCTGCAAGGCATTTAATGCTTGACTGTCAGAAAGGTGGAAATAAAATAAAAACTGAAGCTAATAACATATTTTAGCTTCCGTAATTATGTGAATGTATTTTAATTCACTTGATAGCTCCTGGCCACACATATCCGTTTTGTTTTCATTTGATGTGAGAGTAAACGAAGGAGAAACAGCAAAATCACTAAATGTAAACACGGGTCACGTGGAGACTACCCACTATAACTCAGACTGCTCTGCGCATCGGCCCCAAATCTACAATGTTTGCTAACCGGGTCAATACTAAAAAAAAATCGAATTTTCAAAAATATGTTTATCTTGTAGTGCACATCTTTTTGAAAAGTCTGAAACATAAAACATATGTGTTCGAGGAAATGTAAGGCATGTTGTTTGGTCTTAAGTGCGCCAAAGTGCAGTGCCACGTCTCTCCAGGCAGCATTCTTGTATCGCACGTCATTGTATTTCACTCTGTGGTATTGAAATGTGTATATTTTGTAATGTATACCATCAAACTATATTCAGGACAGTGGAAATTGAAATGTGTGGTGCCTCTCCTGCTCCCAGTCAGCCGGTTTGATGGCCTGCCAAAAAACCTCGCAATTAATAGTGAATGGAATTATTTGAAATCGGGAGAATAAGAACTCTTCAGAAAATTTGCACTTTTATTGCCTATTAGCTAATAACTTGCTGTTTTGTGTGACATAAAATTAAATATAGGATACATCAAACCAATAAAGACAAGAGACAAGCAAGAAAGTACACATTTCTTCAATCCTTAGCTCCTAGCATTTTTTTTTTCTCTCTAATCTTGCTACAGCTTTACAGGGTGTGCTTTCGTTTCTGCGAAAGAATCTACTACCTCATCAAAGTTCGTCAAGCATTTTGCTACATGAAAAATCGAAATGTCGTTATCTAATACTGAAAAAGCTGTTAATACAAATAATACCCAAGACTGGTGTGGTTTCTCGATCTGATTATGTCTATTTTGTCACTCTCTCCTAGATAAAACAAAATAGACCTTTCTAATATTGCACCAATTTTGTAACACATGCCAAGTAAATGAGACTGTTTTGGCACTAATGGTCATTTTTATAACACAACAGAATATAATTCATGAAGTACCAATATCAAATGCCTATTAGGCCTACTAAAAGCAAAAAGCTTTATGTTACAAAATAATTTCACATTTTATTCATACGCACCAGTTTCTTAAGCATGAGATGGAAAAGTAGTATTACGAAATTTTTATATAAATTTGGAATTGTCTTGTTCTTCCATAATTTGTGTGATGTCCCCCGTTTCTTCTCCTTCCTCGTTCTAACAAACAATTTTGTCATCACCAATTCTGTAGCTATTCCTGCCATTGTCAAAATTTGTTCATCGATTAACTTCACTAACCCTGCCAGAATCACAGGTATAGTTATCCCACGATTATTCTCTGTTTAGGTGTTGTTACATGTTCATAAAACAAGTTTTCCATGTTACTTCCATAATAGAACTTAAGCAGCTGCTAACGGGGGACTGTACAACTGGACCTTACTAGTGTACCAGCAGCGATCTGGCAAAAAACATTTCTTGCAAAATTTCACTTTCTTGGATAATCTTGCTCACCTGTTATTCCTGTTAGTCGTTTATTTCCATTCTTGTAGTCTGAATCTATGGATTTTGCTAGTAATTATAACAACGCTGATCATTCGCAAACCCAATCAACCACATAATCAGACAGCGATTGGCATTCATCTGTTCAGCTTTACTCCGCTCAGCTCATATAGCCCTGTTGCCTTTTGTGTGCAGAAAGTTTATTCCTAGAGTTTATTTCTCCTGACAGAGACATCACGTACACTATGCACGCATTCAAAAATCAACTTATGATTCATTCAGAAATCAACTTAAAATACACTCCTGGAAATTGAAATAAGAACACCGTGAATTCATTGTCCCAGGAAGGGGAAACTTTATTGACACATTCCTGGGGTCAGATACATCACATGATCACACTGACAGAACCACAGGCACATAGGCACAGGCAACAGAGCATGCACAATGTCGGCACTAGTACAGTGTATATCCACCTTTCGCAGCAATGCAGGCTGCTATTCTCCCATGGAGACGATCGTAGAGATGCTGGATGTAGTCCTGTGGAACGGCTTGCCATGCCATTTCCACCTGGCGCCTCAGTTGGACCAGCGTTCGTGCTGGACGTGCAGACCGCGTGAGACGATGCTTCATCCAGTCCCAAACATGCTCAATGGGGGACAGATCCGGAGATCTTGCTGGCCAGGGTAGTTGACTTACACCTTCTAGAGCACGTTGGGTGGCACGGGATACATGCGGACGTGCATTGTCCTGTTGGAACAGCAAGTTCCCTTGCCAGTCTAGGAATGGTAGAATGATGGGTTCGATGACGGTTTGGATGTACCGTGCACTATTCAGTGTCCCCTCGACGATCACCAGTGGTGTACGGCCATGTAGGAGATCGCTCCCCACACCATGATGCCGGGTGTTGGCCCTGTGTGCCTCGGTTGTATGCAGTCCTGATTGTGACGCTCACCTGCACGGCGCCAAACACGCATACGACCATCATTGGCACCAAGGCAGAAGCGACTCTCATCGCTGAAGACGACACGTCTCCATTCGTCCCTCCATTCACGCCTGTCGCGACACCACTGGAGGCGGGCTGTACGATGTTGGGGCGTGAGCGGAAGACGGCCTAACGGTGTGCGGGACCGTAGCCCAGCTTCATGGAGACGGTTGCGAATGGTCCTCGCCGATACCCCAGGAGCAACAGTGTCCCTAATTTGCTGGGAAGTGGCGGTGCGGTCCCCTACGGCACTGCGTAGGATCCTACGGTCTTGGCGTGCATCCGTGCGTCGCTGCGGTCCGGTCCCAGGTCGACGGGCACGTGCACCTTCCGCCGACCACTGGCGACAACATCGATGTACTGTGGAGACCTCACGCCCCACGTGTTGAGCAATTCGGCGGTACGTCCACCCGGCCTCCCGCATGCCCACTATACGCCCTCGCTCAAAGTCCGTCAACTGCACATACGGTTCATGTCCACGCTGTCGCGGCATGCTACCAGTGTTAAAGACTGCGATGGAGCTCCGTATCCCACGGCAAACTGGCTGACACTGACGGCGGCGGTGCACAAATGCTGCGCAGCTAGCGCCATTCGACGGCCAACACCACGGTTCCTGGTGTGTCTGCTGTGCCGTGTGTGTGATCATTGCTTGTACAGCCCTCTCGCAGTGTCCGGAGCAAGTATGGTGGATCTGACACACCGGTGTCAATGTGTTCTCTTTTCCATTTCCAGGAGTGTATTTTCAAAAATGTTCCAAAACCAACAGGGATGCATTTCAAAATCATATGAATAATCGATAGACCAACGTGTGCTGGATGCTAAGCGCTTTGTGAAACAAGTTTTTTTTCCCTCAAGAATATGAATTTGGCGCCCCCCTTTTCCTGGCAGCATCTAGCTGCTTGCACAGCGAACAGCCACATTCTTATAGCCAGAAGTGGGAAAATCTACTACTCATACGCGACTCAACTGCGCATGTGCATGAGCCCGCTCGTACCTGTTAAAACGAATCTAATGTAAACAGTTGTGATTTCACGCTCATCGGAGGCAATTTGTTCTTGTGGAGGATTGCATAGTCTTCCTAAAGCCTTTGACATATTTTGCTGTTGGCACATGCTTGCATGAGCAACGTGTGTCGTTATTGTATATGGCACATTTCCTTTGCAATTTAAGTTATTTTTGTTTTTTTCTCTCGTTTATGTTTTGTTGTTGAAGTGTTATTCTGCAGTAGCGGGATGCAGTAATATCCTTTGTTAGAGTATCGGTTCTTACCAGTCAAAATTGCAAAAATTTAACAGTAAACTAAAACAATGAAAAATTCCTGGAATTCTAAAAAATTCCCAGGTTTTTCCGGGTCTTCTCCCGGATGAAAAAATTCCCGGGTTTTTCCCGGATCTCCCAGTTGTTCCGGGTCAGATACACCCTGACTAGGATAAGTCATAGTGTCAGTATTGTCTCACATGTTTCTAAATTTCTCTGGAACCTAAACTGATTATCCTTCAGGTCAACTTCTACCAGTTCTTCCAGTCTTCTGTGAATAATTTGTGTCAATATTTTGCAACTATGACTTATTAAACTGATGATTCAATAGTATTCACACCTGTCAGCACCTGCCTTCTTTGGAACTGGAATTATTACAGACTTCCTGAAGTCTGAAGATATTTCCCCTGATTCACATATCTTGCACATCAAGTGGAATAATTTCTCATGGCTGGCCCTCCCCAGAATCTCGATAAATCTGAGGAAATGTCATCTACTCCATGGATGTGGTTTCACCTTAGTTCTTTTAGTGCTCTGCCAAATTCTTCTCACAGCATTATATCTCCCACTTCTTCCTCACCTCTGCCTTCTTCTTTTTCTATAATCCTCAAGTCTGTTATCCTTATATAGACCCTCTATATTCTCCTTCCATGTTTCAGCTTTCCCCTCTTTCCTTTGTAGCTCTTCATATACTTAAAAAAGCTGCTTCTCTTGTTCCAAATATGTCTTTAGTTTTCTTTTAGGCAGCATATATATTTCCCTAGCTGTGCATTTGTCTCCTAGCCATTCCTGCTAGCTGTTTTGCACTTTGTGTCAGTCTCACTTTTTATTTAGATGGCTGTATTCCCTTGCACCTGCTTTATTTGCTGTATTTTATATTTTCTCCTTTCATTAATTAAATTCACTAACTCTTGTGTTATCCAGGGGTTTTTATTAGGTTCTGTCTTGTTACCTATGTGATCTTCTGCTACCTTCCTTATTTTGTCTCTCAAAGATACCCACTCTTCTTCTGAGATATTCTTTTCCCCTGTTTCAGTCCAATGTCACCTAACACTCCCTCTGAAACTTTCAACAACACCTGTTTCCTTCAATTTATCCAAGTCCAATCTCCGTAATTTCCTACCTTCTTGCAACATCTTATGTTTGGTATGTGATGGTACCAAGATAACAGCAGTACTGTAGTGTGACTTAATTTTTGCCTTAGGCAAGAAACAGAAGTGCAAGTAGCTGCTTTCACTAGTGTTATTGCTTCTGTTTGAATATAATATGCCAGGAACATGATTTGAGTGTGTGGTGATTGGTGAATACATCAGATAGGCATTGTAATTGAATCTTTCACCAGGAAAACCACCAACAATGACAAAGCACTCCATTTGTTCCTGATGTGGGTCACTGTTTATTTCCAATTAGAGTTCTGCAGTAGCCCCATCTGCTGTTCTGTTGGATTTTTCAATCTGTTTATATGATTGGAACTTTACTGCAATGTGCTAGTAGCAACATTTGGATTTTACCACATACACAAATGGGATTCTAACTGGAAATGTTTCATTGCTAACAATGAACTAGCTTCCTTTGCTCCTTCTCTCAACAATTAGTGAATTGTGTAACATAATACCTAAGTTGCATTTATTATTTTGCTTGTTAATTAAAATGAAGATAAATGTAATAGTATGAATGTTATATTATGACATGCAAGAGTTTAAAAAATATCACTCACTATCTTTGGTTTAAAGGGTGGCTTCACTCTCCGTGCTTCAAGTGCTTCCCAGTCCATGTCACGGAAAAAGGGATGAACGCGAATAGCAGCTTCTGTGCCTTGCGCAACCACACACCCCAACCGTTTGGCAGGATTCTTGGTCATGAACTGTGAAACAAATTAAAGTCCACTTACAAAGAAACATTCTACTCACACATGATACTGACTTATGCAATATCAGAGTGTGTGACATAAGTAAAACCAACTCCATTTGTGCACTTTCTTCTGTTTAGCATACTGTAACACACAGGATGGAATATTCCATTGAGTATATAATGTCAATACTACAAAAGCAAGCATGAAATAGTTGAAATCTGTGAGCTCAGATTGATCAACCATATGGCACTCCAGCAAGCTTTCACATGACGTCCATTGCTGAGTCAGTAATCCATTGAAGGAAGGGACGTCGAACAGGTGTGCAGAACTATAGACCTATATCTCTAACGTTGATCAGTTGTAGAATTTTGGAACACCTATTATGTTCGAGTATAATGACTTTTCTGGAGACTAGAAATCTACTCTGTAGGAATCAGCATGGGTTTCGAAAAAGACGGTCGTGTGAAACCCAGCTCGTGCTATTCGTCCACGAGACTCAGAGGGCCATAGACACGGGTTCCCAGGTAGATGCCGTGTTTCTTGACTTCCGCAAGGCATTCGATACAGTTCCCCACAGTCGTTTAATGAACGAAGTAAGAGCATATGGACTATCAGACCAATTGTGTGATTGGATTGAGGAGTTCCTAGATTACAGAATGCAGCATGTCATTCTCAATGGAGAGAAGTCTTCCAAAGTAAGAGTGATTTCAGGTGTGCCACAGGGGAGTGTCATGGGACCATTGCTGTTCACAATATACATAAATGACCTGGTGGATGACATTGGAAGTTCACTGAGGCTTTTTGCAGATGATGCTGTGGTGTATCGAGAGGTTGTAACAATGGAAAATTGTACTGAAATGCAGGAGGATCTGCAGCGAATTGACGCATAGTGCAGAGAATGGCAATTGAATCTCAATGTAGACAAGTGTAATGTGCTGCGAATACATAGAAAGATAGATCCCTTATCATTTAGCTACAAAATAGCAGGTCAGCAACTGGAAGCAGTTAATTCCATAAATTATCTGGGAGTACGCATTAGGAGTGATTTAAAATGGAATGATCATATAAAGTTGATCGTCGGTAAAGCAGATGCCAGACTGAGATTCATTGGAAGAGTCCTAAGGAAATGCAATCCGAAAACAAAGGAAGTATGTTACAGTACACTCGTTCGCCCACTGCTTGAATACTGCTCAGCGGTGTGGGACCCGTATCAGATAGGGTTGATAGAAGAGATAGAGAAGATCCAACGAAGAGCAGCGCGCTTCATTACAGGATCATTTAGTAATCGCGAAAGCGTTATGGAGATGATAGATAAACTCCAGTGGAAGACTCTGCAGGAGAGACGCTCAGTAGCTCGGTACGGGCTTTTGTTAAAGTTTCGAGAACATACCTTCACCGAAGAGTCCAGCAGTATATTGCTCCCTCCTACGTATATCTCGTGAAGAGGCCATGAGGATAAAATCAGAGAGATTAGAGCCCACACAGAAGCATACAGACAATCCTCCTTTCCACGAACAATATGAGACTGGAATAGAAGGGAGAACCGATAGAGGTACTCAGGGTACCCTCCGCCACACACAGTCAGGTGGCTTGCGGAGTATGGATGTAGATGTAGATGTAGATGTAGGGATTGTAAAATGTGAAAAAAATAATCAATGAATATTTCTAATAATATGAGTTCTACCTTCTTACAGATCTAGCCAGTAAAGTCAGAAATGACTAAAGATAATATTAACAATCACTTTATTAGTGCAGTGGATATAAGAGAAATCAAATTGCAAAAATAAATTGTATACATAAATTATAAACAGCATGATTTAAATGGTATAAATGTGCCATAATTAGAATTTAAAAATTCTGTGTTTTGTAATTCAAGAATTGTTTTACTGAGTAAAAGCAATGTTCAATGCTCCTACTAAAACAACTTAAGATTATTTTTAAAGGAATTTTGATACCACCGCTGTTTTAAATGACTAGCAAAGCTGTTGAAACGCCATGTGAATAATACAGGTGTATTGTGGCCTTAGACATGCTTATTTTTATCACAGTTACCAGTTCTATTCAAAAGATACTCATTTGCAAAAAGGACAGAGTCATTTATGAAAATGCCAGAAGTGCTCTTTCCCCCCCAACCCCAACAGAATGAAGTTTATTAAAATTGCAGATAGCTGACCAGCTTGCACTTTAGCTTAGTGTACAAAGAGCGCAACAAGCTTTTGAAAGCTTTGCTTCAAGAGCTCACGCATAACAGTGCTATTTTAAGTTGCTTTGTAGCCATTTTACTGTAACTTTAATATCAGTAACTGATTTCAGTAATGACTTGATATTGTATCAAATACTTGTAGAAGTGGGAAAGAATCAAAATTCATGAACACAATTTTTTTTCTTTATTTATTAACATTTTATTTTGTTGATACCAACTAGCAATCAGACACATATTGCTACATAATAAATCTGCGGCAAATTGAATTTCATAGAAATTTCCAGTCTCTGAAAAGATGTCAATAGTCTTACATTATCAACTACGCTCACAGTTAAGCTCTTATTAATAATCACAGTGAAAATTTTGGCAGAGGCAGCCCTACATGGCTGTGCAAGGGGCACACCGCATCTGTATGTCAGCTCCAGGGGACGCCAGAGGCTGAGCACATAATTGATCGCTAACCAAGTTATTAATTTGTACTCAGAGCTACTATACTACTTATTTTATTATACTTACAAACATGGACTACAAATCTGTTTTATTTGAGTGACATGTTTCTAAACACTTGTGAGTTTTATGTTTAGCTGAGCACTCCTTTAAGTTTAATTGAAATTGATGACACTGTCAAGGATTTTGTAAATAATAAAGCCCAGAAAATAGATTTTCTTTACATATTTTTGTTATCTTTAAATTTGAATGAGAAATTATATGTTTCAGTGTTGCTATTCTAGCTTTTCTCATCCCTGCCTGTCCTGCCCCCTGCCCCCCATCCCCCCTTTTCTATCTTATCTGCAAACTGAAAATTGCACACAACATGTTTCCTGAAGCAAAACTGATATCACAATAAAGTTTTGAATCCTCATGCTGGATTAGCTTGTCAACCTAACTTCAACGTCAGCTAAGGGTGCCAAGGTGGTGCTTGCAACCTAGCAACAGAAGGGCTAGGATTATTCCTAAATTTTGCATAGTGTGCTGGGGCGCATCTCCCCCATATTACAATCATGCCCGGAAGGGGCTCTTAACATTTATTGATGCTTACATGTAAGAAACTAAACTGATACTGCTGTGTCTGATCAAACACATAATTAATAATTGCTTCTAACAAGTGTAACATATTATTTCTCCACATGAGAAGTTGTTATGCAAGACAAGTACTGGTATGTTAAATTAATTTCAAAGCGATGCATTGGTGTAATTTTTTGAATATCTGTTTCTTGAGTCATTGGTGTCCTCACCGCCTCTCATTACATACCAACTATGTACCGTAATTCCATAACTGCATTACAAGATTTAATACATCCATCATATTATTTCTAACTGTGTACAGCTTTAAATCTGTCTTTAAGTACTTAACTATTTCAGCAATTTGTCTATGGAATAAACTACTCTTATACAAACTATCATTGCAATAAAGAGGAGATCAAAGCTTTTTCTATTCCTTTATCATCACCATGGCTACCTTAATATCAAATTCCAACTGCCTTTCTTCTCACAGAATCTCTATCACAGTGCCAATAGTCTTTGAGATTTTCTAATACTTGTCTGTCCTGCAGTTAAAATTTTGACAGGTCATGTATACTGACATATGCAACAACTTGAACACTTTCACTATATAAACTGCAACAGAAGAATCTACACTCAAGTCTGTGTGTCCTTGTTGGAAGGTGAATGTAGTGTGGTGCAAATAATAAGAAGTATTAATTGAATAAAGTATATGATACTGAAAAAAAAGAGTGTCCAACAGTACTTGTGTGATAACTGGGGAAAAACTGATCTTTCTCTATATTGTAAACGGCCTTTTCTTGTACTTGACTTTTTTATTTCAAAGATTAACTGAAAATTAGATTATATGAAACAATTTTACTATTTCAAGAAGGAAGCAGTTACAATTGCTTCAAAAATTATAGACTCATGGTCTCTCAACTCGTAAGACTGAAGAAGTAAGAATGTTATAGTAGGAGGGAGGAGAAGATTAGTGTTTAACATCCCATTGACGACAAGGTCATTAGAGAGAGAGCACAGGCTCAGATTGGGGAAGGATGGAGAAGGAAAGTGACTGTGCCCTTTTTAAGGAACCAGCCCAGCATTTACCTCAAGTGATTTAGGGAAATTAAGAAAAACCTAAATCAGGATGGACAGACGTGAATTTAAACAGTCATCCTCCCAAATGCGAAACCAGTGTGCTAACCACTGGGCTACCTCATTCGGTAAGAATGTTACAGCTGCTGCAACTCACGATAAAGTCAAATAATAAAGTAAAGCAAAATCCCCCCCACAGTCAATATACCAGTACATTAACTTGTCTGTCTGCTAAAATATATATGAGAAGGATACATGATATACTAAAATGGTCAAATTTTGTATGAAAGTGCATCCTAATCAACAGCAATACAAGCAAAATAACAGTTTGTAACTAAGGAGAAGGGAATAATCTTAATAATATAAGGATAAACTTATAACTGGTGTTTGTCTTATGTCTAATACGTACTCCCTTTAATATCGAAACTGCTTCTTTGCTGAGCCACACGGGATATAAAACATCATCATGCAGAATTGACTCAAAAAGATCATCTTCATTATCTGCTTCAAATGGTGGCTGCCCCGCCATCATTTCATACATCAAAACACCAAGAGCCCACCAGTCCACACTGGGTCCATAATCAAGTTCTTGCAGAATCTGTCAAATATATAAAAATAATTGTGTTCAAATTGTCCATCTACATTGTTAAACTTGTTTTCTCTTCATATTTATTTATCATTTGTTAAAAAAAGTAAAAAAGAACTCTTAAAATTTCTAATCAGAAAACAGTTAAGCTTCTCATTCAAATTTTCCACTGATCTTCTTTTAAATATTCACTAATGTTCAGTTTGTATCACTAGTTTTATTTCAAACATCCATAATTTTTGCATTTTGTGCATATTATGTGTCTACTAAATTTTTTGTTAGTTAATCTCAGAGTTGTCGTTTAACTGTTTTGATCAGAGAATCATTTCTTTTTTATTCATGTACTTATTTCAATAGAAATGCAATGCTATTTTAAATATTTGTTAAATCCAAACAGATCTGTAGAGCAAAACTTGAAAGGATGCAGTCATGACTATTAATAATTTCATAGCATAAACAGAACAGTTCTTAATTATTTAGCAGCTCTGTAATAATACAGCAGCAGTTCAGATATACAGGTTGTATAAAAAAGAATCATCCAATTTGGCACATCAGTATTTCTGAAACTAATAAACATATACAACGAATTTTGTGTTTTGATGAACGCGACACTCGCACAGTATTTTTTTCTCACCTTTTCATAGGTGTTCAATATACTCCCCTTGAGATGCAAGACATATGTCATGCGGTATTCAAACTGTCCCCACACTGCAACAAGTAGGTCTTGAGTACAGCTTCCACAGCTGCTATTATGCGATGTATCAGTTCATTCATTGTTGTTGGTAACGTAGGCCATAAACAGAGTCTTTTACAAGCCCATACAAGAAATAATCGCATACAGTCAAGTCTGGTGACCTTGGAGGCCAGTAATGTAAGGCTGAATAATTTGGTCCAGTGTGATTGATCCATCATTCAGTAATCCTTTGATTTAAAAATCACCTTCATGAAGAGCTTGCAGTAGCTGAATTTGGTATGGTCTCATGAGTAAACGTCGATGCAACACATGCCAGATGGACATCGGGGGCATGTTGAGCTGTCGCGCTGTATGGCGAACAGATTTTTGCAGACTCCTTGTGAAACTATGGTGAATGCATTTGACACCTGTGTCAGACACTTGGGGACAGCTCGGTGATTTGCCTTTACACAAACAACCTGTTTCTCAGAATTGTTCATGCACTCATCTAATGCTCTGTGCTGTAGGAGGATCCACACCATACCTAGTACAAAAGTCACACTGAATAGTTATTACTGACCCGCACTCCACAAAATGTAGGAATAATGCTGCTACCTAGCAGGAACCATGTAAAACTCAAGAATTTTCTCTTTCCAACAGTACCTTGTTCATGCACATATCTCAAATAACATAATAGTTATGATTTTTTTTTTTAAAATTGGATGATACTTTTTGATACACGCTGCATTATGGATATGTCCAAGGAACATCTGCTTTCTAACAATCAAAGAGTATAAATATAAATAACACAAATATAGTTTAAAATTAGTCTAAATTAAAATGTTTCATTACATGGAATAATAATTACACAAGTGAGCTACCAACAGATATTAGTATCATCTCTCCTGTGTTTTGTTTGTTCATTCAGGAAACATATAATGTACAGAGTTTTTTTTTTTTTAACAAGTTGTACCTTACCTCTGGAGCTATATAATCTGGTGTCCCACAAAATGTTGTTGTGGTTGCACCATCTTTAATATTTTCTTTGCACATTCCAAAATCAGCAAGCTTGCAATGACCTTCATGGTCAAGAAGGATGTTGTCTAACTTCAGATCCCTGAAAAGGATGTAACCATTAATTAAAAATTTGAAATGAGAACTTATAACTCTGTTAATGTTACATGTCCAATATACCCAAAAGGTTCGGCTCCAGTAGAAAACTCCAAAAGTTCATGGCAAATATGACTGAATGGCATAGCAGTATAAAGGTCAATATGGAGTTAGAGGGTACAGCATTAATTTAGTAGCTATCAGCTTACAAATAGGAAATAGCAACCATAAATTTAAAATTTACTGAAAAGACTCCTCTACTAACACATACATATCAGCTTCCTCTCAGCATCCTACAGCCTACAAACTTGCAGCGTTACACCATATGACCCACCATCTTCTTTCTATATCCATGTACCAATAAGACTATGACTAGGAACTCAACAGTAAAAACAATAGCCACAAATAATGAATCTGATTCTAACATTATTGACAAAATTTGCAATAAAAAAGTGAAAAAGCATGCCAGGTTCCTACTGTACCCAGTGAACGAGAGATATAGACCAAAGAGGAAATGCTGCAGTTTACCTTTTACAGGCAAAGCTTCAGATAGGATAAGCAACTTTTGAAAAGAAAGGGTTTCTCTGTGCTTCTCTATGTCCGCAGATAGTAGGTAGATATCTCTTTAATTCAAAAGATAAACAATCAGACATTATGAAAAGTGGGGTTTAAAAAAGATCATCCGCTGAGAGCATAATAATTGCTATATTGGATGGACTGGTATGTAAATTTGCACTAGGCTCTGAGAACACCACAGAATTTAGATATTAAAGAAGTCGGATCCAGCTTTTGCTGAACATTGCATAAATGAAAACCACATACATAATAGATGTAGATGTCTTACATATAGAAGGAAAGGGTGCAAAGCTCAGTTAGAAATTTTAGGAATTAAGAAACAGATATTTGTGTTCCCACATTTATTATTGAATGAACAAACTCAGTACGGTTAGTCACCCCTTTCAGATGATATTGCAAGTCTTGCATAGAAGGAAAAAACTTTCATATGTCCATTCACATAACAGAAACTTCCATACTTATGCATAGCTCTACTCCGATGTATATCTAGTCATAGTTGCTGTAAATGCTGTAATAAAGGATTTTGTGAGTGCTGTCCTAATGAATTTTGTAAATCCATATGTCAACAGAGATAAATTTTTAGTTTATGTCAAAAATCAATAGATTTAAAAATGTTGATATGTTTATTTTGATTGGTTCTCATTGTTTGGCTCACTTATGTACTAGAAAATGGGTTCATAAGCCAAAATCTAGGCCATACAATAATAACAAAGTTCATGAGACAAAGCCAAAAAGTGTTTTCTTTCATTAATACAATGTAAAAAATACTCAACTGTATGTAATGAGCTGTACATAAGTACAAATGTAGGCCCAGAAATTCTAGTAGCTATCCTCAGGAAGAAATGAAATTCAGACAGACTTGTACTTATTATGTAATGCTAGTTTTACATACCCAGAGCATAAACATTCTGAAGACAGTTTTCCTGGCATTTTCCAAATGAGAGTTAAATATGACAATAGGATTCTTCAGCATCATTTACAAAAATAGTTAATTAAAAGCTGTGAAAATATCATTTAAGACATACATCTGTGGGAAACAAATGCACTGATATTTCAAACCAAAGTCTGGACTTCATCTATCTGACGACATCTACAATAACAAGTTAAAAAATTATTATCTTGGAAATTACATTGCAAATGCTTTGATGAAATGCAAGGAACAAAGTCACAGCAAATTAACAGCGAGCTTCCAGGTGTTCAGCTGGTTTCCATTTCTTGCACAGCCATCTTCTTCAGATGCTGCAAGTGTTGCTACTATGTGTACTTGCTGCCTGGTCTGATTGGAGTCCAGGCAGCAAGTCCACATAATAACAAAACTAACAGCACCTGAAGGATATGGGTGGGTTGATCATTGAAATATTTTACTGAACACCTGGAAGGTCACTATTTATCAATAATGCCAAGAAAACCTGAGAAGTCACAAAGCCACAGCACCATGTAGGTAGATCATTTTTATGTTTAATCTCACTTTGAACCATCCAATTCTTACCCATGAAATCTGATATTTGAGAATGGAAACAATGAGCCAGCATTTTTCTTTCTGAATGTAAAACCGAGATGTTCTTACCATCAGTGGTATATTTCCAATGGAATTCACTAGAGAAAACTATTTTAACAACCATTACTCCACTTGGTTGTCACAGAAAGACAGAAAGAAAGATACATCCCTCAGGGATAGGTTGGATAAGTATACAATGTGGTCTCATATTTGTGTTGTATGATAATGAAAGAAGGGAGATGGTCAAACCCTATTCTGGCACATAGCCTAGTCATTTCAAATAGCACCAAGATGGCCACTGAACTTAACAGCCACATCTGACAGATGGATCATTATCAACCATGTTACATGCTCTCACTCCATCAGACACTGCGAAGAGGTTTGGAATTTAATTCAGAGCATTGGCACAAGGTATGGCGATTGGTATTGGGTGTACCAACATGGAACATTCAACTTGTCTACAGTGAATGGTGTACCACTCACAACCACAACATATGGCTTAAGAATAATGGTCATAAAAAGATCCTAACCAAATGATGCAAGGTGTTGAGTGCACCAACAGCACAAGGGGGTGTTTAATCCACAGTGTATGTGTTTGTTGTACAATGACTTGAGACCACTCACTCAGGTCACCACGAGCATGAAGGGGGATATTCATTTTAACATAATTGTTGACCAATTGTTGCTTATCTTCATGGTGAGTACACAGTGGACAGTCACATCTACCAACATGATGACATCTGTGCTCACAAATCTGCATGCATACATTCTTGGTTTGACAAACATTCAACCACCGTGTTCTGCATCAACCAGACCACTAAAACACCCACTTTTAATGCCACAGAAATGTCTGGGACTATTTGGAACATCAAGTGAAACATAACAAACAACATCCCTGCAATTTGGTGGTTCTACAGGATCAAATCATCAATGAGTGGCTTAAGGTGGATGTTGCACATCGTAAGATACTTGTGGACTTTATCCCTCACTGAATTGAAATGAGCAGAGGTAGTGTTACTTGGTGACATCTCATGGAGGTGACTAGTTTTTTGGCTAGCATGCTTACATATGTTATATCAATATCAATGATGATGTCCTCCAAGCACAGTTAATATTTTCCCCAATTATGGGAAGCCTTGTCTAATAATAGTTACTGGCAAAAAAAAAAAAAAAAAAAAAAAAAAACACACACAACAAGGAAATCAGAAATTTTTGTCCCTGAAATGGGATAACACAACTTACTTTTGCACCTTTTCATTTTCAATCAAGTGGAGAAACAGAAAGGATAAAGAATGGCTCACAGCCATTGGATCACATTGAGATTTTGCTTTAAGATGCAAGGCAACCCCCCATGAACCATGGACCTTGCTGATGGTGGGGAGGCTTGCGTGCCTCAGCGATACAGATGGCCGTACCGTAGGTGCAACCACAACGTAGGTGTATCTGTTGAGAGGCCAGACAAAAGTGTGGTTCCTGAAGAGGGGCAGCAGCCTTTTCAGTAGTTGCAGGGGCAACAGTCTGGATGATTGACTGATCTGGCCTTGTAACACTAACCAAAACGGCCTTGCTCTGCTGGTACTGCGAACGGCTGAAAGCAACGGGAAACTACAGCCGTAATTTTTCCCGAAGGCATGCAGCTTTACTGTATGGTTAAATGATGATGGCATCCTCTTGGGTAAAATATTCTGGAGGTATAATAGTCCCCCATTTGGATCTCCAGGCAGGGACTGGTCATGAGGATGTTGTTATCAGGAGAAAGAAAACTGGCATTCTACGGATCGGAGCGTGGAATGTCAGATCCCTTAATCGAGCAGGTAGGTTAGAAAATTTAAAAAGGGAAATGGATAGGTTAAAGTTAGATATAGTGGGAATTAGTGAAGTTTGGTGGCAGGAGGAACAAGACTTTTGGTCAGGTGAATACGGGGCTATAAATACAAAATCAAATAGGGCTAATGCAGGAGTAGGTCTAATAATGAATAAAAAAATAGGAGTGCGGGTAAGCTACTACAAAAAGCATAGTGAACACATTATTGTGGCCAAGATAGACACGACGTCCACGCCTGGTACAGTAGTACAAGTTTATATGCCAACTAGCTCTGCAGATGATGAAGAAATTGATGAAATCTATGATGAGATAACAGAAATTATTCAGGTAGTGAAGAGAGATGAAAATTTAATAGTCATGGGTAACTGGAATTCGAGAGTAGGAAAAGCAAGAGAAGGAAACATAGTAGGTGAATATGGATTGGGGGTAAGAAATGAAAGAGGAATAGTCTGGTAGAATTTTGCACAGAGCATAACTTAATCATAGCTAATACTTGGTTCAAGAATCATTAAAGAAGGTTGTATACGTGGAAGAATTCTGGAGGTACTAGAAGGTATCAGATAGATTATATAATTGTAAGACAGAGATTTAGGAACCAGGTTTTAAATTGTAAGACATTTCCAGGGGCAGATGTGGACTCTGACCACAATCTATTGGTTATGAACTGTAGATTAAAACTGAAGAAACTGTAAAAATGTGGGAATTTAAGGAGATGGGACCTGGATAAACTGACTAAACTAGAGGTTGTACAGGGTTTCAGAAAGAGCATAAGGGAACAATTGTCATGAATGGTGGAAAGAAATACAGTGGAAGAAGAATGGGTAGTTCTGAGGGATGAAGTAGAGAAGGCAGCAGAGGATCAAGTAGGTAAAAAGACGAGGGCTACTAGAAATCCTTGGGTAACAGAAGAAATATTGAATTTAATTGATGAAAGGAGAAAATATAAAAATGCAGTAAATGAAGCAGGCAAAAAGGAATACAAACGTCTCAAAAATGAGATCGACAGGAAGTGCAAAATGGCTAAGCAGGGATGGCTAGAGGACAAATGTAAGGATGTAGAGGCTTATCTCACGAGGGGTAAGATAGATACTGCCTACAGGAAAATTAAAGAGACTTTTGGAGGAAAGAGAAACATTTGTTTGAATATCAAGAGCTCTGATGGAAACCCAGATCTAAGCAAAGAAGGGAAAGCAGAAAGGTGGAAGGAGAACATAGAGGGTCTATACAAGGACGATGTACTTGAGGACAATAATATGGAAATGGAAGAGGATGTAGATGAAGATGAAATGGGAGATACGATACTGCGTGAAGAGTTTGACAGAGCACTGAAAGACCTAAGTCGATACAAGGCCCCGGGAGTAGACAACATTCCATTAGAACTACTGACGGACTTGGGAGAGCCAGTCCTGACAAAACTCTACCATCTGGTGAGCAAGATGTATGAGACAGGCGAAATACCCTCAGACTTCAAGAAGAATTTAATAATTCCAATCCCAAAGAAAGCAGGTGTTGACAGATGTGAAAATTACTGAACTATCTGTTTAATAAGTCATAGCTGCAAAATACTAACACGAATTCTTTACAGATGAATGGAAAAACTGCTAGAAGCCGACCTCGGAGATGTTCAATTTGGATTCCGTAGAAATATTGGAACATGTGAGGCAATACTGACCTTACGACTTATCTTAGAGGAAAGATTAAGGAAAGGCAAACCTACGTTTCCAGCATTTGTAGACTTAGAGAAAGCTTTTGACAATGTTGACTGGAATACTCTCTTTCAAATTCTAAGTGTGGCAGGGGTAAAATACAGGCAGTTATAAGACTGGAAGGGCATGAAAGGAAAGCAATGATTGGGAAGGGAGTGAGACAGGGCTGTTGCCTCTCCCCGATGTTATTCAATCTGTATATTGAGCAAGCAGTAAAGGAAACAAAAGAAAAATTCAGTGTAGGTATTAAAATCCAGGGAGAAGAAATAAAAACTTTGAGGTTCGCTGATGACATTGTAATTCTGTCAGAGACAGCAAAGGACCTGGAAGAGCAGTTGAATGGTATGGATAGTGTCTTGAAAGGAGGATATAAGATGAACATCAACAAAAGCAAAATGAGGATAATGGAATGTAGTCGAATTAAGTCGCGTGATGCTGAGGGAATTAAATTAGGAAATGAGACACTTAAAGTAGTAAAGGAGTTTTGGTGTTTGTGGAGCAAAATAACTGATGATGGTCGAAGTAGAGAGGATATAAAATGTAGACTGGCAATGGAAAGGAAAGCGTTTCTGAAGAAGAGAAATTTGTTAACATCGAGTATAGATTTAAGCGTCAGGAAGTTGTTTCTGAAAGTAGTTGTATGGAGTGTAGCCATGTATGGAAGTGAAACATGGATGATAAATAGTTTGGACAAGGAGAAAATAGAAGCTTTCGAAATGTGGTGCTACAGAAGAATGCTGAAGATTAGATGGGTAGATCACATAACTAATGAGGAGGTATTGAATAGAATTGGGGAGAAGAGGAGTATGTGGCACAACTTGACAAGAAGAAGGGACCGGTTGGTAGTACATGTTCTGAGGCATCAAGGGATCACAAATTTAGCATTGGAGGGCAGCGTGGAGGGTAAAAATCATAGAGGGAGACTAAGAGATGAATACACTAAGCAGATTCAGAAGGATGTAGGTTGCAGTACTGGGAGATGAAGAAGCTTGCACAGGATAGAGTAGCATGGAGAGCTGCATCAAACCAGTCTCAGGACTGAAGACCACAACAACAACATGCAAGGCTAGCCTTATCAGCTTTATTTGCTTTGCCAGGGAGAACGGGGTGTCACTTGAGATGTGCAATCCAATAATTCCCTTCCTACCAGAACTTATTCCCTCAGCCAAGTTTCAGAGGCCTGTGCAGGACCAATGTTTCTGCAGGAGTATGCAGTGCTACCTGTGGAGGCCACAAAAATTATTTGGTCCCAATATCAAGCAGATCGTGGAATGTCATTCTGAAATCAAGGGCAATGTGGAACGAGGTACTGGCAGAATTAAAGCTGTGAGGATGGTTCGTGAGTTGTGCTTGGGTAGCTCAGATGGTAGAGCACTTGCCCGCGAAAGGTAAAGTTCCCGAGATCAAGTCTCAGACCTGCACACGGTTTTAATCTGCCAGGAAGTTTCATATCTGTGCACATTCTGCTGCAGAGTGAAAAATCTCTTTCTGGAAACATTCCCCAGGCTGTGGCTAAGCCATCTCTCTGTAATATCCTTTCTTCCAGGAGTGCTAGTTCTGGTTCGCAGAAGAGCTTCTGTGAAGTTTGGAAGGTAGGAGATGAAGTACTGGCAGAATTAAAGCTGTGAGGATGGGTTGTGATTGTGCTTGGGTAGCTTAGATGGTAGAGCACTTGCCCACAAAATGCAAAGGTCTCGAGTTCGAGTCTTGACTGGCACACAGTTTTAATCTTCCAGGAAGTTTAAAATAAACATAATTTGTCTTCAAGATTAACTGATGAGGAGTAAACTGGCAATTAAAAAGCAGTGATTACTGTTTGACTTCTGGTTTTCCATACTCTTATGCAACTTCAGAGACGAGAGGACTGTTTACATATTTGAATACAGCCACACTTTAATGGAAAGGGGGAAGGAAGTTTCCCTGCTGTGGGGAAACTTATGAGATCACGGCAGGAGTACTGGAAAGCAGGAACAGATCTTGGAGATGATTGCAGGCAAAGACCATGTTACACACAAAGGAAGGGAGGATGTCAACAGTGAGTACTGGCCCAGCAAAAATGCAAATGGACTCAGAGCAAGGGAGGAAGAAACAGTAACTTAAGGAGTATAAAGTACAGTAAAAGAATTAATGTAATAAATAAAATAAGGTCTGGTAGAAGTGGGGAAGTTTGAACAACGTACAGCATGGAACTGAAACAGGAAAGAAGGTGGAAGTGAAGAAAAGTCACAGGCAAATTTAGCTTAACTGTTACAACTGTGGTTAAAATTGCTGATGCTTTGTGTTGACATTGCAACCAGTCACTCTCTAATTTTTTTTTTTTTTGAAAGAAAGACTTCTTTTCTTCCAGTAGCTAGGTTTTGAGCCACAGCAGTCTCATCATCAGATGACTGTTATTTACAGGATCTTCATTTTATACCAGGTAGAGCTGGTCCGTAGTGTTTTGGCAATATTATGTAATTTCTGAGGAAGTAACTATAGTACTTTAAAGTTATCCATTGCACACAAAAGTGGAAAACACAGCACTTAGATGCACTTGGTTTAACATTGTACAAATGTTCACCTTTCAACAGCTTGTACACAAGTGGCATTTTCTGTGCTGGTGGCACTGAATAGTTTTAAAGTGCCACACTTGTAACTTCAGGAACTACATAACATCACCATGATCACTGCAACTGGCTTGGCCAAATAAATAATTAAATCTTTGTAAATGCCCACCATCTGATGATGAGCCTGCTGTGATTCAAAAGCTAGCTAATGAAAGAATGGAAGCCTTTTTTTGCATTAGTGGCCACAGGAATTACACAAAGCATCTGTGTGCAAGACAGTCAGAAACAGGAAGACAGAAATTAATAAAGATTCACATCAGAGGGACTGCAAGATTTTAGTTTGTGATGGAGTAATAGATCTCATCTGCACAGGAAGGGCTCATGGTCCACAAGCAATTGTAGTACTCTTATACTAACCACTATGATGATTATGATGGGAATTGTGGAAGTGATTGTAAACAAGGGAAGTCTCTTACACAGCTGCACGAAATATTATGTAGACAGCAAAATATTATTTATTAGCATTACCACCTACAAAAATAAAGATCCAGATCTGTCTTGACTGGAAAGTCTCAGGGAACATTTGAAAAAAATTATCTTGTTAATTTTCAACCCAATCAGCTTACAGAACAGAATGAATTTGTCACTGTGCAGCAGAGTGTGTGCTGATATGGAACTTCCTGACAGATTAAAACTGTGTTCTGGACTGAGACTCAAACTTCGGATGTTTGCCTTTTGCAGGCAAGTGCTCTTCCAGCTGAACAGCCCAAGTGTGACTCACGACCCATCCTCACAGCTTTACTTCCGTGAGTACCTGATCTCCTACCTTCCAAACCTCACACAAGTTCTTCTGCAAAACTTGCAGGACTAGCATCCTGGAAGGGTATTGTGGAGAGATGGCTTAGACACAGCTTGAAGGATGTTTCCAGAATGAATTTTTTACTCTGCAGCAGTGTATGTGCTGATATGAAACATCCTGGCTGATTAAAACTGTGTGTGGACTAAGACTCGAACTTCGGATCTTTGCCTTTCAAGGGCATGTCCTCTGCCAACTAATTTACCCAGGCATGACTCACAACATGTCCTCTTGTCTCTGACATTTCAGACTTCACAGAAGTTCTCCTGCAAAACTTGTGGGACTTGCGCTGCTGGTAGAGAGGACACTGCGGAGACAAAGGTCCTGAGTTTGAGTCTTGGTCCAGCACACAGCTTTAATCTGCCAGGAAGTTTCATATCAGCATGCATCTCATTCCCTCCTAGCTTCCCTAGTGCTATCTCTGTCTGCAGAGGTCCATATTCCAAAGTGACAACTCTTTGAATTCTAATAGATTTTCCTCAGGATTTATTTATGAAGAATAATGTTTCTGCTGGCAATGACATTCTAGTTTATGGTTGCAGTAGTAATTACAACAAAACTTGTTTCTGACATAAAGTACTGGGAAGAAAGCCACAAAAGTGACAATTATCTGTTTATGAAACAAGAGCGATGCCATTGTCAACGACTTCAGATAACACCCCAAAAAATGGAATAACAGACAGAGCAGCAGAAGTAGTAAACGAAATTCTAGCACTTGTCTCCCTCCTCCCACTTATGATCCATTTCTGAAACTAGTCCAGGAAAAACTGAGGCTGATACATTTAGAAGCCGAGTTTACACTTCAGAGCATTCAAGGTAAATGATTCCAACCTTCTGAGGCCATTTTTCTTATCTTGCTTGGACAAAGAAAATGGTCTCAGCTTCTCTAGCTTGTCATTCTTCTAAAACTTTAGCTCACAAGGAAATTAATTTCATTAAAAGTGTTATGTGGTCCAGTGTGGTCAATTGCCAACAACAATAAAAATTGGTGAGATAATCGCATTTGGTGTGGACAGGCAACTTACACAGCCTAATCTGCAAGTGTTAATTACACTTATCAAAACTCCCAATGGAAACAGTTCTAGGCTATGTTTCTTAATTACAACATGTTTGTCCATTTTGTGCCAGTTGTCAATAGCACAAGCATTTTAATAAACACAGGTCACCACTAAACATTAACAAACGCAGCATAAGCACAGGTGCCACAGCATTCATATTGGGAAGAATGGACAAAGTACTGTAAGTAAATAGCATTTTTGTAGTATGGCAACTCAGTTAAAACAATCATTGCCTGCCAAATACTACTTAATGAATGGACAATACGAGTCACTTTGTAGTCAGTGAGTCCAAACACAGTGTCTTTGCATCTCCACAACACGCTCTCGATAGGTGCCCAGGTTGTCAGTTTTCAAGCTAACATTAGAGCTGCAGCTACTCTAACTGATACAGACATATGCCACCTCCTGGATTCATCAGCACTGTATTAATGCCACATCAGTTAATCGGTCACAGTAAACAGCTAATCTCAATAACAAGACTGGTCACTGTCAATGTACCATGCAGTGGTAAAGACACTGAACTTGCATTAGGAAGGATAACAGTCCAAATTCCTGCCCAGCTGTCCAAATGGTTTTATATGATCTGAAGGCTAATGCTAGGATGGTTCCTTTGAATAGGAAATGACTGATTCCCTTTGCCATTCTTCCTGAATTGGGGCTTGTACTCCTTTTACAACGATCTTGCCATTGACAGAACATTACACCTTAATCTTCCTTCCTACCTTTTGCTGTCATTACAGCTTACAAAACTGTGTTAAGATACCTCCATATCATCATGGCCAACCAGGTCAGCACTGTTAAAGCTTTCACAATTTTTGGTGTTAAGTTGCTGGGAGAGGTGGTGTCATTTTGGAGATGACCTCTTTCCAGGCTCTTGTTATCTCTGTCAAGAATTTAAACCTCCTTGTCCTTCATACTCCATACTAAGTGATACAAACAATATAGAATCTCTCAAGGAAGCAATCAAATCAAAACTAGACTGGCTTAAATGACATGGAGTTACATGATTCGGTATTAACAGAAAACACTTTGGGAAGCTACCCTTCACAGTAAGTATTATCTCACCCCCAACCAGAGGAACTTCTCTCTAAACTCATTGGTAGTGACTGCTTCCCAGGCTGACCTGGTCAATGCCTACCATTTGATGAATTCTCACTCTGTTTAGTAGTAACACACCCTTTAGCTTATAACACTGTAAATGATTACTATTCTTTATTATTAGCACTCCTTCATTGTTTCAGTATGATTTTAAACAGCTGACTCAACCTGTTTTTCCATGTGTTATTTGTTTGGATGACTTCACTGTCTCTGGAACTGTGCAGTAGGAACACCTCATTAATTTTTATATGTTGCTGTAGAAACTGGGAGAATCCAGCCTTTAGTCTAATGTTCAGAAGTGTTAGTTTTTCAAAATATATGTGACATATTTGAAGAAAAGAAGCCATAGACCTGCTTGAGCAACATCCACAGCCTTTGACAAACTGCCTGTGTCAAGAAACTTGAAAGAAATTAATTTTTGCTTAGGAAGGATAAATTATTATGACAAGTTCCTACCACCCTTTGTGCCAATAACTCATCCTCTCACTCAACAACAGAAAAAGGCACCCCATTTAGTTGGGCATCAGCTTGTGACAAGGTGTAGGTAACATTAAAACAGCAGCTTCATTTGATGTCCTACACAGCAGATTATATTTGTGGCAAGCCATTGATTTTTGCAGCTCATGCATTTCAATACAGAGTCAGTACCATTCTATCACAATATAATCCTGACTCTTCAAACAACCATAAGCATATTCCTCCTAGACCTTAACCCAGACAAATAACATTGTTCCCACCACAAATATAGCTATAGAAGCAGTTGTGTCTATATAGATACTGTGCAAAGAAAAATTAAATAAATCTTTGGAGCAAAGAGAAGCACCACGACAGGTATCTGCAGAGGGGAGCAAGGAGTGCTTACCATCACCTAAAATATAGGGGTATGCTTTATATTTATTACAAAGTTTTCACACATCTCATGCAATAGTGGTCTGTAATTCTACTGAGCCATGGATTTAGGAATATCACCACTTTGAGAAGTACTAATTTCGTACTTTTATTGATTGTTTTTGTTGCTATCCAACAGGATTTACTTAACTGCTCTGACAATTTTTGGTGGTGAAAACCTAACACTATTTACTTATGAAGAAAAATATTTTATGAAAATCTGGTTGAATACCCTGAACCTTAACATAACGAGAGAAGCCTCCGCGAAGGATGTGTCATTAATAACACATTCGGGTGTCCCCTGGGCAACGGCTCTAAGCCGGGAGATTCTCTCACACCAGAAGCATCACAGTAGAGTGACATAATGTCTTGAGAAAAACCAGATAGGTTCTTATCAGAACCGGCTTTGACGATCATCTCTGTGAACATAGAAGGTCTTTCGTCTTGCAAAGAACAACTGCTGAGCGAGCTCTGTCAAAAAACCAAATGTGACATACTCTTTGCACAAGAAACACATAGGGACATCCAACACTGATGCCCCAAGGTTCCAGGGATGAAACTAGAAGCAGAAAGACCGCACGCGCAATACGGGAGTGCTGTGTTCACCAAACCGGACCTCCAAGTGAGGATGGTGGATCACACTGAGGAGGAGATATCGAGGGTGGAATCTGGTGAATACATGGTGACCTCACTTATAAGCCCCCAAATGTAGACTTCCACTTTGAACCACCAGTAAAAATCGGTAAACAGAAAACGGCTTTCATCATCGGCGATTTCAACAGCCATAGTCATGTATGGGGATATGCACAAGAGGACAAAAACGGTGAAGCCGTTCTGGCGTGGGCTGCGTCAAACCACCTGGCACTTATCCACGACAGCAAACTTCCCACATCTTTCAACAGCGGTAGGTGGTGCCGCGGATACAACCCAGATCTCCTATTCGTCGGCGAAGAAATAGCACAACAGCGCTTTAAGTCCATCTGCGCCCCCATCCCAAAGACACAACATCGCCCAATAATGTGCCAAATGTTGCCAATAGTTATACCATGAAGAGTAAAGTTCAGAAGGAGATATAATTTCAGGAAGGCAGACTGGCCCAAATTCACCAGAATACTAGAAGAGAGAGTCCAGACATATAGCCCAGATCCAGAGAACTATGACAGCTTTGTGGACGCCATCAAAATCTGCTCCCGAGCATCTATTCCAAGGGGATGCAGAACAAGTTACACACCAGGACTCACCCAGGAAACAGTAGCCCTACTGGAAGAGTATCAAATGCTCTTCGAAAGAAACCCTCACCAAAGGAAGAGTTATTACCTTCCGGATATCAGAAGTGAGAAGGGAGAAATGGACCAAAATGATCAAGGAAACTAATTTTGGCAGAGATAGTCAAAAGGCCTGGAAACTCATAAAACACCTAGCCAATGACCCCACCAAACCAAATCTACACGTGAACGTCACAGCAGACCAAATTGCACACCAGCTTCTCACAAATGGGAAACCACCAAGATACAACAACCTAAAGACAAAAAAGAGGGGCATAGAACGAAAGCCCCCTCAGGAGACCAAAGAACTATCCAAGCCATTTACCTTGGCGGAACTGGAGAAGGTGATCAGTAAGTGCAAAATGCGCAGAGCAGCCGGCCTTGACGATATATGCGTCGAGCAAATAAAGCATTTTGGACCTGTAACAAGGAAATGGCTAGTTGATATGATGAACAACTGCATGAAATCCTGCAAAATTCCAAAAACCTGGAGAAAATCATGAGTCACTGCCATCCTAAAACCAGGCAAAGAATGTAACAATCCCAAAAACTATAGTCCGATCTCTCTGCTATGCCATTTTTACAAGGTTTTGGAAAGGATGATACTCCACAGAATCACAGACGCCATTGAGCCCCTCCTGATACCACAACAAGCAGGATTCAGACAGGGCAAATGCTGTGCGTCACAGGTGCTAAAATTAACGCAACACATAGAGGATGGGTTCGAGAACAGGAAGATCACCGGGGCTGTCTTCCTAGACCTATCAGCAGCCTACGACACAGCCAACCACCGACTGCTCCTGGGGAAAATATATGCAATGAGTAGGGACTACAGACTAACCTTACTGATTGGAAACCTACTCCAGAATCGAAGACTCTTCGTGGATTTTCAGGGACAGAGAAGCCGGTGGAGGATACAGAAGAATGGCCTCCCCCAAGGAAGCGTACTGGCCTCAACTCTTTTTAATATATATACTAATGACCAGCCCCACCCCCAAGGCACCAAAAGCTTCATATATGCAGATGATTGCGCCATTACCACTCAAGCAGACAGCTTTGAAACTGTTGAATAGAATCTGTCAGAAGCCCTCGAACAGCTTGCCACCTACTATAAGGGGAATCATCTCAAACCCAACCCAGGGAAAACCCAAACCTGCATCTTCCACCTAAAGAACAGACAATCTGCAAGAAGACTACAACTTAACTGGGAAGGAGTGCCCCTGGAACATTGCAAAACACCAAAATACTTAGGTGTCACCTTGGATAGAGCACTCACCTATGAAAAGCACTGCATGAACACTAAACACAAAGTAGCTGCGAGAAACAACATTGTACACAAACTAAAGGGCACTACATGGGGGGCACAGCCTGGAATAGTGAGAACCGCAGCTCTCGCTTTGTGCTATTCAACAGCGGAGTACGTGTGCCCAGTGTGGTACAATTCTAGCCGCGCCAAGCAAGTGGACATACCGCTTAATGAATCCTGCCGCATCATCACAGGCTGTCTGAGACCAACCCCAACTGATAAATTGTACTGCCTGGCAGGCGTGGCCCCACCAGATATTAGAAGGAAAGTAGCAGCCAGGAAAGAAAAGACAAAGGCGTTGACCTCACCAGCCCACCCGCTGTACAAACACCAGCCAGCCCGCCGTCGACTAAAATCTAGAAAAAGTTTCCTGCACACAGCAGGAAACATCGTCGGGACACCGCAGCAAGAGAGGCTGGCAATGTGGCGAGAAGAAAACATGCATCTTGGGGAATGGTTAGTCCCAAATGAAGAACTCCCTCCTATCCATATGGAAGGATGGATGACGTGGAAATCTCTTAATAGGCTGCGCTCTGGTGTCACACGATCCAAAGAGAATATGTGCAAATGGGGCCTCTCAAATGAACCGGCGCTGTGTGACTGTGGGCACACTCAAATCACCACCCACCTCATGCAGTGTGTGCTGTACCCAAGCGCACGCACCATGAAGGATTTGATTAATGCCACCACGAAAGTGCTGGACGTGGCCAGGTTATGTATCTGTATACTTTCATACTCTTTTTGTATTTGTTATATATTTGATATGTATGTGTTAATTATTTTGATTTTATGTACCATGCTTCTGACATGATTAAATAAATAAATAAATCATAATGAAGATGTAATTTCAAGTAACTGAAACAAGATAGTGGCATACATATTCATATTAATAATATAGAAATATGTAACTATGAAATATGCTTACCATTATGCTATCATTAGTAATTTACTTATAAATACATTTTGTGCAGTTCCTGTCAAATTTAATTTTTGGGACACTGTAACATCTTCAAATTCACAGAATCAGTTGCATAGAAAAATAGCACCTTTACAATCTTGCTTGCCTCTTGCATGAATTTCTACAGTTATCAATGAGCACCTGAATGAATATTAAGATTACAAATGGAAACCCAGTTCAAAGTAAAGAAGGGAGAGCTGAAAGATGGAAGAACACTATACAAGCGAAGTGAAGCTGAAGACAATATTATAGAAATGGATGAAGAAATATATGAAGTTGATATGGAAAATATGATACTGTGAGAAGAATTTCACAAAGCACTGAAAGACCTAAGGTGAAACAAGACGTCTGGAGTAGATGATGTACCCTCAAAATTACTGAGATTATTGGAAGAATATACCAAGACAAAATGATTCCGCCAGGTATGCAAGATATGAGACAGCCGATATATCCTAGGACTTCAAGAAGAAAATAAATATTCAAATTTCAAAGAAGGCAGGTGCTGGTAAGTGTGAATATTACCAGATTGCTAGATTAATAAATTATGGTTGCAAAATACTGACACACATTTTCTACAGAAGAATGGAAAATCTGGAAGAAGCTGAACTCACGAAGTTCAGTTTGAGTTCTGGAGAAATGTAGGAACTGAGTTCCTGAGCAATGTATGAACATGTGAAGCAGTGCTAACCCTATGACTTATCTTAGAAGACAGAGTGAAGAGAAACAAACATACATTTCTAGACTTTATGGATTTAGAGAAAGCTTTCGACGGTCTTGACTAGAATACATTATCTGAAATTCTGAGGGTAGCAGGGGTAAAATACAGGGATCAAAGGTTTTCTACAACTTGTACAGAAATCAGACTGTAATTGGCACATGTAAAGGAAGCAGTAGTTGAGAAGGAAGTGAGATAGGGTTGTAGCCTGTCCCTGATATTATTCAATTTGAGTATTGATCAATCTGTAAAGGAAACCAAGGAGAAATCTGGAATGGAATTAAATTAAAAAGATAAGAAATACAAACTTTGAGATCTGCCAATAACATTGTAGTTTTGTCAGAGATGGCAAAAGACCTGGAAGATCTGTTGAATGGAATGGATAGTGTCTCAAAAAGATGAATATCAACAAAAGGGCAACAAGGGTAATGGAATGTAGCTGAATTAAATCAACCAGTGCTGAAGGAATTAGATTATGTAATTAAACATCATAATTAGTTGATGAGTTTTGTTATTTGAGCAACAAAATAACTGACTGTGATTGAAGTGTAGAGGTTATAAAATAAAGCCTAGCAATAGCAAGAAAAGCTTTTACAAAAAAACGAAATTTGTTAACATGAAATATAAATTTAAGCTTTAGGAAATCTTTTCTGCAAGTGAGTGCAGTATAGCCTTTATAGAAATGACATGTGGACTATATACCACTTAACACTTAGACAAGAAGAGAACAGAAGGTTTAAAAATTTGTTACTACAGAAGAATGCCGAACATAAGGTGGGCAGATCGAATAACTAACCAAGAGCTATTGAATTGTATCAGGGAGAAAAGAAATTTGTTACACAACTTGACCAAAAAATTGATTGGCAAATAGGACACATCCTAAGGCATAAAAGAATTATCAATTTGGTAGTGCAGGAAGAAATGGGGTGGGGGCGCTGACAATTTTGGAGGAGACCTAGGTTTTTTTTCAGTAAGCAGAATCAAATGGCTGCACGCTACAGTAGTTATGCAAGTATGAAGAGGCCTGCAGAGGGCAGACTATTTTGGAGGACTGCTTCAAACCAGACTTCAGACAGATGACCACAACAATAACAACATCATGCTAGTTAAGTAGGATATAAAGGAATATTTAAGAAGCGCCGTAAATAAATAAGCCAGCTTACTGCTAAATTTAAATTCTAAGCTATATAAAAATGACAATGACTTTCAAAGAATTTTGGCAATTTATGGAATAAATAAACTATTATTCTGTTTCATACTAAATGTTGCAGAGGTTTTTGGCTCCACTAAGTATAGTTCCATTCACAAGTGGTCTGCAGCTTGTGTAGAGTCTTCACAAGCAGCGAAACAAAAACAGAAACATGAACCTTGCCTTGTTCTATACCTCCCTGGGAAGCTCCTTGTAATAGCAACTGAAATTTCACATTGTGGTACTGGGATAGTTCTTGCCCACAGAGGACCTGATGGAATGGAGATTTCCACAGAACATATATTTAAAACATTAAACTCAGCTCAGAAGAGTCATTCACTACTTGAGAAAGAGCATTATGAATCATTTATGTGGCCAACAAATTTAATTTGTATCTCTACAAAGCACATTTCAAACTGGTAATTGACAATGACCTCTTGTTTATATTATGTGGCCTGTGCACTGGACTTCCAGATAAAACACCACAAAATTCATGAAGTTGAAATCTCCACTGCTCATACATCAATATGAAACACTGCTATACACTTGGGTAACCATATATCAGTGCACATATCAAAATCCAGGAGATAAATGGGTGAAGCCACAAAGCATAAGGGTTGCCTGTAGAAGAGGAAATGATACCACGAGCTGGTCAATTTAAACGTGCCTGACTTAGAGTGGACAAGACACAGATTAGGACAAGCCCAAAGTAACCTATGCAACAGCAAAGTTCAAGGAGGGAACCTTGGCCACAATGATGTTAATAGGCCATGAACAATGAGAGACATAATCCACAAAGCAACCACAGAAAAGAACCATGTGCCAAGTGAGGGTGTTAGTAAATAGTTGATAGTGGAGTATCCAACAACACTGCAGTGATGCTATGCCTTCTTAAATGGCCATCTAAGTCCATTTCTTCTGGTAGGCGTTCAACTTCTGTGGAGCCCAATAACAGATCCCTTCCCCTGTAAATAGGCACTTGAGGGAAGAAACACAACAGATAGTGTGTGGTGGGGTGGAATGGAGATACAAGTGAAGACCCAGACCCTTTGACTGCCAGCTGCATGAAGAGAGGATGTCTGGTGGTGTCCATTGGGATATCGCTGGTGATACATGTGCCACTGATCCTTGTGGATGCAGAAGGTATTGCTGGTGCAATGGTGGGGAGTCACAGTCAGCCTCCAGGGATACCAGCTGCAGCTATACTTTGTCCCCAGAGGCAGTGGAGGAGGTGGTGGTGGATGCAAGGCCTGGGCTCATGGCCGAAGGTGGTGGAGATGACAGCGCTTGAGCCCCTTCAGTATTTGCACCAAGGTAACTTGCCACCCATCAGTCTCCACTACTGTTGCCACCATCCAAGCCTAAGTAATCCAATAGGAGTGGTCCCACACAGCTTCACTAGGTGCTTAATGCTGAGAGGGATGGGAGCAGGGTGCAAGGTAAGAAAATGAAGTAGGGTTGCTGGTTGCCATCTGTGGAGGAGCTTGGTGAGGCTATGAGGCTTGGTGATTGCAAAATGAGGTGAGGGCTGATGTTGTGGCAGAAGATTTGGTGGCTTTTTTCATTTGCTAATTAAAAGTCCAAACAAAATGATCCGCTTCACTATTTGAGGAAGGATGGAATGGACAGCTGCAAATACGTTGTATGAACTGACCTCACAGAAATCTTTGAAAGCAGATGCCATGAATTGCGCCCCATTATTGGGAACCAACATGCAAGCATCCCTTCAGTGGCCAAATCCTAGGTCATGGTGGTGAAGGTGGTATCAGTCTTGGTGGATGCCATGTGTGCAGCACATGGGGACTTCAAGTAAGCATCCACAGTGAGCAACCACACTGATTCCAAAAACAAGCCTGCAAAATTGAGATGGACACAGTGCCAGGGATGGCAGGGGGTAGGCCAAGGAGTGAAAGACTGTGGGGTGCTGCCTGGTGCTGGGCACAGGCGCTGCTATTGATCCCAGACCAGTAAACATGTTGGTGAGCTAATGCCTTCATGCAGGACATCCGCCAATGTCCCTGGTGCAGAAAGCTCAACACACACTGGCCACATTCTCCTGGGATGACCACCCAATGTGCATCAGTCTCAGTGTCCAAAAGAATAGCATTGTCTACAACTGAAAGTCTGTGAGAACTCTTGATCAAAATAAAGGTTCGGGCCAGTGGGTAGAAGTGGTAACACATCGGCATTGGAATGCTGTGCTGTGGGCTTCTGTTGGATGGTGTAATTGTATGCACTGAGGAACAATGCCTGGATGCATTAGGCTATCCACTCCAGGAGGTTGGAGTGCTGATCAAGTAACGCCCTCAACATCTTGCAATCCAGAATTAGAGATAACTTCATCCCAAAAGGTGGACATGAAATTTTTTAATGGGTCAATATCTTGGACACATATGCTGTATGTATCCAAACCATCCCAATGCCACAGGCAGATGTGTCGGCCGCCACAACCAATGGGTGACAGAGAGAGAATTGCTGAGGCAACGGGAGGATTACAGTATGGGTTTCAATTTGGTAAAAGCCCGATCGCAGGCACAGGTCCAGTTGTAAGACACATCCTTTTTATCAACTGTGGGCTATGTGGGTTAAGAACTTAGAATAATAACTGATTTTGCCCCAAAGCACCTGTAATTCATGTAAGTTTGTCAGGTGGGGTAAGGAATCTATCTCAGCGACATTCCAATCAGTGGACCTGATTCCGTATTTGATCACCCAATGCCCCAAATTCTCCACCTCTTTCTGAAAGAGACCCTGCACTTCTCCAAACAGTAATGCAGCTGTTCCAAAGATCTTTGGAAAATTGCGGGGGCTGAGTCAATGCCAAATGGGAGTGGCTTATACTTACATAATCCAAAAGGTGTATTAATGAAAACTGAGCCACGTGTGATGGCTTTGCGGCCAGGATAGTGCCGCTCTAATTACTGACGGTCGTGCGTGGCTTAGTCTTCTGATCATAGATGCTGGGCTGACGATCTTTAACTGGAAGACTATGTAAGCGTGTGCATCACATTTGGTTGCTCTTGAGTCCCTCAAGTTTGACTCCAGGGTGATGCAAGGATATTCTGTGAGTTGGTGGGTCATGTGGTTGCTGGCAGAGTGAGAGAGCATGTGGCCAGTGCAATGAGGAGTATTTTGTCCACTGTGATTGAGTGGAGCTAGTGTGGTCGCTGAGTATGAGTCTGAGGGGCCAGTCTGCACTGGCATTCATGAACAGTGGTGGCCATTTGTTAGTTAGGTTGGTTTGGTAGCTAAATGGCTATTTCGAGCATTAGTGGGTCTCACAGTCTGGTTGCAGTAGAAGTACAAACACAGTTACATTATTACATACTATTCTGTCACCTGATTGCAATACTGAGCATGTATGTTATGAAACAGCAGGTTGATATAAGTTTCATTTGCCCATTAAGAAAAGTCTTATCTTCAGTTGGCTATAATTTAGCACAGTGTTCATATTTAAAGAACTATTATGTGCTGTTGTTTTACTGTACTTTAGATATTTTGTGCTTTAAATGGTGTTCCTTTCACTCAACCATTATGTAAAGATTGACAGTGTGGATGATCACTGAATTATTTATAATTCCTGTACAATTAAGTGAGCTGACCCTGTTGCTTCTCGTAAAGTAGGGAGGTTTTTGTGAACTAGCTGCTGAATACTGAACGCATGTGGAATACAAGTAACTGGCTTAAACTGTTTGCTCTGTTGTTGATCCAGAATTGTTTCATAAAGTCAAATGCTCTTGTTTGCATTGGTAAATAGTTACTTCTATCTTGAAGTGTTTGGAAATCATTCACATTGTTAATTTGGTTTCAGAGGGAGCAATCATCTATTGGCTTAATTCACTGACAGCTAAATTAAAAGGTTAAAATTAAGTGTGTTTGTGGTGTTTAATACCAAGGGATAATTCTAATACTTGTAATTGCTTTTCATTGCAAATTTTGTGTTGTGTGTGTGGGAGGGGTTACATATGTTTATTGCCATCATTAAACATCCAAATTAAATGACTTCTTGTCTATGCCTGGTGCTGACAGGTTTATGTTACAGGTATCCCAAATTATTCCAAGCAGAAGGGCCAAGAGGCTGACTATTGTAAAGAGAAAGACCATAAAGTGCACTGAAAGACCTACCATTTGTAAAACTAATACCAATATTGTAGAACATAAACCCCCCCTCCTCAAGTTAAGTACTTTTGTTTATCCCTTGGTCGCCAATGGATTTGTAAGGATAGTGTCTGTTGTCTAACTGATTGTGTTGAGTGATTTCTTGAGCCAGCCATTTGTTAAATTGTGAGTTATAATTATTTGTTTTAAGGAAGAAAATTCATACTTGAAGATTCTTGGAATTTCTTGTACATGTTGTTTATTGCTAATATCATTTTACTGTCAGCAGTCAGAGTTGTAAAGTCAGCATTTGTCTTTAATGCTGGTTGTCACATTTGTTTAAAGTTTTCTCAACTGACCATCTTTGTTCAAGTGCTTAAAAGTTTTGAAGAGACTAACGATAAATCTTTTTTTAAGGTATGTTTTGTAAAATGGTTTGCCACCTTTTCATCCCTCCCCCCTCCCCCCCCCCCCCACTCCTACTATTTCAAAAACAGTTTTCTGGGATTCCTCACCTAAGGTTTAAGGGTTACTGGAGGTTAAGCTTGGGCCAGGTTGATTTTGGAGTAGTATTCGCGTCCAGCAAGTTTGGTGAGGAGGTCTTCCAGTTGGGGGATAAGAAAAGTTTCCATCTGCAATTGGGCATTGGTGATAACTTTGAAATCTCCATACAATCAAAGAGAATAATTGTGCTTTCTGTGAATGAATAGTTGAGTGGCTCATGTGTTAGATTTCTCAGGCTCAGTTGCCCCTAGCTCCTGCTTCACAGAAGCATATAAGGTAACCGGAATTGATCTGGTGCAGTAACAACTAGGCATGTCATCCAGCCGAAGGGTGATGTGTGTCTGAACCCTGAGGCATCTCCAAATCCAGATGAAATATAGATGCGAATGCAGTGCGCAGAGGGGCGGTTGATGACAAATAATGTAATACTGCATAACACACTTGCAGGCTGCAGTGATCAATCATTGACCAAGAAGAGGAATATAACCATCCCAGTAGGTTCCCAAACACCACGAGGGTGGGGACAGCCATGCATGCATTGCCTGATTTATCAAAGAAATGGTGGCTCATCTGGAAAAGATGTGGAGAATAGAGTACGTGCTGCACATGTAGCATTTGGTCGTCTTACAAAGCGTGTCTTCCTGAATAAAGACCTAACACTGTACACCAAACTGATGGTGTACAAAGCTGTAGTCATTTCCACCCTGCTATATGGTTGCGAAACCTGGACGTTGTATCGCTGCGATCTGAAGAAACTAGAACGCTTCAACCAACAGAAGCTAAGATATATCATGAACCTGAAATGGGATGACTTCATATCCAACACGGCTGTTCTAGAGAAAGCAAAAATGCATAGCATGGAAGCTCTTATCATTGGGTATCAACTCAGATGGGTCGGACATGTCCAGCGGATGAAAAATGACAGACTTCCACGCCAAATGCTGTACAGCGAAGTGAGCACAGGTAAAAGGCCACGAGGTGCCCCTCTCAAACGTTATAAGGATCAGTACAAGAAAAATCTGAAAAAATTGAACATCGATCCGAGTAACTGGTCCACAATAGCAGAAGATCGAAGTCGCTGGCGCTCAGTTACCTCAAGTGCTCTTCAAAACTTTGAGCTGGAACGTCGAAGAATGGAGAATGACAAACGCCAGAGACGTAAACTCCTCCAGGCTCAGCCACGTCCTCCACCTTCCATCAGCTGTAATGTCTGTGGCCGCCTGTTCCACACTAGGATTGGATTGCTAAGCCATCAACGACACTTCCACGCCTGAACCGTGACAAAGGAAATATCAGGAGAGAAATGAAAACTCGGATACGAGTATCAGCCGACGACGACGACGACGACGACGGTGGCTCCTGTGTGTCTGCCTGTAAGTGGATGTCCTGTTGAGAAATGCAACATGAGAGAAACAATTTCTGTGTGAAGATGTCACATGGAGGGGCTAGTGACTGCAGAGTGTCCTGGTGCACTCATGGGGTGGGATGGGAGTGGGCTTTGATACACTGGGCAGAGATGCCCCCTTTTCATAGTGTGGTCTGGACTGTCTGCTCAGTAGTGAGTGGAGCAACACTGCAGGCAAGAAGAGAGCAGCCGAAGTGACCATTGACAAGAGGCGACCGGAGGTTTGGACGCTGTAGAGATGTTAGACAGCAATGAATCACAAAGTTGCTGCAGCATGTCAGTGGAACATGTGGTGGCACAATATCTACTAAAACTTGTGGCCTCGGCATGACTTGTTTGTTAGTAGGCTGTGAAATTTCAAATGAGTATGCGTTACCCAGTTTCAGCGCCACTGTGCAGACATCCGTATTATCAGCTGCCAGCTGAACCACAACATCATGAATTAAGGTGCTGCATATGAAATCTTGCAGCCTTGATTGGCACATGTGAAATCACATTTGCTACTAAGACTATGCAAGCCAGTGGCCCAAGAGTAGTATGATTGTCTAGGCTGTTTATGGTATCTGTGAAATTTTATCCTGGAGGTAACCACATGATATGTCTGGGAGTAATAATTAGTCAACAGAATTCATAACTCCTGAAAGAAGTGCTTGATGGAGGAGCCGGAGAGAGACACTAATTTTCAGACCAGAAAAAGTGTCTCTGTGACACCCATGACAGAAATAACGACTGCTGCAGTGAACCTTGTGACTTGAAACACCATGAAATGATGCCTCAGTTGATGAAAATATGTGCCTCAGTCCTCCATAGCATCACTGAAAGGAGAACAGAGGACATATGAGTGCATCGACTGCAGATGGTGCTGAGACCTGGAGCAATGTGGAGTTTATATGCCTGAAACTAAAGTGACTTTTGTAATAAGCCTATCTGTAGCTGCTGCTCTTGTATTAGCTGCTGCTGTTGGTCCAGCAGGCAAACCAGTTTAGTGTCTATGTTACCAAACAACTTCCTCTTTTGCCTCATTGCCAATGCTATACACATGAGTAGCTGGATATCAGCGCACACTTCAGAACCGAGGAGAGAAGCAGTTGAAGCCACGAGGTGGAAGGGCCACTTGTGCAGGGGAACATGATACCAAGCAGCAGTTGAGCTAAACACAGCTGACTTATGGCAGATAAGACGCAAACTACAACAAGCCTAAAGCAACCTATGCAACAACAAGGTGCAAAGTGAAAACCTTGGCCACAACAATGTCAGTAGGCCAAGAATGAAGAGAGAGACAATCCAAAATGTGACCAGAGAGAAGAACTAACTGCAAGTCATGGTGTTATTGTATATTTGACAGTACAGCAATAATAGTAACCAACAATATCAGACAACCATACAGAACTGACTGACCATTCACTGGGTGGCCGTATTTATACCAGCTACGAGGAACACTATCGGCTGGCATACTCACCTGGCGAGACAGATGGCTTGCTTGTTATGTGAGAGCAGCACTCCAGTGATACTGTGTCCTCTGGTCAGTTAGGTCCATCTCCCCCAGCAGGCAGTCAAGTTCCACGGAACCCAATACCAGAAACATGTTACAAATCTAATGTTCACTACATCATCATCAGTGTTTTCTCTTGGGCTTTCTGCAGGTTCTGACCCTACCTTGCAAGTAATACTCAGTTCCTGTTTATATGACGAAATTGGCTCTACTGTCAGCTTCTTTCCAGTGACTTCAGTGGCTTCTAAAACAATCAAAGATGGGCAGCAAAACTAGTTACCTTAGTATCACCAGGCACAATTCTACACCACTCCTCCCCTATGGTCACCATTCCTGCTGCACAGAGCAGCCAGCACAAAACTAAGCAGCCAGCACAAAACTGCCAGATCCTGCCTACACTTCTTAGCTACACATGGGACAGATTTAATGTCCTGACCACACTCATCTGATTATGAGGGGGCGCTGCAAACAAGGACTGGTAGGCTTTAGGAAAAGGGGCAGTGTTCAGGAAAGTCAGGCCAAACCCCGGATCAGGGGAGACATACTGGACAGGATGAGAACGAAAGACTCAGTTACAGTTGCAAAATACCAAAAAGAAATTTTCTAGACAACAAATGAAGATCATCATATTAATAAAATGCAGCATAATCACAAGTTTAATGGGAAGGTAAGTAATGCATCCACTGACTTTCTATAGTTTAGCTTCTGTATAGCCTTCATTGTAAGTGCAAATACAAGTGGGAGGATTCTAGTGGCTTATATTGAGATCTGCCTATACTGTATTTTGGTTGATTGTGTCAGCTTCATTTTGATTTTTTTATAGGCAGCTTCACCTGATGACATGAAGTACTGCTCACAAAAATCAGTTTATTTTTCACCATTATTTATCACAATCATTTCCCATTTTATTTATCATCTTAATTAAGAAGTCTGATTAATTATTCCTCTCCTTGGTGACATTTAAAAAAATGTTTAAATATACATAAAGTTTGAAGTATAATTTTCATTATGTGTCATATTTGTCCATATTTATTGCAGTGTCCAAGATGCCCACAACTTACAAAACTGAACAAAACAAGTAATGAAATAGCCACTATTTTATAATTCGGTGTCCTAGAGTGCATGTTGTATATTCTGCATTTGGGTACAGCTTGAAACAAATTTGCAAATATTTACGTAATTCACAATATCAGTTGAAGACAAGAAAGCTGTAAGGAAAAACGTCTCCAATAGCTGGTAGTGATGGCAACAGTGTTTCTTGGCTCAGGCAGTATTACAAACAAACTCACATGAAAACCAGTTACAAATATCACCAACTTGAATAGTAATAAAATAACTTGACAAACCTGTAGACAACACCATTTTCATGTAGAAACTGTAGAGCCAGTGTAACCTCAGCTGCATAAAATCGCGCACGTGGTTCATCGAATTTTCGGGCCCGCTGAATTTGGAACATCAGATCTCCACCATTAACATACTCCATCACAAAGAACAGTCGATCCTGAAAGTTATGTTCCAATAGATGTTGTCAAAAATAAAAGTTCCTCCATTGCTGAAAGTGCATTTTAAGAAATATAAAGTTAACCCTACATAATTAAGAAATACTGTATCAAAATTATGAATATTTTGCAGAATCCACAATTACTGAAAAAGGCTGTGTGTATTCACACCAGTGGAAGTTGATGTTTGGGGAGGGAATGGCTCGAGGAGGGGAATCCTGATTTCATAAGTTTTGGAGCCACCATTTAAGTGACCTTACTGTGCTCAGGAGCATTCTCTGGGTGATCAACTTAGCCCTTTGCTACATTGTGGATTTCTTAAATGAACAGCTGACGGAATGTTGTGCCCACATAAAAGTCTGCACAGAAGTTGCAGTAGCATTTGTATATGAGTTGCTGCTTTCATAGGTTGAATCTGTCTATAATGGGCAAGGATATGTTTGTGCCAGAACTAGAATAGGATGTGCTAGCTGAGTGCAAGTGACAGATCTTGTACCTTGGTCTCTCCCACAAATAAGATCTCTGTAGCAGATGTTGGAAGTAGGAATAGCATAAGGACACTGCAGGATATTTTTGCTTGGGTCTAGAGGAGTTATCACTTAGGACTTCAGAAGGATTTTGAAGAAGAGATTTCTCATTTCAGAGTATGGCAGTGGATATGGATTAGCTATTCTAATCTGAAATCTAAAATGGAAAAGGGAAACTGTTACTTTACACCTGGTTATGGAGTTAGTTGGGACATTGGATGTGTGGGATTGTTCATAACTGCAGAAGAGCCATTTGAGGTGTCATGGCTCTAGAGGAGACACGTTTTAGTGCAAAAGAGATGTCAGCCACCGAATTAGAAATACATCAAACCCACTAAATAGCTAGTGACAACTCATGTTGCTGAGCACAAAATAGTTGACTTCAATAGCTGCTATACAATTCTTATCAGAAGTAGGATCTAGGTAAGGTCCATTTGAACGTAATTACACAATGAAAAGTTATTTCAAAAAAGTAAATTTATTTTCAGAAAGTACATACTTCACTCTATTTTTTGACATAGTTGCCAAGTTTGTTGAAACACGTTTCATACCTCTCAACCAATTTTAAAATACCCTCTTCAAAAAAAACTTTTCCGCCTGCTCCGATAACCGAGAGTTCACTGCTGTTTTCACGTTGACATCATCATTGTAATGGTTGCCACTGAGGTATTGTTTGAGGTGGAGGAACAGACGGTAATCGCTTGACGCTATATCAGGACTATAGGGTGGGTGGTCTAAAACTTCCCAGCCAAAACTGTCCAATAAATCGTGGGTCTGACCTTTAGTGTGAGGTCTTGCATTGTCTTGGAGAAGGACAATTTCCTCTGTCAGTATGCCACATCTTCTGTTTTGAATCGCTCTGCCTAGCTTTCTCAGGGTTAGCAGTATGCTTCTGCATTGATAGTGGTTCCTCGTTGCATGAAGTCGACCAACAAAACACCATGCCTATCCCAAAATACAGACACCAAGATTTTGCTCTCGGATAGAGTCTGTTTGGCCTTTACCTTTACAGGTGAGTATGTGTGTCTCCATTCCATGCTCTGTTGCTTCGATTTGGGCATGATATGCGAAACCCATGTTTCATCTCCAGTTACAATCTGACTCAAGAAGCCATCACCTTCTGCGTGATAATGAGTCAAGAACTTCATCGCACACTCAAATCTTTGTTTTTTGTGGTCCTCTGTTAGGAGTTTCAGGACCCAACGGGAGCACAGTTTCATAAACTTTAGGTGTTCAGAAACAATGTTGTAAAGCACTGATCTTGACACATCAGGAAATTTGTTTGAGAGACCTGTTGTTGTGAAGTGCCTGTTCTCACAAATCCTTGTTTCAACTGAAGCCCCCAAATCATCTGTAATCAAAGAAGGGTGACTGGAGTGGTCCTCATCATGGACGTTGTCATGTCCATCTTTGAATTCTTGTACCCACTTATGCACTTTGCTTCCACTCATAATAGTATCACCGCACACTTCGCAAATCTGTTCATGAACTTCTGCAGCAGATAGGGTCCTTGCTGACAAAAACCATATCACTGAGCCAACCTCACACGCAGCTGACGAGTTGATAGTCTTAAACATTTTGAAAGCACAGAACAGAACTGTCCAGGTTAGCTACAGAGCGGAAACTGAGCACAGTTGTTTCCGAGGCATGCTGGTGCACAACACACATGCTTGCTGCAGTATATGCGCGAACTACTAGTGTCTACAACAAAACAGACCTTACTTAAAAAACATGCCTCATATTTCTATGGAGTACATCTGAAGATACTTCTGCATCTGTTTATCCAGTAACAAATTTCAGTTGCAGTTAACAAACATTAGCATTATATTAAGTCAAATAATTTTTGGAAGCCAAAAAATGCTGCTTCAATCTGGTTGCTTTGATCCCTGGCTTCCAGCAACTCATTTTGGAGCTCAGAATATGTTCTAATATTCTACCACAGATGGATTACAATGATATTGAATGGTAGTTTTGTGGATCTCTTCTGCTACAATTCTTGCAGACTAGTATGACCTGTGATTTCTTCCAATTACTGAGCACAGTTTTTCGTTCAAGAAATGTATGGTATATAGTGATTAAAAGATGGATTAATTCATTGTATACTCTGTATAAAATATACTTGAGATTTCATCAAAGTATGGTCAATTTCAGTGGTTTCCACTGTTCCTTGACAGCACTAACACTAACATCTATATCACTCACTTTTGCAGTGATGCAAGAATTAAACTAGGGCAGTACTCCTGGACCTTCCTGTGTAAAATAACAAAGTAAAATGGAGTTTAGTATTTATGCTTTTGTTTTGATCCCCACAACTTCAGTTTCTGTATAATCCATGACTGATTGGACACACAGACGCTAAGCTGGCTGCGGTGGTCTCGCGGTTATAGACGCGCAGTCAGGAACCGTGCGACTGCTACGTTCGCAGGTTCGAATCCTGCCTCGAGCATGGATGTGTGTGATGTCCTTAGGTTAGTTAGGTTTAAGTTGTTCTAAGTTCTAGGTGACTAATGACCACAGCAGTTGAGTCCCATAGTGCTCAGAGCCATTTGAACCATTTGAACACAGACGCTAACTCTGGTGTCATTAATAGCTTTTACATGTTGTTGTTGTTGTTGTTGTTGTGGTCTTCAGTCCTGAGACTGGTTTGATGCAGCTCTCCATGCTACTCTATCCTGTGCAAGCTTCTTCATCTCCCAGTACTTACTGCAACCCACATGCTTCTGAATCTGCTTAGTGTATTCAACTCTTGGTCTCCCTCTACAATTGTTGCCCTCCACGCTGCCCTCCAATGCTAAATTTGTGATCCCTTGATGCCTCAGAACATGTCCTACTAACCGGTCCCTCCTTTTTGTCAAGTTGTGCCACATACTCCTCTTCTCCCCAATTCTATTCAATACTTCATCATTAGTTATGTGATCTACCCATCTAATCTTCAGCATTCTTCTGTAGCACCACATTTCGAAAGCTTCTATTCTTTTCTTGTCCAAACTATTTATCATCCATGTTTCACTTCCATACATGGCTACACTCCATACAAATACTTTCAGAAACGACTTCCAGACACTTAAATCTATACTCGATGTTAACAAATTTCTCTTTTTCAGAAACGCTTTCCTTGCCATTGCCAGTCTACATTTTATATCCTTTCTACTTTGACCATCATCAGTTATTTTGCTCCCCAAATAGCAAAACTCCTTTACTACTTTAAGTGTCTCATTTCCTAATCTAATTCCCTCAGCATCACCTGATTTAATTAGACTACATTCCATTATCCTCATTTTGCTTTTGTTGACGTTCATCTTATATCCTCCTTTCAAGACACTGTCCATTCCGTTCAACTGCTCTTCCAAGTCCTTTGCTGTCTCTGATAGAATTACAATGTCATCGGCAAACCTCAAAGTTTTTATTTCTTCTCCATGGATTTTAATACCTACTCCGAATTTTTCTTTTGTTTCCTTTACTGCTTGCTCAATATACAGATTGAATAGCATCGGGGAGAGGCTACAACCCTGTCTCACTCCCTTCCCAACCACTGCTTCCCTTTCATGCCCCTTGACTCTTATAACTGCCATCTAGTTTCTGTACAAATTGTAAATAGCCTTTCACTCCCTGTATTTTACCCCTGCCACCTTTAGAGTTTGAAAGAGAGTATTCCAGTCAACATTGTCAAAAGCTTTCTCTAAGTCTACAAATGCTAGAAACATAATTTTGCCTTTCCTTAATCTTTCTTCTAAGATAAGTCGTAAGGTCAGTATTGCCTCACGTGTTCCAATATTTCTACGGAATCCAAACTGATCTTCCCCGAGGTCGGCTTCTACCAGTTTTTCCATTCGTCTGTAAAGAATTCGCGTTAATATTTTGCAGCTGTGACTTATTAAACTGATAGTTTGGTAATTTTCACATCTGTCAACACCTGCTTTCTTTGGGATTGGAATTATTATATTCTTCTTGAAGTCTGAGGGTATTTCGCCTGTCTCATACATCTTGCTCACCAGATGGTAGAGTTTTGTCAGGACTGGCTCTCCCAAGGCCATCAGTAGTTCTAATGGAATGTTGTCTACTCCCGGGGTCTTGTTTTGACTCAGGTCTTTCAGCGCTCTGTCAAACTCTTCATGCAGTATCGTATCTCCCATTTCATCTTCATCTACATCCTCTTCCATTTCCATAATATTGTCCTCAAGTACATCGCCCTTGTATAGACCCTCTATATACTCCTTCCACCTTTCTGCTTTCCCTTCTTTGCTTAGAACTGGGTTTCCATCTGAGCTCTTGATATTCATACAAGTGGTTCTCTTTTCTCCAAAGGTCTCTTTAATTTTCCTGTAGGCAGTATCTATCTTACCCCTAGTGAGATAAGCCTCTACATCCTTACATTTGTCCTCTAGCCATCCCTGCTTAGCCATTTTGCACTTCCTGTCAATCTCATTTTTGAGAAGTCTGTATTCCTTTTTGCCTCCTTCATTTACTGCAATTTTTATATTTTCTCCTTTCATCAATTAATTTCAATATTTCTTCTGTTACCCAAGGAGTTCTACTAGCCCTCGTCTTTTTACCTACTTGATCCTCTGCTGCCTTCACTACTTATTCCCTCAGAGCTACCCATTCTTCTTCTACTGTACTTCTTTGCCCCATTTCTGTCAATTGTTCCCTTATGCAAGGAGAGCACAAGGGAGCTTTTACATACGATACTCATTTCTTTGGGTTCATGACAAGTCTATTGATAGTACATGCCCTGAAACAATAGTCACTGAAGGCTTCATGTGTTGTCCTCCAAATAGCCAAGTGTGTTCCATTTAGCAACTCTCCATCTGTAGCTCTGTGCTTTGTTTCAGACCTGTTTTACGATAGTCAATGTTTATCTAGAAGTGTCTCATAGAAGGCTCCTCTCCTCACGAATGAAGGGGTATACCTCTCCAGTGCTTGTTCAACTATCCTTCGCAAATTAAGCCAAATTTCCTCTGCATGCTCCTGCCCAGAGCTAAAAGTTTCAAGTTCCCTCTTGAGATATAACCCCACTGCCTCTTTATCTACTTTATTGATGTAACTACTTTTACTTGTTTTGATTTCATGCTGCACTTTTGTAATAATTGTTGTTATCTGCCTCAGGAACACATATACCACATTCACCTGACCTCATCTTCAAAGAGGTCAGGTTTATTTCTTGTAACTGCATCTAAAATATTTACATCATATGTTAGTTTTTGAACTATCTATTTTATGTAGTTATCATAAAAAATATTTGATATTCTTTCAGAGGATGTCTTGTCATGGTTACTATCAATAAAGCTGTAATTATCCCAAATGATTGTTATATGAGCAAAATCTATTCCAGTGATGAAACTGTGAATTGGCACTGAGTTTTTCTCTAAAAATTTCAGTTACCTTTGGTGATGAATCTGGTGCTTGATGCAAGAATATAATTATAATTTCACATGCATCTTCAATTTCTACATTGGTGGATCTGGGATGATTATTCCATCAATAATTCACATTAGGCTAGCCACCACTAATTCTCATTATGATTATATTTACTCCAGGTATCTCACTGCAATCAGTTTTGAGTTCTGACTAGCTTTCTGTGCTCAATATTATGAGAGCTTCATTGCTGTTTTGGAGAGCTTCAAACTATGGGACTTGCTTCAGCAGTTGATCACTAGTACATTAACAGTCTTACCTGAAAGGGGCATTTATTTTAACCTTAAACTAAAACTTTGGGATCTTGTACTGCTGTCATTATCTGAATTGGATAGAGAGTAAATTAATCCAAAGAAAAAATTTTGTGTGCATTCTACATAACAGTCAGCTACGCGGACAGCACTCACTAATTTGTAGGGCACCCCTGAGCCACTTAGAGGGACCACATGGCATGAATTTTATAAGGCACAGGCTAACTTGTCATAGAACCTTCAGAGTTTCTTGAACAATATGCCAAATGGTTCATAACCAGTATTGATCAATTCTGGGGACAATGCTATAGGTTGTGAGATCTGTAGTTCTGTGAGCAAGACTGGTTTTCTCAACTTTCTCCGTCATTCAGCATAATAGTCCAAGTATGACCTTGCAGCCCAGATGACAGGCATTAATCACTCCATTGTGCACCACATTCTGCTGCTAGTTGCCCTCTGTTTCCCCACTGGTGGCTGGAACAGCTTTTTCAGTATGTTGAATGAAGCACCCAGGCACACACTCTGAGTTCAAAAGCAGATTCTTCATATTGATCGCTGCCATTTCTCTAAAAGGTACTGTTATTCCACATTTAATACATTCCTAATAAGGCAATTTAGTGCACAATAAGATCACAATGCTATTGAAAACATAAAGGGATAATGTTACACACAGAAAGGCCACAAACCTTGTCTAAAATTGCATAACATGAGTCTTTGTATGGTTAAGATTTTAACTGTTTGCTGTGAACCACTTGTTGGTTTATTCCACTATCAAATGACAAGTTTGAGGAAGGTAGAGTTTAAACTGTTGGTTAGTATGCTTGTGACATTAGTGAAAATTAAAGATTTAAACTATTCTTTGGTAGTGGAACATTGTGAGAGGCTAGTGTTCAGTGGCAGCAGACCATGTGTCATGAAGATGTTGTATATGGAGGTGGCAAAGTAATGGAAAAGTAACTGTTGAGTGTCAGTGGAAGAAGTGACATGTATTGTAAATACAGGGAGGTGGCTGCAGGCAATGGATGGTGGAGACATTAGTCAATTAGGACAGAAAATCTTTCCACGGGTACATAGTAAGCAGCTACACTAGGAAGTCTGAGATGGTTAGGCTTGACAATTTTCTGGGAATCATGTAGAAGGTTTATGTAGAGATTATTTGGGAGTAAGAAAGGAAATTGATTCAGGTAAAATATTATAGGATAGCTCCAGGTATTTTAGTATGCACTAGAGATCAAACTGCAACTGTGGAACAGAGCCTGTTCAGCAAGACTTGTTGGTGTCTGGCAGTTGGCAGAGACCTTCTGATGTATAATACTTTGGTTTCTGACAACAATGGTGGGGCATTTGTCTACAATGAGGATGATCAGACTCTGAGACAAAGTGTTTGCATTTCCATCTACCATGAGATTGGTGCCATTAAGATGCAATCTACATAGAAAAGTGATGCCAGGTTGGAGAATAAGAATTCCCAGAAGGGCAATGACGGCAGTTACATGGGGAAAGGGAAAAATCACAGCACCTTGTGGATTAGAAAAGGTTCTATTTGAGATTGAGATATGGGCTAGCTTTGGTTGGTAGTGTGGTTGAAAAGGATGTGATTGTGTGTGATGTATGTGTGGGAGAGGGGGGGGGGGGGGGGGGGAACTGGAATGTTTCTGGGAATATGTTATGTAAAACTGGTGAACCAGAAAACAGATAGAGTACTTTCTTGAGATGATGTTTAGAATGCTGTTCCAGTTATTATATGTTAAGGGTGTCAGTTTAGAAGATGTGATGTAGGAACCCATACAGTAATTACGCCTTGTTGGGATAGAAAAGATTGTTCAGAGTGCCTGCTTTGGTAGGATTAAACAAATGAGGGATACAGACTGGAATGATTCAGAAACTTGGAGGTTTTTATGAAAGGATGAGTAACATCCAGATATAGGAATGTATGTAGGCAGGTTATTGGGAAAAGCAGATGCTCTGTGCATTCTGATATGATGTGAAGATCTGTAGCAAGGATCTAGGCTCAAGTATGGAATGGAATGTAGTAATAAGAAGTACAGGTTGAGAAATAATGGAAACCAAAAATTAACAAAGGAAATTAACACAGGGAATAAACAGTAGAATGAAACAATGTATGAAATGCATTACAACTATGGCACAACATTTTAGTAAGGCGTACCAATGACTGGCTGAACCGTATGAATGGCCACTGCCAATCTGCAGCCAAGTGATCTTCAGGTGGCAACAAATGCTCTGTTGTGACCTCTGTGACCTCTTTGAAATCTATGCCATTTAGCTCACCCCACAACACCAACTTCTCTGAACTGTGTAGGTGGTAAACATCCTTCAAACACAGCCTTTGATCCCACAATTCTCTTGGCCAAAACTTATGCTAGTCCTTGTCCTAGACGTACCTCTACCACTGCTCCCAAACCATTTCTTGCCCTCTTCACTACCTTACCCTACCATCAACATCTAGTTTCTCTCTGCTTACTAGCTTAAATTACAGATGTATGCATGTCATCCACAGTTTTCTCAGCAGACTCCCTCTTCTATGACTGCTGGCCCAAGCTCCCCCCCCCCCCCCCCCCCCTCCACCCCCCCCCCTGCTCTCTCTCTCTCTCTCTCTCTCTCTCTCTCTCTCTCTCTCTCTCTCTCTCTCTTCCTCTTATCTCCATGCGAACATGAAACTGCCCATCCTGCACATGAACTGAGAGGTGCTATTTTCCTACATTCTCCCTGTAATGTTTCTTGCTCCCTAACCCTTGTCTTTGCCTTCCTCATGTCATTCAGTTTCCTGCTCCTCTTACTGTTTCACATGTCTGCCCCCTCCAAGACAACCACTCACTTGAGTTCACTGCAGCTATGTCAGTGTCGCTGTGTGTGTTTATTGCCTATACAACGCTCAACACTTCCTCTATTACGTGAAGGGCTGTTTAGCACACACAATGTTTCCTTTTTTTCCTTTTTGTGTGTTTCATTTGGGAGTTTCCATTATTGTACTAATAAAAGGAAACGATTGCTGAATAGAAACAAAATTGACAGTCACTGGGGTAAATAAAAGAATTTAAGAATATGTGCATTGCACTCTTGCAACATATGAGCAGAAAAATTTAACTATCATCTAAATGAATTGGTTTCAAGTAGTGAACTCACCTTAGTCTGAAAACAGGAGTGCAGAGCAGTGAGAAATGGATGTTTTGCTGCAAGAGCTAGGATACGTTTTTCAGTCATTGTACAATCAACATCATCATCCTGAATGATGACGTCTTTCTTGAGCACCTTGACAGCATATACTTCATCAGGACAGCCCTTTCTCTCTGCCAGCATCACTTTACCAAAGCTACCTTTTCCAAGCACTTTTATAAAGTGAAAATCATCCAGTCCTAATTTTCGTGGACCACTTCGTGTTGACTCATTGCCTCCAGAACTGTCAGTAGCTGCAGAATGTCACAGACAAATCAAAAGGTTTGGATCCATATTTTCAAAAAGAGTGACATTGACTACAGCAGTGTACATCTTTTAAAAAAACAGACACATATGTAAAATATTCACAACTGACATACAGAAAAATAATTTTAATCTTGTGTTTATTTTTGTGTTTGTAACAAACAACCAAGCATCACCTCAAAATGAAACTAGAAAAACATTAAATATAAAGAGGTAGTAGTACTCCATCAGTATGTGTTCACACTAGGTAAAGTTCTTTGGTGACTTGATCCTTACAAGGTCCTTTTGTAATTTCTTAAACATAAATATTCAATATAAACAACAAAAAATGAATATGATACCTTCCTGTCTCCAAAGCATTACAGGTCATTCAAATTATGTCAGATTTAGCTCTTTCATACTCAATCGTAGAGCACTGCTGTTCCACCTGGCTAAACAGTGCTCACATTAAAATAATTGACACACAGCTCAACCAAGCAAAGTACATTATCAAAGGATGTATTCATCCCACAAACATGCACTGGCTCATATCCATAAGGAGATCACAGTCATTGCTGAAAGTGTGGACAAGAATAAAAAACAACCCAGAATTGGCAATTCATTCAGAATTTTTACTATCAGAACCACAGTGACTGAGGTCTCCAAAACCATTATGGCACATAGCAATCAGTCTGCAGAACAATTATTTCAATATACAAGACTTCTGGAACAATCAATAGCAAAAGCAAGCTTCCTTACTGCATCATAAAATAATTAAAACTACCTGGCAGTGAACAACAGGTTTTCATCCATCCACATGACACTGGTGCATACTGAACAGGACCAGAACTGACTGAGCCAGATGTGGAGCACTGTTGCAGCAATAAGGATGGAAGCCCTTTCCTCAGTGTGACTGTGGCAAAAGGAGCACACTGTACATCATATGACATTTGAATGGTCCCTCAAAGCTTTCAAAGGGACAAAGCAAGACTTTCACAACTTCCCAGAGAAGCTTCTGACTAGATTTCAAACTTGGGCTTACAGTTATGAACTCATTATGAACTTGAGATTCTGTGTATCTGCATAGTAATGCATATTTTTGTTGTGAATTTTTTTTTCAGTCGTCATATGATAAATAATAATAGTATGTCAGACAAGACATCCAAGACTATTCTGTTTTCGATATTTATTACCAGCTTCATTTTCTAGATCTTTTCCATGCAAGATCTGCTCCTCATGAAATTTCCTTGGTATCCACCAATCTGTACATTTCATTATTGTTTTTCCACTCTGTTCAGCAGTGCCCTTGAGAATTTCTGATAGATCAGTAGTAGTGGTGATACTCTGCTGTAGTTTCCAGTCTCCATTTTATCCCGGTCACTATGAAGAGGGAGAGTAGTGTTAATGCCCATTCGAATCGGAGTTCCTCTTCTTCTTGTAATTTATTTATAATATTTGTCAGATCAATTATTAGTTTCTTGTGAATGTATTTCAAAAATTCTGCAGTGCTTCCATCTGCTCCTTGAGCTTTGCTATTCGAGTTTTTATGATGTTTTTATTCTCTTCAGTTGTTGGTGGTTTTGAGTCTACATTTGGTCCTTTGTTTTTCACTTATTCATTTCATGTTTAAGTACACTGTTTTGTATAGTTTGTGGAGTTTTAGGAGAATTATTGAGTTATTGAGAAGTAATAAATTCTTGTTAAGCTCATTCACTAGCATCCAACTTCATTCCACAAGCCTCATGCACTAGAATTCTTACAGAGGTGACCAAACGACAAGCAGTAGCATCTATTTTGAGATAACAAGTGTACTTTATAATATAGTGAAAGCTTCAACAATGCATTCATTCCACAATCACCTGCTTTTTGAAAAATATGTTCAGAATGGTGACTTTAAGAGTGGCCCGCATAATGTTCTCTTCCATGCTGATCAGATTATGAGTGTTGTAAAACATGAAAGAGACATTCTACCACCTCTTACCACAGACAGCAATAATGCTGAATGTGAGCACGAATAGTGTTCAGTGTATTTTGACCTCCTTGTCTATATCGGTGTCTTGATATCAACAAGACAGTATACTTATTTGCATGACAACACCTCATGTGATTTTACCAGTCTATCCATGTAGGGAATGGTTCTGATGAATCTGTTCGTAATCCAATGCAAGACCCAACCAGCTGTGCCATGAAGAAGACTCTCAGTTTTCATGCCATGCCATGCACATCCCACGAGATCTCATCTGCTGCTGATCTCAGGCCAAACGTTCTTGCACATTGCCAACAGAACTTCCATGGAGCACATATATGATCAGGTTCTCAGTCCAAACTACCAACTTTCAAGCTAGAGCAACCTGTGATGAGGTTCATAACCACCAAATTCATACTATGCATTTACAGAATCATCGATGATACTTCCAAGTTCACAGCCTTACTAGGCAATGTAGGGGATTATGCCCACATTATTAGTGACCTTCCAACAAAGGCAAATTCGACACTGCAAAACTGGCATTGCTGCACCCACTCATCAAGAGACCAGACCCACTCATCAAGAGACCAGAGCAACTGCTACAACAAATAAATAATGAGGAAAGATTGGGCAGGAGACCATCTCAGCTGTGGAGAAATCTCTATGCACTGATCAATCTGATTCTCATGCCAGACAGAACACTCTGGTTAATTAAATTACCACCTTAGATACAGTCGGCAATAATTTCACACAAATATAATATTATGGGAAAAAATTACACAGACTAGTCACATTAATGTGACCACCATATATTTTTGACATCAACATGCAATAATCACTCACAAACAGCAGATGGCAGCACTATCAATGGAGGGTATATTAAGAATGTCACAGGGACACAGAGCAATTTATCTGATTTCCAAAAGCGCATGATCATTGGCTTTCGGGGCCAAGGGAGGAGGCATTTCCAATATGGCTAAGTCGGTAAACTGTTCATGTGTTGTAGTGGTTAAAGTATACATGCATGACAAGATGACACTATTCACAACTGGCACCAAGGCATCTGTGGTGTACCACAGGTCACAGATGACAGAGGTGAACGACGGTTGTGGACACATATATGGGTGAATAGATGTGCAACTGCTGAGAAGCTGACTGCCCAGATGGGGCTACCAACAGCATCTCCTCAACAACCACTCAGCAAATGTTGCTACATTTGGGCATTCACGCATGCTGATTGCTGTTCATTGGTGACAAAGGCTGGCATTTGCATGCCAGTACCACAAGTGGACATCGATTGAATGGTGATAGGTAGCACTTTAGATGAATCAAGTTTTATGCTCCATCGAAGAGATAGCCATTGGCATGTACAGTGTGAAATGTCTGAAAGCAAAAACCATGCAACCAGGAGTGAGCATTATGATCTGGGGAATGTTTTTGTTCCATTCCCTGGGTGATCTCATCATTCCAGAAGGAAGAATTGATCAATGCATATTCTTGAGGACCATGTCCACTCCTTCATGCAGTTTGTTTTTCTCACCTTGATGGCATCTACTGGCAGGACAGTAGAACATGTCACACAGCTTGCAGCATAGTGCATTGTTTGAAGAGCACTAGAATGAGATTACCTTACTTCCCTGACCACCAAATTCTCTGGATTTAAACCCAGTCAAGAACGTTTGGAACCACCTCCACTGGGCTCTAAGTGCCATGGATCCTCATCCGAGAAACCTAGCTGGCCACAGCACTGGAGTCGGCATGGCTTCACATCCCTGTTAGTACCTTCCAGAACCTCATTGACCCTCTTCCTGCATGTCTTGCAATGGTCCGTACTGCAAAAGGTGTTTATTCAGATTTTTTACAGGTGGTCACATTACTGTGAGTGGACAGTGTATTTCTGGTTGACAGACTTTTTGCAGTCTGACAGCAATGACAATGCCCGGACACAATGCAGAACAATGAATGCAACCAGCAACTTTCAGGTATGGCATACTGGCTGCACCTATGAGGAGATACCAGTCCTGAGCAATCATGTACACTCATGAGTGTGATGTCAAGAGTGACCACCCCAGAAGTGATGACTTTCAGCCAGCCATGACTGCCATATACATGGCCGACAACAACATGCTTCGTGATAGTGAGGGGGCATGCCCATGATTGTGTTGGTTTCACTCCTGTTTCGGCGACCAGGTATGCGACTGCTCAATGTCATGTAGCCACCCAAATGCAAGATGTGGACTGCAATAGTCGCCTAGCACTTATGGCTTTTCCTTGGCATGATCAATTTTGTATGAAATTTTAGACCATCTGTCACAGCAACTTCCTTGTTGATTGCCTCAGACACAAGTGAAGCTGCAGTTGGTACAGCAAACAGATGTGGGCAAAAACAACTGTTACATTTCTTTTCGCAGAAGCTAACCGAGTCTTAATGTAAGTGGTCAGTTTATAATTGGGAACTGCTAGCCATGTATGAGGTCATGTGACACTTCAAAGAAGAAGGTGGGCCCTAACAAGTTACATGCACCACAAACTGCTGGCAGATGCAATACACAACCCAGAAAAAGACTGTCCCCCACTGCAGTTCAACTATCTCGATTATACCGATGTTCAGCACCTCAAGAGCATTGTGGCAGATTACCTATCTCAAGTTAATGCACTGCCAGTTAATATCAACTATGAAGATCTCACTGTAGCTCAACAACAGGATCCAAAAATCTGCAAACTTCTACAATGTTCCTCCATGAAAGTCTGGTGTGACATATCACAACACTAACCTTATCCGCACGTTCAGCTAACAGTGAGAAACCCTATTTTCAATAGCTGCTGAAGCTGGGGGTATTCCCTGCTGCTAAGCCTGTTATGTACCAATCTATCAGGTTTGATGTGAAGTGAGGCTGCAAACTGTGGACTGAAACCTACATAGCTTTCCAGGACTGCATGAGTGTTCAACATGCACATCTTTTCACAGAAGCTAACCGAGTCTTAATGTAAGTGATCAGCTTATAACTGGGAACTGCTAGCCATGTACAAGGCCATGTGACACTTGGCCAGTTAGAACATGTCCACTTCGATCTGGTTGGCCCACTATTGGAGTCAGAAGATACCACGACTGATTGTGTCATTCACGGCAAGAGTATTCATAAAATTGTGGGCATCGCATTCCAGCTGATCAGTGTCCATTGTTACCAATCAGAGCCACCAGTTCAAGTCCATATTACTCTGCAAGCTATCTAACTTTTGCAGTGTACAGTGCTACTGCATCAAAGCCTATCATACGCACAGCAATGGACATGTCAAATGCCGGCATTGAAAAATCAAGGCAGCACTTATATGCCATGAAGGCCAATGGACACTGGGTCCTATTTCTTCCACATTCATAGAAGGCAGTTAGGCTTCATTAACAGATGTTTCATGTAACAAGCTACTAACCCTACTGTCAGATTCATCTTTCTGGCACAACCACTAGCCACTAAGGAATTATCAACCCCAGCCCATAGGGTGAAACAACACATTACGTGAATAGCAACTCTGCTCCTCAAACACTGCACCTCATCATAAAATTTTGTGTACAAAGACCAGCATTGCAGCCACTATATTTCAGCGCACATCGAGTACTGAAATGGGGGGACATAGTATTACATGGGAAGCCAACCACCGTCTCCATGGATCACCTTCAACCTGGACTGGATTTTGCAAAAGTACTGCTTAGACAAAAACCAAAACACAAGAAGAGGGGGCTGGCAATGTACCACCTCATCTGCCTCCGCCACAAGTGACCCTTCTGCCAAGACAACTTGAGAACTTTGACACCGACCGGCAATCTTGCTATGACTGCATCCGTCGACCTCCCCCTACCTTAACCAGTATCAATGGAGGAGGTGCATCATCACTGCATTTCTTTGCCAAGAAATAGAATGGTCATGTTCTTCATTGCAGCTGGGCACAGCATGACTGATCATGCAAAACTACATTTAGAACATGTGAGTGGCTGGGCTATTTGTTGGCCTTGTCCCATCAGTGCTCCACACTGCATGGGAGGGCTCTGAGGGGACCCCACTGTTGATGATGAAATATCACAAAATTAAAACTCTTTGGCAGTGATATTAGTTAGTCCTTCCTGCGGGAGGAACATCTTCATCAGTCGAGTCATCTTCAGCTAACTGTGTATGTATGCAGTCCATCTGTACATTCCATTGTTAATATTAAATTTGTATTAATTGTACTCATTGGCATTTAGATTCAATCTGTAAGCCTCCACACTAGAATTCCTAGAAGTTTTTAAGTACAAGCATTGGATAAAACAATAGAAACACTGCAAAAAATGTATGAGTGAACATAAACATAGATGCTAACCAAGCCCATAGACTGTGCTCGTGTGTGATTGTGAGTGCGTTGTCGAAGTTAAGTGAACTTCAATGAGGGCAAATTGTTGATGTTGCATGGTAGGTGCTCCAGTAACCAAGGTAGCTAAAATATTTGTTCAAGAGGCACCATATCAAAAATTTATATGACATACAGGTAAAGTGGAAAAACATCATCCACTGAGTGACAAAGGGAACAGAATAGCGTGTTGAGGGATTGTGATGGATTGTCGCTGAAGAGGATCGTGGCAAAAAATAAGAGGGTAATAGCTGCAAAAGTCACTCGTTAACTCTATCAGCAGCAAAACAATACAAAGGGAGCCCCATGATCAGAGGACTGCACGGTGATCTGGAATTCCAAAACCATTCATCAGTGATGCAAATGTCATAGCAGGAGAATGTCATGCCAAAGCCATAAAACTCGATATATGGAGCAATGGAAGAAAGCCATTTGGTCAGATGAGTCTTTCACACTGTTTCCAACTTCTGGCTGAGTTTATGTCCCAGGAGGAAATGTGGTGGGTGTTTGGTGGTGCTTTGGGCAGTCATATCATTGTATTCCAGGGGCCCCATGTTTACTCTGCGAGGTCTCATTACTGCCAAATATTATGTGACCATCTGGCTGATCAGGTCCATCGCATGGTACAATGTTTATTCCACAATGATGATGCTATGTTTCAAGATGATAAGGCCCCTGTTCACACAGCTCACATTGTCCAGAACTAGTTTTATGAGCAAAAGGATTTAGTGTTGCATCTTCCCTATCCACAACAGTCACCAGATCTGAACATTATTGAGCCTTTGTGGTCTACTTTGAAGAGAAGGGAGCACAAGTGCTATCTGCCTCCAACATTGTTACCTGAACTTGACACTGTTTTGGAGGAAGAATGGTATAAGATTCCATTGGAAACCATACAGGAGCTGTATTTATCCATTCTGAGATGACTGGAAGTTGTTTTGAATGCCAACAGTTTTCCTACACTGTATTAGCCATGGTAATTTGTTGTGCTCTCTGTGTTTCCATGTCTTTTGTCCACTTCCCGACTGCATTAGCTGCCTTGTAAGTAAAAGGACTGATACTATTTTTATATCCATACTTGTATCACCTAAAGGAAAGGAAGAATTAGTGACTTCTGATAATGGAAGTGTAAGGTCATTTACATATGTCAGAAACAACAGAAGACTGTGGTAGATTATGTGTTGTTGCTTAAAATTCCAAGTGCCTATTGTTACGTGATCAACACCATTTTCTGCCAAGAAATGAAGATAACAGCCTTGCAAATTTCTGTGTTTACCATTCCCTAATAATTTAACTTTTGCTTTGGTTGGTTGATTTGGAGGGAGGAGGAGACCAAACAGCAAGGTCATTAGTCCCATTGGATTAGGGAAGTATGGGGAAGGAAGTTGGCCCTGCCCTTTCAAAGGAACCATCCCAATATTTGCCTGAAGCAATTTAGGGAAATCATGGAAAACCCAAATCAGGATGGCTGGATGTGGGTTTGAACCGTTGTCCTCCCGAAAGCAAGTCCACTGTTAAACTGAGCGAGGTGGCACAGTGGTTAGCACAACCACTGCGCCACGTCACTTGGTTTAACTTTTGCATGAGAGTATCATTGTTCACACAATAAAAACTGAAGTCAGCCATAACATATACCTAATATATTCTGATTTATTGATTTCAGCATAATAACTATCAAAATTAATACAGCCTGTTCAGCTGAGAGTCATTTTGTACATCCAGAGAGTTTTCTGCTGCACTAAGTTTGTTTAAATTCCATTGAACTTGTTTTTTTTTTTTTTAATTTTTTTAAAAATCTGGTAGCAGTAATAGGGGCAGCAATCCTTTATTATAGTTTTGTCTCCATTTTATTGAAGTTGAAGACAGCATATTTAAATCTGTCCTGGAAAATACCATTAAGAAAAGATTCATTACATAAATAACCCATTGAGTTATGTACCTTAAAAGAGAATCATGTGATTATTCTGCTACTTATTTCATTACAAACAAGAGAACTGATAACACTGACAGCTATTTTAGAGATGTCTGATGTAGTTGAATCTTATCAAACTTATTTGGAATGCTGTTTCCAGGTACTTTTCATTTATTGCTCTTGTAGTTTTCAAGTTATTATTAATTATTATGAGAGTAAATATCATCAAATGTAATGACCAGAGAAACTACTAATGTCAATTTGAACTAAGCCTTCACAGTATTTATGTGTGTATAAAACTGTTACTAGTGGTAGTGTTCCTAGTTCCCAGAACTCTTGTTGTAAACTGTACGAGGGAGGTTAGACTATATGAAGTTGAGAGGGACTCGGTTATAATTCTAGAATAGTATTGTTCTAAAAAGTTTAAATGAAAACTTCCAGCTAACATACCTCCTTCTGTTTAGAAGCTAAAAATTTTAATAAGGCATCAAGTGTTTTTCATGGATAACTCAAAATTATCTGTTGGAGCCATGTGTATTGTGGATTTTTCTATTAAGCTGTAGTGACTGCTACATACTCATGCTGCAGTTGGCACATGTGACAATCACTTGTGCCAATCTCAAATGTTCTGCAACACAGTTTGCGTGAGTGCAAAGAAAGAAGAATGTCGTCCACATGCTGGCATTTTTCCCGCTTGGGACACAGTGATATGCCTGCAGCGACTCACCACATTTATGTTTAGCACAGCAGAGCAACTAGTGAGGTTTACTCTTTGTTTGAGATGTTCTGTTACTCTTGTTAGAAACAATGCCTGTACCTACCTTAGTAAAGTGGTTTCGAGAGTCAATAATCTGTTGAAGTTGCATCTCATTTCTGACTGAACAGAAATTCAAATGCAGGATACTCTCATACCACGTGGTCTAACACACTGCTTCCTGAGCGGAAAGGAGTGCCGGTCCCCGGCACGAATCCGCCCAGTGGATTTGTGTCGAGGTCTGGTGTGCCAGCCAGCCTGTGGATGGTTTAAGGCAGTTTTCCATCTGCCTTGGCGAATGTGGGCTGGTTCCCCTTATTCCACCTCAGTTATACTATGTCAGCGATTACTGCGCAAAAACTGTCTCCATGTTGTGTACACCATAATTACTCTACCACGCAAACATCATTTGGGGCTACACTCATCTGGAGTGAGACGGATTGCTGTGGCCTGTTGTGGGGTTGTGGACCACTGAGGGCAACGGCGGGATAAAGCCTCTCCATCATTTCTAGGTCCTCGGTTCAGTACACAATATACAATACATCCTGTCAGTTAGGACCCTGGATAAGAATTTTTGCCATACAGAGTTAACAAACTGTGACAGAATTATCAATGGTATTGCACCTGGCAGGGTGCCTCCTGACCTTTTGGCCCCAGAATCCCATATTGTGGTTTGCTCAGGCTGGAACAAATGTGGATAACACTAAATTCTCTTTGGTTATAAGCCAGCTCAACCATCAAAATGCTACAGAGGTCCAAGACATAATAACAGCACCTCTGATGGAAAAAGTTTATGACAGATTAAAAGCGGAGCTGATATGTCATATAGTGATTTCATAGGGAGATTGCATGCACCAGGTATTGACTCAAGAAGAAATTGGTGACAGGAAGCCCTCACAATACCTTCATCATGTTTGCAACAAAGTAGACATCAGCAACATTCCAGACAACCTCCTGCACATGATTTGGAGCAACAATCTGCCAGCCCAGTTAGAAGCTATCATTGCTATGAAATTGGACATGTCACTGGAGGTGGTTGCAGAACTTGCTGACCACATTCAAGATGCCATCGTGTAGTGCTCGCAGGTTGGTACAATAACTGTTCCTATCAGTGGTATGTCCATAACCTCTACTGTGTCATGTGCTGATTACGATGCCCTAGCCGACAAGATGGACTTCTTAAGCGCACAGATGGTAGCTTTGCTTTCACGAGTTAATACAAGCTGCCATAGAGGATGTAGTTGATGACATTCAAGGAGTTGTTCCACTTCGCATTCTGTGTCCAAGTGTGGCTCCACAGTTTGTTGGTACCACTGCAGATACGGTTAACAGGCAAAAAAGTGTGCAAGCCCATGTACATTCCCAGATGGGAATGGCGGTTGTTAGTAGGCACCACTGACTGCCACAAACCTCCTGGTACTTGTTTATAACGGAATGAGCCTCAGGAAGGAAATGTCTAATATATACATGATCTGATCTGAGTATTTTACCAAGAAAGTCATTCTGCTACTGCAGGCCATGTACGGCAGTCAACTTGGCAGCTGATAACAATATAAAGATTCCAACTTACTGTACATGGCATGATGTTGTAGACAATTTGCATGGAATTTCATGGCAGCAGAAATGGCTGAGGTGATTATAGACACTGACTTCTTTGCCACATTTTGAACTTTTTCCTGATGTATCTAATGCCTGCCCAGTGGACAGCCTTACGTGTTTGACAGCCACTGTATATCACCATGACACTAGAACAAGTAGCATCAAGCTTGTACAAGTGGCAGATGTAAGAGTACTGCATGATTTTCTGGCCTTAACTAGACCACCGGGAGCACCACAACAGGTGTTGCATGGCACTGTCCACCACACCAAAACTACAGATGGACCACCTGTGTCATGTCACCCTTGCAGATTAGCACCCAGACGACACGAAATAGCAAAGGCAGAGTTTGGCCTTGTGTTGAAGGAAGGAATTATATGCCTGCCATTCAGTCCATGGGTGTCTGCATTACACGTAGTCCCTAAAAAAGAAGGAGCCTGGCATCCATGCACCAATTACTGAGCACTCAATGCAAGGACTATTCCTGACCACTACCTGGTACCATTATAACGTGACTACAACCATGCCCCTCATGGCTCAACAATATTTTGCATCACTAACTGTATGAAGGTCTACACGCAGATCTCTGTCATGCCAGAGGACATTCCCAAGACAGCCATAATTACACCCTTCAGATTGTTCAAGTTGAAGTTGATGACATTCAGGTTGCAGAACACTGCACAGACCAAGCAGTGGTTTATAGATTTCATCTTGCATGGGCTACCTTTCTGTTTATAACTAAACAATATGCTGGTCTACTTGGAAACCAGAGAACAGCCTCATAGGTACTTATGTGAGGTTTTTAACCAACTGGAGAAGTATGGCATGCTTTTAAACACTGTGAAATGCATTTTTGGCTAGCCTGAATTTGAATTTCCGAGCCACTGCATATCGTTCTCTGGTTCTGCACCACTACCAGAAATTGTAGAGGGCATATTAAAACTGACAAAGCCTACCATCATAAAAGAGCTACGCAGATACCTCAGGATGCTAAATTTTTACCAGCATCACTTACCACATACCACCAAGCAACAGGCGTCATTAAATGTGGTACTGTCAGGTGCAAGGGTGTGAGGAAACACTCCTGTGCAATAGAATGAGAGTATGAACGTGACGTTCAAAGCGATGAAACATGGCCTTGCTTAGACTGCCCTACTCACTCACCCAAAACCTGATGCTCCGCTTGCCTTAGTGGTTGAGGCAAGCCAGTTTGCTGTTGGTGTGGTTTTGCACCAATGGGTAAATGGTGCATGGCAGCCACTGGCATATTTTTTGTGTAAATGGATGCCTTCACAGTATAGATAGGTAGTTCACGAACGAACGGGTGCAAAGGAACGGTTCACCAAGATGAACGAAAGGACCGAGGAACGAATTCCAAGGAACGATCAGTTCATAGTTCACTTCAGTCGCGGCGGTCTACTAATAGTTCCCGGGAATGATGAACGATCAGTTCATAGTTCACTTCGGTCATGGCGGTCTACTTATAATTCCCAGGAACGAGAAATGATTGGTTCATAGTTCACTTCGGTCATGGCAGTCACTTCGGCAGTTCTCATTCCAGCCTCGGTCACGCGCTTGTCTCAGTCTTGGTCTCCCTCGGCCACACTCGTCGTTCTTCGCATGACCACCTGTCTCAGTTCCAATGCTGACTGCTCCTAGTTAGTTCAGTATCCAGTTGTTCATTTCATTCACTGCGCTCGCCCATTTTACATGTGTTCCAAACTTTCTTGCATTCAGCATCCACGACCGGTAATCAAAAACTATTTTATAGTTATGTAAATTACATAAAAATTACGTTGCATGTAATGGGTACGTCTTTTCAGGTAACAAAAGGGCATATCAGCTCGCTTCATTATATCGATGAACAGCAGAAAACATACTTATAACAAGGCAAGTTTTTTTGTTATTAATATATTTTTTGGTTTCATCGAATTGATTTAGCAACTAACTTTCAATAATTTGCTTAATTTTTAGTGTAAGAAAATTCATATAAAATGATTTTCATGTATCTTTCATATACAAAACATTATATTTAGGAAGGCTCTAATTATTTTTAAGTTTGGTTGTTTCCAATTTGCATTACCTGCTAGTTTGGTTTCTTCGGGGGGGGGGGGGGGGGGGGGGGGGGGGGGGGGGGAAGAGAGAGAGAGAGAGAGAGAGAAGAAGAAGAAGAAGAAGGTTGTGGGTTATTTTGGCTCAGTAGGAAAAGCGGTGCCTCTCCATTTGAAAAGACATAGATTGCCATAAAATTGTATTTACTTATTATCTCAAAAACATCTGTTCAGAAGGAGCTTTCAAACCAAAAACTTTATTACTGCAAACTTAATTATTATTATTATTATTGCTGCATTAATTTTAATAATGCAACATAAAAACCTAATTTTTACTAAGCGTGTGACGCAAGTATGATGAGAAAACCACATTTTATTTTATGCTTCCATAAAGTCTACTTCGCCTACGAACTCAGAGACAATGTGAAGTATATATAGGGTGTAAACGGTTATTGTTTACAACGTAGCATAGCTATGTAGTGGAAGTCGAAATGAAGAATTTTATGCAAGACACTTGTGGTCTATTATGTTGGGAAACAGCCACCAACAGGTTTACAAGACATGTGCTATAGCCCATGCACATCATGTGAGATTTTCATGTTCTCTTCTCCAGCTCTCTAAACATCGTCATCGATTATTTCGCCATTGTTGCTTGCATTAGCTTTTTACTTCTTCACTGCCTAATTATTACATGTTTGTCTGTTTGTTGTATCTACTCGTAATGGGCAACACATCGTCCATAATTGGCGAGCAGTCTGTACTCGGGGCCAGTTTTCTGTGCGCCACCCTATATTATTTCCCTGCGATCAGCAACACAACGCTGCAGTTGGCTAAACGAGAGGTTCTGCAGAATCACAGAAATTACTTCTAAAAGTGTGTAAGAGTTCTGTAATGAATAAAAACTCTATACTCCAGCGGGGAGGCAAGGCCCCCTCTTGGTGCCCTCCAGCCTTCAGTCACCTACACTACTAGTTTTCAGTTTTTCATAAGAACCATACACCAAGCACAAATGAACAGTGAATGAGTAAAAATGAACGGTTCCCAAAAAAGAACGATCAGCAGTGAACTAGTTCCCAAGAATGAACGAGTTTGCCCATCTCTACTTCACAGCAGTGCTGGAACATGTTTGATAGGGAGCTGTTGCCTATCTACCATTCCATCAAGCACTTCAAGTCACAGGTTGAGGCATAGGGTTTCACAGTTTACACTGATCACAAACTGCTGGTACACAAATTCCATAAGAACAGTGACAAGTGCTCACCACGGCAGTACCCCAACTCAAGTTTATAAGCCAGCTCACTACAGACTTGTGGCACATTTCTGGATTGACCAACATGTTAGCAGACTGCTTATTCAGAGTCTCTGGTATTTCACAACCCTTGAACATGACAGAGCTAGCAGTCACACAGCATGAAGATCATGAACTACAAGCAATATCATGTGGCGACAAAACTTCGCTAAAACTGCAAATGGTCAACATTCCAGGTGAAAACGGCGAGGTCTACAGTGACATACGGTATGGCAGATCATGACCGTACGTACCTACCACATTCTGCCTGACAGTGCTCGATAACCTCCATAACCTTTGTCACTCTAGAGTGTGCATGACAGTTACACCAGGGTCACAGAGGTTTGTGTGGCTAGGCATGGACAGAGATTGCTGTCAGTGGACTAGAGCTTGCCCACACCGCCAGTTATATAAAGTTGCACCACATGTGCACTCTCCAGTGGGGGAACTCCTGGACGTCAGTGTGCATTTTGCTCACATTCACCTAGATGCGGCAGAACAACTGCCTTGACAGCTGTCACTGTCTAATAGTGGTAATGGTTGACAGGTACACGCATTGCCCAGAAGCAGTTCCTACTGACGACATTTTGGCAGAAACTCTTGCAGGAGCTTTCACATCAACATGTCTTGCCAGATTTGGTTGCCCTCTTCATACAACAACCAACAGGGGGAGGCAATTCGAGTCGGAATTGTTTATGCTAGCTAGCCAAGTTCTGTGGATACTCACAACATTAAGACCATGATTCTACAAAGATAACCATAATGCCTATATACTCTATGTCAGATGGTGGACTGCATGAAATCCATCAGAGCTACTAGGCAAGGACAGCACCCAACATTCGTGCATAAGGATCTCGACATGTGCACTCAGGTTATGCTTTGCATGGATGCTGTCAAACCACCACTGCAACCACCATACACTGGAGCACACTGTGTTCTGCACAGGAGTTCGCATACCATGGACTTTCTTATTAATGGCAGACAAGCTACAGTTTCAATGAATAGGGTTAAGCCACCTACACATTCTAAGAGGCTCCGACTACATTGCCAAAGATTTTGAGAGAGGAGAAGGAAGAGGCTACAATCTGGCCTCCCACTCCACCACCATCTGAACCACTTTAAGATGAACCAAAATACATCATTCACTCAGGAAGATATGTTCATTTTGCTGTCCGGTACAGAGAAGACATACCATGCTCCACTCTCACCAAGGTGGCTCCTGTAACAACTGCTACATGCTGATAATGCTGTCAGCGCACGCGATAGTCAATTGTGCCAATCTCCAACGTTGCTCTGCACCGTTTGTGTGTGAGTGCAAAGATGGAAGAATGTAATCCCGACACTGAGCATTTTGTCGCTTGGGATGTCTGCAGTGAGGCGTCACAATTATTCTTACAATACCAGAGCAACTCCTGATTTTTACTCTTCGTTTGAGACTTTCTGTTACTCTTGTTGAAAACAACACCTTTATTTATCTTAGTAATGTGGTTTTGAGAGTTAATAAATCTCTTTAAGTTCCATCTTGGTTTTGATTGAATTGAAGTTTGAATGCAGAATACTCCCATATACAGTTATACATCCTGTCAAAATTCTCATGATATTCTGCATTGTTCCACAACCTTTAAGATATGAGGGTGGTTTGAAAAGTTCTTAGTATTACCACAAGAGGTCAGTGCTGGAGCAATGAGTTGTTCATGTGATATTCATTGGACTATTGCCTGTAAACATGTGCCATGTCAGTGCTCTTGGAAGAGAGCTGTGGCAGTGATGTGGTTCTGTTGTTCTTCCTACATAGTGATTCGAAAAGCTGGAAAAAATCGAGATTCGAGCAGTGATTAAGTACTTCGTAAAGAAAGGTATGAAAGCAAAGGGTGTTCATGCCAATTTACATAATACACTGGGAGACTCTGCTCCTGCATATTCAGCTTTTGCTAAGTGGACAAATGAATTTAAATTTGGTCAGGAGAGCTTAGATGATGATCCATGCAGTGGTCAGACAAGATGTGCCACTACTCCAGAAATCATTGCAAAAGTGCACAAAATGGTCATGGAGGATCGCCAATTAAAAGTGCGTGAAATTGCTCACACTTGCCAGATGTTATCTGAAAGGATATATCACATTTTAACTGAAGAATTAGAAATTAAAAAATTACCTGCAAGATGGGTGTCGCGACTCTTGACATTGGATCAACACACATGTGCCATCACCATGGCTAAATTACATGAACTAAGGTATGAATTGTTGCCACACCCACCTTATTCACCTGATATGGCTCTGTCAGACTTCCATCTCTTCCCAAAACTGAAAATTTTTCTTGGTGGATGAAGAGTCACTTCAAATGAAGTATTGATAGCTGGAGTTGACAACTATTTTGCAGGTCTAGAGGAAACTCATTTTCAAGATGGGATCAAGGCACTGGAACATCATTGGACCAAGTGCATTACTCTACAATGAGACTGTATAGAAAAACAAAAAAAGTTTCAGTGATGTAAGTACTTTTTTTATATTCTGTTCCGAGAACTTTTCAAACACCCTCTTACCAATCACTGCAAAATCTAAAACAGTCAACATTTTTAGATTATTATCACTTTTAAAACTAAAGAGCAACTCTTCCATTTTCCTTGTCAGACCTGCAGTATCTAAATGACAAATTATACCCATAAAATTCATCATTCATATTCAGTAGTCAAATGTATACATTATATCTGCATAACTTGTATTAACGGTTCCTTATAAGAAGATTCTTGGTGAGTTGGTTGATGGGAGTAGCTGTTTTGATATAAGACTAAATGTGATCCATTATTTCAGACTGATATTTGCTTGTTTCTAGTTGCTACCAACCATAGTACTCAATACTGTATGCAAAGAGTATCATTACTGAAGATGTCGATGTATTTAAATAACTTCAAACTCAATAACGTAAAACATTTCTGTGATCTTTAACTCCACGTTTTATGCCTGTTTTCATTTAAGAGTATGTAGATGCAGCAAACACAGTGTCATCTGATAGCTACAACTGACTAGATTGGCTGCACGGAGAGAGCTCTCAGTACCGGATGAGGCCATTTGACTTCTATGGATATGGTCACTCCCTTGACTTTGTGGGTGGACAGTCATCTTAGAGCAGCCATCAGTAAGCTGCAGTTCATCTAAACAAATCAGAAATTCATTGATATTATTCTTTAACCTTCTAATAGTTTTACCAAGTTTACTTTAATCCCATTCTCGTCTTCATATATTTCAGGTTATGAAGTATTAGTAATTTTAACTTATTTTAATTTTAGTAGCCTGAATTCTGCACTATTATTAAATAACGATTAATTACTACTTAAAATGGTAGTCAGATTTTCTGAGGCCCAAGGAAAAGTCGTTCCATGTTTTGTGAAAGTCTTTTGGTCTGAAAATTCTTCAGACGCATACACATGAAACAATACTTTTTGATTCCTTTGCCATGAATCTGTATATAATTTCATGTGCAATTTTAATTGAGATTTATCCTAGTATCTTGTCTCATTGTGCAGCATGAATGTTTTTCTCATAAAAAAAAGTAAAATTACTGCCTTCAATCACAATCATGATTTTATTTCAATGCACAATGCATTTTAAGCCCTGGGGGTTTCATGTGCTTTGACAGCCTACATCAACTTTTGTCCCAAATTTAGATTCATTCATGGTATACCACAAAGTGGCACACTGTGAATATAATTTTACAAAACTAAGACAAACTGAAAAATAACATACTGTTTTCAGTAGTGGATCCTTTGTTTTGAAGTGCCATATGAGTACTTCAAAACTATGTATCCACTATGAGAAATGGTTATTTTTTGATTTGTCTTAGTTTTGTAAACTTATATTCACAATGCACTGCTTTGTAATACACTGATCCAATGTTAACAGGAGCAGAATAAACCTAAATTTGGAAAAAAAAAAATTCATGTAAACTATCGAAGCACCTGAAGATGAGCCCCTCAGGGCCTGAAATGCATTGTGCATTGAAATAAAATTACAATTGTGACTGAAGGTGTTTGTTTTTTATTTTATGCAAGTAATATATCACACAAATTTGGCAACACATAATGAAATTTTGGTATGTGTGTTCCTGAGAGAACCACTTGAACTGATTGTGCTAGTGAACAGTTGCCTATTTAATCTTCTTCTGTCAGTTCAGCACAACACTTAAGAATCTATGCATGATTGTGAAGTCTATTTTGAAATTAATATATGTTATATATGTTGCACTGTAATATGCACTCCATATATCGAGTCTGTTCATAGTCACATATAGTGTCATCTTGTACAGTTCAAATTGTTTACATCGTCCTTTTTTCTTCTTCTTATTTTCGCTCACTACTGTCCTCACTGCACATAAAATCACTCAAAGTTTTGTAATGAGTTTGGATCTTTCCGTCTTACTGGTTGAGTCAATTATATGACTGTGTTTCTTAAGTATGGTCTTCTTGTACTCCTTGGTTATCTGTACTGGTCTTCTAGTTTGATGATGGTTTACGTGTACCATATCCAGAATTCATGTGTGTTATATGTCCATAATTGTTCTTGACATTATTGTGACTGCCTTCCAGGGACCGATGACCTCAGCAGTTTGGCCCCATAGGAACTTACCACAAATTTTCGATTTCATTGCCTTCCATATTTGGACATTCACTGTGCCACATGAACAATGTTATATCAAACAGATGCATAATATTCACCAGCAGTTTACCCACAGTAGAATCACAGTTCTTCAATTTCTGTTTCATCTCATCCAAGTGTCATCTACGTGGTAGTGAACCATCCCACATTGGTCCCAGATGTTTGTGATCTGTCCTCAGGCATTACAAAAATTTGTGATTTACTAATGCAGGTATGTGAAAAAATGAAGCAAGTTAAATTTAAACCCCACTGATGCCAAAGATATTATGGATACAGCACTATTTCACTCTGACAAAGCTGCACAAGGAAATCAATTCTAGCCTACTGAAAGGTATGGATTAAGATTTGAACCCTATTCTTCCTGAATGAGAGTTCAGTTTCGTAACTGTTGCTCTGTTCTGCCTTGTCAAAATATGTGTTCCTGTATGTCATCAGCATTACAGACACATCAAACCAAGCACATAGACAAGAACAACTTCAAGGAAGATTATGTCAGTCTGAATCCTGTGTGAATCATTTTGAAAAAAAGTAACATTATTCCTCTTTATTCACTCTGTTCTGTAATAATATCACACTTAAGTGTTTACTGTCACTCATTGCCCAACATTGGGAAATAACAACGGTAATTCACAAAAATTTCCTGTTCTAAGAAATCATCAAAAGTGTAGTGCAAACCCCTTTCTTTTGCAAAGTTGGTTAATAGCATGCCATCCAGTTTTACTACTGTTCTTATACATTTTTTCCACACCAATATGCATAAATGCTGGTCTATTCTTCCATTTGCTACTCAATGAACATTTGAAACATAGTGATAATGTGCTACATTGATAGAAGTTATGGTAACACATTTGTAAGAGAAATAGTGTGTTGTCATAAGCACAGAACGCACAATCAGGCAGCACCACAGGCTTTGATAGGTTGACAACATATTCCAAAGATGGCCTATATCCCAGCAATTGCCGCACCAGGAAGTCACAGCGGTGGCACTGCCTGAGAAGTGATATGTGCTGGTGCCCCAGGAGAAGGGGCAGTTCCGTGTCAGTTCTTCTTGTGTACTTTGAGCCACATCGTCTTCTTCTATCAAGTCCACACCATCCCATCTTCAGTGAACATTCTAGTGGCACAAGAACTGTTTGCTGTCCAGCCTTAGCTTCTGGACTAGTAGTTGAACTGTGGGATCTGCTGCCTGAGCCAATTTGTACAAAGTTGAGTATTCATCAGTAAATGTTGGTATTCTTGTCACTAATCATTTATCAGTATTTCAGTGTTCTCCTCATTCCCCTCTCATAGTGTTTTCTTCAGTGCTCTATAAATAGTTAAGGGGGGCCATGAGTAAAATCTCTTTCTGTGATTGTATCAAAAGTATGACCCAACAGCTGGCAGCAAGCAGGAATAGGATCTGTGCAAGTTACAGGAGTAATTTTTGTTTTTGGCCACCCACCCACTTGTTACTTGTTATTTGTTTCTTGCTATTTCTTTTTATTTGTCTAGTACATTAGTGCGTGGACTTTTGACTCAGGACAGACACTACTTCTGAGATGAGTGTGTTATTTTGTGTGTGGCATCTAATCCAAACTCCTTCAGGCATAGCTTCCATATCACAAGATGGTTTCTCTAATGCATGTTACACAGTTGCAGAGTGAGCAAATCCAGCAGTTGCTGGAAGCCATGGTGCAGCTAACACAGTAACAGAATCTACAAGCAGCACAGCAGCCTCAGCTGCAACCTACATCAGCCATTCTATCATTCCTCAGTTTCAACAAACAGCATGAGAACTGATCAGAATACTTAGTTCAACTGATGAATCATAAGGACAGTTGAAAGATGCAAAGAGCAAAGCACTTTTTTTCTGTAGTTAAGTTTACAGGCTCATAGTGAAATTGTTTCCTGACAAACAACCAAAACAGTTAGAGTTTGAGACTTTAGGTAGCAAGTTAACCACTTACTATGATGAACAAACACTCATGGCTGCTGCAAGGTTCAAGTTTTTCCACCTTTAGCGGGCAGCAGGTCAAACTCATAAACAGTCGATCACTGAATTACAAGCTTTAACTAGGCATTGCAAATGTTTGTGTTGTGGACAATCAAACAGTGATGTCATGCTTTGTGACGCTATAACTAAAGATATTTGTGATGATAGAATTTGTACTCTTATTCTGAAGCAACCTGGTCCTACTTTAGATAGAGTGTTACAGTTAATTGAGGCTCAGGACACTTATGATTTAGCTAATTGTGAGATGCAAATATCAAATATTAATGACTTGCATAGTGACAGTGTTAGTAGTGCTGCAGAACCTAAACAGTCCCTTGTGTGTGCAGATTGAATGACACACTGTGTGATGTCATGTTGTAATAACACTGGTTATGGTGAGATAAATGTACTAACTGTTCTTGGATTGTATGAAATGACCGATTCTCAAATTGAAGATTCAAAACCCAAAAATTCACTACCATATAGCTACACAAATGTGTATAAATGTCAACATATATAAACACCTAATGTAATTACGACAATTAGTATGGACTTCTTAAAAAAATAAGGGATGACAAGCAATTATTTGAACTTTATTTTTTTTGAAATGTATGTTTCAAATATGATTTTACAAAAATAGGTCAATATATGATAGTATTTTCTTTGCTACATGTTGTTAGAGGTAAACCTTTGTCGTTGGGCAGTTAGTAGTATGAGTTTGCCGTGCAAGGATGGAGTTCAAGTTATGTGTGTTGTGTTAGCCTGGTGGTTGATGTTGATTTGCATTATAAAGTGAAATGACTAAAAATATATCTATTCAACAACATAAAGTCTTCCAGTGTTCATATTATTTAACAAAATGAAGCGAAACATCCTCTAGACAAGTATAAAAAAGTTGCATTTCAGAAAGGACTATGAGCCTACAACTTATAACTGAGAAAAAGAATAAAACATGAGTATTATGAAAACTGTTTATTCAAATTCTACCATTGCTACCTCTCTCTGCAGTGTGTCATTATCTCTTGATGCTAACTGCTGTGAAAATGTGACTTGCCACCCAAATTATTAACGTATTTCAAAATTAATAAATTGACAGTGGGCTACAAGAGGGTGGTGATGGTCAGAATGTACAGACATGAACAGTGCCATCCCATGCAGGCAGAATGATGATAGACATAAGAATATGGAAAAGTGCTTTAGGCATCATAAGCATGCTCAATGCCCAAGTCGCAATGTTATTTGTTATTTTTGCAAAACGAAAGGTCATGTTCAGTCTGTGCATGAAAAAGTTGCATGGATAGAAAGTCCCAAGCAAAATGCCACTAAACCAGTTTAAATCATTAATGTTGTCACAGCATGGCTAGCCTCAGAACAGCGGCTGTAGTAAATGTTGTGAAACATCGTACAAGTACAAAACTTAGCAAACAGCAGTCAGGTGATTTTCGTGTGTGAAACAAGTCACACCAATACAAACACAGGTCCATTACTAAATATTTGTCCACTTCACCTGTCACACATTGTAGTAGCTCACAACAACAGGCAGGAGGTGATAGTTCTCTCTTAGATGTGGAATGTAGTCAGACAAGGTGTTTGTTACATTGACAGTAACTAAAAAAGATGTCAAATTGCAACTGGAAACTGGTGCTTTTGAACAAACTTACTTATGAACACTTAGATTCACCAATACTGAGTCCATCTATGCATGTGTTGTCAGCTCATAATGGACAGGAAATTTGTTTTAGGAACTTTCAGTATGACAGCTACTTTTCAAGGTATAATGAAGACATATTCAGTGCTTTCTGCCAAATCTTCATAGAATATTTTTGGCTTCGATTCTTTTGGCATATTTGGATTATCAACCCACAAGTCAGTGTTGCAAATTTTAACAGATGTGCCTACAGACAAGCTTCAAGCTCTGCGTAACAAATTTAGTGAACTTTTTAGCGATTGTCTCGGTTGTGCGAACAATTTTTTAACTCATGTGTCACTCAAACACAATCCACAACCAAAGTTTTGCCCAGCTAGGCAAGTGTCCATTGCCCTTAAGGAACAGGTCACTGGACAATTATGGCAATAATAAGCTGATGGGATCATAAAGCCCATCAGTGCAAGTCAGTGGTCTTCCCCTTCAGTCACACTTCGCAAGCCTCCAAGATATCTTTGACTGTGTGTTGATTTTAAGTCAACTGTGAACTCTCAGACAGTGAGAAACATGTACCTTTTGTCCCACTCAGAGGAAATGATGGACAGATTAGGTCAGGGTCATTACGTTTCCAAGATATACTTGGTGGACACTTACCTTAATTTGCCTTTGGATGATTACTCAAAGAAATTTTTGGTTATTAACACTCATCTCAGGCTATTTGAATTTAAATGCCTGTGCTTTATTAGTGCCTCAGCACCAGTGATTTTTCAACACTTTTAATAACAAGTGACTGCCAAGGTACCTACTTGCCTAAATTACCTGGTGGACATTGTCGTGTCTGGACATTCTGTGGAAGAACATTTAGCCAATCTTGAGTGCCTTTGTCAAGAACTGTCGTCAGCAGGCCTCAAGTGCACAAGTTATGGTGTAAGAATGTCCCATTTACATGGACCAAGGAATAGCAGCTGACGTTTGATCAATTGAAACAGTGCTACTTAGTAATGTGTGTCTCATACATTTTGATCCAGTTAAATCAGTAGTTTTAGTGGTTGATGCTTCTTCTAGTTGTCTAGGCACCATTCTGTAGCACTATATCAGATCAATAGATCATCCAGTAGCTTTTGCCCCCAAACTTCTTACTAAGAATAAGGCAAATTACAGTCAGACTGTAAAAGCATTGGCGATCATTTATGGTGTAACCAAGTTTCATCATTACCTCCATGGATGGAAGTTCTACTTGGTCATGGATCATAAGCCACTCACTTCACTTTTGCACTCAACCAAGCCTGTTCTACTACACATAGTGCAAAAATTGCAGTAGGGATTTATTGCTGTCACACTACAACTATGAAATCTTGCAGTGCCCTATGGCTCAACATTAGAATGCCTATTTGTTGTCAAGGTTACTAGTCAACAAGGATGATTAGTTCATTCCCATAGACTTTTATCACGTAGAAAAGAGACAGCTGCAGATGTAGATTTAAGCACTGTGGTGAATTACATGCTTACAGGGTGAGAGACATTGTTCAGATGGAAGTACATTGATACTTTGCTCACCGTAAAATCTTGTCAGTACAGTTTGGTGTTTTATTGTTACACACTGAGAATGACCAGGCCCGGGTCATCATCCCACGCACCCATCAGCAGGATTTTTTCAGGTTGTTGCATCAGGGACACAGGTGTATTGTGAGGACAAAACAGCTTCTTGACACCATTGTTTTTGTCTAGGTATGGATGCCCAGATTGAAGTCATGATGTCACACTGCACCACTTGCATGAAGCAACAGGCAGCTCCACCTCGAGGATTTTCTGAGTGTCCATGCCCCAGCAGTCCACAGAAACACATCCACATTGATTTTCTTTGACCTCTCTGGGACACACGATGCCTTATTGTAGTGAATCCCTTCAGTCATTTTCCCTTTGTGGTTCTGCTGAACTCTACAATAACGCCCAGGACTGTCTGATAACCTACTCCAATTTTTTGCATTGAGGGCTTGCCAGAAGTATTAGTGTCTGATAATGGGTGGCAGTTCATCTCACAGGAATTTGAACAATTTTGCACAACCAGCGGTATTGAACATGTGACCACAACACCATTCCACCCTCAATCTAATGGTGAAGTTGAACATTTTGTGTGAACATTCAAGATGCAGATGGGTGAATTCCATGGAATTCACTCATGGGAACAGGCCTTGCGACTTTTCCTGTCCATCTACCACATGATGCCTTGAGATGGATCTTCCCCGACTGAACTCCAGTATAGCCACCAGCATCACACCCTGCTTTATCTGCTGCACCCACCAACAAGGAGTACCAGTCAGTACAAAGATTCCCATTTTCAGATTCAGGATGCAGTGCTCTTCAGGAACTTCTAGCCTGGACAGCAATGGTAACAGGGGACTGTTCCTTGTGTCCTTGGACACGACATGTTCCACATTTCTTCCTCTACAGGGTTGCCGCTCAAAAGACACTGGAATGAGCTTCGCCCTATGGAACTCTGTGATCCTGGCACTGTGTTTCATTTTACAGATTCAGCACACAGCCAGGAGCCAGGGTCATGGCCACCTGCCATGGACCAAATGGCATCTCAGCCCAAGGAACTTCCCATGGAGGTGGATGTGCCCTTATCCCTGATACCATCATCACACCAGCCCGTGTCACCATGGGCAACACCTCTGCACCCTGCCGCCCTCCTCTCTGAGGTGGGGCCCTCCAGAGTTCGAGACTCTGGCCCTGGATGTAGGGGTGTGCCATCCCTACAGTTTGCCAGAAATTCCCGTGTGGGCTCAAGGCAAATGCCAAGGCATGGACAGGAGCCTGGCACCCACTTCAGTCCTGGTTCTTGTCCCATCTGCTGTGCCTGCACCCAGACCTCCCCCTCACTGTCGGTTCGCACCGCAACCCCATGTGACACTAGCCAGTAGATTTGGAGGGGAAGAGTGTGATGTTGTAAGCACAGCACACACCACCAGGCAGCACCAAAGGCATTGATAGGTCAACAACTCACTCCAGAGATGGCGCATAGTGCAGCGATTTCTGCACTAAGATGTCACAGCAGTGGCACCACCTGTGGAGTGATATGCATCAGTGTCACAGCAGAGAGAGCAGTTCCAAGTCAGTTCAACTATCAAGAAGACCACCTTCTACTTGTGTACTTTGTGTCACATCATCTGCTTCTAGCTCACCCACACTAACCTGTCTTCAGAGAATATTCTAGTGAGACAAGACCTGTTTATGATCCAGCCTTAGCTTCTGGAATAGTAGTTGAACTTCAGGATCTGCTGCCTGAGCTGATTTAACAAAGTTGAGTATTCATCAGTAAATTTGTGTATGCTTGTCACTAATCATTATCAGTGTTTCAGTGTTCCCCTTGTTCTCCTGTCATAGTGTTTCCCTCACCGCACTACAAACAGTTGAGGGTGGACACAAGTAAAATCGAAAGTATGATACAGCAAATAGCAACAATGCCTTTTTTATGGTTTAAGATGTGTTAAAACAGATGGGTTAAGAAAATGAGAAGGGCAAACCAAGAAAATGAGAAGGGCTAACCAATAACAATTTCCAGAGTCAGAGAAAGGTTTATTTGGTGAGAACAGTTCTATTACTGCTAACTCCATGAGTAGACAATATAATCACTAATGTCACAAAATAAATGTTCTACCAAGAACTCTGTAGTTTCATGTGATCTGCAGAACATACTATTTTAATGTTCAAAGTAACCATTAATTTTAAACATAAAAGAAAATGACACTTTCTGGCAAATGGAAATGGTGTGCCAGATTGGGACTCGGTCCTGAGACCTGTGCCTTTCATGGGCTAGTGCACTACTGACTGAACTATCCAAACATGTATCATGACCCACCCCCACAGTCTTACTTGCCCCAGTACCCATTCTTCTTCTACCTTCAAAACTTTGTTTTCCCACACACCTTATGGGACCAACACTCTTGGAAGAAACGTTACTGCAAATAAGTGGCTTTAGCCACAGCCTGGAATTAATTTTCACTCTATAGCAGAGTGTGTGCTGGTTTAAAATTTTCTGCTGGCTCAAGGCTGTGTACCACACAAGGACTCTAAATTGGGATCTTCGCCCTTCCTAGCCAAGTGCTCTACTGACTGAGCAACTCAAACACAAAAACACAACTCACAGACTGCCCTCACGGCCTTACTTCTGCCAGTAATTCTTCCCTACCTTCAAAACTTCACTGAAGTACTCCCTCATACCTTCTAGGACTAGCATCCTGGAAGAAAGGATATTATGGAGAAATGTTTTAGCTGTGGCCTAGTGGATTGTTTCGAGAATGAACTTGCACTCTGCAGTGAGGGATACACTGATTTTAAACTTTGTGACAAATCAAAACTTTACGCCAAACCAGGACTTGAACTTGGGACCTTGGATAGTTTGCATAGCTCAAACAGTAGACCAACTGCCCATGAAAGGCAAAAGTTACAGCTTCAAGTCCCAGTCTGGTACACAGTTTTGATCTGCCAGGAATTTTCAAATCAGAGCACACTCTGCTGCAGAGTGGAAATTAATTCCAGACAAATGACATTGTTTTTCACAATCCATATTTTGTTTTTATTATTTTTATTTAAAAGGGAATGCAAAGAAGAAAAGACTGAAAAATACAGAACTCATAATTTTCTCACCTTGATCAGCTAAGTCGCCATCTTTTTTGTCTTCTGATTCCTCTTGTTGCTGGTTGCTGCCTCCTCCACTGCTGTATGCATCATCATCACTCCTGGAGCTTGCTGTGCTTGTGTTAGTTGTGGACAGGCTCTTCTCAGATGTTGAACTCATACTCATGTTGCATGAACTACCAGTCTGTGCAGTCAAATAAAGAGATGCTGTTTCTAACAACAGTGGGAAATCAGGTACTGAAAATCGAAATATGAGCAACAGAAAAAGCTTCTTGTTCACCCAGCCCTCATTGACAGGATCAATCAAAAACATAGGATATCTGTAAACAGACACATATTTTTATTGTTTCAAGATGTAGGGTATTTATGCATACATAATCAAGTGTGAACTTGAGAATGTAATTCAAAAAGACTTTGCCAAACAACATATATTATCATTATTCAGATTTTCCATAAAACTGTGCCCAAGAACAAGTTCCAAACTGGATTCACTTTAATTTATTGTATCTGATGATAAAGTGGACGTATTCTGAAAAAACATCATACTTTTGTATGATTAAAAGTGACTGTCTACAAATATTCTTTTATGTTCTCAGTTGGCATTCAACACAGTCATTGATAGATTTAGGTTTATTGTTTACATTAAAAAATTTCAGGATCATCACATGTGTGCAACACAAATACTATAAACATACTAAGCACATTAGAGAAAAATTTGTTACTGCAGCTGAAGATTTATTTTAGTAATAAACTAGGCAGTGAAGTGTTCCATATGATGATAGTGACAGGGATTCATCTCTATGGTCTTGAAAGTCTGTTACACAATAACACCACTGAATATTTATGCATATTGTATAAATCTGCAATCACTGCAATGGGAAAGTAACTAGATACAGAAGTGCCTGTACAAATTTGATAGAAGTGCAAGGGAAACTGCTCAGTCTTTCAAATGAATGTTAGTCACTGATGCCCTGGATGTCACAGCATAGGGACCAATAATTCTTCTGCAATGATGATTGGGTAGCACACATCACAGTCTGTCACTCTTTCAACACCTATGTCTATGCTCTGCAAGCCGCCATCTATTGTGTGGAGGAATGTACTTCTGGTACTATTATGATTAACCCCCTTTCCTGCCACAGTTGTAAATGGTTTATGGGAAGGATAGCTGACAGTAAGCTTCTATATGAGCCAACATTTCACTGATTGTTGTGTCATCATCATTTTGCAAGATATATGTTGGAGGAAGTAATATACTGTCTTACTTACTATTATAACAGTAAACCTCTGTCACAATCCAAATTTGCATCCTACCATGCCACACAGATAGATGTATCAATCCAGCATCAGTTTGGTGGAAGACAAACATGTGTGTATACTGACCCATAGTGGATGTCCCAAGAGAAATTGACAATATTTAGGGATATGGCAGGAATGATTATTTGAAGTAAAATGTCTAGTAAACTAAATCACATACCTCAAGAGCTATTAGCACTTCATCATCTTTGATACTATGGAGCAAACCTCTTTTACTGCAAGCTCTTTGCTTTTCGTTTTTTGAGAGGTGGTATTATGGATCAAAACAAGAAAAAATGACCAGTTAACATGGGCTCAAAGTGTATATCTTAAGTGCTATGAGATCTATGAGCACTTGTTCATCTTCTTTACTGCAGAACACATCTCTTTTACTCATAGCTCTTAAGGAATGCATTTCAGAGCCATGTTCACGAGACAATTTTTTTCTTGTTTTGGTCCATACTACCTCCTCCCAAAACATGAAAGCAAAAAGCTTGCAGCAGAAGAGGTTTGTTTCACAGTACTGAATATGAAGAAGTGCTCATAGCTTTTAAGGTATGCATTTTAGAACCCATGTTTACTATACTGTTTCGCTTCAAATGACCATTCCTGTCATATCTGTAAATTCCTCCAAGAACACCCTCCATTTTGCAATTTGCCATGAAACTAACAAAAGTGCTTCTGGGATCTTACTTGCATCTACTTAAAACCTACCAATATCTTATTAAAATTTTCTCATTCTGATCTCATAGGACAAATACTCTCTGTGATTAATGTAGCTGACCTATCCCTTATTCAATTACAGTGCATAATTCATCATTGAGCATTTGGAAAGGTTCATCTAAACTAAATAATACCCCTGTGCTACCCAATTAGCTGTTTCCTCTGTGTAGTACATGTCTGGCTTATTGAGGAGGGCCCTAAAATTCTCTACTCATACAAAAGATTAAGAAATCTGCAGCAAAGTTCATCACAGAATTTTCTAATACTCTGATATAAGTCCTCCACTTGGCTCCAAATCAGAAGATTATGATTGGTAATGAGTAAAACACTGCTAATCACAAGTTACATATTCATCATGGATGTGAGGCTATCTGTCTTCACTAATTCATCCGGCTGTCTACAGAAACTGCAGATGGACTCTGTACACAGGTGGTAATAATTATTTGGGCTGATATCAGCTATTGGTGGCAGCTGATTATATCCAGAGCATTAGTAGCTGCTAGCAGCACAGATGAGACGATCCGGCATACTGACCTTTCTTCCCAATCTGTCAGCTATTTCCCTGATGGACTCCATTACCCATATAGGAGCTTCCAATGATGAACATACTCGTTGTTTGCACTTGCCAAGACTCTACAGGAAAATTGGGCAAAGGCTCAACATGCTAGGCATCTGTGCTGTCTCCAATGTGCTCTCAAGAGTGGGCAGGACTTAGTATCAGTTGCTAAATATAAGAGGATAGCTGTGTGGTCAGTAACAACATTCATCTTCTGCCCAAAGATTCTGTGATCTCATTATAGTCCACCATTCACCTTTTAGGTGATGATGAACTGACTGGGCCATGCATATCAGGAAGTGCAGCACCATAGGGTTTTATGGAGATATGACACAACTTTTGCCACAAGTGTTGTCAAATATGTAGTATAAACTCCATAGTAACATAGCACAGGAGAGCATATTTATTAGTATCAACAATGTAGAAGGTAACTGGTTGCATCAACAATGCAGGTATATAACCATAGCAATTAGCATTGTGTGCCAGCAGCAGTTCTGTACTGGTTTCGGTTCTGACTGCTATTCAGGTCTTTTAGTCGACTGTTGTCTCACCGTGACACCCACTCGATTTAATAGTTGGATCTCTCTCTGTAGCATATCTAGTATAATATTTGTAAGAAAGTAGTCTTAAATAGTTCTTTTGTGGCCTGTCAATATGAAACTGTGTGATGAAGAAAATTTCAATTCTAATTGTATCACCTTGCTTCTGTTCTTAACCAGTCGATGAGTCCTGAATCACCAAGTGATAACTACTACAAATCCTCTTGGTGTAGCATCCTTTGAAAGTGGTCTAGATATTTCAAAAGAGAAGGGGATGTTACAGTACCTCAACAATGCAGGAGCCAAGGACAGTACTCATATGTTCTTTCTTCATGTTCCTCAAGTCTTTTCATCTGATTCTACTAACCTGTTATTTCGCTGCACTAAAATGCTGCATTACCCCTTATTGCTTACATGATTTTACAATCTTCAAAAACTCTAGTTTTACATTCTTTAAGGGGGGTAGGACGTCAAACAGGACGACTTGGAGCAGGAGAGGCATTACAGGACATTTTAATTTCCACTGTCTATACTTTTACAAATAAATTTATAAAACTTTTGCAGCATGACCAGGAAGTATTCAGGATTAGCAGTGGAAGTTCAAAAACTCAACAACATTTTTTTTTTTTATATCTGAAATTTTGTCAGTTTTTTTCACTTATTATTGGCTGTATTTGTTCCTATAGGTACACTTTTCTTCATAACTAGGAGAGATTCTTTGATGAATTTTGCACAGCATACAAAGCATAGTTACAGGTGTATGAAACTACAGAATTTTTCAAATCTATTAAAAACTGTGGTAAAAATTGAGATAATTAACTATAAAATTTGAGTTTGTTCTAAACATGAAGTTTAAAATGTAACAGCTTATTCATTTTTTCATAAATTAAATAAATTATAGAGTTTGATACACCTGTAAGTATGGTTTGTATGCTGTGCAAAATTCATCGAAGGGTCTCTCCTACTTATGAAGAAAAGTGTACCTATAGCAACAAATTCTGCCACCAGTAACTGAAAAAATGATGAAATTTCACATATAAGAAAAAATTTATTTTGTCATGTTTGTGAACTTCCACTGCTATGAGTGTGAATCCTGAATCCTTCCTGGTCATGCTGACAATGTTTTAGAAATTTGTTGGTAAAAGTATAGACAGTGGAAATTAAAATGTCCTGTGGTGCCTCTCCTGCTCCAAGTAGTCCTGTTTGACATCCTACCCCCCTAAGAAACCTATTTTTATATACAGACATTGGATATGATATTATCCTTATCACTAAACCAGCTATTCAGTCACCAGTAAAAAGTATGAAAATTTGTTTTATCATCATTTCTTTAACAACAACGTAAATGTTGTTATTCATTAAAAAGGGCAGAGAGAGAGAGAGAGAGAGAGAGAGAGAGAGAGAGAGGGGGGGGGGGGGTTGGGGTAAGTTGGAAGTCATTCATGAACTAGCTATTTGTTAATAACCTATCTTAATACCCCTTAAATTATTTTTAAAATGCTTCAGGTAGTTTAATACAGTAATATTTGCAACTTTTCCTGTCATTCATCATTATCCAAATACACTCCTGGAAATTGAAATAAGAACACCATGAATTCATTGTCCCAGGAAGGGGAAACTTTATTGACACATTCCTGGGGTCAGATACATCACATGATCACACTGACAGAACCACAGGCACATAGACACAGGCAACAGAGCATGCACAATGTCGGCACTAGTACAGTGTATATCCACCTTTCACAGCAATGCAGGCTGCTATTCTCCCATGGAGACGATCGTAGAGATGCTGGATGTAGTCCTGTGGAACGGCTTGCCATGCCATTTCCACCTGGCACCTCAGTTGGACCAGCGTTCGTGCTGGACGTGCAGACCGCGTGAGACGACGCTTCATCCAGTCCCAAACATGCTCAATGGGGGACAGATCCGGAGATCTTGCTGGCCAGGGTAGTTGACTTACACCTTCTAGAGCACGTTGGGTGGCACGGGATACATGCGGACGTGCATTGTCCTGTTGGAAAAGCAAGTTCCCTTGCCGGTCTAGGAATGGTAGAATGATGGGTTCGATGACGGTTTGGATGTACCGTGCACTATTCAGTGTCCCCTCGACGATCACCAGTGGTGTACGGCCAGTGTAGGAGATCGCTCCCCACACCATGATGCCGGGTGTTGGCCCTGTGTGCCTCGGTCGTATGCAGTCCTGATTGTGGCGCTCACCTGCACGGCGCCAAACACGCATACGACCATCATTGGCACCAAGGCAGAAGCGACTCTCATCGCAGAAGACGACACGTCTCCATTCGTCCCTCCATTCACGCCTGTCGCGACACCACTGGAGGCGGGCTGTACGATGTTGGGGCGTGAGCGGAAGACGGCCTAACGGTGTGCGGGACCGTAGCCCAGCTTCATGGAGACGGTTGCGAATGGTCCTCGCCGATACCCCAGGAGCAACAGTGTCCCTAATTTGCTGGGAAGTGGTGGTGCGGTCCCCTACGGCACTGCGTAGGATCCTACGGTCTTGGTGTGCATCCGTGCGTCGCTGCGGTCCGGTCCCAGGTCGACGGGCACGTGCACCTTCCGCCGACCACTGGCGACAACATTGATGTACTGTGGAGACCTCACGCCCCACGTGTTGAGCAATTCGGCGGTACGTCCACCCGGCCTCCCGCATGCCCACTATACGCCCTCGCTCAAAGTCCGTCAACTGCACATACGGTTCACGTCCACGCTGTCGCGGCATGCTACCAGTGTTAAAGACTGCGATGGAGCTCCGTATGCCACGGCAAACTGGCTGACACTGACGGCGGCGGTGCACAAATGCTGCGCAGCTAGCGCTATTCGACGGCCAACACTGCGGTTCCTGGTGTGTCCGCTGTGCCGTGCATGTGATCATTGCTTGTACAGCCCTCTCGCAGTGTCCGGAACAAGTATGGTGGGTCTGACACACCGGTGTCAATGTGTTCTTTTTTCCATTTCCAGGAGTGTATTTAAAGTCAAAATAGGTTTAAAATGAAGCTAATACAGTATTTAGATATTAACCTAAAATTTATATTAAATATATTATAAAACAACAATCTGAACTACGCATTGTAAAATTATTCAAATAAGTCAGACACAAAGGGAAAATACTCCTTCTTAAATCACAACTGAGCAAAAAGGAAACAAATAAGTATGTACAAAGTTGAAGAATTGTTTTTGCAAAGAAGAATGCAACTAAGTTAAGGGTCATGTATTAAAGACGCATAACACAGATTGTGACTGAAGTGAAACAATAGAGTTGACAGATGCAATTTGAATTATTGGGAAGTTATTACACTCCTGCTGAAGAACAGATAGTTGATTAACCAGTGTACAAGTAACTTTGTAACATGTAGTGAAATGAGGGTGAAAAAAAGATAAATCATGGGAAACACCAAATTAAAGAGGTGAATGAAGAATAAAGCTGAGATCAGAAGAAAATTATGAGGGAAAGAGAGACTAAATGAGGTAACAAGTTGTAAAAGAGGATACAAATTATACTGTCATGTGCCGTGCTGCATGCAGTGCGGAGCAGCAGCTGGCATCATTGGCTGGAATGCTGCAGATTGCCAGTTCAAATCTGATCACCCACAAATTTTTGTTATTTAGTGTTGATTGTTTCTAGAAGGGCCTTGAAACTTCTCATGTTTGTGCAATGCAGTGAATGCTGAAGATGCACGCAGGCGTGCTCAATTTTAGATGTGCATGGCTATCAGAAAGGGTGGGGATAGTCCAGCCTGAGGGGCAGAGCTTAAGTACAGCTCATGGCTACCAAGTAAAAGGCATGGTGTGAGAGACACTGAACATGCAATGGATTTCCCTGCTGCTGAAATATGTCACATCTGCATGCATAGAACTAAAGGGGTATCATGGCAAGAAATAAAATATGTCTACATAAAAATCTTGGATATTCACTGTCACATGATCATGATCCAGTAACATTACATTAATTCTACAGTGAACAGACTGAGCCCATTTGTGAGATGAGTCCGTGAGATGAGTCCATCACAGTTTAGAATGTTTTTGTATGCCAAAAACTACACAAGTCACATCAATATTAATAATTTAATGCAATTGTCTAGACAGAAAAACTATTCACCAAGTAATTATGTCCAGTGAAGGTGGAGATGAGAACGGTAGTGTATTGCTGTAAAGAGTCTACACCTGAACAAAAGTGTTTGCCTTGAATGCCAAGGCTGTATGGGATGGAACATCTGACATGAAAAGGATGGCAACTGCCAAAATTTAAGAGTTATTTTTTGTCTGTTGGTCTAATGCACACAGAAGTGTGGAACTGACCCTCAGTGAGGATGAGGTCAACATCAAGGAAAGTGGCATGAGATTTGGAACAGGATTTTGTTAATGATATAGGTGTTGAGGAGGAAGAAAAGAAAATATTGTATGCTGATGACATGACAATACTAAATAGTGACCAAAATATGGAACAGATTGAGAGAAGAGCATACATATCTGCAAATGTCACAGCTCAATGGCTGTTGGAAAATGAACTGGTTATAAGTTTAAAAAATACTATGTATGCAGTGTTTAAAAACAAGGAGAAGGCTGTAGACATGGATTTAGAGGTTGCTGGAACAAGGCTGGAAGAAGTAGAATCTGCTAGGTTCTTAGGTATTCTTGTGGATAATGAACTGAAATGGAAAAAAACATATTAATAATGTCTGTTAGAATGATGCAGCTATCACAGTGTTCAGACAAGAATCTTCTGTGTACAGTGTATCATGGACTTTTTGAACCATACTTACAGTATGGAGTGACTGTGTGGGGAAAATCAAACAACACATTACAAAAAAAAGCATTTAGGACCATTTTAAGAAGAAAGACCTCTGAAAGGTGCAGAAACTGTTTCAAGAAGTTAGGTATCTTATCTTTTTCATCGTTGTATATATACAAAACAATAATGTACATTACAAAAGGTCGTGAGGACTGGATTACAAATGCTAGTGTATCAGACTACTAAGAAGTCTGCCTAAAAACCTTGAAGATAGTGTTCTTGACAATGACTTTCCAAAGAAACTTAAAGACTATCTCATTGAAAAAGAGTTTTACAGTGTTGCAGAATACTTATGCCATTAAATTTGTATGTATTGTTATTCATTATCAATTATGTAAAAATGTAAGCTAAAGGAGTAGAAAAATAAGTGATAATGAATGTTAATACTTTTAACAAGTCCTATATTACACATACATTTACTGTACACAATGTAATCTTACAAGATCAAATAAAATTCAATTCAAAGGACGATGTGAAATTAAATTGGGGGAGTGTATTTAGAGATTCAATGAATATGGACACACCATGAGTCCATATGTCACAGGTGTCATCAATGTATCTAAACCAAGCGAGATGATGAAGGCTTGTGGTGTCTAGGAAAGTACCCATTGAAGTGACCCATGAAAAGGTTGCCGAAGGAAGGAGCCATCCTTGCTCCCACGGCCATGCCCCTCATCTGTTTGTACGTTTGCCCCTCAAAGAAGTAGTTGTTCCACTAAGTTATTAATTTCCTGTTGCAGAGCACACTTGGGTAGCTCAATTGGTAGGGCACTTGTCCATGAAAGGCAAAGGTCCCATGTTCAAGTCATAGTCCAGCACACAGATTTAATCTGCCAGGAAGATGTAAATCAGTGCACCCTCCACTGCAGAGTGAATGAAAAATTCATTCTGGAAAAAATACCCCTCCCCCCCAGGACTGTGGCTAAGCCATGTCTCCACAGTATCCTCGCTTCTGGAAGTGCTAGTCCTGCAAGTTTCACAAGAGAACTTCTGTGAAGTTTGGAAGGTAGGAGATGAGGTACTGGTGGAAGTAAAGCTGTGAGAAAGGATTGTGAGTCATGCTTGGGTAGGTCGTTTGGTAGAGCACTTGCCCATGGAAGGCAAAGGTCCTGGATTTGAGACCCGGTCTGGCACACAGTTTTAATCTGCCAGGAAGTTTTCAAACATCGATTATTTTCCTTGATATATTACCTTAATTCATTATTCACAAGTATTTGCTATACATAGTCAGTGAGAACTATAATTTTTGATGCGTATTAGACTTTGAAGCAAGCTGAAGTATTGTATGTAGTGTTTTTCAGTGTGGTGCAATGTGCTGCAGTGAAATAAAGTTTGTTTAAATTAATTTCTCGTGAGCTAGTAGCAAGAATGAAAAACTAAATATATATTATTGGACTGTTTTATTAGCACTTTTCAATGACAACAGAATCATTTAATGAACATTAATTCCAATTTTCATAAAGTTACAGTGTTTTCAGACTTTGAAATTTTGTGTCCATATGTGATGGAAGAGAATAGAAGATTTCGAAATGTGGTGCTACAGAAGAATGCTGAAGATTAGATGGGTAGATCACATAACTAATGAGGAGGTATTGAATAGAATTGGGGAGAAGAGGAGCTTGTGGCACAACTTGACTAGAAGAAGGGATCGATTGGTAGGACATGTTCTGAGGCATCAAGGGATCACCAATTTAGCGTTGGAGGGCAGCGTGGGGGGTAAAAATCGTAGAGGGAGACCAAGAGATGAATACACAAAGCAGGTACAGAAGGATGTAGGTTGCAGTAGGTACTGGGAGATGAAGAAGCTTGCACAGGATAGAGTAGCACGGAGAGCTGCATCAAACCAGTCTTAGGACTGAAGACCACAACAACAACAACATGTGATGGATGCTTGGTATGGATATTTGCTGTGTTCAGTTTTGATGTACAGCTAGTTTTACCATATACGAACCTTGTTGACAAAAGGTCACATCAAAACTGTTTTTATTCTTTTTCTATTATCGTCATTCCACCATTCACAAGTGAACACTATTCTATTTAATAAAATAAACCTTACTCAGTTTCAGTCATAAATACTTGTCATCTTCAATTACATAACTATCCTCTTTTATTAATTTTACTTACAAACATTGCTGTATTTTATAGTTCTCATCAATTGCTAGGAAACTCAGAACAAATCTAATGATCCTACTACCATGTTGGCCAAAGGGTGATAACAGCAGCAATGTGTAACTACACCTTAGACATGTGTTCGAGCTAAAATTTCTTTTAAGTTCCACATTTACATGAGTCTCTACTATTTTGAGCACAACTTTTATCACACGTTTTATTCAGAAAGATTTTTCACTCTGCAGTGGTGTGTGCACTGATATGGTACTGAAGAGTCATGGGCAGAAGTAAAGGTCTGAGGATGGGTAATGAGTCGTGCTTGGGTAGCTCAGTAGGCAGAGTACTTGCCCATAAAAGGCAAAGGTCCTGGGTTCAAGTCCTGGACTGGTGCACAGTTTTAATCTGCCAGGAAGTTTCACAAATTTTATTAGTTGAAAGAGAGTGAAGAGCTCAACATTTGTAATGTTTCCATATTCTGGAATGTTCAATATTTGTAAATATTGTAGTATTCTCCACCCAGGAGGCAGTCCTGTTCTGTCTTTATATCAGTGTTATTAATAAATGTTCTTTCAGTGCTAAATGTTGCACTTCATTGAGAACACTGCCTCCAGATTTGGATTTGATTGTTGTTATGACATGACATGGTTTGGTGGAAATGACAGGTACTTGAAGACATCTACATCATCATGGCTTCAATTAGGCAATGCTCATCAAAAATCCATCACTGCTTTCTGTAAATGCTGGTAAGGACCAGACAAAGTGGCTGAAAGGATTCAACCGAGTTGCTGAATGCAAGAGGTGGGAAAGCTTGATGCGTTTGACAAATGGATGAGAGAGCCCGTCAGGGGACTGAGAACAATGAAGGGGAGCTTGATATCTGGGACAAATTCCAGGCCGAACCGAAGAAAACATTTGATGACAATCAGCAGCAAGTCCGTTTAGTGGAAAAACAACTGAAAGACTGTGACGAACATCATAGGGAAATGACACAGACTTACATAAAGATTTGTTTGGCCATGTGCTATCTTTTGAATCCAGTCTTGACAATAGCTGACAAAATCTAACACTTGGTGAAAGGAATTCCACAAGACATGCATCAGACTCTTCTGGTAAAGAATGTCACAATGACAGAGGAATTCTAGTGGTGCCCGCCCATCGAGGAAATGCAAAATAAAAAGTGTCCGATGAATCTCAAATATGGTACCTATGACAGCTGTGGGAGACCACTGTGATCTCACCTCTCTCATACAGTAGGTACGAAGAGGATAGATACAGTAGTTTATGGCAGCCAGAAATGTCAGTCTGAATACACAAGCAACAGCAGCCATGACACTTTGGGCACATTGGACACTGCACATTGTACACTACTGCACAGAAAGAAAATGAGTGTTCCATGGTGATTATGGTACAGATGACAACAGTCACAGCAGTCCTAGTCATACTAGTCAACTCCAGATGATAATGTTGACCTGTGTGATGAAGCCCATTGACATACCCAGGATGAGGTCATCCCGCAACATGCTTCAGCAGTTTTCCATAGCCATGCGGAGGTACCAACTACTTACCTAGTTGCCAAATTCAGGAAAACTAAGCAAGGTGACCATCTATGGAGGTGAGGCCATCAAAGATGAAAATCCTCCATGGACGATTTACCAAGATGTTAGGGAATCTCATCAATGTCATCATCAGGGCCAACCTGTCCAAGTGTTGACTATTCTTTCTGAAATGATGAATGCTTTTCATCACCAACTATAGAGGTCTATGTTCCACAATTTGAAAGTGATTGTCTTGAAGGCAACAAATAGAACATATTAACAACCAACAGAATATGTGTTGCAAGAACAAATATCAGTGACAGAACACAGCCCTTAGAATTTGTCATTTTAACAGAAAGTATTCATGTTTTTCTTGGATGAGACTTCTTGCAGGTGTCAAAAGCAGTCATAGACTGTGGAAGATCAGACTGACACAGCTATTCCAACAAGGACACATAATAAAACTTGATCTGCACGCTTGTTTGCCACTGAAGACATTGTTATCTGCTGTCATCAATGAGATGAGTTCCAGTTATCAATGTAGATGCTCAGGTAAACTGTGAAGCTTTTGTCAATTGCAGAAAGCTGCTCAAGTCTCACAAAAAAATTATGTACTAGTAATAATCATAAGCATTGCAGGTGGTCAAGAACTTTGGATCACTAATTATCATGAGTAGCCACAACTCATCCCTAAACATATGTGAGTAGGGACAGCCAAACCAATCCTGGCTGAACAGTTCAATGCCATTAATGAAGAACTGTGCTCCACTAACTCTGCAGACAATACAGTGGAGGAAGCTACTATCAAACTGCCAACACAATCTGGCCTGACTGAGGAACAATGTTGGTGAGTGTTAACCATTCAGTGTCACTTTTTTACGCTTTCAAATCTTTGGGGGAGGGGGGAGGGCAAAAGATAAGGCCAAGTGCTCCATGGTAAAACACCATATCAATACTGGGGATCAGCTACCAATTATCCAGAACTCATATAGAGTGTCACCGGCTGAACAACGGATAATTCTGGAAGAAGTGGAAAAGGTGGTGCAAGATGACATTCTTGAAACTTCAGAGTGTCCTTGGCTGTCTCTTGTGGTCCATGTGAACAAGAAGGATAGCCCATGGCATTTCTGCGTCGAGCACTGATGACTGAATAAAACCACAAAAAACATGTCTACTGATTGTTGCTTGTTGATGACACCTCAGACCTCTTAAAGGGGCAAAGCATTTTTCAACTGTGGTCATGCAGACAAGCTACCGGCAAATCAAGGTTGATGAGGCTGACTAGGGAAAGACTGCCTTCATATCACCTGAGAGCCTCTATGGGTCAGAGTTGTGCCATTTGGACTATCTGGTGCTCCAACAACCTTCAAGCACATCATGGATAACTTGCGTCAACACCTTAAATATATGACCTGTCTTTGCTGCCTGGATGATATAATTTTCTTTTTATGACATCTGAATAACATCCAAGCCAGTTGAGTACCATACTGAACTGTGTTCAGACCACAGGTCTCTGCCTGAATATGAATAACTGGCTCTTCATCTCTGAAGAAATAAAAAGCTTGGGGCATTTAGTTAATGGTCATGGTGTTTGTCCTCCTCCAGAGAAAATAAGAGCAGTCACATATATTTGGCCTCCTCAGCACATATGTGACATGAGAAGTTTTCTCAGAATGTGCTTGTATTATTGGTAATCCATAAAGACTTCTATACCAAGGCATGTCCCTTGCAAGAATTATTGCAGCAGGGCACCAAATTCTCTTGGAACAGGGTACAAAAACATCGTTCCTTGTTCTTAAGGTGGCACTAACATCTTCTCCAGTCCTAACATCACATGATGGGAATGTCAAGATAGAACTTTACACCAATGCTAGCAGTTCTGGGATAGGTGCAGTTCTAATACAAATTCAGGAAGGTGCTGAAAAGATGACAGCTTATGCTTCCAGAGTATTCTCCAAGTCTGAGATGAACTACTCTACAAGGTAGAAAAAGTGCCTTGCACTTGTCTGGGCAATCAACAAGTTGCAGCTGTTTATATTTGGCAAACCATTCACTGCACTGAGGAATCACTATTCTCCTTGCTGGCTGACTTGCCTGAAGGATACATCAGATCAACTGGCAAGATGGGCACTGATGCCTTAGTGTATAATGTCACAGCAAAATACAATAGCAAACATAAAGACACTAACTGCCTTTTAAGGAATCCTTTGGCAGAACACTACAACATGAATAAATCACAGATGCCGCTGCATCAAATGACATTGGTGCTGAAAAGGTGCAAGATTCAGCATTGCTGAAAACCTTATAAACCTTGAAGTAGGAGGAACCGAACAAAGGAGGATCCATTTCATACACAGATCATTGTATATGAGGATATGAGGACTACGAGCCAAAAAGGTGGAAATGGTTGCTCATGATTCCAGCTCATCTATGGCCAGCTATCGTGAAGTATTTCCATGATCACCTGTGATTCAGGAAGATTCAAACAGGATCACACACAAGTATCACTGGCCAGGGCTTGACCAATCCATTAGACACTTTGTGAGCCACTGTAAAGAGTACCAGTGAGGGAAGAGTGTGTCACAATTACTTCCAGGGTATCTGATACCAATTCCACCTGCAGCATCACCATTCCACAGGATTAGAATTGACCTCTTGGGGAGGTTCGCAAAGTTGACAAATGGTAATCAAAGAATAATAGTCTGCACTGACTACCTCACCTGCTATGCTGTCACCAAAGCTGTGCCAACTGCTGAAGCTCTGAAAATTGCAAGGTGCATTGTAGAAGACATGAAGACATCATTTTGAAGCACGGAGCACCCTGTGTGATGGTCTCTGGTTGTGGAAACGTTTCCAGTTGAGACCAATATCAGAGTTAATTTCACATTGCAACATCATCCACAAGAGACAATTTGTCTCCCATGACCTCACAGAACACTTTAATAAGACACCAGCAGAAAGATCTGAATGTACAGTTATGTTCAATAGAGGGGTTGGGATAAAGCACTGCCCTTTATGACATGCACATGTAACAAAGGAAACAAGACATTACAGACTAGTTGTAAGGCCCAACAAGGCATACACTGTTCATGTTTCAACTGGTTGATACTCAAGATCATTACACAGGGTGTTACAAAAAGGTACAGCCAAACTTTCAGGAAACATTCCTCACACACAAATAAAGAAAAGATGTTAATTTCCATGTTAGAGCTCATTTTAGTTTCGTCAGTGTGTACTGTACTTCCTCGATTCACCGCCAGTTGGCCCAATTGAAGGAAGGTAATGTTGACTTCGGTGCTTGTGTTGACATTCGACTCATTGCCCTACAGTACTAGCTTCAAGCACATGAGTATGTAGCATCAACAGGTTAGTGTTCATCATGAACGTGTTAACAAATGCGGAGTTGGCAGATGCCCATTTGATGTATGGATTAGCACAGGGCAATAGCCGTGGCATGGTGCGTTTGTATTGAGACAGATTTCCAGAATGAAGGTGTCCTGACAGGAAGACATTCGAAGCAATTGATCGGCATCTTAGGGAGCACAGAACATTCCAGCCTATGACTCGCGACTGGGGAAGACCTAGAATGACGAGGACACCTGCAATGGATGAGGCAATTCTTCGTGCAGTTGATGATAACTCTAATGTCAGCGTCAGAGAAGTTGCTGCTGTACAAGGTAACGTTGACCACGTCACTGTATGGAGAATGCTATGGGAGAACCAGTTGTTTCCGTACCATGTACAGCGTGTGCAGGCACTATCAGCAGCTGATTGGCCTCCACGGGTACACTTCTGCGAATGGTTCATCCAACAATGTGTCAATCCTCATTTCAGTGCAAATGTTCTCTTTATGGATGAGGCTTCATTCCAATGTGATCAAATTGTAAATTTTCACAATCAACATGTGTGGGCTGGCGAGAATCCGCACGCAATTGTGCAATCACGTCATCAACACAGATTTTCTGTGAACGTTTGGGCAGGCATTGTTGGCGGTGTCTTGATTGGGCCCCACGTTGTTCCACCTACGCTCAATGGAACACGTTATCGTGATTTCATATGGGATACTCTACCTGTGCTGCTAGAACATGTGCCTTTACAAGTACGACACAACATGTGGTTCATGCACGATGGAGCTCCTGCACATTTCAGTCAAAGTGTTCATACGCTTCTCAACAACAGATTCGGTGACTGATGGATTGGTAGAGGCGGACCAATTCCATGGCCTCCACGCTCTCCTGACCTCAAACCTCATGACTTTCATTTATGGGGGCATTTGAAAGCTCTTGTCTATGCAACCCTGGTACCAAATATAGAGACTCTTCATGCTCGTATTGTGGACGGCTGTGATACAATACGCCATTCTCCAGGGCTGCATCAGTGCATCAGGGATTCCATGCGATGGAGGGTGGATGCATGTATCCTCGCTAATGCAGGACATTTTGAACATTTCCTGTAACAAAGTGTTTGAAGTCACACTGGTACATTCTGTTGCTGTATGTTTCCATTCCATGATTAATGTGATTTGAAGAGAAGTAATAAAATGAGCTCTAACATGGAAAGTAAGCGTTTCCGGACACATGTCCAGATAACATATTTTCTTTCTTTGTGTGTGAGGAATGTTTCCTGAAAGTTTGGCTGTACCTTTTTGTAACACCCTGTATGAAACACCTCATCATCAGAATTGCAGAAGAGAGATGGCTGGCATGCATAAAATCCCTGGATGCCTAGGAGAAGGACTGAGGGCATTATAACACCAAGCAATGCTCAGTGAGATTCAGCTTGGAAGACTTGGTATGAGTTTTTACACATGTGCAGATAGTGGGACTATCAAAAATGTTACTAAAATGCTACTTTGAGCCATATCGTATCCTTTGCCACTTGTACAAGGGCATGCTGAAAAGTACCTCTGGATTTTTTATGTGAAAAGGCTTAAAGCTTTTTAAATAAAACAAATGTTATTAACATTCTATATCTTTAGTCTTCATGTCTACACATTTGCAGGCCTCTGCTGCTAGAGGATTCTGAATTGCAGCTGTCAACATGGCAGTACATAATGTAAGTACATTGGTGCATGAGAAACAGCTTAAATTCGAATAGTTCCTCCATGTGTGGAGCACCCTCTCCTTCAGCTTGACAATGCCAGAATGAGTCCTGCAACATTTGCAGCAATCTGATGGCTTGGATTCACTGTCATCAATCATCCTCCATACTGTCCTGACTTGGTCCCATCCAATTTTCAGCTGTTTATAAAACTTAAAAAACACCTTCAAGGGCGTCGTGTTGATAGTGATGAATCAGTGTAAGCAAAGGTGAGGATGTGGCTCCATCAACAAAGTCAAACATGACATATCAACAAACTGGTCTCTTGTTGGGAAAAATGTGTTCATCATCAGGATGAGTATGTTGAGAAATAAATATGTAGACATGAAGAACAAAAATGTAGAATGTTAATAGCATTTGTTTTATTTAAAAAGCCTTAAGAGTTTTCACTTAAACAACTTTATGGCATTATTTCTCAGCTCACCATAACAGAATGATCAGTATATTTCTATGAAAGAATTGGAATACAAATGTTATTCACCAATACCTCTACGTTTAGAAATAAATGGGAATCATTTCATAACTAAAATGTTACCAATAGATTATGAGAAAGGATTAAGAGCTGGGTGAATAGTTATGCATAAGTGCTCTCATAGTTTTTCATTGTTTTCATTGCAAGTAGTGATCTATTTATACCTTGTGCAAAAGATTTCATGGTCTCAGTTCCTGACTTGAGTCAATCCCCATAAGTTCACTTATGCATATTTGAGAACACACACACATATATGCAAAAAGCAGATAAATAGCACACTGTGTTATAAAATAATGTAACAGAAGTAAATATTTTTAAACAGTTACATCCTCAAAATGTCTACCTTTGGCCTTGGAGGTGTCAGCTTGTCAGTAGTGATGCCCATGGCAGCCAAAATTTCTGCCATTTGTTTTGTGTCAATGCCACAGTTGTTCGCAACATTCTTTTGACACCTTTTATGAATGTTCATGTTGCATACTAGAAAGAGAAAGGTGTGTGTTAAAACTATAATACCATACACAAACACAGACAGAAATAAATCTGATTAATTACACCAATGCCATTTCATAGGCAAGATTTTTAAATTTGAAGTTTGTGATTCATATAATGGTAAGAGCAAAGGTGACCACTCACCATTCACCATATATTAGAGGAATTAAGTGGTAGACAAGCATTTATTTAAATCTACTGTGTACTACACAGACAGATGTTTATGTTTCCTGTAATTTTGAAGTCTGTTTAATGTGAACATTCGCTTTAACCAGAATTTACATCCTTCAGTCCAAATATTTTTTTAAAGAATAGGCAAATCTAATAAGGCACTATTTTACTTTTATGCCCACATCTGCTGGCAATTTGTTAAAGAATTTTGCAGCAGAATATGGCACTCATTTCTGAATCCTACACAGGCTTGGAAATTACTTCCACTTCTAGTATTGTGTTCGTCACTTTCACAGCTCATCCTCATTCACTCTTATGGTTGACCACATGTACCACTAGGGAATAAATGTGTTAGCACATGAGTGTAATAATTTGAAGGTTGCTAAGGAGGAAGATGTTTGCCTTTGAGCTTTACATAAAATTCATACTGTGCATTTTTGTTACTTCAGCTGTATTGTCACAGAAGAATATGCTATAAGACAGTACTGAATGAAAGTTTGTTAGTAATTTCATCTGGAGAGTAACACAATGAGAGAGGATTCTAACTGCAAAGCAGACACAACTAGGCTTTCTGGTGGACTTAATAACATGCATGTATCACCTCATTTTCTTGCACATCTGCATGCATTGAAATTTTACAAACTGAGTTTCCTTTATGGTGTGCCTGTTGATATCTATTTCTGGTATCTGTAATCTGTTGTTATTTGTTTGGTATCATATAATATGGATTTCTGTAAAATTTAGGCTTGTTTGTTGTGAACCAGATGCAAACCTGTTCCACTATTCTCCTAGCTGTGTTGGGTATGGATGTCTTTGGGCTCCTTACGAGTACAGTTTTACCGTTCACAAACATACCAATTTTTGATTAGTTCTCCAATGTATTTGGTAAATGATTCATGTAGGTGAAAAACAGGTGTGAGTATCAAACCTTGTCAGAACATTATTTCAAATGTTCCTTCACTCCAAATTTATTTTCAAATTCCCAACCAGCCATCCAAGCTTTGGTGTTAATTGCTTTCCTTAAATTGATTTAGGTGAATGGTAAGATGGTCAGTTTCATTTTCTACATTTGTGTTATTGGGCTCTGCCTCAAATCACTTTGTCAGCATGGGACAATAAACCTTAATCATCTTTCCTTTCAGCTCTTTATCACATCCTCCAACCACTACAATCACTTTAACATGGACACTAATGAACTGCAAAAAGATTGGGAAATACAAAGTGTAATAGAAACATGTGAGGAGAGAGAACACTAAGCAGCAGAAGACTGCCAGTTTCATCCCAAAATTCGATTGGTCTACCTTTTCAGAGCATATTAATGCAAGATTCATTGTGTTGGAGATATGACTCATGTACGTAACTCGATATGGTGCTATTGATGTCAAATACACTGTCACACCACAGTAGGGTGTAATGGCAAGGCAAATGTAGTAACTACAGGAAAGTTGCCCACAAAGTAGCATCATTGTCTTCAGTGCCAGAACTCTGAGTAAATTGCTCAGATCATCGTTTTGTTCAGAGCAGGAATTGGAAACTGGAAATTTACAATGATGAAGCATGAAGTCATTCTACTTCTCCACTAACTGTCCCATATGTGTCACCAAAAAGAGAGATAGGGTGAAAGAAAACTCCTTCTGATTATTGGTGCCTACACTGCAGTGGAATGTTAATGGGTTAAGAAAACTTGTAACTGGATGGATAAAAAAATCTACTCACCAAGCGGCGGCAGGAGAATACACACATTAAAAAAAGGTTTTATCTATTCAGTTACATCACATCATCAAAACTTGTAACTGGATGGATAAAAAATCTACTCACCAAGCGGCGGCAGGAGAATACACACATTAAAAAAAGGTTTTATCTACTCAGTTACATCACATCATCAAAACTTGATTTTCTTATCTATCCAATTAAATTATATTTTCAAAAATTGATTATTTTCATTGTTAAGAAAACATGTGAAAGAAGTAAATCTTTTAACACAAGATGGGCCCTTATGCCTCTGCATACAACAGACACCTTTTAAACCTTGGCAACTCTTTCTTTAAAGACAACAATATACACAGGAAGAATTATACAGATGGTGAGGGACTAAGGGTGGAGCGGTTGTATTCATCCACAACACATGCCATTCTGTACTTGTTACCGTTATAGCCCAGCACCAAGCAGCAGCTGGTCAGGTTTACAAAACATGAAGAATAATTGTCTGCTCCCTATATCTCCTTGTGGATAATGAAGCCATTGAGGACCTCATCCCCTCATCCATGTACAGCCCCTCCCTTTTCTCCTCTTTGAGATTTCAATGTACATGATGTGGAATAGAGCTCAACATACTCTTGTCCTAGGGGTAAGCAGTGGGTAGGTTATTCTTGCAAAACAATGTCTGCCTCTTTAGTACAGTGAAAGTGACACACTTCAATCTGCAAAAATATCATTCACAGCCATTGACCTGTTGCTTTGCTCTCCTATATTTGCTGATATGGTCCTTTGGGAAGTGGTAGAGGTCTTGCTCTCGAGTGACCATTTTCCCATTTGGGTCACCTGCCATGTTCAAACTAGCACCTGTCACCAGTACACCATAGTGGATGTTATGCAATGCCACCTGTACATTTTAAAGCAACCTGGCTCATTTGAACACCAGCCCGTCATCAATATGGTAGAAAATGTCACTAGTATCCACATAATTGCTGTTGTGTCTGTCCTGAAGTCCGGTGTGAAATCTGAAGATGGTCACCCCATGGGGAACAAGTAGTGCTATTAGGCATCAGGGACATGGCATAGCACTACAAAAGTTCCGTCATAATCCATCTGCTGACACTCTTGCAACCTTTTGCACTGTTTGGGTAAAGTCTCTGTGTATTATCAGAAAGCACAAAAAGCAGCCATGAGAGGAATTCTTACTTCTATTACCCATTCCACACTATCAGCAAAGATATAGGAATTGATTAGAAGGATCATAGAGACAGGCAATGCATACATCACAGTGACCACACAGGACACCGGTGCTCTAATTGCTACATTAGAGACTGTTGGACAAATAATGAGAAAATACTTCGAACAAATTATTAATGCCAATCATGATCCCACACTCCAACACAGAGCACAGCTGTATCTTTTGTATGGAGGAATTAGAGCACATGTCATCTATGGCTTACAAACACCACCACAACCAAGAAAGGTACATAACGAGATGTTGAACATTTGAATACTGAGTTGAAGAAGTTGTTCCTCATGCCTTTTAACAAAACTGGTCTGAAGGACAATACCAAAAGGTGTGGCAGGAAGTAAGAAACCCATGAAGCATCACATGACCCCAAGAAGTTATTACATTGTAGCATTAACAGTTGCGCAGGGAAAACATTGGAATGATGATGAACAACCACTTAGTACGGACTTATAAAACAAAAATCTTCTCATTTTCTTTCAGTGTGTTTGTTGTAGGTACCACTCAACACTCAACAATCTAATGCATGGCAGCAGTCAGGCAAGAGACCTTCTTGTGTAGGCAGCGCTTGACAGAAATATTTTTTTCATATTGAAAATGCCTGTGACACTACTGTCTGACAACTGTATGAATGGGGCTTCGGGGGTTGTCTTTCCATTGCAATGGGACCCTCTCTTTCAGGACAGTATTTTGGATTCAAGGTTGGCAATGCAGTGTCAGACCTATTTACCCTGGAGAATGGTGTCCCTCAGCCAAGTATGTCCAGTTTTCTACTTTTTTCAATAGCCATAAAGAATGTAGTGTCTGCAGTCAGGAGATCTAACCATTACTCTCCTTTTGTGAATGATTTTTCAATCTTTTGTTCATCTCCTAGGCTCAAGATGACTGCTTGACAGCTTTAATTGACATTAACAAAACTTGAATTATAGGCAAAATCACTGGCAAAAATTTTTCCTACATAAATATGTCAGTGTCAATTTTAATTGTGCACAGTGTGGCCTTGCCCAACATGAAGTGCAACTGGGAGACACCATTCATAGCTTTCAGGAGTCAGTAAAGTCTCTGAGCCTCATCTTTTATGAGAATCTCACCTTGTTGCTACACCTGAGACCTCCCAAGACAAGAGCTCCAAAGAATGTAAACATCTTAAAGTATCCTAATGGCAGAGCCTGGGAAGCTGGCAGATCCTCTCTGTTGTTTTACGGAGCCACTGTTTGGCTGCAGCTCAACTGTGTCTGTACTGTATTGGAGCTGCACAACCTACCTTTCTGAAAACCTTGGACTTCATTCCCCATATTTTTAGATGCGTTCCAAAATTTAGTTGTTATTTACACTGATGGGTCTGGGCGAGGCCACACTGTTGGCTGCTCAGAATTTTCCCCTGGCATTGTCTTTAGGATTCAACTTCCAGATTAATTTACAGTCTTTGATGGAGAACTCTACATAGTCTTACAAGTGCTAGAGCAGTTGAGATACAATCTACAATTGACAGAATAAATTTCTTATCTGTTCTGATTTTCTAATTGCCCTACAGACCATCAGGAAACAAAGTCAGCAATCAAAGTGAACTAAAACATACAAGATACCTTTCCTGTACTACAATGGCAAAGGAAGGAAATATCATTGTGCTGGGGAAACCAGGCAAATGAGAAATCTAACACAGCAGGCAGGGATGCTTGCAGCAAATGTAATAGAATACTATGTCCTGCTACTACCTCATGGTTGAGGAGGAGAGTTATGAGTAACTGGTCTGAAGGACAATACCAAAAGGCATGGCAGGAATGAGAGAGGCGTTGAAATTGAAGGTAGCAAAGCAAAAGCTGAAATGCTGAACTCCATTTTCAAATGTTCCTTTACAAAGGAAAATCCAGGATAATTGCTCCAATTTAATTCTTGTACCACTGAAAATATGAATAAAGAAGTTTTAGTGTCACTGGTGTTGAGAAACAGCTGAAATTATTAAAATCGAAAGAATCTGAAGGCCCCAATGGAATCCCTGTCAGATTCTATACTGAATTTGCAGTTGAGTTAGTCCCTCTTCTCACTGTAATCTGTCATAGAGCCCTCAAACAAAAAACTGTACCCAGTTCTTGGAAAAAGGCACAGGTCACACATGTCTACAAGAAGGGTAGTAGAAGTGATCCACAAAACTACTTGATGTCAATTTGTAGTAGAATCTTAGAACATTTTCTGAGCTCAAATACAAAAGGTATCTTAAACAGAATGACTTTCTCAATGTCCTCCAGCATGGCTTTCAAAAATATCGATCATGTGGAACCCAAATCTCAAATTTCTCACACTGGAAGCTTTGGATCAAGGCAACCAAGTAGATTCTGAAAAGCATTTGGCTCAGTACTGCACCTACACTTATTGTCAAAAGAACAATCAATGGGGTGTCAAGCAAAATTTATGACTGGATTGAGGACTTTTTGGTAAGCAGGATACAGCATGTTATCTCGGATGGAGAGTAATCGTCAGGTGTAAAACGAACTTTGGTGTTGAGACCCTTGCTGTTCATGTTGTATGTTAATGACCAGGCAGACAATGTTAACAGTAAAATCAGGCTTTTTGCAGATGATGCAGTTATTTATAATGAAGTACTATCTGTGAGAAGCTACATAAATATTCAGTAAGATCTTGATAAGATTTCAACATGGTGCGGAGATTGGCAACTTGCTCTAAATGTTCAGAAATTTAAAATTGTGTACTTCACAAAATGAAAAAAAAGTAGTATCCTATGACTATAATACTGATGACTCACTGCTGAAATCAGCCAACTCATACAAATACCAGGGCGTAACACTTCGTACAGATATGAAATAGAATGATCACATAGGTTCAACCATGGGTAAAGCAGGTGGTAGACTTTGGTTTATTGGTAGAATACCGGGGAAGTGCAATCAATCCACTAAAGAGATTGTGTACAAATCACTTGTGAAGCCCATCCTACAATATTGCTTTAGTATGTGGGACCAGCACCAAACAGGACTGACCAGGGGTATTGAACATATACAGAGAAGGGCAGCATGAATAGTCACAGGTTTGTTTAAACCATGGGAGAATATCACAGAGATGCTGAAGGAATTGAAATGACAGATTCTTGAAGACAGACATTGACTATCCCAAGAAAGTCTATAAACAAAGTTTCAAGAATCGGCTTTAAATGATTACTTTAGGGATATACTACAACCCCATATGTGTCACTTGCACAGGGATTGTGAGGATAAGATTAGAATAAAAAACAGCGAACTTCCATACCTGGACATGTTGGTACGGAGAAAAGAAGATGGCACATTAGGTCACGCAGTGTACCGTAAACCAACACACACAGACTTATACTTACAGGCCACCAGTTGTCACCATCCTTCACAATGAAGTGGCGTACTTAAGATGTTGGTTCACAGAGCACGAGCCATATCAGACTCAGACAGCTTATCCAATGAACTACTCCATCTGCGTACCACTTTCCAACAAAATGGATATTCCAAATGGAAGATTTGCTGTGCCTTACACCCGAAGCAGGTTACCCAACAAGAGGAACTGGAAGAAGGCGAAGAACAAAGGGGAATGGTCATCTTGCCATACATCGGCGGTGTGTCTTCAAAAATAGGAAGCTTATTGAAGAGGCATAAAGTTAAATGTGTCTTTCGTCCTCCGGCAAAACTCAGAGCTCTCTTGGGCTCATCTAAGGACAGCTTTGGCCTAAGAAGACCTGGTGTTCACGAGATTCCTTGTAGCTGTGGCATGTCGTACATTGGACAAACTTGTCGCACTGTAGATGAGAGATATACTGAACACTGACGCTATACTCATCTGAAGCAACCAGAGATGTCTGCAGTGGCTGAGCGTTGTCTCAGTGCAGGCCATTCTATGAATTATCAACACACCAAAATTCTCGCGTTGACGAGTTCGTACTGCGACAGTTTTATTAAGGAAGCAGTGTAGCTTGACAAATCTTGTAAACAGAGACACGGGCTTTCAGCTCAGTACAGCTTGGGATCCAGCAGTAGCCATATTGAAGTCGTATCGAGCAGAGAGGAGTACTATTGGTCATACGTCGGATGGGGATTTGCCAGCAACATAAATATTCTGTTGACAGTGGGAGGATAGTCACGTGCCTTACGCGAACACGCATTTTTGCTTGCGGCTACTGACAGAGGTTGCTGGGGCGGCCGATGGCAGCACAGAGCAGCAGTGGCAGCCTCCGTGCGTGCGTCAAAGTCTTTGGTTCTTCTTCTTGTAGGTGGCGTTGCTGTCCTTCCAGCTATCGGTTGATATCATCGGTATTGGCCATCGAATTGGGTGCCTTCCACGCATGCGCACTTCCTGCCTAAGACTGGCATAAATAGGGGGCTCTAGTCATGCCTTAGCAGTGTGTTCATCACACCTGAAGATGTCGGGCAGTTGCGCTGATGAAATATTGTGGAGTTTTCACTATGACACCTGATGTCTCGCCCGAGAACCATATATACAACATTTCCATCGGGAAAGCCTCAAGGAACATGGTGTCTGTTCTTTTGGACATGTCCAAAAGAACAGACATCATATCCATATAAGTATACAGTTCTGGCAATACTGGCCATGACCTTCTCCTTCTGTGCAGATGCACACATATTTCCCAAACTCTTATGGGACTTGGTAAGAATGTCTTCCACCAGTAATGAGTGTGTTGGTGTGGGACACTGGGAATGTAGTGTGTGGACATACAAGGTGAGAATGTGGGTCTTGCGGGAGGCATGCATGAGATAGTTCCTGCAGTCGCACTATCCTCTGTGTCCTCGATGGCTCAGATGGATAGAGCATCTGCCATGTAAGCAGGAGATCCCAGAATCGAGTCCCGGCTGGGGCACACACTTTCACCTGTCCCTGTTGATATATATCAATGCCCGTCAGCAGCTGAAGGTATTAAAATTAATTCTAATATGTGCAAGAAAGGCTGCAGTTGCATAATGACCTCTATAACCCACACTATACATCAGTTTATGTTTCCCTGATGTATTCACTCCCTGTCCTTTCTGTAGTAGTTCTTGTAGTGCTGCTACTTTCACTCTATATTTATCCATTTAGTCTCTAATTTTTTGCAATTTGCCAGGCCTCTCATTCCATCTGGCTATAATAATATCCATTTTCCTTCTCATTAACCTATTTCCTTGCCTGTTCACTGCCCCATAGTCGTATCCTTCAGAGTCCGATGTGTGGTACCCGCAACAATTCCATTTTATGAGATGGCAGTGTTAGTCTCACACCCAGCCCCCAGTAGCTATGCTACTTCCAGCAAAGCTCTCAATTTTGCTGGACATACAAGCCCTCCCACCCGCCACACAGAAGATGGCCCTCTCATGGGAGTGCTAGAGTTTTTTAATGTGTCTCAAAGTGGCTGGTTCATCGTATTTAGCCAGTTACTGAACCACCAATGATTATCTGAATCATAAATTTACAGTTCTGACTGTGTATCGAGTGTTTATTTAAATCAGGCTGTTCCAGCTTGAGTGTCCACCAGTGGACAGTGGTGGGCAAACAGCTGAGGTGCGGGAAGTCAGGTAGCTGGGCTGCAGCATACACAACCACACTACCCCAGCCTTACAACTGTGGACAGTGGTGGATAAGTTGTTTGAGTATTTGAAGAACCTGTGCAATAGGGACACTTGGTGGGTGGCCTACACTAGCTATGCCTCCCCATGAGCAAGCTGACTGGTGTTCTCCAGCCCTGTGCCCCTGGGGCAGTGTTGGAACAGCCTAATTTAAGTTAAATAATTTTAACATTCATGTACAGAACTGTTAACCAACTTTCACTTCTTCATGTAGTAGTTGGCACTTCCCCTATTTTTTTACAGTTCAGTCAACATCATGTAAATGGGAAAAAGATTTAGATTTTTTAAGCAAATTATAATTTTATTAAGTATTTTATAAGGTTTTATTAAAGTGTTGGAAAATGGCACATACACATATGCAAATATGCACATTCTAATGGGTAATTTTTACTTGCCATTTATTATACTGTTAAGCAATTGCTGTCGTGTTGTCATTGCCAGACAGTTTTCTGAGTCTCTAGAATGTGCCCATGAGTGTCTGTCCTCAAAAGATTTCACAGGAAGATAGACTTAGTTCATCTCACTGCATATAGTACTCAAATCCTGTAAGGGTGTTGATAACCATGCAGCTGAATCTTCTAAAACCAATATCACCATCATTTTGCAATATTTTCTTATTTTTAATTAAGATATCTAATGTAATTGGATAAAAAAAATCTACTCCCTAAGTGGCAGAAGGAGAACACGTGTATAAAAGTACTCAAATTTGTAGCTTTTTGAGCCATGGAGCCAGTGGCTCCTTTTTCTGGTGGAAGGGTTGAAGGGGAAAAGGACTGGTGAGGTTAGGAAATGGGGAAGTTTGAAAAAGTCACCCAGTACTACAGGTCAGGAGGACTTACCAGATGGGACCTTCTCATCCTATCCAGTAAGTCTCCTTAACCTTGGGTTCTGGGTGACTTTTCTGAACTCTCAACATTTCCTAAAGCCCTCCAATCCTTTTCGTTCACCCCTCTTTCTTCCTCTTCTCGCAGAAGAAGGAGCTACTGGATCTGAAAGCTTGGACATTTCAGTACCTTTGTATGTGTGTTCTCCTGCTGCCACTTGGTGAGTAGATTTTTGATCTGTCCTATTATTTTATATTTTCAAAAACTGATTGTTTTCATTGATAACTTTGATTTCTGATAGTTTACACTATACTCCTCTCCCTTGTTCATCTTGTTTGGTTCTAAAAGCAAAGTGGAAGACTTGAACTTCCTGATCACCTGCCACTACCTTATTTTCATATCTCTGTTCTATATTTTCTGAGACCTGTGTATTCTTCATACAATCCGTACATTTTTTCTTGAGGTTGATCTCCATTATTTTAAAATGACAAATTCATATTTTCTGGTTGTTTCAGCAAGAATGAGTAACTGAATAGTTCTGACTCCATCACAGGTGTTATCTACCAATAAATCTTCAAAACAAATGCTTTCTATGCAGAGTAAGTGTAGATGCCCAGTATGCTTAATAAAGCATAAATACAGTGACTGAACTGAGTGAGTGCAGTGGGGCTTCCTCCCAATGCAATACTTCTTACAAAAGCAATCAATGGGATGGTTGGAGTTTGCTGTTCCCATTCCCCACATCTCCCTCGATTACAAAATGTTTAGAGATGGTATACAACCACGCAGATCTTCATGAAAAATCATGCATGTACTGACTTTAAATTACCTCCCAAATGACCACACATATTTAACATCTCAGATATTCTTATTTCATTTAAATATTTATATAAAAGATTTGGGTCAAAAAACATATGCTTGTACTTGTATTTATTTCCTATAGATACTTCATTATCTTGTAAAATTATATAAGATGTATAAAAACATGATGATTACCTTCACACTGCAAGCCTTGCCGAATAAGGCCATAGAGGAGGGAACCACAATGATCACAGAACGTGAATCGCTTGTAGTTGTGTACCATAAATCTGTGAGGGATGTTCACACTGAAGCGTTGTCCTTGCGTTCCTGTTGTCTGCAAGAAAATATGATATTCGTACACTACACTGAAAAACAATTGCTGGTATTTGTTTACTTATTTGAGAGCAGAAAAATGGAGAAGGAAATATACTACACATTTTATAGGGTAATGAGAGCTTTATTAACCCGTAATGATGATGATGATGATGATGATGATGATGATGATGATGTTACAAAATAAACACTTTCTTTCTTTCTTTCTTTTTTCTTTTTTTGTTTTTGACAGCTCAGCAAGTATCTCATTACAAATCTGGAGATCCAGTGTTGGACTTCCAGTTGGTTGTTATCACTTATTTCACTTCTGAGAATGAATTGATGTGAAAAATTGCACAGTGGTTCAGAACCCATATTAAACTGTAGCTCCCTCTATAAATGAGCTGGACAAGGCTATTAAAAGGCTGGAGAAAGGCGAGAGTGTACAACCTCCAATTGGACCATGCCTAGTAATGTACTGTGCAATTCAAACCAACCATTAGGTTGACGACAGCTTTGATTTATCAAAAACAGTGTCACTCTGAAGCTCAAATTTTTTACTTGTGGTATAAATATTGATGAAGGCAGCAGCTCCTAAACCTTGTTATATAGATTTTCTTCTGTGAGAACCATTTCTTATAATTCTGTATGGAAAAGACAGCAAAAACTGCATATGACAAGACCACTTTTCAACAATGGGAAGACAGATGAATTCCAAAACAGCTAAAGTATTGGATATGTCAGGGTGATGGTGTGCATTCCATGCATTATTATTTGCAGTGTGGTGGTTTATATACAGTTATGCTACACAGCCGAATGCCCTGTTACATCAGATGTGCTCTAGGGCTTATTAGAGTCCTCTGTTTTGTTGCTGTGTAGTTGGAAGTTGGGTGGTACAGATGTTGAAGCTATTATGTAGTAGAAGAACTCTGTATTTGAAATTAGGTGATGGGACTGATACATACATATGAGCAACATGAAAATCTTGTTTCTGTGTGCTGTGCTGTGTGTGTGTGTGTGTGTGTGTGTGTGTGTGAAAATTGATGTACTTGGTATCTGCTAATTCCGTTTGTAGCATACAAATTTATTTATTGGTGTCCTACATCCACAGAGTTTTCATGTTGATGTTACTTCCTGTTTGTGGGTTGTTTTCTGATATTTGCTGTATATTCACTTGAAAAATTCTGCTTATAAGTTATCAGTAGCATTTGTTACAGTGTTTTTAACAATTCTGCTTGTCACTGCACTGTACATCTGTTTATATGTATTGCATTTTAGCTATTATGCCTTTGCATTTATTTTTCGTTTCTGTTTTTGCACTGACTATTATACAGGGTGGGGCAAATAATAGTGGCCATGATGAGTGGATATGACTGGGCACATTAACAGAGGAGGAAAAGACCTAGAGTTACTTTCAACAGGATGGAGCAACTGCCCATACAGCCAAACGAACCTTGGAGCACATTTACATGATCTTCACATCTGACAGTGTTGTTAGCAGCAGTCAGTCTGGTCGCAACCCTAGATGGTCACCTGATCTGTCAGTGTGCGATTATTTTGTGTGAAGAGCCCTCAAGTCTAATGTGTATTGCTAAAAATCTCATAGTCTTCAAGAACTGCAGCAGAACATTTCTGATGATATTGCAGCAATTTCAGCAGACCAGCTTTGATCCGTCTTCAACAACTTACTTACCAGGGTCCAAAAGTGTGAAGACATGAATGGTGGTCACTTTCAACATCTACTGTAGTCAGGTTGGTACTGTATTTCCTTTCCTCTAGTGTGTTTTTCATACCTGGAACTCTGTTCTCAGGGCCACTTTTGTTTGTTGCACTCTGTATTTGTGTTACTGACTTTAGGGCCAATTTTAATGTTTTCATGAAATGTTATTGATTACATGTGATATGCTATTGTTCAATTCATTATTTTGGCTGTGAGACATTGTGTGTGTGCTCATTGCACATTATTTTGAATGCAGATAGGATCTTTTTATTTATATATTATAATACTATTTCTACAGATTCACACACTGGTGATTCCACCACGAATGCAACCATTAAAAAAATTTACTTGTACAGCACACAGTGATATAATGCTTAACAAGACAATCCATATGTATATTCCCAACACAGCACTGGTACACCTCCATTCAAAACGCGTATAAAAACAAACTATGCAATGACTATGTGAAAATAATTTCATGTATAATACTTATATTGGAGCTTGGGGGAGATGGGTTAATGTGGAACTGCTTTTGATAATAATTTATTTTGTAGGTTCAAATTTGAAAACTTATCTTCAAAGCAGAGAGAGTGAGACAACAGAAACCACGTAAATCCATTTTTGAGCTGTATTTGTTGATTGTTCAATATTAAGCTCTGTGGGAAATGAATGGATAGTTTTGGTATCAGTGCACTTAACACCTGCTTTTCAGTTATGTCAGTATTTTTTTAAAATTCATGGTAGATGCCATTATTGTGTCTGATGTTGTCTTCTGCAGCCAATTGCGTTGCTATCACAGATAATACACTACATTTGCAACTGTGATCACCAATGTGAGAAAGTATTCTAAATAATAAAAGCAGTAAAGTTTGTCCTCTTCATAGTGTAAAACGTTCCCTGTTTAGTTTGTATCCTAAGTGAAGACTCAGAAACTTAATACTATTGATTCTCTGTTACTACTTGTCATTATATGTCTTTATAAATTTCTCTTTGTCCTTACAACTAGAGCAAAACTGAAAGACATTTTTCTTGCTTATGGTGGCTGGAGGGCAGTTGACCATAAACCAGCTGAGGACCATGGAAAGGAGATTATTGTCATATATAGTTCTGTCACATGATTGTATCCTTGCACTAGTACTGAACTTGTGTGTTATTTTTATGTTGCACAACTACTCTGTGCTGTTAAGCCTTTATTCATTTCTTATTGATAGTAACAATACTGTAGGGAAAGATAGATAGCTATTTACCATAATGAAGACACATTAAGTTGCGAACAGGCACAGTCAATAGACACTTACATAAAGCTTTCGGCCACAGCCTTCATCGGCAAAAGAGTAACACTCACCATTCATACCCACAAGCAAGCACACCGCATGCACACATGTCTGCCAACTCTAGCATGGAGCTGGAGACACTAGAGTTGGCAAACATGTGTGCATGAGTTGTGCTTGCTTGTTGGTATGAATGGCGTGTGTTTCTCTTTTGTTGATGAAGGCTGTGGGTGAAAGCTTTATGTTAGTGTCTTTTAATTGTGCCTGTCTGCAACTAAAAGTGTCTTCTTTACAATAAGTAGCTATCTGCCTTTCCCTACAGTGATATATTCCTACCTGAAATTCCCAATGTCTTATTGTCAATAGTTGTATACGGTTGTACATAACTAACAGCTGCTTGTTTCAGTGACCAGTTATGAATGCTATTTTTCAGTGGCTTTTTTTATGGAAATTAAGTTCCTTGTTTTCTTAAATGAGAATCATGGCTACAAAGCATATGTTGCATTTACTCCCTCTCATATTGTGCGATAGTTTACGTACTTATCTGCTCCACCACCTAAGTTTATATACACTACCGGCCATTAAAATTGCTACACCACGAAGACAGATCGTGCAGTCACATTTTGACCCCCGAGTCAACAGATGGGGACGTTTGCAAGACAACAACCATCTGCACGAACAATTCGACGATGTTTGCAGCAGCATGGACTATCAGCTCAGAGACCATGGCTGCGGTTACCCTTGATGCTGCATCACAGACAGGAGCACCTGCGATGGTGTACTCGACAACGAACCTAGGTGCACAAATGGCAAAACGTCATTTTTTCGGATGAATCAAGGTTCTGTTTACAGCATCATGATGGTCGCATCCATGTTTGGCGACATCGAGGTGAACGCACATTGGACGCATGTATTCGTCATCGCCATACTGGCATATCACACGGCGTGATGGTATGGAGTGCCATTGGTTACACGTCTCGGTCACCTCCTGTTCACATTGACAGCATTTTGAACAGTTGACATTACATTTCAGATGAGTTACAACCCGTGGCTCTACCCTTCATTCAACCCCTATGAAACCCTACATTTCAGCAGGATAATGCACGACTGCATGTTGCAAGTCCTGTATAGGCCATTCTGGATACAGAAAATGTTTGACTGCTGCCCTCGCCAGCACATTCTCCAGATCTCTCACCAATTGAAAACATCTGGTCAATGGTGGCCAAGCAACTGGCTCGTCACAATAAGCCAGTGACTACTCTTGATGAACTGTAGAATCGTGTTGAAGCTGCATGGGTAGCTGTATCTGTACACGTCATCCAAGCTTTGTTTGACTCAATGCCCAGGCATATCAAGGTCATTATTACGACCAGAGGTGGTTGTTCTGGGTACTGATTTCTCAGTATCTATGCACCCAAACTGTGTGAAAATGTAATCACATGTCAGTTCTAGTACAACATTTGTGTCCAATGAATACCCGTTTATCATCTGTATTTCTTCTTGGTGTAGCAATTCTAATGTCCAGTAGTGTATAAGTTCTCTCATCACATAATATTCAAAATAGCTCAAGTACTATAAATCTCATATAAATTTGTCAGAAAGTAACTGTAAAACATTAAGACAAGTAACAGGCACTTTCACAACAATTATATTACTATATTCAATATACTTTACCATTACTTTTTTGTTAGTCATCAGTAAAGTTTACACTAATGACGTATATGTATAAGAACTTGTGTATATATTCAAAAAATACATTTCAGTGTCTCTGGAAGTGTAGAATTTACTGATGATGGTACTGAAATAACCAGAATAAACATTTTATGATGAAATAAAGCATTAGCATTTAGTTTCACATTGATAAATTTTAGTTATCTATTTTATTTTATTCAGCAACAAATGTGTAGTATATTTTTATGGGATTGAGAAAGCATTTATTGGTTTCAGGGAAGTGTTTATCAATTAAATTATAACCTTGCCACTGTCTATAAAGATGACAGGAAACAGATGATAATAGAAAAATTTAGTTAACACACATATGATAGGAGCATAGAAGACCACTCACTGAACAGCAGAAGAGTTGAGTCATTAATAGGCACCGAAAAACAGAAAAGTTGAGTCATTGATAGACACACATGCACCTGTGCCTTTACGTGGTGCTGGCTGGATGCAGAATGCCAGGTACTGTGCACCTACACCCAGCTAACAGGAAAGGCATAGGTAGGGGTGTGTGTGTGTGTGTGTTTTTGTGCACATATCTGTACTTCTGCGTAAGAAAAGATGTACTCCAAAAGGTGCCTGTTGATGACTCAGCACTCCTACTTTTCAGTGAATGGTCAAAGAAGACCATTCACTGAAAGCGTATTTACATTCAACCAGAACTTTCCTGCCACAAGTAACTAATACAGGTATTGTTTAATGGATCCCTGTACAGTATTGCCAGTGTGCTGTCAGCTACAACTGACAAGCCTCTGCATATACAGGCAGCGCAGCATGCAGCTGGCACTCCAGAAAGAGTTACGATGGACTGAGAGCCAGCCTAAGCCAATCAACTTACTAAAATGTCTATCATAAAGTATTTGAGTTGAAGAATTATCAGACAGACATTGAATTATCAGTGGGAAAGCATCAGTTAGACAGTATTAGACAATAAGATCACATGTGGCGAAGCATAGTGGTGTTCAAACCCAGGTTAATGTTTATCTTATTTACAAGGAAATTTAGTTTAACTACATGCTCCATGGCTCTTGCTATTTAGTGGAAATATAAAGCACTACTGGCTCTCAAACAATTGTTTGGCAATAATGATCCTGCTGAAGATGATATGTTCCTTCCTTTACAAAGCCAAAAAGATAGCTTACCATGCCAGTTACGTAGGGACCTATAGCTTAATAAGGAATCTAAAGCATGATTCAACTTGAGATTTTTCACATACACTTGATAGTGACAAAGTTGAAAGTCATGGTTAGTGCCAGAAAAATTGTTGGACAAACAAAGGAAGTCACAGTAAATGCCAAATAAATCCTAGGTTTAACAGAGGATTGAAGTACAACCCCATGATTTGTGATTAAATGAGCATTAAGTTCATGACATGACTTCTCTAATCAAACATACACTTGCAAATACATTGTACTTACCTCATAGGGATTGGGATCTCGCATACCAGGACACTTTGTGACAACTGACTTATGACAACGTTTGTGTACAACACAGGTGCACACTGAAAATAAAATGAAATACATGTCAGATGCCAAATTACGTATTTTTAATAATAATAATGGAAGTTGTGTTGTAATTACAAAAGTGTGTATCATATTTACCTTGACACTGATAGCCTTGCTTTCCTATGCCCCTGTAACAATAAGTACAATAAATTACTTGGAAGACAATGACCAAAAATTTTATATTCTGAAATACAATTTAAGCTTTGCTCCTTGCTATAGTTTTGTGGGCTGAAAAATTATTTTTTTCCTTTCAAGGTGCATGTCATTAATCTTTGAATTTATCTCCCAGTTTACACATTTCCATTTCTTCCTTCTGCATATCACATCTCATTTTACTATCTCAACAGACATCTGTCAGTTGTTTTTATCATTCATTCATACATCAGGTTTCATAAATCCTGTCATGAATGAGATCCTTGAGGGAGGTAGAATAAGTCAAGTTATACAATGCCAGGCAGTAGAAATCACTGTATGCTTCTTCTGTAAAGTACACTAACAATATGTTTAGACTTTTCAAATTTGACTAATTTTTAATCAACTCATTTCATAAAGGTCAAAATCATTTTGTCCTCCACACTGTATTGGAGCAACCTGAAATTACAATTCAACATTTATTTTGTATCACTAATCATTTTCATCCCATACCTGTTTTCAAATGTAAACTTTCATCGATGATATACACTACTGGCCTTTAAAATTGCTACACCACGAAGATGACGTGCTACAGATGCAAAATTTAACCAACAGGAAGAAGATGCTGCGATATACAAATGATTAGCTTTTGAGTGCTTTCACACAAGGTTGACGCCAGTGGTGACACCTACAACGTGCTGACATGAGAAAAGTTTCCAACAGATTTCTCATATACAAACAGCAGTTGACTGGCATTGCCTGGTGAAATGTTGTTGTGATGCCTTGTGTAAGGAGGAGAAATGCGTACCATCATGTTTCTGACTTTGATTGCGGTTCATCGTATCGCGACATTGCTGTTCGCGTTTGTCAAGATCCAATGACTGTTAGCAGAATATGGAATCGGTGGGTTCAGGAGGGTAATACGGAATGCCAGGCTGGATTCCAACGGCCTTGTGTCACAAGCAGTCAAGATGACAGGCATCTGGATGGCTGTAACGGATCGTGCAGCCACATCTCGATCCCTGAGTCAACAGATGGGGACGTTTCCAAGACAACAACCATCTTCACGAACAGTTTGACAACATTTGCACCAGCATGGACTATCAGCTCGGAGACCACAGCTGCGGTTACCCTTGACGCTGCATCACAGACAGGAGTGCCTGCAATGGTGTACTCAATTATGAACCTGGGTGCATGAATGGGAAAATGTCATTTTTTTGGATGAATCGAGGTTCTGTTTACAGCATCATGATGGTCGCATCCATGTTTGGCGACGTCACGGTGAACGCACATTGGACGCGTGTATTCGTCATTGCCATACTGGCGTATCACCCAGCATGATGGTATGGGGTGCCACTGGTTACACGTCTCGGTCACCTCTTGTTCGCATTGATGGCACTTTGAACAGTGGATGTTACATTTCAGATGTGTTACGACCCGTGACTCCATCCTTCATTCGATCCCTATGAAACCCTACATTTCAGCAGGATATCGCACGACTGCATGTTGCAGGTTCTGTACGGGCCATTCTGGATACAGAAAATGTTTGACTGCTGCCCTGGCCAGCACATTCTCCCGATCTCTCACCAATTGAAAACGTCTGGTCAATGGTGGCCGAGCAACTGGCTCGTCACAATACATCAGTCACTACTCTTGATAAACTGTGGTATCGTGTTGAATTGCATGGGCAGCTGTACCTGTACACATCATCCAAGCTCTGTTTGACTCAATGCCCAGACGTATCAAGGCCATTGTTACGGCCAGAGGTGGTTTCTCAGGATCTATGCACCTAAATTGAGTGAAAATGTAATCACATGTCAGTTCTAGTATAATATATTTGTCCAATGAATACCCGTTTATCATCTGCATTTCTTCTTGGTGTAGCAATTTTAATGGACAGTAGTGTATGTACCCCACATTTAAAACCAATTCATGTTAAATGGTAACTGGATTTTTTCCCCACATACCATGTCAAATTTCTTTGTTTTAAATGTAATAATCAGAACAACTAAGAACACACCAAGAAATACGACTTGTGTATCAGAAAAAAATTCCTATTGCAATGCAACACAAAGTGGATTTAAAGATGATGCACACATGTTTATTTATTTACAAATTACAAACGTAATCAAACTGATGATTTTGTCAGACGTCATACATTTGTGTGCGGTGATCTCAGATCACTAACTTGGAATGTAGTAATGATAATAATGAAATGCTAAACTTTAACAATGATATTGCAGTAGTACTGAACATAATATTTCTAATGCTAGTAGCTTTTTCCGTAGTTTCAGATGTTACAGTCTGGATAATTAACTGATCTGGCCTTGTAACATTGGCCAACATGGCCTCGAAATACTGGTACTATGAATGGCTGAAAGCAATGGGGAAACTAGCTGAAAGCAAGGGGAAACTACAGTTGTATGGTTAAATATCAATGGCATCATCTCTAAATTATTATGAGGTAAAATAGTCTCCCATTCAGACCTCTGGGTGGAGACTACTCAGGAGGATACTATCATAAGAAAAGAGAGATTGGCATTCTATGGGTCATGGCCTGGAATGTTAGATCCATTAATTGAACAGGGAGGTTAGACAATTTAAAAAGGGAAATTGATAGTTTGAAGTTAGATATAGGGGGAAATTAACAAGTGCAGTGGCAGGAAGACGAGGACTTCTGGTCATGTGAGTACTGGGTTATAAGTATAAAATCAAATAGGGGTAATGTAGGACTAGGTCTACTAATGAATAAGAAAATGGAAGAGTGGATAAGCTACCATGAAGACCTTATTGTAGCCAGCCTAGGGTTGAAACCAACACCCATCATAGTAATAGAAGTTTATATACTTACTTCCTCTGAAGAAGAAGACATTGAAAGAATGTATGATGAGATAAAACCAATCATTCAGACAATTCCGGGAGAGGAACATTTTATTGTGATGGGAGACTGGAATTAAATAGTGGGAAAAAGAAGAGAAGAAAAATAGTAGAAGAATATAGGCTGGGGAATGTGATGAATGAGGAAGCCATCAGTAGAATTTTGTAAAGAGCATAATTTGGTCATCGCTAACACTTGACTTAAGAATCAGGAAGAAACCTTGGTCATTGGAAGGTTTCACATGAATTATGTAATGGTGTGGCAAAGACTTCAAAACCAGATTTTAAACTATTAGGCATTTCCAGGGGCAGATGTAAACACTGATCACAAATGACTGAATAAAAATTAAGTTAAAACTTAAGAAATTGCAAAAAAAGGTTGGAAATTGAGGAGATGGGACCTGGATAAGATGAACAAATCAGTGTTGAGAGTTTCAGAGAGAACTTTAGACAGCATTTGACTGAAACAGTGGAAGGGAATACAAAAGAATACAAATGAGTAGATTTGAGAGATGGAACAGTGAAGGTGGCAGAGGATCAAATGGACAAAAAGGCGAGGCCTAGTAGAAATCCTTTGATAATACAGGGTTATTACAAATGATTCAAGCGATTTCACAGCTCTACAATAACTTTATTATTTGAGATATTTTCACAATGCTTTGCACACACATACAAAAACTCAAAAAGTTTTTTTAGGCATTCACAAATGTTTGATATGTGCCCCTTTAGTGATCTGGCAGACATCAAGCCGATAATCAAGTTCGTCCCACACTCGGCGTAGCATGTCCCCATCAATGAGTTCGAAAGCATCGTTGCTGCGAGCTCGCAGTTCTGGCACGTTTCTTGGTAGAGGAGGTTTAAACACTGAATCTTTCACATAACCCCACAGAAAGAAATCGCATAGGGTTAAGTCAGGAGAGCGTGGAGGCCATGACATGAATTGCTGATCATGATCTCCACCACGACCGATCCATCGGTTTTCAAATCTCCTGTTTAAGAAATGCCGAACATCATGATGGAAGTGCGGTGGAGCACCATCCTGTTGAAAGATGAAATCGGCGCTGTCGGTCTCCAGTTGTGGCATGAGCCAATTTTCCAGCATGTCCAGATACACGTGTCCTGTAACGTTTTTTTCGCAGAAGAAAAAGGGGCCGTAAACTTTAAACCGTGAGATTGCACAAAACACGTTAACTTTTGGTGAATTGCAAATTTGCTGCACGAATGCGTGAGGATTCTCTACCACCCAGATTCGCACATTGTGTCTGTTCACTTCACCATTAAGAAAAAATTTTGCTTCATCACTGAAAACAAGTTTCGCACTGAACGCATCCTCTTCCATGAGCTGTTGCAACCGCGCCGAAAATTCAAAGCGTTTGACTTTGTCATCGGGTGTCAGGGCTTGTAGCAATTGTAAACGGTAAGGCTTCTGCTTTAGCCTTTTCCGTAAGATTTTCCAAACCGTCGGCTGTGGTACGTTTAGCTCCCTGCTTGCTTTATTCGTCGACTTCCGCGGGCTACGCGTGAAACTTGCCCGCACGCGTTCAACCGTTTCTTCGCTCACTGCAGGCCGACCCGTTGATTTCCCCTTACAGAGGCATCCAAAAGCTTTAAACTGCGCATACCATCGCCAAATGGAGTTAGCAGTTGGTGGATCTTTGTTGAACTTCGTCCTGAAGTGTCGTTGCACTGTTATGACTGACTGATGTGAGTGCATTTCAAGCACGACATACACTTTCTTGGCTCCTGTCGCCATTTTGTCTCACTGCGCTCTCGAGTGCTCTGGCGGCAGAAACCTGAAGTGCGGCTTCAGCCGAACAAAACTTTATGAGTTTTTCTACGTATCTGTAGTGTGTCGTGACCATATGTCAATGAATGGAGCTACAGTGAATTTATGAAATCGCTTCAATCATTTGTAATAGCCCTGTACAGGAAATACTGAATTTAATTGACAAAAGGAGAAAATGCATAAATGCAGCAAATGAAGCAGATGAAAGAGGATACAGCTGTCTAAAAAATGAGATTGACAGAAAGTGAAAAATGACTAAGGAGGAATAGCTAGAGGACAAATGCAAAGCTCTAGAAGCATCTATAATGGTGGGAAAGATAGCTAACACCTAGGCGAAGATTAAAGATCCCCCTTTGGTGAAAAGAGAAGCAGCTGCACGAATGTCAGCAATCGGTGTGAGATGAGGCGAACTGTTGTCCTGACACCATGATGACTTAAATTGTGTAATTTGTCAAAAGCTAGTTCATGAAACCCTGCTGGCAAGAATGGTCTTGGTTTTCCCACAGAGAGACGGTAATAAAGCGTAATGTCAGAACCTGGTACATCTTCTAACTTTAGCTCAATTGTTGTCGCTGGATCAGTGAGACAGTTGAAAAGTTCTTGAGCCGTTTTTTGTGCCTCTGTGAAGTCTATTACGCTTTAGTTGTTTGTAACAGCAGAAGCACGGGACAGGCAATCTGCTACCACATTGTTGATTCTGGCTACATGTCTGATGTCAGTAATGAACTCTGCAATAAACACTAGTTGGTTGCACTGACACAATGAACAGTTGTTGTTATTCTGCCCAAATGCATACATCAATGGCTCATGATCAGTGAAAATAGTGAATTCTCTCTCTTCCAGCTGAGGTCAAAAATATTTTACTGTGCCATATATCGTGAGGAGATCACGATTGTATGCACTCAACAGACATTGAGACGCCAAAGGCTCGTGTGAGTAAAATGCCGAAAGTTGCCAAGCACCTTCATTTAATTGTAGCAGTGTGGCTCTGATCACTGTCTGGCTCACATCCACTACTAATGCAAGGGTGAGCGAGGAGCACTGTGTCCGCTATGTTGTGTTTTGCCACTTCAAAGGCTGAATCATATCATCAATCCACTGAATTGGTGAAGTTCCCTTGACTTTTGGACCAACCAATGGTGCAATAAGTGGTTCTCGTACTTCAGCAGAGTGTGGCAGATACTGATGGTAGGAAATGAACATATCAAGAAACCGACGTAGCTCATGAGCTCTGCAGTATGGCTTCCACTTTTTCTGGTAAGGGAAATGAGCAGTTTTGATGAGATTCTGCGACTGCAAAACACACATTTGGCTATATTTAACAATACCCCATATTTTTTGGGCCGCTCTAAAACTTGTAACAGATGCTGTTTGTGTTGTTATGCAGTTGAAGAACAAATTAAAACATAATATAGATACACAAATGAGCATGACAGTCCTTGCAGTACTGGGCCAATAAAATGTTGTGCAGCATTACTCAAGCTGAATGTCATGTATTTGCTTTCAAATAAACCAAAAGTGGTGACAGGTGCTGTTTGTGGAATGTCTTCCTCTGCAACTGGTATCCGTATATAAGCCTTAGCACAGTCCAAAACAGTAAAAACCATTGTAGTTGTAATAGTGCAGTAGAGGTGAGGTATATCGATCTGGTACAGTCCGGGCATTGAGAGCACAGTAATCACTATGTGGGAGCCACATGCTGCTTTTCTTAGACATAAGGTGTAGTGAAGATGACCAATGACTACTAGACGGTCGTATAATCTCTTCTCTCATCATAACATCGAATTCTGATTTTGCGATAGCTAACCGGTTGGGCACTAGATGCAGAGGGCAGCAAGTGACTGGTGGGCCATCTGTAGTCATGATATAATGTAAGGTATTGTGACATACCTCTTTGGGTGCTCCCAGGGGCCATGTCATGGCCAGAATCTGTTTGAGTAGATGGTCGTACTCTCCAGCATCTGCTTGTTTGACTTGGTCAGAGTGCTCGGCTGTGTGGCAGTGAAATCCAGAAGTCGACAGCCTGGTGATGCCATTGACCAACCACGCGTTCCTGATGTCAGGCAGCAAGTTGTGCTGCGCCAACAGATTGGCACTGATGATAGGCTAGGTGACGTTTGTGATGGTAAAGTCCTGCATCTTGTGTACTCCTAGGTCCAATTCAATGCACTGGGTGCCATAGGTTTTGATCGATGAATTGTTGTCAGCAGACAGCAAGAACAATGTTGTGGGTAACAATGTAGTAGTTTATGGGGAAGAATACATAAATCCAAGCTGATATCTACTAGATACTTGTTAGCCTGTCTTTCTGTCACTGACAAAGAGGCGTTGGGATCATGTTTCATAATCAGAGAAAGCATCTGACATGTGACATCTGTTGGCATTGGTGTATCTGCAAGGAGATGTACACTTACGTGCCTGGTTTCCAAATTTCTTGTGGTACCAACAGTTGGAGGGTTGTTCTTGTCCTGTGGTGGAATAAGTAGTTGAGGATGTCGAGAGAGTAACTTGTCAATTCATTTGGTGAGGTAGTCGACTTTCACTGCCAGGTTATCATGATCCACATGAGTTATTGTAGCCAGTGGTAGGCTCAGATGTGTCACTGCCAGCATACCAGTCAGAGCTGCGGATGGCATGGCTTGTGTTAGATTGTTTGACACCGCCACCGCACCATTGCATGCTGCTACTGACATACTAATTGCAGCCTGGCTGTAGCATCCATTATACAGTCGGCCAAGTCAGCCACTGCATCCAAGGGTCTGTCAGTCTGCGGTGCTATGATTGCTTGTATGTGTGGCAGCAGACAGCGACTCCACAATGTATGCAGCAGGCTATCAGGCACAACGATGTCTCCCTTGCTGCACAAGTGCCATAAAAACTGCAATGGTTTGCATTCTCCCACGTCTTCTTGAGTTAAGACCTGTCCTATATATTCCTCTTCTGATGTGGAAACACGTTTTATCAGCTCAGCCTCCAATTCCTCATATGCGTTGACTGCCACCAGTACAGTGATTACATCTTGTACTTCGCGGTGTAATGATTGTCTAATTTACTGATGACCAGTGCAAATTTTGTGGAGTCCATAGCAATACCACCACAGAGGAAGCTGGCTTTGACTTGCGCAAACCAAAGCACCAGATTGTGTAGCCAGAATGTGAGTAACCACATTGTGAGTCTCATGACTGTTGGAATTATTTCTTCTAATGACTATGTCATGTCATGTACAGTGGAACTGCACTTCTTGGCATTTTCAAATCACATCACAGTCACCACTTTGGCCATTACTAAAGTATCAATGATGACTGGTTTGTTAATAGCCTGAAGGCGCAAAATTGTCACTGTGACCTTGCAAAACAAAACTTTATTTGTGTCTGCCAAGGGAATTAGGCAGTGCACAAAGAGTAGCGAATACAGATCAGATAAATACACAATCTTGCATAGATAAATGTATCTCCGTGAAGAACATTACTTTTACTCAGTGCAACTACAAGAGAAAAATAACTGATTATAAAATAGCAACATAACTATTATTCTTCAAAACAGTATGTGCACTCCATGGTGGCTGTGAAATATTCAATGCTGCAACATAAACAAAACCACATTCACGTACAGCACACATGACACTTCACTGCACTGACAGAAAGTGAACTTTGTTGCTACACCTTCTACCTACAGAATTTCAAAGAATGTATTTCAGTCAACATGGTCAAAAGTTTTCTCTAAGTTGCAATTGCCATAAACATATGTTTGCCTTTCTTTAACCTATCTCCTAAAACAAGTTGCAGGGTCAGTACTGTTTCACATGTTCTTACATTCTTCCAGAACACAAAATGGCTTACCCCAAGCTCACCTTCTTCTAATTTTTCCAGTCTTTTGTAAATAATTTACGTCAATATTTTATGATCATGACTTAGTAAATCGATAATTCAGTAATATTCACGCCTGCCAGCACCTGTTCTCTCTGGAGCTGGAATTATTACATTCTTCTTTAAGTCTGGATGTATTTCACCTGTCTCAAATATTTTGTACGCCAGGTGGAGTAGTTACGTCATGACTGGCTTTCCCAAGGACCTCAATAATTTTGAGGGAATTTCGTCTATTCCAGGGACAATGTTTCCACTTAGATCTTTTAGAGATCTTTCAAATCTTCACACAGTATCATATCTCCTATCTTGTCTTTACCTAATTCCTCTTCACTTTCTAGAACATCATCTTCAAGGTCATTTCCCATGTAGGCCCCCTCTGTGTATTCCTTCCACATTGCAGCTTCGGATTTGTGTGGCCCAGAGTGCAAAAAGATTGCCAAGAATGGGCATGTACTTGTTTAAAGTCAGTAAAGCAATTTGAAACCTTCCATTGACCTATGCAGGAGAAGCACACATCCACATCAATGTCATAGTCCCACTGCCTCCTTCCAGCGGACAGCGATATATTCTAACTATGATTGATCGCCTGACACGCTGGTCCAAGGCAACTCCGATAGATGACATAACAGCAGAAACAGTAGATTCTGTGCTTACCTCAAGCTGGATTTCTCACTTTGGTTGCTCATTACATGTGACGACAGATCACAGCCACCAGTTCAAGGCTGAACTATTCTCTCAATTAGCCAAGTTCTGCGACACAGTGTACCACCAGACTACTAGTTATCATAGGGCCAGTACTGGTTTAATTGAGTGCTGGTGTTGCGCACTCAAGGCAGCGATCATATGCCATGGATCAGACTGGACTATTGTGTTACCAATGATTTTACTGGGTCTCCGGACAGTGTACATATCTGACTTAGACACTTCACCCGCAGAACTAGTGTTCAGCAACACACTATGACTTCCTGGAGAATTTGGCGAAGCACCACCACCACCACAGACACTTGGTCAGGATCATAATGACATTATAGTTAAGCTCAGGAAACATGTCATTCCACTTTGCCCTCTCCAAGTTTCAAGACACAGCTTTCCTGCTACCTATGTTCTTCATGATTTAGTGTCCTGCACTCACGTCAGGCTCTGTGCAGATGACATTAGACTTGCACTACAACAGCCATACGCTGGCCCATACAAGATGTTGCAATGAGGAGAACACACCTTTGAGATACTCCTAAATGGAAAATCATCTACAGTGTCAACTGATAAGAGTGAAACAAGGTTATGTTCTGCATGAGGATCCTGCTTACAACTGCCCATGACCGCAACTTCCTGCTCTAGCACTGACACCATTTCCCTTTGTTGCAGAACTGCCTCCAGCTGTTGCAGAACCCCCTTCTATTATCAAAGTACCACCACCAACCTGCACGATGAGATAGGGTTGGCATGCGCACTTCGCTGCGCATTACCTGGACGGTGCTTCGCATTCACCAAGGTTGCTGTTGTAGCAACAAAGTTCACTTTCTGTAGTGTAGCAAAGTGCCACATGTGTTGTGCGTGAGCGTGGTTTTGTTTATATCGCAGCTATCAGTGGACCTTCCATGCCAGCCACCAGGGGTGCTGGAATTAGTGTTGAATATTTCACAGCCATTATGGAGCATACATATTGTTTTGAGAAATAATAGTTCTGTTTTTATTTTCTAGTCAGTTACTACTCTTTTGTAGTTATGCCAAGTAAAAGTAATGTTCTTCTTGGAAATACATTTATCTATGTAAGATTGTGTATTTATCCAATCTGTTTTCGCTATTCTTGTGTACCACCTTATTCCCTCAGAGGATGCAAATAAAGCATTGTTCTGCAAGGTCAAAGTGATAATTTCTTGCACCTCCGGACTATTAACAAACCGGTCAGCATTGGTACATCAGTAATAGTCAAAAAGATATAAAATGCAGCGAGTGGAAGGTTATATACAGCTTGTACAGAAACCAGGGTGCAGGTATAACACTTGAAAGACATGAAAGGGAAGCAATAGTTGGAGAAAACTTTGCAGAAGGAGTTAAAGTTCATGCAGAAGAAATAAAAGCTGTGCAGTTTGCTGATGACATTGTAATTCTGTCAGATTCAGTACAGGCCTTGTAAGAGTAGTTAAACAGAATAGATACTGTCTTGAAATGAGGTTACAAGATGTGTATCAACAGAAGTAAAACATGGGTGACGGAATGTAATCGAATTACATCAAGTGATACCAAGGAACTTAGGAAATGAGGCACTAAAAGTACTGATGACACCTGAAGTAGAGAGGATAAAATGTAGAGTTCTGTGAAGTTTTACAAGGATCAAGGAGGAAGACTGACTGTGTCATTGATCATTTAGACAAAACTAGAGGGAATTTTATAATCAGCAGCATGATTGTTGATTTTCATTTGACCTAGCTACTGAATTTTCATAAATCCCATCTCCCTCAATTGATTTTTTTTCTTTTATCAAACATGGAAGCATCAGCTTCTACAAACAAACAGGGTCACCAAGTTTTGTCTGTTTTTTTTTTTCTTCCTTTTTTTTCTCCCCCCCCCCCCCCCCGCCCCCCACCCCATCCCCCACCCCCCACCCTCTGCATGGTGAGTAGTCATATCATTGAGACAGTTCTAATAATACTTACTACGTTTAGTCAACAAAACTCGCTTTTTGTGCTATCTAAAAATATAACAATTGTCCAGGTGTAAGATTCTCACTCTGAGGGTGCCATATAAACTTAATTATCCATATAGACAGTTCATCCATTCAAGGTATCGAGGACCTCAATGATTTTTACCTATTATTGACATGATACAAGCAAGGTATTGGTCTCAGGGATTCCAAGACTCTCAAGAATGTTTTAATTTCATGTTTGATGTCAGATAACAAATGGTAAAAGAAACATTTTTGTGTGTGATAGTTACAAAATAATAATTTTCTGATTCTTTATCTTTTACTTCTACTGTGAAACCTTTCTTCTGGCCAAATTTCATGATTCTACATCAAGAGGAAGTACGCTATAGGTTTTAATCAGTGTGTTTGCAAGTATCAAAACTTGTGACAAAATCGCCATATCTTTCAATTACATAGACTTAGAAACTTCACATATTTACACCATCAAAGGACTGTAGTCCTCAGTATGGGACATAAATTTCTATTCAATATGTCGACCCATTGCTGATGAAAAGAGGTCTTAATACACAGAGGGACAGACAGATAGTGGGATAACGAATGACAAAAAAAGTTTTTTTTCATGTGATATAGTTACAAATTAACAAGTTTGGATTTTTTTCCCTTTACTTATACTGTGAAACCTTTCTTCCTGCCAAACTTCTTGGTTCTAGATCCATGGGAAGTACCCGACAGGTTTCGATGAGTGAGTTTGCGAGTATCGAAATATTTGACATTAATTGACATATCTTTTGATTACATTGACTTATAAGCTTTTTTACATCACCAAGGGATTGTGATCTTAATATGTGACATAAATTTTAACTTGATACATCTCACCATTTACGAGGAAAAGGGTTCTGAATAGTCGGACAGACAGACAGACAGATGGACAGACAACAAGTGATCCTAGAAGGGTTCGCTATTTACTAGTTGAGATACAGAACCGTAAAAATATAAAATGTTCATTCCTAGAAGTGCCAAATAATTAAGTGTCACTCTGAAAGGAAAAATATTTCTTATACCATAAGTTGTACCAATGCTATGCTACATTTCAGTAATAGGTAAGTTGAAACTGCATCTAACAAACCATATAAAATCCCGACAGTGTGAACAGAAAGTGGGCTGCCGAAGAAAAGTTGCCATAAATTTGTGTCCATTTACTTGATGGACACGTCTGCGCATTGCACCACGTCGGCGATTGAAGCCTTGTCGTTCTTTGAACTCCCGAGGCTTTTCTGTAAGAAACAACACACATAAGAAGCTTACATATTTGTGTTGTGCTTATAAAATATCACTCATACAGTTTACACTGAGTAATTTTAAAAATATTATTGTCAATTTTAATGATGGATGTGCTCATACTTTAAAGGCATTACACAGCATAACGAGAAGAGTTTCCCACAAGATATTTTGTAAAATAATTGTGACAGTTGTAAATGGTTTTCTGTATAAGAATACCATAAGTATATCTAATGAGATATTATTTTATAATAGAATAACAGAATCTTCAAAAACATTTAGTTATTTCATGGAAAAACTAGATTAGATGTGTATTTATTCCCACTACTTCCAAGAGTACACAAATTATCATCTTCTATTCATGCAGTAGAGGATATAATTACAACATATTTGATCAATGGTTTTAATCTTCACTGTGGATTAATTGTACTCATTCAGTTACCACATTTGACTGAGTCACTGGAGAGCATTGCCCACTCTAGAGTTATTTGTTTCTAAGGGACAATGGTCAGCAGTTTGTCCATCCAGACATGCCTAACCATCTCTCGTCACTGCGAGGTGAGAACAATAGCGACTGCACTTTTGGTTGATCAGCTGTTGTAGCTTGTGGCACTCCTGCCTCATACACTAAATGGTGGAGATGTATATTTTGCACTGTGAATGTTAACGTAACTGTATGTAATAAGTGATTCTCTAACACATATCATTTTTCATTGCAGCCTGAATGGATCGAACCATAGCACAGTCCTCCTAAATTCATGGTCCTCTGATAACATTTACACTTTACACTTTTTTTGTGGATGCTAACATTTTGGTCCTTCCAGGCTGAATTGTGATGGATTTGATGACATAATGTCCAGCAGCAGCCATTCATTGGCAGAACAGCAGGGACAAGTTTCAATGGAGCAGCATGTTCGTTCAGCCGGCAGCAGCAACATGGCACACCTATACGGTAACTACCTTGGTCTGGCTATCCTGCTTCCAGTTGTTCCCACTTATTTTAACAGCTGTTTCTGCTGTTGCCTGCCTCTATTAGCTTTCCATCACAAATGAAGTTTTAAGAAAGAAACTTGTTACTACATGCTCGATGACAAAAGAAAGTCTCATGCAGGTGTTACAGTTTACAAATGAATTCCATGTAACAGGTAAATCAGACACTCTGGGTAATAGTGTCAGCCTAGAACAGTTTCCAAAGATTGTTGAGAAGTATTAGAAAATATGGTTAAAAAAACCCTCCTAGAGAGAGACAGAAAGAGAGAGCAATTCGAATGAATCATGCCAATGCAGGTGATAAGGTTTTTTTCAGATATTGGATCTACCTTGAGTACATCAAAATATAGCATCAAGCTGCCCACCATAAAAGTGTCATGATCTACTGGTGATGTAATGCAATTCAGACATTTTTGTGACATGTTTGTGAGTTTTGTCATAAATAATGATGAATTAGAGGACACTGCTAAGTATCATCATTTACTTAGTTCATTAACTGTAAATGTTGGTCTTCCAGAGACTAATTTCAATATAGCTTTTGATTTGGTTTGCAATAGATACTTGTACAATAATAATCAGTTGATTGCACCGGCAAATGCAAAGAATGAAATTACAATGAAATCCAGACCATTATCTGTTTACAGGCATTGATAAATATCAATGGGGACAGTAGAAAATGTGTGCCCCAACCGAGATAGAGCGTCTACCATGCAAGCAGGAGATCCTGGGTTCGTGTACCGGTTGAGGCACACATTTTCAACTGTCCCTGTTGATATTTATCAACACTTGTAAGTAGCTAATGGTCTGAATTTGGTTGTAATTTCATGCTTCGAGAGCTGCAAGATCACCAATGGTACCTGTTCTTTTGGACATGTCCAAAAGAACAGATACTATCTTCACATTCAAAGAAACCATTAAGCTATTGTCAATGAGAAAGGCACGTGCAAGTGAGCTTTGTGCACTCCTGAATGAGTCTTTAAGCACTGTGCAAGTATTGATGGCATTACAGCACAAGGTCTCTTTGCAAGTCTTCATTACGTCACAGCTCCTTATAGCATGAATTGAACAGTCTATAAGAACAGAATTTGAAGCCAGTCCGTGTTCAAACAGCTTTCTGACATTAAAAGAAACATGTGCTTTTCTCAAAAACAAATACAAATCAGTTGAAATTGTCGCAAGGTTACAGTATCACTATGTCATGGTATATCTGATAATAAACAAGAGAATGCCTCCAATGGCAAGCAGTGGAGTATTTGAGAAAGATTTATATCACTACTACTGCTGCAAGCATCATTTGCAACAAGCCTAACATGTTGCACAAGTGCAGCAAATTCAATCAAACTGCATGTAGCAAACACAAAGCCATTGTGATGCACAACACTGTGTGCTACAACTGCATGAAGAGTGCCCACAGGGATTCTCAATGCACATCCATTACCTGCCCTACTTGTGGAAAATGACACCACATGTTACTGCATACAGCATTACAATGTGCACAATATGGCATAAGGAAGAATTGTCCAACTGATATGCAACATGAGCACTATAAGAAACATCAATCAAGTACATCAAGTTACTGTTCATTGAAGGTCAGCCCGGGCAAACGAATGCTTCTTTTGTCAGCAAGAATAAAGTTGCAAGAGAGCTTTGGCAAATGGCAGACTTGTTGTACTCTATTACATTGAGGGTCACAGTCATGCTTCATACTGAAAGCATGTGCACAATGCCTCAAATTTCAAAGGTGATACAGCCGAGTACCAAGTCAAGGAATATGCGCAACACTTTCACAAACAAAACAGCGTCTGTGTACAAGTGGGCTCCTGCATAAGCAACTAATGTTGTCTGTTGAATGTTTAGTTTTGCTGGAGAAAATGACAGAGATGAGTAAGTAGAACTTGCCAAATGGACAATTCACTAATTCAGATTTGTGGTGTCCTGGCAAGATACACATATTGCTAGGAGCTGAATTTTGTATGTACATTCAAAAGTCAAGGGCTGTCTTCAGAGAAGCTGATCATCCTGTTTTCCAAGAGACAGAACTAGATTAGATTGTATCAGGACAGTATCAAATGGTAAAGGATAGTAATTTGTCATGGCAGCCTGTCACATCATGCTTTGTAAACTGATGTTCAAACATTTGAAGAAATTCTGGGGATAGAAGAATTACTTTGAGGAATAACAATGAAAGGAGAGGAAGAATACAACGCATTCTTTGTGGAATGCACATTCCACAGGAAGATTCATTGTCCTCCTTTGATTTTGTGGAGAGAAAAATCAATTAGGCGATTCTTTCCACAATGGAGTAAATGCTTCTCTCAGGCTGAACAGAGATGAGTGAGACAACAGAAACTTAAGGGAAGCTACACTGCATCCATGAGGCAATATGAAGACATTCGTGGGGAACTATGTGTCAGAGAGACTGTGGCCTCAGTTGCCTGAGACTGCAGTCGTGTGTGTGAGTTGCGTTTGCATGAGTGCATATATGTGTGTTTCCTGTCTACTTCTGACAAAGGCTTTACTGGCTGAAAGCTATTATTTGTGACTGTCTTTTTGTTGTGCCTATCTGCAACTCAGCATCTCCACTTTATGGTGAGTAGGAACTTTTATTTCACAACATTGTTACATTCCATTGTTTGATATAATGTTGACAGTATTATTCACATCAATCACATTTAGAAAAACAGAGTTCATTCTGTATACACATATGTGCACTTTTTGGAACAACCTATACTGACAGTATTTTTTCTTTGTTTATAGAACTTCTATATTTACATCTGCAACTACAGATGCTCTGTAAACTACTATTAATTGCATGGTGGAGCATACTTCCCATTGTACCAGTTATTAGGGCTTCTTCCCATTCCAGTCACATATGGAGTGTGGAAGGAATAAATGTTTAAATGCCTTTATGGATGCTACAATTAATTATATCTTCTCCGCACGATTCATATGTGAGCCTACAGTCATCATTTAAAGCTGGTATTTGAAACTTTGTAAGTAGGCTTTCTCAGGACAGTTTGCATCTATCTTCAAGTATCTGCCAGCTCAATTTCTTCAGCATCTCTGTGACACTCTCCCATTGGCCAAACAAACCTGTAACCATTTGTGTTGCCCTTCTTTATATATTTTCAATATCACCCATTAGTCCTATTTGGTATGGGTCCCATACATTTGAGCAGTATTCTAGAATGGGTTGCATAAGTGATTTCTAAGCAATTTCTCCACAGGCAATTTGCTTTTTCTCAGTGTTCTACCAATGAACCGAAATCTGCCAGCTGCTTTACCTATGGCTGAGCGTACATGATCATTCTGTTTCATATTCTGACAAATTGTTGCATTCAGATATCTGTTATGAGTTGACTAAATTCAAATTTTGACTCATGGATACTGTAATCTTACGATATTATGTAGTTTTCATTCTGTGATGTGCACAATTTTACATTTCTTAAGCCACCGTCAGCCCATGAAGTATCAGTGCTGAGCATTTACAGTCATCATGCCTGTGCAGATACTGAAGTGGCGAGGTAGAAAGTCTTACATATATGATGCCCCTATTCTTTTCTTTTTCCATTTTCCTAGTGTTAACTTGGGCCATAATGGACCCAGCATTTCTGCATTGTTGTCTGGAACAGTTGCACCTACAGAAGGACAGGGAGCAACAGCAGTATCAGCAGCAACAGGAGCACGTGCAGGCACTGATAAACCAAAATGTGGACTTCCTTCATCCCCTTGTCTTGCCAGTGGGGGAAGGGTGGGGGTGGGGGGAGGGGGTGTGCAAGGCACCTGCTGTGCAGTTTCTCACCCCTGACACCCCCAACACTGCCAGTTTTGACGAGGCAAAGGAAAGGGGGGGGGGGGAGGGGGGGAGAATTATCTGCACCAGTTCTTCTGCACAGCCAGGTAAGGCATACGGTCTATCCAGATGATAAGGTGATTTTGTTTTCCAGTGCAAGATTCTTCGTCTCCCAGTACTTACTGCAACCTACATCCTTCTAAATCTGCTTAGTGTATTCATCTCTTGGTCTCCCTCTACGATTTTTACCCTCCACACTGCCCTCCAATGCTAAATTTGTGATCCCCTGATGCCTCAGAACATGTCCTACCAACTGATCCCTTCTTCTAGTCAAGTTGTGCCACAAACTCCTCTTCTCCCCAATTCTATTCAATACCTCCTCATTAGTTATGTGATCTACCCATCTAATCTTCAGCATCCTTCTGTAGCACAACATTTCGAAAGGTTCTATTCTCTTCTTGTCCAAACTATTTATCGTCCATGTTTCACTTCCATATGTCGCTACACTCCATACAAATACTTTCAGAAATGACTTCCTGACACTTAAATCAATACTCAATGAAACAAATTTCTCTTCTTCAGAAACGCTTTCTTTGCCATTGCCAGTCTACATTTTATATCCTCTATACTTCGACCATCATCAGTTATTTTCTCCCCAAATAGCAAAACTCCTTTACTACTTTAAGTATCTCATTTCCCAATCTAATTCCCTCAGCATCACCTGATTTAATTAGACTACATGCCATTATCCTCGTTTTGCTTTTGTTGATGTTCATCTTATATCCTCCTTTCAAGACACTCTCCATTCCGTTCAACTGCTCTTCCAAGTCCCTTGCTGTCTCTGACAGAATTACAATGTCATCGGTGAACCTCAAAGTTTTTATTTCTTCTCCATGGATTTTAATGCCTACTCAAAACTTTTCTTTTGTTTCCTTTACTGCTTGCTCAATATAAAGATTGAATAACATTGGGGATAGGCTACAACCCTGTCTCACTCCCTTCTCAACCGCTTCTTCCCTTTCGTGCCCCTCTACTCTTATAACTGCCATCTGGTTTCTGTACAAATTGTAAATAGCCTTTCGCTCCCTGTATTTTACACCTGCCACCTTTAGAATTTGAAAGAGTGTATTCCAGTCAACATTGTCAAAAGCTTTCTCCAAGTCTACAAATGCTAGAAACATAGGTTTGCCTTTCCTTAATCTTTCTTCTAAGATAAGTCGTAAGGTCAGTATTGCCTCATGTGTTCCAACATTTCTACGGAATCCAAACTGATCTTACCCGAGGTCAGTTCTACCAGTTTTTCCATTCTTCTGTAAAGAATTCGCGTTAGTATTTTGCAGCTGTGACTTATTAAACTGATAGTTCGGTAATTTTTGCGTCTGTAAACACCTGCTTTCTTTGGGATTGGAATTATTATATTCTTCTTGAAGTCTGAGGGTATTTCGCCTGTCTCATACATCTTGCTCACCAGATGGTAGGGTTTTGTCAGGACTGGCTCTCCCAAGGCCATCAGTAGTTCTAATGGAATGTTGTCTACTCCCGGGGCCTTGTTTCGACTCAGGTCTTTCAGAGCTCTATCAAACCCTTCACGCAGTATCGTATCTCCCATTTCATCTTCATCTACATCCTCTTCCATTTCTATAATATTGTCGTCAAGTACATCACCCTTGTATAGACCCTCTATATACTCCTTCCACCTTTCTGCTTTCCCATCTTTGTTTAAAACTGGGTTTCCATCTGAGGTCTTGATATTCATACAAGTGGCTCTCTTTTCTCCAAAGGTCTCTTTAATTTTCCTGTAGGCAGTATCTATTTTGCCCCTAGTGAGATAAGCCTCTACATCCTTACATTTGTTCTCTAGCCATCCCTGCTTAGCCATTCTGCACTTCCTGTCGATCTCATTTTTGAGACGTTTGTATTCCTTTTTGCCTGTTTCATTCACTGCATTTCTATATTTTCTCCTTTCATCAATTAAATTCAATATTTCTTCTGTTACCCAAGGATTTCTACTAGCCCTTGTCTTTTTACCTACTTGATCCTCTGCTGCCTTCACTACTTCATCCCTCAGAGCTACCCATTCTTCTTCTACTGTATTTCTTTCCCCCATTCCTGTCAATTGTTCCCTTATGCTCTCCCTGAAACTCTGTACAACCTCTGGTTTAGTCAGTTTATCCAGGTCCCATCTCCTTAAATTCCCACCTTTTTGCAGTTTCTTCAGTTTTAATCTACAGGTCATAACCAATAGATTGTGGTCAGAGTCCACATCTGCCCCTGGAAATGTCTTACGGTTTAAAACCTGGTTCCTAAATCTCTCTCTTACCATTATATAATCTATCTGATATCTACTAGTATCTCCAGGATTCTTCCATGTATACAACCTTCTTTTATGATTCTTGAACCAAGTGTTAGCTATGATTAAGTTATGCTCTGTGCAAAATTCTACCAGACAGCTTCCTCTTTCATTTCTTAACCCCAATCCACATTCACCTACTACGTTTCCTTCTCTCCCTTTTCCTACTATTGAATTCCGGTCACCCATAACTATTAAATTTTTGTCTCCCTTCACTATCTGAATAATTTCTTTGATTTCATCATACATTTCTTCAATTTCTTTGTCATCTGCAGAGCTAGTTGGCATATAAACTTGTACTGCTGTAGTAGGCATTGGCTTCGTGTCTATCTTGGCCACAATAATACGTTCACTATGCTGTTTGTAGTAGCTTACCCGCACTCCTAATTTTTTTTTTGTTCATTATTAAACCAACTCCGGCATTACCTCTATTTGGTTGCTTACATAGTATTTTCAAAATCATGAGGTGGTGGCACGGTTAAGTTTAACCAGTATACTTGGCAGTCTCATGTAGCCCAGACCACAGATCAGCAACACCTCTTGCACAAGTATCTCTTTGAGTGTCCTAAATGTGCTATCTCATATCCAGAATTGCTAATTTGGGACCCTGATTATCCAGTTAGCTCCTGATACTGAGTTTCAGACTGGGGCATAGATCTTGTCATATGCCCAAATTGTCAAACTGCATTAGCTTATAGTGGCAGGAAGATATGCTCTATCTGATAATTGGCACGTGGCACAATTAAGTGTGCACAATAAACAGCCCCTATTGCCCCTGCAGGATATCCCAGGTAGCCTCAAATCCTGCTGAGTCATCATTGTTGCCACCATTGATGATTCCGGTGCACTGGCATCACGTGCTGCTCATCCTCACCTGTGTCGAGCTCAGTAGGTTTGCACTGCTAGTAGCATCTTAATTCCTGCCAACAGAATTTTTTGGGTCTTCAGTGTTGTTCTCCTTCTGCTTAATGGGTGAGCCAATGGTCCTGCCAGTATTTTTATTTGTTGCATATTCACCAAGACAGCTCTTACATGGATACCATCAGACAGGTCATTCAGCAACTGTTTGTGACAGTTGGTGGGCCACGAGTCAATCATTGGAGAGAGTCAGTAATTGGAAACCCTGATGCTGGATTCTCAGGCTGCCTCTGACATCCTACGTGCATAGTCATTACTTTTCCTCAATAGCAGTTGTAGATACCAGTATTATTTTTTTAATTTTGGACAGGTCAATATTATCTCAGTTGCTTTCCTGAAAACTTTCATGTAATTTTATACAGAGTATGTCATATTTCAAGCTAACATTTATGAAAAGGAATTACTTTATAAACTATTTTAGTTTTGATGTTACAATCAATAAGTACTAGATTTTTTTTTTAAGAAATATTTGAAAGTATGAATTATTTGCACACTTAAAATTTCTATTATTAATGACACAATCCTGTACTGTTTACTATGTTTATTTCTGGATTCATTTATGAACTAATAGTTGAAATTAATAAAGTATTGAAAACTAGTAGGAATTCATTTGTTAAGAAAAATTGTAAACCCTTTGGAATAGTGTTATTTCCGCAGAGTGTGAGAGGCGTATGCTTGACTTTGATGTGATCAGACTTATTTTTGTATAATAAGTGTGAACAATGTAATTTCAGCTTTGTTAATGTGAAAAATCAAAATACTGTATGATATCCTAACATGTGAGAAAATCAGTGGAAAATATATTTACATAAAAAATTCTGCAACGTCAATCTTCCAATTTATTTAGTTCAAATCAACCATGAGAACTTGATGTTAAATTTTGAAGCTTCAAGAATCAGACCCCTAGATAACAAGAACTGAAGCCATCTCAACTGACAAGCTAAGTAAACTTGAAAGTTTTAAATCTAGCTTAAAATCATTTCTTTTGGACAACTCCTTCTACTCCATGGACGAGTTTTTGTTTCAGAAATCACAAAAAAAATAGCACCTCTAAATGTAGTTGCATGTGTAGAACTAAAAATTTCAGTAATATTAATATTATCACTATTCATGTGTGCATATATATCTTGTAATCTGACTTGTTCTACATCATATTGATAAAATAAACCGGAAAATGATCTACAGAACTAAAATTTGATAAAACCTTGGCCCAGGCGGAAAATTTCAATGTACATGTTTCTCTTAAGCTGTCAGGGATACCTAAATTCTCTCTCCCATGTCCCATATCTTTCATTATACACAAGGTAAAGGTAGAGTTGCAGCTTTGGCAGGTTCAAGGTGTCATTTCTCCTATTTCATCAAGTCGATGAGCCACCCCCCTGGCAGTGAGTCAAAGTCCAACAGCACAGTGCGCTTTTCCAACAATTTTAAACTGACTGTCAACAGGCAACATGTCGTGAATTCATATCCCAAACTGCGGCAGGCAGAATTATTTGTGAAGTTGTCGGGAGGGCCAGTATTTTTCCTGCATCACCTTGCATGATTCCTGCCTGTAGTTGCCATTGGGCATGGTTTCTCAGACTTTCCTGGTCCTCGATGCCTCCAATGGGCTTTACCAGTCAACTCACCTGCCCTGTGGAATCTTGTCTGTGCCTGGAATTTGTAAATGATATTTGGGGCAATTGCTTCAGGGCATTCCCTGTCTCATCATTACCTTGATCACATGTAGGTAATGGGCCCTACTTGGGAGGAGAATCTACAAAACCTGCAGTCAGTTTTCTAATATCTTCATTGCAAACTGGGAAAGCACAGTTGTTTCTCCCCAAAGGTGAATTTTTTGGAAAGTAGCTTAATAAAGATGGGCTTGTTCCTATGGATGACCACATCAAAGCCATTGTCAACTTGCCAGTGTCCAGGACTCTGAAGGAGATCCACTCTTTTCTGGGTAAGATTTCGTATTGTGCTCAGTTCATTTCCCGGGCTACGCACATCTGCAGCCTTTTAATCAGCTTACCAGAAGGGCATTAAGTTTATCTGGTCTGCAGATTGTCACCAGAGATTTCAGTTGCTCAAGCAGTGTTCATGCTCGGCTCCCTGTCTGACTTCTTTTATGCCAGATAAACCTTGAAGCCTGCTCTGTGATGTAGTTCAATGTGGCACTGGTGCCAACCTGTCCCATTGGAACCTGGCTGGCACTGAACAGCCTACTGCTTATAGCTTGAAGATACTTTCCACTGCACAGCATAATTATTCACACGTGGAAAAGGAATTAAAAATTTTCACATCTTCCTATATGGAGCGAGGTTCCTCCTCATCACCGACACCAAGGTATTGGTTTCCTTATTTGTTCCTCATTCCAAGCTGCTGGATAGAACTGCCAATTGATTGCAGAGGTGGGCCCTGTTTCTCAGTAACTATTGTTATGATGTTCATTACCGCCCAGCATGTCGTTGCTGATGTCCTGTCGCGGCTACCAGGTCATTCTCCAAGGGATCCTCCTGCTTGAAGTGGAGGAGCAACACTGTTGAGTGACATTCCCTGACACTGATTTCTTGCATACTTCAGATGCTGAATGCCTGCACTGGTGTATGACTCATAGAAAAGCACTGACACAATGTCATGTCCAGTAACCGATCATGACACTGAAATCTGGGACGGGCTTGCAGGGCCTGTGCACAGAATCAGATTGCACCACTATGCCAGTTTTTTCTTTGGCTTGTCTTGAGGCACCCTTGGGAAAAGGTGCACATTGATTTCAAGAGTCAATTTTTGGGCAGCATGTGGTTGTTGGTGGTTGATGCATTGTTCAGTTTCCAGTATGTTGCCGAACTGTCCACATTGTCAACTGCCACTGTTCATGCACTGTCAGTTATTTGTCATTGGCGGATCCCCTAGAACCTTTGTGTCTGAAAATGGTACGTAATTTGTGTTACAGGAGTTTGAGCATTTTTGCATTCACAATGGCATCTAGCATCTGACAACCGTCTCGTTTCACCTGTTTCTAACTCGGAGCTGGAAGCTTTGGTTGTACGTTTATGACTCAAATGAAAAAATATGTCTGCCACTTCCTGTGACAATTGTTGTCGAGTTTTCTGCCTACATACCAAGCCATTCACTGGGTGCAATCTGGTGGAAAATTTGCATGGGCACCAGCCGCATGGTGTCCAGAATTTGCTCTCCACTCAGATTCGCATTCTACAAACCAATGTGGGCCACCACATTTACTTCCTGGGCTGTTGTTTGGATCTGGTCCTTTGGCCAGCAGCAGAGGTGGTTGTTGGGTGTCATTGTCAGCCACAAAGGTTGGTAGTTGTTCATGGTAGATGTCAGCAAGGAGTAGCTGACCCACCATGCAAATGGGCTGTGCCCATGCCCTGTTGCTACAACATCACCACAGTCTTTCGGTCAGTCGGGCAGCAGGGTCATTTATGATTGGTCAGGTTGAGGGCTCTCGATTGCTGTGGTATGCTTCCCCACTGACACCCCCTCCATACCCTCTGCTGTGCTCCTGTCACCCGCGGCCTCGGCTCCCAGTGAGGTTCGCACTTGCAGCTGCCGACATGGCGCCTGTGGCTTCTGATACATCATCCTCCCATGGTTTCTGATACTCCCTCTTCTTCCTCTGCCTCCTTCCCTCCCTTCTTTCAGCAATGGAGATGGCCTTGCCTCCACTTCTAATGATGCACCCCCATTATCTCAGTCTCTGGGCACTTCTGGTGCATCCAGCGGCGTCGGAATTGCCTCTTGCAGTGATCAGTGCACTGCCATATTCTCTAGGGCCCCTCTGGTTCTGTGTTGGAGGTCACAACCCTAACCTGCTCATTTCTGGCCCTAAGTGGCCTTTTCAGGGGGAAGAGATTTAGCATGTCTACCAGCAGATATCATGATGGAGGCAGACGAGTTGGCACAGATAACACAGTGGGATAGCATGGAAACCTGCCACATAGGCCGTGCAGAGACCTGCTGGCAGAAGTGTTTATCTGTGCATGGCAGTGGGCTGGGTGGGCTAGTGCTTGCCTTGAGTGCACCCACCGCGGACCTCATCTTGCATTTGTGCCATATGTTGTTGCCAAGTGCTTAGCTGTTAGCTATCTGCATCAGCCATGTGCTGCATTTCCATGCCTGTCACTATGTGGGTTCAAATGTAGACTGCCTTACATGATGAGTTCATTTTCCTTTCATGTGGTTCTGTTCCCTGACTGTTATATAGGCACTGCCAGTCTGTGATATAACCACACCAACTGTGTAGTCTAGCGACATTGTCACTCCTCTGTAGATACTAAAGAACCTAATAATGATCCCATTGGCCCTGGAGTTTTGTTAAATTTTCGTGACTTCTGTTGCTTCTAAATACTACTGGCAATAACATCTATATCACTCATCTTTGCAGTTTCCATAACAATACTCTCATGCTTTGTTGAATTCATAATTTTTGTTACTGTAAAATAATAGACTTTTTTCTTTTCTTAAATATATTTGAATGTAATGTAATCAAATAATGGAAAATCCAGGATGGAATGTAACAATAAAAGCCAGTCGGTGTGGCCGAGCGGTTGTAGGCGCTTCAGTCCAGAACCATGTGACCGCTACAGTCACTGGTTCGAATCCTGCCTCAGGCATGGATGTGTGTGATGTCCTTCGGTTAGGTATGTTTAAGTACTTCTAAGTTCTAGGGGACTGATGTCTCAGACGTTAAGTCCCATAGTGCTCACAGCCATTTGAACCATTTGTAACAATAAACAAACTGGGGCCAGGAAACAAGTGGACCATCCTGTTGCTGAACACACTGCCAGACATGACATCTACATCTACATCTACATTTATACTCCGCAAGTCACCCAACGGTGTGTGGTGGAGGGCACTTTACGTGCCACTGTCATTACCTCCCTTTTCTGTTCCAGTCGCGTATGGTTCGCGGGAAGAACGACTGTCTGAAAGCCTCCGTGCACGCTCGAATCTCTCTAATTTTACATTCGTGATCTCCTCGGAAGGTATAAGCAGGGGGAAGCAATATATTCGATACCTCATCCAGAAACGCACCCTCTCAAGCTACACCACGATGCAGAGCGCCTCTTTTGCAGAGTCTGCCACTTGAGTTTGCTAAACATCTCCGTAACGCTATCACGGTTACCAAATAACCCTGTGATGAAACGCGCCGCTCTTCTTTGGATCTTCTCTATCTCCTCCATCAACCCGATCTGGTACGGATCCCACACTGATGAGCAATACTCAATTATAGGTCGAACGAGTGTTTTGTAAGCCACCTCCTTTGTTGATGGACTACATTTTCTAAGGACTCTCCCAATGAATCTCAACCTGGTACCCACCATACCAACAAATAATTTTATATGATCATTCCACTTCAAATCGTTCCGCACACATACTCCCAGATATTTTACAGAAGTAACTGCTATCAGTGTTTGTTCCGCTATCATATAATCATACAATAAAGGATCCTTCTTTCTATGTATTCGCAATACATTACATTTGTCTATGTTAAGGGTCAGTTGCAACTCCCTGCACCAAGTGCCTATCCGCTGCAGATCTTCCTGCATTTCGCTACAATTTTCTAATGCTGCAACTTCTCTGTATATTACAGCATCATTCGCGAAAAGCCGCATGGAACTTCCGACACTATCTACAAAGTCATTTATAAATATTGTGAAATTCAATCACTTCTTCATAGCCTGTGCCATATGGGTCCTTCCCATCAACACCAGCTTTTCTGAACTGTGCAGATGGGAACTTTCCCTGCAGTACATCCTACATCCCCATAACCTTCCTGGCCTCAAACTTCATTAGTCAGTCCTCTCCCATCCTGCCCCTTCTCTGTTCCCATTCCAGCACTACACAGCCATCATTCCACCACCACACCCAGTATTTTTTTATTTTTCTCCTTTTCCACTACTCCACCCCCCCCCCCCCCCCCACATCTCCCCTGCCCTCAGTCTAACCTGCAGCTCTTCACTGTCTGCCACCCCCCACCATACTATCCCTCCCCCTCCCCACTCCAGGCTCCTCCTTACCCCCACCCAGTTGCCACTTCCATCATGCACTAGTGCTGCTGCTCACATTGTGGTTTCAGTTGCCCGAGACTGCAGTCGTGTGTGTGTGTGTGTGTGTGTGTGTGTGTGTGTGTGTGTGTGTGTGTGTGTGTGTATTGTTGACGGAGGCCTTAATGGCCAAAAGCTATAATTGTGGGGTCTTTTTGTTGTGCCTGTGTGTGACTCGGCATCTCCTCTTTCCTTCTCATAATGTTGTTACATTCCATCCTGGATTTTCCATTGTTTGAATGTAATGTAACCTTCATAAACTAATCATAAAAACAATTTGAGAGATAAAATAAACTAATTTAAAAAGAAATAATAAATTTACATGAAGCTGCAAGTTGGTGCACTCGGTGATAGAAAAAAATTGGTACACCTCGTTGCGCTTATTAAGCTATAGTAGTTCAGCTCACCATATTTTTAATTTAATAATGTACACATTTTTGTTGGAAGATTGTGTGTGGATGTTCACGGTGTCACGCAGGTAAATGTGAAGTTGAGCATTTCACAAAACCTACAAAGTGCTACCTTTTGACAGCATGATTAATGAGTCATTGCTTGCATCACCACATGATATACTGTAAACTCTGGATGAAGGGCAGCTAGCAGATTCCAAATGTTTAGATTGTCAAAAAGCATTTGACAAAGTGCCCCACTGCACATTGGGAATGAAGCCATGAGCACATGGAACATGGAACATGAGTGGCTTGAAGACTTCTTAAGGAACAGAACCCAGTAAGTAGTTCGTGATGGCAATTATTCATCAGAGACAAGGATATCATCAGCAATGCCCCAGGCGAGTGTGACAGGACTGCTCTTATTTTCTGTATACATACATGATCTGGCAACAGGGTGGACAGCAATCTGTGGCTCTTTGCTGATGATGCTGTGGTGTACAGGAAGGTGGTAGTTTTTGAGTGATTGCAGGAGGATACAAGATGACTTAGACAAAATTTCTGGTTGGTGTAACTCTAAACAAAGAAAAATTTAAATTAATGTAGATAAGTAGAAAACACTGATTGACACAGTTACATTTTTTTAAATATCTGGGTGTAATATTGCATGAAATGGAACAAGCATGTAAGGATTGTAGTAGGGAAGGCAAATGGTCAACTTCGGTTTATGTCGAGAATTTTAGAAAAGTGTGGTTCATCTGTAAAGGAGACCTCATATAGGACACTAGTGTGGCCTATTCTTCAGTACTGCTTGAGTGTTTGGGATCTGCACCAGGTCAGATTAAAGGAAGAGGCTGGCTCTTATATTTGTTACCGGTGGGTTTGGACAACATGCAGGTGTTACAGAGATGCTTCCGGAACTCATGTGGGAATCCTTGGAGGGAAGGCAACGTTCTTATTGAGGAATCATGTTGAGAAAGTTTAGAGAATGGACATTTGAAGTAGAAAGATTGTACTGCCACCAATGGACATTTTGTGTAATGACCATGAAGATAAGATAAGACAAATTAGGGCTCATACAGAGGGATACAGACAGCCATTTTCCCACACTCTATTTGTGAGTAGAACAGGAAATGAAATGACTGTTAGTGGTACAGAATACTGTTCGCTATGCTCCATATAGTGGCTTGTGGAGTGTAGATGTAGATGTAGATATCACAAAAATTATGGCATTAAAAATGCTTGGGAATGTGAAGTGGAGTAATCACATAGACTCAACTGCAATTATGGGATTTGATTTATTGTTAGGACATTGGGAAGCTGCAGTTTGCCTGTGGGAGAAATTAGTTACAAGACACATGTAACAGCTCATGCAGAGCCCCTGTGTAAATACAAACAAGTTTGCATTCCAAACTTTGGACAGCTTATACCAACATACCTGTTTGAGTCTTCCATTTCAAATCAACTTTAATATGCAGTCGTCCTTGAGGTTCCAAGTCCACCTGACATAGAAAAATGATTGTAATTACTTACTAATCCACACAGCTATAAATTTTATTTACACAATACATGCTACAAATGTGATATGGGCATATTATTCATGCACTCCTTGAAGAAACTTGGTCCCATGGTTTATTGGAGCCCGCTGAATTCATACAAATGAAAGTTAGTAGTAGCAGTAACTGACATATTTCCCGCACTGTTAAATTTACCAATAAGTTTGCTTTTATGTGCAGAAACAGACAGGTAAACTGGAGTAACAACACAAGGAACAAAACTCAGAACTGTATAGACAATGCAAAATACAAAAATGCCAGGGTACTTACACTGTGTACTGGACCAAGGTAGGTAGTGGCCTGAAGCAAATGAATATTCTCTGAGTGGCCACCTTTATACAGATGGTTGAGGGACCTCACCTGTTCAATACAGAATGTCCAATCAAAACACCTTTCAGCCATCTAAATTTCCAAATAGTTATTTTATTGAGCAACCAGTTTCAGCAGGTGATGACTGAAGTAATCACTATATCAAAAAACTACAGGTACCAGTCATTGAATGTTTGCCCCTATTTTGACTGGACTAGAGGTGGAAATCTTCCTACACATTGGTCAGGTGTCCTGAAGATGGTGTAATATATTGTCACTACTGGTTGCTCAATAAAATAACAATTTGGAAATTTAGACAGCTGTAAGGTGTTTTGAATTGATGCTTTATTCTCAAATGAATATTGGTCCAACATTGTACACTGTCTTGTGACTTTTTTCAATCCATTAATCCCATCAGTCACTGTGCCAAGTGTCTTCCAGGAATGTGTGAATACTACTACTACTACTACTACTAATAATAATAATAATAATAATAATAACTAAACTATACATCATACCGCAAAAATAATTTAAATTTAAAACTGTATGTTATAAATTTGTAAACATTGTGATACTGTAAAAAATGACCCTGGAAAAAATGATAGTGTATACATCAACTTACCAGGAAACCACTTTTATACAGAATTAAATTCATGCTAAAATAGAAAGGCTAAAGTTTGACTCAGACAATGGATCCCATACATTCTGACAATTTTACCATCTTTTATGCAAATGGACATTTATTTTGTTTCTACCACAACTTCACATTACATACAGTTGAAATATACAATAAATGCACATCATAAATGTAAATAGTAACATCATTTACAGCATGAAATAACATAATTCCATGATCAGACACCGTGTCACAGTCACACAGTCGGAAATTAACACTCATGCATGGTGAATCCCCAGTCATATTTAGTAAACAGTCTTTATGGAATTTTATAAATAACTAAATAATGAAAATTAAGCTCCTGACATGCACTTCAGTGGAATATTCTCATTGCACAAGAACCATCATTTATCATTGACAGAGTAGAAGCACACAGGGTAGCTTTGTATTGATACAAAGAAATTACATTTTTGTATGATATTCAAGCATGTAAACTATATACAATTATACATACATCTGCAGCTTAATGAGTAAGGGAGTGAGGCAAGACCAAGTACTAGAGTAATTTAAAAAATAACAGACCGAAGTTTATTTATGAATGATGAGATTTGGTATAAATGCCAAGATGTTTAAAAGCATGGGGTAATGCTCTGTTCAACTAATTTAGGAGTAACAAGAACAACTCACTGGGTAGTAGAGATACTGATTTGTTGACAGGCATGTAAACAAGACTTTCAGATAAATCTTTTTTTGAGCCTGGATGATTGACTGATCTGGCCTTGTAACACTAACCAAAATGGCCTTGCTGTGTTGGTACTGCGAACGGCTGAAAGCAATGGGAAACTACAGCCGTAATTTTTCCCGAGGGTATGCAGCTTTACTGTATGGTTAAATGATGATGGCAACCTCTTGGGTAAAATATTCCGGAGGCAAAATAGTCCCCCATTCGGATCTCCGGGCGGGGACTACTCAAGAGGATGTCATTACCAGGAGAAAGAAAACTGGTGTTCTACGGATTGGAGCGTGGAATGTCAGATCCCTTAACCGGGCAGGTAGGTTAGAAAATTTAAAAAGGGAAATGGATAGGTTAAAGTTAGATATAGTGGGAATTAGTGAAGTTCGGTGGCAGGAGGAACAAGACTTTTGGTCAGGTGAATGCAGGGTTATAAATACAAAATCAAATAGGGGTAATGCAGGAGTAGCTTTAATAATGAATAGGATAATAGGAGTGCAGGTAAGCTACTACAAACAGCATAGTGAACATATTATTGTGGCCAAGATAGACACGAAGCCCACGCCTACTACAGCAGTACAAGTTTATATGCCAACTAGCTCTGCAGATGACAAAGAAATTGAAGAAATGTATGATGAAATCAAAGAAATTATTCAGATAGTGAAGGGAGACAAAAATTTAATAGTTATGGGTGACTGGAATTCAATAGTAGGAAAAGGGAGAGAAGGAAACGTAGTAGGTGAATATGGATTGGGGCTAAGAAATGAAAGAGGAAGCCGCCTGGTAGAACTTTGCACAGAGCATAACTTAATCATAGCTAACACTTGGTTCAAGAATCATAAAAGAAGGCTGTATACATGGAAGAAGCCTGGAGATACTGACAGGTTTCAGATAGATTATTTAATGGTAAGACAGAGATTTCAGAACCAGGTTTTAAATTGTAAGACATTTCCAGGGGCAGATGTGGACTCTGACCACAATCTATTGGTTATGAACTGTAGATTAAAACTGAAGAAACTGCAAAAAGGTGGGAATTTAAGGAGATGGGACCTGGATAAACTGAAAGAACCAGAGGTTGTAGAGAGCTTCAGGGAGAGCATTAGGGAACGATTGACATGAATGGGGGAAATAAATATGGTAGAAGAAGAATGGGTAGCTTTGAGACATGAAATAGTGAAGGTAGCAGAGGATGAAGTAGGTAAAAAGACAAGGGCTAGTAGAACTCCTTGGGTAACAGAAGAAATATTGAATTTAATTGATGAAAGGAGAAAATATAAAAATGCAGTAAATGAAGCAGGCAAAAAGGAATACAAACATCTCAAAAATGAGATTGACAGGAAGTGCAAAATGGCTAAGCAGGGATGGCTAGAGGACAAATGTAAGGATGTAGAGGCTTATCTCACTAGGAGTAAGATAGATACTGCCTACAGGAAAATTAAAGAGACCTTTGGAGAAAAAAGAACCACTTGCATGAATATCAAGAGCACAGATGGAAACCCAGTTCTAAGCAAAGAAGGGAAAGCAGAAAGGTGGAAGGAGTATATAGAGGGTCTATACAAGGGTGATGTACTTGAGGACACTATTATGGAAATGGAAGAGGATGTAGATGAAGATGAAATGGGAGATAAGATACTGCGTGAAGAGTTTGACAGAGCACTGAAAGATTTGAGTCAAAACAAGGCCCCAGGAGTAGACAACATTCCATTAGAACTACTGACGGCCTTCGGAGAGCCAGTCCTGATGAAACTCTATCATCTGGTGAGCAAGATGAATGAGACAGGCGAAATACCCTCAGACTTCAAGAAGAATATAATAATTCCAATCCCAAAGAAAGCTGGTGTTGACAGATGTGAAAATTACCGAACAATCAGTTTAATAAGCCACAGATGCAAAATACTAACGCGAATTCTTTATAGACAAATGGAAAAACTAGTAGAAGCCGACCTCGGGGAAGATCAGTCGGGATTCCGTAGAAATATTGGAACACGTGAGGCAATACTGACCCTACGACTTATCTTATAAGCTAGATTAAGGAACGGCAAACCTACGTTTCTAGCATTTGTAGACTTAGAGAAAGCTTTTGACAATGTGGACTAGAATACTCTCTTTCAAATTCTGAAGGTGGCAGGGGTAAAATACAGGGAGCGAAAGGCTATTTACAATTTGTACAGAAACCAGATGGCAGTTATAAGTGTCGAGGGACATGAAAGGGAAGCAGTGGTTGGGAAGGGAGTGAGACAGGGTTGTAGCCTATCCCCAATGTTATTCAATCTTTATATTGAGCAAGCAGTGAAGGAAACAAAAGAAAAATTTGGAGTAGGTATTAAAATCCACGGAGAAGAAACGATAACTTTGAGGTTCGCCGATGACATTGTAATTCTGTCAGAGACAGCAAAGGACTTGGAAGAGCAGTTGAATGGAATGGATAGTGTCTTGAAAGGAGGATATAAGATGAACATCAACAGAAGCAAAACAAGGATAATGGAATGTAGTCGAATTAAGTCGGGTGATGCTGAGGGAATTAGATTAGGAAATGAGACACTTAAAGTAGTAAAGGAGTTTTGCTATTTGGGGAGCAAAATAACTGATGATAGTCGAAGTAGAGAGGATATAAAATGTAGACTGGCAATGGCAAGGAAAGCGTTTCTAAAGAAGAAAAATTTGTTAACATTGAATATAGATTTAAGTGTCAGGAAGTCATTTCTGAAAGTATTTGTATGGAGTGTGGCCACGTATGGAAGTAAACATGGACGATAAACAGTTTGGACAAGAAGATAATAGAAGCTTTCGAAATGTTGTGCTACAGAAGAATGCTGAAGATTAGATGGGCAGATCACATAACTAATGAGGAGGTATTGAATAAGACTGGGGAGAAGGTAAGTTTGTGGCACAACTTGATTAGAAGAAGGGATTGGTTGGTAGGACATGTTCTGATGCATCAAGGGATCACCAATTTAGTGTTGGAGGGCAGCGTGGAGGGTAAAAATCGTAGAGGGAGACCAGGAGATGAATACAATAAGCAGATTCAAAAGGATGTAGGTTGCAGTAGGTACTGGGAGATGAAGAAGCTTGCACAGGATAGAGTAGCATGGAGAGCTGCATCAAACCAGTCTCAGGACTGAAGACCACAACAACATCATCAGAGACATGTATGAATATTTTCACAGCCACTCCATCAGCAATGATGAAAATCATGTTGAATATGATATTGACAATTTGATATGTGACACATTAGAGAAAAATTATGATTGATATTATAACATAACATAATGTGCAAAAAACAGAACACAGAAGGCAGTATTTTAATGTATTATTTTTTCCTTGTTGACAAAGTTTTTCATGGTTGAGATATGACATTACTGTAATCTTCTGGTATACAAAAATGGAATGTAGTGGTAAATGTAAAATTATAAATGCATAAAATCTTCAAGCTTATTATTTGTTTATTAAAGGTTAATTAATTATTTTTCTGTATTCTTTGGAACATTTCAAAACCCTGAATGAAATTATGTCATAAAAAAATTGCTCAAGCACGCCAAAGTGGTACCATCAAAATTAGCATCCCTGACTATCCCTTTATCATATAAAAACAGAGAAATGACTTTACATAAAATATTAAGGTATGGGTCTGAAACTGCCCAACTAATGATGAATCTAATGAACTTTAAAAAAGAAAACAACTAACATTATTTACTAGCTAACTGAAAGTACTACTCAGTATTATTCACTAAGGATGATTATGTTTGAAATATTCCTTCATTAATGAGATTACCAGTGCACTCTAAGGATTCTTCAGCATCTTGAATGAACAATACAGATGTTTGCAAATTGGACTGGGTAAAAAAGTTGCTGTTTTGAGTGCTTTTTAATGTAATTTCAAACTAAGTCAGGACCTCAAATTCAAGATTTTCAGTCACTCTTTTGACAGTATTTCATTATTTATTACTTGACTAATGTGACCAGCTGAGGCAGCAATTTGAAAATAAAGTGAAATCAGAATAAAGCCTATTATGTTTGTCTTGGCAACATCCAGTTATTTCCAATTGCTTTCACCACTTATTACACAACTTGACAAAAAAGTGAAGCACCCATAGGACATTGTCTGATGTTAATATATCTTCACGAACATACAAAGCATCAGTGAGTATGTAAATACCTACAGCTGCAATTTTGTGAAAGTAAGACAAGTGTCAGATTGCTCTAATGTTGTTCAAGTTTAATGCTGCTACCAGGTCGGGTAGGGCATAGAAGAGGCATGAACAAAAGCATTATAGGTTGTGTAATCACTGTGAAGGACATGGAGTTGCCATATTCTCATGTAAGACACTGTGATCAGCACCTGACGGAGTTTGAAAGGGAGGTGACTGCAGATTTGGCTGATCGGTCAAGTCGTGCAATATCCAGAATTGTGGGGCATTCGGATGTGACAGTGGCCCCATGCTGGACTACATGGGAATGTGAGGACAGGCATGCTTGTCGTCAAGATCCCAGTCAATCGTGTCTGATCACCACAACAGAGGATCACCATTTTCTGCACCAAGCACATTGTAACCCCTTCACATCTGTGTCTGTGATCCAAGAACAAGTAATGGACTCTCTGCAATATTTTGTGTCATCCCCCACCACTGACAGAAACTAGCAGCTGCTGGTCTAGGGAAATATTGTCCCATTGTTGACTGCTGATGAACGGCATTGCATTGTGCTCAACAATGACTCATGGTTCTGCACTACCCTGGATGACCATTGTCAGTGAGTATGGCAGTGACCTGGAGGGAATCCCATTCTTTAAATGTTTTGGAGAGGTACAGTGATGTTACTTCTGGCGTCATGATGTGAAGAGTCATTGGGTATGAGTTCAGGTCATGGATAGTAATGAGTGAGGGAATGCTGATGGCACAACAGTACATCACAGACATCCTATGTCCTCATTTCTCTAATGCGACAGTATCCTGGCACAATTTTTTACTTCTGGTGTCATGATGTGAAGGGTCATTGGGTATAAGTTCAGATCATGGATGGTAATGAGTGAGGGAATGCTGATGGCACAACAGTACATCACAGACATCCTATGTCCTCATTTCTCTAATGTGACAGTATCCTGGCACAATTTTTCAACAGGTCAATCGCCATTCACACATGGCCCACATCTCTATGAACTGCGTGTGATGTTGAGATACTCCTGTGGCCAAAAGATCCCAAATTCTATCCACCATAAAATGTGGGTAGAACTAGCTCAGATGTCAACACTGTCCCAGTGCCAGTATCCACAATATCATGGATCAGGTAAACAGTTGTGGGCCATCTAGCAGGAGAGGATCAAATGCCTTTTTACACTTCTCTAACCAAATCAGTAAATCCATCCAGGCTAGAGGAGGTGCAATGTCACACTGATTAGTCAGCTTATACTGCCAAGTTCTCTATAAATATGGCTCAAATTTATAATCAGTGAATTAAGCCACCTCAACCCATAAAGTTTCATATCATTCCCTCCTCCCCTTCAGGGTGTTTCATTATTTGTTTCAGGCAGTATATTTTCAGTGATAATCTTTATTCCAGACTATTGCGAAAAAATTCAGCTTATTTTTCTATACCATTTTTGTATGTGAAAGTCTGATAACTTTTTGTTAACAATCACATGAATCACATCTTAGGACTGTGATTGTTTCTTTATAATTACTGACTTTTTTGTGATGAGTCTGTTCTTCCCTGCATACATACTGAATCTAATTCAGCAGTGGGCACTGAAAGGAGTGCAGTAGTTAACAACCATCCTTCCAAATAAAAAATATAATGAAACTGTAGCCATTATCATCATAGTACATATAGATTCAATAATACTAAAAGCCTCCTTAATAAATTCTTCATTAAAATGTGAAAATCTAAGTCAAACACAAAACTGTTTAGATGATTAAGTTACATTTACTGATTTCCAATCAAACAAAAAGGACAGATTGCCACTCGCCATATAGTGGAGATGTTGAGTCGCAGACAGGCACAACAAAAAAGACTGCTAAACAAGTGAGCTTTTGACGAAAAGGCCTTCTAAACCAGACAAAACATGCATACATGTGATGTTTTTGTGAGTTATGCTTGCATGAATATATATATGTGTGTGCCTTTTGGCCAAAAGTTCACTTGTTTAGCAGTCTTTTTGTTGTGCCTGTCTGTGACTCAACATCTGTGCTATACGTTGAGTAGCAATCTGTCCTTTCCTTAATATTGTCATTATTCCATTCTGGATTTCCATTGTTTGATTTTAATGATTTCCACTTAAAATACAAATTTAATGTCCTCCAAATGAGAGCATCAAATGGCAAGATATTTATTGACGTACATATGAAAAAAAGAAAGGTTGCACTGACATGAAGATTATTTATTTAAAACAAATTAGGTATTTAAGGCATTTCACTTCTATTCAGGGCCACCAAGATTCAAATTTCCTTATGATATAGGTCTTCTGCATTTTCCCTCAGTTGTTTAGTATCTTTAAAGTGGCAACAGCCATTCTTGTTCACCAGAGGTTGCGCTCCATCTCTAATAACCACATGTTGGACAGAATGTTTAACCATAATCTTACTCCCTCCCTTCTAATATTGAGGTAATTCAAAGTGGAGGACTAGTTTAGGTAGACAAGGATTTCTTTTTGAAGGAGAAGCATCCTTACATTCACTTGAAGTGGTTTAGAGAAATTGTAAACTAAACTCCGCCTGAACAGGCCCTGAAGGCCCAACGGTGCTGACCTGCTGCCACGTTATCCTCAGCCCACAGGTGTCACTGGGTGCAGATATGGAGAGTCATGGAATGGGGATTTGAAAGCTGTTCCTGCTGAATATAAGTACAGTGTGTTATTAACAGACATTTTCTCAGGGGCTGTCTGTGACTGTGGCTTGTTGGTTACGACTTTTTGTTAATAATATGCTATCTTCACACACAATGTATTATTGTCCCACTTCAGTCCAACAAGTTTCAGAACTACAGCTCTATTATCAAGGACTATGTTGACATTTTTTGGATTTGTATTTGACTCAGTTTATCACTTCATTTGGTCATGAAATGTTCAAGTTATGTATCAATGAGAAACTTCCACATTTACATTTACACTTTAAACAATGTAACATGACTGTACTGTCCTCACATTTACTATACGTGTGTAGCCCTTTTTTATTTATGGGAATTCATACATTATATTTTATCCACATAAAATAACTGCTTAGTTTTTTAACAAATGACATTTATTTTACTTGCATACAGGGTAAGATAAAACAGAAATGAGAGAGTGAAATACTACACTCCTGGAAATTGAAATAAGAACACCGTGAATTCATTGTCCCAGGAAGGGGAAACTTTATTGACACATTCCAGGGGTCAGATACATCACATGATCACACTGACAGAACCACAGGCACATAGACACAGGCAACAGAGCATGCACAATGTCGGCACTAGTACAGTGTATATCCACCTTTCGCAGCAATGCAGGCTGCTATTCTCCCATGGAGACGATCGTAGAGATGCTGGATGTAGTCCTAGGGAACGGCTTGCCATGCCATTTCCACCTGGCGCCTCAGTTGGACCAGCGTTCGTGCTGGATGTGCAGACCGCGTGAGACGACGCTTCATCCAGTCCCAAACATGCTCAATGGGGGACAGATCCGGAGATCTTGCTGGCCAGGGTAGTTGACTTACACCTTCCAGAGCACGTTGGGTGGCACGGGATACATGCAGACGTGCATTGTCCTGTTGGAACAGCAAGTTCCCTTGCCGGTCTAGGAATGGTAGAACGATGGGTTCGATGACGGTTTGGATGTACCGTGCACTATTCAGTGTCCCCTCGACGATCACCAGTGGTGTACGGCCAGTGTAGGAGATCGCTCCCCACACCATGATGCCGGGTGTTGGCCCTGTGTGCCTCGGTCGTATGCAGTCCTGATTGTGGCGCTCACCTACACGGCGCCAAACACGCATACGACCATCATTGGCACCAAGGCAGAAGCGACTCTCATCGCTGAAGACGACACGTCTCCATTCGTCCCTCCATTCACGCCTGTCGCGACACCACTGGAGGCGGGCTGCACGATGTTGGGGCGTGAGCGGAAGACGGCCTAACAGTGTGCGGGACCGTAGCCCAGCTTCATGGAGACGGTTGCGAATGGTCCTCGCTGATACCCCAGGAGCAACAGTGTCCCTAATTTGCTGGGAAGTGGCGGTGCGGTCCCCTACGGCACTGCGTAGCATCCTACGGTCTTGGCGTGCATCCGTGCGTCGCTGCGGTCCGGTCCCAGGTCGACGGGCACGTGCACCTTCCGCCGACCACTGGCGACAACATCGATGTACTGTGGAGACCTCACGCCCCACGTGTTGAGCAATTCGGCGGTACGTCCACCCAGCCTCCCGCATGCCCACTATACGCCCTCGCTCAAAGTCCGTCAACTGCACATACGGTTCACGTCCACGCTGTCGCGGCATGCTACCAGTGTTAAAGACTGCGATGGAGCTCCGTATGCCACGGCAAACTGGCTGACACTGAGGGCGGCGGTGCACAAATGCTGAGCAGCTAGCGCCATTCGACGGCCAACACCGCGGTTCCTGGTGTGTCCGCTGTGCCGTGCGTGTGATCATTGCTTGTACAGCCCTCTCGCAGTGTCCGGAGCAAGTATGGTGGGTCTGACACACCGGTGTCAATGTGTTCTTTTTTCCATTTCCAGGAGTGTATAAGCAAATGTAGCCATGTTGACCGTGGCACAGATACCTTTCTATAGTCAGCAATGGGTTTGCTCACTCACTACTGTGGTGAAGTGGGTTAGTGATGTCATCACACAACCTCCACCCCCCCCCCCCCCCCTCCATCCCCAACCCCCACAAGCAAAAAAAAAAAACACCCACACATGCCTGGTGTCCCTGTTATAGGGAGGAACTTGCTCTTAATTGTCAGCTGGTTCTCACGAAAATGGCTGATGCAAGCAAAGGTTGCTCCTCTGTTCTAATGTTCTACATTTGTTACTTCAGCGTCGTCTTCTAGTGCCAAGGGTTCGTGAAATTATCTACAGGAATGTCAGCCTCCATTGGAGTGTCATGTTGCGGTTTGAGTGAGGAGTGCACCCTCACTGGTGAGTGAACGCTCACTGGTGTAGGTGGGTTTTAATTGCTCTATTGAGACTGTCTTGTTTGCCATTCTTTTCAATTCCGACATTGTGACTTCCTCTTGTGATTACCCTGTAGGGTCCAGAGTATGACGAAACTAGAGGTGAGCACACTGTACCATCCCTGAGCCACAAGTGGGACATTTTTTCCAAGTCTTTGTGCACAAACACCCTCCAGTCCCCATGTGTGACACAACTGGTATGCTAAATGTTCTTCATACTGATGCTGAGTTGTTGCAGCAACTGTGTATATAGCTCAGAGACATTTGGAATATAAATGCTGGCACGATTAACTCTCCTGAAATCCTCAGCTACTCACAGTAGGCCAGATGTGTAGGAGAACATTATGCATCCTCCTTGACTGTCATTTTAAATCCAAATATAGCTAGGGGGCAGTGCTTCATGCCATTATGATGAGCTGCACATTAGGGCAGTTTTGAGCATGTGAAGAAACTGTTGAGCCATTCCACTTTTGGCTGGATGGTAGCTTGTAGAGCAGAGATGGTTGCACCTACATAGTAATTAAAATTCATTGAAAAGTTGGCTTTAAAATTACTTCCCACAACTTACAATTATATCTTGCAGAAAGTCAGACCTGGAGAACCATATGAGCACTAGCACCCTTGAACACAAGCCACCTCACCCTCACAAGATCCATGGTACTTGGGAGGGTGTGTCTATGAACACAGAACTATAAAATTTTACTACAAAAACTGAAGAAGACATTGTACTGTGCGAGTAAAAGGGCAGTTGATACATATAAATTGTTAAATTGTAGGTAGAGGACTTTGCTATGTATTTTGATAAATTACTGCAGGGTTGAATATGTAAAATATATTACTGGTAAGTTGTCACGAGTATACTATTTCTTAAGTTGTCTATTGAATTGTGTATCTGCTGTCTATGTTACAACATTTTGGATTTTTCAAAGCATGAGTTCTCCAATGAGCTCTCACTTGACACCACTGAAATAGCAAATGGTGGTGGTTTTGGGTCAGTGGAATGCACGATACATGGTGTCTGGCTCAAAGCTGTCTTTGAAGAACCGATTTGTAGCAGTGTGTTGTGTCACTGTGGTGCCAAATGCTGTTAAAATTGTTGCTGCAGATGCAGTATGATGCATCAGAGCCGTATGCCGAACACACTGGTCTTCCCTCTCGGTAGTGCCATGTGGCCAGCTGGAGCCCAGTCCTATTGCGACAGTACATTCTCATGACCACTGCTGCCAGAATTCATGTACTGTGGCCAATCCTTTCTGCAGTATCACAGAAGTAATATCCAGCTTCTCATAGCCCTATTACATGAACTCATTCAAACTCAGTGAGGTTTTGATAATGGTATATTTGTCACTTTAATGGCATTCTTGACTAAAACTGGCTCAACACATCCATTCCCAAAAGCAACTAATGCTCAAGACCATTACACTCTGTATTTAAAGCAAACTGATTTGCATCTTCAGAGTGATACTAGTAGTGCTGCTCTATTGCAACTGGAGTGAACTTTTAATCATCATCTTTCAGATGTAGGAACATGCCTCCCAACTTCTATTTATGTCACACAACACCTTCTAGGTATTGTGATTTTTTCACATCAATGTATAATATTGTAATTTCAGTATATCTCCCACAATAATTCTGTATTTATTAATTTATTTAGTGTGCTAAGACATCTGTTTCACATTATTTATTGCTGTAATGACCAGTTCCCGTTAAGAAGGAAAATAAATCAAATAATATATTAATCTTAGAACTTAATCTGCACACTGTATTATATTGCATAATACCATTTGTGTTTGTGCCAGCTAAAGTTTATCTCAAAAATTAGCAGAAAAGGTACACATTGAGGGGGGGGGGGGGGGGGTGCTGCTTCCTTAATTACATTAAATAGCTGTTTTTTTCTCTTATTGGTATTATTTTAATTTTTGCATGAATAGCCTAAACTGGTATTTTACCTACATCGGTAATAGCAGAAGTTTGTTTACAATACACTACAACATCTCATTCATCTTTAAATTTGTTTACAATATACTACTACATCTCGTTCAACTTTAAAATGAACATAGAAATGTGCCATGTACATAACAGCTCTCTCCAATGCCTGTATATAGATAATAAGATAATTCGTAGAAGGGGTAGTTGATGAGGTATGTTTTGTTTTGAATTGGTATGAATTCCATTTTTGGTTGGTTTACTTCAGATAAGAGATAGTTAAAGACTTTTGTACCAGAGTGCATAACTCCACCCTAAACCCCAGACAAGGAGGCAAAAATCTACATGGAAAATATTTTTGTGCCTTGTGTTCTGGAAGTATAAATCACATTTCAGCTGAAACTGATTTTTAGCCTCAGCTGTATATATTGTTAAGGATTAAATTTTCTGGGAAATGCGAACAAGTATTCCAAGATTGATTTCTCACAAAAATATAAATATGTAACATAAATTGTGTTCACATATGATGAGTTTACTGGAGACCAAAGAACTTCTATGAAGGAATCAAAACAGTTTTCACAAAACCAATTGTGTGAAACCCAGCCTACACTTTTAGTTCACGAGATCCAGAAGAGATGTATCGCTCAGGTTGATGCTATGTTTCTTGACTTCCAGGAAGCCTTTGATACAGATCTGCACCATCACCTTGTAACTAAAGGATGCACCTGTGAAATATCTGAAGAAATATGCAACTGCAGTGAAGATTTTCTATCAAACAGAAGTCAGTATGTCATTCTTAACAGCACACATAGTATTCAAGATATCTTGAGATAGTGATTACAATCTATACAACTGACCAGGCAGATAATGGCTGTAGATTTAAAGATTATTTGCAGATCATGTGCAAAGATGTAATGCCATTAGAAACTTGTTACAAAATGTAGATAGGCCTGCTAATGATGAGTGCTTAGTGCACAGATCACAGCTGGCTCTAAACATAAGTAACTTTAACATACGTAAATCAAAGGTCAGTCACTGGAACATTCACAACCATCAAGTATCTTGTGTTTTCTGTACAGGGCAATTTCAGGTGATGTGGTCATGTGAATTTCGCAATGGGAGAGGCAATGGCTAGGCAGAGGCAACTCAAGATTTATTGGAAGAATCCAGTATAAGTTAAATTTATAGTTGAAAGTGGTCAACTACAAAACACTCATTTGACAAACCCTCGATTCCTGTTCATCAGTCTGGAACTCTCACCAATGTGGATTAACGGAAGAAATTTGAAGAAGAGCTGCACAGTCCATAATGGGTTTATTTTACTCAGTATGAGAGTGTCATAGAAATGCTGAAAACAAAGGGATGGGGGGGGGGGGGAGAGAGAGAGGGAGAGGGAGAGGGAGAGAGAGAGAGAGAGAGAGAGAGAGCAACCAGTAGTGGGAGGTATTATAAGAAAGACACCATGTATCCACAGACAACCTAACTCCCAAGTTTTTGAGGGCTCCAAAGAATGTTACACACACTGTTTCATTTAGTGTATGAAAAGCATTTTCTACTTCTGGTACTAGCATGTAATTTGCTTGTCTGAAATTCTGTACTGCAAGTCTTTGTGAAATTAAGGCTTAAATTACTTGTTGTGAACCAACTGTAAAACATTTCAGGTCTTTGGTCTGGAAAGGATAAGTTTTTTTTTTCCTTTACTAGCTTTTCACTTGCAGCTTCATCTGTGTACGCATATGTCACATATATTGCACACATTTCCTCCTTCTCCTCCTCCTCCTCCTCCCTCTATCTGTCCATCTCCTCTCTCCCTCTCTCTGAACACCTTTTCTGCCTCAACAGGATGATTCTGAAAGTTACTTACAGATTAAAAATTTGTGCCAGACAGGGAGTGAAAGCCAAAATTGCCTATCAAAGGCAATGCTCTTATCAACTGAGCTACCCTGGGACAACTCACGACCATCTAAACTTTATTTCCACCAGTACCTCTCTACTATCTTGCAAACTCCATAGAAGTTCCCTGGAATATATTGTAGGACTTGCACTCTTGGAATATACAATATTGCAGAAAAATGGCATTGTGTCCAGAATTAACCTTTCATTCTGCAGCAGAGAGTGTGCTGTTTTGAAATATCTTGTCAAATAAAAACTGCGCTGGGCTTGGACTCAGACCCAAAAACATGCTTGTTGCAGGCTTTGTTCTTACTGAGTGAGTTAACCCAGCCTGACTCACAGCTCGCACTTACAGTTTGACTCCTACCATATAGCTTGATATGCCAAAAAGTTTCAAAAACAGCAAATACTTCAGTGCGGAATGAAAGACCCATTCTGGAAAGGATAATTTTTTGTTTAACTCTGCCAGGAATTAATTTGTGAACACTCATGTGTTTCTGCCTGGAAAATTCTTTATGAAAACCAATCTGAGTGGTGATAAACAAGTTCCGCTCAGAAAAATGTTTCAGTATACTGTCAAAGTCCACTTCCTGAAAGCTTCAGAAAAGACTGGAAGGCCTGAAATGGGTTGGCAATTGAAAGGTGGTTTGTTTTTCTCCAGGTAAATAGATGGGTGTTACTGCAGAATATTTAAGTCTGTTATTAAATATGCTTTGAGTCACTAACTCTGTACAGTATAGTTTAATGATAATTCTATCTACCCTATAACAGGGTGAGAGCATCACAAAGGAATTAGCTGAATGAGATGGAAATTGGTAGATGTGGTGTAATGTACGGATCAACAAACGATTACAATTTATTCAAGAGAAAGAGCTTCACAAACTGAGCACGTCAATAACATGTTTGTCCACCTCTGGCCCTTATGCAGGCAGTTGTTTGGCTTGGCACTGATTAATAGAGTTGTTGGATGTCCCTCCTGAGGGATATTGTGTCAAATTCCGTAAAATATCAGCATGTTAGATCATCAAAATCTCAAGATGGTTGGAGATCCATCCCCATAATGTTACAAACGTTCTCAATTGGGAGACATATAGCGACCTTGCTGACCAAGGTAGGGTTTGACAAGAATGAAGACATGTTGTAGAAAATCTTAAAATGTGCAGATGGGCATTATCTTGCTGAAATGTAAGCTCAGCACGGCTTAACATGGAGGACAACACAATGGGCCGTAGAATATTGTTGACATATTGCTTTGTTGTAAGGGTGCTGCAGATGACAACCAAAGAGGTCTGTTGGGAAATGAAATTGCATCCCAGATCATCACTCCCGGTTGTCAAGCCATTTGGTGAGTGACACTCTGGTTGGTATCCTACCACTGTCCAGGCATCTCCAGACACATCTTTGGCCTGGACTCTTGTCTTCAGTGATGAGTCCCACTTTGAACTTAGCCCCGATAACCTGTGACAGTAGTGGGATACCAACCCGACTTTCTCTCTCCATACAAAAGATGGTTGGAAGTGTCTATGTTCCACATCTCCTCCTAAACTACTGATAGCCAATAAGTTTGAGGCGCTATAATTTCTGTCACGGGTATTTTCTGGGAACTAGATTTGTTTATTTATTGTTTAGTAATGTTCCAGTTTTTTGCTTGATTTTTGAAGAGTTTTATTTCTGTTCATAGTACATTTGTTCCACCTTTTTCAGTAAGAGATTGAGGGTTTTGCAACACTTGTTGTAATAAAGTTTCATCTCTTGACTACAGTTAAGAATTGGGAACAGCTCTGTATTCCAAGCAAAAGACACTTTAATTCCAGAAATAATTGACTCCACGAGTAATTCATTCTTTGTTTAATTTTACTCTTGTTTAGGGCCAACAAAGTTGACAGTGCACTAGAAACATATTTTAGAATATGTTAAATCAATGCTCAGGACTCCTCCTGTTTCTTTTCTCATAAGACTGCGACCAAATTATTGTTGGTGATTCTAAAACACAATACATTTCTTCTATGAGCTATATCTTTGGTAAGCACAACACATCTGCTGACACTGCATCCACCTTCTCACTTTCCTTTACGGTTATTAGAAATGTATACTTGTTATTTGTAAGACATGCGATATTGTGATGGAAGATATTAAATGAATTCCTTAGTAGCTGCTTTGGCTTTTTGCCAGGATGGGATGCATACAGCTTTGGTCAGACTGGAGGCTTCTGACAATTAGATGTGTAAAAAGGCTCTTACCATAAAATTCCAGATTAAAATTATGCTGAGTTCGATGGGACTGAGAGTGAGGATACAAGTACCATATCCTTGTGCAAAAATTCTTCTCTCTTGAGCAATTTTCAAAGCTCTGAATTAATACATTTCATCAAAAGCTTCATTCAGGGCTTATCACATCAATTTGTACAGCTATCATTGCTGCCTCTGGATCACGAGGGTCCTGGGTTCGATTCCAGGTCGGGTTAGGGATTTTCTCTGCCTGGGGACTGTGTCTGTGTGTGTGTGTGTGTGTGTGTGTTGTCATCATCATCATCATCATCATCATCATCATTCATGACAGTGGCTGTTCTGGACTGTTTAACAATTGGGACTTTGTACAAGTGCTGATGACCTGCACTTGAGTGCCCCACAAACCGAACATCATCATCACTTTGTACAGGGTAGATCATACTTGGATCATTTCAGCAACTAACAAAGAAGGTTGAGAAGACCAGTCTTGTTCATCGAATTTCAACAAAGCTCAAAATTTGCAACATTGCCCCAGAACCGATCATGGTTCTGAGTCAAGTGGAAGGATTGAACCAGAGACTTTGACAGTTCTGTGATAAGTTACGCTGTGACTTCCTGGACTTGCACCATAGGGTTGAGAACTGTAGTGTAACCCTAAGTGGGTCAGCCATGCACTGCACATCAGAGGCTGTTACCCAGGTGTGGGACACCCACAAGGGTATTTTAGATTAGGTGAATACACAAGCTGGTTAAAACCAGAAATTGAGACCACTAAGATTTTTGGGAAAAATCTAACTGTATATCGAAAGGATAGGCTAATGGTAAATAGTGGCATTCGCAGTAGACAAGAAACTCAAATCTACCAAGATATAAATTTAAACGGTATGCAAGATTGTTTGAGCAGGACTCAGTATCAAGCATAATTTTATAACTGGGTTCTTCTATAAACCACCAACTCACTGCCAGGTGTAAATGGAAACTTTGTAGAAAATCTAAGTTCATTGGTATGTAAGGTCATCAATCATATATTTATCATCAGAGAAGGCTTTAATCATTCAACAATCAATTGGGAACATTACAATTTTCTAGTGGGCGAGGAAGGACATCCTGTGAAACATTAGAAAATAAGTTCTCCAAGAACTACCAAGAATAGATTGTTTGGAAGCCTGCTCGTGATGGAAATATATTGGCTCTAATAGCAATAAATAGACCTATTTGAAGATGTTCACACTGAATCTGGGATTAGTGACCACATGGCAATTTCAGCAAACAACAATGATTGGCAAAGTACAAATGACAACTAAAATAAGCAGAAGTATTTGCATTGTTTAGAAAACTAGAGACAGAGGCAGTAGTGTCATATCTCAACAAGAAACTCAAATCATTTAGTTCTGGAGAGGAAGATGTAGAAGAACTGTGGCTCAGGTTTAGAAAAATAGTTGACGATGAATTTCTTAGATAGGTTCCTAGTAGAACATTCCATGATGGGAGGGACCCTCCATAGTATAAAGTTACCATAAATAAACTTCTAAAGAAACAAAGACTGTACATAACAGCTGTAAAACAAAGCAAACAGTTATAGATAGAGAGATGCTGAACTAATCAGGTTTGATTGTCAAGAGAGCAATGTGTTAAGCCTTCAACGACTACTGTAGCACAATATGATCAAAGGCTCTCTAACAAAAACCAAGGAAATTCTGGTAATGTGTAAACGCTGTTAGTGGCACCAAAGGTACCGTCCAGACACTTAATTATGAGATAGGAATTGAAATTGAGGGTAGTAAAGCAAAAACAGAAATGCTGGACTCCATTTTGAAATGTTGCTCCACAAAGGAAAATCCATGGGTAATGCTTCAATTTCATTTTTGCACCATTGTAAAGAAGACCAATGAAAATATTAATGTCAGTGGTGTTGAGAAACGGAAGAAATCACCAAAACTAAACAAAACTTCAGGACCAATGGAATTCCTTTTAGATTCTACACCAAATTTGTGGCTGACGTACCTCCTTTTATTAACTGTAATCTACCATCAAGTTCTCAAACAAAGAACTTTGCCCAGTAGTTGGAAGAAAGAAAGGTGACTCCCTCCCAACTACAAGAAGGGTAGCAGAATGATACACAAAAGTACTGCCCAATATCCTCAACTTCCATTTGTTGTAGAATCTTTGAACATGTTCTGCATTCAAAAATAATGAGTTGCTCAAATAGAAAGAGCCCCTCCAAGCCAACCGGCATTGATTCCGAAAACATAAACATGTGAACCCAACTTCTACTATACTCAAAAGCCATTTTCAAAGTCAAGCATCAAGGCAATCAGGTAGATGCAGTGTTTCTTGATTTCCCTAGCAGACCCATGTGTTATCAAAACTATAATTATGTGGAGTATCAAGAGAAATTTGTAACTGGATTGAGGATTTCTTTGTAAGGAGGATGCAGCATGTTATTTTGGATGGAGAGTCATCAACAGATGTAGGAGCAACTTTGGATGTGCCCAGGCAAGTGTGTTGTGTCCCCTGCAGTTCATGTTGTACATTATGGGGTGACCTTGTAGGAAATATTAATAGTAACCTCAGACTTAATGCAGATGTCTATAATGATGAATTGTCTGAAAAAAAGCTGCACATACTTTCAGTTGGAACTTGACAAGATTTCAAAGAGGTCCAAAGATTGTAAATTTGCTTTAAATGTTCAGCAATGTAAAATTGTGTACTTCACATAACAGAAAAGTATACTATGACTCCAATATCAATGAGTCACAATTGGAATCAGTCAACTTATACAAATATCTGGGTGTAACATTTTTTGGGATATGAAATGGAATGACGACATAGGTTCAGACACGGCTAAAGAAGGCGGTGGACTTAAGTTCATTGGTAGAATACTACGGAAATGCAATCAGTCTACAAAGGAAATTGCTTACAAAACACTCACGTGACCAGTCCTGGAATATTGCTCAAATGTATGGGGCCTGTATTGCATAGGAATAACAAGGTACAATGAACGCATACAGATCGTGCCAGCACGAATAGGAGAATATCACTGAGATTCTGTATACTATGACTACAATATCAATGAGTCACAATTGGAATCAGACAACTCATACAAAATTAAAGTAATTGCAATGTGCACAGAGGCATGTAAGTAATCATTATTTCTGTGGTCCATACTCAACTGGAATATCCATAATAACTGGTACAACCGGAAGTACACTCTGCAATGCACTTCACAGTGGTTTGTGGAGCATGAATGTAGACACAGATGGGCATGCAGAAAAAAAATAAAAACTGATACTTGTTCACACTACATGGTCAACATGTTTCTGATATAGAGAAGTTGACTCACTGGAGAATTATTTTCCTGCATGCTCTAGAGAGACCGGTTAACCAAACACTGGAAACATATGTACGAGAGCAAGTCAAAAATTATCTACACTTTTTCGATAATGTTTGTTACATTTTGCATGTTGTCTTCTGTCCTTGCACATCACTGTTATACCATTGTGGTAATGCTGTAACAATTTGATATTATTTCCATCATTGTTATTCCTTCTGTTGCAGATGTAGCATGGCAGCTCCATTAGAAGTGTGCATCAAAGAGGAACCACGGGCAGTGATCCGATTCTTCTGGTTCGAGGGTGTAAAGGGGCAGACATTCATCGCAGACTATCATTGCAATATTGGAGAAGTTCATTATCACGTAAAATTGTGTTTTTGTGGATCAAGAAGTTTAAAAGTAGTTGAACAAGTGTAACACATGAAGAGAGAGCAGAATGGCCATCAACACTACAGATGACAACATTCAGCAAGCTCAGGAGATGGTTCTGGCAAATAGGTGAATCACTTTTGATGACGTAACACCCGCTTTGAACATCAGCCATGGCTCCTCCCATCACATCATCCATGACGAGCTCAGTTTCCATAAGGTCTGTGCATGGTGGGTACCAAGAAGGCTTACTGACGGCCCTAAGCTCACCTGTGTTAGGGTCTGTCAACGCTTACTCACTCACTTGAACAATGAAGGTGGTGCATTTTTGAGCAGAATTGTCACCGGAGATAAAACATGGATGCATCATTACGAGCCAGAGTCAAAGCACCAGAGTAGGCAGTGGAAACACCCTGGATTACCAATGAGGAAAAAAATTAAAGACAGGGCCATCCACAGGAAAGGTTATGTTAACCGTGTTTTGTGACTCACAGGGGCCCATACTGGCAGAGTTCATGGACAAGGGAACAAATATCAATAGTGGGGGGTATAGTGAAGTGTTGGAAAAGACGCTGATAGGCCAGCAATTGCTGTCGAAGAAGGTGTCGTTGTTGCATGACAATGCACAGCCACACACAGCCCGTCACACTATTGAAACCATCAACAATATGAAATCTGAGGTACTGGAACACCTTCCCTACAGCCCAGACCTTGCTCCAAGTGACTTTCACTTGTATGGGCCGCTCAAGAATGCTTTGCATGGTCGCCGATTTACCTCTGATGTGGATGTGCAAAATGTGGTGCAAAAGTGGCTTCATGACCAACCGCACAGCTCTCATTTGGAAGGAATACATAAGCTCGTTGGCAGTTGGGCCAAGTGCATTGAGAAGGAGGGAGATTACATAGAAAAATGACGTGCATTGTATACACCTAGCTTCATGTTAATAAACAGTAGAATGAAAAGTGTAGATAAGTTTTGACTTGCCCTTGTATATACTAGAATAGTTCATGCTTTTGAGGAGGGTTGGGGGAAGGAGACCCTGTACAATCTCTGCAAAGGAACTTCCTATTGCATAGTAGGTGTAAAACAAAATATAAAGCCATAAATAGAGACCTTTTAAATAACTTGATTGGCTGTCAAAAGGGCAATGCGTGAAACCTTCAACAACCACAGTAGCAGAATCATTTCAAAAGACCTCACACAACACATAAAGATATTTCGGTCACATGTAAAGGAGACCATGGCATCACTGTTGATGTCCAGACACTCACGCACATACATGAATTGAAACTGAGTAAAGCAAATCAGAAACAGAAATGTTTAACTCTATTTTAAGTGTTCCCTTAAAAAAGAGATTCAGTGAGTACTGCTCCAGTTTACCTCTCCTATACAGCAAGCCCATAAGGCCTGATGGAATCCCTGCAAGAAAGTATGTGGATCTGTGGCTGAGATAATGCCTCTATAAACCACAATATATTGTAAATCCCTCGAAAAATGTGCTCAGTAATTGGAAGAAAGCACAGATTACACCTGTCTATAACAAGAGTGTCAGAAGTGATTCACAACTAGCTTTCTGAGTGTTGACAGATCTTCAAACATATCCTGAACTCGGAGACATAATGAAGTATCTCAAACAGAATGACCTCCTCCGTGGATTCTGAAACACTGGTAATGAGAAACCACAGATGTACTTTTTCTCACATGACATCCTGAGAGCCATGTATCATGGCAATCAGGTGGATGCAGTATTTCCTGAGTTCCAATAAGCATTTGACTCAGTAATGTTCATTAATTAAAGTACTTTTACATAGAGTAACAAACAAATTTGTAACTAAGAGGATGAAGAATGTTATCCTGGATGAAGAGTGATTGACAGATATGGAAGTAATGATGCAAAAATGGTCTTCTTGCTTTAAATATCTAAAAATGTAAAATTTTTTTACAGCACAAAACACAAAAATTTAGTAGCTATGACCACATTAATGAATAACTGTTGTAATCAGTCAACTCATATAAATAAACAGGTGTAAACTGTGCTTGATTTGTGTTAAAAAAATGAAAAAAAAGAGGTCTTGGTTCTGAAACCTTTTCAGTTGAGTGTGTGTGTGTGTGTGTGTGTGTGTGTGTGTGTGTGTGTGTGTGTGTGTAGAACTAATCAGGGATTTTGACAGTGTCAAAGTACGTTGCATGAGTCGTTACATTTGTCTGACCCATGAGAGAAATCACAGAAGTGCTGAAATACCTGAACTGGCAGAAATCCGAAAATAGACATCAAATGTCCCATGAAAGCATATTTATAAATTTTCAAGGACCAGCATTAAGTGAGGAATCTACAAATGTACTACAGCCAATGTGCATCATTCTTGTATGGACTAGGAAGGCAAGATTAGACCATTCATAGCGCTCAGAGAGTCATTAAGCAGTGATTCTTCCTACACTCTGTAGCTGAATGAAGTAGGAAGAAACCCTACTAATTAGTACAATTAGAGGAAGTACCTTCTGCATGCAATTCACAGTATGTGTATGTAACTGTAGACATACATGTAGATACAATTAATTCACAGAGTATGGATGAAGCTGTAGATGTACCTGTAGATACAGTTAATCTGTATCTGTTTAATACTGTAGGTACTATAAACTGGTGTTTATTCTAATTTCCTATCTACATTATAAAGCTGATTAGTACTTCATTAATATCTACTGTAAAAATATATGGTTGTTTTCTTGTTATGTGTGTATTCACTGGTACCTGGTTTGGTTAACAAAATATATTGCAAAAAATGTAATCTCACTGTAGCAAAGAGGACCAATAAATAAATAAATAGACATTTAAGAATGGCAGTGATAAGTCATGAGTAGCTCAGTGGTAGAGGGCCAAACAATGGATTGAGAGCATTTGAGTTTTATCTCTGTTCAGTCCTACGATTTTTATTTGTCAGTTATTTCTTTCAGCTCAGGAAAACCTTGTTAATGTGGAGAATGCTGGTTTGCGACTTGGTTCAGAGTCCATATTAAACAGCAGGTCCCCCTACAGATCTACCAATTTTAAGTCCTGATCAGTCAACAGTCTCACAGAATAAGAATTTTTTTGACACAAATATGTTTAGTAAAATACCAAACAACAATACAGGAATAACAACACATTACAGTATTCACTGATTTTGCACAGATTTTGAGATAAATGGCACTAGCTATGACTATTACGCACAGCCTCTTCTTAGGGAAACTGTTCCTCTGAATTTTGCAAACTGCAATGGAATTTAACTCCTGCCTCAAACAAAATGACTTCCTCCGTACAATCAGCATGGATTTCAAAAACATAGGTCATATGAAATCAAACTTCTGCTGACCTCCTGACAGCCACAGATTAAAACAATCAGGTGAATGCCATGTTTACTGACTTCTGGAAAGCATTCAACTCAGTATCACACCAACACTCATTAATGAAAGAGCAATTATATGGGCTATCGCATGAAATTTGAGACTGGCTTCAGGATTTCTTGGTTGGCACAATGCAATATATCATCTTGAGAGGAGAGTCATCAACAGATATAAAAGTATATCACTATCCTAAATGCATACCACTCTCTCTGCACGAAACCACACAGTACCATCAAAAACACAAAGTTTCACAAGACTTTTGTTTTTATCCTATTCTTGTGCATATTTGATAGTTTGTTCATTGCAACTCTACTGTGGATGATCTTTCTTTAAAAGGAAAGATTAGGAGTTTTAAAGCCGCAACAATGATGAAGTAATGAGAGATGGATTACAGGCGCAGGTTGAACTAGGGTCAGGAAATTGACTGTGTCATGTCAAAGAAACTATCCCAACATTTACCTTTCATAATTCATGGAAACTATATGAAATCTAAATATAGACAGATATGAAACTTCTTCATCTTTATCTTCCGTCATCCTCAAAATAGTGATTCCTTTTATATGGTCTGTGTGAGCCGTCCTTCCTTTTTAACCTTCTTCAACCTATCCTCCTCTCCTACCCAAGGGAGGAACTAATAGGTCCAAAAGTTTGGATATTTTCATATTTGCCTATCAGCAATACTAAAAATTTCACCTCCTGAAGCTTGAGTTTGAACCACAGACTGCAATCAATAGAAGCTCCATTTTATATTTCAATGCAGATTAGCTAGTTACCAATAATATGAACTTTTGCAAATAAATGACATTTTAGCCATTTAAAAACAGAGTAAAAGATGCATTGTAGACAGAATGGGAATTAAAAGCAGTTTTTCCATGACTAGATAGAAGGAAACAGTGAGAAACCTAAATCACTGGGGGCTGCACAGGAATTTGAATTCACCACTGTTCAAACATAATATTAGTGTTATTTACATGTTATCACATTTAAAAAATAACAGAACAATGCTTAATTACACTGTTAAAAGCAATAAATGTTAATATTTGCAAATCAAGCACAAATGGAAGTATAATATTTTCATCCTCCACTTCTTCAATGGACTGAATAAAACTGTCTCAATTCAAACAAATCTATGTGAAAAAGACTTCTTTTATAGCACTGTACTTATTCCCATATTCTGAATAGTTGAAGCACTTTCTGTTATCATGCATTTCAGTTCCAACTAATAATTTACATGCAAATTACAAGCAACAGGAAAAATTTGCCAATCACAAAGCAGATCTAAATAAAAGCACATGTAAGCTTCCATCATTTTCCTTTTACAAATGAATAACACCTTGTACCACACACCCAATAAACAACAACAAGACCACCACCAACAAAAGCACATACATGACAGCATAAACAGAATGGTCAAGTCTGTGCCATTTCTGAAATACATGATGTTTTCATGCCATTCCACAACACACTTTCCCATGTTTTGAAATAAGTGAAATAAATATTTACCTTTGGTATTCCAGAATTAATGACTTTTTGGTCTCAGCTTGTAAGCAGTAATTTAACAGTATCACTGAAGCTTTCTTTCCCCTCTAAATAGTTATCTTAGGGCAAAGTTCACACGCAGATAAACAGTTTAGTGTAATGAGTTGGCAGATCACTGGCATAGTGTGTTCTTGGGCATCTTCAAATCCTGAAATACTGTACCGATCGAGTTGTCTTTGTTTTGTTCAAGAAATTATTTCTAATTTATTGGAAATAATTCTTAAAATCATTTGCAATTAATTAAAGTGATTTGCCAAAGAACATAACTTAACGTTTTCCTTACTGTTTATCCTTGTTAAAACTACACATTAACATTTGAGCTGAGCTGTATTCGACATACTTTAGGTGGTAAGCCAAGTGAGAAAGTTTTTTTTACATATATAATTTCATAATACGCATTAAGTACTATGAAAAATATTGCTCTTGGAGTACAGATATGTGTGTTATGATGTGCTATTATTCTTTAAAAACAATTCATAGGTGAACTCCATGTACAGTGCTGTGTACAAAATATGTATTCTCCTCTCTCCTTCTTTTTTTTTCTCTTTTTTTTCCCTCAATGGAGCTCCCATGGAATCCTCTCTTGACAATGCATATATTTTCTTTTTAGGAATAAATTATTGTTGCAAAAGGCTATTTAATGTATGATTTTAGTTTGACTAGACAATCTAAGATGATTTCTCAAAAATTTTAAGTAGCACCCAGACTCATTTTTACAGCACAGTGTTCATAGTTACATTTGTATTTTCCAAATTATGTGTAAGTTTTGAGTTCCAAAGGATAAACATGATAGAATGGCCATGAGTAGATTAGGAGTGGCATGTTGGCATAATTCCTTTGACACATTTCCAAATAAAAATACGATCTTTACAGCAATACCACTAAGTACAGTGCCACAGAGCCTGAATCTGTTTCTCTTGAAGAAGTATTTTTGCAAAATAATCACAATCTTAAAGTTTTTATTTGTAATGTATTTTATTCACGCATTGCCATTTTGTGAGGATTTATGTACCACACTTCTTCAAATCATGTAGCTTCCGAGACTTTATAACTTGCTTTGCGCATCAAAACAAATGTGAAGTTTCATGATCCTTAAGTGTCTTTAAAAATAAAAATCATTATCTGTACTACTACCAGACCAGGTGTGTTATATATGATAACTTTAAAATAATTACTTTTTCTACTAAGAAAACAATATTGAGGGACTGCAACATCTACTCTTGATGTAACAAATCTTAAATAAAATCATAACATGATAATTTTTTATTATCAAATGTAAATTAAGCAACCACCCTCAGAAACTACTACATAATTTTCATTTCTTGTTGTAAAAAACTTGAAAAAGGAAAGTCCCAAGGATCTGCCAAAAACCACAGCAGTATTCTGTCTTGCTTATATGCCTATTGACAATACAGTGAGTTGTAAACTTTACTTTTTCCATTGTTTAAGTTAATTTCAAATGTTTGAGAGATTTTACTTACTGAAAAAGATTAAAACTATATTTGGGACACCGCCTTGTACTAACATAAAACCTATATTCTTGCAACTTGGAAACTGAACACTGCAAGAAGTTCTCACTCTTAGGCTGACTGATATGCAGTGCACCCAGTCCTTGAATTCTCATTCATACAACTTTATGTCCGTATGAACAATCACTGTGAAAATGAGATTTTAGACAAAGGCAACTTGTGTTAATATTCTGCAATCTTCAGAGTATGAAAATACATAGTTAACATGTAGATTCATTATATTTACGATGTTGACTTCCCCATGGACGCTGGTGGCACAGAAGGCCACACAGGAGGCCACATGGTGGCCAATGTGCCAACATATCTGGTTATTACAGGAAATGATAACTGCTACTGTATGTTAGGAAGACGGAACATATAAAAAATGGTACCAAGGCTCAGACAACATGCGAAACCTCAGACTAAGACAAGAAGGATTCAAACAAAGAATGGTAATGCTGAAAGTTGGTAGCAAATGAAATTTTGGTAAACAACACAAGGTTGCATCCATTTAATGCTGAATTGGTGAAAGTAACAGAAGAGAAGAAAATGCAACAACAACATGCAGTTGTAGTAAAAATGCAGCAAGATAATAAAACTCAAAATTGTAGAGCCAGGATTGAGAATGAAGGAGCAGAAAGGTGACAGAGAATGGTTATAAAGGCACTAGAGAGACTAATGTCAGTTACTGAGGGCTGAGTGTGGTCCAAGATCTGACACAATAAAATTCATTCAATATACTGAAATAAACATGTTTCATAGACTCTTTGTGTATTGTATTAAGATTCCACAAAATTACAATATTTAAAGCAAAGTAATATTTGGTAGCAAGTACAGTGTAACACATAGAAGGGATTTAGAAAATTTAGATCAGTTAGGCAAATGTCTGAAAATGAGAAATGTTGCAAAGATAATGATAGCTCTCCATTAGTTTGCTCAATAGTGCGGCCACCAAAATTATGAGAGGCTTGTAAGTATTATTTGCCATGAGATTCTGCCTGTAACCTACAGGACAAAATTTGAATAACTGGCACTAAAGCACATCAAATGTTGTAATGGGAGTATCATTGTTTTTCACTAGTTGAGAATAAACTTGACATTATTAATACTCTGCATATTTACACATGTCCTACATAAACAAAGAAAACAGCAAATACATGGATGTTTTAAGATCCTTTAATAGGGAAAATGATCAAGGAACGTGTGTTAATAGGCCATATCTGATCACCTTTCCTTCACAGATGGCATTGTACTGCACTAATTATTAATGAAATATTAAAATACGTTGATTAGTTTTTATATTTCAAACAGATGAAAATTAGAGGATGGGCAGCAACAGAAATAAACAGTACATCGAAAATGGTCAAGTATGCTTGTGGTAAACTACATAGTTTTTAAACCAAAGATTCCAGTGTGTCTGAAACAGAAAGTTTACAATCAGTGTGTATTATTACCAGTTTTGACAATTGCTATTAGAGATAGACTTTTAATGTAAGAACGATTCAAAAACTGTGGGTTGAACAATGGAGAGAGTTGAAAAACTGTTGAGGTTGTCATGGCCACTTGTTGACATACTACCTGTTGGCTTTTGGCTCAGGATCTTTTTTCTGACATTTGTTTAGTGGTGGTGGTGGTGGTTAGTGTTTAACGTCCCGTCGACAACGGGGTCATTAGAGACGGAGCGCAAGCTCGGGTTAGGGAGGGATTGGGAAGGAAATCGGCCGTGCCCTTTCAAAGGAACCATCCCGGCATTTGCCTGAAATGATTTAGGGAAATCACGGAAAACCTAAATCAGGATGGCTGGAGATGGGATTGAACCGTCGTCCTCCCGAATGCGAGTCCAGTGTGCTAACCACTGCGCCACCTCGCTCGGTCATTTGTTTAGTGGTTTTTCTTCCATAAACAGATGGTAACTGCAGATCCTGAGCTAAAAGCTAACAGTTAATAGATCAACAGAGATATGCATAGTGAGAAATAACTGAAAGACAGGAATATGATTGTAGCGAAAGTGACATAGAGGTGCAAGGACATGAAACTAGTTAGCTTAATCGTAGGTGGACCAAGGACATTCTTTGCTTAATTCCAAGAGTTGAGAAAAGACTGAGACGATGGCCTAGTGGACGATGAGTAGAAGCTATTAAAAACATGTAGGACTGTAGAAGGGTATTACTTAAGACTGCAAACCATGGTAAAATATTGCCTTGTAGTGGATGTCAGATGGCTGATGATAATGATTAGGAATGATTATATTACTGTTGACTGAATGCAAAACAGAGTTCAGGCTAGTTATGTTAAGGAACCACTGATATAGTTACTTTCACTACCTAATAACGACCAACCTACTTTGCCACAGGCTTTCTTCTTCATGCTTCACTTTAATGTAACCTTTGAACTCTGTTCCTGGCACTATTTTGCTCATTACTTATTTATAACATGTGACCTATATCATTCAAATGTGAACCTGAGACTAGAATCAAAATTTAGTCATCAGACCATCGCCTGTAGTTTGGTCCACATTATGCCTTTTCAGACACTACAGTCACCAGCAACTTTTCGATGGCCGACAAGTTGTTATTCCAAAACATCGCTTAAATAGTCTGATTAAAGATTCTCATTAGACAAGTTGTATTCGGTCTATCCATCACTACCAAATTGAAGATCCGCATAGCCAATAGATAAGAAAGCTCATTGTGCTCTCCAGCTATTACTGCTGAGTTGTGGGAACACAACCAACAAGGCAGTGTAGCTACGAATTATCATCTTTCTTCCAAAGACTAATGCTTTTTTGGGTAGGACTGGGCAAGTTATTGAGAAACATTAGATATGGTACATATTCTACTCACCCACCAAGTTTAGGTCACTACTCACCAACCTAAAAGACAGTTTAAGTCTTTGCGAGTTGGAGTTCTCTTGCAATTCAATCTGTAATACATCTTCTTAACACATAATTGTTGTTTTGGAGAGTTGCTGTAATTGACAAATTCGCTTTTATTAATTTCTGGATCAATGAAAAGAAAAGTGCCACAACTGCAATTACTGTCTGGAAACTGCACTGAACACTAGCAGCACACATTTTGAGACAACCTGACAAATGCAGAACACTGCCGGACATGTGATCGCTACCAATGTCAGCCATAGGTGCTGACCTAGGCCTTACTTCAGGGACTCTACAAGTAACAAAAGGCTTTTCCCTGCATAACAATGAAATACGTGCCAGCATTTACTCTTTGCAAATAGCAATGAATATACCTGCTCAAATTATTACCTATTTTTAAGTCTACCACGAGGTATAGGGTGGTAAATATTCTCACCAATGAACCAGGAGAAAAACAATTATACTTGGTAATTCCAGTTGTTTACCTGTGAGACATGTATTTACCACTGTCACTTGAAGTGTTAGTAAAATTTGCTTAAATTGAAAATGTGGAAGACTTCATTAACCATGACTAGCAGTACCTTAACAGGCCTGGAAAGCCTCCATCCACTTGCTTACAGAATAATGGTGGTAATGACTAGAATTCAGTGTTCCAAACGCAAAGGTCGAACAAGATGAATGCTTGAGATATTTGGCACAGCAAAAGATACCCTAGCACAGCTCAAACCTCGAGCAGAACACGTGTGGCTGGAGTGGTGAATGCACACTGGTATGTAATGAGAGTCCTGAAGCATCCTGGTATCTGTCAATCAGCACACCTAATGATAATTGGTCTGTAGTTGAAATACTGTGCATGTCTGCTATTGTCAAGCACTGGCTGGTCCAAATGTATTCCCACTGTTTTATGGTTATGTAGCATCACTCCATTCACATTGTAAATAGTCTCTCACATGACAGTTATGGTGCCAAAAATGCACCCTGGGTGTTTGTCAGATATTTACTTAATATAAAATCAGGGCTAGTTGCTTTATTCTTCGTTGTCTTATACTTGTAACTTTCAATTACCTGGCCATACTGAAAGTTCATAAACTTCAAAGAATTGTCAATTCTCATAACTTATATTGTCTTGGTGCAAGATGTGTAGCTGAGATCATGGTCTACATCACATTGTCAAATTGTGTCCAGGTAGCTATAGAGTCTGAGTATGCATGAGTTTTATTATACAGGTCTCCAACTTTTACATTTAATGTGAGTCGTCACCTTTATTGTACTCTATTTCCAGGACAAAAGACCTGGCTTAAAATGGTTCATTTCCAACAAAATAAATTTGTGCAAATGCATCTACCCAGTTTCAATCGCATGTACATCACAAAATAACTTTGATTCAATAATTCAGCAAAACCAGTAAGGTCGAGCATATGATGAATATTCACCTTCAGCCTTGTTTTGGCAAGAGTGAATCAATATATAATAACATACCATTAAAGCTGTGAGGAATCTATGCTGCATTTTGCATCAAACTTGTACAAGTCAGAATGGTGTACTGTAGTTGCTTGGGGGAAAAAAAGAGAAAAGTCTGCTTAGTATACTCTACTGACTGCTGTTTCACTTTTAACATGGATTACAATTTATACTTTCTACACAGAGAAGTTGCTGAACTAAAAGGGAAACTAGTACATGGAAATGAAGAGGGTTTACTTGGCAATACCACCATCAAAAATTAAAACGTAGTACACCATAAGTAATTGAAAACATACATTGAAATCCACAGTATATTGTCTTCAACTGAGTGTGAAACACAATTACATCTTATGCGTGTTCCGAATTCGCTTTGTTAGTCCTGCATCTTTGCGAACATTCTACTTTTCTAATCCACACCTTGATTACTGTATCTAACAGCTTAGCACTTGACAGTTTTGCTGAGCTTTTAGTACAGCATCTTAAATATAATCCTTTGAAAATGCTGCGAACAAGTACAATAAACATTAGCTACATGTACTTATGGGCTTCTTTCATACATGGGGCAGTCAAATGAAAGTGAGACCGATGGAAAAAAGTAAGTAAACTGTTTATTATGTCAAAAGTAATCATCTTAACTGTTAATACATACATTGCACTGTAAGACAAGACTGTCAATGCCTTCATGGACAAATGTTCGCAGTTGTGGAACCATGACTGTATCCAGGCATGCATCCCTTCATCAGAAGCAAATCAATGGGCATTAATGTCTTCCTTCAGGGCTCCAAAAATACAGAAATTGTATAGTGATAGATCAGATCTGTATGGAGGACATGAAAGGTTTTCCAAGCGAAACTTTTGCAGCATAATTGAAACAACCTAGGCAACATGTGGGTGGGTGCATACACTGCCAAGGTTGTTTTGACTATGCTGCAAAATTTTCGCTGGGAAGCCCTTACACATCCTCCATACAGTCTTGATCTCTCCACATTTGATTTCAATATTTTTGGAGCCCTGAAGATACGCATTCACGGCTGTTGGTTTGTTTCAGATGAAGAGGTGCATGCCTGGATACAACCGAGGATCTGTAGGTAACCACAAAAATTTTTCCATAGAGGCATTTACTGTCATGTCTCACAGTGGGGTAAAATTATTAACAGTTATGACTATTAGGGTCTGAAGTATTAACCAGCTTACTTATTTTTTTCCATCTACCTCATTTTCGTTTGATTGCCTCCATATAATTTGTATTTGGAATGTTTCATATTCTTTAATACTAAATGTTACAACTCCTTCAGAAACTGGAATGTTTTTGTTGTGATTGAGTGTTTGGTATGTTAGCTTTTGACACACATACTCATAGATTTACACCAAATGAGCACAGTGATCATCTCCTTTTATTTCTAAAAATCCGTTATGTGTAAGATAATGCTTAGAATTGAACTCTTGACAATATCTAGTACACTCATTTCAGTCCCAAGGGATGGTAACACAATGTCTTGTAATGGGAAATATTAGATAATTTAAATTCTGTACATAGGAGTGGTGAGGGGAAAGTGCAAACGAGTCTTGAAAATAACATATAACTAAATTTTATGCGCAAGTCATGATGGTTGCACACAGTTCTGATAATTACAACAATGAGAGTATTTTCTTCTAAGTGTGGAATAAGGCACAGTCTTAATAGTGTTCCAAACATCTGAAGCCATTCACTAGTAGTGAAATTTACTGTATCAACACATTTAACCATATTGACCCAAAATATCATGTGCTTATGTCACAATGCTGACTGCACGAACTGCAGATGTATAAGTAAAGGATAAAAAAGAGAAGTTCTCTCTGCACTTATATACACACTACCATTTAATGATTTTTCTAGAATGGTGATTAAGCAAGACATGTATCAGCAAAACCTATTTTTTTTTTCAAATACCCTGTAAAACTCTGTAAAAAAATGAAGAACAATATTAATTTATGCCTAGAAAAGTACAATTTACATCTGGAAGATCGTTTGGAGTTCAGTCCATCCACATTAACAGGGTTTCAAGGGAAATAATTTAAGGTAAACAACACTGGTCTCTACGTAAACACTGCCAGTGAACTGTTGCATCAAAAGTCACTTTACATATCACCATTCAGCTTTAATTTGCTTCCTATGTGCCCCAAACCTGCTTTTATATTTAAAAACCATTATCATTATTGTTAGTCTAAGGCATTCCAATTAAAAATAGGATCAACTTAAAGGAAACAAAAGGAAAAGAAGCAATAAAACAAAAATGCAAACAAAATCTTTTATTCAAAAATATTGTACAACAGTTCCCACAGCCATAACCTATTTCCGAGGTACAAGCACACATATACATTTCTCTGCAACTAATAAAAGAGGACTAGTTTCTACTGTGAAATGCGTAACAAAAGCAAGAAAACTTATCCTGGTCTTTCAGTTAATTGTTAGGTGCATGCTAGGCAGAAAGAAACATTCACTGGTTAAACCATCACAAATCAAGCCATGTTACAGTTTTAATAACAAGGATATATTTACACGAAATATTTACAAGCTTTACAAAAATGGATAAAACATTTCTCACCTTACAACAAAAATTATGATCACATTTTTATAAAAATAGTATGTCATTATGAAATGATCACAATATTGGAAATACTCAAGCACACAGTCAATTACAACAATGCTGTGACAGTACTCATGTCTCCTATATACTCCACTTCCATTACAGGATATTTCAAAGTAGAAAAACAAATACTAATCAGAGCATGAAAGGTTTAAAATGCTGGTGTCTGCAGCATGAAGAGCAGTATGAAATATATGACAGCAATTTTGTATTACTCACAATCTCTTCACAAATCAAAATTACTATTTACCCTGCAGTAAATCTCTCTCTCCTGCATCTCATAAAAGTGAAGAAAAATATCTCAAGGATGTATATGAGAAGATTAAAGATAAAGACACATATAAGTTCTTCATTTTTCCCATCCACGAACAACTGTAAACTGAAAGTAGTTATCACCATAAACATATCTACTGTGAAGGATAAGTAAAAATTGTTTAGTGAGCCTCACAACAAAGGCAGAGGGATAATAGTGCACACAGAAAGTATGACACTTCCTCTATAATTCAGATCTTGTTTATCTCCATTATCATCAAATAAATGTGCTTTTACTCAGAATTGTGACTGTACACTGTTTCAGCAGACATACCATCACACCATTTCTCAAAGTAATCAGTATGTTTTCCTCTATGAATGACATGTAATAAGAAAAGACAGTTCATAAAATGAAAAGTTTCATCTTAGCAAAGAAGACACATTATGAAATGTTTACAAATCCCACTAAAGGAATAATAGCTAGCACATTATTTATCTGTATCACATGTTAATCTATTCATTGACTAGATGCTCCTACCAGTTTACCATTCATTATAAAATTCCAGTACTGTTGTGAATACACCTATGAACATGTAATAAACAAATGTCAGATCCCTTATGATACAGTACCTCCCAAACAACTTGCATACACATTTGTATAAATTTTGCTGTATGGGCATGTAATTATTGAAACAAGTATATTTATTAACTTACCACCATTAATGCAACAGATTTTATCTTGTTAAACGTTCCATGCATACCAGTGTCAAGAAGACTGCAACCCACTGATGAACGTAAGAATTTAATGCCTTGTTATTATCAAAGTCATATGAGATAAAATACTCAGCAGTGAAGAATGAAGGAAAGGACATGGTTGTCATTTCATTCAATAGTCACAAGTTATTTAAGAAAATCAAGTATACCTCTATCAGGGTGGCCAGATGGTGATTTCAACATTGCTTCTCTGAAATGCAGTCATTTAATGTACAACTAACTATTAATAACACACTTACAAGATATGTAACCTTCTGGTCATTGTTATCTGACTGTCCAAATATAGTGTTTTTAATACTATAAAAACCGGACTATTAGGAGCTACTGTAGTTTTTTTTTCAAATCCAATGGATCTCAAAATCAAAGTCATAATGTAAGTAAGAGAGAAAGAAGGCAAGTTTCTGTGGAAAGGTCAGTTAAATTAGTTTGCATTTGTGAAACATATTCTGGAAATCAACAACACAACCAGTATTTCTCTGAACAATGACTTAGGATGATGCCCATGACACCACAAATACCACTCAATGTGTCCATCCATTTCAAATGTTATCTCAAAAATAAATAATTTTGTGGGTTATTGACAAAAGTAAAGGATGAAGAACTATTATTTAATGTTTTTATTTTTATAGTGAGTAACAATGTGATAACAGAACATCTTTCATAATTTTGTAACCATGGAAACAGCAATTGCAATTGTTTGAGAAAGTAGTTATGGACACTTAATTCACTGGGCTAAGTGAGATTATTCATAACTGTTGTACTTTACAGCAATCACTGTCATACTTCACTTCCTTTGGTCTAGTTTTAGCCCTTTAATAGGGTCACAAATCTGGGAGTTACACATTATAATGCAGGCTTATTAGTGATATTTCAAGGAGGTAGTCAAGTATATGAGTTTTTAAGCAATGGGTACAATGACCTATCAACAAAAAACTCGCTAGCAACAGCACTCCTTCAGACATAAACAGTGAGACTCCCAGACAGACCATCTGAAGGAACATTGTAGCATATACTGGAAGTACTTAAAAAGCTACAAGAATCCTATCAGAAGAGTCGGTTCCTGCATATGATTCCAATAACTTCCTATTTCATTACCTCACTCAGGTGAGATTTGAATTAAACATGCCTGAAACTTCAGCAAGACATCGCTCTTCTTGTAAGTAATGGGGCTCCACGAAAATGTACACCTAAAATAATTAAGATGCTAAATTGGTACTGTTACTGTCTACATTTAAAACACTAGAACATATAATCTTTTAACATCGCGATTATAAGAATGACTGATTATCACGGAATCTGTTCAGTGATTCACCCCTCCTTCACATTATAAAATAGCATTCTTAAAAGATGGCACAACATATAATGAACAAAAACAAAATTTGTACGTGTCTTTTCTATTCTATTTTTTGTCACCTTCACCATGATTGACCACTGCTCATATGTAACTCCTGCAGCAATGCTACTGTGACAAAATACTTACACCACCTGATCAAAAGTATCTGGACACCTCTATGTAATGTAGAATTGACCAGCAGTTGTCACAAATGGTAGACCTGCCAGTAAAAGAAGGTGCAGTGACAGCAGAATAGGTCGGTCAAAAAAGCTCAGGGACTTCGAACATGGACTGGTAATTGGATGTCACCTCCATAACAAATCCACAAGAGACATTCCAACCCTCCTAAACGTGACTGCTGGTGATTACTGTGAAGTGCAAAGGTGCAACCATAACTAATATAAGACCAGGCAGACCTCATATATCGATCACGAGTTCCAAAGAGCTACCAACAGTCCAGCTGGCACACTGACTGTGCGCAGGCATTTAAAAAGAATACAGGACAATGGTCAATGCTAAGCAATGCTAGAGGTGGCGTACAGAGTGACGCCACTAGACAGTGGATGACTGCAAATGAGTTATTTAGACAGTTCGATGGAATGGTTTGGATTTGGCGAATGCCTGGAGAATGTTACCTGTTATCATACGCAGTGCCAACAGTGAAGTGTGGAGGAGGTGGTATTACAGTATGAGAATGGTTATGGTATGATCCCCTTATCATACTCTACAAAATGCTAAATCTGGAATGATACGAACACAGTTTAGAATATTTTGTTCTATGTAGAGTACAGCAACTGTTTGGAGACTATGATTGATTGTATCAGCATGAAATGCACCCTGTCATAAGCCCTGAGACCCTATATTATATAATGGAACACCTTTCGGATGAGTTATAATGTTAATTTTGCCCCATACTCCAGTGTCCCAGTTGCTGCATTCTCTAGTTTAGGCTTTTGAGAGAGAATAGGCTGCACTATTCCTCCATAGACATTCATACACCTCAGTGAAAGTGCCCTCAGTTGATTTCAAGTACATCAAAGGCAAAGGGTAGACAAACTCCATATTAATGTACACTAATGAGTGTCCAATTAATTTTGATCAGATTGTGTGGTTATCGAACATGGCGTAAGTTATTGAACATGGTGTAAACTGTGTGGTTATCGAACAAGCAGCCATCACAACAGTTAAAAACAATGAAAATAAATGTGTGTGAAGTAGTAACTTCTGCAAATGTGCAATCAGTTATTTATAAACTGTAGGAAACTTGTATTTCTTTTCAAGATGTCTACATCTACATCTACATTTATACTCTGCAAGCCACCCAACGGTGTGTGGCGGAGGGCACTTTACGTGCCACTGTCATTACTTCCCTTTCCTGTTCCTGTTGCATATGGTTCCCGGGAATAACGACTGCCGGAAAGCCTACGTGCGCGCTCGAATCTCTCTAGTTTTACATTCGTGATCTCCTCGGGAGATATAAGTAGGGGGAAGCAATATATTCGATACCTCATTCAGAAACACACCCTCTCGAAACCTGGACAGCAAGCTACACCACGATGCAGAGCGCCTCTCTTGCAGAGTCTGCCACTTGAGTTTGCTAAACATCTCTGTAACGCTATCACACTTATCAAATAACCCTGGTATGAAACGCGCCGCTCTTCTTTTTCCTTCCTGAAAATGGGAGATAAAGTCCCCAAAGCTAGGATAACTATTTTCTAATTAAAGTGCTTATGAATTGTAGAGGTATTCGTATATTTGTTTTCTGAAGGTAAGTGATGGTCAGCCAATCATATATATTTCTCTAAGGGGAGTGTGATCTCTGCACTATATAGATACTTAAATTGAGAGTACAATCTCGATCTGAAGATCATGGTATTATTGGAGTGAATTTCTGGACCTCCCGTAACGTACTTCATTATTTTATACACTTTTTCCATCTATTATTATAAAAAGTGTTTCAATCTACCTTTTTAGCAGAGAGGGCCAAAGAGTACATTGTATTACAAAGGAAGTCTAAAAAATTAGAATGAGTTCATGCTTTCATGAATTACAGAATCAGCATTCAAGAAGAGTGGGTTTAAAATCCTGCCCATGTATCATGATTCACATTTTGTGTGTTTCACTGAATTATTGACCATAACCCCAGAAAAGATGGAAAATTTACTTTGAAAAGGCCACAGCCAATTTCCATCCCTATCCTTGTTCAATTGTCTCAACGAAGGAGACAATGGAATGAGAGTGCGAGGTAAAGTGAAAAGGTGTGGTGAAGGGCACTAGTTACTTTCAACACCTAACATGATCCTATTAATCAATATAAAGAGACACCTATTTTTCAAAGATATTGTCTCTCTGAGATTTCAGAAAACAAGTATTTTTGAAAACTTGGGGTGCAAAAGACTGGCCCCCTATTCCAAATTTCCCCTACCAATCTCTTTTTGCTTCCTGAAAATGGGAGATAAAGTCCCCAAAGCTAGGATAACCATTTTCTAATTAAAGTGCTTATGAATTGTAGAGGTATTCGTGTATTTGTTTTCTAAAGGTAAGTGATGGTCAGCCATTCTGTCTACTTACAATTCATTATATTCTATGAAACAACAAAGTAATTGTTGGAAAGTGTGCCTTAAAGCTGATTGGTAAGATTAGAATAACACTGGACATTACGTTACAGAGAGATAAACTCAGTAACAATACATTCAGATTTACTGAGCCACAGATTTCAAATATGAACTAGTACAGACATTAAATACAGTGAACAAAATGATTTAAAGCCACAAACAAGAAGAAGAAACAATGAACTTAAGGAAGTGGATGATTGTTGAAAATTGATCGATATGATGCAGGCAACATAATTAAATGAAATACAGTAAAATGGAGAATATAATTAGAATTAGCTTTAACTGTGCTGTAGAAGTTATTGGACTAAACAGGTTGTGTCATTAACAATTACGATATCATCACAAGTGTGAGAATTAAGAACATGGAATTTCAACATACACGATTTAGCAAATAAGGTACTGACGTAAAAGCTCTCAAAAAAAAAAATAAATAAATAAATAAATAAAATCACACACAGAACCTTTTTAAAAGTAGCATTTTAATACATCAAGATCAACAAAAAATCAACAATATTATGAAAAGGGTAGACTGCTACTCACCACAAAGATGACATGTTAAATTGCAACCAGGCATGATGAAAAGACTGTTAGATACAAGCCTGGTCAGAGTGGCCGGAGTAGTGGTCATGTATGTGTGAGGTGTGCTAGCTTATATGAATGTGTGTGCGTTTCTCTTTTCTGGACGCTTTGGTTGAATGCTTACATGTAATAAGACTTTTCATAATGCCTGTCCGCAACTCAGTGTATCATCTTTACACTGAATAGCAGTCTATCCTTGTCATAATAAATTTTGTTGATATGCCAACCTGGACTTTCCACTGTTCAACAAAAAATTAGCAAAGCATAAAATTTTAGATCTCTTTGTTTGAAAACAGGCTGAAAGATTTTTTTGGAAATTTCACATTTAGGATCTTATCCAGGAAACGAATGCTGCTGGCTTCACCTTCCAAATACTGTTTACAGGCATACGGGCAAAGATGAAAGATATTTGTTTATTTTCACTTCTTATGATCCATAGTATCATTTTGTGGGTTCTCAAATGCCAATGACAATTCAGAAAGCCTTTCAGTTAGTGGAAACCACTCACATAATTTGTGTAGTCACTGTTCGAGTGTTAATGAATTCTTATATCATCATCACAGTACCCATACTACCTCACGTGTCTTATTAACTAGCACATATAAAAGGAACTGCACCACTCACTAAACTTTCATATAAAAGCACATTTCTCTTATTTTGATTATAAGATGGTAGACCAGAACATGAAATGGGCACTACACATATGCTGCACTACACATTCAGCCAAACTCACCATATGGATGAATAGAAAATCACACTGCGTGCTATCTGGGCTGAGTAAGATTTGGAGGGAAATAAACAGTAGCACTAATGACTGTTGTATTTGTATGGCATGACAAAAAGAGGAAGAAGAGAACAGAAGATTACGAAATGTTGTGCTATAGAAGAATGCTGAGGTTTTGGTGGGTAAATTGAATGACTAATGAAAAGACATTGCACTGTATCAAGGAGAAAATGGAATTCTACATCCACACCTACATCATTACCCTGCAATTCACAATTAAGTGCCTGGAAGAGTGTTCATCAAACCACCTTCAACCTATTTCTCTACCATTCACATTTCTAACAGCATGCAGGAAAAACCAATACTTAAATATCTGTTTGGGCTCTGACTTCTTTTATTTATTATGATGGTCAATTCTCCCTATGTAGGTGGGTGCCGAAAAATTATTTTCACATTCTGAGGAGAAAGTGATTTAAATTTCATAAGCAGCTCCTGCAGCATCGAAAAACACCTTTGTTTTACTGATTGCCATCACAATACATGTATCATATCCATGAAACTAGCTTAGCTGCCCTTCTTTCAACTTTCTCAGTGTCCTCCAGCAATCCTATCTGGATACAACAGTATATGTGCTATCTGGTATACAACAGTACACAGCAGTGGGTGAACAAGTGTAGTGCAAGTAGTCTCCTTAGTAGCTGCCTGTTGCATTTTCTAAGTATTCTGCCAATAAATTGCAGTGTTTGGTTTGATTTGCTTTCCCCCCCACAACATTATCTCTGTGACTGTTCCAGTTTAAGTTACTCATAATTGTAATCCCTAAGTATATAGTTGAAACGAATAGATAAAAAAATCTACTCACCAAGCTGTGGCACGAGAACACGCATATAAAAGAAATTAAAGTTTGCAAGTTTTCAGATCCAGTGGCACTTTCTTATGGAAGAAGGGCTGAAGGGGAAGGAAGACCAATGAGGTTCAGGAAAAGGGGTGGTGTTCAGAAAAGTCACCCAGAACCCTGGATCAGGGGAGACGTACCAGGAGGGATGAGAAGGAAGCACTGATTGTTGGGGACAGCATTGCGTGAGATTTGAAAACCTTACAGCTTAAAATGTGGAAGATAGGGTAATATCCACAAAGGCACTTACTGCCAAAACATCACGCACGAGTAAAAACTAAGTGGACTGTAAGTGATAGAGGTGGGTGGGGGGAGTGGCAGAAAATAGAAAGGTCAGAAAATGAAATATAAAAGGAAATGAAGGAAGGAACAGTTACTGTGAAGACATGCAGAGACCAAAGCAGTTAATCTAAATTAAGGCCAGGTGGGTGGTATAAACCAAGCACATGTTGTTGTGCCAGTTCCCACCTGCAGAGTTCTGAGCAACTGGTGTTTGGGGACAAAGATGTCATCACTTTATCCTTATCAACAACTACTTAACCTTTGAGGGGCAGACATACAAATACATTAGGAGCACAGCCATGAGAACCAGAATGAATGGCTCATTCCTATGCAAACTTTCCGTGGCTCGCTTGGAGGGGGCTTTTACGAATCCATTCGCCTTCAGCCTCTGGTTTGGTTTAAATATGTTGATGACATCTTTGTCATATGGACTCATGATGTGGCTGACCTGTTAAAATTCTTGTAGTCTCTGGATACATTCTCCAAATTAAATTTAACGTGGTCCTATTCTGAATCACATGCCACTTTCATCGACGTTGATCTCATGCTCACTGAAGGTCAGCTACACTCTCCTGTTCACATTAAACCCACTAACAAACAACAGTACTTAAATTTTAACAGCTGTCATCCTTTCCCTATCAAACGTATCCTCCTATACAGCCTTGGCATTTCAAGCAAATGTTTTGCTCAGATGCAGACTTTACAGCAATACACCATCACTCTAACCTCAGCATTCACTGGACGTAATTGCCCCACCAGCCTAGATCAAAAGCAGATTTCCGAGGTCATCATATCCAATACTGATACTTCTGATCCCCCCAAAAAACAATTTACGAGTACACCATTTGTTACTCAGTATTATACTGGCCTTGAATGTATTAATCAGCTACTTCGACAAGGCCATGACTTCCTAAAATCATGCCCTAAAGTGAGGTCTATTCTGTCCAACATTTTGCCCACTACACCCCTGTGACAGCCCTGCTCTAAGACTTGCCCTATGCACCCTCCTACCACCAATTACACCACATATAACCAGCCCTGTAACTGGCAAAACATGTACTATCAAAGGAAGAGACACCTGCGAAACGACACGTCGTATAGCAACTGATATGTACACACTGTTTGGCCTTTTATATCAGCATGACCATCACCAAGTCATCAGTTCAGATGAATGGGCAAAGGCAGAGGGTGTATACTAGCAACACACAATGTCCTGATGTGTAGCAGTCTCTAAAACATGGCAGTCATAACATTGGTGCCTGTTTTATCACACATGCCATCTGGATTCTTCCCCCAGACACCAGTTCCTCAGAACTCCGCAGTTGGATCCAGTGCTACAACATGTCCTAGTTTTCGCCACCCACCTGGCCTATTTTCTGACCTGTCTTTTTCGTCGCCTCCCTACCCACCTCTATTACATACAATGCACTTAGCTTTTTGCTCTTTTTTAACTCGTGCATGATGTTTTGGCAGTAACTTTCTTCTTGCATATTACCGTATCTTCCACATTCAAGCTCTCAGGTTTTCAAATCTCATCCAGTGCAGTCCCCAACAATCAGTGTTTCCTTCTCATTCCTTCTTATAAGTCTCCTCCGACCCTGGTTTCTGGGTGACTTTTCCGAACACTACCCCCTTTCCTAAATCTCATTAGCCCTTTTACTTCACTCCGTGTCCTCACCCTTCAACCCTCCTTCGAGAAGAAGGCGCCACTGGCTTCGAAAACTTGCAAACTTTAGTACCTGCCACCGCCTACATTATATGTTCAAAACTTGATTATTTTAATTGATTTAAGTATATAGTTGAATTGACAGCCTTTAGATTTTTGTGATTTATTGTGTAGACTAACTGATATTTGGCAGATTCCTTTTAATGCTCATATGGATGACTTCACACTTTTCATTGTTTAGAATCAATTGCCACTTTTCACACCATACAGGCGTCTTGTCTACAACATTTTGCAATTGGTTTCGATCACCTGATAACTGTACGAGAAGGTAATTGACAGCATTACCTGCATACAATGTAAAAGGACTGCCCGGATTGTATTCTAAATCATTTACGTAGATCAAGATGTGAGAGTTGTGTCGATATCTGTGTTCCCAATAAACCTACATATTTGCCCTGTTGTATTCGTCAAACTCCCAACCTGATGAAATCATCTCAAAATCTCGATTTGATGCCAACGTCTATTAAATCGGTACTCCAACAACTTGAAGTTATGGTCGGACTTCATTACACACTGAGTATACATCTGACACCAGATTAGCATGTGTCCTTATGTTTGACATCAGTTCAGTTATAACATTAACCAATTAAACCTAATGTTATTACAAAAAGATTCAATATATTTTGACATTACTGCTATACATTATATCAGAGTCGCTGATATTCCTTGGAGCCGGGCATGGCACAGCAGTCTCTTTGCTGCACTTGTGATGACATCAATCACAGCGCTACAGTTCTCATCTCCACACGAAGTCCATTAGGAATACCTCAAGCAAATAAATAGAACAACCACAACGGAAGGTGCTCTGTAACAAGCCTTTATACATAATAAAGTGAGTTCTAGCTACTGAAATGACTTTTCTATTCAACTTTACCGGTAAAGTACAAGTATGTACACTTGTTCATTTATGTATCAAGCTAGTAGGGGATTTTCCTGTTAATAAATTTTGTTTCCTTTTTTAAAATTCTTACCCATAAAATAGCAAGAAGTCTCATACCTTCTCAAGGAACAGGAGACGCCTATAATACTTATTTCAGGTACTGCTTCTGTTTTACTCCATAACTTTCCATCAGTTACTACGAACGTGCCCTTTCTGTCAGGAAACCAAGAATTCAGACGCACAAAAGAGACAATAGTCTGTAGGCACACAATTTGATTATGAGTTGCTTGTGAGGTATGGTATGAAAAGCCTTCTGGAAATCTAAAATTGTGGAATCAATCTAACATCACCGGTCAATAGCACTCAGTACTTTGTGAGACTACCAAACCAGTTCTGTTGCACAAGAGTGATATTTTCTGAGTTCATAATGGCTATTTGTCAATAAAATGACAAAAATGGCACACATTGAGTAACAGAAGGATTTAGCTGATAAGACACACCTTTATGTATCATCAAGGAATAGTTAATTTGGAATCTTACTACTTTTCAGAATGAAGACCATTACAAAAACACTATCTCCATGTGCTGTTTGAGGCTTTCACGAAATAGTATATACTGGGCACTATGTTGGGTAGTGTTGTGTAAACAGCACATTCTTTCCATGAGGCACCTGCTCATCATCTTCAGGTGCTACAGATTTATTGCTGCTGTGCTTGCCAATGGATGTGCTGGCTCGCTAGAAACTGCGGGCACCAGGAGGTGGGGCTACATTGTCGTCGTGGATGAAGTGTAAGAACATTAACATCCAGAGCACCCTGCTAGAGATGTGTTCTTCGCATGTGCGGAACAGAAAAAGTAGACCCCATATATGCTGGCAAGCAAACTGTTAGTGCCCTGCTTAACAGTAGTTGATTCTTCATCTGTATTAACTCATTGCAATTGTTTGCCTGTGATCCATGACACAATAGTGCCACCAGTGCAGATTCCCATGCTTTTTTATTTGAAATCACATGTCTGTTAATGAAGTCATTAGCTACATGTATTTTGACTGCCTCATTAATCACGGAGTCCCAGTACGTGGAGGCAGACGAAAGAATATTCATCTCTCCATAAGTCATGATGTATCTCGTATCATGACAGTGTTCAGCAATAACACATTTTTCTAGCCGATCCAATCTAGCGCAAAGGTTATGTTCATAACATATGTCTTTAACAATGCGACACACCTGGCCCATGTAAGATTTCCCATACTGTAACTGGTCTCCTTAGATTTAAGTTATTTTTAAGAGAACCCACCACTATTTGTACTCACAGCCGGAGGGTAGAAGGCACATTTATTTAAATGTTTTTTGAATAATACCTGTATGTCATCTTAAAGAACACGCCACCAACATTAGGTAGAAAAACCCTCTTCTTGGAATTCTCTGTTTCTTCTGGCAATTCTTGGTGTTTAGTGCATGCTTGTCAAAATGCACTGCCAATCTGATTATTCGAATATCCATTATGGACAAACACAGAATGATATGATTAATCTCTGCAGATAAGCATTCTAAACCTGAGATAGTTCTAGTCCTACGAACAAGAGTTTGTAATAATACATTTCTGCTTTGGGATGATTGATGACAGTATATAGTTCATAGCTATAGATCGGTCTGTGTAGGTTTGTGAAGCAGATTATGGCCCATGGAACTATATCCCTTTTCAAGGAACCATGAAATCCAGAAATGCGACATTTCCATGTTTCTTCCCTTTTGGGGGAAGAAAATGCTTGGGTATCATCTACATATCTCCCAAAAATATTTAGGTTTCAAACAGCCGACTGAAGCACATTGTTCTTTAAGTCTTCCATAAAAAGGTTAGCTACTATAGGAGACAGGGGGCTACCCATGGCAACACTATCAGTATGTTTAAAATATTGATCATTAAATTGAAAGTAAATTGAGGAAAGCATGTGTCTGAAAATATGTAGGATGTCCACTTCCAGCTTAGCTCCTATGAGTTATAATGAATCCATCAGAAGCACTCCAACTATCTGAAATGAAGGTTAAGAGTAAAAGCCCTAATTGCACCACAATTTATGCTCTGTCAAAAATACATAAAGAAGTTTCACTTCACCCCACTGTGAGTAATATAGGAGCCCCAAATACCATTAGCAAAATATATGGCTTCTCTTTTGAGTTCTTTGGTAAGTAAATGTGAGTACTATATTCAAAAATAAAAAAAAAAATTATGTAGTGACTAAACAACTTGTGCCTCAGACCAACTGGCACAGTAGATAGTGTTTATATGGTCTCTCTGTTCACACAAGTGTCTCGGCCAGTTTTACTAAATATAACTCATAGGAGCTAAGCTGGGAAAGGGCCTCAACTTTTTACTTAACAAGCAATATTTTGAGCACACTGATTGTGTTGCTATGGGTAGCCCTCTGTCTCCTATAGCAGTGGTTCCCAACAGGTGGTCCGCGGACCCCCAGGGGTCCGCGAACTATGCCAGAGGGGTCCGCGAGATGCTATTAGAATAAAAAATATATTAAATATATTTCGTATGATAATAGATTTTTTTGTTTTGGGCTTCCTGCATGAGCAGAGCTTTAGCGAACTCAAACTTCTGCGTCTAGCGTCTTCCTAGAGCCAACTGACACTAGCACACACTGGCGCAAAACTAGAATTAGATAGAGGCAAATAGTTCTGCTGTATGCCATTAGACTGCACAATTTGAAGACAAAGATTTTGAGCAATAATCAAATATTTAATGATAACAATGATGGCTAAATTGAAAAAGTTTTAAGCTCAATATTTTTTCAATAATGACTATGTCAATGGTTTTTCTAAGTACCAAAAATAGATAACGTTAAATAGACTCTTAATTTGACTTTTTTAGGTACTTGATACTGTGATATGACAAGGTACCAATCATGCTCGATGAGGGGGTCCTCGAGAAAATTTTGTTGGGAACCCCTGTCCTATAGTATCTAACCATTCTATGGGAGACTTCAAGGGCAAAGTGCTTCATTTGTTGGTTTTGAAACCTAAATGTTTTTGAAGACATGTAGACGAAACTTACTCTCTGTGGTATGGCCACATGGAACAGCAGTGTTTCCTTCATTTTTACTAATTCTTAACTCCCCCACCCGAGCTTCTGCTTCACCATGGAAGTGGAGAGAAACACACACGACCTGTTTTATGGTGTTATGGTTCATAGAAAAGAAGATGGTTCCTTGCGCCACAGTGTGTTTCATAAACATATGCACATCAATCTGTACATATGAGATGTTAATCACCCGACCCAACACAGTATCGTACTATGGATTTTTGTACGTACGGCTACAGCTGTTTCAGATTCAGAGGTTATCAGCAGAGCTCAGCCATTTCTGCTCTGTGTTTGTCCAGAATGGGTACTCCAATAAGCAGATTTGCAATGCATTTAGACCAGAATGCAATCGCAAGAGCAGCAAGAAGGTTGGCTTTTCTGTTTAATGTTGGTGCCCTGTCCTTTAAGACAGGCGGGTTATTCAAGAAACATCGAATAAAATGTGTCTTCTACCATCTGGTGTCAGTGCATACAATGCTGGGTTCAGTTAAAGACTAGATCAAAGGAGACCAGAACTACATAAAATCCTGTGCCACAGTGGAAAATCTTACGATGACCAGATGTGTTGCACCATTACTGAAAGATGCGACAAACGTAAGTTTCATGCCAGACTGGGTCAACCACAAAAATCTGCTGTTGCTGAACACTGTCTTAGCACAGGACATAAACTATGGAGAGATTAAGATTCTCTCATCCGCCTTTCCATACTTGGACCCCGATCATTAAAGAAGTGGTCAAAATACGTGTAACTAATAACTTAATTAACAAAGACACAGAATTCAAACTACCCAGAGTAACAGAACCCAGAGTGGTGGCACTAAAGCATTGTCAGCTGCAGACAAAAGATTACAATAAGTCAACACAGATGGGGAATTGTAGCCAGGATGATTAAGCTGGATGGCAACACTTCCTTCGTGTGTGTATATGGCGTCTGTGGCTTGTGACCACACTTTTCCAATGCCACAGCATGAAGAACATGGCTGGTTTCTCCAGCATGGGGGGTGGGGGGCTGTCAATGTCCTCTATGATTTGTTTACAATGACAAGATAGCCCCACCCCCAGACACCTGCGCCACTATAGTGAGCCAGCGCATAAATTGGCGAGCACAGCAGCAATGCGTCAGTAGCACCTGATGGTGAGCAGCTGCCTGGTGGAAATACTATGCAGTTTACAGAAGACTTGCAACAGCTGTGAATCATTCAAACATATGTACAGTTCCCTTGTAAACAGAAGTGTCTCCAGGAATAAAAAAGCAAGAGTCATTTATTCTAAAATATGCTCTGCAATTTGCCAAGTATCTCACCACAAGAACTTCTTGTTCAAGAACCTTCTGAAAAATTTTATGTGAATGAATTCTCTTCTGAAGGTGAAAAATCATTAAGTTCTATCTCCCACATCTCTCTGTGGATGACAATTACAGCCTCTAAAGTAACTGTTGTGATTCATTTTCATCATATACTTTGTTTCTTTGTGCTGATTTTTCTTATAATAAACAAATGAATGTCTGCAGCTAATAGCAAAAGTGAGCAGCAAAGTGATTAGGCTATAATACCCCTGCAAGGCAAACTGAGTACTGCAGTCAGTGGAAAACGACCAAAGGAATTCCATATTGAATTTTACAGCTGTTGCTGGCACAACCATATTGGCGTGCAGGTAATGGTGAACTGTCATTGTCTCTTTCCATGTGTAACTATTAATTACTTTGTTATTCTGATTTAAGTGTAGAGATGCAACCACACCACTCTTGATTCACAATCTGACGTAGAGCGACTTTTAATTGACACTTCATAGACAAGCCTTTAAGCATCCCCTTGACAAAATAGTAACAAGTTTACTCCTATTTCTGTTGTCTACATTACCAATATAAAATAAATATATCAAAATATAAGAAACATCCTGATAGGAGTAGACAATGGAGGTACCAGCAGGAAGCGTATGGGGATTCAAATGTTACTGCCATATCACTAGGGCTGCAGTCCAACTACACCAAATGCCATTTCTTGTGTGCCTGGTGCTTGGGACAAACACCATTTGCAGAAAAGCTGACAGAAGACACAAGTCATGAACTCCCGTAATTAAGGTATGTTTGGAATGGTTTTGTCACAACCTATAAATCAGAAAATTTCAGACAACCTGTCGATAATCTGATGCACTTAGATAAATAACAACAACACTAATGAATAATTAAAATGCATTAAATGCAATCCTACCTGGATTTCTTCATGCAAATGTATTGCTGATATGTGCAATGAAACATGGTAAATGGTTTCACCATGATATTTCATGAAGAAATACAGAGAGGGAAACGGAGGGCTATCAAATTAATCTGTTGTTGGTGACTCAGTAATGGGCCCTCTTGCAACAGTTATTGTAGGCCGGCTGATAAGAAACATTCGTCAGGTGTTTCACATTATTTTCTCGTCTTGCATTGTATGGTAACCACTATGCAACACTTGTTATTATCCCAAAAATGAAGAAGAATAAATAAATTTGAGCTTCATTGTGGGGTTCTACAGGAAAAATAGTAAAATGTGTTCAATTCACTATAGCTTTCAATTCCTCAAATACTTGTAGAATAGTGACAGCATGGGGTAAATAACAATAAGAAATGGAAAGAAACTGGTACAGGCTAGAGTTGGGGGTTCCAGAGCGCTTGTAATTAAGTGAAATAGAAGTACGCTGAGCATATGATCATATAACGGGAGAACAACTAAATAAATTCTTTGCTAAATATCTTTGGATAAAAATTGATCAAACTGATGATTGGTAGATGACAACGGTATGGGCAGAGCAAACGAGGATCATTAAAGTTTAGCAACAGTGGCTGCCAATGTGCTCTCTTTTCACCAAGTAAGATGGTACAGAAGCATACTGAAAAAATGCACTTACCAAAATTTTATCTTAATATTCAGGCACTGCTATTATAAATACATGAAGCACAACTCATCCGAAAACTGTTATTAAGTTCGTGCATAATTTCGTAGGCTTTTATTTTGCATACTGGTATTCTGGTTGCTACAGGTTTATTTATCGACTACCATTTTTTATTTGTAATTCACAGTTGAATTTATATACAGTCATTTTGTCATTTGGAAACAGTTAGTGGAGTTGTGGATGCAAGAAAATGGAATGCCAAGTGGAGACATCAGAACATTTGCAACACTGGTAGATGTAAACTATCCCGAGAAAGTCTATTAACAAATTTTCAAGTACCAGCTTTAAATGATTCCTTTAGAGATATACTACAACCCTCTATGTGTCACTCACACAGAGATCATGAGGATAAGATTAGAATAATTACTGCATGTGCAGAGACGAGACATTCAAACACTCATTCTTCCTGTGCTTCATATGTTAATGGAACATGAAGAAACCCTAATAGCTGTTACAATGGGACATACCCTCTGATATGCACCTCATGATGGTTTGCAGAGTATATATGCAGATGCATTCTTCTGTTTGATTTCAATAGAAGGGTGACAGCAGTGGAGGAATCCAGAAAAATTCGAGTCATGTATGCGAATAATGCCATTGGACAGATCAGGACAAGAAAATGGTTTTCTCATTTTAAGGAGGATTATTTTGACATCAGTGACTCCTTACGTACAGTAAGACCTTCTGGCTTTTATAAAGATCATTTAAATGCATTAATCCACAATGATCAGGTCAGTACTAGAGAACTGACAAATGTGATTAACTGTGGTATTTCCACCATCATATGACATTTGCATGCAATGTGGAACATTCAAAAATCGGGTGTATGGGTAGTGCGTGCTAATCTCAACAATCGATGGCTGGCTAAAAGTATGTCTCTGCTTGCTCAGCATCAATTGGCTCGCGAAGTACACTGACCATTCCTATCCTGTATCATTCCTGGTGACGAGAAATGGTGTCGTTATGCTACCATAAGGGAAAGAAATGAATGGTTGAGTCCCAAACAAAGCAGCTACTCCCCTTACGAAGACCTGTGTGCATCTACAAGAGAGAATGTTATGCATCTGGTGGAACATCAACAGTGTGTACTATGAATTGCTTCCCCAAGGTGTATGCATCACTGCTGAAATATACTGTCAACACTGAGATGTCCTGCACACACAACCCAAAAACAATGACCAGGAAGATTGCATGAAGTGATGCTACTCCACGATAATGCCCACATGCATTCTGCTAGACTGACAAAAAACACTATACTGGAACAGGGTTGGGAAGTCATTCTGCACTCATCTTTTTGAGCTGATCTTGTGCCCTCAGATTTTCGCCTTTTCCACTCTATGAAACCATCAAGGAACTTCCTTTCTGGATAAAAATGTGCTCCGAACATGGCTTGATGAGTTCCTCACCTTAAAAGCATGTGATTTCCAAAGTCGCGGAACCAAAAAGTTAACCCATCATCGGCAGACTGTTGTAAATTATGAAGGAGAATATATTCTTGATGACTTAAGTCTCCATTGTATTTATTAAACTTATGGAAAAAACACTACGAACTTAGGCATAAATCCAAAATTCCTGATTTAAGTATTCATGCATCTACTGTAGCCTACGTCATTAGCCTGTGTCCAACTGTATTGTACTGCATAAGTAGCAAGTCTGGTGGTGGTGGTGGTGGTGGTGGTGGTGGTGTGCAAGTGTGCCAAAGCGAAATCCCTTTTATCACCCCCCCCCCCCTCCGTCCCAAGCTCTCAGGCAATGGAAAAATTATAGTGTAGTCATGTGTTTTTCCTTCAAGGAAATGATTTGAAAGTTGATATTATGCAAGTTTTTAACAGGGTCGGACCTGGAAATTTTCTATGGCTACTTACAAGTCGCCATTTGTCTTTCAAAATATTATAAACACTCCATACCCACTGGTCTAGCTCCCCCCCCCCCCTCCCCCCACCTCTTCCCCCATAACCTATCATACGGGTACCCTTGGTAGGTTCACCGACACTTGTCAACATGCCAGGATGCTGAGACAAGTATTCAAAAAGTAAGGCCTGTTAACATTTAAATGTTGGCAGCTCAGGGGAAAAAAAAAAAAAATGATTTGCAGTGTCCCTAATTAATTGTTTATGAAGCCACGGAATTCCTCATCATGGTTCAGTAGTTGTTTGACTATGTATGAAAGCACACAAAAATGATTTTGAAAATTGATGCACACACTATTCGTAAAGCGTGTGCTGTAATTCGATTTTTGTGTGCAAAAAGTTCTACAGTTTCTCAAATTCATCAGTAATTGAGTCTAGTATACTTGTCTACAGTATAATAGAGTGAAGGAAAGTTTAAGCAATAGAATCAAGATAACTGCATAGGCTTCTGTGGGCAGAGTTAGTCGACAAAAGTTTTCTGGGTATGCTACTGCATCATAACGTATAAAACTACTGCTGCTGGAGAAAAACCACCGTTTCAGTCACAGTTGCAGCGGCCTTCTTTTGGGTATACTGGTGCATTCTAGCGATGTAGTGTCCCTTACCTTTGTTGTTACTGTTCACTGCGCATGGCATTATGTCATAACTTTAAAAAGATAGTTTGTTTCATTCAATTAAGGAAGAAGGAGAGGGAACTTTATTTTAATAGGTTATTGCTGTGGGTGGAGAGTGTAACCTCTGTTATCTATTGGCTCTTGTGTTGTGTGTCATTATTGGTGGTCACCGTCGAATGAGAATTTGGCTCCTATTTACCAAATGCTGGACGTTGCCCGCGCAGCAGCAGTTACTTGCCAGTAGTGCTTGTGCCTCGTGTTGACAGTGCGGTCTGTTGGGCTCTGATTGCTGGCAGCCAAGATGGGGCAAGCCTGAGTCCATCCTCTCCATTCATGTTCTTAGGGTGTTTAAGTATTTCAATGGCCTCTCTGATTTTGCGTTGCATCATAACCGGCTGCTTGGCCAACACACAGGCTTCGCTGAATTTTATTTGTTTTCCAAAATCTTGCTGATGTTCTACAATTGCAGATTTGTTGTGTTACCCAATACGAATACAGTGCTCATGTTCCCGAATGTGCGTTGCTATTGGCCTCTCTGATTTTGCATTTCATCATAACCGGCTGCTTGGCCAACACAAAGGCTTCACTGAATTTTATTTCTTTTCCACAATCTTGCTGATGCTCTGTCACAGCAGATTTGTTGTGTTGCCCTAGACAAATACAGCACTAGTGTTCCTGAATGCGCATTGCTATTGGCCTGCCAGTCTCGCTGATATATGTCTCTCCACATTCGCATTCCACCTTGTACACGTCTGCAGTGTGTAATGTATCCGCCTTGTCCTTAGTGGAGCCTAGCATGTCCTGGATCCTGCGACCACTATAGAAGACAGGCCGTACTCCAACCTGGCGAAGGTGTTTGCCTATTTGATCAGTAACATTTTTCACATAAGGTAAATGCACTGTTGGCTGCAGTTTGTCTATTTCTTGCTTATCTTGCTTACATGTATTTGTCGACAAGGCTGTGTGGATTCACTTACGGCTGTAGCCATTGGCTAGAAACGTTGTGCGTAGCCTTTTAAGCTCAGGTGTTATGCTTTGAGCGTCACTCAGACAATGCGCAAAGATTGCCAAAGTACGGCTGATTGAGTTGTTCTGCGCTGGGTGGTGGTAGGATTGGGCATGCAGATACCTGTCTGTATGTGTAGGCTTGCAATATACTCTGTGCCCAGTACACTGAAGTCAGGCACAACTCAACCAGGTCGTGTCTGGCGAGACATGCTCCTGAAGGATGACATGTTCATAAATAGTGACTTCACATCAAAGCTGAGTCCGCAGATCGTGGTCTAGTGGCTAGCGTTGCTGCCTCTGGATCAAGGGACCCCAGGTCCAATTCCAGCCGGGTTGGGGATTTTCTCTTCCTGGGGACTGGGTGTTTGTATTGTACTAATCATTTCATCATCATCATGTGTGACAGTGGCTAGATTGGACTGTGAAACAACTTGGACTGTGAAACAACTTGGGCTGTGTCAAAATTGGGACTCTGTATGGGTGCTGATGACTGTGCAACTGAGTGCATCACAAGCCAAGCATCATCATCATCAAAGCTGACCATGATAACCATAGGTAAAATTGTTTCTCCTTTTAGGTGTTTTGGTAAACAGGAGCCAACTTCTCATTCAACAGTGACCATCAATCATGGCACATAACACAAGAGTCAATAGACAACAGAAGTTATGCTCTCCCTTCACCGCAATAATCTATTAAAATAAAGTTCCCTCTCCTTCTTCCTTAAATGACCAATGAAACGAACTATATTTCTAAAACTATGACGTAATGGCACGCGCAGTGAACAGTAACAACAAAATATAAGGGACCCTGCATAGCTAGAAGCACCAGTAGACCCAGAAGAAGGCCGCTGCAACATGACCAAAATAATGGTTTTTCTCCAGCAGCAGTAGTTTTATACATTATGACATGCTACCATACCCAGAAAACTTTTATGTCAATAAAATCAAGACTTTAAACATTGCAATTGATGTGTGTTTAATGACGAAAGAATGACAGGTCCAGTATCCTCACCAATATGACAGGTGTAGTATCGTCACCAATGAAATCATACAGCAACCAAGTGAAAAATTCATCTGATCAATTACGGATTATTGGTGCTCTAGCTGATGAATTTCTTGATGGTGGATGCACCATTTTTTACATGGCTGTCATGGAAAAGATAAAAAAAAATCATGTGCAAAGAATACCAGTCCTCCATGGCAATGCCTATATAAAGGATAAAATTTGGCATTTCCGTTGGGATCTTTCTGAACAGTCGCTCTACAGTCCTGACCTCACACCCAGTGCCTATTACTACTTCTTGCACTTGAAACAACAGCTTGGTGGAAAAAGGTTTGAAGATGGCAGCTGCTGTTTACTAGTTGAGTTGTCACATGGAAGACTATGCACAAGAGTTGGAAGAAACTAGCACGGCATTATGGAAAGTGCTTAGAAGTGAATGATGATTACTTGGAAGAGTGAAACTGGTATATAGGAAACTAAAATCGTCGATGGAAGTTATTTCTTAATATATACTTTTTATGACCAAACAGCTCTTACTTTTGGAACATGACACACACAAACAGTGAATGCCTGTGCAGAACTTCTACTACTAAGAAGTTGCAAGTGACATGGTTAAACACTTTCAGCACAATCTTGACTGTGTATTTCTATTACACAATGTATAGCCAGAAATGATCAATAGTAATCAGCCTTACTTTACAGAGCACCAGATAATGTGTCTTCCAATTGACGAAATACGGTAGTGTCTCATTAGCTAGTTCATCAGTATCCCTTCACATTCAATGCTAATGAAACATAAGCTATATATAAACATGGATAGGTAACAGCTCTTGGAAAGTAGTCCAATTTTATTTGCAGCCTTCACTATGGTTGTTCCTTAATTACTCAATCATTTTATGATTAGGCTTCCTTGCTTGGCTAATAGTGACCTTCCACATATTTCACAAAATAACCTGCCTACGTTCTGTAAGCGCCGTATTTTATTTATTTTTTTTTCTCCTCCATTGGAGCCCCTTATAGACACACTGCTATCTCCTGGACACTGCAATGGAATAACAAAAATTTCATATGAACGTTATCGCACACATAGGAGACACGTGTCAGAATGATGCTACTGCACATCACTCTGCTGTCTACCTTATTAGAAGTTTAACATTCCAGACAGTTGGAAAAAGATATCATTGTCATATAAAACACAGTTCTCCCAACTGAAATGAAATGTCGTGTGGCTAGGGCCTCCCGCCGAGTAGACGGTTCGCCTGGTGCAAGTCTTTTGAGTTGAGGCCTCTTCGGCGACTTGAGTATCGATGAGGATGAGATGATGATGACTAGGACAACACAAGACCCAGTCCCTGAGCAGAGAAAATCTCTGACCCAGCCAGGAACAAAACCTGCGCCCCTTGGCATGACATTCCATCATGCTTACCATCAGCTACTGGGGCGGACAGTTCTACCAACTGACAGGTAGTTAAAAAAAAAAAAAAAAACATGAACAAAGGATTAAGGGCACTAGAACTGAGGTTTGCAGTCTTTTTGGTGAACCTACTCGGACAGTGATTTAGCCCTGGCATTATGGAAAAAGTAAATTTGGTTGGCTGGAATGAGGGGATTTGATCTCACTTCTCTAAAATGTTTGTCTAGTGTCTTATTCGGCATGATACCCTGCTCAGTAAACACTAAAATGTTATTCAAGACACTTTCAGTGTTACACATGGCACATCTCAGTTGGCACAATGGCAATGTAACAACAACCTGTTAATACACTGAGAGGTTAGTTTTGAATCGCTGCCTTGGTCTGGTATATTCAAGTAAATGGAAACCAAGGGTGCCTATTTGTATGGCCTCTTGACCTTTTCTTGTTGGTCTTGATGTTCACTAATTTTTTTACTTCAAACCTGTGTGACAATAAACCAGAACAGTCAGCCAAAAAGCAAAGGCATCAGCTTCACTGTGGGCACTTTACATGAAGGCAAATTTCCATATACATCTGAAGACCCAACACAAAACAAAACAAAATTGCTGCTATAGGAATGTAGGGAGCATGTCACACCAAAAACTATATTTGTCAATGTGCTCGAGAAGCTGTTGCACTGTAGTACATTTGTAATACAAAAATGGATATTAAGCACTTGATAGTACCATTTTATTTATTAAAAATGGAAACAGGATACCTGATGCTGAATGTATCATCTGGGCTAAGACTACTGCCAACAAAACATATCAAACAATACCATTAAAAATAAATGGGTTTATTTGGTACTCAAAAAAGTCGTAAAGGAAATGATTTTCAATCTCTCTATATATGGAACATTAAAACTGACTAAATCGTGGAAAACTGTCAGCCCTAGGCTGACGGCACCCTGCACGTCGTGCTCGAACCATTCGTTCCACACCGGATCGAAAGTCTTGCATTTCGTTGTCGAGCGACTCAAATGGCTTTCATCCACATCTATCGACACATAAGGATTTATTGTTGGCTGATCATCTGGTTTCCCAAACATCATATTATGCCGCTTTTGAAAATCGGTAGGTCTAAACCCGCAAGCCTCGCATATTTGTACCCTTACGGTTCCAGTGAACATAGGTGAAATGGTTACCACCTGAATTTCAATTAACTGAACCGGCTTCCAAAATTATTGTATATCCAAATTATGCTAAATGCATGGCTAAAAGACTTTGAAATAGGGTATACCCACTTCTGTGGCTCCATACAGGATATACAGCACTTGCCACTACTAAAATTGTGTATTGTTCACTTCCAATCGGTGAAAATGTAATGTATCTTGGAAGCTGACAGTAAACAAGACTTTTTTAAGTTGGAGGGAAACAAAAAGGTTTGGAAATATGGCATTACAGGAAAGTAATGAAAAATTGGTTTCACAGAAGGCGAATATTCTTTAAAGCACATAAATGGTTTTAATTTTAAAAAGAATTAATACCAAGAACAAAACACCAAGAAATTAACTAGGCTTAAGAATCTCTTGATTAATACAGAAAATATAAGAAATAAAGCATGTCAATGTCATATTTGATAGAACTGACATTGTTGAGGGTAATCAGCAGTGAGAGGTGGTGTACCGTCGCATTTTGATTTCAAAGAAAATAACAGCAACAACTAATTGAAGAAAGGCAAGAAGAAACAGAGGCATTCTGGATAACTTCCCAACTGTAAATCAAGGGTTTATAAATACGAAATAATAACTTATTATGCCAATACAATATTAACTAGACATGACAGTGACAAATTATTAGAATCACAATGGAAGCCAATATGTATAAGAAACTGCTGGCTAATTAATTTCATACAAAACAGAGAAATCCTTGGAAACATTTCTGATATGGAACACTGTACCCAGGGTGCAATATCATTAACAACAGTTCTGTCTGAACGCATCTGCAACAATACATCAATGAGTATTGAGTTCAATACTTTTAACTCATGCTATAATAATACAACTATCGTGGCACAGTAGAGAGAGAATTTAGACGTGCGTATTAAAACTGATGTAATAAGCAATAACTATGTAATTTTCATGGCTGCAGCTGTTCAAGCAAAGCTGTGCATCACTCAGAGCTGCAGCAAGATTCGATCAACAGTGGTTCTCATGCAAGCTACAGAACGGTTCATACCCAGAAGTCTGTTGAATCTCGATTCCTCTGAAGCAGTTCTTCAAAAGGAATACTGCAATTTGCCACAAAATCGTCCGGTGGGATTGCAGCATCGTGGAAAACCGTCAGCCCTAGGCTGACGGCGCCCTGCACGTCGTGCTCGAACCATTCGTTCCACACCGGATCGAAAGTCTTGCATTTCGTTGTCGAGCGACTCAAATGGCTTTCATCCACATCTATCGACACATAAGGATCTATTGTTGGCTGATCATCTGGTTTCCCAAACGTCATATTATGCCGCTTTTGAAAATCGGTAGGTCTCAACCCGCAAGCCTCGCATATTTGTACCCTTACGGTTCCAGTGAACATTGGCGTCGTCTGACCCACAACTCACACAATACTCTTCAGCAAACCCAACTCCCCACTCACGTAACAAAATCGTACGTCAACCGCATAGGAAAACTCTTAAAATTTCTTCCAAAAACAAGGCTTTCTTGACAGCCATGAAGGTCGATTTTGATAAAAATTCACTGCACTCTAATTAGCAAGCCCACAATGCCTTTCGATACGTCACGACTAACATGGCGACATTTGGCAGATTGGTGATGTACAGTTTATCCTCGAAGTACGGCCGAAAGTCAACATTTTTCACGTTTATAAACCGAAAGGAAAGGTATTTAAATAATTGCTTTACATAACTAAAACGATTTTTTCTACTTTAAGCTACACGTACGAGTCTAAAATACGGTAGCGTTAATACTGTGCTGCTGTCCAGCCAGCTGTGGCTGCAGTGTGTACGCTATCTTTGAGTACTTTTGTGAACTATAAACTTAAGAATCGATTTTAATTTTACTCTGACTACGAAATAAAATTAATGTAATGTGAAATACTTTCAAAAGTTTGAGTTCAGAAGTCTGAGTATAATATACATGCGTAGTTGTGAGCGGTATCTTTTTAAGCACCGTATCTCAACCAATTTTTGATGCAGTGTCTGAAGTTCAATGTATCCTATGAAGATTTGAAATAATAGATACCATTACTCAGAAAACTATACCCGTGTGAAACTGAAATTCATTCTATTTTTCTTTTAAGGGAATGCAACACAGCTAGAAAAGTATATTTGAATGTTGGTGATCATTCTTGGTAATATTTTACAGGTGGTTTTCTTCGGCGGCTGGCCAACCTCTCAACGTCAGTACCAGTTGTACCAAGAGACTTAAAGAAATTTCAAGCGACGGCTCTAATTTGCGCATCACTGTGGAAGGAGGAGGCTGTTCGGGTTTTCAATACAAATTCGACTTGGATGAAAACATTAATGACGATGATGTGTAAGCTGTTTTGATGGAGATTGGAACTAATCTAAGTATTCCGTTATATTTTTAAGGAAAGAAAGCAAAAACCTAAACGATGAGTTATATTGCCATCTATGTTCTCATAGTGTCTGTTAACAAGAGAATACAGATGGCATTTTTACTTAGGAGTGATGGTTATTCGCAGAAATTTATGGGGGGGGGGGGGGGGGGGGGGTGCGCCAAGGCTCCAAAATTGCCATTTTTTTACATAAGTGAGTTGGTCAGATAACATCCCACAAGAACTGGGTGCTACAATTGGCTTAAGTTCATATATTTGCAAAAGCCATCATTGTGATGGAACCATACAAGAAAGTAAATAAATGTAGATTAAGCAGCCACAAGAACTCACTTCTAAAAGTGTGCGAATTCTGCAGGGAATAAAAACTGTAAGCTACTCCAGATTCCAGGGAGCATTTCAAAATCTAGAGAAGTTTGAATCAGTCAGCGTGCATTGTACACATTACAAAGTAATACAATTCATCCCCTAATTTATGGCTTAAATAAGTACATATATTAGTGTAATTATGCCTATAAAATTCATTTCCATCCTGTTGCTAGCTATGATATGAGAGAACTCTATTCATCAACCTATAGACAACTTGTCGAGTCACATAAACATAATGAAGAGCACGGTACCTCAGCTTTTAAACTTGCATATGTTGTCAGCTGAACTTGGAGCAATAGGTAGATTTTTTTCCAATGCTGCAACTGAACTGAGCACAATATGACCACACCATAGCTTGAGCAGGTATGCTTGAAGGATATTAATTTATTGACTGAGCATGTTAAGCTCTACAGTTGCCTTGATTTTATTTGCAAAGAGTAGGATACGTATTAGTATCATGTTTCTCCCTCTCTTTTATTCTGTGCACATTCATTGCTGCACTACAAGTGAAGAAGACACTTGTGTAACACTAAAAAATAGGTAGGAGGAAGGCATTGGCAAATCACCTCCACAAGGACCTTATCCAGGACAATAATGTGTACTGGTACATGTTGCTGGAAATTATTGTAAATTTTTCATAATTTCCTTTTTTAGTCTCGCAGCATAGGGCTGCAAGTGAAATGAATTTGTTTATTAAAAAAAGGCAATGCATGAAGCCTTCAGTGGCTACTGTAGCAGAATCTTATTGAAAGTTCTCACAAAATGCAAATAAATCTGGTTATACAGAAAGTGGCAACAAAGTTAGTGTCTAGACACTTGTGGATGACACCAGAACTGTAATCAAGTGCGGCTAAGCAAAAGCAGAAATGCTGAATTCTGTCTCTTGGCGTTGCTTGGTAATTTGGAAGAATGCCTGCAAGAGATACATATAGGAGGAGTGTCTGTATGGAGACAGATACTGAGCCGGCCGGGGTGGCCGAGCAGTTCTAGGCGCTACAGTCTGGAACCGCGCGACCGCTACGGTCGCAGGTTTGAATCCTGCCTCGGACATGGATGTGTGTGATGTCCTTAGGTTAGTTAGGTTTAATTAGTTCTAAGTTCTAGGGGACTGATGACCTCAGAAGTTGAGTCCCATAGTGCTCAGAGCCATTTGAACCAACAGATACTGATTATGTTTATGGTGATGACAACTACAATGACAAAAGATGATCGATATGGATTTTGTGTACAGCCTGCTAAGCAATCATCATTTCAGATGATCAATATTTGAAATGATTATTTTAATTTTTAAATTAAATCAAATCACAGGGCTAGGTAAATGGATGAGTGATGGTAAGTGGATGAGTATTTATAGTAAAAAGTAAGACTGTAAAGATAATTATTGCTTAATTCAATCACAGCAGTATGTTACAATTTTTGAGGGTGCTGTTGGCAGGAACCTAATAGATCGGGTCAACCGAAGTGTCCGATCCCACTCGTTGGCTTTGACCTGTGACGTAAGGCTGTTGTGGTGTGTGACGTCACGACGGTGCGGAATTTAGTTTGTGAGAGTGGCGTGTTTGTAGGTGTCGTTTTGATGCGATCGGTGGTGCTCTCTGGTGGTGTGTTAGGTGATGTTTTTGGTTTAGTTTGCGAGTGTGGCGTTGTGTGTGAATTTTGGTAAATTGCTTTTTTTATGTCTTTGGTAGGTATGGATATGACTGACAGGGTCAACAGTTTTCGGTTGGTGGCTATGATGAAGGACAGTGCGTTGTCTCTGATAAAATTTCTTCAACTATTCAGATTTTTTGATGAAGTCTTGAAGTGTTCAGTATGTCGTGAAGAAATGAGGCTTGCTTAAAGTTCCGGCTTCTCAGACCATGGACGGCTGTATGTGGAGATGTCGTAAGGATAACAGGTCAAGGGAAGTGTTTGATCCCAATGTGTGGCTGTGAATGTTGGTATTGGTATCAGGAGATGTTTTTGAGCTATATAGGTCAAGGGAAGTGTTAGGTCCTAATTTATGAGATCTGGAGCTGCTGTTGAGCTATACAGCGTGTTACAAAAAGGTACGGCCAAACTTTCAGGAAACATTCCTCACACACTAATAAAGAAAAGATGTTATGTGGACATGTGTCCGGAAACGCTTAATTTCCATGTTAGAGCTCATTTTAGTTTCGTCAATATGTACTGTGCTTCCTCGATTCACTGCCAGTTGGCCCAATTGAAGGAGGGTAATGTTGACTTCGGTGCTTGTGTTGACATGCGACCCATTGCTCTACAGTACTAGCATCAAGCACATCAGTACGTAGCATCAACAGGTTAGTGTTCATCACGAACGTGGTTTTGCAGTCAGTGCAATGTTTACATATGCGGAGTTGGCAGATGCCCATTTGATGTATGGATTAGCATGGGGCAATAGCCATGGCGTGGTACGTTTGTATCGACACAGATTTCCATAACGAAGGTGTCCCGACAGGAAGACATTTGAAGCAATTGATCGGCGTCTTAGGGAGTACGGAACATTCCAGCCTATGACTCGCGACTGGGGAAGACCTAGAACAACGAAGACACCTGCAATGGATGAGGCAATTCTTTGTGCATTTGATGATAACCCTAAAAAAGTGCAAATGTTCTCTTTGCGGATGAGGCTTCATTCCAACGTGATCAAATTGTATATTTTCAGAATCAACATGTGTGTGGTGACGAGAATCCACATGCGATTGTGCAATCAAGTCATCAAGACAGATTTTCTGTGAATGTTTGGGCAGGCATTGTTGGTGATGTCTTGATTGGGCCCCATGTTCTTCCACCTGCGCTCAATAGAGCACGTTATCATGATTTCATACGGGATACTCTACCTGTGCTGCTAGAACATGTGCCTTTACAAGTACGACACAACATGTGGTTCATGCACGATGGAGCTCCTGCACATTTCAGTCGAAGTGTTCTTACGCTTCTCAACAACAGATTCGGTGACCGATAGATTGATAGAGGCAGACCAATTCCATGGCCTCCACACTCTCCTGACCTCAACCCTCTTGACTTTCATTTATGGGGGCATTTGAAAGCTCTTGTCTACGCAACCCGGTACCAAATGTAGAGACTCTTCGTGCTCATATTGTGGACGGCTGTGATACAATACGCCATTCTCCAGTGCTGCATCAGTGCATCAGGGATTCCATGCGACGGAGGGTGGATGCATGTATCCTCGCTAACGGTGGACATTTTGAACAATTCCTGTAACAAAGTGTTTGAAGTCACACTGGTACGTTCTGTTGCTGTGTGTTTCCATTCCATGATTAATGTGATTTGAAGAGAAGTAATAAAAAGAGCTCTAACATGGAAAGTAAGCGTTTCCGGATACATGTCCACATAACATATCTTCTTTCTTTGCATGTGAGAAATGTTTCCTGAAAGTTTGGCCATACCTTTTTGTAACACCCTGTATAGGTCAAGGGAAGTGTCCGATTCCAGATGATATTGTGTTTGGTGGTATTTGGGAAGTTTTGTGATGTCGGTTTTTATCGTCATTTTGCGTGGTTTTGTATGTGGGTGGGTGTCTAAATTTGTTTATATTTAGTTTGTCCCCCACCCAAAAACCCCCTATTTCCCGCGCTTGTCCCGTTAGTGTCATTAGGCTTTTTGTGGAACATGTGTGTGTTTGTTTTTCGATGTATTTTCGTCCTCGTAATGGGTACGTAATGACTTTATATGCGCCATATTGGAATTGTAGTTTATGGTTGTTTCCGCCATATTGTGACGTCATGGGTCAAAGCAGATGGGCGGGATCAGACGCTTCCATATTTCCAGTAGATACGCTTTAATTGCTGCAACTGAAATGAGCAGTCTTGCTTCTCCTCTGAACATGTTATTACTTTTGACAATAAAAACTGATAAACTTACCTTCACCCATCCACCTACCTAGCCCCATGATATAATTTAGGAAATTGTTTGAAACATTCATTGTATGTATAGCATATAGAAGCTTAATTCAAACTTTAATGAGCTTGTTTCATAGTTAATTATGCTGCTGGACTTTGTAGAAGTAATAAGAAATACCTAATGGTGAAAGCCATGTCTAATTTTAAATATGTCTGACTGACACAATTATTATTGAATTTTGATATTAACGTAAAATGAGATATTAGTTTCAAATTGGATCGGAAAATTCACTTCCTTCGCAGCACATTGTGTGTCAATCCTCACAATCAATATCTTACTCTGTGACAGTTGCACCATCTATATATATTGCTTGCAAGCATTCTTCCAAATTACCTGTTCCTTTATTAAGGAAAATACAGAAGTACTGCCTCAGTTTAACTATGGCAGCATTGCAAAGATTAGTGATATAGATATTAATGTCAGTGGTATTGAGAGACAACTGAAACAACTAAAATTGAACAAACCTCCAGTGCCTGATAGAATATCTGTCACATTCTGTACAGAATTTGCAGCTGAGTTGCATCTTGTTTTAACCATAATATTCTGTAGATCCCTTGAACAAAAAGCTGTGCCCAGTGATAGGAAGAAAGTACAGCTTACACGGGTATCTAGCTACGACAAGAGAAGCAAAAGTGATCCACATAACTACTGCCATTTCTAATTAATGTTCATGTCTTAAAATGTTCACAAAAGTAAACTGTGTACCTACTTCATGAACATAATATCCTTTGACTGCAGTGTCAGTGAGTCGTGTTTGGGATCAGTGAACTCGAAACAACATGGGTGTAACTGTTGGTGAGTATATGAAACAGGCTGTCATAGGTAATGCAAGTGTCTAATTGTGGCTATTAATATAAAAAGGAGATTCTTTACAAAACACTCATATGACCCAGCCTAGATTATTGCTCCAGTGTATAGGGGCCCATACTAAATAGGCCTAACAGGGGACATTTAATGTAGAAAAAGAAGGGAAGCAGAAGAGGTTACATGTTTACCTGACTCGTGTGATCATTATGGAGATTCTTAAAAATCTGAACTGGCAGATGCTTGAAGATAATCAGTTATCTCCTCAAAGCCTACTTATAAATTTTCAAGAACCAGTATTAAGTGAAGAGTTTAGGAATATACTGTAGTAGCACTTTGTGTCTTGCACCCCTAGTGACACTAAAGACGAGGTTAGACTGATTACAGCACGCATGCTCTCCCTCTTCCCCCTCCCCTCTCCCCCCTTTCCTCCTCCCATCTCCTATTTCCCTCTGCCACCCCCCCCCCCCTCTCTCTCTCTCTCTCTCTCTCTCTCTCTCTCTCTCTCTCTCTCTCTCTCTCTCTCTCTCGTTTGCTTTCTCTAGCAGCTACATGCAAATGGAAAGTAACCTTAGATCTTCAGGCCAATACTCTTCATTTGAAATTTGAACTTTTTGGTGATAAAAGTGACCCTTGTCCCATTAACTACTGAAATGATTAGTTTGTTGTTAGTGGAGATTGTATTTTTGCATTTGTAACTGGTCACACTTACCCCTTGCAGTATTTGGGCAACTAAACATGTGCTTCAGATCGTGTATTGTGGCACGTGATGATTACCACGCACAAGGTTAACAGTTAAATGTAACATGCAACACATTGTTATCAAACTGATACAAAAATGACTGCTGATTGTATTACTTGCTGAAATAACAAAACTTCTGCTTCTCGTGTGCTCAACCCCAGCCCCTTCCATTATTGTGTAACATAAAACTTGTAGGTTGAATTGTGGCAGATGTTAATTATGGTTTTAACACACTCAAGTCCATAAGCTGAATTATTTCAAGCATTCTTTTCATTATGTCTGTCTGTGACTCAGTGCCTCCCACATATGTTGGGTAGCAATCCAACCTTTGCTTATTGTTGTTAAAGCATGATCTTAGAGTGACTGTTGGTTCTTTCAGAATGACTTGGCAGTTTTATATTTGGCTGTTTGCTTTGAATATGGATAAATGTAACTTAAATGTAGCTAAATAGAAGGGTATCAGACAGTTACATAGAGGACCAATTCCTAACATCTTTGCTGAGGGAATATGGAACGGTGCAGAATGAGTCCAATCAGTTCTGTTGTTGGTTCCTAAAATACTTATCAGCTGTACACTACAAGCAGGACCTCTTGTGCTCTACAAGGGGCACATTAACTTCTCTGATCAGCACAGCCAGCAAACCTATTCCTGTTTATGTTGGAAACTTCACAGGATTATGTGTGGTATGGTCTGGTGTGATCTGGTCTGTTTTACCAACATCTGTTGGAAAACTGCGACAGCTAGAGGCAGTGACGTGGAACACTATTACTCTGTTATTGAGTGCCACAGTGGTTGAGTGCCCACCAAAGGAGATGGACTTGGATGGCCATTAGGTGGCATTGTGGCCATGGACCTCTATGCTCACATGGCGAGAGCGCCACCGTCTCACTACTTGAGTACGCATCCAGTAAGGTTCCACACAGCTGATAGGCAGACCCCCCAGCACAGTTCAGTGTTCACAGTTGTAATTGTCGCATCTATTTTCTTTGTACTGGGACTGCTTGAAAACTACTTGCTTTTCACCCTGTTATTCTCTCTGGTTGTGTCTTGGATTTATTGCTCAGCTGTTCTTGGCGTTATTGTCGTCATTATGGCAAAGACTTTGCGTATCACTCATGTCATCTAGTTTGCTTGTCCTTGTCCTGGTCTGTCATCTTGTGTCCAGTCTGTCTTACACATTTCACTCCCCTACTGTTAGTTTGGGTTACTCTTCTCCACCCGGTTCTCCCACCTGGCGGCTTCCTCTGTTTCTCCACTTCTTCCGGCGTTTCTCCACTTCTTCCGGCGTTTCTCCACTTCTTCCGGCGTTTCTCCACTTCTTCCGGCGTTTCTCCACTTCTTCCGGCGTTTCTCCACTTCTTCCGGCGTTTCTCCACTTCTTCCGGCGTTTCTCCACTTCTTCCGGCGTTTCTCCACTTCTTCCGGCGTTTCTCCACTTCTTCCGGCGTTTCTCCACTTCTTCCGGCGTTTCTCCACTTCTTCCGGCGTTTCTCCACTTCTTCCGGCGTTTCTCCACTTCATCCGGCGTTTCTCCACTTCATCCGGTGTTTCTCCACTTCATCCAGTGTTTCTCCACTTCTTCCGGAGCTCCAGTGTTGCACCAATATCTGGCTACCTGTGGATGTAGTGTTGGTGATGAGGAAAAGGGAAATCATTTAGTAGCATGGCGGCTATACTGGTTTGCCTGCTGCAGCAGCTCCAATTAGAGTTGTTACAATAATAGCTTCAAATGGACAAACTCATTGCACACAAGGCAGAGATACATCAGGCTCCAACACTTCCTGCTACTGGCACTTCGTTACATCCCCCGTTGTTTCCGCCTATTGATGGTGCTAAGGAGGACTGGGACACTTACTTGTATCACGATCAATATTTATGTCTTGTGCTGCACCAGAAACTTGCTTCCAAAAGTTGGCCTAACTGTCAGACACTGTCACACTCTCCTTTCAGGAGATACACTTTCTGCTATTATTCCCAAAGATACCATGTGGTTGCCTCCAGGCTCAAGTTCTGTCAATACCATAAGCAACTGGATTCTTTGATTTGTGATGTGGTGGTCCAACTTGCACGGATCTGGAGGTCTGCACTGCAGTGTTGAAACTAAATAACTCCTCATTGGGGGACATTTTGCACATCGCACACTCGTTCAAAATTGGACAGTCTGCTGACAAACAACTCATGGCGAGGCGACAAGATGTGGCTGTTGGGGCACCTCCACACGCTTCACTTTCACACTGCAGGAAAGGACAGCCCCAAGTTGCAGCACCAGTGTGATTCCTCCCTGTCTTAAGTCACTGTGGCTTCTAGTTTCTCATTGCAGATCTCAGAGACCACTCCCTTCATGCTCATAGCGATTTTTACACTCACTCCCTGGTGGATTGCCCTGATCACTGGGGATCCTGCACACTTTGTGGCAAAGAGGGCATCTTTGGTCGATGTATCATAGCTGCATAACTCACCCCGGCCCACGAGCGCATCAGGACACCATACATGCATTGCAGTCAGAAGTCCTGCAGGGTGACAATTTCAAGAAGTAGTTACATCTTGCGTACCGTGTTTATAACAGGCACATCTGTCTTCACGTGGACATGGGAGCAACAATCTCTTTAATCAAATTGGACAACATATGCATGACTGGGCTCATCCGAGTTGTTTTCACCCTCACAGCATTTGGTGGTCTATGGAGACAGTTCTGTTGCCCTTGGTGGGCAGTTCTTGGTAACAGCAGCCTACAAATACATTACATGGCTCATTGTGTTATTTTTTGTCGACTACCCATTGGCTGCTAACATTTTTGTCCTTGGTGTCTTTGCACTGTTTGGGTTTACTATCTGCGATAAAGTCAGAGCTGTATCCAGTGCAGTCCCCTTTCAGGAACTGAACAATCTTTACTTGGCATTTACATCACTGTTCAACTGGATTTGGGCTGTGCTTTGGATTTTCAGGTGCACATCACCCTTTGACTGGGTGCCACACTTCGGTTTACCATTTCAGTGGCTTTATATACTGCAGTGAAGTAGGAGTTTCGTTGTCTCCAGTTTCCTGGAGTTGTTGAGCCTGTGAAATCTAGTGTATGGGCTCAACCCCCTTCGTCATACTCAAGAAGCCCAATTGTTCTCTTTGATTATGTGGGGATTTCAAGGCTACCATTATTGCTCAATTGCTGGTTAAAGCTTGTCCTATACTTCGGACAGAAGAACTTCTTCACAAACTAGTTGGTAGGGAATACTACTCCGAGATCGACCTTACTGATGCTCACCTTCAATAGCCTTTAAATGAGACATCCCAGAACATTGTTGTCTTCAGTACGCCCTTTGGATTATCTAAGTAGAAGCGACTTCCATTTGGCATTGCCTCAGCTCCAGCAATTTTTCAAAGGTATCGGGAACAACTGACACTGCAATTCCATCTGTGAATTACCTGAATGATCCTATTCTTACGGGACCCTCCTGCTTGGAGCATTTACAAAATCTCTGCTCCCTCTTTACAACTCTGCCAGATGCTGGTCTGCATCATTTGGAGAAGTATAGATTTTTTCACCCAGCAGTGGAGTATTTGGGGCATTGGTTAGCCAAAGATGGAATCAGGTCTGCCGATCGAAATGTCTCCTCCATCAATTTCCTTACCTGCCAAGGAACTTACCTGAACTGCATGTGTTTTGGCTGAAGGCAGTTTTTACTCCAAATTCCTACTCCAAGCAGCCCACAATGCACAAAAGAGGTTCCCTACAACTGGACCCCTGCATGTGACCAGACCTCTACCCAATTACAAACCGTGCTCAAATCTGCCCCTTGTTTCATGCCATTCTCTCCAGAATGTCCATTGCTTTTGGCAGCCAATGCATGCTGCATTCGCCTGTAGCATTGGGACATTTCTGACGTACAGGACAAAGGATGGCTCTGAACTGCCAATTGCATATGAATCCAGGTTGTTGACACCTGCACAGAGCAATTTCTCACAGATCGAAAAGGAGGCATTGGTGATAATGTTTACCATTTAAAAAATTCATGTCTACCTTTTCAGGACAAAGTTATCTCTAATTACAAATCACAAACTCTTGGTTACATTATTCTAACCCCAATCCAACATCCCAGAGTGAACACCTCTCTTGCACAACATTCTAATGCCAGCACCTTGTTACATCTACCCAGCCCTGTGTTTTGACCAACATGGGGTCCTCAGCTTCTGCATCAATACTGTACGACACTATATGTGGGCTGGTTTCCCCATCATGACCACACATATCACCACTACCACACACCACAAACCACCCTGCAGCAGGTTTGGCAATAGGTGATCTGTGGCGGCCAACCTGACTCATCCACTGGTTGGTAACCATGCTGAATCCATGGAAACCCAGTTGCCACAGGCTCTCAGTTCTCAATGAGTCATTCTTTTGAATACTGAGACAGACACAATCAGGTAATCCTTCCAGCCAAATTGTAGAAGTCAGTCCTGTGCTTGCTGCTCCAAGAACATTGGGGAATGTTCCACATGATGGTGTTGGGTTGCTGATACGTATACTGGCAGGGTATCAATAGCGATGTCAAGAGTGTGGTCCATGGCTGAAGGGTGTGCCCAGCACCGAGCAGTACCACCACAATCATCTGCACCCTAGCCTGCACCCCACTGTCTCTGGGACTGTATCGACCTCAATTTTGTGGGCCCATTTTTGGGATCAAAGTAGTTGCTCATCATGGATGCCTATTTAAACTACCCATATGTGGTACAGAAGGTGTCCACATGATCAACGTTGCTCCCACTGCCTTCGCACAGGGTTTGGCCATTGAAAGGTTACCTCACATTTTGGTCTCCAATAATGGGCCGCAATTCATGGTGTCTGCATTCTAAGAGTTCTGTTTGGCCACTGGCATAAAACATGTACTCTGCTATCTGTTCCATAATTCCTCAAATGGTCAAGTGGAACATCTCATTCAGACCTTTAAGCAACAAATGAAGGAAGCTGTCAAATAATCTGCCTCTCCATTATCCCTCACCCTGCGTTTGAGTACCTATTGCACTGCGTCCGATTGACGGTTGTAGCCCTACCAAGCTGCTTCACAGGTGCCAACTGCTGGCCCTGCTTTATACTCTGATGACGCCAACCCCTCCCACACTCTCCTCATGGCTATCTCAGCATTACGCACCTGATATGGCTGTGTGGACCTTCTCCTGTGGGAGTACTGAGGGTTGGACACTGGTGATGGTAGTAGAGACCCACGGTCAGGGGCTCGAGTGTCACCACCAAGACCACCTCCAGCCTTGAGCGCAGGTCATCCACTGCCTCCCCCGCTGCCATCCAGTGACCAGGAGACCACAGGGGCAGTGCCACTGGTGACTGCCAGTGACCCCCCATAGCTTGACTGGCACAACATTCTGCGTACATAAGGATTGGGATAACCCTCCAGTGCTCTCACCTCCAGTGGTGTCACAATGGACACTGCTGAACATCCTCTCTGGCCGCAACCGGCAATCAGAGCAACTGGGTTTCGACAATACATCTTTCTCCCACCCACACTGCCCCCCCCCCTCCCCCCTCACAGCACAGTCTGGGCCATTTCCACCCATATGTGCCTGTTTTTGTTGGGCGTGGGGTTTGGGGGGGGGGGGGGGATCTGTTTGTGGGCACTAAGGAGGTTGAATGCCCACCAGAGGAGATGGATTTAGATGGCTGTCAGAGGGACTCACAGCTGTCACATCTATCTATGTTGTACTAGGACTGCTTGATAACTACCTTGCTTGACACCTGTTTACTCTCTTTGATCATGTATTGGATTTGTCTCTCTGCTGCTCTTGGCCTATTTGTCATCATTGTGGCAAAGGCTTTGCATAGCACCTTATTGCCATAAAGGTTGTTGTTCTTGTTCTGGTGTCTCGTTTTGTCCACAATTTGTCTGTCTCATTTCACTTGCTTTCTATTAGTTTGGGTTACTCTTCCACCTGGGGCATCCTCCATTTCTTCCAGAGCTCCAACACGCACACAGCACCCTTAGATGACAACCAACACCTGTGTGATTTTCTTTATGCACAATTGCAGAATTTCTTTGCAGGCACACGATGCTGTAAAAGATAATGAAAATTTTGTTCTTGACAGTCTGTCCGTAGACGTATGATGCTGCAATTATGATCATAAATATTGAAACACAGTAATGACACACTAGCAGAAACTGATTACAGCAAATGTCAATGTGTATTTTAGATCTGAGAATACACTAAATTAACTGAAACTGATAATTACAATTTAAAAACCCTTGTCTATACTGTTTTGATCATAAAATTCGCCTGGGAGCTTACCATTCTGTGGTGAGTATGTGCTCGGCTACCATGGGACCCAGCCTTTGCAGCATTACTTTCTCTTTCTGTGCTGCAAACCTACACTTTGACTATCTGTTACCTCCTCTGACTTTCTGTCGGATGGTCCTTCTTGGACTTGTTCACGAATTTGGCCTTGATTTCTAGTTGCACTCCCAGTGCTATCTTCACCTTCTACGCAAAGCCTTCCTGTTGCCACAGTATCTCATGGTGGGAAGCCTTCAAGTAAATATGCCTTGGAGTATGTGCCTGTCATGACTGGAGCATGGGGACTGCTGACAGGGGACTGCCGACAAAGGATCACTGGCCACGTAGCCATTTCTGTGCCTGGGTGGCGCCCTTGGGGAGAGCCCCCTTTTGGAGTGGGTGGCACCATGGCTGATAGTTCACACATGAAGCAACTTAAACTGCCTCCCACTGGTGGTAACATGGCCTCAGCAATCTCTTCAAATGGAAAGGCCTCGTATAGTGCAACAAAGTACGATCCCAACACGCTCCCTTCCCTTGCCACACCATGGAAGAAATACAGGAGTAGACAACAAAGAGCAAAATCCTTTCTCCAACACCTGATCTGTGGGGACTCTTTGTTAACCAAAAAGCCTTATTTTTTGTGGAAAACATTGAGGACAAATACGGGGAAGTTGCAGCCGGCTCTGAGAGGAAAAGCGGTTCCCTCCTCATTAAAATGCAATCTCCTTTCCAGTAACAGGCACTGCTCTCTTGTGGAAACTGAGGTTACATACCCATGACTGTCACTCCCCACAAGAGTCTCAGTATAGTCCGAGCCATCATCTTTCACTGTGACCTCCTTCTGCAATGTGATGATGAGCTGCGGGCCAACATAGAGTGACAGGGTGTGAACTTCATCTGTAGTGTCCATTCATCTGTAGTGTCCAAAGGGGACCAAAGGAAAACAGAGATGCTACTGAGGCCTTCATCTTGGCTTTTGAGGGTGATACATTGCCTGAGAAGGTCAAGGTGGTGGTCTACCAGTGTGACGTGAAACTCTATATTACTCCTCCTATGCGATGGTTCAGGTATATGAAGGTTGGACTTGTCTTCCCATAGCACTGCTCCCCCTGTGTGTAGGGATTGTGGACATCCGCTGCACGCAAATGTTCTTTGTGCCCCCCCCCCATCTGTGCAAACTATAGTGAGCTCCACTCTCCCTGCTCCCCAGACTGCTCCGTTTTTAAGTCTGAGAAGAAAATTCAGGAGTATAAGATCCTAGACAAGCTCACATATCAAGAAGCCAGAAAAAGTATGAGCATCTTAATCATCTTAATCCCAGACAGATGTCACAATCGTACGCTACATTTGTAATGTCATGGCCTTCTCTGCCAATGATGCCTCCTTCTGTTGCACCTCTTACAGTAGGCCACCAGAGCTACTCGCTGATATCTGTGGCCACATTCTCCGACATGAGGACCCCCCCTCACTGCCAATGCAGAGCCCTCCTGGCGCTGGTTCACTCGCTCATAGACCGCCGTAATTTGGCTACTTTGAGGTGCCATCTTACCACGCCAACTTAGCAGATATTTTGCGTGCGAAGATGGGTTCTATTCATCCATGTACGCTTTCCTTAGGCTTCCATGCTATAGAAAATTTCCCTTAGTAGGATTTCATATAACAATGCAAGTTAGTTTCGTGTTGGTTGGTATTCTTGATATTCACAACAGTTGGTTTACTTTCAGAGGAAGTGATTGTTGATGTCAGTCAGCTGATATTTATCTTGTAAACTTGCAGTGAGTTAGTGCAGTTCCCTACTGTTCGCACCCAGACTTATAAACGACTAAAAGAATACGTGACTCATCTTTAGAAAGAGTTCTGAATGAAATTTTAGATGAAGATTCTGACTCGGGGAGTGAAAGTGAATATGAGGATGGTGTTATGGAGTATGATTCAGATCGGGAAAGTGATGTGGATGTTAGAGAAGATGAAGATAGCGCAGCTTCAGGCAGTGACCATCAGGATGTTATTTTGGCCAAGTCTGAAAGAAGGTATGTAACCACACAGCCTAGAATTCCTCGGAGGTCTGTTGCTAATATAGTAAGAGAGCAGGCAGGAGTAACTCCAGCTGGTGTTTGCCATTCACCTGGAGAAGCCTTGAAGTTACTTCTTACGCCTGACATCATGGATGTTATAGTAAAACATTCAAATGAAGAGGCAGTTAGGAGAAATGTTACTTCGACTAATGAGAGAGAGTTGTATGCCTTTATAGGAATCCTGATACTTATGGAGGCAAATAAGGACAATTCTGTCAGTGTACACGATCTTTGGTCAGACCTAATGAGTCGGCCAGTTTAACGGGGTATTATGGCAAGAGAACGTTTCAAGGAACTTATTGCAATCATAAGGTTTGATGACAAAAGTACCCACCAGCTAAGAAGGGAAGCAGACAAGTTCACAGCAATCCGTGATGTTTTCAACAAAGTAAATGATAGGTTTCCACTACTGTATAAACCAAGGGTCCACTTCACCATTGATGAGGTGCTCAGCTTGTTTAGAGGGCGCTGCCCCTTTAAAATATTTATGAAGGATAAACTGGGCAAGTATGGCATCCTTATACGCAAGATGTCCAATGCAGTTGACAGATACGTCTTGAATATGGAACCCTGGCAGGTAATGTTCAGAATTTGTCGAAAGAAGAACGCGGTTCAGCAGCTGTCGTCAAACATCTGGTAGCACTTGCGAAAAATACTGGACGAAATATTACTACAGACCGATACTACACATCGGTGGATTTGGCGGAAGAGTTATACCAAGACTACAAAGTTCCTACAGTAGGAACTCTCCAGTCAGACAGGAAGCATATTCCAGACATAATGAAGAACACGTCAAATCAAGAGCTATATTCATCAATGTTCTTGTTCACAGACCCATCAACAGGTAGGCCTCCAGTAACTTTGGTGTCCTACATAGCAAAAACGAAACCAAGTAAAAACTTACTGATGTTGTCAACAATGCACCAAGATAAAGACACTGTTGGAGGAGAGAAGAATAAAACCGAGATAAATGCATATTATAATTCCACTAAAGGTGGAATTGATACCTACACCTGCAAGAGGGGAACAATGAGCTGGCCTCTATCTGTATTTTACTCTCTCATCGACATTTTTGCTATCAATGCAACCACCATATTCTTCCAGCAACATCCAAGATGGAATGAAAAGAAACACAACAAATGGAAACTTTATCTTCTGCAAGCTGGGATGGAACTAGTGAAATTGCAGGTAGAAGAAAGAAGAGCCAATGCAAGAGGGTTATCTAACCAAATTGTTCAATCAATGGAGAGTATTCTACAAAAGAAAATCTAAGAAGTGACAACAGAAGCACGTCAGCCTCCTGCAGGGAAAGGTTGGTGCCATATTTGTGTAAGAGAAACTAAAACAAAGAAGCAGAGGTACAACAGTCTAAGTAAACCAAAACAGTATTGTGGACAGTGCCATAAACATGTGTGTAACACACATTCAGAAAAAAATTGTAAAGTGTGTCTCTTGCCTTGAAGTTGAGGACTCAGAGTAGACTATTGTACATGAACACATCTGTATTTTGTATTGTAATATGTCAATTTTTTATTCACTCAATCCAATATTTATAACAATTAACAACATTTATAAACCGATGCCTTAGTTAAAATACATAAACCATTTGGAAAGTTGTAATTTTTCGTAGTTACACTTAGGCTTTCTAGGATTTGGCTTTTGCTACTTGATGGATGAAGGGACTGATGACCTTGCATTTTAGTCCCTTTCAATCCAAACCAACCAACCAGTCAGGCATAAAATTTTGGACTGGGTAACCTGCAAATGACTGAAGCAGTTTTTCAGCTTGATACTGATGAACATTTTTAGTCATATGGAGAAACCCATAGTAAAATATTTTTTGTCACATAAGTTCCCACTGTCTACCAGCAGAGCAGAAAGTTGATGGAGGTAGTTGCAATCACATTAGTGTTTTATAACAGCACAACATACCAAGGAGTTGCAAAGTTGTTGGCATTAGTCGCTGACTTCATGGTGTTCATGATTGTGGTTGGTCAGCAATCAGAAATCCCTTTCTCAGCTCTCCATTGTCACCTGATTTAACTACAAGTATTTTTTTATTTTATTTCAATAATATTGGAAAGTCCTGGGTGGAAAACATTTCACATTTTGGAAAGAGTAGTGGTAACCACTCACCTTATAATTGAGGAGAGATTGGTCAGTAAATACACATAGGACTTAAATGATGCTCAGCTTTCACACAATATCCTCCTTTGGAACTAACAAAGACACACCTACACATCCATGGCTACATTGTCTTTTTGCTGTTTTCTGTCTTGAGTGAGGGGTTGTGTTGGTTCAAGTGGTGCAATGAGGTTGAGAGGGGAAGGGAGGCTGATAAGTGGAAGAGGGACAGCAAAGGAACAGAATAGGGACTGCAGCACCAGTGAGCAAGCCTGTGTACTGGTAGGAGAAATCACATGATGAAGTGGACGATTGATGGTACTGTTACCGACGACTGTGCCGCTAAAGCGGAGTTATTGATCGCCGTTTTCCGAAATTCCTTCACCAGGGAAGACGAATGGAATATTCCAGAATTTGAAACACGAACAGCTGCTAGCATGAGTTTCTTAGAAGTAGATACTTTAGGGGTTGCGAAGCAACTCTAATCGCTTGATACGGGCAAGTCTTCAGGTCCAGATTGTATACTGATTAGGTTCCTTTCAGATTACGCTGATACAATAGCTCCCTACTTAGCAATCATATACAACCGCTCGCTCACCGATAGATCTGTACCTACAGATTGGAAAATTGCGCAGTTCGCACCAGTGTTTAAGAAGAGTAGTAGGAGTAATCCATCGAACTACAGACCTATATCATTGAAGTCGGTTTGCAGTAGGGTTTTGAAGCATATACTGTATTCAAACATTATGAGTCACCTTGAACGGAACGATCTATTGATACGTAATCAGCATGGTTTCAGAAAACATCGTTCTTGTGCAACGCACTTAGTTCTTTATTCTCACGAAGTAATGGCCGCTATCGGCAGGGGATCTCAGGTTGATTCCGTATTTCTAGATTTCCGGAAAGCTTTTGACACCGTTCCTCACAAGTGACTTCTAATCAAGCTGCGAGCCTATGGGGTATCATCTCAGTTGTGCGACTGGATTCGTGATTTCCTGTCAGGAAGGTCGCAGTTCGTAGTAATAGACGGCAAATCATCGAGTAAAACTGAAGTGATATCAGGTGTTCCCCAGGGAAGTGTCCTGGGACCTCTGCTGTTCCTGATCTATATAAATGACCTGGGTGACAATCTGAGCAGTTCTCTTAGGTTGTTCGCAGATGATGCTGTAATTTACCGTCTAGTAAGGTCATCCGAAGACCAGTATCAGTTGCAAAGCAATTTAGAAAAGATTGCTGTATGGTGTGGCAGGTGGCAGGTGGCAGTTGACACTAAATAACGAAAAGTGTGAGGTGATCCACATGAGTTCCAAAAGAAATCCGTTGGAATTCAATTACTCGATAAATAGTACAATTCTCATGGCTGTCAGTTCAACTAAGTACCTGGGTGTTAAAATTACGAACAACTTCAGTTGGAAAGACCACATAGATAATATTGAGGGGAAGGCGAGCCAAAGGTTGCATTTCATTGGCAGGACACTTAGAAGGTGCAACAAGTCCACTAAAGAGACAGCTTACACTACACTCGTTCGTCCTCTGTTAGAATATTGCTGCACGGAGTGGGATCCTTACCAGGTGGGATTGACGGAGGACATCGAAAGGGTGCAAAAAAGGGTAGCTCGTTTTGTATTATCACGTAATAAGGGGGGGAAAGTGTGGCAGATATGATACGCGAGTTGGGATGGAAGTCATTAAAGCAAAGACGTTTTTTGTCGCTGCGAGATCTATTTATGAAATTTCAGTCACCAACTTTCTTTTCTGAATGCAAAAATATTTTGTTGATCCCAGCCGACCTAGATAGGAATGATCATCAGAATAAAATTAGAGAAATCAGAGCTCGAACAGAAAGGTTTAGGTGTTCATTTTTCCCGCGCGCTGTTCGGAAGTGGAATGGTAGAGAGATAGTATGATTGTGGTTCGATGAACCCTCTGCCAAGCACTTAAATGTGAAATGCAGCGTAGTCACGTAGATGTAGATGATTTGTGGGGGACAGAGAGAGAAAACAGTGGAAAAGGGTGATTACAGAGAAAAGAATGTAGATGAAGACTAATGGAGTTAAGTGAGAGACATGGCTAATGGAGACTGAGGCCAGATAGGTTATGAGACAAAAGGATGTGTTAGGACGATAATTCCCAGCTATGTAATTAGGAGAAGCTGGTGTTGGAAGAGAGGACCCAGGCAGCATGGATTGTGCAGTGGCTACTGGAGTCAAGCCTGTTTTGACACAGCTTGGCAGTGGCCATTCATTTGGTGGACAGCTGGTTGGTGGTTTTATCTGTACAAAGGACTCAGCAGAAATTACAACAGAGTTGGCATACCTTAACACCTTCGGGCTGAGATGCCGTGGTCCATACATGACCTGCCGTGAAAGCCTTCATTCTAAGAGTTGGTATATCATGATTTTTATCACAGGTGGCCCAATCTGTGATCAGACTGATGGGTGTATAGAAATGGTCTTGCACCCGGGTCTTTCACAGGCATATCCAGCAAGAGGTTGAACCAAACTTTTCATAGATTGGGTGGGCAGCAGAATATTACTTTCAGAACAGTGAGAAGACTGTTCCTCGTTTCAGAACATGACAACGAAATGCATTTGAAGCCCTGATGAAGTGTGTGGATAAGGTGCTCCAGTCCAGGCTGACATTAGGTGGTCGTGGGGGAAGGGAATGGTGCCTCTCTTTGCACCTGGTTTGCGGTATTGGTCAGAAAATCAGATTTATTTGTGGTTTTCAATGTCTGCCTGTGTGCTGTTAGCTAGTATTACAGAATCTCACTGTAGCTGCTTGCATTTGTGATTTTAAGAAGTTTTGTTGCTCAATTTCATGTGTACAAGACAAAACAAGCTCTTTTATTTATTGGTGAGTAGATTTTTCATTTATCCAGTCACATTAAATTATCAAAAATTGATTATTTTCACTGTTTACGTTACAGATGAGTTGATGTGTTAAATATTTGCCTTTAACCACATAGGCCAGAAAATGTTTAGGAAAGGTTTGAAATTGTTTTAAGTTTGTTGGAAGTCATTAAGTGCTCTCATTATGAAACACTAGATGAATATTGTTGAAACTGAAATCTTATTTTCACTTCTAAAATCTCCATGCCTAAGATTTTTTGGTAGGCACAGACTCATTTTCTTGGAAATCTCTTGGTCATAACCCCCTTTTGTTCTTTTGTTTATTCATTGTATTCATTACACTTTGCTTTGTATTGTTGTTGTGGTCTTCAGTCCAGAAACTGGTTTGATGCAGCTCTCCATGCTGCTCTATCCTGTGCAAACTTCTTCATCTCCCAGTACCTACTGCAACCTACATCCTTCTGAATCTATTTAGTGTATTCATCTCTTGGTCTCCCCCTACGACTTTTACCCTCCACGCTGCCCTCCAATACTAAATTAGTGATCCCTTGATGCCTCAGAATATGCCCTACCAACCAATCCCTTCATCTAGTCAAGTTGTGCCACAGATTTCTCTTCTCTCCAATTCTATTCAATACCTCCTCATAAGTTATGTGATCTACCCATCTAATCTTCAGCATTCTTCTGTAGCACCACATTTAAAAAGCTTCTATTCTCTTCTTGTCTAAACTATTTATCGTCCACCTTTCGCTTCCATACATGGTTACACTCCATACAAATAGTTTCAGAAATGACTTCCTGACACTTAAATCAATACTTGATGTTAACAAATTTCTCTTCTTCAGAAACGCTTTCCTTGCCATTGCCAGTCTACATTTTATATCCTCTCTACTTCAACCATCATCAGTTATTTTACTCCCCAAATAGCAAAACTCATTTACTGCTTTAAGTGTCTCATTTCCTAATCTAATTCCCTCAGCATCACCCGACTTAATTAGACTACATTCCATTATCCTCGTTTTGCTTTTGTTGATGTTCATCTTATACCGTCCTTTCAAGACACTGTCCATTCCGTTCAGCTGCTCTTCCAGGTCCTTTGCTGTCTCTGACAGAATTACAGTGTAATCAGCGAACCTCAAAGTTTTTATTTCTTCTTCATGGATTTTAATTCCTACTCCGAATTTTTCTTTTGTTTCCTTTACTGCTTGCTCAATATACAGATTGAATAACATCGGGGATAGGCAACAACCCTGTCTCACTCCCTTCCCAACCACTGCTTCCCTTTCATGCCCCTCGACTCTTATAACTGCCATCTGGTTTCTGTACAAATTGTAAATAGCCCTTTGCTCCCTGTATTTTACCCCTGCCACCTTCAGAATTTGAAAGAGAGTATTCCAGTCAACATTGTCAAAAGCTTTCTCTAAGTCTACAAATGCTAGAAACGTAGGTTTGCCTTTCCTTAATCTTTCTTCTAAGATAAGTCGTAGGGTCAGTATTGCCTCACGTGTTCCAACATTTCTACGGAATCCAAACTGATCTTCTCCAAAGTCGGCTTCTACCAGTTTTTTGATTCGTCTGTAGCGAATCTGATAGTTCACTAAATTTCACATCTGTCAACACCTGCTTTCTTTGGGATTGGAATTATTATATTCTTATTGAAGTTGGAGGGTATTTCGCCTGTCTCATACGTCTTGCTCACGAGATGGTAGAGTTTTGTTAGGCCTGGCTCTCCCAAGGCTGTCAGTAGTTCGTGGAATGTTGTCTACTCCCGGGGCCTTGTTTCAACTTAGGTCTTTCAGTGCTCTGTCAAACTCTTCACGCAGTATCATGTCTCCCATTTCATCTTCATCTACATTCTCTTCCATTTCTATAATATTGTCCTCAAGAACATCGCCCTTGTATAGACCCTCTATATACTCCTTCCATCTTTCTGCTTTCCCTTCTCTGCTTAGAACTGGGTTTCCATCTGAGCTCTTCATATTCATACAAGTGGTTCTCTTTTCTCCAAAGGACTCTTTAATTTTCCTGTAGGCATTATCTATCTTACCCCCTAGCGATATGCGCCTCCTCCTGATAACAACGTCCTCCTGAGTAGTCCCCGCCCGTAGATCGGAATGGGGGACTATTTTACCTCCGGAATATTTTACCCAAGAGGACGCCATCATCATTTAACCATACAGTAAGGCTGCATGCCCTCCGGAAAAATTATGGCTGTAGTTTCTCCTTGCTTTCACCCGTTCGCAGTACCAACACAGCAAGGCCGTTTTGGTTGGTGTTACGAGGCCAGATCAGTCAATCATCCAGATGCTTCGTATTAAGATATAATAAAAGTTGTTCCCTTGTATTTGTGTGTCTGAATTTGAAATCAGTAGACCTTGATAGGTTAAAAGGACCCAATTTAATCACAAAATTTCGGCACAGAAGTTTATCACGTCTTTTGTGCTATATGCAATTCGAGTTGCCTCATGTACAATTTTTCTACACAATGTGGGGCGAAGAAATTGCAAGAAGCATCATGAAATTCAATGGCTCTAATTTCCAGCATGGAAATTTCAAATTTGAGCTTTGTTGGACACCTAAAGACTTTGAGATGTGGTGAATGTTCAGAGAGCAAAACCCGATGATTTTACGACATCTGTTGGAAAGCTTTGGTAAAAGACAATGCTTGTTTGATGTGTTGCATTTAGACTGCAGCTAAGTTCTAACAGCTCAGATTTTTTTATGGTGTATGCTGCAGCTCATGAAATTGGAGAAATTGTACGTGATTCATAAACAGACTCGCTCTCTCTCCAAGAGGGTCCACAAGTACAAATGAATGCAAGTGATTCTGCGTCGCAGCATATCATGAAAGCATATCGGCATCAGAAGCCTTCCGACAAACTTCGGTGCCCTAGTCACATCCATGGCCATTGTGCCTGGAGATTAGCAAACGGTTCTGAAATTACAAGAGTGGCTCATCTCCAAAGAAAAACGATTGAATGACATGGTGAAGGCATCCCAAATTCCTGGCAACAGCTTCTTGTCAAGGCTGGAAGAAAGAGCATACATGTGCGAAGAAGAAGAAGAAGAACACGAATCAGGCAAATTGAAGGAGAAAATTTACTTGCTGGATCTGTGGGAAGGAAGGCTGTCTGTCAGAAGCTGCTATTCTAAGAACTAGAAAAATAGTGAGTAAAACAGAGATAATGTGAATGCATTCGGTATTACCGACTGAAGGTCATACAAAAAAGTTCTGCATGGTAAAGTGATTGTGAGTAAGCTGAATATTAATGTAAGCAATGTCTGGATTACTGACAGCGGAGCATCACAGCCCAGCACTTTTCAGCGGGAATGGTTCAGTGAAATTCCCAGGTGTCAAAACACTGAAATTTCACTTTGTGATAATGCTGGATGTGAAGTGAAGGGAATTGAATGAATTGAAATAAAGAAATTATAAACAGGCATTGGGAAGACAGATGAATTAATGATATACTACATGCCCCAAAAATATGGAAGGATACATTTTCTGTCAGTGTTTGTGCGATGAAAGGTATTGAGATGAGATTTGTAGGTAAGTTTGTAAACATTGCTCATAACGTGTGTTGTTGATTAAGGAATAAAAAAAGAAAATGAGATTTGCAGAATATTTTTTGTGTCAGACGCCTAGTGTGATGTGAATTTATCAACCACGAATGACCTCTAAATGTGGCAAAATAGTGGGTTATATAAAAGTCAAATTGATTGTGAATTTCATCAAAACAGATTTTATTGAAGGAATAAATGTGTCTGATGTAGTGTCATTCTTTTGTAAAGTTCATCAATATGAAAAGTCTCACTATTTGCCTTTTAACAAGAAATGGAAGCAAGAAATTCGGAAATGGGCAATTTTATAAATAGCAGTGCATGCAGACTAAAGCAGGTTGAATAACTCAGTGGTGCACAGTATTTTGTAACATTCATGAGTTACACATCTTATTGTTGTCAAAGTCTATTTCTTGAGAAATAAAACTGACAATTTTGAGTGTTTCAAGGAAATTGAGATGATGATGTCAAAAAGGCTATCCACAACATTGAAGACCCAGAGGATCAATCGAGGGATGGAGTACTTGAACAAGAAGATGAAGAGCTATCTCATGGAGCATGGGATAACACTCGAGACAATGGCACCATATACTCATCAACAATACGGGATGTCAGTGTGCGAAAACAGGGCCATTGTTGAGTCTGCGAGGTTCATGCTTATTGGGATGAGCATTCCAAAAATTTTGTGGACGGAGGCAGTTCATACTACTGTTTATATACTGAATCAGATTTCAATCAGAAAGGGAAGAAGTGCAACACCATATGAATTACAGCCAGGCAGAAAACCCCAAATTTCACACATGAGGACTTTCAGAGCAGAAATATTTGCTCATGTTTCTACTGTGGAAAATCCAGGATGGAATGCAACAATAGGATAGTTGCTACTCACCATACAGCGGAGATGCTGAGATGCAGATAGGCACGACAAAAAGACTGTCAGAAAGTGAGCTTTTAGCCAACAAGGCCTTCATCAAAAATAGACAACACACACACACAACCACAGTCTCTGGCAGCTGACAGTCTGGCTTCAGTTGCCAGGGACCGTGGTTATGTGTGTGTTGTCTATTTTCGATTAAGGCCTTGTTGGCCAAAAGCTCACTTTCTGACAGTCTTTTTGTTGTGTCTATCTGCAACTCAACACCTCCGCTGTATGGTGAGTAGCAACTATCCTTTTCATAATATTGTTCATGTTCCTAAATTGTTTCACAAGAATTTGGATCTGAAGACCAAGAAAATGATCACTGTTGGGTATGGGAGACTGTTGCAATTACAAAATCATTGAATCTCAATAATCCTGACCATTCATAACCCTATTTCAAAGCAGGATTTTTTCATTTTGTTCCCTATTTTGGACTCCAGCACCAAAGAATCTGAAGGCAAAGATGGAGAACAAGATGTCATGCCACCAGCTGAGGATGAAAGAAAGGTACAAGGAGAGGAGGATCAAGATCCCAAACCACCACTCGACATTGGCAGCAGTCTTGAAGATTAAGAAACCAAAAGTGGCCTCAGTGTAAAGCTCAGCTTGTCTCCCAAGCCTTTAGTCAACACTTTGGACTGGACTACAGTGAAACCGTCTCACAAGTAATGAGATATGACACAGTACACAGTTTGTTCACAATTTCGGTTGAAGGTGCTGCTCAGTATGGTGCTGGATGAGAATTAATATTTATACAAGCTTAAAAAGTGAATGTATGGTTTAAAGCAGGCTTCTGGTTGTTTGAATCGAACACTTTGTAAATTCTTGAAGAAGTTCAATTTCAGAGATGTGGCCCAGATAAAAGTATTGTCCCTGGGTAAGTTGGAAATGATGTGGTCTTCTTGGCTTTATTTGTAGACAGTGAGCTGTTGATTGGAAAAAGCAAAGAATCCCTCAAGGCTAGTGTAGAACAAACAGTGAAAATGTCTATAATAACTGTTTCTGAAGGGAAAGTGTTTTAGGGAATGGAAATTGAGCACAATAGAAAAGGAAAACAGGTTGTTTGTTTGGCAAACAATCTGTGCTTCACGAATCCTGAAATGCTTAGACTTTGAAAATTCAAATCCTGCATCCATTCCAGTGGATACAAATGTGAAATTGCACTCAGCAGATGAAAACGTGCCAGTATAGTAATTTTTAGTCGGGGAAGCAGTTGGTTCACTATTATTTCTTGCAATTGTTAGTTGATCAGATCTGGCTTTTTTTAGTGAATGCAGAGAGTAAAATCTTGAACAATTATGGTGAGAGTCATTGTCAAGCTGTCGTACACATATTGAAGTATGTGCAAGGCACAAAAGACTTTGGTATATTCTTCAGAAAGAGCAAAGATGATATGGTTCTGTTCGGATATAGAGACTCAGATTATGCGGGAGATGTAGAAACAAGGCAGCTGACTTCCAGTTTTGATTATCAAATGGACCGATAATGTGGTCTTCATACCATCAAAGAATGGTGAGCTTAAGCAGAATATGTGGCAACCAGCATGACTGTAAAACTGTGTGGCTGAAAAATCTGCTAAGTGATTTTGGAAATCAGTGTGATCAAGCATCAAAACTCTATATGGATAATCAAGAGTGCAGTAAGACTCAACAAAAATCTTGAATTTCATAAAAGATTGAAGTACGCTGATACCCATTATTTCATAAGAGAAAAGTCTATTCCAAGCAAAAAACAGTATGCGGACATTTTCACCAAACCATTAAGCAGAGATAGGTTTATGATGATGTACTCAAGCTTGAACATTTTCAGAAAGATGCTCTAACAGTGGGAGTGTTGAAATGAAATGTTATTTTCACTTTTAAAATCTCCCCGCCTAAGATAATGATGGCACCACTTCGCATTTCTTTTGATGTTTCTTGGGCGTTGCCCTTTCTGTTTACTCATTGTGTGTCCACAAGTCAATACTTTCTTTGTACTAAGGCCTGAAAAATGTTGTTCCCTTGTATTCCTGTGTCTGAATTTGGATTCCACAAACCGTAATAATTACATGGCTAGTTTGCACTCCAATTTAAGCAACATTAGTTTTTTACACATCTAAATGTTTGACTTCATATCTCCTGAACTATGTGTTGTATAATGACGTAATTTTGCAGGTACATTCAGTGGTATATGTGGATACTGTCTGCCAACTGTGTTACAAATAAAGTTAGTAAAACATTATGCCAGATGCTGCCATTTTACTGCATGAGCAGCAAAATTTAGTAGCAATAGACTTTTCCTTTCTTCATTTTGTGGGGGGTGTCAGTGAGAAAAAGTTTGAAATTAAGTGTAAAGTTAATTGGAAGTCACTAAGTGCTCTCATTCTCAAATACTGGATGAATAAATTCCAGGCATTTGCGCACTGTCAGTTATGTTGCCTCGAGACAAACGATTTCAAACTGCAATACTTGCCTTATTGTGTTAAACTTTTAATATAAAATTATAGCTTTTAATGTGTAGATTATGACAGCATTTAAAATTTTTAAATTCAGCCAGTAACTATACGAAATATTGAAAATTGATTTTTTTTCTTTTATGTGGAAACCATGATAGGGGCAACCTGCAAAAGGATCTGGGTGCTGTGTATCAGGTTCCAGGATAGTGGATTAGTAATATAGGTATGGTGGACATAGAGGAATTATGGGTAAAGTTTAAGCCAGTTGTACATCACACACTAGAAAAAGTATGCATCGAATAAAGGCCTTGCCAGACAGGACGTGGCCTGGCCGTGCGGTGGACAGCTGAGAGGTTCAACAGCAAGTGAGGTCTCACAAGCTGGCCGCTGCAGCTGCAACTGCTGTTGCTCAGCCAGCCATCACTTTGTGAAGGTGGCTGAAACCGTATTAGAATTTTGCACATGTAATGAGACTGTTGTGGCAATAGTTTGGCAGGTTGACACACATGCAGTATTTCTGCACAAGTGATCCAGTCTGTTTGCTTAGTGTGATTTTATTTTACATATTTGTTATAAGTCACAAATTTTGTGCAGAAATGAGTAGCTTAAATGAGGGCCAGCTGCTTCTATTATTACCACCACTAAATGGTAGCTATGACAAACAGAGGATGGGTTTGTAACATCAACAGGGAGGGAGAAAGCTGAGGGGAATATCATAACTTGTGTATTTAACTAGTCTCCTGATGTTTTACATATATCAAGAGAATATTTTGAGGAGAAGCTATTATTATATAGCACAGTTCCCATTTGAATATGAACTTCTATTTGCCTACCGTATTTACTCGAATCTAAGCCGCACCTGAAATTTGAGACTCGAAATTCAAGGGGAGAGAAAAGTTTTAGGCCGCATCTCCAAATTGAAACAAAGTTGGTCCATTGTAATATGCGACACAATTTAGGTCGAATGAATGACGATACAGCTATAGTAGTTTGGTTCAAGTCGTAAGCTTAGCAGTTAAGCTTTACCGCGTCAGGCGCTCCTTCCGTGTTTATACGGGTACCCTTCCTTTTTCACGTGCTTCGTCTGGTTTGAATTGATTGCTTAATTTTCTTTGATCTGATAAGTGCCGTTCTCTTTGTTATAGGTGTTTACGTCACTCTAAGCTGAAAATGCATTACTGTACAGTGTCGTGCATTGTTTGTCGCATTCTGATTATGAGTGTTTACAGTCTGTCGCCACTCGCGGCATGGCTTGCTTTTGTGCACGCAGCCGCCGCTTACAATTAAAAAAAAAAAAAAGAGAGAGGAATCGTCTCATTAGCGAAACAATGGCAAGAGATTGCTATTTGTTGTTACTTGGGCTACACTGCTGCTTTCTTTGATAATGATCAACAAGAACCAAATAATAGACTGCTTATGATAGAAGGTGTTCTGAACGTTAGTTTAGCAAAAAATTTTCTCAGTTTGAAAATCTTTGCAGACGCCTCTTTAGTACATTACGTTCTGCACAGAAATTAGTCATCTTAGATTTAAAAATCTAGTCAATTGCAGTGCTTCATTTCTGACTGTATCACTATTAGGCATAAGAATAATACAAATATAAACATGACATGATACGTATATTCTTCCGCGTTTGCTGTTGTCTCACTCTAGTTTCATAGTTTATTATGCAGATAGGCAAACACGAAAGAATACATGGCAAAACATTTATATTCGTATTATTCTTATGGTGAAGAGAATACTGCATGTGATTCACAATTCATAAAAGTTGCTATTAGCAACCATCTCTTCTCACAGGTAAGAAAAAATTCAGAACGTAGAGTTGGCCATATTGACAAACATCCCAAACAGTCTTGCCAGTCAGATTTTCATAGTACATTGAAATGCTGCTACATTCGAAGATGAACAATACGGAATTTGTATTTAATTCGTTGGATAATGTATGCGCAGAGGTTTTAGCGCCAGTATTTATCTTTGTGCCTGCAAAGCATGCCTGTGTAGCGCTACATATATTCGACGGCAGAAGTTAGTTGTGGCGGCACCTACCAACATTTTTCAGAACTTCTGATTACTTTGCACTCGATTGTAAGCCGCAGGCTATTTTTTGGATTACAAAAACTGGAAAAAAAGTGCGGCTTAGATTCGAGTAAATACGGTATGTAGCCCTCTAGTTTTCACCATTCATCCTGTGAAATTTATGTAAATAAGTCTTGCCAATTTTATTTTCTATATTAGCAGATGTTATCTTTCCACATACTTGGAAAATAGACGGATCCAAGTATGGACAGTCATACTTTATTTCAGGTAGAACATATGCGATTTTCAAGACTGTGAAGTAATTGTGCACTGAAATGTGGAATGTTCTGCACACCTACACTGGACCAGCTGAAGCTGTCATAGCCACAGAGACATGCACTCTAACATTTTATAACACAATTAACTTTGGAGCAAGCAGTGTTGCATTTTCAGTAAGGGTCAGCTTCGTAGACTGCTAGCAGTATCGTATTTGAAACTTGAACCCATTTAGAGGAAAGAGATCAAAGTCGCAACGCTGTGAATGGCACCCCTTTCCCGACATGTCACACCAACAAATTATGGCTTAAATCTTTTGTTTTTGAGAGGATATTCATTTCACATTCACTCCATCTTTAGATGTTTACTTTTTTTTCTTTAGTACTTTATCCATCCTTGGCAACCAGTTGTGCAAAATAAATTTCATTTCTTGACCAGTTTCATGCAGGCAATGCCCTTCTTCAAAAGATTAGATTCATCATATTATTAGCAAGTGTCAAAACTGAACAGCTGTTTAGCTTCAGTTCTTGCATGATGTCCGCATTTGTTGTTTCGTTTCCTTGTACAATATTTGTAGAAGCACTATTATTCATATGATGACAGCAATAATCTGCATACACCTGTTTATTTTTGACTTGTTACTAATGTGATTAATTCTAAGCCTCTGGAGAAGAGCACTTGGGAGCCTGAAAAAGGTCAAGAGATAAAATTCCTATTGTGTGTCTGGTTTCTGATCTTTTCAACAAATTTATTTAAGTGTCATTGTTTCTTTAGTTATGACATACTACAATAACTGTATTAAAAACTTCCATTGCAAAATTCTACAATGCTGTTAGTAAAGAAATAATGTTTACTGCATGCAAATAAATGTAAGTATCTGAAGATGGGGTGCTAACCATCTTCAGATGCCATCATGGAAAAATAAACACTTATGAAAGCAACTGGTTGCAGCTAATTCATTATAAATCACCTTCTGTTTCAAAAGTTGCTTGTTCTAATATGTCCAGAATGATCAAGGATTATTTACTAATGTTAATATGAGAGAGAATAGAAAAATAAAATATGGCAATCCCAGTTGACATTTATACCGCGATTAAAATGACTTTGTGATTGACAGATTGCAGTGAGGAGGGAGGGGGGCAGTGTTGGTGTGCAGCCAGCCATGCCTCACAAGGCACTGAGCACATACCCACAAAACAGATAACACAGCAAGCACTTGGCTCTCGAGGAAGAACTAAAATTAGATGGTCGTTGGCCTGTATCACTCGACTTATTGAAAAATCAATCATAAAGTAACTATGCCATTTTTGACCACAGCAGATCATTAGGAATCATTTTCAAATACTTGTCCAAAATGACTTTTGAAGATTGATGGAATAGGCATGGGTTGTTTCTGTAACACAAAATTAAGCCATCGTTTCTTTGTTCATTTTAAAAAGTTTAGTGTCATTCACTTGAACTTAACATATATCTGTTGTGTTATATAGAAGCCAAAGTGGAAAAATTCCAACAACAGAATACCGAATACATAGATGGAGTACCTCCCTCCCCCAAGAAATTTCTTCCACAGCCTGCCAGTTGCCCACTCGTGTTATGGAGTAACAAGGATAGTGTCTTTGCTCTGGGTTCAGACATGGAGAAAGTAATTGATATTTTTCCAAAAATATGGGCACAAGCTTTCTGAATAAATGGAACCCACACTAGTCTTAACAAAAAACACATGTTTGTTTAGTCTGATAAATGGCAGAGGTATAATACCATTGACAGACTCGTTCCAAAAAATGTCTACTATTTGTAGAGAATAGCAACATATTTTAAATGTAGATATACCCAACAGCAATAATATAATACTTTTATTGCAGCTGGATTTGTGAACGTGCCTTTTCATAGAATTGGAATTCTAGTGCACACAGATTGCCTTAGGTATATACATATATATGGAAAGAAAAATTACAAGGACCATATTAGGTCCACTAATAGCATAAATCTGGAAACCAGTCAGAAATAATGATAAAAAGACTTAGGGCAGAGAAAATACAACAGAAACAGCTGATTTTATTTGGAGGTCTGTCAGAATTGTTTAAAATGTCATATTTGGAGTAAGAAGATCGCCATCTGGACTAGAGGCAAAGAATTTTTTGGAAATACATAAGAACTTACTAGTAAAACGGTTTCAATGTAAAGAGCCGAAGATAACACAAAAAGTGAACCAAGAAGAGGGTGGGAAAAGACATTTAAAGGTTGTAGAGTGTCTTTTCATGAGAATAGATAGTGATATTTTCTAGGGTCCTTAGAAGGCCCAGATGGAAAATCAGTGGAAGTTTCTCAAATGAGCCTACTCCCTCCAGCACATGTTTAATACACAGCCTTATAATTTGACAAACTGCCTATTGGCTTCTGAATCGGGTTCTTCGGCCGACGTTCATCTAATGATTTTTCTGACGTTTCGCCAGCACGAGTAGCTGGCATTGTCAAAGCTTCACCCTCCATTGCCGGTGGTGAAATGGAGCCGAGCTCGCGGGCGCAGACTATATGTACCTGGTGCGCCAATGTCCGAGGGCTTCTCCGCGGTCATTTCCGGTGCGGTTCTCCTCTTGCTACCTGCGACGGTCGTTCGCTGCAGTACGGGAAGCCAGGATCCATTGACCTTAAGGCTTTCCTCTTTCTTGTTCAAACTGTTCACGTGTTTTTGTATTTCTACAGCTTCTCTGAACAAGCGCGTGTGATAATGATGCTTCTCTACAGCCAGAACTTCCGTGTCGGCGAATTTTATTACGTGGTCGGTCTCATTCAGTGCGTGCTCTGCCACGGCCGATTTCTCCACCTGCCCCAACCTGCAATGTCGCTTATGCTCTTTGATCCTGGTGTTGATGGATCGTCCAGTCATTCCGACATAAACTTTTCCGCATGTGCATGGTATACGGTATATTCCCAACATTGCAAGTGGGTCTCTTTTCTCCTTCGCCGATCTAAGACACTCTTTGATCTTCCTTGTTGGTTTGAAAATCGTGTTTACGCCATGTTTGCGCAATATACGGCCGATTCTGTCCGTCACTCTGGGAATGTATGGCAGAAAGGCCATACCTGACATCTCTTTTTCTGGTTCCTTACTTCGCCGAGTGTTTTTGCTCTGTTACACTTCTAATATAATTTGTGGAGTACCCATTGCTCCTCAGGACAGTTTCCAGGTGTTGCATTTCTCGTTTGAGGTGTTGCAGCTCACATATTCGTCCTGCTCTCGTTACGAGCGTCCTAATCATGCCTCTTTTCTGGCTCGGGTGGTGGTTTGACAGTTTGTGCAGGTATCGGTCCGTGTGTGTCGGTTTTCGATACACGCTGTGTCCCAGTGTTTCGCCGTCCCTTGTGACCAGCACATCTACAAATGGCAGTTTCTTGTCCTTTTCTACTTCCATGGTAAATGTTATGTTGGTATGGCGGCTGTTCAAGTGTCTTAGGAAGTCACCAAGCTGTTCTTCACCGTGGCTCCACACCACGAAAGTATCATCAACGTATCTGTACCACACCTTAGGTTTGCACGTCGCCGAGTCCAGTGCGTGTGCTTCGAATTGTTCCATGAAGAAGTTGGCCACCACTGGACTGAGAGGACTACCCATGGCGACGCCTTCCAGCTGTTCGTAGGAATCGCCATTCCACGTGAAATAGCTCGTGGTGAGACATGCAGAGAAACCTGTGCAACACAGAAGCCCTACCACCTCCGCTGTATGGATTACCCAAGATCCACAAGAACAACGTTCCACTGAGACCGATCGTTAACGCTCCTGGATCACCGACACACAAACTGGCAAAACACTTGGCCCCTCTGCTCCAGCCACACGTGGTGAAGACCGACACATACATTAGGGACTCAGGACATTTCATTGAGAAGCTGAAGAAACTGAAACTTGCACCAAACGACATCTTGGTCAGCTTTGATGCTGTTTCGTTATTTACGAAAGTGCCACTCTGGAGCACATCGGTTCCAATTTCCCGCAGGACATCAGAAAGCTCTTTCATGCATGTCTCACCACGAGGTATTTCACGTGGAATGGTGATTTCTACGAACAGCTGGAAGGCGTCGCCATGGGTAGTCCTCTTAGTCCAGTGGTGGCCAACTTCTTCATGGAACAATTCGAAGCACAGGCACTGGACTCGGCGACTTGCAAACCTAAGGTGTGGTACAGGTACGTTGATGATACTTTCGTGGTGTGGAGCCATGGTGAAGAACAGCTCGGTGACTTCCTAAGACACTTGAACAGCCTCCATGCCAACATAACATTTACCATGGAAGTAGAAAAGGACAAGAAACTGCCATTTCTAGATGTGCTGGTCACAAGGGACGGCGAAACCCTGGGACACAGCGTGTATCGAAAACCGACACACACGGACCGATATCTGCACAAACTGTCAAACCACCACCCGAGCCAGAAAAGAGGCATGATTAGGACACTCGTAACGAGAGCAGGACGAATATGTGAGCCGCAACACCTCAAACGAGAAATGCAACACCTGGAAACTGTCCTGAGGAGCAATGGGTACTCCACAAATTATATTAGAAGTGTAACAGAGCCAAACACTCGGCGAAGTAAGGAACCATAAAAAGAAATGTCGGGTACGCCCTTTCTGCCATACATTCCCAGAGTGACGGACAGAATCGGCCGTATATTGCGCAAACATGGCGTAAACACGATTTTCAAACCGACAAGGAAGATCAAAGAGTGTCTTAGATTGGCGAAGGAGAAAAGAGACCCACTTGCAATGTCGGGAATATACCGTATACCATGCACATGCGGAAAAGTTTATGTCGGAATGATTGGACGATCCATCAACACCAGGATCAAAGAGCATAAGTGACATTGCAGGTTGAGGCAGGTGGAGAAATCGGCCGTGGCAGAGCACGCACTGAATGAGACCGACCACGTAATAAAATTCGCCGACACGGAAGTTCTGGCTGTAGAGAAGCATCATTATCACACGCGCTTGTTCAGAGAAGCTGTAGAAATACAAAAACACGCGAACAGTTTGAACAAGAAAGAGGAAAGCCTTAAGGTCAACGGATCCTGGCTTCCCGTACTGCAGCGAACGACTGTCGCAGGTAGCAACAGGAGAACCGCACTGGAAATGACCTCGGAGAAGCCCTCGGACGTTGGCGCGCCAAGTACATATAGTCTACGCCCGCGAGCTCGGCTCCAGTTCGCCACCGGCAATGGAGGGTGAAGCTTTGACAATGCCAGCCACTCGTGCTGGCGAAACGTCAGAAAAATCATTAGATGAACGTCGGCCAAAGAACCCGAGACAGAAGCCAATAGGCAGTTTGTCAACAAGTGGCCACGAAAGCCTTAACAATCTTATAATTTAAATCTGATACGAGTATAATGCATACTGGGGTAGTGACATGGCCAGTTTTCTTCAGTGTTAAAATCACACTATGGATGAGCAGGTGTAACACTGATTGATATATAAAGTACTATGTGGTATACTGACAGGGGGGAAAGCACCAGCATAATTAAGGAAGCCTCCAAATGCAACTTGCACAGTTCTTGCAAGGCATAATAAGTGAAAGAGAAAGCATTACATTGAATTCATCAACACAATGTAATATAAAATGAGGGCACTTGTAGGAAAACAAGTTCAGAAACCCCTAAATAAAATTTGTCACAGATGCTCAACTTATATTACTGTTCTTTATCTTTGCCTTTAAACTTGTGAAAGCTATTCATGTCATTCCACATGTAGCACTGATTTTCATCTTTTTTTTTTTTTTTTTTTAATTTAAATTAATTGTATTCTTGGGCCTTGTCAGTGAATGACTCCCATTCTTTGCATGATTTAAAAGATGGAATGAGCTGTTCCAAATGCACAAGACAGATTTTAATTCAGTATGCTCAGTGATTATAGCTTTTCATACAGTTTTAAGGAAGAGGACAAGGTGAAAGATAAATGAAAAACTTGGAACATATGTTGCTTTTTGAGAAACAGGAATCTGTGCTGTATTAGAGCAAAGAATTTAATGCGCAAAACTCAGCATTTTTAATATATTTGTGCATATGACTTTATTCCCTCAACTTCTCTAAATCACATAGTGCTTCTTTTTAATGCCTTATTTGCAGCGTAATTGAAAAGGATGGTGTGAAAGTTGTAATTGATGAGACATCACTGGAATATATACGTGGGTCAACCATTGAATTCCATGAGGAACTTATAAGATCTGCTTTCCGGATAGTGGATAATCCAAAGGCTGAACAAGGATGTTCTTGTGGAGCATCTTTTTCCATAAAGGTAGACTGATTGATTGTAGGCTGATTGTTTAGTCAATAAAAGCATTGCAGTTAAATTTAAATGCTTTATTATAAATACATTTCCAGCACAATGTTTTACAGTAAATGTACATAAACAGTAGAAAATTGTAAATAAATATACTTTGTACAGCTCACTTGCTTTGGTAATAAAGAGGAAAACATAGCAATTCATGCTGTTCAGATTATTTAACAACAAAAAGATTCATGGTCACATTATCCCTCAACAGCTTTCCCATCAAATATTCATTCTACCATAACTAAATAAAAATTTGAAAATTTATGTTTTCAGTAATCACAAGACCAGAACTTGGCAACATTACATATGTGTGAAGATTAAACCTCCATACTATTGGTTTGTATATTTTCACACTTTGAAACAGTGTAAAATAACAGTACTTTACAACCCTGGAATAACAGGAACAAACTTGTGAATTGTTCTGATCCTAGAACGAATCTGGTGCACAGCACAAAAAATATACCTTAGTCAACTTCACTATCTCACTTGCCAGGTACAGGAAGTGTGTTTCTTGACCCATGTTGTCGGAAGACTTCATCCGTACTTACTTCTGCTTTCCTTTCCGACCCAGCTAAAACAAAAAAAAAGTGGGATTGTGAGATATAATAAGACAATCACCTATTGAGGGGGATTGACTGATACACAGGATAGACAACATGACTGCATATCTTGATCAACTCAGTGCTCTCAAAATCCATTGTCTCACAAGAGAATCAAGGTGGTAAGAATAACACACTGAACATGATGTTTTGACTTCTTACTCACTGTGACCATAGAGTATATTTTTTCTTCCTTTTGTAATTAACCCTTTTGCTGCTGTGGGCATGTATACACATCCTGCTATGCCATTCTTCAGGTGTTGTGGATGTGTGCAAGCACACTGCTTGGTTTTCCTACATTGTTACAGATGCCTCAATGCATTCTGGGTAGACCTCACTGCTGCCGATGAGTTACTTACACATCTCGGTGAATAAATTTTTTTTTTTTTTTTTAGTAGTTATCATACAGCACTCTTGCCTCATTGCATGCTGTAAAAACCAATAATTGAGAACGATAGGAGAGAGCATTCTGCTCTCAATTTTAAATAAAATTTTGATATCTTCCCCTGTAATTTATGAGCTAAAATGAACTATATGCAAAATTTACGCAGCATGTTTATAACTCTGCAAACTGTTCAAAATGTTGTTCAATATTTTACTTAATTTGATGCAGTGTAGTATGTACGGTGGAAAATGAAAAGAAATTTAGTTCTTTATCGAGTGAAGATATCAGACTAAGATGTGCAAAAATCAATTTTTTTCCACTTTTCATAAAATTGGGTAAGTATTTCATATCGGTCAGAATGCTGTCTTGCAGCACAGCCATAACAAAAGCCACCTCAGCACTGATAGCAAAGAGCGTGTCTGTATCAGCGAAAGGATACTCGTATATAGTATATCGCCAAACTCTTAGGCCTTCAACATAATGTACGAAGATGAAGTGTTACATTGTTCAAGACTGACTGGTTGGTTTAAAACAAGGGGGGGGGGGGGGGGGGGAACCAAACTTCTAGGTCATCGGTCCCTCATTCCGATTAAAATAATCCACAAGGGTGGGAGTAAAATAATCGAGACATACAAAACACAGCTGGAAGAAAGGAGAAAACCACAAGAATGACACAAGGGCAACACACTAAAATGGACAAGAGAGAGACAAGAAACATGTAGAAGAGATCTAAACAAGAGCAGATTACCATGGCTGACTGACCATTAGAATAAAAAGGAGAAGCCAGCCACTCTGCAACACATTAAAACCTCCACCTTAAAAGCATTAGGGCGGAGGACACAGAGGAACAAATGACATGCACCAAAACTTAGATCAAATGATAAAACCCACCCTCACGAATAAAACTTAAAACTAAAGCTGCTATTGAGGCATTGTTGCCCAACACCGAAGGTAGGGTGCTGGGAATGTTAAAAATTCATCGCAGAGGGGCTAAGTGGGCAGTCCAGCAAGAGGTGGACAACCGTCATTTGTGAGCAACAGCAACACTGAGGTGGGTCCTCGTAATGGAGGAAGTAACCATGCCTTAGCCACGTATGACCAATACGGAGCTGGCAGAGGACAACTGATTCCCTGTGAGGACCCATGGAAGACTTCCACACATTCGTAGTCTCCTTAATGACATGCAGTTTGTTGTGCATACTGTTATGCCATTCTGTCTCCCAAAGTCGAAAAACCCTGCGGCGTAAGACAGAACGCAGGTCAGTTTTGGAGATGCCCACCTCTAGAAACAGTTTCCGCATAGCGTGTTTGGCAAGCCTGTCGGCAAGTTTGTTGCCTGGGATTCTGACGTGTCCTGGGGTCCACACAAACACCACTAAACTACGGGACCATTCCAAGGCGTCAATGGACTCCTGGATGGTAGCTACCAAAGGATGATGAGGGTAGCGCTGGTCGATAGCTTGTAGGAGCCAGTACACAGGAGAAATGACTTGCATGGGCATGAGCGGATGTGCTCAAGAGCACGAAATATGGCCGCCAGCTCTGCAGTGAAAACACTGCAGCCATCTGGCAAGGAGTGCTTTTTCTATATGTCCTCCATGAACATAGGCAAAGCCAACGTGACCATCGGCCATCGAGCCATTGTAGTAAACCACTTCATGGCCCCAGTACACGTCGAGCATCGAGAGGAAGTGACAGCAGGGAGTCGCGGGGTTAACTGAGTGCTTAGGGCCATGTGAAAGGTCCAGGCGAAGCCTGTATAGGTGGTAAAGGCAAGGACTTCAGTTCAGAGAGAAGGGACTGGACGTGAACTGCAATCATAAGCCCTGACCTGGGCCACCAATGCGGGAGATGAACCGCCACGGTTGGGAAAAGGAGACAGTAATTTGGATGGGCAGGAGAACTACAAACGTGTGCAACGTAACTGGTGAGCAGTAGTGCACGCCTAACCTTCAATGGAGGGACTCTGGCCTCCACGAGGACGCTGGTCACCAGACTGGTTCTAAAAGCTCCTGTCGCTAAGCGATTGCCACAGCTGTGCAGTGGGTCGAGTAAACGCAACACTGAGGGTGCCGCCGAACCATAAACGAGACTCCCATAGTCAAGCCGGGATTGAACAAGGGCTCTGTAGAGCTGCAACAGCATAGAGCGATCTGCACACCAGTTGGTGTTGCTCAGGCAGCGGAGAGCATTGAGGTGCTGCCAGCACTTCCGCTTAAGCTGACAAAGGTGAGGTAGCCAAGTCAATCAGGCATCGAAAACCAGTCCTAAGAATCGATATGTCTCCACTAAAGTGAGTGGATTATCATTAAGGTAAAGTTCTGGTACTGGATGAACAGTGCGATGCTGACAGAAATGCACGACACGTGACTTCGCAGTTGAAAACTGGAAGGGGTGGGCTAGATCCCATGACTTTTCCTTGTGAATGGCTCCCTGTTGGTACCACTCAGCCACACCAGTAATGGAGGAGCAGTACGAAATTCAGAAGTCATCTGCGTACAGAGAGGGTGAGATCGACATTGGTCATTGGTTGACATTTGACAGTGAATGGGGTGTTTGAGTACTGAAAACCATCTTCATTTTTCTGCCATGAGGTAATCTGGATAGGTGTTACACCTCAAATTTAATGGGATGAACCAGTCTGGGAACTACAAGAAAGTTACTTTTATGGAATCCACCATTTTTGTGTACTGATAGTGATCAAGAAGAAATTTGAGCTGTTGTGTGCTTTATATTTCCTTACACAATCTTTTAAAGCATCAGATGTTCTACGTAAGGTGCTGGATGCATGGTATATACAACAAATCATAGATCACACGTTTTTGGACCACAAAATGATCTTATAGTAGCACTCTTTATTTATAAAAAATCTTTAAAAATACCATACACACATCTTTTCAGTTACAAAGAAAAAGCTGAATCTTGATGATGGATACCTCAGTCAGTAAGATCATTGGCCATCTAAGTAAGGCAAGGTTTGAAGTTTGAGTTGTGATGAAGCAAGCAGGGATATTTTTATTTCCCCTCTTGTTCTGCCATCTGTCTCCGTAACATTCATTTTTGAATTAATTACCATTAACATATGTGAGTATAATATGCATTTTCATAAAAGAGAAAGGCTGGCCCTCAGTTGAAAAGAATATAACACTAGATCCAATTTTGTGATTAGTTTTGTGTATGTAATTGATTTTCTATTTTATTTCGACTATCTTTCATTATAGGTCGAAATCAGTAATCATTTCGTAACTTAAAGTCTATTGTTGATTTATAAACAAGTATAAATTCTGCACTAATTATAAACATTTGGAGGAACAACTAATAGTATTCTTAAAGTAGCTATTTGGTTCTATTCGAAAACATGTTAGCTAAGCTTGATTAATTCCAAAGTAATTAACAGTTTTGTCAAAAGTATTGTTTGGATAACTATATATGTTAATTTCATGATTTAAACAAATAATTATACTTAACCCCTGTAGTAGGAGAAACTATTACAAAGAAGGAAGTTAATTTAATGAGTTAAGTTTTAATTGTAATTTCTGTAAATTAAACTTCGAACAATGTGCAGTTTCAGCACCTGTTGTTGTGAGGATATATAAGGGCCAGTTTTTGGTCATGAGACTGTCGGTCCACGGCCGATTTCCAGCAAGAACCTGTGTTGGTTAGAACAACAACAATGCATCAAATTAATTGTGAAATAAGCGTAACACAATTAGGCTGTGTGTTAAAAAACGAAAGTTAAACAATAGTGCACTGGCCATATAACTGTGAAATATTGGAGGGTTGTGGGGGAAAAAAAAAGAAAAAAAAAACACACACAACTGTGGAATGCAAATGTGCACCTGTTGGCTACAGCGTTTTAAGTAGTCCGTGTTTGACTTCCACACCCTGTTTTTCAGCCAGTGTAGCAACCAAGGACAAAGAAGAACAAAAAGTGGGCGAACTATCACAGAGTCCTGGTGTGTTTGATGTGGTATGCAGGTTTGTATATACAACATTACAATTTTATTCAGTGAGCCCAATATGTCCTATTTGTTTCTGAAGACTATCTAAACTTGATTGGTTCTATATAATAAACATGAAATCAAAGCAGCTGTACAACTGTGTCACATCTGAAATACAAAAAATGTGCCATGCTCCCTAAAATGCATTACTAGCAACAACACTACATAGTGATTCACATGTGTGAAGTGCATGCAGCAAAATTCATTTCTGCTCAAAATGTTTAGAGATTTTTTTAGATCAACAGGAAAAATTAATTGCATTTGAAACGTCTCAGAAAGAGGAATTCAATGATAGAATGATTTGTAATGTCTGTAATGAAATTTTCACATAAAATGGAGAAGTAGTTTTCTCATTACTGCTCCCTGATGATTCTAGTTGTCTTTAGCAGTTGTGACAGTGCATTGGGAAAAAAAAATTTTTTAGTGTATGGGGACTATGGTAGGAATGTCAAATAGCAAGCTGAAATGTATCCTAATCAGCAGCTCACATCATGACAAACGAAAAAAATTTGTAAAAATCTGTTATCAAGAAGTTACTGGAAAAGAAAATTGCTTTGGATTACAGACCCCCAGAATGGATCTTCATTTTTTTAGAGACAGCAGCTATTTCTTACAGGTCATATGTGCACATAATTAATGCGCTGTGTGTTACTGGGTGTTGGGACAACTCAGTGACTTTATAATTATACAATATTTTATTGAAAAACTGACTTTTGCCAGTTTCCGCACAGATATTTTGCCACAAGTTCTTGAACATGCATCCCTGATCAAAGTACATGGTTAAACCACCATTATTGTCTCTTACTTATTATCTGTAGTGTACAATAAAAATATCCTTGCAAATAATTTAATTACTATTTTTAGAGAGCTTCCATGCAGTACTGCCCTTTTTTGTGGGGAAATGTGCAACAGAAGTGTGACATGATGCTGCCAGTTCCTTCTGGTGCATGGTTTCCTTGAGTATAATTGTATATTTTGTTACAATTTCCTTGTTACTGAGATTTAATGGTGACTGTCTTATTACGTACTGATTACACCCCATCTACTAATATTGTTCAAGGGCTTGGGACCCACAACAAGTATGATTCATAGGGATACAGAAAGTGTACAAAAAAGGGACACATGAATAGTCACAAGTTTTTCTAACTGGCTGTAGAGCATCAAGAAAGTTTTGAAAAAATAATCTCAACTGGTAAATGCTTGAAGACAAATCATCTATCCCCATAAAAGCTTTCGTACAAAGTCTGATTAACTAATATTACATGAGGATCCTACGCTAGGGTGTCAATTCCAGTTTCATTAAAACAAGACATTCTCAAAACTTTAGAGAAACCTGGGAAAGTAAGGCTAAAACTGGACACAAATTGTATTGGCAAAATTTTGTTAACACAAAAGTTTATCTTGGCATCATGCACTCAGATGATCCCGAATGACTTTTTACAATTATATATTTTGTCAAGAAGTGTTACTTTGGACAGTCATGTAATGTTTCTTTGTCTTGGCATGATTCAAAATGTCAGACCTTCCACCATGTCCAACTGCAAAGTTTGATTTGCATAATGTACATTTTAAAATTTCTCCACTGTCAGTGATAAAAGTCTACTCGCTTTTTATGTCCCAGAATGAGATTTTCACTCTGCAGCGGAGTGTGCGCTGATACGAAACTTCCTGGCAGATTAAAACTGTGTGCCCGACCGAGTTCGAGTCTCGGTCGGGCACACAGTTTTAATCTGCCAGGAAGTTTCGCTTTTTATGTTTCTGTTAAAATTACATTTTCATTTTGATGTAATGAAACAATGAACATGAATAGATACTACAAACAGTTAAAATATAAACAGTAAACAAACAACGATTGCAGAGTAAGTTGTACAAATGGCGCTTCCTAGCATATATACTTGCGCAATACACAGTACATCGCAAACCAGAAGTCCAGTAGCATAAAATACTTCAGCCAAGTGGAATCATAAAAAGAGTGGAACATCTGAGTGTCCCCCAAGAAAACTTTTGAGACAATGGAACATTTTGGGGAGAAGAAAAAAAAAAAGTATGGGATGAATGGGCACCTTCACATACACATATATTACAGTCTCCTACATCTCGCCCTCACAGTGAATGTGGAGACAGGATTACACTAATACCAGCATGAACAGAGGCATTTAAGCAGTCATTCTTCCCACAGTCAACATACAAACGGAATGAGGGGAAGCCCTAATGCTGTCAGAAGTACCCTCTGCTAAGAAACTCAAGTGGTTTGCATACTAGGGATGTAGATGTAGATTGATGACAGGGCAAATTTCTTATTATGTTATGCACAACACACAACTGTTTTCTCTTGTTTCGGTTTCAGTTTTCAAACACATACATTTTTAGTCATTTAGGAAGACAGCAGCATTAAACATTGATAGCAGATACTTTTCTTTAAAAACTACCCGCACACAAAAACAACAAAGATGTTAACAACATATGGGCCTATAAGTGACTTGACACCATGCAAAAACATTGGTTGGTAGATAACTACGTAAAATTTATCACCTTTGCACTTTGCTGTCCTAGTTGGAATTTGAGTTGATCAATTTCATCTCGTTGTACAGCAAGGCACTCATTCATGTTGGCAAGATGCTCAGACATTATGCTTAGCTGCATTTCATAATTTCTTGTAGTTGTATGCAACTCCTCTTGTAATCTTGCAAGTGATTCCTGACTTTCCTGAAGGGCAGCCTCTGCCTCCTTGCGTCCTGTGACACAGTGCTCCAAACGTCGTTGGAGAGCACGACACTGTGAATAATATGAAAACGTTACACTTTCTTCTGTGATCTACAGCGAAGATAAAATATTCATCACCACCACAGAAAAATAGAGAAAGTAACATGAATGTGTGGCTTGTAGCTATACAGAAGATCGTACTAAAACTATATAAATTGTACATTTAATTAACATTACCAATCTATGCATATATTTATTGCTCAGTAATGGCATTGTAAAATTGCATCAATTAAAAAAAAAAGCGAAGTTTTCACTGTTATCATCTTCAATCTATTTATCGCACTTGTTAGTGAGAGTAAACTTGCAGTACATCACTGCCCAAGAAACATTGTTACACTTTCAAAACAGGAGAGGAAGGGAAAAAAAGGGGCTACAAGAGAAACAAAATACATAAAGTATTTGTAGTGGTAAGGAAATCAACTTAGCAAATGTAATGCCTTGTCTGAAGACAGTAAGGCTACTGTTGTTTGAAATTAACCCAATGTTATTACTGTCAGTCTCTGACTAGATTTGGTGAATCACATTTAATAAAATGTGTTTTTTCTTTAATTTTATGAATCTACTTAATTATGTAATTCTGTTAAATGAAAGCTTTTTAATGTTGTCTTCCCTTGTATCCCAGTATCAGGACTAATGGTGAGGGCACCCTATCCATATTCTTATAGAAGCTCAACACCCCCCCCCTTTCACCTCACATCTTGTCATCTCAATAAGCCGCTTTCCTCGGCGTTGACATCCATCGCAAGGTTGGCTACATCAATACCTCCGTCTACATCAAACATACCAACACTACCCCCAATTCAACAGCTGTCACCCCTTCCAGTTACCTATTATCTCCCAATATCCACTTTCCAACCACAAATGAACACCCCTCTCTTGACACACTACCATCCAGGACAGTAGCAACTGAATCATATTCTCCACCAGGGTTTCAACTACCTCTTGTCATGCCCTGAAATGAGAAATAACCCCACTCCTTCCACAGCATAATTCTGCTACCTGCCCAACTCCCATAATATACTCATCTGCCCTATTCCAACTCTGCTCTCAACCATTGCCCCATGACTCTTATCCCTGCAATAGACCTAGATGCAAGACATGTCCCACACGTCCTCCCACTACCACCTACTCCAGTGCTGTCATAGGCATCTCCTGCCCAGTCAAACACAGGGCCACCTGTCAAAGCAGCCTTGTGATATACCAACTCAGCAGAAACTACTGCGCCACATTCTATGTGGGCATGATAACCAACAAGCTGCTGCTCACATGAATAGCCACTGCTGACCAGGAGAGTATGTACCAACCATTGCTGAGCATGTCTTTAACAAGATGTGTTAGACTTTAACAAATGATTAAATGCTCCACAATCTGTGCCATCTGGATTTTTCCATCAACAATAGCTTTTCTGAATTGAACAGATGGGAACTTTTCCTGCAACTCTTCATTCCCATAACCGCCCTGGCCTCAGCCTCTGCTAGTCCTGTCATCCTCCTGCATAGTCCTTTCCCTTCTCCACTTTTCTTCCCTCTTCTCCCCCCTCCCTACAAAGCACATAACGGCAAATTATCCTGTTCTCACTACACCCTTGCACACTCCCACAGGCAGCAATGTATAGCAGTATTTTTCACTTTGTGCTTTGTACTACATACTTTGATGTGGCAAATGCTGCTCTAGCACAATGTGTTTTTCAAAAAAATTTTAAAATCGAGTTCAAAGTTTTACATCTGTTGAATAGCATGTAAGAGTAATGGTGTTAGCACAATGGGCAAAGGTGCCAGATTATAAGTGTGCCTGTACTGCGTTTGAGTCATGTTTTTTTCGGAAAGGAACAACAACGATCATAATGCTACCTACATCCATGGTGCTATACCATAAAAGAATCAAGATATGAACATCTATTTATTGAAACATATCACAAATTCAGTGGATGCAGGTGCTTGAGGATTGGTTCTGTCGTACAGTATTCTAGAAACTCTTTAAATTTTGAAGAATGCTTGAGAAGTGCACATCAATTTAGAGCAGTATTTGTTAAATGTACATGCAGAAGATGAGCAAAATCAGTAACCCACTGGATGCACGATTCCTTTGTAAGTGTAAAATGTATTCAAATATAGAGATATTTTGGATTTGGAGCTTGTTTAACAGGGAAATCGCTGTGTTAAAAAGTACATGTACTGCATATTGTTGAGTCTGTAGTGTTATTTTGCACACTAAGTATGCAAAATAATTAAAAATCAAGCTCTGTGTCAAACAAAATAAAACTAAGCATTTGTCCATTTCAGTCAGAACCAAGTTTCCCACTACTTAGCACAAAGAATCATTAAAAGAAGACCCTAACATGATTGAATGTTACTGGAAGCTTAAAAGTATTCTGGTTCAATGCCAATTTGATGTTTAAAGCTGTGTGGGATGACAGTATCAACATACAGAGAAGGATGAAAATTCGAAATTTTAACTTATTTCCAAAAAACATTATGTACACTGTGTCATATTAAGTGCCACTGTAAACAGATGTATTGTTTTTCTAAATACAAAGTTTGGATCAAATGCAAATCATTTGCTTATTCAATGGAAGAGAAAATGCAACTTCATTCAATTGAAAACAATAAAATTTGTGTTTTTGAGTAGTATTCAAACTGTGTTTAGATTATTTACAAAAAGAAATAACATAGAACTATTGTTTCCATATTTATGTGGAGCAGATGTTCTGTGACATAAGCCAAAAATGCAACCATTTAAAGATGCATATGAATATGCATAACAACAGTTTTTGACAGCACTATGTGCCATCGACATTACAGGGCACCATATCAACATGCAAGTTACATGACAGAACAATCAAACTTAAAGAAAAATGGATTTACTATTCTCTGATTTTCAGCTCGCAGCTATGAGAATGATGCACAAGTGGAATCATTAAGCAGAAGAGGATCATACAAAATGATGAGCAAGTATTGTACCACAAAAGAGATTCCAGTGCCTTGACCAATGCAACACCGCATTTCGGTTAACCTATGCAATCAACATTTATTTTCTTCATAATCGCTAATGTTTCCATAAACTGTCTTTGAGTGGCCAAACTGGACAAGGCCAGACCTTCCTAAATCTGAGTAAATGCTGCAAAAGCTTTTTAGTTTTTATCATGGAATGTTCTAAAGAAATTTCTTCCGGCTACACAATGTGAATTACCTCAGAAGCAAATGTAGCCCCCATAGAACGTGCTTCCTGGGTTTCTGCAACAAGTTCATTGATACGTTGGGTGAAATATTGCTTCACTTCTGCTTCACGTGCTTCTGCTTCAGCTGTCAGTGAAAATGGTGCCTCTAGACGTCCCAGCTGTCACAGACAGAATTAAAGTAATGAGTACATAAAACATCAAAATGAAACTATTTTATGAGAAACAAAATTTTAATTTTCTTAAAAAATCTTTCTTATTCTTTACCACAGAATCAAAGTCTTAATGATGAAAAAGTGAAATAATGGCAGAAGTAATTAAATCTTTCTTATAAAAACTTTCCTTTAGAAGAATCTTTAAAAATTACAGCATGAACAGAGCCACTTAAGAATTCTTCCTATGTGCAATGCGTGGAAGGAATGGGAGGAATCCCTAATAATCTGCCATGCATTTAACAGTAGTTTGTAGAGTACAGGTGTGTACAAGGTCTACATGAGCATAAAGCTGAACAAACATTTATGACCAGTTAAATTTGCTATCTATGTACTCCTCATAGACAGGCAAAACTTCAATTTTTCACTTTCACGTACCTTTCAGGCTACACAGAAGCTCTTCAGCAAGGCTGCTTGGCTAACTTGCACTTCTGGGAGAGAGGACAAGATACAGCGAGGAGTTACAATTAACCATGCCCAAAGGTATAGCTTTCCTACAACACCAACTCACTTAACTCTATGTTTCGGAACTGCACTTGGTCTCTCAATACTTCTGGTCTATACTGCCCATCCTCCACATATGGCTGCCTCTGTGCTTACTTATTTTCTACTCCCTGCTCCACCTAAAATTCTCTTACATATCTCAACCTGTTACTTAACTTTTATTCATAGATTTACGTACCCTTGTTTCTCCGATGAGTCAACTTTTTATGTATCTGACAAACTGAATCAACAGTTATAAAGTTTCTCATCGGGGGATGAGAAGCCCCCCACGTTACACGTGAGATTGAAAGGGCAGTCCCAATGTCGACAAGTGATGCAGACTTACAACTGAATCGCTGGTCCATTATTTTTCAACGAATTTTCATTAACAGTGATCTTTACCTGGACATGTTACCAGTGTACACTGCCCCACAATTGAAATGCCTGGAAACTGATGTCATACTCCAGTTGGATGCTGCAACACTGTATTGGTCTCTAAATGTCCATCACTTTTTGGATGAAATTTTTTCGGATAGGTGGACTGGACAAGATGGTTCCAATGACTAGTGGCACTTTAATCTGACCTCAAACCACTAGACACGTCTATGGGTTTTGTAACAGATCTGGTATACTGAACCAAGGTTAATGATGTACAACACTTAAAACACATTGACAATGCATTTGAACATCTCACCACAGAGTTCCAGGAGCATATATGGAGAAACATTTAATACCAATTGGACATTTTTCATACCAGCAGGAATGCACAACTGACATACAGGAATGATAAAATAAAACTTTTTGAGTTATCTTGTCACATGCTGAAAACTAGTTGTTATTATCTGGCATAGTTTTAAAATTATTTTAAGTCTTAAGTTACAAATATACTTTATGTACACCATGTATATTTAGTGTGATTTAAACTGACTATTAAAGTAGTTTTGACATCAGAATATTGTACTGCACAGGTAATAAGGTACTGCTGCTATGAACATTCTCTAATTGTCCTCGATGGCAACTGTGAAATGTGTTTCCAGAACCAAAAATTTATTCACTCAATGTTATACCTCATGTGAGCATTATTTAAAATATTTGGTCAAGCTGACACAGCATATCAAATGAACTAAGGCCATACTCAGAAAGCAGCAGATGACAAATTGCCAAGTCTGGAGTACACCAACACCAAGGAGGATGTGCTTCAACATTCAATGAGCATGTCTTAAAATCTCATTTCACATACTTAAGCACAGTTGCACTGTCCAGTCCTCAGATGAAATTCAGTCAGGTACCAAGCTGCAAAAGTGCCAAAAAACTCAAACGAATGTCCACTGTCTAACCCAGCTTTTAACTTGAAAAACTGCACATTGCCTTTTATAATATCAGCTGTTTCCCAGCACTGACAGTGTTGTTTCGTTGCAAGTCTGACTCTTGATATATTCCTTGTATCAGACTGATCTATTTTTCAACAAAATCTTGAGCAAATTGAGTGCCAAATTCCATCTCCACTTAAACTGAAGCCACTGTTCTTGTTTGTTTAATTATCTAACATACCAGATAACGTTCATTTCCAGTTCGACAGAAAAGCATTGTTTAGTAATACCAATTTAGTTGGCTCTTTGACCAGCATTTAACACTGAAATTCTTGACAACTTCCATCTAAACTGTTTCAGAGTGCTGCTCACATATCAGTTTGCCACAGGGAAAGAACAATAAATTAAACAATCAAGATCAGTGTACTCAATTGTCGGAAATCTTATCACATTTGATACAACGACTGCCTCGGAGACAAACTTCCAATATGACAATGTCAGCCTCAGGAAGCATTTCCTGTTTATAAAAATGACATAGTGCTTACTTAGTTCACCAATTATTGTAGTGCAGACAACAAATAGCTGAATCTATGTACAAAACACCTGAAGACAATGTATAGTAATGCTGTCAAAATGGTTTGTAAAACGATACTGTTATCTGACCTCTAAACTTCAATACACTGATATTATCAGTACTGCCAAGAAATTATGGGAGATCACATGGATTATTGAATGGGTTTGTACAAGTATGTTTACTTAGGAGGAACATGAAAACTATCATTGTCACTTTTATTTAATATTACAAGTAAATTGCATCTGATTATTGACTGCAAAGATCCCACAAATGACAAAGGTTTCTCGCGCTGCTACTTGTTCTTCTGAAGATTTAAGTTATATTCTACAGTAAACAAAATTGTCACTGCTAGCAAAACTATTTATGAAATAAGGAAAAATGTTTTTCTTTCTGTTTAATACATGCACAATACAGAATGTAAAACATTATCTGCTAGAGAGAATAAATTTTCTGGCATATGGCCAGATCTCTGTGTCCAGTGGGAATGTTTGACACAGAGATCCAAATGAACACCCAAGAAATATCACCTCAAAATCAATGTCAGGAGAAAATGGAGTCACATTACCAGGTTGTTAATAGTTACTGGAGTAGGGCCATGAGATGCAGCCGTGTCAGAGGATAATCCCAATGTTTCTTCACTTCGTGGAGTTGTACTCCCACTTATTGACTGCAACTGTCCCTCAAGATCACGTACTTTCTGGGGAAAGGGAAAAAATTAACTGTATTTGCTGTAGTTTACATTCATAGCAATCACTGTTAATATAATAACAGGAACATTGATATTAAAGCTACTCCTCATAGTTTTTCTGGGATTCTTCTCAACATGACCTTTTTTATCAATAATTCTATTTGGTTCTACACAGTACCAAATGCACATATTATTAAATCATTTTCATTTAGTGACACATTTAGAAATCTTACTGCTATCAAAATGAATCTGAAGAAATATTATAAAAAGGACTGCAGGTAGGTGTGTGTGTGTGTGTGTGTGTGTGTGTGTGTGTGTGTGTGTGTGTTTTTGAAAAAAAAGGTCTTGTTGGCCAAAAGCTAACTTTCAGACAGTTTTCTTGTTGTGCCTTTCTGTGACTCTGCATCTCTGCTATATGGTGAGTAGCAACTACCCTTTTCATTATATTGTTACATTCCATCCTCGATTTTCCATAGTTTGGTAATTATGAATGCATAATATATGTATAATTATCTTTCCACATTTAATTGGCATTTGGAGTGACATCTTGTGGCAATAGTGGTATTTACGAGCTGGTCAGCTACAGAGGTGGTGGTATCGGGCAGGAAAAGCAGTATACAGCCGCTATAAATCCAGAGGGCAGCAAAGCTTGACCAGAATCTATTCATCATAATACATGTTAATAAGTTCCCCACTGCATTTTTCCTTTCTGTATGTCACGGCTAATCTCAGAAACTACAGTAGGGAGTTTAATACTATTTTCATTAACAGACAGACTGATCTACAAAGAAGGTTTTTGTACACAATTTATTACGATACGCCAATGTTACCCAACTGTAGGATGCTACCCATGGGAAACCTGGCCTGATATACTACCATATGAATAAAAATATCTTCTCTATTATTTTCAAGGTACAGCAATGGAGTCTCAAAAATACTGGCTGCAAGACAGCTGTTTTAAGTGCACTGATGGAAAAGAAAATCACAACCAAATAAATAAAAAAAAAAAAAATGTAGAGTAATGCAATTTTGGGAATATATTTGTCTAGTGAACATATTTAAGTGATTAATATTGCAACATACACAGGTTAATGCAAGCAAAAGGTAAGCCACTGCAAATGTGCAATGCTTGTACATTTGTAACTGGTGTAACCACCAAAATTTTGAATGTAAGCATGCAGACATGCATACATTGTGTTGTACAGGTGCTGGATGTCAGTTTGTGGGATGGAGTTCCATCCCTGTCGCACTTGATCAGTCAATAACAGGACAGTCAATGCTGGTTGTGGATGACACTAGAGTTTTCGTCTGATGATGTCCCATCGATTGGAGATAGTTCTGGTGATTGAATAGGCCAAGGCAACATTTCAAAACACTGTAGAGAATGTTGGATTACAACAGCGATATGTGGACAAGTATTTTCTGTTGGAAAACACCCTTTGGAATGCTGTTCATGAATGACAGCAAAATAGGTTGAATCAACAGACTGACGTACAAATTTGCAGTGATGGTGTGTGGGATAACCATGACAATGGATCTGCTGTCATATGAAGTTTCACCCCAGACCATAACTCAAGGTCTAGGTCCCATGTGTCTACGCCGCTGACAGGCTGGTTGCAGGCACTCACCTGGCTCCTTCTGAACCAATACACAGCCGCCATTGTCACTGAGGTAGAACCAGCTTTCATCAGAAAGCACAACGGGCCTCCACCCTGCCCTCCAATTAACTTTTGCTTGACACCACTGAAGTTTCAAATGGCGGAGGTTTTGGGTCAGCGGACTGCACACTACAGGGCATCTGGTTCTGAGCTGTCCTTGAAGTAATTGATTTCTAACTGTTTCTTGTGTCACTGTGGTGCCAACTGCTATTCAAAATGCTGCTGCAGATGCAGTATGATATGCCAGAGCCCCAAACAAGATGGTCTTCCCTCTAAGTAGTACCATGTGGCTGTCCAGAGCCCAGTCTTCTTGTGACCGTACTTTCTCATGACCACCACTGCCAACAATTATGTACAGTGCCTACATTCCTGCCAAGCCTTTCTGCAATATCGCAGAAGGAACATCCAGCTTCTCATAGCCCTATTACATGACCTTGTTCAAAATCAGTGAGGTGTTGATAATGGTGGCTGTCACCTTCAATGCATTCTTCACTAACCTCAACTCACCATGTCCAATCTCAAAGGTAACTAACACTCACGACTGTTACTGCATGTATTTAAAGCAAACCTGATTTTCATCCTCAAAGTGGCAGTACTAGCACCACTCTTCTGCAAGAAGTGCAAAAATTTGAATAGACATTATCTTTCAGATTTAGAAAGACGCCAATGAACCTTTGTTTATGTCACATAACTCCTTTATGGTTCTGAATTTTTTTTTTTTTCTGTCAGTGTATGTGAATTTGGAATACTGCACCATGATGAGAGATGACCATATCTCTTGCCACATGTATCTTTAAAAAGCATGGGAGGGCTCAGTCCAGTACACCAAACAAGTGTACTTGGTTGCTTGTTGTACTGAAAGGATTCACTGTTTCATTGCCCATATTCTTTGATCTTATCACTCTTATGGAGTAGGCGTCATTGCTGGAATCCAGGATCGTAACTATCATGGGCACAGAATGACCTGGAAGAGGCAGCAGCCAGTCTCTGAGATTTTTCTCCAAACACGTTGTTTTCTTCAGTTCTGACCACTGCTAAGCTACTGTACTACTTTCGTCTTCAAAATAATAACCCCCCCCTCGCTCGCTCGCTCGCTCGCTCTCTCGCTCTCTCGCTCTCTCGCTCTCTCGCTCTCTCGCTCTCTCGCTCTCTCGCTCTCTCTCTCTCTCTCTCTCTCTCTCTCTCTCTCTCTCTCTCTCTCTCTCTCTCTCTCTCTCTCTCTCTCTCTCTCGTGTGTGTGTGTGTGTGTGTGTGTGTGTGTGTGTGTGTGTGTGTGTGTGTGTGATGAACAAATGCAAGAATGATTATTGGAGGAGAATAATTTCCAATTCAATTGTTCAATTTGGGGTGATTCATATTCAAACTGTAAAATGGTATAAAAACCAACGATCCCTATGCAACCCAGTTTTGTTGAAATATTTGGAGCACAGTTTGTATGAGCCATAATTTATGTAAATTAAGGGGGGGGGGGGGGTGGATTACTGATGTCAGGCTTCATTGGGACATTATGTGGAAGCATCGCCGACGAGTTTCCCAGCTGCGAATTGTGCATGGTGTCTGTTCTTTCTGGCATATCTGAAAGAACAGAAAACACGCATTCATACAAATAATTTATTTGTGAATATAATAGAGGGAAACATTCCACGTGGGAAAAATATATCTAAAAACAAAGATGATGTGACTTACCAAACGAAAGCGCTGGCACGTCGATAGACACACAAACAAACACAAATATACACGCAAAATTCTAGCTTTCGCAACCAACGGTTGCTTCGTCAGAAAAGAGGGAAGGAGAGGGAAAGACGAAAGGATGTGGGTTTTAAAGGAGAGGGTAAGGAGTCATTCCAATCCCGGGAGCGGAAAGACTTACCTTAGGGGGGAAAAAAGGATGGGTATACACTCGTACACACACACACACACACACACACACACACACACAAGCAGACATATTAAAAGGCAAAGAGTTTGGGCAGAGATGTCAGTCGAGGCGGAAGTGCAGAGGCAAAGAGGTTGTTGAATGACAGGTGAGGTATGAGTGGCGGCAACTTGAAATTAGCAGAGATTGATGCCTGGTGGATAACGGGAAGAGAGGATATATTGAAGAGCAAGTTCTCATCTCTGGAGTTCGGATAGGTTGGTGTTAGTGGGAAGTATCCAGATAACCCGGACGGTGTAACACTGTGCCAAGATGTGCTGGCCGTGCACCAAGGCATGTTTAGCCACAGGGTGATCCTCATTACCAACAAACACTGTCTGCCTGTGTCCATTCATGCGAATGGACAGTTTGTTGCTGGTCATTCCCACATAGAATGCGTCACAGTGTAGGCAGGTCAGTTGGTAAGTCACGTGGGTGCTTTCACACGTGGCTCTGCCTTTGATCGTGTACACCTTCCGGGTTACAGGACTGGAGTAGGTGGTGGTGGGAGGGTGCATGGGACAGGTTTTACATCGGGGGCGGTTACAAGTGTAGGAGCCAGAGGGTAGGGAAGAAGGTTTGGGGATTTCATAGGGATGAACTAAGAGGTTACGAAGGTTAGGTGGACGGCGGAAAGACACTCTTGGTGGAGTGGGGAGGATTTCATGAAGGATGAATCTCATTTCAGGGCAGGATTTGAGGAAGTCGTATCCCTGCTGGAGAGCCACATTCGGAGTCTGATCCAGTCCCGGAAAGTATTCTGTCACAAATGGGGCACTTTTGTGGTTCTTCTGTGGGAGTTTCTGGGTTTGAGAGGATGAGAAAGTGGCTCTGGTTATTTGCTTCTGTACCAGGTCGGGAGGGTAGTTGCGGGATGCGAAAGCTGTTGTCAGGTTGTTGGTGTAATGGTTCAGGGATTCCGGACTGCAGCAGATTCGTTTGCCACGAAGACCTAGGCTGTAGGGAAGGGACCGTTTGAAGTGGAATGGGTGGCAGCTGTCATAATGGAGGTACTGTTGCTTGTTGGTGGGTTTGATGTGGACGGATGTGTGAAGCTGGCCGTTGGACAGGTGGAGGTCAACGTCAAGGAAAGTGGCATGGGATTTGGAGTAGGACCAGGTGATCAAATCCCCAAACCTTCTTCCCTACCTTCTGGCTCCTACCCTTGTAACCGCCCCTGGTACAGAAGCAAATAACCAGAGCCACTTCCTCATCCCCTCAAACCCAGAACATCCCACAGAAGAACCCCAAAAGTGCCCCACTTGTGACAGGATACTTTCCGGGACTGGATCAGACTCTGAATGTGGCTCTCCAGCAGGGATAAGACTTCCTCAAATCCTGCCCTGAAATGAGATCCATTCTTCATGAAATCCTCCCCACTCCACCAAGAGCGTCTTTCCACTGTCCACCTAACCTTTGTAACCTCTTGGTTCATCCCTATGAAGTCCCCAAACCACCTTCCCTACCCTCTGGCTCCTACCCTTGTAACCGCCCCCCCCCCCCCCCTCCCAGTGTAAAACCTGTCCCATACACCCTCCCACCACCATCTACTCCAGTCCTGTAACCCGGAAGGTGTACACTATCAAAGGCAGAGCCACGTGTGAAAGCACCCACGTGATTTACCAACTGACCTGCCTACACTGTGACGCATTCTATGTGGGAATGACCAGCAACAAACTGTCCATTCGCATGAATGGACACAGGCAGACAGTGTTTGTTGGTAATGAGGATCACCCTGTGGCTGAACATGCCTTGGTGCACGGCCAGCACATCTTGGCACAGTGTTACACCGTCCGGGTTATCTGGATACTTCCCACTAACACCAACCTATCCGAACTCCGGAGATGGGAACTTGCTCTTCAATATATCCTCTCCTCCCGTTATCCACCAGGCATCAATCTCTGCTAATTTCAAGTTGCCGCCACTCATACCTCACCTGTCATTCAACAACCTCTTTGCCTCTGCACTTCCGCCTCAACTGACATCTCTGCCCAAACTCTTTGCCTTTTAATGCGTCTGCTTGTGTCTGTATATGTGTGGATGGATATATGTGTGTGTGCGCGCGCAAGTGTATACCCGTCCTTTTTTCCCCCTAAGGTAAGTCTTTCCGCTCCCGGGATTGGAATGACTCCTTATCCTCTCCTTTAAAACACACATCCTTTCGTCTTTCCCTCTCCTTCCTTCTTTCCTGACGAAGCAACCGTTCGTTGCGAAAGCTAGAATTTTGTGTGTATGTTTGTGTGTCTATCGACCTGCCAGTGCTTTTGTTTGGTAAGTCACATCATCTTCGTTTTTAGGTATAAATCATTTATTTAGTTGTTTGAAGCTATTTTTGACTCGGTCTGTGGGCTATCTATCCCAGAAGAGTGATACGTATTGTTACATTTTTTTATATTTTCCGAAAGTATGGCAAAATCATCAGCAAATAACACACAGTATATATTTTAACATTTTCACTTAAATGATGGATGACTTTCTATACTCTTAATTCATTCCAGATTCTTGTTATTGTCTCAAGTATAGAGCTGAAGAGAATATTGCCATCTTGCATTACACCTGTATTAATTTTGAGTAGTTTAGGTATTTCAGTCACAAGTTTTACTTTAGAAACTGGGTCTATTGGGATTTCAAAGTTGAAATTTGCTTATTTACATTTAACTTCACTGGCTCACTTAACCTCCTTCCGTGCACCCTTTTCACGAAACAGCTGGTATTTGTTGATGCCTGACTAAGTAATAATAACAGTCAAAACAGATGAATCAGTATGCCAGATCAATGGAAGACAAAATAAGTTGAAAGCCAACAATGTGTGGGGGGAAAAAATTAGAATGCGTTTTGTGTGGTAATAGGTCACATGAATCTTGTGAAGAAACTGGAAGTCAGTGAAGTGTCAATTCTTTATAATCCCTTTCCCGCAACAGTTATGTGCCTTGATTGAGTCAAAGTAATTTTGTCCCTTGCATCAAAACAACAAGGAAAAACATTTTCTTCAGAACCAGGTTAATCATGATCTGCTGTTCACAATTTGCCCGTTTTTTGATCATTTGAATTATGTTGCTTCTTCACTCGTTCACTATGGATACTAGATGGTTGATGAAGGACTGTGAGGTTTTCAAGGATGAATCTTATTCCTGAATGAGATTTTCACTCTGCAGCGGAGTGTGCGCTGATATGAAACTTCCTGGCAGATTAAAACTGTGTGCCCGACCGAGACTCGAACTCGGGACCTTTGTCTTTCGCGGGCATGTGCTCTACCATCTGAGCTACCGAAGCACGACTCACGCCCGGTACTCAGAGCTTTACTTCTGCCAGTATCTCGTCTCCTACCTTCCAAACTTTACAGAAGCTCTCCTGCGAACCTTGCAGAACTAGCACTCCCGAAAGAAAGGATACTGCGGAGACATGGCTTAGCCACAGCCTGGGGGATGTTTCCAGAATGAGATTTTCACTCTGCAGCGGAGTGTGCGCTGATTGGAAGGTAGGAGACGAGATACTGGCAGAAGTAAAGCTGTGAGTACCGGGCGTGAGTCGTGCTTCGGTAGCTCAGATGGTAGAGCACTTGCCCACGAAAGGCAAAGGTCCCCAGTTCGAGTCTCGGTCGGGCACACAGTTTCAATCTTATTCCTATTTACATGTTAAGTAAATCGCATAAATACGGCAAAGCTGTTTGCTGTCTGCAATGCTTTCAGTGGATACATGCATAGGATGGGGGTGTATGTTGGGAAAGGGGCAGAGGAGCCCAGTATTATGGCACTTTTGAATTTATTACTAGAAAACTACTATGGTACTTAGACAAAGGTTATACGATATACTTGGATTGCTATTATACATCCCTGGTGTACTTGATTTTTTATGAGAATGCAAGACAAAGGCAGTAAGCACTTGTGTGCCCAGCAGGAAAGATGTTCCTCGATGTATGGTTGTAAAGCTGAGAAGGAAACATCTACTCTGCCTCTGGTTTCCAATGTCCCACACAGATTCAGCAACAGAGGTAACTGTTTGGTAGTGACGAGGCCACTGACCACAGAAAAACTTCAATTTTATTATTCACAAAGTACAAGGGGATAAACCAAACGATTGCTTATTAATCTTTCAAGAGAAAGTAGTTCAAGCTGTGGAAAAATGGTTCTTTCAGTTGCTTCTGAGGAGCATCACAAAACATTTGCGTCGTATAAGGAGACACACAAAGTGGATGAAAGAAAAAATTGCACCCTCACCCAGTTTCTTGTACAGTTACGAGTCAGGGAATTCTTTTGCAGCATGATGAGGCAATGAATGTCAAGAGGTTAATTGTTCTCCAGTTCCTGGACTAAGCAGACTTACTGGGCAATATTTTGCTAGAAAGGACCTACTACTGGGGGAAGGGGGTACTCACACCCAATAGTGTGTTAAAATTTGTTCCGATGTCAGAAGGAAAAAATGTGCAGAAAAGAAACGTTCTGATAGTGTCCACACTGTAATGTTGACAGAATTTCAAAACATATCATACTCAGGAAAATTATGTTTAAGAATGGTGTGTGTAAGATGTATGTACAGACCATTATAATTAGATGACTAAGATGGGCAAAGACAGGTCAATGGCTGAGAACAGGCCATGACCTGGACTCTCACATCCATTATATATATTCCCATACATATCATTATTTGCAATTTTGAATACATTTAATGTCTTTCATAATGGCTGTAGTCACTGCAGTGGCTGTTCTTCTGGACATGCATGCATGTTCAAAGGAACTCTGCATTGTAATCAGAATAACACAGCCACTGCAATATCTTATTTCTCTGCAGACACCGGGCAAGCAACTTTCAAGTACAGCTTCTGACCTGTATAGGAATATACATAACGGATGTACAAGTCCAGGTCGTAGACACATGGTTGATGACGTATGGAAGTTTGGGTCTTGTAGTGAGTTGCGCACGGATAGCCAAATGGTAAGGCAACCACTTACAACAAGCGGAAAAATTAGGTTCAAGTCCCGGTCTGGCACAAATTTTCATTGTCGTCATGCCCTTCTACAGCTGATGGTTGTCATTATTCACAATTGTGAATAAATTTTATGTCTTATCTTTGACATGTTCCACAACGAATTGATGTTTGTTTATTAAAAGGCCTTGCCATCTATTCTAGTACAGACTAGGTACTTTGGGGAGAATGGTTCTCCACATTATAGCTAATGATGGCAATACTGATGATTGTACTGTCAAGTGTCATAGCGCAAGTTCTGATCTGAAGAGATTGCTGGGGCCTTGTGACGGCAGCCTGAGAAACCTGTGTTACTTCTTCACAGACAGTCTGCACTCTTCTCACCCATTCTGACTGGGGCCTCTCTCCACAGGAGCCACTCAGCCATGACAGCAGCCACTTGGTAAGGTGAGGGTTGCCCAGAGTCCTGGGCAGGGATGAAAAGAAGTTAAGAAATATAAAAAATAATGTTAAAGTCATGAGACTTCGGCAAGATAAGACCTAGGTTAATGGTTCAAATGGCTCTGAGCACTATGGGACGTAACATCTGATGTCATCAGTCCCCTAGAACTTAGAACTACTTAAAGCTAACTAACCTAAGGACATCACACACATCCATGCCCGAGGCAGGATTCGAACCTGTGGCCATAGCAGTCGCGCGGTTCCAGACTGAAGCGCCTAGAACCGCTCGGCCACCGCGGCCAGCCTAAGACCTTGGTGAAAGCCAGGTTTTCATCAGGAAAGTGGGAAAAAAATAGAGTGAGCAAAGGAATAGAATATAAGGTGGTGAGAATTGAAGTACAGAAAAGAAGGAATACTACAAGGACTTGGGAATATATATTCACCATGCACATACCCAAAAAAGAATCTTGAGTCACTTGGAGGGCTGACGTGATTTAACCTAACATTGGGCTTAGGAATGTCGTGTTTTCACTTTCCTGCATATCTTCTTAATTAATAACTTCAGGTGAAATGTTGTGCATAGATTAAAGCTCATGTACAATCCAGACCTTATGGGAAATTAATATTCTGATCCTACCCTGCTTGACAGAAAGTACCACTGACCTTAGAAACCCAGCAGTTTCTATTCACATTTTGTTTAGGCACAATGTATTGCTGAACTTCAGCATCCAAATACAGGTTAGTGGAGCTGGAAGAGGGGATGAACTTGCCAATGCCAGTGATTATGTGCCTGATAAATTTTTGCTTGGCAAACTAAGCTGCTATAGCTTTGATGCCATTTCTCTTACTTGGATGAAGTCTTTACTTCATAACGGAAAGCAGATCTTGTTGACAGATTGTGTCCAGGCTAAAACTAACCTAAAAATGAGGGAACATAACGTTTAGGGTATGAAGGATGGGTGCTGTGTCCCTTGTTCTTCACCTACACAAACAACCTTTTATGAATTTATAGGAGAGATCATAAACTGAAATGTTCAGTGATGACAGGCATACTAATCAAGAAAGAAACCTCACCATTAGTGGCCAAAGAAATTCTTTGCCAAAAGATACGAAAAGTCCGAGATAAAGACATACTGGGAGGTGGAGAGATGAAATCAGAAAACATGGAATGTTGATGCATTTAACTCATCATCATCATCATGTGTGTAAGAGTGTAGAGGGAGGCCTTTATTTAGCAGTGGATGCCAGATGGCTGACCTTTATGAATTAGGCTCAGTGTACTTTTCGATTTTTGTCTTTTGGTGTGCAGTATATTACCCTAGTACCTTCTTAAATGCTTTCCTCTCTCTATTTGTGCATTACAATCATCCAACAGTAACAACATTTAATTTTGGAGTGCTGGATATTTATTTTTCCAGCAGATGCTACAATGCTTGTGTTTAATTTGGAATCCTGTGATTGTCTTCATTTACTTGTAACAAAATCTTTTTGATGTAGATCTGATACCTGTTGCCAAATGGACACTCCTGTGATAAAAGTCATGGGATACCTCTTAATATCTTGTCAGACCACCTCTTGGGCAACACAGTGCAGCAACTCGACAAGGTATGGACTCGAGAAGTTGTTTGAAGTCACCTACATAAATACTGAGCCATGCTACCTCTGTAGCCATCCATAATTGTGAAAGTGTTGCCTGTGCAGGATTTTGTGCATGACTGACCTCTTGATTATGTTCCATAAATGTTTAATGGGATTCATGTTGAGCAATTTGGATGGCCAAAACATTTGCTCAAATTGTCCAGAATATTCTTCAAAACAGTTGCAACTGTAGCCCTGTGAAATGGCACATTGTCATCCACAAAAATTCCATTGTTGTTTGGGAACATGAAGACCGTGAATGGTCTCCAAGCAGCCAAACATAACCCCTTTCCATCAATGATCTGTTCAGTTGGATGAGAGGACCCAGTCCATTCCACGTAAACACTGTCCACATCATTATGAAACAACCAACAACTTGTACAGTGCCCTGCTGACAACCTAGGTCTATGGCTTCATGGAGTCTCATCACCCCCTTGCCTTCTTCTCCTTTGTAACCCTAGGTAGGCACATATACAGGATGCTTCCATTTGCAGCCCTCATGGGCATCCAGGATGACAGTGCTAGCCCCCAACTGGCAGCAACAACAGTTCAAAAATTTTGAAAGGTGGGTGCTTATATGATTCTTCCGTAGTCATTGTACTCACCAGATATTTCACCAGAGAACTTTCAGTTTAAAGTGTCTTGTCTACCTTTTAGCCGTTGTAAACATTCACTAATTAAGCAACTGTCATTATCATTTAGAAGGAACTTCTCCAGTCCCAAAAGGTAAATTTATATGAAAGCCACAATTGAAATAGCGTATACCAAGGAAAATTTACTGTAAACCAAGGTCAACTCTTCTAATTAGATACTTACAATGATGATAAAAACTTATATAATTCTCACAGCCCCCCCAAATATATTATATGGTTTAGTTTCAACAAACCTACCTTAGAATGTTTCAGCTGAAGAAGTTGAAATTCCAGTTTCCAGTGCTCTCTGTCCTGTTCCAATTGTGTAGCTCGCTGAGTGACTGAAGCCAGTTGCTCTTTTAAGGACTCTCCACTTTCTATGCTTGAACGGGATTGCTCTCTTTCTAAAAGTGCTTCTTCATAAGGGACTGTGGGAATGTCATCCTAAAAGTAATTTGTTTTTGTATATATTAGTCAGTTCCTCTTCATTTAAAACACACACACACACACACACACACACACACACACACACACACACACACTGGAAGACAAAATCCAGAAATAAGTTGAAGTGGAAGGCAAATCAGAAACATTAATCTTTCCTTTCATACAAAATCAGAAGCTAAGTGAACATAAATAATGCCAAAATATTTCGTGTAGTGTCAATTTCATAACACATGCAAATTCACAAGGTCATCAAAGTAAAACATTTAATCAGAGAAACTGCAAGAGCCAGAAACAGTGAACAATGATGGTTCCAAAGTAAAGTTAACAAATCCCACATCTGGAATGTATTTCAATGTGAAAGTAGTTAAATGAGAAACACACATGTACTCATCTAGAACACTTCTACTCAGCTAGTGTGAAAGATCAAAGTCAGTCTGGAAGACCCTCAACATCTATATATTGGAAGACAACTTGAATCTTTGAACAGAGCCATTCAAAGTCAACAAGACAAAGCTTTCTTTTTGACCTTGAAAGCCCATTACATGCAACAGCTGTTCAATGAGGACAGCAACAGGAGAATGGAATTTTGCAAAGATTACGCTTGGTTGGGGAAATGATTATCCTAATTTGTATGACAATATACTGTGGTTTGATGAAGTGTATCTCATGTTGGAGTTCTGTGTATCATAAGAATTGTCATTATTGGTCAAATTTAGACACAAATGTAATGGTTGAAAGAATGCAACCAAGACCAAACAACCATCTGGTATGAAATGACATCAGTAAGATTTATTGGCCCATACATGCTACCCAACATCATGAATGACGCACGATATTTTGAGTGTTTCAAAACATACAAATGTCCTGCGATTCAAGGGGGAGAAAATGGAAGGGAAATGTAAGATGGAGCTCTGTCCCACAACACAATTCCAGTGACAATGGCTTGATGACAGTATCCTGGCAGATGAATTCACCACTAGGAATCGACAGAGTGGCCTGCATGCAGCCCTGTTCTAACCCCACATGATCCTTCCTCTCCTTCCTCTGGAGCTGGGCTAAGGAACAAGAGTACGAGTTAAAACCAAATGTTATCATCAGTCTTCAACCAAATTTCCATGAGGTACTTGCATATGTCCCAGTTGAGATGCTAAGAAAAGCTGTGGATTCTGTTCCTAAAAGATTCAATAATTGTATGGAAAGCGCAGGTGCATATGTTGAAATGTAATTTAATAACCAAATTGTACACCATAATAATGTATTCAATGTAAATAAAACTATGATAAGTTGTATACTTTTGGAAATATTAACTGTTAAAAATAGGAAAATTTAACAAGAATTTTACCACTAGATGGCACTAATGTAAGTAACAAAAGTTATTGCTTTGGCAGAAAAATAAAAAGTTGAAAATTAATTCCAGTGATAAAAGCCTGCTTGTAAAAGTATGCTATAATATTCGCCTTTTAATAGTCACACTGTGTTTCAAACATTGTCATCCTAAGTTCGCCGTGTGGGCAGCTTTTGACATACAGCAGTCTCATCCACACACCTTCCCGGAATAGTGCAGTCGTGGGGGAAGCCGGACACTGCACAGAACTGGTTGTGCTCCAAGAGTGCGAGCGTGCTCTGGGACACAAATCTTGGCCAGGTCTAAACTAAGAGAAACAACTAGTTTCTTCATAAGCTTGTGACTATTCAATAACTAAAGCACAATGCATTCACATCTAACTAATAACAATCAGTGTGTAACATTGACAAACATAAAAGACACCATTGTTATGGTGGAAGACAAGTAAAGATGATAATTTTTTGTGTGTGTGGTGTGAGAAGTTGCAAACTTTGGTACAATATTCCTGATGGAACATTTGGCCAGAGATTTTTTTGTCATTGTAGGTATCAAAAAGCAAATTGCCTTTGAAAAACTGTAAATTATAAGGAGAGGGTATGGCTAGCTAGGACATACCTCCATAACCCAAAATTCTGGGATCTGTCCCTCGTTTCTATGTTGTGAGGGATCCACTTGCTCCTCCATGAGGAAGGAACTAATAGTTGTGAAAAATAGGATACTTTTTCTACTTTTAAGCGTGTGTATCAGCCACAATGGCCACACATTCTGTCTCCTCGTAATTTTAAACTTGAGTCGAATTGGAGAATTTTTTGAAACATGTAACAGCATTCTTCACTAAGCTGGTTCAGACTTAATTTTATCATTTCTGTTATGGATTCCTGTATTTTTTTGTGTGCGGGGTGAGAAGTTGCAAACTTTGGTACATTTCCTAAAGGAATATCTGGACAGAGATTTTTTTTTGTCAATTTCGGTGTTATTTTCTGGTGACTTATTTTTCGAGTCCTGTATATTATTTATTTCTCTTATTTTTGTATTATAATGAAATGAAAATACACCTATCATTACATTATATTTTATGATATCACACATCACATTTGTTTAAATTATTGAGAAAACAAAAGATTATGTTAAACCTATTAAAACTAATCAAGTGTAGAAAGAATAATCAAACATGTTATGTTCAGCTGCATGTTGTGGCACAGGATAGTCCACTTTGCTTCTGGTCGCAGTTTGATAGTGGATACATCTCACTTACCTCGCTTACATTGGTTTCACAAGATGTCAGTACACTGCAATGCAAATTCTACGATCAACATCTGCATAGCTACTCCACAAGCCACAGATGGTGCATGGCGGAGTGTACTCTACACCACTATTAATCATTTCCTTTCCTGTTCCACTCACAAATAGAGGGAGGGAAAAACAACTGTCTATATGCCTCCATGTGAGCCCTAATTTCTCTAATATTATCTTCATGTTCCTTATGCGCTATGTTTGTTGGCAGCAGTAGAATCATTCATTGTTCACCTTCAAATGCCTAAAAATAAAACTAAACTCCATCTGAACAGGCATCGGAAGGCCCAATGGTGCCAACCTACTGCCGTGTTATCCTCTCATCCAAAGGCGTCACTGGATGCGGATATGTCGGGGCATATGGTCAGCACACCACTCTTCACTCGTCCTCAGCTTTCATGACTGGGGTTGCTACTTCTCAGTCAAGTAGCTCCTCAACTGGCTTCACAAGGGCTGAGTGCACCCCCTTGCCAACACTGGTTGGCAGACTTGAAAGACCACCCATCCAAGTACTAGCCAAGCCCGACAGCACTTAACTTTGGTGATATGATGGAAACTGGTGTTACCACTGTATCAATAGTGTTTCTCGAAAAGAACGTCACCTTCCCTCCAGGAATTCCCGTTTGAGTTCCTGAAGCATCTCCGTAACGCATATGTGTTGTTCGAACCTACCAGTAACAAATCTAGCTGCCAGCCTCTCAATTGCTTCAATGTCTTCCTGCAATCCGATCTGGTATGGATCCCAGACACTCTAGCAATACGCAAGAATAGGTCGCACCAGTACCCTATATGGGGTCTCCTTCACATGCGAATCACATTTTTCTAAAATTCTCCCAATGAATCAAAGCTGACCATTCGCCTTCCCTACCACAGTTCTCACATGCTCCGAGTTGTTTCACATGAGTGATGCTTTCTAAAACCATGTTGATTCGTGGACATAAGCTTCTCAGTATCAAGGAAGTTTATTATATCGAACTAAGAATTTTTTCTAGGATTCTGCAGCAAACTGAAGTTAGGGATATTGGTCTGTAATTCTGTGGGTGTGTTCTTTTACCCTTCTTTATATACTGGAGTCAACTGCACTTTTTTCCAGTCACTTGGGACTGTGCTGGGCGAGAGATTCACAATAAATGCAAGCTAGCTAGGGGGCCAATGTCGTAGAGTACTCTTTGCAAAACTGAATTGGGATTCCATCTGGACCATTGCCAGAGAATACTCTGTAAAACTGAACTGGGATTCCATCTGGACCTGGTGATTTATTTGCTTTCAGTTGTTTGTCTATACCACAGATGCTTATGCTTATTACTATGTCATCCATACGGAAGTATGTCTGATGATGGTCAGATGACAGTATGTTTGTACAATTCTCTTGTGTGAATGATTTTTTGAGCATGAAATTTTAAACTTCGGCTTTCGTTTTGCTAACTTCAACCAGCACACCAGACTGGTCACCAAGCGATCGAATGGAAGCCTTAGACCCACTTAGCGATTTTACACAGGGCCAGAATTTTCTTGGGTTCTCCGACAGATCTTTTGCGAAGGTGTGACTGTGGTGGTAGTTGTATGCTTCATGCACAGATCTTCCCACAGATGCACAAATATCTACTAACGTTCACTTGTCATTTGTGCATTCTCTTTTGAACTGAGGATGCAACAGCCTCTGCTTCCTCAGCATCTACCGAATTTTGTTTTTAAACCATGGTGGGTGTTTTCCATCCTTTACCCACTTATGAGGCACATAAGTCTCCAGACTACGAGTTACAATTTGCCTGACCTTTGCCCATAATCCCTTTAGACCCAACTTACTGGAACTAAGTGTTGTCAATTCACTCTCTAAGTGATTTACTTACAACTGCTTATTTTCTCTATCTAGCAGAAACAATCTCATAGCCTTCTTGACAGTTTTATTAACTTTCATAACCACAAGTTGTCATAATGACATCGTGATCACTAATCCCCATTTCTATACTGTTCTACACTGACACTGTCGATAAGGTCCAACCTATCTGTACCTATAAGATTTAAGATATTTCCATTGCGTATGAGCTGCCAAGCTAGCTGCTCAAGATAGTTTTCAGAAAACACATTCAAAAATATTTTGCATGACTGTCTGTCTGTCTGTCTGTACCCCCCTGCACTGAATCCATAGATATTCCAGTCTGTAATCGGTAGATTAGTCACCTCCAACTAGTATTGTACGATTTGGGTATTTCTGTGCTACTGGCCATAGACTTTCAAAGAAAGTGGCCAGCAAAAGCATCCAACAATTAATTTGGTTTCACCTAGACCTGTTATACACAACCAGGTAACTTCACTGTCACACTCAACTTTGGCCCCAATAGAGAGAATGTTTTTGTCAACTTCAATGAACACTCCCCCTCCTATGGACTCAACTCTATCTTTCCGATATATATTCCACGACTCACTAAATATCTCAGAGCTTTCTATTCTGGTTTCAGCCAGCTGTTGGTCCCGAGAATAACTTAAGCTCAAGAATTCCTGGAAGACAATAAATTCAGGAACTTAATTACAAATACTTCAACAGTTTACTGATAAAATTTTGACAGAAGGAGTGTCTTTACTATGAAAGCCATCTAACTTTCCTTACTGCTTATTGGCTAGTGAGTGTTCATCAGAGCACCTCAAACTACTGTCTAGCCTAAAAAAGCCCTCATGTGCACTCCACAAGTACTCTGCTACACAAGTAGCTGCTTCCTCTGTGTAGTGCACCCCTGACTCATCGAGGGGAGTCCTACAACTCCCCACATGATAACGCAGGTCTAGAGATCTGCAACCAAGACTGTCACAGAGTCGATGAAGCCTTTGGTTCAGACCCTCCACTTAGCTCCAAAACAAAGGACCCGGATCAACTCTGGGGACAGTGCTGCAAATTGTGAGCTCTGCTTGCCCCCTGCATGCGAGGCCAGCAGTCATCACCACCTCCGTCACCCACCTGTATGAACTGAGGATGGCCTCAGAACCCATATGACAGGTGTTGATGGTGCCAACTGCTCAGATCCTGCTGAAGGAGCAGCCACCTGTCCACTCTTCACAGTGAATGGGTACTCAGATGAGGTTTAATCATGGCTGCTTTCCTTCTGATTTGTATCATCTACAGCTAAGAAATTCAGTCACTTGTGATTGCAACAATTTAGGTGATGGAGATATTAATCATTTAATTTTTGCTTGTCCGAAGTTCCAGCAGTGTGGAGAACAATTCCTCGCAGAATTAAGAAAGCTAAGAATATCATTCCCTAAAAGCATTGCTAGTCTTTTTACTACAGAATGATAAGGCACTTCTTAGGTGTCCGATAAGATTGGGCTTTAGTTAGTAGTTTTAAAATTTGACTGTGGACCTACAGAGAAGGTGCAATCACAATTGTAATGAGTGATTAACAAAATTGTTTGCATCTCAAAGAGTTATGACTACGAGAATCTGTCTGTAACCATTTTTTGTAAAGAAAAAAAAATATTTTTTACTTCCATATTCAGAAATTAAGAAGCTTTTCTTATATTCTCTAACAGTGAAGGAATATTATTTTGTAATTTTTAAGTAATTTGTACATGTATTTGTTTTTATAAATCAGTTTGTTTTGTAATGTTTGATGGCTGATTAGTGCTGAAGGCATAAGTGTGTCATTGTTGGCTTAAAGCCAAGTAAATAAAGGAAAAGATTTTTGATGCCCGGTAACCAAAACCTAATTACTTTATTCCAATACTGGTGCTGAACAAAGTTTCACTGTCACTATCTGTCTGTGAAGGAAATGACGAGGAGACCAAAATCCAGGGGTAAATTCCAAATATATCTACAGTCTCTCACAGATAGAGCACACCCAAATATTGCCTAAAATCATATTGAACTGGAGCAACTAAATTGCAACTTCAGTCCAAGTTCCTTCTAGCTCTTAAGTATGACATCTTCACCAAAATCCATCCCACTGCGTATCACTGTAAGCAGTACAGATTTCATTGAACCCTCTGCCAGGCACTTTATTGTGAATAGCAGAGTAATCACGTAGATGTAGATGTAGAGTGAGTGTGCAGGAGCTTACACCAGTTCATTACTACCAGCAACACATCATCATAACATGCCTGTGCTTAATATTCAAAGGATTCTACCATAATCTAAGAGAGAAATTAAAAATTAAAATAACTTTTCCTCACTTCGTCGGTGTATGCTTCAGTATATTAGTGTTAATATTGTTAAGGTCTCAGAATGTTTAACAGAATATACTACGCAAAATACATGATCTTAAGAAAAAAAGTAAGTGGCATTAAATAATGAAAACATAAAGCTAAAAATCGGTCTGTATATGAAAATGTATGTCAAAATTAAAGTCACAAGTCTCAATTTCATCAGAGGAATATTTTGGTCAAAATCTGAGCTTTCACGAAAAACTGATGGTGTTAAATGTTAGACGCAGAAAGTTGAAAATTTCTATCTAACCTCAGTTACATACAATAATATGTGACACCAATAAGTTACCTCTATTAGTTTTCAAGTTATTTACTAAAAACCGAATTTGGAATGAAAACGTCCTTATTCATAGTAAATTAAGTATCATTTGTATTTATAACAGAAAATTCTTATTACAGCACTTGATTACATTAATGTAATAACACAGCTGCACCAAGTTTCAAGACTGTTTTGTAAATAACTAAGCTTACAAGGAATCTCAAAATGGCAGTTTTCAGGTCATGTCGTTCTATCGGTTCCAATTTAAATATTCTAGCCAGCAAAGTTTAAATGCAGTCGAGCTAAAACTTTTTGAGTAACTAAAGTACACTTTATATAACAATAAAATATTTTATATAAAATTTTTATAAAAAGATTAAGAAGAATGTAAATTGTTAAATGACAGAGCTATTAATTAATGTGTGTCTGAGAAAGGGGACATTTAAATACCACTATCTGTGCCTAGGGCAACTGACAGCAGATATTCTTTGGGGGTCCTCTGCACCATAATTACAGCCAGAGAGGCAGTTGGAGGGAGACACTTTGTACCAATCTGTCCGCATCAGTCAAACACCTGTGTGCACTGTGTCTTGGATTATGTCAGAGCTAGGCAGACTTGAATGCATTTTCCGTAAAAGTAGGAAGTGAATTCACAAGGACTGTACGCTGTCCTGGATCACTTAGCTTTCACGGAAGTAATTGTTCGTGTGTAGCCTTGCAATATTGACCAAACCATGTGGCAAGTGGCCAGATCATTTGCCACTTTTAATACATGCAATAAACTTTCAGTCATTAGAAGTAAGGGTGATAGACCATTTTACTTGGAACTTCCCGTAGAGGTTGCCTCTGAACTACTGTTCCCAGTTGGTATATTAGATAGGATACTAATACTTATCTGTTGTGCATGTGAACTATTACTAAATATATCAAACAGTTAAAACTCCAAACTTTTATTTATAGTCATAGTTCCTGATCTTGATGAGTAAATAACAAGTAGGAACATTTTCTTTCAGTTAGTGCAAAGAGTAATGTGGACTTGCTGACTGGAAATTATGGTTAGTATGCTCTCCATCGGTTTCGGGCTAATGGCAAAAATAGTTTTCAGGCTCCTGTAAATGGCAAAGGTAGGTGCAAAGCATGCACAGACAATTTAAGTGTTTTTTCATAATGGCATAACGAAGTAACGATCATTTAGAATATTTACCCACTGCCCCACACCATCTTTTCCCATCACTATTTTGGCTGCTCACCCAACTCAAGCTCCAAATTGTCCTGGTTCTGTCTTTCTGCCAATTCTACTTCTAACTCCTCATCATACAGGTCATAACTGTGTAAAACAGAAATGCAAGATCTGTCCATGAACTCATCTACCACACTTCGCTCCAACCATGTTAAAAGCACAGCTTACAGCATCACAGACAGGGCCAACTTGATTCTACTGTGAATTATGCCCACACAACATGTTGGCCAGAAGCACTATTTGCCCACCAGGATGGTTACTGCAAAATTATGGGAAATGTCAAGGTTGATCACCCTGTCGCAGGTAGCATATATCGAGTTTATCCCTAGTTAAACTTTACAAGTCTCATATATCTTATTTTCATCAGTACTGTATTTCTTCCTTCCTTTCTTCCTCCTCACTTACTTACTTCAGTTCTTGCCATCTTGTATTTTACTCTCCTTACTCTTTTTATTCTTCATTTAAGGTTTACTTTTTCCTCCTCATATCAACTTACTATTCTACAATGGCTCTCCAGTCTCAACAGCCTCCCTCCTTGTCAAAAATTTTAATCAGAAGTAGTTTATTAATGTCTTCAAACTTTCTTCCCTAATTCTTATGTCATTCTGAATTATGAGGAACTTATCCCTTTCTTTTACATTTTTTAATATTTGCTTTCAATGTCATTTCCTTTTGTCCTCCTCATCATCATCTTCAGACAAAGTAAGTCTGAAAGTTTGAGACTTTTTTCTGGTCTTTGTATCACATCTCACTATTTTACATTTCTGCCCCAGGAATTTTAGATCTTTATTCTTTTTATGATTTTATTTTACCATTACAATGTAATAAAGAGAATAAAATTGTCAGATGCAGAGACTCTTCTGCTAACCACCTACTGAAGAAGAGCCATTATTGTGATCTATAAAAATGGGAGGAACAATGATGGAAGTATAGGTTTTGTTTCACTCATATAAACAGTAAAACTCACTGCAAAGCTTAGTCATCTCACCAAGTTAAGTGGTAGATCTTAATCAAGCAGGTGGAACCAGGCAGTAGAAAGCTTCAAAAGTTCAACAGCAAATTGCCTAAAAAATACAAGCCCGAACCAAAGTAAATTTACACCTGTAATTCAAGCATCATAAATGTTTGATTTCTAAGGTGCCTTGTTGTTGTGGTCTTCAATCCAGAGACTGGTTTGATGCAGCTCTCCATGCTACTCTATCCTGCGCAAGCTTCTTCATTTCCCAGTACCTACTGCAACCTACATCCTTCTGAATCTGTTTAGTGTATTAATCTCTTGGTCTCCCTCTATGATTTTTACACTCCACGCTGCCCTCCAATCCTAAATTGGTGATCCCTTGATGCCTCAGAATATGCCCTACCAACCGATCCCTTCTTCTAGTCAAGTTGTGCCACAAATTTCTCTTCTCTCCAATTCTATTCAATACCTCCTCATTAGTTATATGATCTACCCATCTAATCTTCAGCATTCTTCTGTAGCACCACATTTCGAAAACTTCTATTCTCTTCTTGTCTAAACTATTTATCGTCCATGTTTCACTTCCATACATGGCTACACTCCATACGAATACTTTCAGAAACGACTTCCTGACACTTAAATCAATACTTGATGTTAACAAAATTCTCTTCTTCAGAAACGCTTTCCTTGCCATTGCCAGTCTACATTTTATATCCTCTGTACTTCGACCAACACCAGTTATTTTGCTCCCCAAATAGCAAAACACATTTACTGCTTTAAGTGTCTCATTTCCTAATATAATCCCCACAGCATCACCTGATTTAATTCGACTACATGCAGTAAGTACTGGGAGATGAAGGAGCTTGCACAGGATAGGGTAGCATGGAGAGCTGCATCAAACCAGTCTCAGGACTGAAGACCATAACAACAAAAACATTCCATTATTCTCGTTTTGCTTTTGTTGATGTTCATCTTATATCCTCCTTTCAAGACACTGTTCATTCCGTTCAAGTGCTCTTCCAGGTCCTTTGCTGTCTCCGACAGAATTACAATGTCATCGGTGAACCTCAAAGTTTTTATTTCTTCTCCATGGATTTTAATTGCTACACCAAATTTTTCATTTGTTTCCCTTACTGCTTGCTCAATATACAGATTGAATAACATCGAGGATAGGCTACAACTCTGTCTCACTCCCTTCCCAACCACTGCTTCCCTTTCATGCCCCTCGACTCTCGTAACTGCCATCTGGTTTCTGTACAAATTGTAAATAGCCTTTCACTCCCTGTACTTTACCCCTGCCACCCTCAGAATTTGAAAGCGAGTATTCTAGTTAACATTGTCAAAAGCTTTCTCTAAGTTTACAAATGCTAGAAACGTAGGTTTGCCTTTCCTTAATCTATTTTCTAAGATTAGTCGCAGGGTCAGTATTGCCTCACGCGTTCCAACATTTCTACGGAATCCAAACTGATCTCCGAGGTCAGCTTCTACCAGTTTTTCTATTCTCCTGTAAAGAATTAGTCTTTGTATTTTGCAGCCGGGGCTTATTAAACTGATAGTTCGGTAATTTTCACATCTGTCAATACCTGCTTTCTTTGGGATTGGAATTATTATATTCTTCTTGAAGTTTGAGGGTATTTCGTCTGTCTCATACATCTTGCTCACCAGATGGTAGAGTTTTACCAGGACTGGCTCTCCCAAGGCTGTCAGTAGTTCTAATGGAATGTTGTCTGCTCCCGGGGCCTTGTTTCGACTCAGGTCTTTCAGTGCTCTGTCAAACTCTTCACGCAGTATCATATCTCCCATTTCATCTTCATCTACATTCTCTTCCATTTCTATAATATTGTCCTCAGTATATCGCCCTTGTATAGACCCTCTATATACTCCTTCCACCTTTCTGCTTTCCCTTCTTTGCTTAGAGCTGGGTTTCCATCTGAGCTCTTTATATTCATGCAAGTGGTTCTCTTTTCTCCAAAGGTCTCTTTAATTTTCCTGTAGGCAGTATCTATCTTAACCCTAGTGATATGTGCCTCTAATCCTTACATTTGTCCTCTAGCCATCCCTGCTTAGCCATTTTGCACTTCCTGTAGATCTCATTTTTGAGACGTTTGTATTCCTTTTTGCCTGCTTTATTTACTGCATTTTTATATTTTCTCCTTTCATCAATTAAATTCAATATCTCTTCTGTTACCCAAGGATATCTACTAGCCCTCATCTTTTTACCTACTTGATTCTCTGCTGCCTGCACTATTTCATCCCTCAAAGCTACCCATTCTTCTTCTACTGCATTTCTTTTACCCTGTTCCTGTCAATCGTCCCCTAATGCTCTCTCTGAAATACTCAACAACCTCTGGTCCTTCAGTTTATCCAGGTCCCATCTCCTTAAATTCCCACCTTTTTGCAGTTTCTTCAGCTTCAATCTCCAGGTAATAACCAATAGATTGTGGTCAGAGTCCACATCTACGCCTGGAAATGCCTTACAATTTAAAACCTGGTTCCTAAATCTCTGCCTTAGCATTATATAATCTATCTGAAACCTTCCAGTGTCTCCAGGCCTCTTCCACATACACAACCTTCTTTCATGATTCTTAAACCAAGTGTTAGCTATGATTAAGTTATGCTAGTTTTACTACTGTGGTAGGCATGGGCTTCGTCTCTGTGTTGGCCACAATAATGCTTTCACTATGCTGTTCGTAGTCGCTTACCCGCGCTCCCATTTTTTTTTTATTAATTAATAAACTCACTCCTGCATTACCCCAATTTGATTTTGTATTTATAACCCTGTATTCACCTGACCAGAAGTCTTGTTCCTCCTGCCACCGAACTTCACTAATTCCGACTACATCTAACTTTAACCTATCTATTTCCCTTTTTACATTTTCTAACCTACCTGCCCGATTAAGGGATTTGACATTCCACGCTCCAACCCGTAGAACGCAAGTTTTCTTTCTCCTGATAACAACGTCGTCCTGAGTAGTCCCCGCCCAGAGATCCAGATGGGGGACTATTTTACTTCCGGAGGAGACCATCATCATTTAACGATACAGTAAAGCTGCATGCCCTCGGGAAAAACTATGGCTCTAGTTTCCCCTTGCTTTCAGCCATTCGCAGTACCAGCACAGCAAGGCATTTCGGTTAGTGTTACAAGGCCAGATCAGTCAATCATCCAGACTGTTGCCCCTGCAACTACTGTAAAGGCTGCTGCCCCTCTTCAGGAACCACACGTTTGACTGGCCTCTCAACAGGGTGCCTTAACATGATGGAAATATGCTTGCCATGACAAAACTAGGGTGGATGCTGTGGAGTAGTCATTGTCTTCAGAAAGAAAGATACAGGAACTGCAATAAATTGGGGGAAAAAAACTGATTCAGTATCCAGGCTTCATTCAGTTATTTTATTGATCCTAATAACAGAAGCTATGATATAATGAAAAGGTTAGTTGCTACTCACCATATAGCAGAGATGTTGAGTCACAGATAGGCACAACAAACTGTCAGAAAATGAGCTTTTGGCCAACAAGGCCTTCCTTGGAAATAGACCAAAAACACTGGAGACACAATTGGGTGGTAGGGGTAAGGAGGAGGCTGGGGTAGGGAAGGGGAGAGATAGCAGGTTAGGGGTGATTGACGGTGAAGTGCTTCTTGCGGGAGCACGCAGAGACGAGGTGGAGAGATTGTGAGGCAGCTAGGTGCAGTGAGGAGGTTAGACAGTGGACCTCAACCTTGATAGTCTTAGTCCTTACCCTCTAGCCCCTTTCCTGTTCTCATTCTAGCACTACACAGTCCTCTATTGTACCAATGCACTGCACCCACAGAGTTTTTACCTGCCTCCTTTACTGCTAAGCCCCCACTCCCTCCCACCTCCACCCCCACTCCCCTGTCTAACCTCCCGACTGCACCTAGCTGCCCTACCCTCTCTCCACCTATGTCAACCCTGTATGCTCCCACAAGCAGCACTTTACCATCCTCCACCCATAGCCTGCTATCCTTCCCCCTCCCTCCCCCAGCCTCCTCCTTACCCCCACCACCTCGTGGCATCTCTCATCATGTACTGCTGCTCACAGTGTGGCCTCGGCAACCAGAGACTGCAGTCATGCATGTGAGAGTTGCATTTGCTTGTACGTATTTGTGTGTGTAAGTGTGAGGGGGGGGGGGGGGGTGAAGTGCAGAGGGGGGAGAATGCCTATCTGCAACTCGGCACCTCCGCTATATGGTGAGTAGCAACTATCCTTTTCATAATATTGATACATTCCATCCTGGATTTTCCATTGTTGAAGCTATAATGTAACATTTATTTCACTTCCCTATCCTGACTTTGCTCTTGCTGTAATAACATTAATTCTTTTTCAGTAAAGGTCACAGATATTCTCTCTTTTGTTATTCTCTGAAGGATGAAGGATAGTTTAATCTTCAGGCTAACATAACAACAGGCTAATGTGACAATAGACTGTGAATATACTTCTGCCACGATACACCACCACCACCAACAACAACAACAACAACAACAACCTAGCAGAAATGAGTAACTGGCTTCAACATGGCAGGGATCTTAACTCCACTTTTGGTAATAAATGAATCAACCATCTTCAACTAAACTTATCCTGGTAACTGACTAGTTGCAGGTTCTATGCTATGCTGCTATGCTGTCGTGCTACTCTGGTGTTGCTCCTGGAGAACAATCTACTGCACCCATCTGCGCAATGGGCAGGTGAAGGGCCTTGCTAAAATCACACTTGCACTGGCTACTCTCACCTGTAGTGGCACCTGGAAAACCAACTGGGCCAAAGTCTAGAAGATTCCCCTACATGTTATACAGCCACACTGATGATTCAAAATGTTCCTTTACAACAGTTCACACCCAAAGCTTTCATGGAAACTTAAAATTATGATGTAAAATAAATACGATAGGCAAATTGCAACTCTAGCTTTATAATATTTGTCTAATTAAAGTGAGTTAAGATAAGAGACAAGCAGTCAGTGATTCACACAATAACTGCTGTCATTTTTATTATTAACTTTTACTAACCTGATCTAGATAATTAATGTACGAAGCTGCACGTCTTTTGAAGGCTGACACGGCAGGATGCATCTTAGCGTGAAGTGAGAAAGCTGATGCAGGAGAGAGTGCCATGCCCTTCCACAGCTCAGTGCGACTGTCAGACAGTACACCTGAAAGCTACTAACACACAACAGGACTGAATACATAAAGGAAACAACATACCAAACAAAAAGTAAAGTAAAAGATATTTTAATATTGCCTATTTTAAGGCTGTGAGGTAGTGATTGTTATATTTGAAAAGTAATAACTGGCAGAATTCAGCTGTTTTTTGACCTACACACAACTCTACAATGTTTCGACAGACAGTGTTCTCATTACGAGTTTCTCAAATTCAGTTCATGAGGTTAAAACATTTAAAAGCCTACCAAAACATTTGCAATGCTCATAAAATAAATAGAATAAAAACATAATGGACTGTGGGATCTTGTCCTACGTTACTTCTGCCCATAGTCATTCCACCTCACACCAGGACATATCCTACACACCTCACTAAGTGTTGACTTAACATTCTTGCAACCCACAGGTGATCACCACCTGGTGTGTGGTACTCTATGAGATTTGACAACTATGGACAGAAGTCAAAGATTTTAAAGTAAACCGAGGATTTGTTGGTAACTTGTTAGTGTTTCAAAGTGAGGAGTGAGTTTGACAGTCTGATGATGAGAGCACTGTCTCTCGAAAAGCACTGTCAAATTGTATGTAGGATATAAAATGGACGACTGCTACCAATTATTATTTTTAAAAGACATTGTCAAACACTTGTTCTACAAGCAAATTTACTTTAAATTTTTTTGGGAGGTGGGCAGATTTTCTTTATTTAGTGGCAAGTCTTTTTCATACTATGTGGCTGGCACTGTACTTTGTTGCAAAACATATTTATGTTTGTTTTATCAGATCTATCTAAAACTAGCAGTCAGTGTACTATTCCTGAAAGTCAGATAAACTAAGACTTTTCGGGTAGGTTAACTATCACCTCTCCCTGATGGGTTTTCATGTTCCTCCTGATTAACACTGCCAACAAGAAACATTTTTTGTCTACCATTTGTTCTCCATTTCATAAGAAATGACCCTTGGCTTTGAGTTCCTTGAGACACAATCACATATTGAGTATAAACATGGTGCACCTTTCCTGAATCAACTCCTTTTGTCATTTGATATGTAAACATCATATTTTGATTGGAAAGGAAGTGACAACATGTGGAAATATTTATGCGAAAGTGAACCATATGGACTTTTTTTGGGAACACTACTCAGACCGCATTTTCAAGAACCATCTCCTGCGCACAGTTTAAAGATACAACAGTTCTTGATTTACTGCCAGATTTTCATTGCTTTCCATTTACTCATTTTGTTGTAATAATGGAAACTATTCATACGTTTCACTATAAGGGGAATTGCAACAATCTACAAAATGAAAACTGGAAATCCTAGGCCGGTTGTCGCTTTTCACAGTTATGTTTTCATACACATATTGCTACATAATGAAAAAATATCAAGCGTGTGTGTAATGTTTTTGCGTTCTCATGTGTTGCAGCCTTGAGGATGCTAATCTGCCAGGTCTGAGCCGTATTTAGCTTTGAACAGTTGCCTTGCTTATGTCCCCATTTCTTGTAAGATAAGTAACATTTATTGAAGCACATGTTTATTATGAGATTAAAAATGATGATGCCTTAGTGCAGTTCTGTTTCACACTCAGTAAAGAGAGCCACTGATTACCTCAGTACTATCGAAAGTATGGTAATTAGCTGAAAGAGAACACTCAGGAATTTCAAGTTCTGCATCACCAGATGGAGTTCTGGTTGACTACAAAAATCTGCATGGGAATATTTTTCAATATTTTTCACAGGAGTCATAAAGAGGAAGATCCAACCTTACACGTGAAAAAGCAATTTGGAAAATTTGAGGAATGAAGTGTAAGACTTTCATTATTTGAATGGAATAACCCTTTGGGACGTTGTTTAGAAATGGGTCAGAGATACAAAAAGTTCAATAAACAGCTTGTGCTGATGGAAACTACTCTAATAGCAGGAAAAAAATGCATTTTCTTGAGAGAAATTACAGACACTGGTGAAACATTGAATAGACTGTTTACTGCACTCATGAGACTTGCTGTGACACAAACCATTCCACAAATTTTGGATAGTAGGAATAAAAAATGACATACACATAAAATAGAACTATTGCAAAGGAAGTTTTCAGGTGTGGAAATATGGAATATAAACATGGCCGGTTCCAGAAATAATTACAACATGTTACATTGGAAACAAAGGTGGGTTTGTGCAAAATAGTGGCCTGTGTTTTATTGGGAAAATGCAGTAGTGATTACTGTTCTGAGTACAATGCCAGACATGATTAAGGCTGGTTCAGAAGAATTCTCAGAAAGTTATCCAATAGATTTACAACTGTTAGACATCAGGTTCCATGTCACAAATGATAAATTCGTATTGCGAAATCCATCTATGAAATGAAAGGAAGATTTTGTTATTGAATGACTGGAAAATAACAAAACAGATCTTTCATCTCATGTCAAACTGCAGTAGAATTTATGTAACATACACGTATGCACTTCAGTTCACCACAGAATTCCTTTTGGAGAGAGTGTTGTGCCCAATGAACAAACTTCTGTGGTTGCCTGTGGCATACTGCAAACTCAGTGCTGTTGAACTAATTTGGGCCTTTATCAAGAACAAGATAAAACAAGACCATAATTGTCTGGACACAGCAACAGAACCATTGCTGATTCAAGTAGGCATGCAGAGTAGCAGCAAGACCTAAGGATGTAGTGAAAGATATTAAAATTGTGTTTTCCCCCATTAATTCTCTATTCTACCCTGGAAAATCTTTTCCATCTCACTGCAGCACAAGACGGAATTTTCATATACTGTTATAAATGCACAATACATTTCATTTTTGTTTCCTGAGACTGCTTGGTTATCTAGTGTTTATTAGCAAATCCTCATTTTACCACCAGATTCTTGTCATCTACATATGATAGGCACACATTAGCTCCACCAAATCAGGAACTACTACTAAGACATTTCATCTATAACAATATTTGGCACTAAACAAATTTGTCTAATTATGATTTCTACATGTCACAGGTATTCAACTACACAACAAGATTTCCTCGTATGTACTACAGTCCAAAACCAATAAAGCTTCTTCATTGATTAAACTTTTAATTTGCAATTTGTATGCTCTAACCTTTCCACTTGCAGCAACCATAGCTGTCAAGGAAGCAGCAAGGCATTCATCAGTAGTCTTCAACCTATCCGTGATGGAGGGGCATAGTTCTCTTTCCACCTGAGTCTTGCTTGCATAAGCACGCGACAGTTCTGAAACACATTTTCTTGCCATGCTAAATTAAGTATTTTAATATGCAACAATAGACACTACAAAATTTCTAATATCATTTAAAAACACTTTTCCTAAATTTCAGAAATGACAGCTGATAACTCACCTTTAATAGATTCATGAACATTCTTCAGTATTTCTGTAACTTCTAAGAGAAACCTTCTCTGTGATGAGGGAGGATGTTGACAACTTCTCTTATCTGAAAGGTATCGTAAACATATTTGCCAATTTGTCATCTTGTCATTGCACTCAGGGGTTTTTTTTTTTTTTTATTTTAATTTTTTTATTCACAAGCATAGGTATGAAAGGGGAAACTGAAAATGATGATGGGTCACAGTATAACACACTGTAGCTTTACTGGGAATGATACTGATGGTGGTACCAGTTGACCTTCATTCCTCTATGGTCACTCAATGTATGCCACACATTTCAACAGGAACTGATTGAAATACACAAAAAGTTCTTGGGAAGAAATAGTGACATTAATGACCAGAAAACAATCACCTCCAGATAAATTATAAAGTTACAGAACATTAACATATTTATATCCATACCTGCAAATTAATTCTTTTCTTTTTTCCTCTTATTCCAACATATTATCATGATACACCCATCAAATTCACCTCATTTGCCCAAAAGGTAGAAATCCATGCACTTAAGTGAATGCATTCACTTCTTTTATTTGCCTATTACAATGATGGACCCACAATAGAGTAGTCAAAGGAAATGAAAACATCTGCCATAACACAGAAATTGTATTTGAAATTCAGGATATCACCACTGCTTCCTTTTCAATGAATGTGGTATTACGGGATTTGCCATTGACAAGAACCTTTGAAATTACAATCCATGAAGATCTACAATTCTTGTTTCATGTACATTTAATACACAACACATCAATAAATACCACAATGGTAAAATTACATTCATCGCCTGACAAACAGTGGAGCAAAATGTAATCTCATCATAAACACCCTAATAAAAATTCCATTCCAGTGATTTCTATTCTGGTACTGCATGACAAAATCAAATTGTAGAGCAGACAGTTTCCGCCCCCATAAATTCCAGAATGTAAGTTTTGTGGCTTCATGGACTGATTGTACCTTATCAATTAATTGGAAATTTGTGATGTTAATAGTCAATACTTACTCTATCTATTTACATGTTAATGAAAGCACTTGTATTGGTTTCAGGCTTTTCATTTCCAATCTTGTAACAGCTTTTAATGACTGTCTAAAAACGAAAATCCTGCACTTGGCGGCAAAAAAAGAAAGGCCATGTTTCCTCTATTATAAGACATTTCACCTGATTCCATGTTCCTCAAATAAAAGTGAGACATTCAGGAACCACTTTATTCACCAATAGGTTTCTTCCATGTCAATTTGAAATAATGATGATGTTGACTTCACCGTTTTTGTTCATAATATAGTTTACATAATTTCGAGTATCCACATCAAAGTACCGGTTTTCACCTGTGGGTAGAACTCCAAGTCAGCCACATGAGTACGTCAGTATGCTAGTTGGTTTCTGGGCTTTTCCCGATGAATGCTTTTCTGCTCCTGACCTAGTTCCAGTTCATTAGCTGTCCGCAGTGTGTCCACTAGACTCATGTGAGGCAGCTGTCAGTGTTGCGTAAACCAATCTGACCAAGTTTTTCATTAGTTGCAACTATATTCCTCAGAACTTTATGCATGTTGAACCCATTTCTGAGGAATGAATTGGTAAGAAGCTAATGTTGTCCCAAATGGCCACACTTATGCTTGAGTGCTTGACTCAGTTTGATTTGGGCCATCTGTCTTCTTCTGGGCATCCACCAAGGCTTTTTTGTTAAAACAGTATTTCGTAAAATGTTATCCCCTAAGTAACTCATCTTGATGTGTTTCAATTGATAGTTTAACTTGCCTACATTTATTGATAGCTATCTACTTGCAGGCCATATAATACTGAATAGCTTCAAAATTATGGTGTCTGGTCATGGTTGTTCTAATGAATAATGTATTTGCCTTCCTACTGATATCCGTCAATTTCAAACCTCCCATTTGTCTTTAACTCCGTGAGTATGGTGTAGTTGAATTTGAAGATATTGCCTTTGCAAACATACCTGCTGGACAGCTGTATTATCTTTCTGGTAGTTATCTTCACAATAAGGAATACCTTAGCCACGTAATATGCTTCATAGGATACATGGGTCTAAAATCCAATTTTGCAATAGGCACAATAAAAAGATTCACACAATTATAGCATTCTCAACAATAGACACACACACACACACACACACACACACACACACACACACACACACACACACACACACACACACGTCTGCAGTCTCAGGCAACTGAAACCACACTACGAGCAACAGCACCAATGCATGATGGGAGTGGCAACTGGGTGGGGGTAAGGAGGAGGCTGGGGCAGGGAGGGGTAGGGATAGTATGGTGGGGGTGGCAGACAGTGAAGTGCTGTAGTTTAGAGGGAGGGCAGGAGAGAAGGTGAGGGGGGGGGGGGGGAGGGGAGGTAGTGGAAAGGAGAGAAATAAATGGACATTAAAAGATTGTGTGTGGCAGTGAAATGACGGCTGTGTAGTGCTACAATGGGAACAGGGAGGGGGCTGGATGGGTGGGGACAGTGACTAACAAAGGCTGAGGTCAGGAGGGTTACGGGAACATAGGATGTATTGTAGGGAAAGTTCCCACCTGCGCACTTCAGAAAAGCTGATGTTGGTGGGAAGGATCCATATGGAACAGGCTGTGAAGCAGTCATTAAAATGAGGGATATCACGTTTGGCAGTGTGTTCAGCAACAGGGTGGTCCACTGGTTTCTTGGCCACAGTTTGTCGGTGGCCATTCATGCACTGGTGCTGCTGCTCGCTGTATGGTTTTAGTTGCCTGAGACTGCAGATATATGTGTGTGTGTGTGTGTGTGTGTGTGTGTGTGTGTGTGTGTGTGTAGTTGACAAAGGACTTAATGGTCGAAAGCTATAATTGTGTGAATCTTTTTGTTGTGCCTATCGTGACTCAGCATCTCCACCATATGGTGAATAGCAACTTTCCTTCTCTAATATTGTTACATTCCATCCTGGATTTTCCATTGTTAGATTAAAATCCAATTTTTTATTATATTTTCCCCCTGCCATCACTGTTAGATCGCTAGCAGTTTTCTATCTACATCTACACCTACATCCATACTCAGCAAGCCACCTGACTGTGTGTGGCGAAGGTTACCCTGAGTACCTCTATCGGTTCTCCCTTCTATTCCAGTCTCGTATTGTTCGTGGAAAGAAGGATTGTCGGTATGCTTCTGTGTGGGCTCTAATCTCTCTGATTTTATCCTCATGGTCTCTTCGCGAGATATACGTAGGAGGGAGCAATATACTGCTTGACTCTTCGGTGAAGGTATGTTCTCAAAACTTTAACAAAAGCCCGTACCGAGCTACTGAGCGTCTCTCCTGCAGAGTCTTCCACTGGAGTTTATCTATCATCTTCGTAACGCTTTTGCGATTACTAAATGATCCTGTAACGAAGCGCGCTGCTCTCCGTTGGATCTTCTCTATCTCTTCTATCAACCCTATCTGGTACGGATCCCACACTGCTGAGCAGTATTCAAGCAGTGGGCGAACAAGCGTACTGTAACCTACTTCCTTTGTTTTCAGATTGCATTTCCTTAGGATTCTTCCAATTAATCTCAGTCTGGCATCTGCTTTACCAACTATCAACTTTATGTGATCATTCCATTTTAAATCACTCCTAATGCGAACTCCCAGATAATTTATGGAATTAACTGCTTCCAGTTGCTGACCTGCTATTTTGTAGCTAAATGATAAGGGATCTTTCTTTCTCTGTATTCGCAGCACATTACACTTGTCTACATTGAGATTGAATTGCCAATCCCTGCACCATGCGTCAATTCACTGCAGATCCTCCTGCATTTCAGTACAATTTTCCATTGTTACAACCTCTCGATACACCACAGCATCATCTGCAAAAAGCCTCAGTGAGCTTCCGATGTCATCCACAAGGTCATTTATGTATATTGTGAATAGCAACGATCCTATGACACTCCCCTGCGGCACACCTGAAATCACTCTTACTTCGGATGACTTCTCTCCATTGAGAACAACATGCTGTGTTCTGTTATCTAGGAACTCTTCAAGCGAATCACACAATTGGTCTGATAGTCCATATGCTCTTACTTTGTTACTATTATGGCAACTTGTACATTGTACATCATGCGCTTCCAGTTCTTCATGGCCATTTTTAATGGACAATTATGTTACAATTTTCAGCAGTTTTCTGCTGTCCTTGCACACATCACACAGACAGTTTCAAGCCGTTTGATGTTTAATATTTTACACTTTCCCTCATTTACTTTTGTACCTGATGCTATGCTGTTTCCAGTGTGTGTGTCACAAGAACAACAACAACATAGGGGTAAGCTCTTAGAGTGAAGTTTACTTTTGAAATTGTCAGACCTGTTAATTTTTCATTCAGTCTCCTGTGACGCATTTCCAGTGACAGCGCAAAAAGCAACATGTAAAGTAAACTACCTTGTGGTACATCTCTTTGTATATTGATGGCTGTCTTTGCTGCGATTCCTTTTATCATATTCAGGATTACTTGTACAGCCCTTTCTTTGAGACCTACTTCAGTAATTGTTCTAGAGAGTGGCAATTAAGTCAGTTCAAAGCTTTACAGAAGTCAACAAAGAGCATAGCACATTTTATTTTAGTTACTTGCAGCTACTTACATCATCTCGATAGTCTCTGATTGATGTAATGATAGAGTCTCCAGGACGGTAGGATTGAGGCTGCTTCATCATTTTCACAAGTAGAGGCATCATTCTATTGTTAACTCCTCTGAAAATTTTTCTAAAACCAAAATTTAATAAAGTTGTTGGATGTAAGTTACCTATTTTGTTCTGACCTTCTCCCTTTGACACAAGAACATTTTTTCCTACTTTGAACTCTGTGGTAACAGCCCCCTCTCATTGTTTCAGTTAAAATCTCAGTAAAAGTTGATCCAATGATATTCCAGAATTAGGGATGAAATTTCTTTGGGGGACCATATGGTACGAATGAATTGTTGGATGGCTACTTTGTGCCCAACTCAAAAACTTCCTCTGCATTAAAAACAGCTAAATGACCACTACTCTCGTCGCTTGTAATCCCCCACTTAAAAGCTTGTGTCATTTCACCTATACTAGCCACATCTGTTTCATCAGAGTCGTGTAATTGTTCTTAATATTGCTCGATTTTTTGGAGATTACTGTTTGGTTTGTGAAAAGCTTCCCACTGACTGTTTCTAAGCTTCCGTTAAATGTGTATGTGTGTTTTTTCTTTTTTATGTACACCCCATATTATCCCATATGCAATCAATAACACGAGAAATCAGAATAGTAATGGTGTTGGTTGCATTGCAATAAGAAAGTTCAATCCTCAGAAATTGGCACGTGAAATGAATGAAACGCGCCGCTATTGCACATCCTGCGGTGCAAGAGTGCCCTGCACGTTGCTCGTAATCGCGACTTAATTGACATATTCGGATGCAACAAACACTGTACTTTTGTATAGCTATATACACTGTTAGCACGCGGCCTGGGAAACATACAGATGTCCACTCAACCAGAATGAAAACAAGGACACGGTTTACTTGTACATGCTTTATTAAACTTTTTGACAGTACTACAATGGACATAATGGTAACGAAATACTGATAACAACCATCAGAGTAAACAAAATTAATGGCTGTCAAAGGGATACATGCTACTTGTATGTAGCTGTACATCAATTACACAATGGTACATGCCATGTACAGAACATGTACTGGACATCTTTAATGACTGTCACACATCTGAGCCATTGCAGATGGTGCAACGCATACATAAACGTACAGTAGTACCTACGAAACAAACCTAGGTCTTCTCTGTAATACACAAAATGTATGCCGGTGTGCAATCGAAAGTAAGAATATGTACGTCAATCACAACGTGATTACAAGCAACATGCGGGTCACGTTCGTGTTGCGGGAAGTGCAATAGCAGTACATTTTGTTCATTTCATGCATCAACTTCGTGTTCTGGTTTCGCACAATGTAACTGACATATTGCGATGCAAACAACACCATTATTAGTGTGGTTTCTTATGTTGTTATTGCAGATGGAATAGTGTGGGGTGTCATCAATTGGTGGGTTGATTTGGGGGAGGGGACCAAAGTGAGGTCATCGGTCCCATTGGATTAAGAAAGGATGGGGAAGGATGTCGGCTGCGCCCTTTCAAAGGAACCATCCTAGCATTTGCCTGAAGTGATTTAGGAAACCGCAGAGAACCTAAATCAGGGTGGCCAGATGTGAGTTTGAACTTTGTCCTCCCAAATGCGAATCCAATGTGCTAACCACTGAGCCACCTTGCTCAGTTATGGGGTGTCCACTTAAAAGAAAGGATAAGTTTGTGTTGAAACCAATATTTGCACACAGTTTAGAAATTCTCATAGTATTTACTTTTGTGAGCCCCTGCTGTACATTCATAATCATGAAAGCAGTTTGCCAATACCTATTGTGGTTCCAGAGATATTGGTGGTGAAAAGTGTAGGTGGAACACCCTGTATATATCGAAGATTCCCTCCCTCCCTCCCTCCCCCCCACCCCTCTCTCTCTCTCTCTCTCTCTCTCTCTCTCTCTCTCTCTCTCTCTAGAACGTGGTGGTGGTGGTGGTGGTGGTGATTTTAGGGTGTTCAATGGCATAATCATCAGTGCCCTTGCTAAATATAAATGTAATTATGCTTTTTTATATTTTTGGTCATTTATTCACTATAAATGATGTCTCAGTTAGACGAGTTTATTTTCAGACTAAATTTGTTCAAATTTATTAAAAAAGATATTGTATTGTCTAAGCAAAAGAGTGGTACACTCCAGCAAAAATTAATATTATCTGGGAGCATAGAAGATACGACTTCTGCTTAACACTGTCACAATTTAGTAGTTAACAATAGAAATGAAAAGTGAAATACCAAATCTACAGGAAAATAAGAATTTACAGCCTGTAAGAATGTGAGATAACATGCTGTACATTTCATATCCATCACTAAGCTCTTAGTTTTTCAGATTTACTGCATATGATCCCCGAGTGGCTTTCATCAGTCTCTGGCATACACATCTGTCCAATTTTGAACATCTTGATACATTTACAGAAAGTGCTTTTAATTCTTAGCATTGTAAATGCTCTGCATGTCCCTGCCCTATTATTTTTCACACAGTCTGGCAACTTGCTTAGACTGCTTTTACTTCTTGTTAGCAATGTCATTCTCTAAGGACTTGTTTAGTGAATGATTGACTGTTGACGCCTTCATTTGGTCCTTGAATCACCACACAACCACAAAACCAACCAACCCACTATTAGATATAAATGCATATTTCCAGCATTCCTCAAGAATTGAAGCAATTACTGTAATATTTACATTTACTTCTTTTTCTACATTGCTTCCCCAGGCCTCAGGTAGACAGTAGCAGCCTGTCTCTGTCTCCCCCTCTCCCTCAGGGTGCTCAATAGCATGATTATCAGTGTCCTTGCTGAATATAAATATAATTCTACATAATGTAAAATGTAGAAATTTATTCCTCATAACAATCTTACGATGATGTTCCAGGTTTTAGAGAACATCTGGCAGTTCCAGTGCTTAGGAGAACAAGGAAGGCCTCATTCCAGTGCCCGTGTTCTACGTGTTGAAATCATTTCACAGTATTCCATTTCGGATAATATTGAAGAGTAGGTTTATGAATGACAAAAAGCAGTTAAAGTGAACATGGTACTATGAGAAAGGACTTAAAACTGAGTTTGTGAAGGACCAATGTATCTTTATAAAAGAGCAAGTTTACTACTAAAATGGTTAATATCACAACGTGCATATGTGACTAGTTACTCACAAAAGAATATAAATAACATTTGTTAAAAGGCTTGGTGTTACATATGCTTCAATAAATGCTCAATGTAAAATATGGTAAAGCTCACAAGGGATGAAAGATAAAATATCACTGCAGATTAATGTGACTGGCTCATTAGTTGTTGAAAATGGGACGAGCTAATGATTGCTGTACTCTGAAGTTACCCCTCCGCTCCTGTCCCACCCAAACAGATTACAGCAGAGGTCTGATTCACACAACATTTTAAAATTTGTGGAATATTATGTTGTCAGAAAATTTATGGCAAACTCTCAGAAAATTTGGGGCTGCCCTCTTGCTACCAAACAAAATGCACATGGTTATAACAGGGTTAATAAACCATTACATTTCATGCACTGCTGCAGTCTGGTGGTAACTGTGAATCATGGCATAACAACTTATTCTGCATCTCATGAGCACAACTGCCTGGCTGTGGCTGGGAAGATATGAACTGTAGTCCAAAAGTAGGCTTCAATGGTTGCCATTCATTTGTTACTTGCAAACACCTTTCTTCTCATTAACTCATAGTTATTTACGCAGTGTAAAGATAACATGATGAGTTGCAGCAGGCACCAGATAGCTAAATGTGTAACAGTCTTTTTCTCTGCGCATGTCTGTAAGTCAACTTTCCATCTTTACAGTGAGTAGTAATCTAACCTTTCCATAATTGTTGATATTCCAACCTGGACTTTCTGTTGTTTGAGTCATATTTTTTGTACTCAGCAATGAAGTATCTCATCTGCTATGTCACTGATTCTGATTCTCTCTTACTCTAGCACCCAATAAAGATACTTCTACAGTGTGATACTTTGCCAACATAATAACGTATAAATTCTCACTAGTGCTGTCGGACACTATCATAAAAAAGCACATAAATGTCATTGAGCCATTTGCTCATTATTTTCATTATCTTCGCTAAACTCTCGTTCAGAATATCTTCTATCATACGCAGTCTATTATTTGGTTCTTGTTGGTCATTATCAAAGAAAGCAACAGTGTAAGTAACAAGAAATAGCAGTCTCTTGCCATTGTTTCGCTAATGAGACGATTCCTCTCTCTCTCTCTCTCTCTCTCTCTCTCTCTCTCTCTCTCTAATTGTAAGCGGCAGTAGCATGCACGAAAGCAAGCCATGCTGCGAGTGGCGATAGACCGTAAACACTCACTATCAGAATGCAACAAACAATGCATAAAACAGTACAGTAATGCATTTTCAGCTTAGAGTGACGTAAATACCTATAACAAAGAGAATTGCACTTACCAGATCAAAGAAAAATAGGCAGTCAGTTCAAACCAGACGAAGCACGTAAAAAAGGAAGGGTACCCATATAAATACGGATGGAGCACCTGACGCATAGCAATGGCTACCTGGTAAAGCTTAACTGCTAACCTTACGACTCGAACCAAACTACTGTAGCTGTATCATCTTTCATTCGACCTAAATTGTCTCACATATTACAATGGACCAACTTTGTTTCGATTTAGAGGTGCGGCCTAAAACTTTTCTCTCCCCTAGAATTTCTAATCTCAAGTTTCAGGTGCAGCTTAGATTCGGGGAAAATTTTTTTCTTTGTTTTCGAGTCTAATTTTTCAGGTGTGGCTTAGATTCGAGTGCGGCTTACATTCGAGTAAATACGGTATACTTGCAAAAGAATAGGCCCACAGGAGAAAGGATGCCTGATAATTTACTATGTTCAATCAACATATACTTACAAAAGAATAGGCCCACAGGAGGAAGGATGTCTGATAATTAACTATAATTAACAACTTAACAAGTTGTTGTTCACATGCCAGTCTACTGTTCAATGCCTTCACTATGGCAATAGCATGTGGTTGTGTTCATTCACTTCACTGTTTGTATTACGTCCTAGATTTTCCAGCAGAGTGTTACATTATTACTTTTAATTTACAAGTCCTTGATTATGCAACAGTACCTTTTGCATTACAAATATTATCATGACTCTGACAAGAAACTACTGTACAAAGAGGCCCTAGTTTAAGCTTTGTTTCAGAACAAGATTACCGAAATACCTGTGACAAGGCATTCGAATTTTAAGTAAATTTTATTTTTCTGTATGCTAAAACACAACACATGCTCTTAAGAGTTTGTAGAGTGTCATTATTTTAATAAAAAGTTCAATGCACATGCAAAAATGAACAATGTTCAAAACAACTTCTTATCTATAATACAAGAATACAAACAGTAAAATACTTTAGATGAACTAAATGAAATGTTTTCTTAATAACAAAAATGGCTCTGAGCACTATGGGACTTAACTTCTGAGGTCATCAGTCCCCTAGAACTTAGAACTACTTAAACCTAACTAACCTAAGGACACCACACACATCCATGCCCGAGGCAGGATTCGAACCTGCGACCGTAGCAGTCGTGCAATTCCAGACTGTAGCGCCTAGAACTGTAGCGCCTAGAACTGCTTGGCCACTCCGGCCGGCTCTTAATAACAGTTCAAGTGTACTCAAATAAGAAATGTCTGCTCAAAATTTACTTACTCTGGGATGACAGTAGCTGCAGGTATGTGGCCAGCTTAATGAAGTTAATGACGAATGCTGTAGTGTATCGAAACACTTCCCGGCTACAAACCTGGACTGCCTCCGAACAGCTCGGGTTTAAGGTATCCTCTTCCAAGCTGGAAAGTAGTAGTTGTCTATTTTAACATGCATCTTCCCAGGATTACTCTGAAAACAAGCATTTTATACTGATAATTAATGCCTAATTTTTGAACAAAAATTGTGAAAACTTTAAGGAAAGCTTGAATTGCCTTTCACCTTTAGTAAACCTACTCTCCCTCTCCAACTTGTTTTGAATATGTTCTGAATAGCCATTACAGGAACTTGATATCACTTATCAAAAAATTTCAAGTGTAACTTTAGAGGTGTGTCAATGAAATCTGTGACAAAACCTAACATTTTAAATGTAACATTTGTGCTACTTAAACTAAGATTGAATGGTCTCACCTATTTACTGGTGAGTATTCTTCGTTATATGGCTGTGGTCCAGGAAACTTTTCGGTTCCTGAAATTTTGTCCACGGCTTGCCGGACATTTTCACAGGTGCTCCTGGTGACACTGAATATTGCTTGTCTGATGAGTCGGATGTTAGAGAGTAACGTAAATACTGTATAAACTGGATATGGTACAGTTTACACTTAATCACTAGAGATAATTCTTGTTAGAGATAAAACTTAACTACTGATTGTCACGTGTCAATGATAAAAACTTTTCTGTTGATGCTGCAAAGCCACTCTCCATGTATCATCAAGTTTTATGGCTGCTTCTTTTCTGTTAAAATTATCCCCATGCTTATATAGTTTGGTGGCTTCTTTGCATAGCCATGGATAATAGCTTGTCATTGTAGATAAAATTTTGGTAGCAGAAAACTTTACTTCATGAATTCTAACAATGTATCAAAGGGTGACAACAACAAAACACAGCGATGGAAGAACACAGTTTCTCCCCTCTTTATCAAAAAAAGTAACTGATCAGACCAGAGAGATTTTATATAAACATGATATCAGACTGGTTTTTAGAACAACTATGAAAATACTGGTATGTCAAGCACTCTGATCTGCAAAGAATAAACGCCCTCCTCTGTTGGCAAGTGGGGTACGTAAGATTCCATGTACTTGTGGAAAGATCTAGATTCGAACTACCAAGATAAGTGTGAATACGAGACTGAAAGAAAATAAAAGCTTTTGCCGACTAGGGAAAACAGAAAAAAATCAGCTGTAGCAGAGCATGCTTTACAGTCAGGAAATCATGAAGTGAAGTTTTCTGAAACGAAAATTTTGTCTACAATGATGATCTATTATCCGCAGCTATATAGAGAAAACATTGAAAGCATAGGGTAATTTTAGCAGAAAAAAATAAGCCACGAAACTTAGTAATATATGGACAGTGACTCTGTAGAATCGATAGGTAAGTTTTCATCCTTGACAGGTGCAATCTAAAGTTAAGTTTGAGCTTCACTGATCACATGTAAACTTGGCAAGCCCATTTCAGACAGTATTTATGTTGCTCTCTGATGTCCAACTCATCAGTCGGCAAGACACAGCATTGCCAGGAGCACCTCCGAAGTAGTCCACAGCAGTTCTGGACAAAATGTCAGGAACTGAAAAATCTCCTGGATCACTGTCATACAACCCAGAAAACTAACCATTAACTAAGACATCTGGCCATGAAAGCCTTCATAGTAGGCTCATTTATGTTTTTCTATGTCCTCTTGATCCAATGAAGCCTGCTGATGAAAAAAATACTTGTGCCATAATAATCTCATGCATGTGGAAATGTTTGTGTTAAGAAATTTCTGCAAATATCATAGACACCAACAATCTGAAGACCTCAGAGTGTTAGGAGAATGTAGCAACAAATTCCAGCCAAGATAAATGACCAAAAGATAAAAGAATGTAATATATATTGTGAGTGGCTCAGTCAAAGAAAACAATACACTTTTGATAACATCTCAAGAAAAACTTTTCAAGGTGTCCCACGAGGAATGGTCAATATCCAAGGATATGACAGGAATGATCATTCAAAGTAAAAAAGCTCTCATAAACATGGGCTCTAAAATGCATACCTTAAGATCAGTGAGCAGTACTTCATCTTTGAATTGTGAAACAAATCCCTTCCTCTGCAAGCTCTTAGTTTTACATATTTTGGGAGGAGGTAGTATAAACCATAACAGGAAAATATTGTCTAGTAAATATGGGCTCTTAAATGCCCAACTTAAGAAAGTTATGAGTATTTACTTTGTCTTCCATACAGTGAAACAAATTGTTTGCATGCACGCACTGTCCTGGCAATTTCATTTCAGTTACTTTCGGAGTGCTGCAGCTTGGAATACTTGATAAGGTCACAGCTGGGTATACTATCACTTGGGTGGGTAGAGAGACTACACCTTCATTTGCATTGGAGAATTGTGTTTCCCCAACAGAATAGGCAATTGTCCATACTCTTTATATTTGGTATATTCACTTTACTTAGTGGTTGTCATTTTAATAAGCAGTACACCATTCCAAAGCAATTTCACTGAATTTGGATCACAGTTATACATTCTAGGGTTTTCTGGATATAAAGGTGATGCTGTCTAATGTACCACCTTACATTCTGTTTTTTAAATATCAGGCTGATTCTTCTGGAGAACTACACTGTCAATCACTTTTTAGTGGTTGGAAGGATCTTGGTTGTGAACAAAATCCATGTTCATTCTGAAAGCAGATAGGAAAATACATACAGAATCAGGGAAAGTCCAACTTATTTGGGAACCCTAATTGCAAGGTGAGGCAGGTGTCCCAGAGATCATCCGCTAATGACCATTTCACTTTAACAACCATCCATCCCATCAGCACACGCCACACCATCAAGTTTAAAGGAGATTAGGGTTTAATGTAGTGCTAAAAAATGAGATCATTAGAGACAAAGCAAGTTCTTATTTGACAAGGATGGAGAAGGTTGGTTGGTTGACGTGTTGAAGGGACCAAACAGCAAGGTCATCAGTCCCTTGTTTCAAATGTGGCCCATTCAGACAGTTTGAGAGACAGAACAGAGAAGGAAGCTGAAAATCACAGCAAAGAGATGCAAGGCGGAGCCCAACCAGTAAACCCGCCTGTCGGCAGGAATCAGGTGGGTGACGTCCATTGTCTGGCAACAGGTTACAATAGGAAGGATGAGCGGGAGAGGAACGGACAGCAATTGCATAAGAAACCAGAAGCTGTGACAGCCGAACAGAAAGAGGGGGGGGGGGGGGGGGGAGGTGGCGGGGGGGATTGGGGAGGATCCCAGCTCCAACCAGGAGACTATCAACAGGGCTAGTAGGGAAGGCACCGCTGGGCAAACGGATACCACAATGGTGGACCGGATGCAGGAGGTGCAGTGTGGAAGGAGTAGCCGAACCATACACTTGACAACCACAGTCCAAGTGAGATAGCACTAAAGCCCGATAAAGGCAGAAAAGGACGGAGCGGTCCGCACCCCAAGAGGTGTGGGCAAGGAAGCGAAGGACATTGAGTTTACGGAAGCATTCTACCTTCAGAAGTCTGATATGAGGCAGCCAAGTGAGCTTATTGTCAAAAGGAAGATCCAGGAAACGAAACTGTGGGACCACAGGTAATCGTTGTGCATTGAGAGAGAGCTCCGGATCGGGGTGTATCGTAGTACGGCGACAGAAGTGGACCACCCACAATTTTAAAGGAGAGAATTGAAACCCATGTGAGAGGGTCCATGCAGAGGCATGCCGTATAGCTGCCACTCTGCAGAGGCCATTGAAGAGGAACTAACCCAAATGCAGAAATCATCCACATACAGAGCAGGAGTGATCAAAGGACCGACAGAGGCCCCAAGTCCATCTACAGCAATAAGGAAAATGAGTACACTCAATACGAAACCCTGTGGGATGTCACTCTCCTAGGTCCATGGAGAACTAAAAACAGTACCAACCCGAACCCTGAACGAGCAATGAAACAGGAACTGGTGGATAAAAATCGGGAGTGTGCCCCGAAGACCCCACTGATGAAGTGTAAGAAAGATGTGATGGCGCCAAGCCATGTCATAGGCCTTGCGAAGGTCGAAAAATACTGCAACCAAATGGCAATGCTGGGAAAAAGCCTGCTGAACTGTGGATTCCCAAGCGAAGTAAATGATCGATTGGAGACCGTCCCTCTCGGAAGCCACTCTGGTAAGGGGACAACAGATCCCGAGATTCGAGGACCCAGTTGAGCCGACAGGCTACCATCCGTTCCAGTAACTTGCAAACAACATTTGTCAGACTAACTGGCCAATAGCTTTTGACAAACAGGGGGTTCTTACCAGGCTTAAGGACGGGAACCACGATGCTATCCCTCCACTGAGAAGGGAAGTCACCCTGGAGCCAAATACGGTTAAACACCCGGAGAAGATGTTGCCATTGTGGAGCACTGACATGTTGAAGCAGTTGGTTATGAATGGAGACTGGTCCAGGGGCCGTATCATGAGGAGAAGAAAGTGCGGAAAGAAATTTCCATTCAGTAAAAGGTTCGCTGTAAGATTCCGACTGACAAGGGGTAAAACAGTGCGCTCCCTGCCGCCGTTGGATAAGCAGCTGCAGCAGCAAGTCGTATACTCTTAGCTCACGTATTTGTTACATAGTTTAGTTCTTAATTTCTTTGTGTGTTTTTGGTATTTGCATTGTTTAATCATAAATTTCGGTATCATAGTATTTGAGAGTTGTAGCATCGCATTTTAGTACCTGAATAGTGTAAAATCGCGTAGTTTCCTTTCGTCACCGAGCAGTGTGTCAGCAGTGCGCAAGTAGCAGCATTACTGCATTTACTAGGCAATCTTGTATTTTAATAACCGTTTAAATTTGGTGTCGAATTGTTTGTGCTCTCTGTAGATTAGTTCAGACATTCTTTGCACAACAGTTTTTTAGCATGGATAGGGACTGCAACTGCTGTGTTCGGATGCAGGCTGAGTTGGCATCCCTTCGTTCGCAGCTTCAGTCAGTGCTGGCTTCGGTCACACAGCTTGAGGCTGTTGCCAATGGGCATCACTGTGGGGGTCCGGATGGGGGTTTGTCGGGGACGGCCAGCTCGTCCCACACATCCCCCGACCGGACTACGACTGTGGCTGCCCGGGATACTGCCCACATTGAGGCTGATCCCTCACCTGTGGTAGAGTGGGAGGTCGTCTCGAGGTGTGGCAGGGGGCGAAAGACATTCTGGAGGACTGAACGGAAGGCCTCTCCAGTTTGTCTGACAAACCAGTTTCAGGCTCTGTATCAGGCTGATACTGATCTTCGGCCGGACATGGCTGCTTGTCATGTTCCAGAGGTTGCCCCTCAGTCTGCAAGATCCGGGCGGTCGCAGAAGGTGGGCTTACTGGTAGTTGGGAGCTCCAATGTCAGGCACATAATGGGGCCCCTTAGGGATATGGCAGCAAGAGAGGGGAAGAAAACCAATGTGCACTCCGAGTGCATACCGGGGGGAGTCATTCCAGATGTGGAAAGGGTCCTTCCGGATGCCATGCAGGTGGTCGCTCATGTCGGCGCCAATGATGTGTGTCGCTATGGATCGGAGGAAATCCTCTCTGGCTTCCGGCAGCTATCCGATTTGGTGAAGACTGCCAGTCTCACTAGTGGGATGAAAGCAGAGCTCACCATCTGCAGCATCGTCGACAGGACTGACTGCGGACCTTCGGTACAGAGCCGAGTGGAGGGTCTGAATCAGAGGCTGAGACGGTTCTGCGACCGTGTGGGCTGCAGATTCCTCACCATAGTTTGGTGGGGTTGCACCATAGTTTGGTGGGGTTTCGGGTTCTGCTGGATAGGTCAGGAGTCCACTACACGCAGCAAGCGGCTACACGGGTAGCAGGGGTTGTGTGGCGTTGACTGGGTGGTTTTTTAGGTTAGATGGCCTCGGGCAAGTACAGAAAGGGCAACAGCCTCAAAGGGTGCGGGTCAAAGTCAGAACATGCGGAAGCCAAGCAGCAATCGGTATTGTAATTGTAAACTGTCGAAGCTGCATTGGTAAAGTACCGGAACTTCAAGCGCTGATAAAAAGCACCGAAGCTGAAATCATTATAGGTACAGAAAGCTGGCTGAAGCCAGAGATAAATTCTGCCGAAATTTTTACAAAGGCACAGGACGGTGTTTAGAAAGGAGAGATTGCATGCAACCGGTGGTGGCGTATTTGTCGCTGTTAGTAATAGTTTATCCTGTACTGAAGTAGAAGTGGATAGTTCCTGCGAATTATTATGGGTGGAGGTTACACTCAACAACCGAGCTAAGTTAATAATTGGCTCCTTTTACCGACCTCCCGACTCAGCAGCATTAGTGGCAGAACAACTGAGAGAAAATTTGGAATACATTTCACATAAATTTTCTCAGCATGTTATAGTCTTAGGTGGAGATTTCAATTTACCAGATATATACTGGGACACTCAGATGTTTAGGACGGTTGGTAGGGACAGAGCATCGAGTGACATTATACTGAGTGCACTATCCGAAAATTACCTCGAGCAATTAAACAGAGAACTGACTCGTGGAGATAACATCTTGGACCTACTGATAACAAACAGACCCGAACTTTTCGACTCTGTAAGTGCAGAACAGGGAATCAGTGATCATAAGGCCGTTGCAGCATCCCTGAATATGGAAGTTAATAGGAATATAAAAAAAGGGAGGAAGGTTTATCTGTTTAGCAAGAGTAATAGAAGGCAGATTTCAGACTACCTAACAGATCAAAACAAAAATTTCTGTTCCGACACTGACAATGTTGAGTGTTTATGGAAAAAGTTCAAGGCAATCGTAAAATGCGTTTTAGACAGGTACGTGCCGAGTAAAACTGTGAGGGACGGGAAAAACCCACCGTGGTACAACAACAAAGTTAGGAAACTACTGCGAAAGCAAAGAGAGCTCCACTCCAAGTTTAAACGCAGTCAAAACCTCTCAGAAAAACAGAAGCTAAACGATGTCAAAGTTAGCGTAAGGAGGGCTATGCGTGAAGCATTCATTGAATTCGAAAGTAAAATTCTATGTACCGACTTGACAGAAAATCCTAGGAAGTTCTGGTCTTACGTTAAATCAGTAAGTGGCTCGAAACAGCATATCCAGACACTCCGGGATGATGATGGAATTGAAACAGAGGAAGACCGCACTGCAGTTCCCTCTCTAAATCCTCGCACAAACAAAAAAATGGCTGACATCGAAATAAGTGTCCAAGGAGTAGAAAAGCAACTGGAATCAGTCAACAGAGTAAAGTCCACTGGACCTCACGGGATACCAGTTCGATTCTACACAGAGTACGCGAAAGAACTTGCCCCCCTTCTAACAGCCGTGTACCGCAAGTCTCTAGAGGAACGGAAGGTTCCAAATGATTGGAAAAGAGCACAGGTAGTCCCAGTCTTCAAGAAGGGTCATCGAGCAGATGCGCAAAGCTATAGACCTATGTCTCTGACGTCGATCTGTTTTAGAATTTTAGAACATGTTTTTTGCTCGAGTATCATGTCGTTTTTGGAAAACCAGAATCTACTATGTAGGAATCAACATGGATTCCGGAAACAGCGATTGTGTGAGACCCAACTCGCTTTATTTGTTCATGAGACCCAGAAAATATTAGATACAGGCTCCCAGGTAGATGCTATTTTCCTTGACTTCTGAAAGGCGTTCGATACAGTTCCGCACTGTCGCCTGATAAACAAAGTAAGAGCCTACGGAATATCAGACCAGCTGCGTGGCTGGAATGAAGAGTTTTTAGCAAACAGAACACAGCATGTTGTTATCAATGGAGAGACGTCTACAGACGTTAAAGTAACCTCTGGCGTGCCACAGGGGAGTGTTATGGGACCATTGCTTTTCACAATATATATAAATGACCTAATAGATGGTGTCGGAAGTTCCATGCGGCTTTTCGCGGATGATGCTGTAGTATACAGAGAAGTTGCAGCATTAGAAAATTGTAGCGAAATGCAGGAAGATCTGCAGCGGATAGGCACTTGGTGCAGGGAGTGGCAACTGACCCTTAACATAGACAAATGTAATGTATTGCAAATACGTAGAAAGAAGGATCCTTTATTGTATGATTATATGATAGCATAACAAACACTGGTAGCAGTTACTTCTGTAAAATATCTGGGAGTATGCGTGCGGAACGATTTGAAGTGGAATGATCATATAAAATTAATTGTTGGTAAGGCGGGTACCAGGTTGAGATTCATTGAGAGAGTCCTTAGAAAATGTAGTCCATCAACACAGGAGGTGGCTTACAAAACACTCGTTCGACCTATACTTGAGCATTGCTCATCAGTGTGGGATCCGTACCAGGTCGGGTTGACGGAGGAGATAGAGAAGATCCAAAGAAGAGCGGCGCGTTTCGTCACAGGGTTATTTGGTAACCGTGATAGCGTTACGGAGATGTTTAATAAATTCAAGTGATAGACTCTGCAAGAGAGGCGCTCTGCATCGCGGTGTAGCATGCTCGCCAGGTTTCGAGAGGGTGCGTTTCTGGATGTGGTATCGAACATATTGCTTCCCCCTACTTATACCTCCCGAGGAGATCACGAATGTAAAATTAGAGAGATTCGAGCACGCACGGAGGCTTTCCGGCAGTCGTTCTTCCCGCGAACCATACGCGACTGGAACAGAAAAGGGAGGTAATGACAGTGGCACGTAAAGTGCCCTCTGCCACACAGTGCTGGGTGGCTTGCGGAGTATAAATGTAGATGTAGATGTAGAACATAAGGTGGAAGCTTTGGTCCGCTGTTTCCGGTGAAGGAAAGCAGCCAGATAGGAGGCTGATGCTGATGCCATTGCAAAATGGGTCGCAAGATGTTCTGCGGGAATCAACGGGTCCGTACAAAGGCCATCTGGGAGGTGAAGGCCTGGGAGGGTGGACTGCCGATGGCAATCTTGGGGAGAGCGAAGTGTAGCCCATACCCATGACATAGGGACAGTAGAACCAAGGGAAGAAACAAAGCTTTCCCAACACATCCGTTTGCTCTGTTTGATTAAGTAATGGGCTTTAGTGCGAAGGCGTTCAAAAGTAATAAGGTTGGTAACGGATGGGTGCCTCTTAAGGTGTTGCAAAGCTCGACAGTGATCACGGATGGCAATGGCAATGGCCATACTCCACCACACGGGATTTGCCAGCAGCGAAATAGTCCAGATGAGTGCAGTACAGCAAGGCTAGCAGCGCGAACAATTGCGTCAGACACGTCACGTAGGATGTCATCAATACAACTCTTTAAAGAGGGAGAAAAAATGACCTGTGCAGTATATAGAGGCCAATCGGCGCGTAGGAAAGACCAACGAGGTAACCTGTCCATCGGGGAGCTGGAATGGAGCAAGGGAATCAACGGGAAATGGTCACTATAACAAAGGTCGTCGTGTGGCAACCAGTGTAATGAAGCGAGGAGGGAGGGAGAAGAAAGAGAAAGATCAATGGCAGAAAAGGTACCATGACCAGCACTGAAATGAGTAGGGGAGCCATCATTAAGAAGGCATAAGTCATGATCTGCAAGAAACTGGTCTATGAGAAGACCCCAATTAGATAGAAATGCACTGCCCCACAAGGGATAATGAGCATTAAAATCCCCGAGAAGGAGGAAGGGAGGAGGAAGTTGCTGAAGAAGAGCAGTTAAGGCAGCAGGTGTAAGAATCCTGTCAGGAGGGAGATAAAGATTGCAAACCATGACCTCAGAGTCCAGGTGGACCATAACAGCAACCACTTCCAATGTAGTTTGAAGAGGAATCCACGTGCTAGCAACATCCGTACGGACCAACGTACAAACGCCACCAGAGGCCCGCAGGGGGCCGACCCACTTTCAACAGAAAACGCGGAGCCCACAGTTGGTTGTGAGTGATCAGTAAAATGGGATTCCTGTAGAACCACAATATCTGTAGAGTAAGACGAAATAAGGGATTTCTACTCTGGAAGGTGATGGTAATATCCATTACAATTCCATTGGATAACCACAGAATGATGATACAAATGGGGGTTGAACAGGCTGGGTCACCACCCATCACCGACAAGGAGGGGGCGACATCCATGAACAACAGGTCAGAATCAGGGCGCGAAGGTGGGGATGGGACCTCTGGTGACACCACAGGCTCCTTGTCCCAGGACTTATGTTTCTTCTTCTTTTCTGTTTGAGATCGAAAGGGGGGGGGGGGGGGGGGAATAAGTCATGCATTTCAACAGAAGCATCCTGACTCTCTTAACTTATCCAAGAAATCCTGAGCAAAGCTACATCAGAATGGCAGACAGCGACTCTAAATCCACTACTCCCAAATACGAGTCCACTGCATTCCCTTTCTTTGTCCTTGAGTCTTTTTTAAGGTTAGAGCCGTCCTTGCAACCCAGGTAATTAAAACACAATTCCTTTCCCCTCTGATGATATTCCACCATCAAACCAAACATGGAGCTAACTAGTCCCAGGTCAGGAAACCTGGTATCACTAGACCCATACCAAGCAAAGATGTCTAAATTCCCTGAGGTCTTGTCATTTGGTGTGACCTGATGCTTTAAAAAAATGATATGGACACAGCAAATGTTTCACTCCAACAGGTACTACACCTGCTCTGTACAATGGCATTACCATCCATAAAAATGATGTGGGGTCCCACTGAAAATACACACATGCGGAAGGAGTGCAGTCTCGCAATAACACTACCCAGTGAGTGTACCACATTCAAAGATTTTGTGGCCAGTACGTCCATGCATCAAGCCTCCCCACATTGAGACACCTGGCCCATCAAAAATGACCCTGTTGGAGAATGTTCCTGGGTTCACCGTGTGTTCCCACCCCTTGCCATATGAGAGTGTGTCCACTGTCACTGCTCAGACTGAATCTGCTCTCATCTAAGGAGGTCACGCAACCCCACTCCTCACTGGTCCAATCCCTACGATCTTGGCACCATCAGAAACTGAGTTGCCGATGTGCAACTGCACCTGCTGCTTGACATGGGTCCCTTCTTGCCTGCTGCCCAATATCACAGTCATGTGCTGTTATATCTGATGATGGTTGACCTGCTTCTCTCCTTCTGGCAGCAGTGTCTGTGGTTTTGAATGCTCTCTATGCATGTGAAACAATGCTATGAGTAATAACAAACATCTACACACTGACCTCAAGCCACATGGTGTCCAGTTTTCCGTGCATGACAGAGACCTCTGACAACATGCTCTCATGCCACATCCATTTCCACTGAGTTGTTTATCTGTTAGTTACTTTACCTATCTCATTCTTAACTTTCTCAGAGTAGTATACTTCCACAACATACTTTAATTACATACTGCAGTGATGTAACAAATTTATTTCTGGTATATCACAGGACTTGCAGTTTAGGACTGGATTTAACTAGATCATTTGCTGAGACGTTACAAGTTCATTGTCGGGAAAGGGGGTTCGGGGGGGGGGGGGGGCATTTTTAAGCATCTAGAATTTAAAGTCACAAAGTTTCCTTCATGTCTATTTCAATGAAAAGATGGAACATAATATCACCTCACAGTACGACACAACTAAAGAAACTTTTGAACCAGTTCCAATTCACATCTTTATTACTGTTATTTTAAGTACTGTCACAAGGTTGCATTTCTTTTTTTTCAAGTGGTCCATCGGTACTGAAGATATTTGTGTACTCACTCAAGCTTTTAAGGCAACTAAAGTTTAATATGAACAGCACTCACGAGTAATGTGTTTGACACGTTGTTGTCAGCTGTCTTCACTTCTGCTATTTATATGTACATTATGTTATCGATATCAGAGTGATATAATTTCTTCTTCAGACATCCATACTGTTGTCCAATGAATCTACTCTTGTTGCAAATGAAAAAAACATAATGCATCCTGTAACACAGTCACAGACTATTTTGAAAACCGATATCCTCCAAAATCAATTGGTGACCAGAATATCAAACAAAACAAACGGAAGACTACTTATCACGAAGGGACATGGGTAATGGCACGGTTAAATCACTTATTACAAATTCTACAGTAAAATTCTAAGAAAAGTCATCACAGCATCAAAATGTATGTACTTTCACAAGAAAAAGACAAGCTCCTCCAGAAATAACGTAAAAACTATTTAGAACACAGTAAAAAATGAGACAGAAAAAACAAATCAAGAAAATGAAGAAATTTCTTCGAAGGTGATAACTGAAGTGGGCAAAGATAGCCCTAAAATTTCAGAAACTTTTGGTAATTTTTTCTGCTAGTAATAGATAATTTAGACTTGAACACTTATTTAGCAGATAGCCTACATTTCATAAGAAAAGTCTTCCAAAACAAGTTTCAAAATTCAACAACTTCCAACATCTCCAAAAGAAGTTTTAAATGTCATGAACTTGCTTAAAAATAAATGTTTAAGTGGTTATGGTAAAATAATGAACTGATTTCCAGCTGAACTTTAGTAGTATATTGAGTTTATTCAACGACTCTTTCATAGCAGTGCTTTCCTATGGAGACAAACATGCTGTTGTCAACCTACTTCACAAAAAAAGGAGACAAAATGTTACTAAAGATTTATTGACCCGTCTTGTTACTGTCAGTATCTGCAAAAATTTTTGAGAAGATAATGTAAAACAGACTTAATCACATTTAGTACCTGAAAACACAGTCAGCAGCAAATAGTTTGGATTTCAAAAGGGACTGTCAACAGAACAGGCTATACAGTAAAACCCCTGTTTCACATTTTCATGCGTTCCAGGCTTAAACTTGAGGAAAAAGTTAAAGCCAGCCACCCAAACTATGAGCAAAAACACATATAATTGGGTTATATGATTAAAAATCGCAATCCTTCCCAATATTTTGTATAAAATCTGTCTAACTGACAGAAATTAAATATACAATACACTATTTGTACAATAATTTGTGGTAATGAATTTCATCAGTTCTTAAAAAAATCACGGATGTATAACAGCAAATAAAAACCCATTAACAAATTGAAATTTGTATCTGGGTACAAGGTAATCAAGCTGTTTTCCGACATTCAACAACAACAAATTATACATTCAAAACACATATTTTTGAGAGATCATCCTTTGTCCTCACCCAGAAAAAAAGCAAAAACTGATGAACATGCTGAATTCAACCAAAAACATCACAGCAGCTTAATGGTTAAACCATAAGCATAAATGTGGACATTTGCTTTATAACATACTTTGTCACCATTGCTGCTGTTTAATGCTTTTCTTATGAGCCGCACTTCACTTCATATGCTCCACTGTTAAAGTGTTATTTTAGGCTTGACAAGAGAAACAATGACATGAAAAAATGAGTTTACTTCGCCAATTGACATCATAAGCTTAGAAGTCAGTTCTGTGAATTTCTGTATACTGCGTAAAATGTAAATCTGAAAAGAAGCTCAGGTCTTACAGTTTCACTTCATGCTCTCTATCACTGCTGCCAATCTCTACGATTCCAGTGTGTGGTGGAAAGTATATACAAGAGTAGTTTATGTAGTTGTTGCAACTGCATCATGTCAGCTTGAACATGAAAGTCTTTAAAATATGCTATTGCAAAACCGTTGTTCTATTTCTGTGTGACATCTCTGTCATAGCACATCATCTGCACGAAAACTATATATTTTCAGCACTTCACAAAATACTTTCACCCCTACCTGCACTCCCATCGCTGACGAGCCGCTTCATCTGTCCACATGTCCAGTATGTGAGCTCATTTTATGCATATTAGTGTGGTGTGATGGCTGCGCAGGCTATTGTGTGACTTAACAAATTGTCAGTCAATAAAAGTTCACTATCTGGAAACGGACAACATTTCCCCAATGCCTGAGCATACTCTTCGAGGCTCAGTGTTTCAATTTAAAAGGTTGATGACTGATATTGTTGCTAAATACAGTACATGGGAAACACATGCGAAAAAATGAGACTGAGTTATAAATGGAACAAGAAAAGGTGGTGGTTGGCCCCTTGATCACATATTAGCTCCGTTCAGAACACTTCACATCGACTGTCTTCTTTTTCGATAATTGTTGCAACCTAGCACTTTTAGCATTGATCTTATGGGTTTTCCACAGGGACTACGGATTTTAAATCAGAGTTCCACTATATTTACCTCATCGGATGATACACTTCAACAGATAAAAAAAAATTACAATCACTGGGAATATTTTATGCCTCGGTTCAGGTTATTGATTGTATAAACCACAATACAAGATTCTGGTCATATGTAAAGTACACCAGTGCCAAAACACAATCAATGCCTTCAATGTGCAACAGCAATGGTAATATTAAAAATGACAGTGCCAGAACAGCGGAATTACTAAATATGGTTTATTGAAATTCCTTCAGCAAAGAAGACAGGGTAAACATCCCATAATTTGATTCAAGAACAGCTGTCAACACGAGTAACTTACAAGGGAACCTCCTCATCGCACCCCCCTCAGATTTAGTTATAAGTTGGCACAGTGGATAGGCCTTGAAAAACTGAACACAGATCAATAGAGGAAACACGAAAAAGTTGTGTGGAACTATGAAAAAAATAAGCAAAATATACAAACAAAGTAGTCCATTTGCAAGATATGCAACATCGAGGCTAGTGTGCTCTCAAGAGCGCCGTGGTCCCGTGGTTAGCGTGAGCAGCTGTGGAACAAGAGGTACTTGGTTCAAGTCTTCCCTCTAGTGAAAAGTTTAATTTTTTATTTTCAGACAATAAACAAAGTTCAGGCACTCACACATAATCAACTTCGGTCTCCAAAATTCCAGGACATGTTCAGATTTGCTTGGACATATGCAGGATTTGACGGTCTACACATGGAAAAATTTGAAAACGTTAAAAACATATGTTTTGACAGAGCACAGGGAAAACTGTGCTACTGTAAACTGTTGCATTCATTTGTTGCAGTTTATGTGACGAACTCTAAGAACTCTAATGTTTTCATCACTTTTTTGGGAGAGATTATCACATCCACAAGAAAACCTAAATCGAGCAAGGTAGAAAAATCTTTTTACCCATTCGCCAAGTGTACAAGTTAGGTGGGTCGACAACATATTCCTGTCATGTGACGCACATGCCGTCACCAGTGTCGTATAGAATATATCAGACGTGTTTTCCTGTGGAGGAATCGGTTGACCTATGGCCTGGCAATCAAATGTTTTCAGTTCCCATTGGAGAGGCACGTCCTTTCGTCTACTAATCGCACGGTTTTGAGGTGCGGTCGCAAAACACAGACACTAAACTTATTACAGTGAACAGAGACGCCAATGAACGAATGGACAGATCACAAGTTTGCGAAAATAAAGAAAGTAAACTTTTCACTCGAGGGAAGACTTGAACCAAGGACCTCTTGTTCCGCAGCTGCTCACGTTAACCACGGAACCACAGTGCTCCTGAGCTCACACTAACCTTGATGTTGCCTATCTTGCACATGGACTATTCAATTTGTATAATTTGCTTATTTTTTCATAGTTCCACCCACCTTCTTCCTGTTTTCTCGATTGATCTGTGATCAGTTTTTCAAGGTCTATCCACTGTGCCAACTTATAACTAAATCTGAGGGGGGGTGCGATGGGGAGGTTTCCTTGTTAGAAGTAGATATCCCTGGTGTAACAAAACAATCTGAATCACTCAATAAAGGATTGTTTTCCAGTCTAGACGGTATAGCAACTAAGTTCTTTTCAGATTAGGCTAATAAAATAATTCCATAATTAGCAATCACATACAACCACTCACTTGACAAAAGATCCATACCTAAAGATTGGGAAGCTGAGGTGGTCACACCAATACACAAGCAAAGATTATTTTATATTCTATTATCGGGCAGGTAGGTTAGAAAATTTAAAAAGGGAAATGGATAGGTTAAAGTTAAATATAGTGGGAATTAGTGAAGTTCGGTGGCAGGAGGAACAAGACTTTTGGTCAGGTGAATACAGGGTAATGCAGCAGTAGGTTTAATAATGAATAAAAAAAATAGGAGAGCGGGTAAGCTACTACAAACAGCACAGTGAACGCATTATTGTGGCCAAGATAGACACGAAACCCATGCCTACTACAGTAGTACAAATTTATATGCCAACTAGCTCTGCAGATGATGAAGAAATTGAAGAAATGTATGATGATATAAAAGAAATTATTCAGGTAGTGAAGGGAGACGAAAATTTAGTAGTCATGGGTGACTGGAATTTAAGAGTAGTAAAAGTGAGAGAAGGAAACATAGTAGAGGAATATGGATTGAGGCTAAGAAATGAAAGAGGAAGGCGCCTGGTGGAGTTTTGCACAGAGCATAAGTTAATCATAGCTAACACTTGGTTCAAGGATCCTAAAAGAAGGTTGTATACATGGAAGAATCCTGGAGATACTAGAAGGTATCAGATAGATTATATAATGGTAAGACAGAGATTTAGGAACCAGGTTTTAAATTGTAAGACATTTCCAGGGGCAGATGCGTACTCTGACCACAATCAATTGGTTATTACCTGGAGATTAAAACTGAAGAAACATGCAAAAAGGTGGGAATTTAAGGAGATGGGGCCTGGATAAACTGAAAGAACCAGAGGTTGTACAGAGTTTCAGGGAGAGCATAAGGGAACAATTGACATGAATGGAGGAAAGAAATACAGTAGAAGAAGAATGGGTAGCTCTGAGGGATGAAGTGGTGAAGGCAGCAGAGGATCAAGTAGGTAAAAAGACGAGGACTAGTAGAAGTCCTTGGGCAACAGAGGAAATATTGAATTTAATTGATGACAGGAGAGAATATAAAAATGCAGTAAACGAAGCAAGCAAAAAGGAATACAAATTTCTCAAAAAAGAGATTGACAGGAACTGCAAAATGGCTACGCAGGGATGGCTAGAGGACAAATGTAAGGATGTAGAGGCTTATCTCACTAGGGGTAAGATAGATACTGCCTACAGGAAAATTAAAGAGACCTTTGGAGAAGAGAGATCCACTTGTATGAATATCAAGAGCTCAGACGGAAACCCAGTTCTAAGCAAAGAAGGGAAAGCAGAAAGGTGGAAGGAGTATATAGAGGGTCTACAGAAGGGCGATGTACTTGAGGACAATATTATGGAAATGGAAGAGGATGTACGTTAAGATGAAATGGGAGATACGATACTGCGTGAAGAGTCTGACAGAACACTGAAAGACCTGAGTCTAAACAAGGCCCCGGGAGTAGACAACATTCCATTAGAACTACTGACGGCCTTAGGAGAGCCAATCCTGACAAAACTCTACCATCTGGTGAGCAAGATGTACGAGACAGGCGAAATACCCTCAGACTTCAAGAAGAATATAATAATTCCAATCCCAAAGAAAGAAGGTGTTGACAGATGTGAAAATTACCGAACTATCAGTTTAATAAGTCACAGCTGCAAAATACTAACACAAATTCTTTACAGACGAATGGAAAAACTAGTAGAAGCCAACCTCGGGGAAGATCAGTTTGGATTCCGTAGAAACACTGGAACACGTGAGGCAATACTGACCTTACGACTTATCTTAGAAGAAAGATTAAGGAAAGGCAAACCTACGTTTCTAGCATTTGTAGACTTAGAGAAAGCTTTTGACAATGTTCACTGGAACACACTCTTTCTAATTCTAAAGGTGGCAGGGGTAAAATACTGGGAGCGAAAGGCTATTTACAATTTGTACAGAAACCAGATGGCAGTTATAAGAGTCAAGGGACATGAAAGGGAAGCAGTGGTTGGGAAGGGAGTGAGACAGGGTTGTAGCCTATCTCCGATGTTATTCAGTCAGTATATTGAGCAAGCAGTAAGGGAAACAAATGAAAAATTTGGTGTAGCAATTAAAATCCATGGAGAAGAAATAAAAACTTTGAGGTTCGCCGATGACATTGTAATTCTGTCGGAGACAGCAAAGGACCTGGAAGAGCGCTTGAACGGAATGAACAGTGTCTTGAAAGGAGGATATAAGATGAACATCAACAAAAGCAAAACGAGGATAATGGAATCTAGTCGAATTAAGTCGGGTGATGCTGAATGAATTAGATTAGGAAATGACACACTTAATGTAGTAAAGGAGTTTTGCTATTTGGGGAGCAAAATAACTGATGATGGTCGAAGTACAGAGGATATAAAATGTAGACTGGCAATGGCAAGGAAAGCGTTTCTGAAGAAGAGAAATTTGTTAACATTGAGTATAGATTTAAGTTTCAAGAAGTCGTTTCTGAAAGTATTTGTATAGAGTGTAGCCATGTATGGAAGTGAAACATGAACGATAATTAGTTTGGACAAGAAGAGAATAGAAGCTTTCAAAATGTGGTGCTACAGAAGAATGCTGAAGATTAGATGGGTAGATCATATAACTAATGAGGAGGTATTGAATAGAATTGGGGAGAAGAGGAGTTTGTGGCACAACTTGACAAGAAGAAGGGACCAGTTGGTAGGACATGTTCTGAGGCATCAAGGGATCACAAATTTAGCATTGGAGGGCAGCGTGGAGGGTAAAAACCATAGAGGGAGACCAAGAGATGAATACATTAAGCAGATTCAGAAGGATGTAGGCTGCAGTAGGTACTGGGAGATGAAGAAGCTTGCACAGGATAGAGTAGCATGGAGAGCTGCATCAAACCAGTCTCAGGACTGAAGACAACAACAACAACAACAACAACAACCGGCACAGCTGATTCATGGTTTTATCTTAACTGAATAACAAACAGAAACGTTTATCAGTTCCATGTTGATCGCATAACAATATGCAATCAGAATTTCAAACACATAGACATGGTATATCATAATGTTCAATTTTGGGTCCTCTGATGTATATATATGATCTTCCATGTTAAGTTTCAAAAGATAGGTGTGTGTGTGTGTGTGTGTGTGTGTGTGTGTTTGTGTGTGTTTCTGCAAACACAGGTTTTAAATTCTTTTGCACAGTGCTTCCCTGCTGCATTTGTGTCTGAAAAATGAGAATGTGCATCTGTCAAAATGTTGGCAGTTGTTGAAGATACCTGGCTGCATCCCTGTAAGATATCTGAGCATTTTATACCTCAGGAGAAACTCAGGTTTCACACAGTTATGAAATCATTTACTGAAGAAATTCAAGTTACAGTAATAATATTTTCAGAATACAGAAGAGTGTTACAAGAATTATAACTGGTGTTAAATCAAAAGTATCATATAGAGACCTTTCTTAAACAGTGGGTATTTTGTCAACCACTTCACAATGTATACATTCATTAAGGGGAAATGGAATGCCCTATCCAAATAAAGTAAAATTAGGTTCTGTATAAGGTACAGTACCTTAGAAACTATGCAAGCCAAAGTTTTGAAATTTTTAAGGCTCATAGATACATTCATTGGTTAAGTAAAACTAGGTTCTGTACAAGGTACACTACATCAGAAAATATGCAAGCCAAAGTTTTGAAATTTTTAAGGATCAGAGATACATTTGTTGGGTAACAGCTGAAGTTACAGGAATTTAATATTACCTTTTTGATGGGAAGATACAATCTTTTTTGTAAGCTGGATTTTTCTTTTAAAATAAAGTCCTATTTTCCTGATTAAATGTTATGAACATCTCTATTCATATTAAAAATAACATCAGGTGATGCAAAATATATTTCTGTACATCCTGAAAATTTCAGTGTTCTACATTCAGTACAAACAAAGGAAATGCACTTTTTTTATTGAAAAAATAAACTTATAGAGAAATATGTCCAATGTTGAGACATTAAAAACATGCCTACTGCATAGCTTGGATCATCAGATTCCTCTTCATATTTCAACTAATTTCTACTTGGCACCTTTGTTTAGTTTGTCTTTCATACCTATTGTTCCTCTTTAGCTTGTTTTCTGCATTTCACAGCTTCTCACTATCCAAATTTCTCATCATCTCAACAGTGCAACACCCTACACCTAATACGAGAGATTTACTAATGCTGCCTTGATTGAACGTAGCAAGGGCATCATACAACCTGAAGTGTAAAGGGTATAAGCCCATATACACATTTTTGGGTAAGCAAGTCCAAATGACGTTGTTCACACACTTGTTTGTATTCTGTGTACTGCCATACAAACACTTTCTGAGTGATCAGTGTTTGCCAAGTCTTTAAATATTGGCTTTACTGTCTCCCTAACTGCAATAGGCAGACTATTTTGATGTTTTTTTTTCCTTACCAGTTACTAAACCTTCATTATATTTACGTCAGCTTTCCACATCTGCTGGACACAGTCCATGTTGAGGTTCACCATTCTTGGTCACTGTAGGAAAATACATGGCCCACACAGCTTTCTTCATTGCTTCTACACAAAGAGTATTTTGTCCAACTGCTAAACCATAATAATGCTCGAGTCTCTTTATAGTTGGCACTGTCAGTCTATCCTTGACAACAAGTAGCTTCCCATCAATAAGACAAGTTTTCACTAACGACGACTTCAGTTTTGGAAGACGTGTCCTCACTCTCTTCTGCATATGCCACACAGAGAAATTTAGGAGATTGCTCAAAGGAATTAATTGGATAGATGTTTACAGCATCCAAGACACAAATGGAAAATACAAAAATTCATTAATAAAGTTAGCACCTTATTTGAAAATTGTTTTCCCCTGAAGGTAACTCAAATTAAGCAGAAGTCTAATAAGAAACCATGGAAATGGCTCTGAGCACTAAGAAACCATGGATCACACAAGGGATAATATCATGTGAGACAAAAAGGAAACTATCTGATATGTAGGGACACCTTTGATACTAGCATTATAGCTCATTACAAAAATTACTGCAAAATATTGAAGACTATTATCCAGAAATCTAAACACCTGAATTATGAGAAGAAGATAAATACATCCAGCAATAAAATAAAAACAATATCAGATATAGTTAAGTCAGAGACAGTGAGGACAAGAAGTGAGGAGGAACAAATAGCTCTAAAAATAAATGAATCCCTGGTAACAAACGCATGTTGTGTTGCAAACCATTTAAACATGTATTTTCTCTCTGTTACTGATAGCATGGGGTTGTCAGATTCATTAAATAATGCAATGAAATATCTGAGACCAGTGCACACAATCTCAGTAAAATCATCATAAAGTCCTTGAAATCAAAGCATTCCAGAGGTTATGATAACATATCAACAAAGTTAATAAAAGAGTGTTCATGTGAGCTTTGTCATATCTTAAGTTATTCGTGTAATCAATCATTTATCACAGGAATATTCCCGGACTGGCTTAAATATGCTGAAGTTATACCTCTCCACAAGAAAGGGGACAAAGAAATGCCATCAAATTACTGACCGATCTCACTTTTGCCAGCTTTTCCAAAAATCTTTGAAAAGATTATGTTCAAGTGTCTACTTAAGCACCTTAGCAAAAATAACATACTGTCAAAGTCACAGTTTGGGTTTCTTAAGGGTTCTGATATTGAGAAGGCTATTTACACTTACAGTGAAAATGTCCAAATTAGAGGTAACTGGCATATTCTGTGACATGTCAAAGGCTTTTGACTGTGTGAATCACAGCATTCTATTAAGTAAATTAAAATATTATGGCATCATTGGCAGTGCTGCAAAGTGGTTTCAGTTATATCTTACTAATAGAAAACAAAGGGTGTCATTACGTAACACTTCAGCAGTAGGCAATCAGACATCATCTGACAGGGAAGAAATTACATGTGGTGTTCCCCAAGGTTCCATACTAGGTCCACTACCTTTTCTTGTGTATATTAATGACCTGTCATCTGTTACATTACCAGATTCCAAGTTTGTCTTATTTGCAGATGATACAAACATTGCAATAAATAGTAAATCGAATATAAATTTAGAAAGGGCATCTAATCAAATTTTTAGTGACATTAATAAGTGGTTCACAGCCAATGCACTGTCATTAAACTTTGAAAAGACCCACTATATGCAGTTCAGAACTTCCAAGAGACTTCCTTCTAATGTGTGTATAAAATATGACGACATGGAAATAGGAGAAGTTGAGTGTGTAAAATTCTTGGGATTGCAACTCGATAATAAATTCAGTTGGGCACGACATACTAATGAATTTCTAAAGCGCCTAAACAATTCTGTGTTTGCAATGCGAATGATGTCAGACATAGGAGATATAAATATAAAAAAAAGACATGTCACATGATATCATATTTTGGGGTAACTCCACAAACCGAGAAAAAAAATTTTAGAGTACAGAAGCATATAATAAGAGTAATGAGTAGTGTAAATCCAAGAACATCTTGTCAAAACCTATTCAAAGAATTGGGCATAATAACCACAGCTTCTCAGTATATTTATTCCTTAATGAAGTTTGTTGTAAATAATGCATCTCTTTTTCCAACTAACTGCTTAGTACACAGTATCAATATTAGGAATAAGAACAATATACATAAAGATTTAAAATCACTTACTCTTGGCCAGAAAGGAGTCCAGTATTCAGCAACGCATATTTTCAATAGGTTACCAGCAACCATTAAGAGTTTAGTTTCAGACAAGGCACAATTTAAACATAATTTAAAAGAATTTTTGGTGGTCAACTCCTCCTATTCCATCCATGAGTTTCTCAACAAGTGTAGTAGACCATTTTAATGAAAATTTACAATACTTTAATTTTTGACAATACTTGGTTGTAATAGCCAAGTAACTAGCTACTGTGTTAATGATGGATGTAATGAAAGCAGATGTAAGAATTAAAACTGTAAATATTAGAAGTTTAATTTTAATGCATGTACATAATTTTACTGTTTATTGACTGAGGATCATTAAAATTAATGAAACTCAAGTTTTTCAAATTACATTTTTGTAATGTGTTTATCTGACATGTTCCACATCCAGGAGGATCCCCTCTTTTGTGCATCTATGGAATGAATAATTAATCTAATCTAACCACACACAATTTTCTTTACTTCTACCCCATCTTCATATGGTTTGGATGCCATAACTTCATTATGGGCTTTGCAGTCTTCACTGTCTAATCTATGTACTATACATCATAACATAGCCGAGAGTGTTGAAAATGTTTCTTCACTCCTACCATTCCCCTGGCTCCTCTTGTACCACTAAAATTTGCTGTACAATTGTCTAAATGAAGTTGCTTTTGTCTTTCTGGACACATACAAAATTTGGACATAATGGCAACATCAATTATTTCGTCTGTGTCCACACTCAGGGCTGAGATGACACTGTTTTCTGAAGTGTAGTCTTGCTTGTGCCAAGTGCCATTAAATCCTGTACTTAAACCCCTTTCATTGTCACAGTTTACAATGTCTCATACTGCTTCCTGTACTGCAAATTTCATACATTCAATGGAAACATCTTTAGCTGCACACCCTAATATATAATCATACTCACTAAATTTTGATGGGGAAGGACTGAGGAGACATGGTCATTACCTCAAACTGCATATCCTCTGCTATTCTTCACTTACCCGAGGGAACGTAGGCTGTATAATTCAATATTGGAACTGTACAATTTGCTGTTATTGTCAGTTATTATAATAATTAAAAAAATAAGAAAAAAAGAAAGAAAACAAACGCTATATTTACAAATTAACTGTAGCTCTGAAGCTACCCCTATGTGTATATTTATTTCTAATTTCATACCTCTCCTTTTACATTGTTTGCGCAAACTCTGGTTCTCCAAAACACTGGACAAAATATAAATATCAATTATTTCCAATTTTTCACTGCCCTTATTCATAGTATTGTATTTATTCTTTACAGTGTTCAGTTTCTTTTGGGAAGAACTTTCTTTGGGTGTAGATGTAGATGTATTGAGTTACTGGGCACTGGTGAAACAATAGTTGATAAATTTGTTTCTTCGCTGTTCTTACACTTTTTTCTATAATCAATGCGGTGCTTCAATACTCTTTTGCCTAGGCATTTTATAATGATAATTCTAGTACTGTCAGCAAAACTTATCACTTTCTCACAGTAATAACACATTATAACCACAAATCATGTATATAAACACAAGTATACAGAAAGAGATAAGAGAATGTAGAATCCCACGAAGCCAAGCAATACCAGTAAAGATTCCCCTTTCAATGTCAGATTTTGTACCAATAGTAGTAAATTTGAAAGGACTCACTAGCAGAAAATTTCTCGCTTTGACAGCTCAAGCTACAAACATACCGACATCTAACAGACAAATCCTTGTGCAAGTGATTATTTAAAATATAAAATAAAATACTTCCAATGGTGCTATAAACAAAATTTAAACACCATTTCACACACAAAATTCTAGAGATGCTGGGAAAAAAAAAACTGACGAAGTATGAAACTGATTGCTACTCACCATAAAGATCAATCTGAGTTGCCAACAGGCACAATGAAAAGAATGTTACACAAAACTATAATGTCTAACATTTTTTTCGTTATGGCTGTCTGCAACTCAATTGGGTCATCTTTATGGTGAGTAGTAATCTACCCTTTTCCTAATACTGTTAAAATAATATAATGAAGCGATGTAAGGTAGTTATCCTAAACAGCCTCTACCTAAACGTGATGGTGGTCAACATGTTGGTAGTCGCAGGTTTTAGTGCTGATTCTTTTAGTTTTTTCATGCTATTAATAATATATTTGGGATTCATTTTGTTAAAATATACAAAATCTGATCACTTATTATATAAAATCTCACTTATGGAGCACTGATGACCTGCATATATCACTGTCATTCAAACAATAACCTCACCATCAAAGGCATGTGACACAATTAAGAAACACATAACATAATTAAGCACATATTCTTTCATTTAAACTGCAATCTTTAAAAATAATTCACTGACATTAGGAATACAAAAACTAACTGAGGTTCATGCAATAACCTAATAACTTAAAAATAGAAGAGAACAATGCATGAATCAGCCACTGAACGTAAACACAATAAACGCCTCCTTTTCAATCTACACAAGAGATGGAAAATTACACAGAATCTATTCACCTCATCAACACACAAAAAACAGGTGCAGTAGTCATTGCCCTTCTATGAGGGTATACAACACATTCCATTAAACATGTTACATGAAGTAAACATTACAAAAACAGCTAAATAATGCTTGACAGAGAAATGAAAGATAAAATGGGGTCAAGGAGAGAAATGGTATTGCAGGAATACAGTTGTAAGTACCTGCAATATGGAATAAGTAGCAAACCAAGATGTGAAGGTCTAGTGAAAACAAGAACACCGGTGATAAAGAAGCATTTTCATAGAAAAATGAAAGCTGTGTGGGCTCTTCAGTAAGTAGGTAATAAAACAAGTGAGGTATATCATCTGGAGTGTATACGGTGTTGAACATAAATCTGTTAAGATCAGTACTTAGAAATGTTTCAAATGTGGAAGACAGGAGTATTGAATTGGAAGGCAAAAACAAGGCATAGTATAGAAAAAAAAATTGTCTGGGTGCAGAACATGAAGGCAAAATGAAAATCTATAGAACTCTAGCATTGAACACTGGTGGGTACCCCCCCCCCCCCCCCCATCTGAAATGGGGTGGGAATGCATAAAAGGGCACAGCCATGTTTGGAGTGGGAAAAGGATGAACACCAAGGCTAACTTGATGGTTTCATCCTCCACATATTGTTTCTTAAACCGAACCACAATTACTCCCCTCTTCTTCAGTCCCATCCCCCCTTCATTTCTTCTTGTGGAGTCATGTCAATAGTCTTGTGTACAAGATTACTGTCAAGAATGCAGGGCAAAGTCATGCCTGCAAAGAAGGTGGACAATGTCATTTCAAATGACTTCTGCAAATTTATCACCTTGAGCAAGTAGTACACATTGTACAAAATTTAATCATCCCTCAAAAAAGCACTCTGGTCTTTTTAGTAAATGATGCAAAACTGGTATCCTGCAGTCATGTAAGCCTGTAGAGACATGACATAATGAGCTATTGTGTCTGCATCTGCCTATGACTACACTGCGTGTGAAGTTATCTGATCTATTGGCGTATCAACACATACCGTCCACCGCGTATAGAAGGAATGATGTACCATTTGAAGCCATGTAACATGGTGTCAGAACATTCCCTGTAAAGAGATCCTAGATGACAGGGACCAGAGATGAAAGTACACCTTCATTCTAACAATCGGTTTGAAACTCAACAGGAACTGTTACTATCAGTGAATGTCAGTCCATTTCAAACAGTTTCCAAGCAAACATTGCAAAGGGAAATGCATTTAATGGTCCTTTGGAGTTAGGTACCTCACTAAAGATCATCACTGAAGGCAACCCTAAGCCAATCATTTTCAACTGGCCAAACACACAAACTGGACAACAGCTGATTGGAACGGGTAGCGGGATCATACTAGTCATGATTTTGTCTCTTTTCAAATGATGCAATGTGTCACTCCTGAGACATAGTGGTGGTAAAACTGTCCACTGTGCATTATAATAACACTCCACTGCAATAATTTAATTAATTATAACAATGAAGGCCAGAAATAATCAAGTGTAATCATACCTAGATCTAGAAAGTCTTCTCAGAATAAGTTTGGTGAAGACAGCTGCACGATCACAACATATTTGAATTTTAATTCAGTTTACTGATCTGAATTCACACGAGTCAGAGGTCAGCACAGCCTGTCATGGTCACATAGCAGAGCTGTGTTGGCTACAAAAATGCAAATCAGTGGCAAAATGGATTCAACCCACCCTGTTAGGAATGTTTGAAATCTGGGAAAGAACTATTAACTGTCCTAAACAAATATACATGTAGTTTGCGAAAGCAGACATACCTTTGGTATGAACTGTTTGAGGTGTCCAGGGGAGTGCAGGACAGAGGAAAAGCTGTGCACGATAAAGTAATGCATTGTTATTGTCAGGAGATAAGAGAAATTCTGTCGAAGATTATCTCCCATCGAGCAATCAATGTATGTTGTTACAATATTAAAAGCATTCACAAATCTTAAAGTATATAGTGTGGTATCACTGAGCAGCAGTAGGGGTGACGTGCCATTGTTAGGTAGAACGCAATTGGCAGTTATGGCATTACAAGCTTTTTTTGTGCATATTAAGTCCACTATGTCTCTGCAAGTAAAATCAGGTAAAAAATGGAATTGTTTGGTGTTGTCAAAGAATATTTTGATTTGTTACAACTTCTGCAGACTTAGACGATGTCAGACAATGCACAAAGCTTTTGCCAGGTATGACGTCATCACTTCAATTCATGTAAGTTGGATGTTTTGACTATTTAAGTATTTGTTGCCTCAGTGTTGCAATTTCATTGTCACAGATGACCAATTTGGTTGTGAAGGGAGGGGGGAGGGGGGGGGGGGGGGAGGGGGATCATTTTATAATTTTGGTTTTGAGAGAATATTGGATTAGTAAGTGCCAGCAATTTCTCCACTATCCTGGTTTTATAGTAGGAAGGCAGCTGAGCTGTGTAAATATGTGCATGTGTAACTTTTTATTGAGTATCAGTGTCATCAGGTCAAGAATAAGAAGTTACAGCAAGTCATCAAATTCTGATCAAAGCATATGTAACTTCATGTAACTGCTGCAATGAATGTACACAAACACTGGGCACCAACAATTTTAACACACCTGTCTGTTATTTATGAGTGTACCAACTTCTCCTAGAGAGTAGTTGTAGCACATTTCACTATCAGAGTACATATAGTGGAGCACAGCGTACTGGTTGCTGCACTACTGGTAAGATCTGGTGAGTTTAACATGTTGATAACATGCTGTTGAACTTCGATGATACAGAACATCTGTTATTTTCCCTCATTGTTAAATGGTGTGTTGTTTTGTCTGACATTAAAATGTCCAAGTCAAATTAATGTAAAATGTGAGAGGAAATAGTGAAAAAGTTTCAAGTGCATTGACAATCTGATGAAATGAAACTCCCTGGCAGATTAAAACTGTGTGCCCGACCGAGACTCGAACTCGGGACCTTTGCCTTTCGCGGACAAGTGCTCTACCATCTGAGTTACCGAAGCACGACTCATGGCCGGTCCTCACAGCTTTACTTCTGCCAGTATCTCGTCTCCTACCTTCCAAACTTTACAGAAGCTCTCCTGCGAACCTTGCAGAACTAGCACTCCTGAAAGAAAGGATATTGCGGAGACATGCCTTAGCCACAGCCTGGGGGATGTTTCCAGCCCCAGGCTGTGGCTAAGCCAGCCTACATATCAGGGTGTAAAGTTGCAAAGCGATATGAAATGGAATGAGCATGTGAGATCGTCAGTTGGGAATGTGAATGGTACACTTCATTTATTTGGAGAATTTTAGGGAAGTGTGGCTGATCTACAGAGGAGACTGTGTACATGACCATAGTGTGACCCAATTTTGAATACTACTTGAGAGTTTGGAATCCCTACCAGAGCAGAGAGCAGTCATTTTTCCCCCTCTCTCTATTTGCTAGTGGAACAGGAAAGGAAACAACTAGTAGTGGTACAAGGTACCCTCTAGCATATGGTTTGCGGAAAATGGATATAAGAAACTCCCATCCAAGTGATCTACGAAAAGGCTGGCATAAGAAAGAGTAATCCTGTTTCTCATTGCCATACACTGATCTGTTTGTATATCTGCCGTCAAAGATGAAGTAGTTCCTCATAAATATAAAGTTATGGTGAACAGAAAGGAGAGATATATATAGGGAAGGGCACAGATTTTAGGTGCTCTAGAAAATGGTTGATTTCTTTAAAATAGGAGGGTAGTCTTTGTACCGTAGGTTGCAGGTGTTGGTAAACAAAGGCAGTGTCACCTTAGCTACATTTAGTACTTGCCACTTTAATGCCTGTAAAAGCAGCAAAAAATTGTGTCTACTATAAACAGAACCTATCCAAAAACGACTTTAAATATAGATTGGTACAAGAAGCCAGATCTTCAGTAACATTTGCTACTGTCAGGAAAACAGGTAGATAAATAATAAGTGATTAAGACACACTATCAGTAGTCCAGTTATTGGAGTTTCTTCCTGTTCCATTCATATATGGAGCACGGGAAGAATGGCTGGTTGAATGCCTCTGTGCATGCAGTAATTATTCTGATCTTAGTCTCACGATCCTTATGTGAGCAATGTGTAGGGGATTGTAGCATATTCCTAGAGTCACCAGTTCAAGCTGGTTCTTTAAACTTTGTTAACAGACTTTCTCAGGATGGTTTACGTTTATCTTCAAGAGTCTTCCAGTTCAGTTCCTTCACCATCTCTGTGACACACTCTCACATGTTAGACAAACCTGTGACCTTTCATGCTGCCCTTCTCTGTATACGTTCAATATCCCCCATTATTCCTATCTGATATGGGTCCTACATACTTAAGAGTAATATTCCAGAAATGGTCACATGAGTGATTTGTAAGCACTCTCCTTTGTAGACCGATTGCACTTCCCCAGTATTCTACCAATGAATCGAAGTCTACCATCTGCTTTACCCATGATTGGGACTATGTGATTATTCCATTTCATATCCCTACAGAGTGTCACACTCAGGTATACCCTCTATTCAATATAACATGCTGTCCCCTCCCTACCAAAAAGTCCTCAGTCCAGTCACATATTTCACTTGGTCCCCCATATGGTTGAACTTTTGACAATAAGCGTAGATGTGGTACTGAGTCAAATGCTTTTTGAAAATCAAGAAATACTGCATCTACCTGATTGCCTTTATCCAAAATTTTCCATATGCCATATGAGGAAAGTGCAAGTTGGGTTTCACATAATCAATCTTTTCGGAATCCATGCTGACTGGCATTCCGGAGGTCATTCTGTTCAAAATGCCTCATTACATTTGAGCACAGAACATGTTCTAAGATTCTAAAATGAACTGATGTCTAGGATGTTGGACGGTAGTTTTGTGGATCACTTCTACTATTCTTTTTGTAGACAGGTGTGACCTGTGCTTTTTTCCAAGAACTGGGAACAGCTTTTTTTTCCCATGGTTTTAAATCCAAGACAAGACACACATGCTCGACTGAACTGACAATTATTTATTCACACAATCCTGAGTATCTGAACAAACAACTTAAATGTACTTCGAGAATCTTCCGGATGAAACTCCAAATAAATGAACACTTCTTCCATAATTTTTAGATGGCATAAATGGCTCTTCTTGCTGCTGCCAAGAATGAAGTCACTTGCTAGAGCATGTATTCAAAACAAAAGTTAAGTTCCAAAATGCTACTAGTCCACTCGTCTTGAATGCTAAGTTCTTTTACGAGTACAAGTGATACCAAGTTAAATTTCCTTACTAAAATCCTGAAATGATGTCCTAGTCCAGACCTGCCTAGTTGGTAGTGTCCAGTCCCCGGTAGCGTGATGTATTGGTCAATAGAGCAGCAGCGAACGGTACACTGGGCGATGACAGCTTCAGTGGTGGTGGTCATCAATTTCGAGCAGCCAATGTCACTGCTTTCTGCTGCTTCAGTGAGAGCTTAAATCCTCATTTCCCAGAGGATTACTTCATTTTGACTGGCTGCAGAGCTGTGCCACGGAAGCAGAACATAGTGCCAATCTGTGCACTCCGATTGCGGTGCAGTGCAACTGCTGGAGTCACCCTCTGCTGCCCTCCCTGCTGACTTCCTTGCACTTCCACAGTATGAGCCGAGTCATTGATGTTTGAATATTGTGGCCAGCAGACATTTGGCTGCTGGCGCTCCAAGGTAGGCGTGCTGCACCACAAAGGATCTATGATATATTATAGTCAGAAGAGGGGCTAACTCAGCCACAGATTCAGTATAGAATCTGACAGGAATATCACAGACCCTGCTGCTCTGTTCAGTTTTAATGACTTCAGCTGTTTCTCAACACCACTGACACTAATTCTAATTTCATTAATCCTCCAGTCAATCTAATATGAAGTATGGGAATCAATGCAGAGATCTTACAGAACGGTTATGCAGTCTTGGCATTTACCATATGGAATGAAGGATACTTGTATTTCAAATAGCAGTAAGTGACCTAGACTAAAGATCGAGGATTTTTAATCCATAAAAGCAATTACAATTTAAACCTCTTTTTACTGTATCACTTTAAAATTATTTTAATAATCAGTTTTGATATATATGTCCATGTCCATAAAAGTGTCAACTATTTACCACGTTTATCATATCATCAGTGCCAACATGAATGGTCCTACTATTTGCCATCTTGCTTAAATAGGAAAGTTTCGTGCAATCTGAAATTTTCTACGTTCATGAGTATATGAAAAAACATACTTCTGTAAAAACAAGAGTTGCTGCACCAGATGTGTATGTTGTAAATACCTTCCTCTCTATATGAATCGTGAATTTGCAACATGACTTAAGCCCACATTTCCATGGTTTTGAGTTATGGGCACAGCAATGTTCCAATGCCCAACTCATGTCACTTAATACCTAAATGACTTTAGCCTGTATCTTCTGTACATTATTTCCAGTAACAGAACATTCATGTTTACTGGCTAAACAGCCTTAGTCCAGAACTTAAGTTGGTTTGCTGGTCAGGTAACGATAATTATTAACAGATTGATGTATAGCTTTCAGTTGGTAAAATGTCTATATTACTTTTATTTCTGTGGTAGACCTGTGATATGTAAGTTCAAAATGAAAATGGCATCTAATGGCAGTTCTTTATGTATTGATGATTTGAAAATGAAGAAAATAATGACCAAACAAAGAGGAAAGGAATTAAAAGGGGTGCAGAATACAAGAGAGCTACGATAAAACGTGCCAACGTTAAATGTTTGGAGCATGTAATCATATGGGGCAGTTAGTTTCACCTACACAAAGAGGACCTGCTTGTGCATAAGTAATTTGGATTTAATTTTGTTTAACAATATTATTGTACTCAATATGCTGTATACATCATTGTAGCTTGTCGAGACCGGTAATGACATTAATAATGGCAGGCTCTTATTTATAAAACATAGTCATATATTTCACATGTAGGAAACAATGTTTCAACTTTGTTCCCAAAAATGCGTTGATAGAAGCAGTTATAATTTTAATTAGTAATGATTGCTGCTGCTCCTGCAAGCGATGCCTGCACTTGCTAGTGTTTTGTTTTGTTTATTTTTTCTTTTTTTAATCATCATTAGCAAACACTTTCCACTTATAACTTTGGACATTTCCAGATCACATTTCTCTATCACAAACCTTGCTGTATAATTACCTTCAGAATGGTCAGATCATCAACATTTAAGTCTTAATCTTCTGAAGCCATATGGAGATCATTATAGTCCAATTAAAATTACTTGACAGTTGACACCTGGCACTTGCAGCTACAGTGTTGTCACAATGGCTGCCAGCTACTGCTCGGTTATAGGCAACACACAAATACGGTGGGTCACTTCACAAATGCTGTTATGTATAACACACAGTTCTGTTGGAAGTGGCTGCCACAAGGTATGACAGAAATGCAAGATTCTCAGTCAAGATGCTATCCTCATCATTCCACTGCGATTAAAAGTAATCTCTATGAGCAAACTAAAGACAGAAAATGGTTACCTGAAACTATCCTCACACTGGCAATATGACTGATTAGCAGTCCTGGTTGGCACAAGCAACAGCAACACAGGCAGATTCCAAAAGATAACAGTGAGACAGGAAGAAAATAAGAGCAAATAAAAATGTCTACACAATGATGAAAATGATGTGGCAAAATATTAGAAATAAAAAAAATTACATTTAAACCAATTAACTGAATAAAAATAACAGTCTTTTGATTAGATTTAGAAATAAAAAGTTTCAGTGCATTTGAGAAGATTTGAAACTATGACATTCTTTTGAATTTATACACTAACCACTGTGCTATGTTGATGTTGTTGTATTTATGACTTCGATAATCGAGTTGCAATGATGAGTTGCAGCCTTCTAAAATTCACTTTTATGCAATGTCGCGCAAAACTTTCTAATGTAAGCCGATCTCTGTGACTATAATAACTGTATATGTGATAATGAATCACTTCCTGTGTGGAAGAGTCCACTAAAAGAAAGCTGGACAAGGAATTGGAAGTGAACTGACCAACTGTCATTGTAGTTTGGCAGCTGCGAGTGGCTAGGGAATGATGTTTATTGCTCTGATTGGAGGAAATCAGCTACAACATGCTAAGTGTCAACTATCAAGTAATTTTAACTGGACTGTAATACCAAACACAAATCCACCAAAATACAGGTGATGTGGCAGTTGATAACCTCACGAATTTTTAGTATACAACTTCTGAGGAGAATACTGATGTATCGCCAGGCTTGTATGAGCCTTTCCTTATTTTAGGATGATAATCATAATTTCTTCCCTCCATGAAATCATAAAGAGACCTTCTGTCATAACTGGAGGAGAGATGGAAGAAAGTGCTAAACCTCAATTTAGTAAAGATTAGTCTGGTCACTTTACATGTTTTATGTTCAAATGCACAACATGCTGCTAACACAGTACTCCACATGTACCACTTTAAGACACTGTCTACCACGTAAACTGACATTGTTACTGTTTTTATGTTCTTATCTTTAAATTTAATCAAACTTTAACATGCAGTATCATCAAATATGCTCCGGTGGTTAGGCAATTTCTTCCACCAACCCTTTCAGTATTATTAAAAGTTCCAAGGATGACTTTTCTTGCATAAGGATATAGCTGCTGCAGCACGCTGCAGTAGATATTCTCAGGTTTTTTTTCTGTGTTCTGGACTGCTACTAAGTTAATCTGATCACTCACATTGAGCACAAGTAGTGTGCTCTTTACTATTGTTGAAACTGAGTCCAACCTACCCCTCTCTCTGTCACAGCTTGACAGTGTTGATATGTATTAAAGTCTTATGTTGTTGGGTGGTGCACACAGAAAACAAGAAGGTGCCCAAGTAGCACACAACAATAGAAGTTTATTTTTACAAGAAAACAAATAAGAAGTCACGAAGAACAGAAAACAGATTAACCATGATTGGGATGTAAGAAACTGCCCTGATCTATGAGAGGAATTGTCACTATCAATATAGTCCCACAAAGGTTAGAGAGACAGCACACAGTCTGTCACCATAGATCACACTGCCTTAGCGAGGTTGGAATCGGTTGACATCACAATCGGTGATTGCACTGGCATAGTCCTTGGCCTGGTGCGTAGTATTGGAGGCTTGTCACACCATGTCACTCGGATTCATTGTCTACTTCAGAGTCTGCTTCATACTGTCAGAGAGCTGCAGGTGGTGATCCTATTATGACCACTCGCATATGGATACCAGGAAATGGTCAGCATCACATGCCATAAGGATCAAAGACAGTGCTGGCTATGTCTGGTGAACATAGCACCCTCGTTACTACAGCAGATATCTCAGTGCAGAGCAGCAACTCAGAGGGCAATAGTGTGTGGCATATAAACTAACTCATCAGGCACCTGCAATGTACTGTACTCCTCTTCCCTTTGGAAGAAGATAGCAAAGACAATTCAATCCATAAACAGTGGTTCTAGCTGAGGTGACAGTTAAGGACATGGCAAGTATTATCAATGTTAGCTTAATATTTGAATATAATAGAAAGAAACATTCCATATGGGAAAATATATTAAAAAAGATGCTGTGACTTTCCAAACGCAAAAGCGCTGGTAGATAGACACAATAAAAAACACACACACAAATATCAAGCTTTCGCAACCCACAGTTGCTTCTTCAGGAAAGAGGGAAGGAGAAGGAAACACGAAAGAATGCGAGTTCTAAGGGAGAGGGTAAGGAGTCATTCCAATCCCGGGAGCGGAAAGACTTACCTTAGGGGGAAAAAGGGACAGGTATACACTCGCGCACACACATACATATATCCATCCGCACATATACAGACACAAGCAGACATATGTAAAGGCAAAGAGTTTGGGCAGAGATGTCAGTCGAGGCGGAAGTACAGAGGCAAAGATGTTGTTGAGTGAGGCAAAGATGTTGTTGAGTGACAAGTGATGTACGAGGGGCGGCAACTTGAAATTAGCGGAGCTTGAGGCCAGGTGGGTAACGGGAAGAGAGGATATATTGAAGGGCAAGTTGCCATCTCCGGAGTTCTGATAGCTTGGTGTCAGTGGGAAGTATCCAGGTAACCCGGACGGTTTAACACTGTGCCAAGATGTGCTGGCCGTGCACCAAGGCATGTTTAGCCACAGGGTGATCCTCATTACTAACAAACACTGTCTGCCTGTGTCCATTCATGTGAATGGACAGTTTGTTGCTGGTCATTCCCATATAGAAGGTTTCACAGTGTAGGCAGGTCAGTTGGTAAATCACGTGGATGCTTTCACACGTGGCTCTGCCTTTGATCGTGTACACCTTCCGGGTTACAGGACTGGAGTAGATGGTGGTGGGAGGGTGTATGGGACAGGTTTTACACTGGGAGAGGGGAGGGGGCGGTTACAAGGGTAGGAGCCAGAGGGTAGGGAAGGTGGTTTGGGGACTTCATAGGGATGAACCAAGAGGTTACAAAGGTTAGGTGGACAGTGGAAAGACACTCTTGGTGGAGTGGGGAGGATTTCATGAAGAATGGATCTCATTTCAGGGCAGGATTTGAGGAAGTCTTATCCCTGCTGGAGAGCCACATTCAGAGTCTGATCCAGTCCCGGAAAGTATCCTGTCACAAGTGGGGCACTTTTGGGGTTCTTCTGTGGGATGTTCTGGGTTTGAGGGGATGAGGAAGTGGCTCTGGTTATTTGCTTCTGTACCAGGTCGGGAGGGTAGTTGCGGGATGTGAAAGCTGTTTTCAGGTTGTTGGTGTAGTGGTTCAGGGATTCGGGATTGGAGCAGATTCGCTTGCCACGAAGACCTAAGCTGTAGGGAAGGGACCATTTGATATGGAATGGGTGGCAGCTGTCATAATGGAGGTACTGTTGCTTGTTGGTGGGTTTGATGTGGGCGGATGTGTGAAGCTGGCCATTGGACAAATGGAGGTCAACGTCGAGGAAAGTGGCATGGGATTTGGAGTAGGACCAGGTGAATCTGATGGAATCAAAGGTGTTGAGGTTGGAGAGGAAATTCTGGAGTTCTTCTTCACTGTGAGTCCAGATCATGAAGATGTAATCAATAAATCTGTACCAAACTTTGGGTTGGCAGGCCTGGGTAACCAAGAACGCTTCCTCTAAGCGACCCATAAATAGGTTGGCATACAAGGGGGCCATCGTGGTACCCATGGCTGTTCCCTTTAATTGATGGTATGTCTGACCTTCAAAAGTGAAGAAGTTGTGAGTTAGGATGAAGCTGGCTAAGGTAATGAGGAAAGAGGTTTTAGGTAGGGTGGCAGGTGATCGGCGTGAAAGGAAGTGCTCCATCGCAGTGAGGCCCTGGACGTGCGGGATATTTGTGTATAGGGAAGTGGCACCAATGGTTACAAGGATGGTTTCTGGGGCTAACAAATTGGGTAAGGATTCCAGGCATTCGAGAAGGTGGTTGGTGTCTTTGATGAAGGATGGGAGACTGCATGTTCTGAGTTGAAGGTGTTGATCTACATAGGCAGAGATACGTTCTGTGGGGGCTTGGTAACCAGCTACAATGGGGCAGCCAGGATGTTTGGGTTTGTGAATTTTAGGAAGTAGGTAGAAGGTAGGGGTGCGAGGTGTCGGTGGAGTCAGGAGGTCGATGGAGTCAGGTGAAAGGTTTTGTAGGGGGCCTAAGGTTCTGAGGATTCCTTGAAGCTCTGCCTGGACATCAGGAATGGGATTACCTTGACAAACTTTGTATGTAGTGTTGCCTGAAAGCTGACACAGTCCCTCAGACACATACTCCTGACGATCAAGTACCACGGTCGTGGAATCCTTGTCAACCGGAAGAATAACGATGGATTGGTCAGCTTTCAGATCACGGATAGCCTGGGCTTCAGCTATGGTGATGTTGGGAGTAGGATTAAGGTTTTTGAAGAAAGATTGAGAGGCAGGGCTGGAAGTGAGAAATTCCTGGAAGGTTTGGAGAGGGTGATTTTGAGGAAGAGGAGGTTGGTCCCACTGTGACGGAGGACGGAACTGTTCCAGGCAGGGTTCAATTCGGAGAGTGTCTTGGGGAGTTGGAGCATTGTGAGTAGGATTAGGATTATTTTTCTTCATGGCAAAATGATATTTCCAGCCGAGACTACGAGTGTAGGACAGTAAATCTTTGACGAGGGCTGTTTGGTTGGGGCTGAAGGTGAGGCCTTTGGATAGGACAGAGGTTTGGGATTGGGAAAAAGGTTTGGAGGAAAGGTTAACTACTGAATTGGGGTGTTGTGGATCCAGATTGTGTTGACTAGAATTTAGAGGTTTTGGGGGCAGTGGAGCTGGAAGTGGGAGATTGAGTAGATGGGAGAGACTGGGTCTGTGTGCAACAAGAGGAGGTTGAGGTTTGTTAGAAAGGTTGTGGAGGGTGAGCGAGTTGCCTTTCCGGAGGTGGGAAACCAGGAGATTGGATAGTTTTTTGAGATGGAGGGTGGCAGGCTGTTCTAATTTGCGGTTGGCCTGTAGGAGGATGTTCCTCTGAACAGCCAGTGTGGATGTGGGAGAGGAAAGATTGAGGACTTTGATTAGGGATAGGAGTTGACGGGTGTGTTCATTGGCTGAGTTGATGTGTAGGTGAAGGATTAGGCGGGTGAGAGCTATGGATTGTTCAGTTTGGAACTGGTATAGGGACTGAGGGAAAGAAGGGTTACAGCCAGAGATGGGAACTTTAAGTGTGAGGCCTTTGGGGGTAATGTCAAATGTCAGACAAGCCTGAGTGAATAAAATATGGGAGCGTAATCTGGCTAGGGCGAAGGCATGTTTGCAGAGGGAATGAAAATAAAACTTAATTGGGTCACTGTGGGGATGTTGTGAGGGTGACATGGTATTAGAAGGTGGAAAGTGAACATGAGGCTAAAGTGAAAATAAAAATATATGGGGAGAGATAAAGGTGAAATAGAAAGCAACTGGAGTTGTGGTGTGAAAAAAGTCAAAAAAGTGTTGGTTTAAGCTGAGCTATGTTGATCCTGTGGTGAACTTAGGTTGGTAAACAACGATGTGTACAAAGGTTAGGTAGTTGTGTTGCCTCCAAAACACTTTAAAGGGTGGAGAAACACGGGAAAATTTTGACAAAACTGCATGTAATTGTATTAAAAGGACTTGTTATGTGGTGGCAGATTATGAAAATGAGGCTAACAATTGTCTGAAAAAGAAATAAGATATATATGAAAAAAGTCTTAAAATTTGTGAATATTTTTCTCAAAAAAGAAATATAATTCTATATGTATAGATAGTAAAGAACAATTTTCCTGTTATTTAACAAAAAGAAGAAAAAAAACACTGATGATGCTCTAACTCCAGCAATACATGGCTCTGCAAAAAATAAATAAATACAAAAGTGATTTGTAAGCAAACATGAGTGAACTCCAACCTCAAGACAAATATTTATGTTTAAGGCATGACAGAAGATTAAAATTTAATGTCCTGTCAATAGTGTGGTCATTACAGATTGTGCCGAAGTTTGGATTACGAAAGGAGCCATTCCAGCATTCAAAAAGAGCTATTTTGGGAAATGGTGGAAAACCTAAATCTGGATAGCCAGATGGGGATTTGAACCATCATCTCCATGAATACAAGTTGAATGTGCTATGTACTGCACCACCTCACTCAGTAATATTTAGTTTTAGTTTGGCCCATTATAAGCAGTAATTTGGAGTTTTGAATCTTCAGTGTTGATCCATTGTTGCTGGCAACACTAAGTTACCTTTCCAGTCTTGTGTCCCACATTCATCCTGCAGGAAAAATTTTTACAAAACTCCCAGCTCCAGAGTTTGACACCATTTTTTCTTAAAAATTAATGCATGTTAACCCTGCTACAGCTGTATATGGTATGATACAGCAGTTACTATGTAACCACTCCTCTTCTGAAGCAAACTATACATTAAAAGTAAAGTAGAAACAAGGCCCTGGCAAAAGCAAAGCCGTGATGACAGGTTGTGAGACATCCCTGTGAAGTTTGGCTGGTGTGAAAGTTTCCCACGCATGAAAGGTTCCAACTTCAAGCACACATATATCACACACTTTTAACCTGCTGGAAAGTTACAAATTCTATGTTAATATATATACAAAACTACAACCCTAAACTAATCCTGTCATCCCAATTATTGCTGGTAGTGCTCCAATGACTAACTGCAGCGCCAATGTGAGTGTGTGATTGTCTTCAACATAGGACAGCAAAACATGTCTTGTCTAATTCCTTGTTACTATGTCATACCACAAGCTCTTACCCAATCAAGACAGATGAAAATCCACTAAAATGAATTGAAATTACTTTGTGCTCTGAGAGGAAGAGACTATGTGCTGGCACCAGGTTTCACCCTCTCCTTTCTCTCAACATCTCATCATCACAAATGCTACACGACACGACACTACACTACACTACACTACAGCACACACATGTACTCGCACATGCACGCGTGCAGTTTTCATACTTCGTGAAAGAATGATGCTGCAGGTGCGAAGGCTATTGCTCGACAGTGTGTAACTCATACGAAACAGAACTACAAATTAGGGCATCATGAATGATCACAATATTGTTTGACCCTTCGGGAGAGTGTCATGAAGATGGTGAAGAAACTGAACTGCCAGAGTCTTAAAGGTAGACACAAACTATCCCGAGAAAACCTACTTAGATAGTTTCGAGAACTATCTTTAAATGTTGACTCTACAAGTTACTACAACCTGCTAAGTATAATTCCCTCAGGGATTTGTGAGGGTGAGATTAGATTAATTACAGTGCACTCACAGGAATTTAAATGTTATTCTTCGTGTGCTACACATAGAAATTGAACAGGAAGCAGCTCTAATACCTGGTACAATGGGAGATACCCTATGCTGTGCACATTAGTTTGCAAAATGTGGATGTAAATGTAGAGCATGCCTGAATCATTCTACATTTTTTTTTACATTAACAGACAAACAACAAAATCAAAATCATACCTTAATTTCAAATATGGCTGCAGTTTCTGCAAATAGCTGGTATATGCTGACAAGTGGGTGCTTAGCTTTCCTAGACACGGTAGTGTTTCAAGTGAGACTAGTGGTTCCATTTCCAAACTAGCTTGAAATTCTCTATAACCTTGTTCAATAGCACGCAAGTAGTGTGCATTGTTTCGCAAATGGGAAGACAACTGCAAAAGTAAAAATAATTGAAATGTTTCAGACACAATATTTCATTAAATGCAAATTAATATTGCTAAAAATACATATACCAAGAGTATTCAAACATTAGAAATTTAATCTTAACCTTAATATGTCTGGCATAATTAATTTCAGTGTCAGACATGATCTTTTCAAATGCCATAAAAACGTGAGCAGAAAGAACTGTTAAGAGTTTAACATCCTTTCAACAAAGTCAGTAGATATAGGGAAAATTCATAATGGGAAAGGACAGGAAAGGATTTTGGCTGCTGTGTTTAGGAAACATCCTGTCACTCATGACAAATGATTATGGTATCCCTGAGAAACCTAAATCAAGGTGACTTGATGAGGATTACAACACAGATTAATTACAAGTTGGACAAACCAACGTTCAGAGGCATATACCTATGAGCTGTAGTCAAAATTTTGCTTAGAATAGGAGACACAGTGTGCTCTGTGTTCATGTTCTCCACTGTGAATCACTGTGCCATCCTCTGTGGGGACTGCTCCATCTACATTTGCTTTCAAGTTATGGAAGCCATATGGGGCACTATATTTTACAACCACAGTCTAACGACTAAAGATATGACTGATCAAGCTAGCAAATAATTTAATAACTACAGTAATTTGGAAAGTTATGCTGGAAACTTAACTGTCCAGGTAAAGAGGACAGCAGGTTAGAGTTCAACATATCACTTGCCATGCTGCAATCATTAGTGACAGAGCTCTGGCTCATTTAGGAAAGGATGGGGCAAGAAACTTTCTGTGGCCTTGTAATTTCCTCAACCATGAATATCTTTAACTCAGGGGGTTACAAGAGGATTTGACACACACTCCTCCCCCCCCCCCCCCCCAAAAAAAAAAAAAAAAAAAAAAAATCACTTTCCTTGGTAACTACACCATGTGAATAATCATTTGAGATACCCACATCACACTGAAATAGGACTTAAGTTTCTGCTAATCAAGCAAAAACTACATTGGTAAGTATAATCATCAGAAACATTTCAAATTAAGAAGCAACTTGGAAATACTACTTCAGAACACTAAAAGTAAACTACCAGCAAGATGGAGCACCATATCAATGAATAAAGAGAATATTGTTTGAAGGGCAGGGAGAAGTATTAATCCCACCTTTAAAACAGTTGAAGAAAATAATTCACTAGAAATAAAGACATAGTGGGAAAGGCATTTAGACTATCAAAGAGAATGTTGTGTATTAACCAGCTAGCACAACTTAATCAACAACTTTACAATTATAATCTTAAGATTGCCTCCTACCTTCAAAAACATGCCGCATAAGTCTCAAGCACTGAATATATATTTAAAATTTAATATTAGATGAGCTACATAAAAATGCCTAAATGTTGCTTGCTGCTTATTAACTGTGAATGTAGATAAGTCTATACGGAGCATAAGTGCCATAACCAGAATATTTCTACATCTACATTGATACTCCGCAAGCCACCCAACGGTGTGTGGCGGAGGGCACTTTACATGCCACTGTCATTACCTCCCTTTCCTGTTCCAGTCGCGTATGGTTCGCGGGAAGAATGACTGTCTGAAAGCCTCCGTGCGCGCTCTAATCTCTCTAATTTTACATTCGTGATATCCTCGGGAGGTATAAGTAGGGGGAAGCAATATATTCGATACCTCATCCAGAAACGCACCCTCTCGAAACCTGGCGAGCAAGCTACACCACGATGCAGAGCGCCTCTCTTGCAGAGTCTGCCACTTGAGTTTATTAAACATCTCCGTAACGCTATCACGGTTACCAAATAACCCTGTGACAAAATGCGCCACTCTTCTTTGGATCTTCTCTATCTCCTCCGTCAGACCGATCTGGTACGGATCCCACACTGATGAGCAATACTCAAGTATAGGTCGAACGAGTGTTTTGTAAGCCACCTCCTTTGTTGATGGACTACATTTTCTAAGCACCCTCCCAATGAATCTCAACCTGGTACCCGCCTTACCAACAATTAATTTTATATGATCATTCCACTTCAAATTGTTCCGCACGCATACTCCCAGATATTTTACAGAAGTAACTGCTACCAGTGTTTGTTCCGCTATCATATAATCATACAATAAAGGATCCTTCTTTCTATGTATTCGCAATACATTACATTTGTCTATGTTAAGGTTCAGTTGCCACTCCCTGCACCAAGTGCCTATCCGCTGCAGATCTTCCTGCATTTCGCTACAATTTTCTAATGCTGCAACTTCTCTGTATACTACAGCATCATCCGCGAAAAGCCGCATGGAACTTCCGACACTATCTACTAGGTCATTTATATATATATTGTGTTAGAGCTGCCGAAGTTTGTCTACTTTGTATTGTCAGGTTTTAAAGTATTCATTCTAGTATTTTAAAAGCAAGTGTGTGAATTGAAGTTTGATTGATTGAATAGTTCTAGCAAGCCATCCTCAAACAGGACATGTTACCTAATGTCAACGTGGAGTTATACAAGGTTTGTGACATCACTTCCTGTAATTTCACGTCACAGACCAATTGCCTTGCTTGAAACACGAAATAAGTTCTGCAATATTTTGGGACTGTGCTACAAAAAGTTGAAGCAACAAGTGGCAAAGATACACTCTATGTCACAAGCAGAGCTTGTGAGTCACTATATTGTTTTTTTGTGTTCAGTTAAAGCTCATATTTGGTAGATTTCGTATTATAACTTAAATCCTACGAATATATGTTGTTTCTAAGTACCAGCACATTGATGCTTTACTGAAAATGCATTACTGGTAGGATTTGTTACAGTCAGTTTCTGTCTCTATTTACACCTTTACATTTTCTAAAAGACTGTGGGACTTTCTTATTAAAATAGAAGAAATATTTTATGTTAATATTATATTAATGTAAATACACATAATGTAAATATAAATGCGCTCTCTTCCAGAGTGAGTCCATCCAATTTTGTGACGTTTTATCAGCTGGTTTCTTTGATCACTAGACAAGAAACTTCCCTTTTTGTCTTTAACATGTTCGTGGATACTGGAGTTTTTATTTATTTATTTTACAGACAGAACATCACACGTAGCGTACAGCCAAGGGAGGAGTCTTGCATTTTATTAGAGTTACAGTAGGCATTTTATGCACATCCATTCTCTTAGATGAACTGTATAGTATGCAAGCCAGATACAACTATTAGGTCTACAACTTTGCTTCCGCGTTTTGCAATAGACGGCAGTAGCGGCAAGTGGAGTTCAGGTGGTTGGTCATAGGTATAATACAGTAGGCTTAGGCATCTGTAAACATAATCCCATAAAAATATTAGTCGATTTGTGATTGCATCATAAAGTTATTCTCCATTAAGTACATCAACTTACGTGCCCATTTATCGCCATTTGCAGGAAGTTTTAATTTTCTGCTTTAACATGAAGAAATCTGTGGCTGTGGCTCTTAAAATGCTGGGTAATACCAATGGTGAGGGAACTATTAGTGAAAGAACGTGCAGAGAATGTTTAAAACGTCTTAAGAATGGTGATTTTGATGTCTAAGACCGGCATGGCAGTGGAAGATAGAATGTTTCTGTAGCTACTGAAACAGACGAAGACAGTCACAGGACATCATTACCGAAAGCAATTGATGCATTCAAGCCCAGCACTGAAACACAAACAGCCACAATACAGCGATAGACACGTAAAGGTAATTTTGCAGGAGGCTAGTGCTCGACCCCATGTCGCAAAACCCATCAAAATATACACGGAGACGTTGAAATGAGAAGTCCTACCCCGCCCGCAGAATTCTCCATACATTGCTCTCTCTAACTACCACCTTTTTCGGTCAGTGGTATACAGTCTGGCTGACCAGCACTTCCGATCATATTAACAAGTAAAAATTGAACCGATTCATGGATCTCCACAAAAGACGCCCAGTTCTTTCCCCCACGGGATTTGTATGCTATCCGAAAGATGGTAGAATGTAGTGGCCAGCGATGGGCAATACTATGAATCATAATTTTTTTGTACGTTTTTTCACAATAAAGTCCCAAACTTCGAAAAAAAAACAGCAGAAGCAAAGTTTTAGATGTAGTAACAGCTGCCACTGGAGAGTGCCACTGCCACGTATTGTGTTAACTAGCACATTGCATGTGCTGTGGATGCTGGTCTCTTGCAAGGTTAGATTTCCTGTCCAAGTCACATTAGCTGCCTCGTCCCCTGTGAGGAAAGCAAAAAAAAGGCCTATACCATTGTCAAAATTCAGAATCCTATTAGTTCATGACCAATAATACTTTCCTTTCACTAGAATCAGATGATGTGTCACTCTAATATCTGTGACAAGTTCATGTAAAATGCTGTCCCTCTCCTCTGTTGTTGGATTTGATAGTCTGGACCCTTCATCAAAACTCACCGTGATGTCTGTAGCCCTTCTAGCTGGATTGGAATTGCAGAAAGACATTTACAGCTGTGTCACAATCTATCCTGAATGCCTTTTGTAGAGCCTAAGACCTTCTGATAATCTTGACTGTTGGATTTCCCATTCATAATATATATATATGTCACATAGAAGATCCATTATTTTGTTGTTTTAGTCTTCTACAAAAGCAGAATTTAACATTTCAGATCAGTATAGCCAATATGAAAGTGTAACAAAGGCGTTGGGCTATCTTAAATGGGAACCTTTGGAAGAAAGGGGCAATGCTGTTGAGACTTGGGTAGATAATTTTGGAGACTGGTATGTAACAAGACTGTGCAATAGCTTTTATCATCCCTATTGTATGACTTACATACTGACAAGAGATGCAACATAAGTCCTGCAGCATGAAATGCAACATATATACCTTTATGCTAAACTGAACAAACAAAAGGAATGACAGACTGCCAGAAATGGCTGCACATGTTCTATACACAAACATTATGTAATTACTAAAATAGTATCTTAGAAAATCATCCACGAGCAATGGAATTAGAGAAGGCTGACTAGTAGTATACAGACACCAAATTAGTAGCCACCTTAATCAGTAACAACTCATCCACCAACCATAACTCACCAAGTACAGTACGGTGCAATCTCAAGGCATGCACGTCTTGCTCGACGACATCCAAGGTGTACTCAATAGGACTGACTTTGGGTGACTGGCTGCCCAATGGTAGTTACTTTCCCACACTGAATTGGTAAGCAATTTGCTTCACTGTGACCCTTTTACCCACAGCTGCTTTTCGTAATAGCCAACACTGACTGCTGTCATCATCAGAATGTTATCACCCCCTGGTAAATGACTGGTGGCAACAGTTTTATGCAGATCAAGGTATTTTGCAACCACCTTCACATGGGGCACAAGAGAAACACAGTGACTACTCAGTCCTGGAGATAGTGTCCTATGTTTCAAGCACATTCAGTCTGGTTACAATCAGATATCCTGATATCTTATTTTTAGCCCACTGTGTGTTCAGTTGCCACAGTGACAAACAGTACAATGTTTGACAGTATGCCAGTCATGTGACACACTGAAATATCCATTCACCAAGGCACATCTGTCTCTTTACATCACAGCGTCTCTCTATGAGGGACCTCTCACATGCTCAGTATTTACTGTGCAGTAATACTGTGTCAATATAGTGCAGACAAGGGCAAAACGAAGAATGGCACAATATTACTGCTCAATATTTGTTCCTGGGGTGTGTCAGAACTCTACCTTCATAGCATACAAGTCAGTGTTCAACAATGTGGAGCTCTTATTTTTTGTGACCAAGTAGTTTCCCCACAAAAGACAAGCAAAAATTATGCAGAATGAACAAAATGTGTATGACAAGGTTCCAGTAAAAATTCAATGGGCCAGCAGCTCATTCATGTCCAACATAGATTTGCAAACAACAACAACAACAACAACAACAACAAATTACAAATTAAACAAATGAACTATGTAACTTACTGTGTACATGCACAGTTTAATATGTATTTCTCAACTGTAATAACTGCTGCAAATGAAGTACAACAATTATACAATGATTATTGATTGAGTGCTTAAATAATCTTATGAATATGGAGTGACAACTGTTAAGACACACAAAAGATATAAGTTCGTAACTGGTTTCAAAGGACAAAGGATGGTGCAATAGATTCTTAGTTCACATTAGATTTACCACTTTCTAAAATAACTTTATTATATACGAAATTACATGACTATAATAAGTATATGCGAACGAACATGGAATACAAAGAAAGTAATTCCAATTTTTTAAAGCAAACCTTTGAATTAACTGGACTTAATTTCTCATGTGATGCTTGAAGCCGCTGCTCGGTGTATGTGTGAAAGTCTGACAGTGCTGAACACAATTCACGAACATGAAGCCCAGCTTGTGATATCACATGCTGAATGTAGATATGCCGCTTACGGTCATGGGTTGGCACATTTAGCTCATTCAATTCACTATTGGCTGGAACATTAAAACATGTGATGGTCCTAAAAAACAGAAGTATACTCATTTAGCAGTAACAGTCTAAGATAATTGTTAATATTTAAAGTTTAAAAGCAAACACACTGCATTATTTTCGCTCATATTATACTGTCGCAGAAGAAGCTGAGTAACACTGTGGTGTAGTGGTTATGATACTAAACTGTTGCATGGAGGGTCGTTAGTTCAAACCTCACCTGGACTGGACAATTTTAATTTCTATAATAAATGAAAAGCACCAGTTTGCTTTTGTTCTACAATATTATTTTTATTGCTAACCGGTTTTCGGCTTACAAGGCCATCTTCAGGCATTTACTGAGTATTATCACCAAAGAAGTTAAATGTTAGCAGTTACTTCTCTTCCAGTGTTGTCTGCTAACATTTAACTTCTTTGGTGATAATACTCAGTAAATGCCTGAAGATGGCCTTGTAAGCCGAAAACCGGTTAGCAATAAAAATAATATTGTAGAACAAAAGCAAACTGGTGCTTTTCATTTATTATTATAATGTTGTTCTACCAAGAACCGACGGAAGATTCTGTTAATATTTAATTTCTATATTCAGTTCGAGTACATTATAGAAGTATCCACAACTGTCAAGAATCATTGTACTGGAATGTTCTGTAGCTGTATATATATGGTACGTGTTCTGGCCGGAGGCAGTTGGCTCCACGCTCTTGTATGTGCAAGTGCTGAATAAACCTTCGTAAAGTGAAGTTAGTGTTAATCATTCATCTAATTACATCTTATTCTATGTGACAATGTTCTGCCAAGGACAGAATAATCCATTAACATAACTGGCATGATTGGAAAGTGTTGCTGCATGAATACCTTGGCTGAACACTGCCAAACATACTAAAAACCTGTGAAATATGTTTACTAAAATTGCACCCATAAGCGAGCTGATTTTCAGTACAGAGGAAAGAATGGTGTCAGCACAAAATGGATATTGGTAGTGTGTAATTTAATAAAACTTTTCAGATAGAGAATGCAATACAGCATAATCAGGGACATGCACAGGCAGCTTACAACCATCTTTCAGACGAACAAGGTTGAATGATTCACACGAAGGGCACAGGAGAACTATACCACTAGAAGACACAGACAGTTGGCTTTAGAGCAACAGGTGGGAAAATCACTAACTTGGCAGTACTGGCACAGTGACAACACACAAATGCAAGTCCAAACAGAGCACAAAACTGAGCAATATGAGTATATATTCCACAAAATGTGCAGGAAAGAGGAAAAAGTACAATCCATAACATTTTGCACATGACTTCCTGATTTCTATAACTCCGAGTAGTACATTGCTCAAAAGACTAATAAGCAAAGGACTTTCCACAACTAACCAAAAACCAAAATGATGGGTTTTCAAAACAACTGTCTTACGGTTGACGATATTCAGTAAAAATCGGAAGAAATAATGGACTAATCGGGAAGCGGGAAAAAAAGCTGAAAATCTGGTGTTTCTCGCCTAAATCAGGAGAGTTGGCAGGTATGTACTATCATGGGAAAACAGCAGTTGTCAACAGTGGGTGTGTCTGGTTTCAGAACACACGCATGACGAAGGCAGGATCAATGAAATCAGCCCTCTTGTCTAAAGAGGAAGCAAGAAGAGCAGAAACATTGGGACAGCAGGGCTGCGAGGCATACCTTGGCGATCCTCCCTCATCACTGAGAAACCATTGGCAAGTTTCCATAATGAAAGCCAAAACTTGACATTAGAAAAGGTTAGCTACATCAAGCTGCACAAGGAATATCGAAAATGCAAAGTCCTGATGGTCACTTTTGAGCAACACTCTGTCGGTAAGGTTTCCAACTCACCCGTGTTCCTGTTCTCCTTGCTTACGTATTGAAGCATTCTTGGAATACCCATGTGATGGCATGTCACATCACCAGAATTGTAGTGTAAAAAAAAACAAAGCAGTCATTGAAAATAAAATCCTGTTAAGGTCAGTGAGATATGCAGCCTTTAAGAGTATGTATCACTTAACAGTCGTAGCAAAAAGACAAATGTCTGCTGTCTTCTTGACCTCTGCGACTGCCTTGGAGAGCTTAGCTCCTTCCACATGGCTGATTACAGCGATCTTCCCCATGTTGCTGAAAGTGAAAGACTTGCTGTATACTGTGCAATACACCTAGAATTCAGATGTCTTGTGGGCCTCGATGCCCTCAAACTTCCAGTCATTCAGCCATTCAGCACTGAATTTCACTTTGCTTGGTTTCACCATGATATACTACAAGAACAATGCGAGAGATGCCGCATGACTGAGGATGGAAAGTTGTTTGTTGACAACATTACTGCAACAATCAGAAGCTGGTGTGCCTTCAAAGGTGAGATGCCACACAAAAAACAGATTTTCTCAATGAGCCATGGATATTTCCAGAGGATTCTCTGATATCTGCAGCCCCCACCTATTTATTTGTGAAGGCCTGACCTTGAGATTGTACCTGCAGAATGCAAAAATAAAATATTCACAGCATCCCCCATTCCTCAAACGGTCTGAGTTATTGAAATTAGATTTTGGCAATGATAGCACGGAAATATCTGAGTATTTTTCTACATGATATGCATGTGGATTTTCTTACCTACCATGTTATATGAGTAACTTTAGACTTATGTAACGGAATGACAATTTTTTTTAAGTCTTTGATAGCTGCTGTAGTAAGAATTACTGTGGCTTTGCAACATAAGTTAAGAAATTACACATTTGGTTTTATACCAAAAATGTGATTTTTCATAAACTTTTGACATAAAGGACCACATTTCCTCATTTAATAAACCACTGTTTCAGGATTCTGTCACAACTGTAAGTACATTAGGATCTTAGCGAGGTGAAACTGTGGAAATACCGCTTTATTTGGTCAAAGGAAGTAAATTTTAATACAGAAACAAGCTGTTACTCGAAATTCACCACTTCTGAGTGAGTGGTTTTCAAGAGACAAATATAATGAAGGGGCTGGATCAATGACCATATCGAAAAACATACAACTGTGCCATGAAATATTTTGTTTGTGAAAACTAACATACGCACACTACACAAACAAGAATGTGAAAAATAGGACACAAAGATATGGTTGAAAAATTTCTATACAGTATTCCAACTGTGGACCACTGTGTTGTTATAAAAACTAAGCTACAAAATTTGAAATGAAGTTTCAGAAAAAAATTCATTTGTATGACCCTATTGTCCGTAGCTGCTTTATAACATCTGAAGTTATTTAAAATAAGTCTTAGCAGCTACGTATGAGAAACAATAGTGCCAAATAAGGGGGGGGGGGGGAGAGAAGGGCGAGAAGTCGGGGCGGGAGGGGGGGAGAAGGGCGGGACGTCGGGGCGGGGGGGGGGGGGGGGGGAATAAGGGGGGGGGGGGGTAAGGGCGGGAGGTCAGGGCGGGGGGGGGGATAAGGGCGGGAGGTCGGGGCGGGGGGGGGGAAGGGCGGGAAGTCGGGGCGGGGGGGGGGGAGAAGGGCGGGAAGTCGGGGCGGGGGAAGAAGGGTGGAGAGTCGAGGAGGGGGCAGGATGGGGTAAGAGCGCAAGATTGGGGGGGGGGGGAGGAGAGCGCGAGATTGGGGGGGGGGAGGAGAGCGCGAGGTTGGGGGGGGAGGAGAGCGCGAGATTTGGGGGGGGGGGGGAGGAGAGCGCGAGACTGGGGAGGAGGAGAGCGCGAGACTGGGGAGGAGGAGAGCGCGAGACTGGGGAGGAGGAGAGCGCGAGACTGGGGAGGAGGAGAGCGCGATACTGGAGAGGAGAAGAGCGCGATACTGGGGGGGGAGGAAAAGAGCGCGAGATTTGGGGGGGAGGAAAAGAGCGCGAGATTTGGGGGGGAGGAAAAGAGCGCGAGATTTGGGGGGGAGGAAAAGAGCGCGAGATTTGGGGGGGAGGAAAAGAGCGCGAGATTTGGGGAGGAGGAGAAGAGAGCGAGATTTGGGGGGGGGGAGGAGAAGAACGCGAGATTTGGGGGGGGGGGAGAAGAGTGCGAGATTTGGGGGGGAGGAGCAGAGCGCGAGATTTGGGGGGGGGGGAGAAGAGCGCGAGATTTGGGGGGGGGGAGAAGAGCGCGAGATTTGGGGGGGGGGAGAAGAGCGCGAGATTTGGGGGGGGAGAAGAGCGCGAGATTTGGGGGGGGGGGAAGAGCGCGATATTTGGGGGGGGGGGAAGAAGAGCGCGAGATTTGGGGGGGGGAGAAGAGCGCGAGATTTGGGGGGGGGGGAGAAGAGCGCGAGATTTGGGGGGGAGGAGAAGAGCGAGAGATTTGGGGGGGAGGAGAAGAGCGAGAGATTTGGGGGGGAGGAGAAGAGCGAGAGATTTGGGGGGGAGGAGAAGAGCGAGAGATTTGGGGGGGAGGAGAAGAGCGGGAGATTTGGGGGGGAGGAGAAGAGCGGGAGATTTGGGGGGGAGGAGAAGAGCGGGAGATTTGGGAGGGAGGAGAGCGGGAGATTTGGGAGGGAGGAGAGCGGGAGATTTGGGAGGGAGGAGAGCTGGAGATTTGGGAGGGAGGAGAGCTGGAGATTTGGGAGGGAGGAGAGCGGGAGATTTGGGAGGGAGGAGAGCGGGAGATTTGGGAGGGAGGAGAGCGGGAGATTTGGGAGGGTGGAGAGCGGGAGATTTGGGAGGGTGGAGAGCGGGAGATTTGGGAGGGAGGACAGCGGGAGATTTGGGAGGGAGGACAGCGGGAGATTTGGGAGGGAGGACAGCGGGAGATTTGGGAGGGAGGACAGCGGGAGATTTGGGAGGGAGGACAGCGGGAGATGGGGGGAGATGGGGGAAGACGGGAGGTTGGGAAGGAGAGGGAGAAGTGCAGGAGGTTGGGAGGGAGGGGGAGAACTGCGGGAGGTTGGGGGGGGAGGTGGAGAATGGCGGGACGTTGGGGGGGGGAGGTTGAGAGGGAGGGAGGTTGTGGGGAGGGGGAGAATTGCGGGAAGTTGGGGGGGAGGTGAAGAAGGGCGGGAAGTTGGGGGAGGTGGAGAAGGGCGGGAAGTTGGGGGAGGGGGCGAAGGGCGGGAAGTTGGGGGAGGGGGCGAAGGGCGGGAAGTTGGGGGAGGGTGAGAAGGGCGGGAATTTGGGGGAGGGGGAGAAGGGCGGGAATTTGGGGGAGGGGGGGAGAAGGGCGGGAAGTCGGGGCGGGGGGGAGAAGGGCGGGAAGCCGGGGTGGGGGGGGGGCGAGAAGAGCAGGAAGTCGGGGCGGGGGGGGGAGAAGAGCGGGAAGTCGGGGCGTGGACAGACGAGCGGAGGATTGGGGGATGTACAGGAGGGAAGGGTGCTAGATTGGGGGGAGAAGGGGGGATAATGGGGGGAGAAGGGGGGATTAAGGGGGGGGAGAAAGGGGGGATAATGGGGGGGAGAAAGGGGGGATAATGGGGGGAAGGGGGGATAATGGGGGGAAGGGGGGATAATGGGAGGGAGAAGGGGGAGAAGGGCTGGACATTGGGGGGGGAGAAGGGCTGGACATTGGGGGGGGAGAAGGGCTGGACATTGGGGGGGGGGGGGACTAAGGGCGGATGGGAGATTGGGGTAGGGGAACTAAGGGCAGGCGGGAGATTAAGGTGGGGGGAACTAAGGGCGGATGGGAGATTGGGGGGGGGGACTAAGGGCGGGCGGGAGATTAAGGTGCGGGGAACTAATGGCGGATGGGAGATTGGGGGGGGGGACTAAGGGCGGGCGGCAGATTTGGGGGGGGGGGGGAACATGGGCAGGCGGGAGATTGTGGGGGGGAACAATGGGCGGACGGGAGATTGGGGGGGGAACAATGGGCGGACAGGAGATTGGGGGGGAACAATGGGCGGACGGGAGATTGGGGGGGGACAATGGGCGGAAGGGAGATTGGGGGGGGGACAATGGCCGGGCGGGAGATTGGGGGGGGGGACAATGGCTGGGCGGGAGATTGGGGGTGGGACTATGGGCGAGCGGGAGTTTGGGGGGGGGAACCTTGGGCGAGCGGGAGTTTGGGGGGGGGAACTTTGGGCGGGCGGGAGTTTGGGGGGGGATCTTTGGGCGGGCGGGAGTTTGGGGGGGGGGAACTTTGGGCGGGCTGGAGTTTGGGGGGGGGGAACTTTGGGCGGGCGGGAGTTTGGGGGGGGGGACTAAGGCGGGCGGGAGTTTGGGGGGGGGAACCTTGGGCGGGCGGGAGTTTGGGGGGGGGGAACCTTGGGCGGGCGGGAGTTTGGGGGGGGGGGGGGAACCTTGGGCGGGCGGGAGTTTGGGGGGGAACCTTGGGCGGGCGGGAGTTTGGGGGGGGACCTTAGGCGGGCGGGAGTTTGGGGGGGGAACCTTAGGCGGGCGGGAGTTTGGGGGGGGGAACCTTAGGCGGGCGGGAGTTTGGGGGGGGAACCTTAGGCGGGCGGGAGTTTGGGGGGGGGGAACCTTGGGGGGCGGGAGTTTGGGGTGGGGGAACCTTCGGGGGCGGGAGTCTGGGGGGGGGGGGGAACCTTGGGCAAGCGGGAGTTTGGGGGGGGAACCTTGGGCGGGCGGGAGTTTGGGGGGGGAACCTTGGGCGGGCGTGAGTTTGGGGGGGGCAACCTTGGGCGGGCGGGAGTTTAGGGGGGGGAACCTTGGGCGGGCGGGAGTTTGGGGGGGAAACCTTGGGGGGGCGGGAGTTTGGGGGGGGGAACCTTGGGCGGGCTGGAGTTTGGGGGGGGGGGACCTTAGGCGGGCGGGAGTTTGGGGGGGGGAACCTTAGGCGGGCGGGAGTTTGGGGGGGGAACCTTAGGCGGGCGGGAGTTTGAGGGGGGGGGGGAACCTTGGGGGGGCGGGAGTTTGAGGGGGGGGGGAACCTTGGGGGGCGGGAGTCTGGGGGGGGGAACCTTGGGCGAGCGGGAGTTTGGGGGGGGAACCTTGGGCGGGCGTGAGTTTGGGGGGGGGGGGAACCTTGGGCGGGCGTGAGTTTGGGGGGGGCAACCTTGGGCGGGCGGGAGTTTAGGGGGGGGGAACCTTGGGCGGGCGGGAGTTTAGGGGGGGGGAACCTTGGGCGGGCGGGAGTTTGGGGGGGAACCTTGGGGGGGCGGGAGTTTGGGGGGGAACCTTTGGGGGGCGGGAGTTTGGGGGGGGGAACCTTGGGGGGCGGGAGTTTGGGGGGGGGAACCTTGGGGGGCGGGAGTCTGGGGGGGGGGGGGAACCTTGGGCGATCAGGGGAGTTTGGGAGGGGAACCTTGGGCGGGAGGGAGTTTGGGGGGGGAACCTTGGGCGGGCGGGAGTTTAGGGGGGGGAACCTTGGGCGGGCGGGAGTTTGGGGGGGGAACCTTGGGCGGGCGGGAGTTTAGGGGGGGGGGAACCTTGGGCGGGCGGGAGTTTAGGGGGGGGGAACCTTGGGCGGGCGGGAGTTTAGGGGGGGGGGAACCTTGGGCGGGCGGGAGTTTAGGGGGGGGGGGAACCTTGGGCGGGCGGGAGTTTAGGGGGGGGAACCTTGGGCGGGCGGGAGTTTAGGGGGGGGGAACCTTGGGCGGGCGGGAGTTTGGGGGGGGAACCTTGGGCGGGCGGGAGTTTGGGGGGGAACCTTGGGGGGGCGGGAGTTTGGGGGGGAACCTTGGGGGGGCGGGAGTTTGGGGGGGGGGAACCTTGGGGAGCGGGAGTTTGGGGGGGGGGGGGAACCTTGGGGGGCGGGAGTCTGGGGGGGGGGGAACCTTGGGCGATCAGGGGAGTTTGGGAGGGGAACCTTGGGCGGGCGTGAGTTTGGGGGGGGCAACCTTGGGCGGGCGGGAGTTTAGGGGGGGGGGGGGAACCTTGGGCGGGCGGGAGTTTAGGGGGGGGGAACCTTGGGCGGGCGGGAGTTTGGGGGGGGAACCTTGGGTAGGCGGGAGTTTGGGGGGGGAACCTTGGGTGGGCGGGAGTTGTGGGGGGGAGGGGGATCCTTGGGCGGGCGGGAGATTTGGGGGGGGGGGGGGAACCTTGGGCGGGCGGGAGAGAAGGGCGGGAGATTGGGGGGAGAGAAGGGCGGGAGATTGGTGGTGCAGGAGATTGGGAGGGGAGGAGATTGGGAGGGGGAGAGAAGAGTGGGAGGTACTATCATCTAAAATCATGTTTTGCTGACCACCTTCTGATTACAGATCACCTGCTTAAAGCTGTTCACGATGTCAACATTTTGCATACTGAGAATAAAGTTTGTAGATTAAATGTTCTCGAAGAATTAGAAATTTTTAAACAGCTTTCTCAAAGTGATGGCCTCATTCTCAATGAGCAGCTACAATTACATAATACAAGCTTCTACAGTATATAACCATTACTTGATATTTGTTTTCTTGTTCCCTCATGCAGTTACCGAAATATTTCTTCTATCTAAGTCGATTTATAACTGTTCGTTCATTAAACGATTTAATTTAACTACATTGGATGTTATACCATTTTTCTATCCGCCGAGTTATTCAGCTCAATTTTTAACTCTGTAATGGCGTTTTTCAGCTTTTAAACTATACTTCGAAGCTCTTATGTAGAGAAATTATTACCATGTCTGCTGCTGTCAGATAAAATATTGCCTGTTACTTCATGTTCACACATTTCACCTTCTATATTTGGAATGTTAAATAGCCGGTTTGTATTTGCGGCTACTAGATGGCACATTTGGTAGAACGTTCACATGACCGCAATTGCCTCAGTCTGATGCTACCACAGCTCAGCATATGGTGCAGCCCTTAGTGGCCTGCCTCTATGTTCTCTATTTTAATACTTTGTGACTAAAGCGTTATTGCTTCACATTTATTTTATGCGTGACATGCCAGTTTTTTATGTTTTATTTCTGTTGAAGGCATTCTTAGAAGTGGCTGAAACCTAGGTCAATAAGACTTCATTTTCACGTCCGAGGGCTCCAATTGTTTAATTTTATCTAAATAGTTATTTACTCAACTCTCAGCCTTCTTGTCAAGACACGAAATTCTCACCAAATGATACCATCAATATAGAATGACGTAATAACGGCTGCTGCTGTATTCAGTTTCTTCTATGAACAAACAGTAACACAGAACTGAAATATTACTAGGTTGTCTTCATAAATCACAGGCTTCTCTCAAAATACTTCAGGCATACAATGTCAACAATACATCAATGAAACCTCTAGCCACATACATGATGAACTGGAAAGAGTATACCAAACTTACGTATCAAACAGAAAATATGATTGATACGTAAAATACGGGGAAGACAACCACTCACTTATAGTGAATAGATGTATCGAGCACAGAAAGTGATAACAGAAAACAGTATTCCCAATAGCTTCTGAACACTAGCTCTGTTTCTAGAAATAGTATATTCATTCACACATGGAACCACACAGACAGCAAAATGCACACTCCTGTGGCCTCGGCAAGCTTCCAATCCTCCAACCACAGGTACTTTTCTGATTTTTCTGTATAACATTATACAATAATTCAAGTTGCAAACAGGCACAATTAAAAGACATTCACAAAAAGCTTTTGGCCACAGCCTTCGTCAGTAACAGACACAAGCACACACGACCACCAACTCCAGTAACCTCTGCCCAGAATTAATTGACATTTAACGTACATAATGCAGAAAACACGAAAATCATGTTCAACATCATACACACAGGAGAAACTTGCTGATAATTTTTGTGAGTGTTTGGAGCACCATGAACTGTTAGAACAGCAACCACTGTTGTGGCTTCCTTTGATGTAGCAGCAGAGAGAGAGGCGCGCCGACAGCAGCGCACTCAGTAACAACAATGGACTTGGGAGTCTCATCACATCATCATTTCAGTTAAGTCCCACAAGTTCCCAAAAATGGTTTCAAAATTGCTGGTGCAAGAAAGTGTATGGGTAAGGGAGTGAGTGAGACTTCAGAAAGTACACAATGTGACTCCTGATGTTCCACAGCAACAGAAAAAGGTTCAACGAATAAACGCAACTTTCAACATACAGGTAGCCCAAAAATTATATCCAATGAAATAACAACATGCTGCACAGAATCTTATGGAAAGAGCTGAATGTGCCCTTGAGTGTCACCCGTGGCCAGAGGGTTAAATTCACAAAGCGAAACAGTGATACAAGGAGCCCTTGAGGCTCAATCCTTGGCCCTTTCATTTTTCTAGCATATATTAACGTCATTGTACATCATTTTAACCCACACAATGAACATTATGCTGATGACACCTCAGTTTCATTCTATGCCAAAGTCTATTAGGAAATGGAATTTTCAGCAACTAATGGCATATTAAAATTAAGCACTTAAGGGCTAAATGTCAGTGTAAGTAAATACTAGATGCTAATGCTTGCCACTGGCAGCTCACACCAGACCAAGTATGTGGGATAATGGCAGCAGAAACAATCAGCTGCAAATTCCAAAGCTGCCTAGCTGGACTCTAAACTTCATCGAATCAGCAATATTAATGTTACATGTAGTAAAACTTAGTAATGGCCTGTATCACCCTCACCATATGTTCAAAATGCTCACCCATACTCTGAGTACTGTGTATCATGGGGCAATTTATCTCTATCTTAACTACTGCATAAAAACATGAGGTTGTGCTGCAGATGTACGCCGTAACAGAGCACTGCTGCTATGTAAATGAAGGTGGAGATTTATACAATTCTTACCATGAAGTTCTTATACCACACAAATACTTCAACCATCTATCCTTTGCACCTCTAATCATTTTTTTGTCTCACAGAAAACTTAGGTAATTAAATGTAATGATATACATGAATGTAGCACTAGGTCCTAAGGTAACTACTTCAGACAAAGATTTTTGTAATTACTATCTGTCATATTAAAATCTGTATTATATCATATCATTTGATGACTCCACGCAAAATAACTATTCCTACGTACACTCCATCTTTAGCTATGAAATCATTTATAAGCCTCCCATACACATACATGGACATATTCTTCAAACAACAGAAAAAGGCTGTTAGAATAAAAACTGAAAGTAGTAACTGAGCTCCCTGTAATGATTTGCTTAAACAATTGGTGACTGTAACTGTACCATGTCAGTTCATTTACCAACCTGTTAAGCACATCACAAAGAACATCAGCAATTGTTTCACAAACAGCAGCATCCATAATCATGGAACAAGAGCCACACCAAATTTACATTTAGCAGGAGTAAATGAACAAAAAACACAAAAGAGTTTTATCTACAAGGGAATAAAATGGCACAAAAAATTGCCCAAGCACATTAAAGAGACAACTAAAACCCAAAGTTATTTAAAACATGACTCTTAAATAATTCATACTACGAAGACAAGGATTATGTAGATAAGACAGTATGAGGAATAGCAAAAATATTATTTAATAATAAACAACTGTCATTCTACAATAAATTGTCACAACTAAGCGATTCGTCTGCAGACTGTGAAGCATTCATTAAAGAGAAGTATATTGTGGGGTGGGGGGGGCAGCATGTTCAGCAACTGGGAGATCCAACTGTCTCTTGCTCAGACTTGCAGTGGCCATTCATGCGGACAGTCAGTTTGTTAGCTGTCATGTCCTCATAGAAAGCAGCATAGTGTCTGCAGCTAGCCCTGCCTTTGATGGGGTAGGAGATGCCTGTGGCAGGACTAGAGCAAGTGGTAATATAAGGATGTATGAGAAAAGTCTTGCATCTATGTCTGTTGCAGGAATGAGCCGTGAGGCAAGAGGTTGGGAGCAAGTGTGGAGGAAGTATGGACAAGACTACTGCGTATGTTCAGTGGACTGCAGAACAATACTGTAGAAGGGGTGAGGAGACTAATGGGGGAAGATATTCCTCATTTCAAGACATGGCAAGAGGTAGTCAAAAATGAATGGTGGAGAAGGTGTTTAGATTCTGGCGGAATGTCAATAGCATGTCCGAACACTCGGGCCAGATCGTGAAGATGTCATCTTCACGAATCTGGACCACGTGAGCTGTTCGAGACTCTGGGTGATTAGAGAGCATTCCTCTAGATGGCACTTGTTTAGGCCGGCATATGAAGGTGCCATCTGGGTACCACAGATTTGTTTGTAGGTGGTGCCTTCAAAGGAGAAGTAACTGTGAACATGATGTGCTTAACTTTAACAACTGCTTCACAGACTAGATTCATCCTACAAACACCAGCTTTAGTGAACTGTGCAGGTGGAAATGGAAACTCTCTCTACAACACATCTTTCATTCCCATGAACCCCCCCCCCCCCTCAACCTTCACTAGTCCCTGACCTCCACCTACATGCTACCTTCCCCCCCTTCCCACTCCAGTTCTACAAATACCTTCTACCCCACCAACATATCTGCCTATTTCCCATTATCTACTTCTCTTCTCTCCCCTCTACTTCCCACCCCAATTCTTCCAGCACAGCCTCACAACACTACATATATCTGCCCTATCATGTTCCCTCAAGCCCCTGGACACTCCCACATGCAGCACATCACCTTTCTCCAGCTCTATCCTGCTACCCCTCCAATCCCCATGCAGTTTCCTACCTCCACCTCCCACCCCAGCGGATGGCTGCTCACATCAGATGTAATAACAGTTAGGCCCCAGCACCAGAACACAGTGTCCATGTGTGTGCAAGTTGTGCTTGTGTGAATGTGAGCGTGAGCGTGTGTCGGGGGCATGCGCACAGTGCAGTGTGCGCATGTTTTGTGGGCAGTAATGAGTAGTGAAGTACATTTTAGTAAGATAATATTACTATTTACATAAATAATAATTGTTTTAAGTGTTTTGTTTTTCATTTAAGATGATAAGTTTAATATCATTTTGTAAATAATCTACAGACAAATGATAAACTAACCAAGAACCTGTTGTTAATTTATTTGGAATACAAAATGTAAACTTTCCTGTCAGATGAATGCCACACCAAACCAGTGGAGTAGCTCTGCCCTGCAATTCTGCAGTTACATATTTAGCAACTGGCAAAAATTCTTTAACAAGTGAATGACCTAAAATTAGCATGCAGTTTGCATTTTCTGCGATTCTTCACTTCCCTCTTGAAAAATAGAGGAAGGAGAAAACCAGTGGTGGGGAGCGAGAGGTGAAGAATGTGATACAAAATCTGAAATGACTATTTTTTCCACTACAAATATTTAAAAGTAGGTGACAACTGATCATGTTACTTTTTATTTTAACAATTTATGTTGTCTGATGAAACTAACTTGAGTCTATAAATGGCAGGCGGTTGCTGATGATGTCCTGTGAATGTTGCAGCCTCCTCTCTAGAGATTGGCTATGTTGCCTTAGTTCACACAGCTCTGCAGTGGTTTGTTCAAGCGCTTTTCCCTGAGCCTCCACCCCACGATTCAATGCTGCCTTTTCACCTTCCAGCGATTCAATAACAGCCTGTATGGGAGGAAAAATATTTTATTTCATGTTGCCTTCTGTATATTTTTCTTAAAGTAAAAAATAAATTTAACACACGATGAATACATTCTTATTAACATTTATGGAATATTCTGTTGATGCTTGGAGGAACAGAGACATATTTAAGATTTAAACACACATTATTTATGTTCCACAATACTGTGGAACATCAATGCTATGTACTTACATGTTTAATACATTCTTATTAACCACACGCTAGGCCATTCTTTAGTATGCACTCAGTTCGAACCTTGTAGATAACATTCACGTGCTGTCTTTGGATAATAAATTAGCACCTCTTAAAGAAAATTATTTCCAGAAAGCGTAGTGTACATGGCTAATTAAAAATACTACTTCAAGAAGAGCTAGAAAAATAATTCCATAAATACAAACTTCATCATCCAATATTTTAACTTTATTATTCTTTGCTCTTGTACAGTAAACTGAATCACTCTCCTGAATCCATTTGCACTCCATTATATACCATTGATATTTTAAATTTCTTTTTAAATGGCAACTCTTTTCCACACACCAGAAATTCATCATGTTGCTTGTAACCATCCACCCTGTACCATACCAACACCAATATGCATTTGAGGCCATATGTTTTCATCTATTTCCACTTTTTCAGTATAAACTTTCAACTTCACAAGAAGTTAAACTAAGGCCCAGACAGTCCAGCAGCTGGACATACTCTATGTGAACATATGCTTCAGTGAAAGCAGGCATAACACAATAATACATGGGTGAGGTGAAGTAGTGTCACTTTTAGTACCCCTCCTACAAAGGGTATCTTGATAACAAGTCAGACATGTAGCACCAAGCTACGACAACTGCCATCTGTGTAACCAGTGTATCACTTGGACCACGTTTCTTGCACAGACACCCATATACTACTGTTCCATGCTGAAGTACACAGTCTATCATGTACTGCTGAGATTACAATGACCCTGCTTCGTTTCTGGACTCTCTTGGTTTCATTGTTGGTATACATTCAGTGCATGGCTTACAGCAACTATTGCTCTGTTAATGGTTTACATTTTGCATCAGTCGTGGACAGGAAAGTGGCAACAAGGGCTTGCCCTATTGTGCAATCTGCAACACTGAGATTTGGCAATTACAGTTGTCACTGCAGAGGCAGCAGCAGTACTGGGAAAAACAAAACCTGCAACAAGAACAAAATTCTACTATCCTGCAGCTTATCTCAACAGTAACAATGAAAATCAACCAGTGGTAACACCTATGTTCCCATCGCCATTCACCTGTTCTGGCGACACTTCAGAGAGCTGTAGTGTATAGGCTTTTTGAACTGCACTGTCTAGCCTATAGCATTTCCAATACACTCTCAATCCTTAATTAAATGTCTTTCAGGGAACTATGTGCTCTGTTAACTGAATACTATGGTCAGCAGATGCACCTTTTTGCAACTAGGCTACAAGTCAGTCAGCGACATATACAATACGGACTGTCTTAAGCAGCATGGGCTGTCAACTTGTAGTGTCTCGCATGCCAGTGCAATTTTTCGGCCTTATCAGGACAAGTGCAGAGAGTGAGCACACTAGTCATTTGGAGCTCCAATGTTAGGCAGGTAATGGAACCCCTCATGGAAATAGCATTCTGGGCAGGAAAGAATGCCAGTGTGCACTCAGTATAAGGGAGGGGGGGGGGTCTTGTCCATGACACGGAGGTGCCCCTGCAGGTGGCTGTCAGGTGCACTAGGTGCAACTGGCTTCAAACAGTGTCACATGTAATCACAAATTATGCCTGCAGTTTAGGTTCTGGCGCCATCCTCGGCTGGTAATTTGGTAACGTCAGCTAGCATCGCACATGGGGTGCAGGCTATGCTTGCTATTTGTAGCATAATATCCAAGGCTGATAACAGTCCTCTGGTTTGGAGCAGAGTGGAAGGTCTAAACCAGAGACTCTGCAACAGTATCATATGCAAGTTTCTTGACCTCCATTACTGGGTGCAGAAACGTAGGGTTACCTTTAATAGATCAGGTGTGCACCCCACGCAGGAAGCGGCTACTATGTTAGCAGAGTACATGTGGTGTGCACACAGTTTTTCGTAGATCAGAGAAAGCCCCCTCCCATTAGAACTGGAGATGAATTGCCTGCCAAAATTGAAGTTACAACAACCATAATATTCTCAGAGAAGGCTCGTCCTTGCAGTTCTGATATAGAAAAGGTTAGTACATTGAGGTGAGAAAAGTCATAGGATACCAATATCATGGTGGACCTCTTTTTGCCCGGCATGGTATGGATTCAACAATTTGTTGGAAGTCCCCTGCAGAAATATTGAGCCATGCTGCCTCCATAGTGTCCATAGTTGAGGAAGTGTTGCTGGTGCTACATTTTGTGCACAAACTGACCTCTTGATTATCTTCCATAAATGTTCAATGCGATTCACTTTAGGCAATCTGGATGTTCAAATCATTCGCTCAAATTGTCCAGAATGTTCTTCAATCTGGTGGCATAGCACACTGTCATCATTAAAAATTACATTGTCATCTGGAAATATGAAGTCCATGATTAGCTGCAGTCAATCTCCAAGCAGCCAAACATAACCAATTCCAGTCAATGATTGGTTCTGTTGGCCCAGAAAACCCAGTCCATTGCATGTAAATGGAGCCCACACCATTATGGAGCCCGCACCATTATGGAGCCACCACCAGCTTGCACAGCACCTTGATGCAAACTTGGGTCAATGGCTTTGTGGGGTCTGCACCACATCCAGTCCTACCATCAGCTATTACCAACCGAAACTGGGATTCATCTGACTGGGCCACACTTATCCAGTTGTCCAGAGTCCAACAAAAATGGTCACAAACCAAGGAGAGGCACTGCAAGCAATAGCATGCCATTAACAAAGGCACTCGCATCGGTCGTTTGCTGTCATAGTCCATTAACGCTAAATTTCATCACACTGTCCAAACGGATACCAAGCAGTGTTGCTTGTCTGTTAGTACTGAGGACTCTACACAAGCACCACTGCTCTCAGTCGTTAAATGAAGGCCGTCAGCCACTGTGTCGTCTGTGGTGAGATGTAATGGCCGAGATTTTGTATTCTCAGCACACTCTTGACATTGTGGATCTCTGAATACTGGATTCCCTAATGGTTTCTGAAATGGAGTCCCATGCATCTAGTACCAACTACCATCCTGCATTCGAAGCCTATTAATTCCCACCGTGTGGCCAAAATCACATAAGAAACTTCTTCACATGAGTCACCTGAGTATGAATGACAGCTCCACCAGTGCACTGCCCTTTTATACCTTGTGCAGGTGATACTACTGCCAACTGTTACTGGCTCAGGTAGCATTAGGAACAGATAGTTGGTTGAAACTGGAAATAAATAGCAATGAAGCATAAATTAAGATGGGAATCTTGATTGTAAGAATAGGTTAGCTGTCCATGGTGGCGGCATATTTATTGCAGTAAATAACGCGATAATTTCTAGCAAGGATATTATGGATTCCAAATGTGAATTAATCTGGGTGAAGTCATGCATCAAAGGTCAGTCAAAAATGGTAATCTGATCCTTTTAGAGACCGCCTCAGTCAAGTGCTGTAGTGGTAGAGTACTTCAGAGAGAAGCTGAAGAATGTCAGTAATTCTTACCATGCTGCTGATATGAGGGGAGGACTTCAACGTGACAGGTAGAGATAGGGAGTAAGGCTATCAAAACTGGTCCCAGAATATGTGACATTATTCTACATGTCTTGTCCAAAAAGTACTTCGAGCAGATAGGCAGAGAACCAACTCGTGAAGGTAATTTCTCAGACCACCTAGCAACAAACACAGCTGAACTTATCAAATCAGTTAACACAGAGGAAGGTATCAGTGACTATAAGGCTGTGATAGCAACTGTGACAATGTATTTTACAAAGATGGTTGGTTGGTTTAAAAGAGGGGGGCAGAAGGGATCAAACTGCCAGGTCATCAGCCCCTTGCTCCCGGTAAAATAATTACACAAGAGAAAGAAGAAAAGAAAGGACACATACGGCACAATAACAGGAGAAAAGAAGAAACAGAAGGACAATCAATACTACTATGGACAAAACAAAAAGAAAACCACAGAGAAACAAGAAACAGATAGAAGGGATAAAAACAAGAGAGCAGATGATCTCAGCTGGCCGACCATGAGAATAAAAAGGAAAAGCCAGCCACTCTGCAACACATAAAAACATCCACCCTCAAAGCATTAGGGTGCAGAGCACAAAGGGACAAAGGACATGCGCTAAAACTTACATAGATTGCTAAAACCCACTGTCATGTATAAAGCGTAACACTAAATTAGCTGATGAGGTGTTGTCAGCTAAAATTAATGGCAACGAGTCTGGTAATTGAAGAGTCCGTCGCAGCACCAAGATAGGGCCACTGTCAGCCGGGCGCCGCACCGACACTGAGACGGGCATCAGGGTGCAGGAGGTAGCCGTGCGTCACCCAAGTGTGACCAAGCAGAGCCGGTAGAGACCCTGTGAGAGGCCCGCATGGAGGACTGCCACACATTCGTAGTCTCCTTAATGGCATGAAGCTTGTTGTGCATGCTAAGCTTATGCCATTTTGTCTCCCAAAGCCGCAAAAGCTTGCAGCATAGTACTGAATGCAGGTCAGTTGCAGAGAAGCCGAACTCCATAAGCAGTATCCGCGTAGCCTGTTTGGCCACCCTGTCGGCAAGTTCATTGCCTGGGATTCTGATGGGACCTGGGGTCCAGACAAACACCACTGAAAGACTGGACCATTTCAGGTCATAGATGAACTCCTGGACGGTCGCTACCAAAGGATGACGAGGGTAGCACTGGTCGACAGCTTGTAGGCTGCTCAAGGAGTCCGTACACAGAAGAAACGATTCCCCAGGGCATAAACGAATGTGTTCAAGAGCAAGAGATACAGCCACCAGCTCGGCAGTGAAATCACTGCATCCATCAGGCATGGAATGCTGCTCAATATGTCCACCATGGACATACGTGAAGCCAACATGAGCATCAGCCACCAAGCCGTCAGTGTAAACCACTTCGTGGCCCCGGTATGTGTCAAGAATCGAGAGGAAGTGGCAGTGGAGAGCCACGGGGTTAACTGAGTCCTCAGGGCCATGTGAAAGGTCCAGGCAAAGCCACAGCCTAGGAGTACACCACGGAGGTGTACGTGAATGTACCTCAAGTATAGGTGGTACAGGCAAGGACTCCAGTTCGGAAAGAAGGGATCGAACACAAACTGCAATTGGAAGCCCTGACCTGGGCCGCCGGCACAAGAGATGAACTGCCGTGGGTGGGAAAATGAGATGGTGATCAGGATGCACATGAGAACTACGAACTTGTGAAATGTAACTGGCCAGCAGTTGCGCATGCCTAACTTGTAATGGAGGGACTCCGGCCTCCACAAGGACGCTTGTCACTGGACTCGTCCTACAAGCTCCTGTCACTAGGTGAACGCCACAGTGATGCACTGGGTCAAGTAAATGCAATGCTGAGGGTGCCACCAAACCATAAACCAGACTCCCATAGTCAAGGCGGGATTGGACAAGGGCTCTGTGTAGAGCTGCAGCAGCATAGAGCTATTTGCACTCCAGTTGGTGTTGCTCAGGCAACAGCGGCCATTGATGTGCTTCCAGCACTTCCGCTTAAGATGACAAAGGTGAGGAAGCCATGTCAATCAGGCATCGAAAACCAGTCCTAAGAATCGATATGACTCCAGTACAGTGAGCGGATTGTCATTAAGGTAAAGTTAGGGTTCTGGATGAACAGTACGACGACTTTGCGGCTGAAAACTGGAAGCCGTGGGCTAGAGCCCACGACTGCACCTTGTGGATGGCTCCCTGTAGGCACCACTCAGCAACACCAGTACTAGTGGAGCAGTATGAAATGCAGAAGTTGTCTGCATACAGAGAAGATGAGACAGACGGCCCTACAGCTGCTGCTAGACAACTGCTGGCCACTAAAAATAGAGATACATACCCTGCGGGACCCCATTCTCCTGGATATGTGGGAGGGGGGTGGGGACGAGGGGGGAGGGGGGGGGAAGTACGGGGGAAGTACAGGAGGCACCAACCTGGACATGGAAAGTATGAAGCAACTTCAACAGGAAATTTTGGATAAAAGTCAGGAGCGGCCCTTGGAGACCTCACTCGCATAATGTGGTAAGTATACGATGTCGCCAGGTCGTCATACGCTTTTCGTAAATCAAAAAAGACGCAACCATGTGTTGGCGTCAGGAAAAGGCTGTTCGGGTGACAGACTCGAGGGACACAACATTATCAGTGGTAGTGTGACCCTGGCGGAAGCCATCCTGACATGGAGCCAGCAGGCCACATGACCCCAGGACCCGACCCAACCCAACCGCCGATACACCGTATGTTCCAGCAGCTTACAAAGAAAGATGGCGAGACTGAGGGTCCCGTAGCTATCAACATGAAGCGGGTTTTTACCGGGTTTGAGCACCAGAATGATGGTGCTCTCCCACCATTGCAATGGAAAGATGCCATCGCACCAGATCCAGTTGAAGATGATGAGGAGATGTCGCTTGTAGTCAGATGAGAGATGCTTAATCATCTGGCTGAGGATCTGATCAGGACCAGGAGCTGTGTCGGGTTAATGTACAAGGGCACCGAGGAGCTCCCACTCTATAAATGGGGCATTATAGGACTCACTGTGGCATGTAGTGAATTAGAGGACGTTCCCTTCCAGCCACCATTTGAGTGTGCGAAAGGCAGGGGGGGGGGGGGGGGGGGGGTATTCTCCGACGCAGAGGCTCGAGCAAAGTGCTTGGCAATCGCATTTGTGTCGGCAGATAACACACCATTTATGGTAACACTGGGGACACCAGTTGGGGTCTGGTATCCGAAAACAAGTTTTATCTTTGCCCAGACTTGGGAAGGTGACATATGGCATCCAATGGTCAAGACATAACTCTCCCAACACTCCTGCTTCTGTCGTATGATAAGTTGGCGAATGCAGGCATGGAGCCGTTTAAAGGCTATGAGGTGCTCCAGGGAAGGGTACCACTTATGCCGCTGTACAGCTCGCCGACACTCATTAATTGTTTCAGGGACTTCCAGCAACCACCAAAAGACTGCCTTTCGCCGGGGGCACCATAAAGAGTGAGGGGTCGTGTTTTCTGCCACATTGTTGTAGTCAACTACTCAACCATCACATCGATGTTACCATAGGGGGAGATTCAAGTGACAACAGAGGTGAAAGTTTCCCAGTCCGCCTTGTTCAAAGCCCATCTGGGCAGGCGTCCATGAGTCTGACACTGGGGCAATGATAGGAAGATGGGGAAGGGGTCACTACCACACAGGTCGTCGTGCTCTCCAGTGGATAGATGGGAGAAGTCCTGGGCTGCAAATTGATAAATCAATGGCTGACTAACTACCATGAGCCGCACTGAAATGTGTGGCAGTCCCAGTATTTAAAAGGAAGAGGTAGAATTGCAAAAGTGAAGTTTCGACATCTCTGTCTCGACCACTAAGCACGGTGCCACCCCCAAGGTGTTACGGGCATTAAAATCTCCCCAAAGTAGGAAAGGTTTAGGGAGTTGATCAATCAGTGCAGTTAATACATTCAGGGATACTGCACCATCTGGAGGAAGATATACATTGCACACAGTTATTTCCTGCGTCGTCAGTATTCTGACAGCCACAGCTTCAAGAGTGGTTTGAAGGGGAACATGTTCACTACAGACTGAGTTTAGGACATAAACACAAACTCCACCTGACACTCAATTATAGTCGCTATGGTTCCTTTCATATCCCGTATAGCTGCGGAGAGCAGGGGTCCGCATTGACGGGAACCAGGTTTCCTGGAGGGAAATGCAGAAAGCAGGTGTAAAGCTTAACAGCTGCTGTAGCTCAGCCAGGCGGTGGAAAAAACTGCCGCAATTTCACTGGAGGATGATGTTATTGTGAGCCTGGGAAGGCATGGAAGATTCAATAGGCCAGTTTACACCTCATTGTCACCTGCTGCCACCGACTTTTTGCCTGAGCAGTCAATACTCACTGTGTCTGAGGGTCTGGTGAGATCTAGGTCCTCAGTGGATGCCAGAATCTCCACCTCATCCGCAGACAAAGAGCTTGTAGGTAGCAGTGGTGTGCGTGCCACCACAATTTCCTTGGTCTTGAGGACCTTCTTTTTGGATTTCTCTCACTGCTCCTCAAGTTTCCCTGGCTGGGAGGACTTCAGTGATTCAGTCTCCAGGACTGGACGATGAGCATCAAGCCCTACGGCCAGCTGCTTTTGGGCTCTTCAGCCACTGGTGGATGTAATCTTTCCCATTAGCAGAAATCTGGGAAGGGAGTGACCCAAGGGAACCCTTCCTAGCGAGAGGAGCACAAGACGACTTACGCTTCTCTAGCTCAGAGGTGAGGACTGAAATCCTCGATGGTTGGAGGGGGGGGGGGGGGGGGGGGGGGAATTGCTCCCGAAGTAGGTGGTACAGGAGCAATAGGGAGGGAAGTGTCCCCCACCATCAAGGGGGCAGGTGTAGTCTTGTGGTTCTGAGAGGCGACAGGAATGCGAGGAACTGAAGGGGCAACAACCGTTCTCATGGCATCAGCGTAAGAGGAGGTCTTAGCCACAGGATGTAGGCGCTCAAATTTCCTCTTAGCCTCAGTGTAGGTCAGTCAGTCCAATGTTTTATATTCCATGATTTTCCTCTCTTTCTGTAAAATGCAGTCTGGCGAGCAAAGTGAATGATGCTCTCCGCAGTTGACACAGATGAGAGGCAGGCCACATGGAGTATCGGGATGTGATGGACGTTCACAAGCTCAACACGTGTTGCTGGAATTACTGCGGGATGACATATGGCCGAAATTCCAGCACTTAAAGCACCGCATCGGGAGAGAGGGATATATGGCTTGATGTCACAGCTGTAGACCATCACCTTGACCTTCACGGGCAGTGTGTCACTCTCGAAAGCCAAGATGAAGGCACAGGTGGCAACCTGATTATTCCTCCGACCCCGATGGACATGCCAGACGAAATGAACACCTCTCTGCTCTAAATTGGCGTGCAGCTTGTCGTCAGACTGCAAAAGATGGTCCCTGTGGAATATAATACCCAGGACCATAATTGAGCTCTTATGGGGACTGATGGTGATGGAAACATCCCCCAACTTGTCACAAGCGAGTAATGCCTGTGAATGGGCATAGGATGCTGTTTTTATCAAGACTGACTCCGAGCACATTTTGGACAAAGTCCTCCACCTCCCCCAAACTTGTCCTCTAAATGCTCCACAAAAAACTGAGGCTTCATGGAAATGAAGGATTCCCTTTCAACTCTCGTACATACGAGGTACCGGGGTGAATAAGCTTCACTACCACCCTTAGCCTAGCGTTCCTCCCATGGAGTGGACGAGGAGGGGAAAGATTTGGGGTCATATTTATTAGCATTGAAGTTAGACTCAGCCCACTTAGAGACTGCTGGCGGCATATGACCAGCAAGAGATGACGTACTATGCTTCATGGCGTCTCATCCGCCCTGATGCCACCCACTCCGACTGGGGGTCCTCCCCACTTATGCAACCCTGCCTCAGCAAGGGCCACCTGGCAGGATGGCCATTGCCAGGAGTCCCGATGCCCCAGGGGAATGGGCATGTACCCCTTGGCATACGTGGCGAGTTAACAGTGCAGGCATCAACAGAGCTATCCCAGTGTGGTCAGATGGCTACAACCAACAGGGTTCAAGGCGGCCCCACCACAACAGACAGGCTACCATGCTGGATATGAGGTGCTACAAAGTCCATGGTCATCGTCGGCGCAGAAAGCGACACTGCATAGAACATGGTGGAAAACGCGCACAGGAAGGTGTCCTTGCCCAAGAGATGGGGAATGAGCGGGACTGCAATGCGATGACAAAAAAGTGGGCTATGGATCTCAATGCACGATGGACACAATGCACCATGTAAGGTGCCCTTCCCCTATTGGCTCGCTCTTTGGGAAAATTTAGAAACATGGAGATCAAACCCAGTAGGGGACCATCACATAAAGGCCAAAATGTGAGAGACTCCTTTTAGTCGCCTCTTACAACAGGCAGGAATACCTTGGGGCATATTCAGTAAGAGTAGCAGGGTACAAATTGCAGAGCATCTTAGTAGTCGGGATCAAAAATTCAGCAATAAGGATGAAGATGTGGAGCACAAGTAGAAACAATTCAAAAGCATTGTTCAATATGCTTTAGACGAGTACGTTTCGAGTAAGATCTTAATGGATGGGAAAGACTAACAGTGGTTTAATAGCCATGTTAGAAAACATGCAACGTAATTAAAGGGAGCTTCAAAGATTCAAGAGAAGTGAAAACCTAACTGACAAACAAAAGCTGAACGAAGTGAAAATGAGTATAAGCACAACAATGAGAAAAGCATTCAGTGACTTGAGTGAACAATTTTGTCAACATCTGAGTAAAAATTCTCAAGAGGTTTCGGTCTTAAGTAAAAATGAGCAAGCAGTTCGAAAATCTCTACTCATTCACTCAATGACCACACTGGCACTGTAATGGAAGATAACAGAGAAAAGGCAAAATACTGAATTCAGTCCAGAAACTGTTTCCTGCAGAAGATTGTAACACAGCCCCTCCTTCCAAGCATCGCACAAATGCTGAAATGTCCGATACTGAAATAACCGACTGTGGAACACAAAGCATAGCTACAAAGCATAGTAATGGAATGGTATCAGGATACTTTTAAGATTCTATAAAGATTATGCGAAAGAACTGGCTCCCATTTTAGCAGCCGTTTATGATAAATTACTGTAGCAAAGAAGGGTACTTATCAACTGGAAAGAAGTGCACGTCATTCCCATTTTCAACAAGGACTGCATGACAGATGCACGTAACTGTAAGCCTATACTGTTGACATCGATCTGTTGTAGAATTATGGAATCTGTTTTATGCTCGAGAATTATGATGTTTTTGGAGTACAAAAATCTCTTCTATAAAAAATCAACATGGATTCCACAAACAGAGAAACAACACAGATTCCACAAACAGAGATATTGCAAAGTTCAGTTCTGTCTGTTCCTCCATGAGATCCACAGCGCTGTAGACAATGGTGCTCAGGTTGCTGCCGTGTTGCTTGACTTCAAGAAGGCATTTGACACCATCCCACACTGTCAGTTAGGGAAATAAATATGATCTTACTGAGTATTGGACCAGATGTGTGACTATATTCAAGACTTCCTTGCAGACAGAACTCAACACGTTGCTCGTAACAGAACAGAATAGACTAGTGTAAAGGTAATTTTCAGAGCATCCCAAGGAAGTGAGCTAGAGCCATTGCTTTTTATAGTGTATATAAATGATCTAGTAGGAACCATTACAAGGTGCTTAAGAACATTTTCAGATGATGCCTTTGTCTATAAGAAAGTAACAATGCCAGAAGACAATATCTGTTAACAGAATGACATACTGAGGATTGTTGCATGGTGCAGGTTCTGGCAGTTGGCCCTGAAGATAAACAAATGTAACTTATTGCGCATATATAGGAAAAGAAATCTGCTACTGTAGAACTACACTATTAATGACAAACTGCTAGGAAAAGTATCTACTGTAAAATATTTAGGAGGAGCAACTTTAAGTGGAATGACTACATAAAACAAATAGCAAGAAAGACGGATGCCAGACAGATTCATAGGAAGAATCTTACACAAATGTAACTCATCCACAATTAAACTGGCTTATAATGCCCTTGTTTGTCTGGCTGTTGAGTACTGTTCATCAATGCGAGGTTCCTTACCAGGTAGGACTGATGGAAGGAATGCAGAAGATCAAACGAAGGGCAATGCGAGAGCATTACAGACACACTCAACAAACTCCGGTGGCAGACATTACAAGAGGATCATTGTGCATCACAGAAAGGTTATGCTATTGAAATTTTGAGAGAGCACTTTCTGGGAAGAGTCAGACAAGAGATAACTTCCTCCCATTTACATCTCACAAAGTGACCACGACGAGAGAATTCGAGAACTTAGGGCTCATACAGAGGCTTACCCACAACCATTCTTCCCATGCGCCATTCGCAAGTCAAACAGAGTACGGGGGATCAGTTAGTGGTACCAGAAGTACTCTCCACGATACACTGTTAGGTGGCTTGCGGGGTATGACGTAGATGTGGATATCACCATGTCAGAACTGCAAAGTTTCCTGTGCAGACAAATCTGTGATGTGATTTTGTACTTACCACTTGACAGAAAAGTCAAGGCTAAAGGATAAGGCACAACCATTTCTAGTCTCTGTGAAGGTCTTAAGATTATTAAATCTTTTGAGTCTGCTTGTAACATTCAGCATACTTCCACTAACAAAAATCATTTGACAAAAGTAGTTAGTTGCCATCACAAGCAACAACCAGCTGATGATTTTTATTCATTATCTTCTTTTTACACCCCTAACAGAACTTCACAACTAAATCCACAGTCGTCTGGAGTGCCTGCTTCCCATGAAAAACTTAAGTATTAGGTCTACAACTTTGCTTCCACTGTTTTGCAACAGACGGCAGTAGCGGCAAGTGGGGTTCAGGTAGTTGGTCATAGGTGTAATACAATAAGCTTAGGCATCTGTAAAAACAATGCCATAAAAATATTAGTCGACTTGTAACTGCATCATAAGGTTATTATCAATTAAGTACGTCAACTTACGTATCCATTTCTCACCATTTGCAGGAAGTTTTAATTTTCTGCTTTAACATGAAGAAATCTGTGGCTGTGGCTCTTAAAATGCTGGGTAAGACCAACGGTGAGGGAACTATTAGCGGAAGAACATCCAGAGAATGTTTTCAACGCCTTAAGAACAGTGATTTTGATGTCTAAGACCAGCATGGCGGTGGAAGACAGAACGTTTTCGTAGCTACTGAAACAGACGAAGACAGTCACAGGATACCATTACCGAAAGCAATTGATGCGTTCGAGCCCAGCACTGAAACACAAACGGCCATAATACAGTGAGACACGTAAAGGTAATTTTGCAGTAGGTCAGTGCTCGAGCCCATGACACAAAACCAGTCAAAATATACATGGGAACTTTGAAATGAGAAGTCCAATACCTCCCGCCGTATTCTCCATACATTGCTCTCTCTCTGTCTACCACCTTTTTCGATCAGTGGCATACCTTTTTCGATCAGTGGCATACCTTTTTCGATCAGTGGCATACAGTCTGGTTGACCAGCACTTCCGATCATATGAACAAGTGCAAAATTGAATCGATTCATAGATCCCCAAAAAGACACCCAGTTCTTCTGCTACGGGATTCATATGCTATCTGAAAGAGGGGAGAATGTAGCGGCCAGCAATGGGCAATACTATGAATCATAATTTTTTGTAAGTTTTTCACAACAAAGACCCAAACTTTGAGAAAAAATGGTGGAAGTAAAGTTGTCGGCCTAGTACATCAATCTTCATGATCATCCATTCCTCACCATTGAGTAACCCTTTTTTTTAGTACTGAACAGGCAGGTCAAAAATTTCTTCACCCTCGACACTGGAATATTTCCCAGGCAAGGCAACGGAGTGCCAGTCATGCCCCAGCTGCAGCACCCTTCAGTCACAAAGCTGTTGCCTGCACCACACCATGCTGCAAACTGTTCACCATGTGGCAAACTTGATTCCTGGCAGCTGTGTGTAAACAAGCTACTTGCCAGCATCCTGTACCAACACGGACCGATGACAGCACGTGCTCCACACAGTCACAGCAGCTGACGTCGCAGTTTCACCAGCACTGCAGAAGCTTGAATTGGTTCTTATTATTTTCAAACAGTCAGTGGGGTTCAAGTTGGACACTGGAGCTGCCTTGACAATCAGATGACAACATATATCAGCAATTCAATTCACTTTTGCTCCAAATGGCTCAGCAATAAGTAATATCGGACTGCCAAAGGGCAGCTCGTTTCCTTGGAGAACTGTCACTTACAGCTAAGTACAACAACATTGGGCACATACTAAAATTCTTAGCAGTGAAACCATCGAATGCTCATAACATTTACTGCTTAGATGTGTTCACAGCATTTGGTTTCAAAACAGTGGATCACATAAATTTAGTACCAGAAACAGTACTATTTTCTGATCAGATTTTCTTTGCAATACATATTTTACAGAGAGATTTTCAAACCATCACTAGGATGTGCAAAAAAATGGTACTGCTCATTTCTCTATGAAATCGTCAGCAAAGCCAAAAGTTTGTTGAGCTCACCTGTGAAAAGATAATGTTCATGGCAAGCTTGTATGAATTCAGGAACTAGGCATTTCATTTCACCAGTCTAAACCAGTCAATTGGTGATGCCTATGACTGCCATTAAAAAACCTAATGGGTCTTCAAGCATTTGTGGCACTTTAATGGCAACTATCAGTGCTCACTCCAATATTTATTTCTATACAATGCATCGCCCAAAGGAATTGTTAAAGAAACTAGCCAGGTTTCTCGTAAAACTACCTACGTTCTCAACGAGGCAGCACAGCTTTTTGGTTAAAAACCTGGAGCACATCCTTAGTATTATGCCCTCATGCGACCATATGGTGCAATAATAAATATGCCAGTTTCTGTTAACCTTAAACAATTATAGTCTCTTCATAGCAAGATCACCTACTATGCAAAGTCTATTTCTCCAGCAGCACAAATCACACACCCGCTCCAACATCTGCACAAAGAGTACATTGAATTTGTGTAGTCTATTTCCTCACAGCAGGCTTTTCAACACCTTAACGATTGTCTCATAACAGCGGAATGCCTGATGCCATATATACTGGGCATGCCATCTACGCTTGTGATGGATGCATCCCAGTAAGAGAATGTGGCAATTTTGTCCCATAGTTTGTAAGACAGCTCTGGAAAATAAATTGCCTATGTGACAACTGTGGCACACTGTACTATTCTCAAGTTGAGGAAGAGGCTTAAATCAATAATTTATGGTATCAAGAAGTTTCATGTATACTTGTATGACAGCAAACTCCACCTGTTAACCAACCACAAACATTTAATATACATTTTTAGGCATTGGTCTAAGCTCCCGGAAAAGACAGTACAGCATCTGCAATGGTGGGCATGGTTTATAAGCAAATATAACTACATTAAATTCACTTCTGCCACAACACGTTCATGCAGTTGGCATGTTGCCTTCCCACTGGCCCCGAAACAGAGTTCAACCACTGCAAAACAGTTTGTTTTGTGCTTGATCAGCACCTGCAGCAATGCTGCACGAATTCCAATTGACAGCTTGCGAGGTGGTTACCTCGCCCATGACCCAGTTCTGCATCAAGTTTTATCAGCTGTGCTGTCGGGATGACTGGACCCTGTATTCCGCAACTATTTTGCAATGCAACACAGGCTTAATGCCACAAACAGTGTCCCAACGTTGACCACAGCTGACTCTGAATGCACACCACGTCTCCAGCCAGCATCCTCCAACTAACTCATGTCTTGCACTGGGGGATGATGCACATGAAGGCATTAACCTGGCGGCACATGTAATGGCTCAGACACTTGATTGTGCAAGCCACTCCTGTCATGTCTGCACACTGAATCAGGCAACCCGGCAGAATATTTCTTTTCATGGGTATACCCGTTGCTGATGGTGGCTCAAATGGCTCTGAGCACCATGAGACTTAACATCTATGGTCATCAGTCCCCTAGAACTTAGAACTACTTAAACCTAACTAACCTAAGGACAACACATAACACCCAGCCATCACGAGGCAGAGAAAATCCCTGACCCCGCCGGGAATCGAACCCGGGAACCCGGGCGTGGGAAGCGAGAACGCTACCGCACGACCACGAGATGCGGGCTGCTGATGGTGGATACATCCCAAATTCCCATTTATGGTATGATGTCATCAATGACCACTCACACCACCATTTGTGCCCTCTACAATATTTTCATTTAAGGGTGCCTTCCTTCAAATTGCAAAACACAGGTAAGTAAGGGAATGTCTCACGCGCAACTATTTCACAAATTAAAAGGGTTGGTAAAGTGGTAGACAGCCATTAGTCATAGTATATATTCCAACTAGCTCAAATAAAAAAACAATGTTGTATCATGTGGGCACAGATACAGAGGGATCAGAGAGGGTCGTGGGGATGGAGGAAAAGGGGGTTAGTTCTACTTTCCTAAGTTAAACAGGTAAAAAGATTAGCAAGTCATATTTCTTCTTGTTCCATGACTGTTTCTTAGCCTTAGGAATGAAAGTGATCATATAATGAATTTAAACAAAAAGTTTACACAAATTAAAACTTGTTTGTTTATTAAACACATCATGCGTTAAATATCATTCAGAGCTTGAAAATTGAAAGCAATGGATAGAAGGGACATCGGATGACCTTTGCAAGGTGGGAAAACAGACAGGATGAGAACAGGTGATAAAGCAATACATCTGATGGATGATTATAAATGAGAAATGTAGTCTGCAGTAAATCTATTACAAGAGTAAATTTACAATTGTGTGAATTTGTCCATACCTGACTGCACACAGTACCAATATGTCCAAAAAAGCCGTGTGAAAAATGGGACCTTTTTTCAGGGGGTTATATCTCCGGTTCTACTGATCACAGAGAGAGGTGGTCAAGTGTTTTGGATAGCCTTTAGCCTAGCAGCCATCTGTACACATCGGAAGACTGGGGATACTGTAGCTACACTACAGTACAGCGTCAAAATTTAAACACTACACACTTCCTCCAGCCCAGGCAAATTGGGCAAATCAGTTTGTTCTTTTGCATTAGGTGTGGTCTAGAGTGGACCTTAGGCAGCTCATAAATGCACCACTTGCTCATGAGCAGTTCCTGAGAAAACTCCAAAAAACCATAATGTTTGGATGTAGTAAGTACCAATTGTGAGGATGGCCATCTCTATAATTTCTATTCATGTAGATCGCCAAAATTTTTAAAATATGTTCTCAAGATGATATTCTCGGGGAACTTGGAAACTTTTTCAATATCATTATCCATTACCGAGATCCAGAGGTTCAAAGTTACCATACTTATGCATGTAATATCCGGTCTGAAGTGTAAATGTAGTTTTAACTTACTTACTGAACCCATGGCGATGGTTCTAGGGACATCACAAGGGTTCTGAAGCCACCAAACTATTAAGTCAGCATCTTTTCCATCAATAAAACTTAATGAAATGCTGTCTGCATATAATGGGAACTCGATGCATATACAAATATGCTGAAAGTGGTACTGCAGTGGGAAAAAAGGACTAAGAAGGATCTTAACATTTCTGAAAAGAACTTAAAATTACTGCCAAAAAATATGTAATATTGAAATTCCAGTAAAATATTACAATAATCATTTTACTCTTTTAAGACACAAGTCACAAGTGCAGATTTTCAATGAGCTGCAAATGATGAGCATAGTGGCTGGAGAAAATGTAAAGCAAACAGTTTCATTTTAACCTTCTATTATGCATACTTATTTGTTGTTTATATTGGTTGAAGTATATAAATGTATCTACGTATATAAATAAAATACCAAAAACTTTACTAATCTGTAGAATTAGTTTATATTAAACAGCAAATCCTGCAATAGCAGAGAAAGCAGAGAAAGATGATAACTGCAGACAAATGCTCTTGTCAGAGCACAAAAAGTGCAAATATGTACCTCTTTAAAAGACTAACAGGAAAATGGGGAATCAGCTGCCTCATTTCTCATTCCACATTCCTCGCCAAAAATTTTAGCATGTGAACATATCTGCCCTTTTTTTGCACTGAAAAAGATAGCAGAGATGGTGACGGTGGAAGAGAGAGGAGACACTGCCAGTAGGAGAGAAACAGACATTAGGCAGTGATGATGGGAGAGAGAAAGTGGCATTTAAAAAAAGAGAGAGATGGATGAATGGATGAGGACAGTAACAGTGGGAGTCAGAACAGGTGAGTGGAGACCATAGAGGAGGGTGCATTTTGGACCAAAACTTTAAACAAGTGGGTATAGAGGAAAAAATAAGTTGGATGCCCCAGAATTTTTGATTTGTTGAGGTATGGTAGAGACAGTGGCAGTGGGAAAGAAAGACAGAAAGAGACTTGTAAGTGAGAGAGGAGATGGTGGCAGTGGGATATACTGTAAATCAATGGAAGTAAAAGAAGACAGTGAAAGAGAGACTTATCTAGGCAGTGGCACTGAGATGGAGATGCCGAGTAAGAAGGCTTAGGTACAATATGCTCTTCATAATCTTCTACACATACTACCAGAACTTTCATCTTCAGCCCTAATCCAAATGCACTCATTTTGAGACTTAACAACTTTCTTCCTAGCTCATTGTGTTACTATTAATTAATATATTGCTTCAGCCTTGTCATTTCATGATCCTATCATTCAAAGAAATCTACACCATCAGTTAAACACTATTTCTGAACCTTTGGACTACATTGCACTACACTATACATCTGCATTTCAGTGGTTTATATTTTGTGGTTCAGAAATAGTTACATCATAATCTTTTCTCAAAACTGAAAATAAACTTCAGTTTATTTCAGCATAGAATTTACACAACATAAGAGGGCAATAAAAAAATCTCTTTTTCCGTTTACTGGTGATCTACTGACTCGCAAATATTTGTAGAGACTAAACACAAGCTCCAGCTGCACAATATTTGACAATAGGTTTTCATAAAATATTGTACATTCAACAAGTTTCTGAAGAATATGTGGCACTTTAATTTCAGAAGCATATAATAATCGACAAACATACGAGTCTGCAACACAGAAACTGCAAATTCCTGGTGCCTAAAAGTTGCCGTTTAGTAATTTTACACTTCCATAGTTGTGCAACACCCTGCTGTCTTACAATAATCAGGAACACAACAATTTGAAGTTATTTACCTATCAGCAACACCTGCTTAACTCCTGACAATAATTTGGGTTGGAGAATAAGAAAGAATACACAGGAGAATGGGCTCAACAGGAAGTAGAAGGGCCCTGGTCAATGATTCCCAATCTGGGGTTGATTACTCTTGTGAGACAAAATGACATCTCCTGAGGGCTAACAACAACAACAACAAGATTAGTAGTAGTAGTAATAACAGTAATAATAGTAATAGTAGTAGTAGTAGTAGTAACAACAACAACAACAACAACAACAACAACAACAACAATGGCCACCTCTGGACATTTCCATGACTTGCAATCTTCAATTAGATGTATTCATCCCACTTGCAAACATTTTCTAACACAAATTATCCACTATTAATTTGATCAGTGTGTTGTATTTTCTCATTTCACAGAATTTCATTTGGCCACCTAGCAGCCACTCACCTCCACTTCATTTCCATTACAATCATAAATAAATGTAGATTTTCCGAGCATGTACTAGTGATAAAAAGCTATTGGCTTTCCAGTTTGATAGCAGTACTGAGACATTGTGATGTTTCAACAAGTCTCATACTGTAGAGCTCATTGAAATTTGTGGTATTGTGGGTAATCAAGTGCCTTAGATGCTTAGCAACAGTTTGCTAGTTAGATGGAGAGAGAGGAACTACCCCTACTCTTCTTCAATTCAGCCCCCAAGGCCGAGCCAAGCGCACTCTTTGTGTTCTTGTTGCTGACATGGATTACACAACTGCATAACATAAAATTTTGATAGTGAGGTAATTATAAATTTTGTTAGTAGTATGGTGTAGAAGTATGTAAAAGTGAGGAATACAGAGTTTGAACATCAGGTATGCAGTTGCCCCAGAAAACACTATTTTCTGAAATTTTACATTTGGCAGAGTTAAGAGATACTGGGTTGAAATTTTTATAATAAGTGTAATTTAATGTAAAACATAAAGTTGAAATTTTCAAGTTTTTAATGGCAATGTAAATTTTGGACTAAAAAGTTAGAAAAATAGATTATCCACTACTTATACATAAGCTAGAATAAAGAGATTACAGCACCATTTTAGGTATAGAAAATGATTGCAACACTCCAAATGTCAGAAAATTTGAATTGATTTAACATCATAAAGTAATGACAGAATGGACAGTTCTGACGATAAAGACCACCTAAAGTACCATTTTAAAAAAATCTTACCGGCTATGTTAAGATATAAAAATAAACTTAAAATGAAATCTTCCTTACACATTGATCTACAATAGCAAAAATTAGTGTTGATATAATCCCAACTGGCAAAGTTATTAGTAATTTAGTATTCCAAGAGAGCACTTTTAGAGCACTGAGCACATGCATGAGCATTTTAGAGATGGTAGTTCCATTTTGTGGTCTTCTCCTGATTGCATAGAGAATACATAAGCAACTCTGGAGCTGCCTCGTAGGTTTCATTGCTCAAAAACTTGTCAACAATGTATGTCTTTATCAGATACCAAGCCACTGCCGAGTTTCATGATGGAGTGCATTGTGCTGTTTATGGAACTGTTAGAAATTCACCTTTTTCATGAACTGCAAATAATTAAATGTGTCTATCATTTCGGTCTAGCATGGTTTGTGCATCAGGCTTGTCCTAAATGCATGTGATGAGCAGAGTATTGAAACCTACCACTTCTAAGCAAGCTAAACTGTACATTGAATTATTTGAACAATTTGTTGCTGAAAATGAATTTATAGAAAATGGAACTTCGAGGAGCAATTTCCTGTCATAACTTCCTCACGCCCTTCAAAATAGGGTGTAGGAATTTGTATTCCAGGCACAGCTAGCTAAAAAGTGGACAAGGAGACTGCAAGTAACATATTTAGGATTATAATATTACTTGAAAATACAGCTCTTCGGTTGCACAGGTAAAAATTTCCAACTTTACCTAGGTTTCAACTGCTCTAAGGTAGCCTTCATCAGAAGTAAAAAAATTTTACATTACATAGAGTAAATAGTTATGAAATGGTTTAGAGCAACAGTGCTCACGTTAAAGACAAAAATATATTTGTACATTATAAAATATTCCTAGGAATGAAACTTGGTTAAGATGCGCCGCTAAGGGTCGCATCTTAATCAAGTTTCATTCCTAGGAATATTTTATAATGTACAAATATATTTTTATCTTTAACATGAGCACTGTTGCTCTAAACCATTTCATAACTACTTACTCTACGTAATGTAAAAATTTTTTACTTCTGATGAAGGCTGCCTTAGAGCAGTTGAAACTTAGGTAAAGTTGGAAATTTTTACCTGTGCAACCGAAGAGCTGTATTTTCAAGTAATATTATAAATTTCGTCTATGGTTGCTGCATTATCGGCCATGTTCAAAATTGTATTTAGGTTTATTTTATGGTTGCTCATTTTAGTTATTTACAGGTACTGTGGGGTGTTTAAGCATCCATTACGAGAAACAATGCACCAAGTAAAATTAAAAATCCACTGCCCTAGATCACCTCAAAACTTTCACCAAGATGGAAACCCTGAGAACTTTCCATAAAAAATAATTGCATCTTAACTGCAGTCTGTTCTCCGAGCTACTGCAGTTCTCTCACTATTAATGTGTTACAGGTAGATTACATAAATCTCCATTCAGGAAGTGCTGGCACTTGCAGAGTAGGCTAGACTGAGTGGGACCACTTACCACACATCCACAATGTATCCTCAGAGGTGAGTGCAAATATGTCCGGTGCAATGGGACTAAGCAAGTTCAGTTCTAGAATAGTAATTTGCTGTAATGTACTGCTTGACTTGGGCTGTTCCATAACAACTTGGTGACCTACTTCTGTAGCTGTAAGAGCCAGTTTAAGCCTCTGGGCCTCTATATGTTGGGAGAGCTAAGAATGAATTTCTCCTCTAGCAATGTAGGACAGTGTGCAGAGATTTACATACATTCTATCCACGAGTTTCTTGCATTAGTGTTGTTAGTAACTCATATCTGTATTCCATGTAGTGTTAATGCACACCCCCGGGCATGTCTGCCCACATCTTGCAGGGATTCGTAAAGTACATTGCAGAGGACCGTGTAACTTTTTTGAAGTGCCCAGTAGTTGTTCCTTGTGATGTAGTGGGGTTGACAGAGTGGGAAATCACCTACTTTCTATTCGGTTTGCAGACTTACTAAGGAGGGAACTGTATAACTACGATATGGCGACCTACCGTCCCTTGCACTTCTACACTCCCTCCCTGCCCTCTTCACCCTGTTACATCCCTAAAAGACAATTTATCCAATAATACAGCTCTACTGCACTTAGACAAGGTACACACATTTAATATTTGTTCTCAACCAACTTCATTCGACAGTAAACAGTAATATTACACCATTGAAACACTGTTTTTAATAATCTGCGATTTTCCGTTACCTGCAATGCAGAAAATAATACTTCTAGAGAAAAAAATAAGTAGGACCTTTTCTGTGGGAAATTTAATGTGGTTTAATTTTGCACAGTGAAACATTTTTACTAGACACAGTGGTTTTTCAGTTATTCAAGAAAACTTAAAAAGTGACTTAATAAGTGTTCCCACACTCACGCCTTCTGGTGGGCATTTTTAGCATGCTGTTCATGATGCTCCCTCCTAACAGTGTACAAAGATTTGCAACAGCCCTCTTTTTGTCTGTTCAATCTTTTTTGATCTTCGTTGACTGAGCTAAAGGGGCCAAACAAATTTTGAATGTGTCTTACTGCGCGCTTCGGCAAACACTACACAAAATACAAAAACACATTGTTAGATCTATGAGAAATAAATTGTCTAATTGTGTCTTTTTGTTGGTTTAGTAAAGAAACTCTAGAAAAAAGTGGTGAGGTTTATTTGCTTGTATGTTAACAAAGTATTATTTATCATTCACCACTTTACAAATATGATTCTCTTTATTTAAAATTTTGATGGGTACCAAATTTTGTTGGTATTTTGGTCAATTTCCGATCCCATCCACAGGCAATTGTTTCAGAAAGATTGGCAACCACAGGCCTACATGAATGTGTATTATCAGCACAAGTAAATTCAATCCTTTGTGAACTAACGTAACGATGACAGCATATTCTCCTCTATAGACATTATGGGTTTATGGTATATTACACTTTCCTAAAGGGGTTTGCACAGTTATAAAATCATGGCCTAGAATCTAAGAATTAAAAACTGCTTGTCCAGAGAATAATCTACAGTTACAGATAAAGTGAATACACGAGTCTTACATTATGAATCTGACTTCAGAGCATATTTACGATCCAGCGAGTACAAAGCGAGTTAATGCAGCAAGAAATGATCTACCAATAATTCACACCAATGTGGAAGAAATGAACACATCTGCTGTAACAGGTAATGATCCTGCTGACAACTGACCATGAGAAATTTCTTGATCATGTTAATTTTTGGGGTGCGGGGGGGGGGGGGGGGGGGGGGGGGGATGGTTGAGTACTAGACAAAATAACCCCAGCAACCAGTACACCAAGAGATCTACCAACTTCAACTTTTACATCTGTTAAAATATTTTTCTTTAAGTACATGACAGAGCAATAGAGCCACAACAATCTACCATAAATTGACAAATGCATTAAACTATTTTGTATGTTTTAAAATAATATAAATTCACAAGAAGAAGTATCAAGTTGAAACTGCAAGAAACAGAGCGAGTGATTAAGATAGTTCGCACATGACCAATAAACACCCATAAAACAAGCACAATGATCACCTTATATTTGTGTTCCGCATCTGTATTCACTTCATGGTGTTGTTTCAATTCAGCTTCTAAAGCATCCAATTTAGACCTCAGCTCAGATACATCTCGCTGGTGAGCTTCATCCTTATCATGCAGCTGCAAAAATTAAAAAAGTAGGAATGAAAAAATATTTCTACATTTCCGTATAAAATTTTAGATAGCATCTTACTATAAAATAGGATTTAAAACAACAACAGAGTACAAAGATTATAGTAAATATGCTGATTCCTTATAAACACAAAACAAAAATTGGGAATGTCAAACCAACGGTACACACATTAACATCATGGACTGAATAGGACAAGTAGCACTCTGTACATGTATATTGTGAAGTATCAGGGCAGTGGGTGATACGGGGTGTGCAAGTGCGAGCAGGGGAGAGGGGAGGGAGAGTGTATACGCGGATAAGAAAAAAAAAAATCTCTGATTTTTCCCAGATTTCAAGGTTAAAAATGCACTTTCTCCTGGATGAAAATATACTTTCCCACGTTAAGTGACAGTATACTTTTCCTCGGAACTGTAAAACTTATAATCCTATGAATGGTTATGGTTTTATACACCGGCATAGAATTCCCCGGTTCTAAAAATATGGAACTCAATGAAAATAATAAAACATGTTATGGAAAGATCTTTGATGCGCAGCAACATGTACACTGCATATTTTCATGGTGTAGTCAGACAATAGCGTAAGTAGCACGTATACACACATAGGGAAAGTTAATCGTTTAAATTAATGTACATAGTTTTGCTACAAGAAAACTAAAGGTTTCACTTATAATATTGGTCTCAAAGATTAATAAGCTGCAAGAGAAGCTAAGCTTTCCACATACAATGTTGATCTTTTTTGATACTAAAATGTAGACTTTCACGGCCGGAAATATCATGTCCGTTGCGTCCGTGGTCGGTTGATGAATTCTGTGTCAATTCCCAACGTTTCATCTCCGACTGCGAGATACATCTTCAAGGGGCTCCGTAGCTCGATGGAAGTGGGGAGAGGGAGGAAGAGAGTAGAGGGGGGAAGAGAGTAGAGGGGGGAAGAGAGTAGAGGGGGGAAGAGAGTAGAGGGGGGAAGAGAGTAGAGGGGGGAAGAGAGTAGAGGGGGGAGAGGGGGAAAGAGGGGGGAGGAGGTGGGGAGAGGTGGGAAGAGGTGGGGAGAGGTGGGAAGAGGTGGGGAGAGGTGGGAAGAGGTGGGAAGAGGTGGGAAGAGGGGGGAGAGGTGGGAAGAGGGGGGAGAGGTGGGAAGAGGGGGGAGAGGTGGGAAGAGGGGGGAGAGGTGGGAAGAGGGGGGAGAGGTGGGAAGAGGGGGGAGAGGTGGGAAGAGGGGGGAGAGGTGGGAAGAGGGGGGAGAGGGGGGAGAGGTGGGAAGAGGGGGAGAGGTGGAGGAGAGATGGTGGGGTGTGGGGGCGAGGATGTGGGGGCGAGGGTGTGGGGGCATAGGGGGTGGGGGGAGAGGGGGCGGGGGGAGAGGGGGCGGGGTAGAGGGGGTGGGGGGGAGAGGGGGTGGGGGGAGAGGGGGCGGGGGGAGAGGGGGCGTGGGGGGAGAGGGGGCGGGGGGAGAGGGGGCGGGGGGAGAGGGGGCGCGGGGAGAGCGGGCGCGGGGGAGGGGGTGCGGGGTAGAGGGGGTGAGGGGGGAGGGGGTGCGGGGTAGAGGGGGTGGGGGAGAGGGGTGGGGGAGAGGGGGTGGGGGAGAGGGGGTGGGGGAGAGGGGGTGGGGGAGAGGGGGTGGGGGAGAGGGGGTGGGGGAGAGGCGGTGGGGGAGAGGCGGTGGGGGAGAGGCGGTGGGGGAGAGGCGGTGGGGGAGAGGCGGTGGGGGGAGAGGCGGTGGGGGGAGAGGCGGTGGGGGGAGAGGCGGTGGGGGGAGAGGCGGTGGGGGGAGAGGGGGTGGGGGAGAGGGGGTGGGGGAGAGGGGGTGGGGGAGAGGGGTGGGGGAGAGGGGGTGGGGGAGAGGGGGTGGGGGAGAGGGGGTGGGGGATAGGGGTGGGGGGGAGGGTGGGGGGGAGGGTGGGGGGGAGGGGTGGGGGAGAGGGGTGGGGGTAATGGGGTGGGGGTAAGGGAGTGGGGGTAATGGGGTGGGGGTAAGGGAGTGGGGGTAAGGGAGTGGGGGTAAGGGGGTGGGGGTAAGGGGGGAGTGGGGGTAAGGGGGGAGTGGGGGTAAGGGGGGAGTGGGGGTAAGGGGGGAGTGGGGGTAAGGGGGGAGTGGGGGTAAGGGGGGAGTGGGGGTAAGGGGGGAGTGGGGGTAAGGGGGGAGTGGGGGTAAGGGGGAAGTGGGGGTAAGGGGGGAGTGGGGGTAAGGGGGGAGTGGGGGTAAGGGGGGAGTGGGGGTAAGGGGGGAGTGGGGGTAAGGGGGGAGTGGGGGTAAGGGGGGAGTGGGGGTAAGGGGGGAGTGGGGGTAAGGGGGGAGTGGGGGTAAGGGGAGAGTGGGGGTAAGGGGGGAGTGGGGGTAAGGGGGGAGTGGGGGTAAGGGGGGAGTAGGGGTAAGGGGGGAGTGGGGGTAAGGGGGGAGTGGGGGTAAGGGGGGGTGGGGGTAAGGGGGGGTGGGGGTAAGGGGGGGTGGGGGTAAGAGGGGGGTGGGGGTAAGAGGGGGGTGGGGGTAAGGAGGGAGTGGGTAAGGAGGGAGTGGGTAAGGAGGGAGTGGGTAAGGAGGGAGTGGGTAAGGAGGGAGTGGGTAAGGAGGCAGGGGCTGCTGAGGAGGGAGGGGCTGCTGAGGAGGGTGGGAAGGAGGGAGGGGGGTAAGGGGGGAGGGAGGGGGGTAAGGAGGGAGGGAGTGGGGGTAAGGAGGGAGGGAGGGAAGGTGGGTAAGGAGGGAGGGAGGGAAGGTGGGTAAGGAGGGAGGGAGGGAAGGTGGGTAAGGAGGGAGGGAGGGAAGGTGGGTAAGGAGGGAGGGAGGGAAGGTGGGTAAGGAGGGACGGAGGGATGGTGGGTAAGGAGGGACGGAGGGTGGGTAGGGAGGGAGGGAGGGACGGAGGGTGGGTAGGGAGGGAGGGAGGGACGGAGGGTGGGTAGGGAGGGAGGGAGGGACGGAGGGTGGGTAGGGAGGGAGGGAGGGATGGAGGGAGGGAGGGAGGGAGGGGGTGTAAGGAGGGAGGGGGTGTAAGGAGGGAGGGGGTGTAAGGAGGGAGGGGGTGTAAGGAGGGAAGGGGGTGTAAGGAGGGAGGGGGGTGTAAGGAGGGAGAGGGTAAGGAGGGAGGGGATAAGGAGGCGATGGAGGTGGAGGGGAGGGAGGGGGAGTGTGTGAGAGGGGGAGGGACCATTTATTGCAGAATACTATACACGACTGTATACTGGTTGATCATGAAATACCTAAGGTTTATCATTCCCTTGTCTGTAATGTCTGCTTTTGAATGTGGAATCAGCTGCACATGAGCATGTTTGGCATCTTGCAATAATAAGACAAATAACTGGAAAACACCCCACACATCATGGAAAACTGGATTATGGATGATATGTGTTACAATAAATTATCTGTCAGACAGACGCTACAGTTGCCCCACTAGTCGTAATAGGTATTCAGAGAAATGTCTTACACATAGTGTGTTATAAACAAGGGACAATTCTCGAACCACACCACACAACTCTTTATGCAGCAATGAGGTGTACCAGGAGAATTTCATTACACAACTAGAACTGTCCAGATACTCAGTACAAGTTGGTTCTTCAATAGACCCTACGCAGACTTATTCGTAATGATGTGAAGTAAGTTATAAATCTGATACAAAAGTTCACTTGTAAGTTAATATCAAACATATCAGAATCATGTATGTAAAGCACATAGGTAATTCTTTGGGCTACTGTAGCCACGCATCATCAAACAAAGTGCAATTTACAAAACATACTTAGCATAAATTTCATTATTGCAATAAAGAGTTGTAGAATAAAACATCCTTGGGAGAACCAGGCAAAATTACACCATCTGATGAACAATAAATGTGAGATAGGCGAAATAGTGAAATACCACCAGACATTACAAATAACTGAACAATTTCAATTCCAAAAAGGCATGTGCTGACAAGTGTGAATACTTCTGAACCATTAGTTTAATAATTCATGATTGCAGAATCGATAAACTGGTGAAGTAGAACCTGTGGAAGCTTAGTTTGGGTTCCGGAGAAATGGAAGAAAGCATACGGCAATACAAACCTACAACTTATCTTTGAAGAACATTTATAGCATCTGAATCACTTATTTCTGACAGAGGGCAAATCGTGATTTATCAGTTATTCAGGAGATTGGAAAAACATTCCACATCACTTGTTTAATACTTCAATGACTATTTACTCTCTATTGCATGAAACAGTTCATTTTCTGGAGAGAGTGTAACTAATATTACATTGTTTAAAAATATTTGTGGTTGCTATGGTGATCGTTGTTGCCTAGCTTCTCCCCTTACAGCAATAAATCAGGAAGCAAATATACTGTAAGGGGTGATTTCATTTCAAATCATACAGGTCATGTCAACTCGTGGTCATGAATTTCTCTGGAAAACATATGTTAGACCTCTATATTGTAAGTGTTAAAAAATAAACTATTTTCATTTTATCTTAATTTCTGTAAACGGTATGGCCCTTTGAAAAATGTATATTTTGAAATTTAAGTAATAAACCAAAGGTACTGGAGACCTGGCAGATGTTCTGCATTAAAGCTCCCTATTAGTGAGTTGAAATTTAGTTGACACCTGCACACTTATGGGTTTCTGTTAACTAACAAATTTAAGATGAAAATTTTTCCACTTAAAAAAATTTTTTGCTAATTTTGAAAGCCACAGAATTTTATCTTTTCTGTCTTATTAGCAGATACTACTCATGTAATTATAAACACTATCTTCTCTGCTCCAGATATCTGTATTACGTAAATATTTATTACTAAAAATGTAAAAAATTGCAGTTATTACAAATTATTTATTCAAAAACCCCTTTCTGAAAACTTTTGAGAATTACACAAAATATTGTTTGGTTACTATGTTAGTACTCACTGAAAACACAGTGGGCAATATTTTTTTGTGTGCGTGTTAAAAATCCTTCAACATTCTGCATATTTCGCATCACTGAATTTCTAGTGTAAAATATGCATGTTGGCAACTGTTTCCAGTGCTCTTCTGTTTATAACAAATGAGTGAAACTTGCACATAAACCATTCTGCATCAAGTTTTGTGTTTGGTTTGAACTTTTTGTTGGATACAGTGTCAGTGAGGTGTGTGGACTATGAGAAACACACAAGAAGGTGGTGTTTAAGGAAAGTGAAAAACACTCCACAGTTGTTGCAAATCTGTCAGAGGTATTGTAGAAATATCTTGGTCTTCAGGTAACAGTATTAGCACCACATTCACTGTGCAGAAATTGCTACACTCACTGCAAGAAGAAATTTAGTGACAACCCACCTGAATGATCAGCATCAGCCAAATGTGAAACTGAAGAACACAGTGCAGATGTTTATATTCCCAGGTTTGAAGTTCTTGATACTTTGAGTGTTAGCATTTCCACTGTAGCTCCTACGGTATCCAGTCTTACACTTCCAGGAAAGGTAAGAAGTACAAGAAGAAAACAGTTTGTTGTTGTTGTGGTCTTCAGTCCTGAGACTGGTTTGATGCAGCTCTCCATGCTACTCTATCCTGTGCAAGCTTCTTCATCTCCCAGTACCTACTGCAACCTACATCCTTTTGAATCTGCTTCGTGTATTCATCTCTTGGTCTCCCTCTACGGTTTTTACCCTCCACGCTGCCCTCCAATACTAAATTGGTGATCGCTTGATGCCTCAGAACATGTCCTACCAACCAATCCCTTCTTCTAGTCAAGTTTTGCCACAAATTTCTCTTCTCCCCAATCGTATTCAATACCTCCTCATTAGTTACGTGATCTACCCATCTAATCTTCAGCATTCTTCTGTAGCACCACATTTCAAAAGCTTCTATTCTCTTCTTGTCCAAACTATTTATCGTCCATGTTTCACTTCCATACATGGCTACACTCCATACAAATACTTTCAGAAACGACTTCCTGGACACTTAAATCTATACTCGATGTTAACAAATTTCTCTTCTTAAGAAACGCTTTCCTTGCCATTGCCAGTCTACATTTTATATCCTCTCTACTTTGACCATCATCAGTTATTTTGCTCCCCAAATAGCAAAACTCCTTTACTACTTTAAGTGCCTCGTTTCCTAATCTAATTCCCTCAGCATTACCCGACTTAATTCGACTACATTCCATTAACCTCATTTTGCTTCTGTTGATGTTCATCTTATATCCTCCCTTCAAGACACTATCCATTCCGTTCAACTGCTCTTCCAAGTCCTTTGCTGTCTCTGACAGAATTACAATGTCATCGGCAAACCTCAAAGTTTTTATGACTTCTCCATGGATTTTAATACCTACTCCGAATTTTGCTTTTGTTTCCTTTACTGCTTGCTCAATATAAAGATTGAATAACATCAGGGATAGGCTACAACCCTGTCTCACTCCCTTCCCAACCACTGCTTCCCTTTCATGTCCCTCGACTCTTATAACTGCCATCTGGTTTCTGTACAAATTGTAAATAGCCTTTTGCTCCCCGTATTTTACCCCTGCCACCTTCAGAATTTGAAAGAGAGTATTCCAGTCAAGAAAACAGTATGTAAAATAAAAGTGGAACAAATTGGAACAAGTTTTACACAAGCAGCATCTTCAAAACTTTGTGATGTGTGTAATGTAGATGGACTTTGTGCAGAACCTGAAGACAGTGACATGCGCACGAAATGTTATGTGTAGTTTCAAAACCTAAATACTGCTGTCTCAGCAGCCACCTATGCTGAGAAGGTACAGTTGCTGACACTTAAACCAGATAGCTACTCTAAGCAGCAAATATACAGGGGGGTCGGAAATTCCAGTTACAAACTTCTAGGACATGTAGAGTGTAGTGAGTACAGAACATTTCGAATAGGAACCCATGTCCAGAAACTTATCATTTCCACTCTATGACAGTTTCAATGCAGACGATTATCTCATCCTCACCCACATGAGGAATGTACTTAAGCACAACCCAGTACAATTGTTGAAATCCATTTGAAAAGAATACTGACTTGTTCCGTTATTACTTACGCATTTGCATTGCAACTTACACCTTATGGTTTCCATTAATCAACAACAACAAGAACCCAGCATCTACGGCACCACGTGCAACATACCGATGCCTTACAACAGCGGCTCGATGTGGCGACCACTAATGTTGTTACAGAAATTGTACCTCCGAAGCATGTTCTGGTACACTCTCTCCATCGCACCTGGTGTCTCATCAATGTCTTGTGCAGCAGCTAGAACTCGTGCCAGCAGATCTTCCCCTGTCTCTACAGGTGTCTCATAAATAAGACTCTTCATATGACCCCACAAGAAGTAGTCCATAGGGGTTAAATCCGGCGATCGTGGCGGCCACGTGGTTGGACCACCAAGGCCTATCCATCTTTCACCATACCGTCTGTTGAGATGTCTCTGGACAGCCAGTGAAAAGTGAGGTGGTGCTCCATCATGCTGAAACCACATTTCCTGATGGACATTCAATGGCACAGGTTCCAATAACAGGTCCAGTACATGTTGTAGACGGACTAAGTACACGGGACCTGTGAGCTTGGATGGAAGAAGGTATGGTCCAATCACATGACCGTCCAGAATACCTGCCCGAATGTTAATTCCAAACCTGTTTTGAAATCCCTGAACATGCATGGCATGAGGGTTTTTGTCCGCCCAGATATGGCTATTTCAAACATTCAGAACACAATCCCTTGTGAACCTACATTCGTCTGCGAAGAGAACTCAATGTGGAAACAGTGGCGCGTCGATGCAACGGTGCAGGAACCATGTGCAGAAGGCAACGCATTGTGGAAAGTCTGCTGGACCCACAGCGTGTACCCTTTGTAAGTGGTATGGATGTAATTGTTGCTCATGCAGGACGTCCAAGACAATACTGTGTCTAACAGCCATTGCATGCGCAATTGTTCACGAACTCATTAATGGACTATCTTCAAAGCGACGCAGTACACCATCTTCAAATTTGGGAGTGCAGCGTCACCGTGGAGCACCACAGCCCTGCCTCCTCATGGGGAAGGTACCCATTTCTAGTAGATGTTGTGTAACTTGGGCAAACAGTTTGTGCGATGGAGTGTGACGGTGTGGAAAACATTCGTGATACAGCTGACAAGCAGCTCTTCCGTTACCTCCAGCTTCGCCATACAAAAGGAGCATGTCTGTGTATTCCGCAAAACGTTTACTGCACCATGCTTCCTCTATTGGTGTTGCACAGGTATTGACTCGGTCTCACAGCAAAGCAGACAATAAATGACATCTGGGGATCATTTGACATAGTACACGTCATCGTGTCTACCCTGTTGCACACCAGGACAGGGAACTCTGAGACGTTTCTCTTGCCCTAAGCAGACATTGACAAGGTACACATCTGAATTGAAACTGTTGTAGAACAGAAATGATATGATTCCAGACATGGGTTCCTATTCAAAATGATCTGTTTTCACTACCCTCCATAATGGGAATTTCCGACCACCCTGTAGAAATAAATCCCCGCTTCCTCACATTATTTGATTTCGAAAGCTCATAAAATAAAGAACGAGGATGGTATTTGGGTTTATCCAGAATTGTACTGTGGGCATCTGCTACCAGATGATGTGCTTACTGTTGATCTGTAATATTACCTGAGTGATGACAAAGACAGCAGCAGGCAAAGTCCTAACCAGGCTGACCTTACTTGGCAAAAAAAGTTGAAAGGGTAAAAATACGTATGACAAGATCAGCAAGAGAAGCATATCTCCTAATGAAAAAGGAGAGCCTGACTTTAAAATCTGGTATCACAAAATCCTACTCCTTATGACAAAAATGGGTAAAATGCCAGCCAGTGAAGGGAGTATGCACATGTATTTACTGCACTAATTTGAAACTTGTTTGTTTCACCATAAGCAGAGTCACAGTAAAGATGTACACAAATGTGGACCTGGTGCTTTTGTGTATATCTCAAGAGATGCAAGATAAATGTTGGTTGCAGGAGTGTGCAATGTGTTCTGGTGCTGAAGTGATGGCTGCTGAAGCATTACACCTTCAGGACATTGACAGTGACATAACATATGCATTACAGGAGGGAGGAGAGTTGGTGGAGAAGACAGTAGAGCCAGAGAAGTTTCTTATAGAGGTTAGACATTGGTCACGAAAGGAATAGCTCGTCATCATATCCAAATGAGTCAGAGATAGGCCACAGAAGAAGTAAAATAAGCCACATCCCAGAAAACTGATACATTAGTTCTTCATTCTGACTTTGCTGAGAACAGATCTGTTGCTTTGCAGAACAAAATTCAAAGTTAGCATTGGCACACATTACAGGTATCAATATTCACTTCCTTGGAACATCACACTGTTTTGCTATTGGCAGAGATGATCTCATTCATGACGGTGCACATGCATGCTACGCTGTCAGCAAGATAATTGATGACATAGCATCTAGAGCCCATGCCTTTCCTAAACATGTTTATGAAACTGATGGTGCAGCATCTCATTTTAAAAACTACTTTCAGCTTTATGAGGTTGGTCAACATTATAGTACAGGAATTAAGGCAAAAAATTGATATTTTCAGCAACAGGTCAAGGAAAAAATGCATGTGATGAGGTATGAGGTCTCTCTAAACATCTTGCAACAAGATTTAATCCCCAGCACAAAACTGTTGACGCTATCAGAGATATCAACGTTAGTAACAAACATGAAACAATTAATTCTAAATAAAAGTCCATTAAGGGAATTTCATTTAAAAAAGAGAGAAGAGTGGTCTGCTACGAAACCTGTAGCAGGAATTCAATTAAATCACTACTGGGTTGCATCCCAGAGTGACAAATACAATGCAAGAACTGTTCCCCACGAAATGCTGCCTGTTACTGTGTATGAAATGCAGACACCACAGTACACATTAGAAGACTTTGTAGTGAGCCACTTCATTTCTTGTGTGTATGACAATCAGTGGTGAGTGGGGCAGATAATAATTGTATCTCATGAGTTGCAAGATATAATCGCCTCCTTTACGACACTTCACGGTACTACTAATGCTTTCAAATGGCCATCATTAAAAGATCAGTGTGCAGTTTCCATTTCCCATGTACTCCTCTTGTTGCATCATCCTTGTCTGTGTGCAAATTCAGCTCAACTATACAAATTAAATTAGGAGCAGATGAAAAACAAATTAATTCTTTTCAACAGTGCTGTGTTGATTGTTACATTATAGACAATTTTAATTCCTGGAAAGCTATGAAGAAGTAAAATCATGACAGAACCCAATAATAATTTGTGAATATCATCATAAAAAGAAACATGGGTATAAATATTCTAAATCTCATTTTTGTTATAAAATGCTTTTGAGCAAAATCATAAATTGTTTTCCCACTCACTTATAATATTGTAATTATTTTGATTCACAAATATCAGTTTGGAATGCATTTAGCTAAAAATCAGTAATCAATTTAAATACCCGTATTTAAGTGTCCATGATTTTTTGACCTTGAGATTAAAGTTAAGTCTACCTAGAAAATTTCTCACATTTTGTACAGACAAGTACCGCCCACTCTGATTGCACATTCCTTAAGTACAATGAGCAACTAATGTACCATGAAATTTTTGGAACATTTACAATAGGGTACTGGAGAAAATAATTTCTAAACAACCAAAAAATTTCAGATTCTTTCATCTCTATGTGCAAATATTTTGACAGTTTAAGAATTTCATGCATTAAAGTCATAGCTGACAGCAGTCTTTCCACTATCATGTCTTAAGACAATTAACATCCTGTGACAATTCATATTTTCAAAACAATTTTGAATTTCACAAAAAGTTACAAATTTACACAGTTTATTTAAAAAATGATAAAGCTCCTCAGAAGTGTGTATGCATCAATCATGTCTCAATGGGGACAAAGTATTTATTGGAAATAAATTCAAATCTGTTTCTTTATTACAATTTTTCAGTTTTCCCTTTCGTTACAACATTTTCACAAATACTCTAATTTAGAGAGGTCTGTAGCATTTTAATATATCATCAGAAAATCAAAATATTGTAGTTTTGCTGAGAGATCACATGGAACTTCAACATATTTTTTCGGCAAACTTTGAAATAGTGATGTGACACATTCACTCTTGACCTGTATGATTTGAGATGAAATCACCCTAAGGCACTTATTTAAATCACATGAAAGAAAGAACATATATTAATGAATGACTGTATTTCAACTGCAATAAATGCAATACAAAAAAAATGTGTCTGCCCTAAGTATAGTATTACTGTACATTATCATGTTACGAAGTACATTTAAATGATAACCAAATAACTTAACTGTTTCTCAATGCTCCTAAACATAAACCACTTAATATGTTTAATATTATCTTTATACCTCCCAACTGTTCAGAAAACTTCCCCAAGCTTGTATACATATGAATACATAGCATGTTACAAAAGATGGTTGTCTCCTGCTGCTTTTCAGTCAACTTCATCCATTTCTGTGGTAGGCCACATTTCCAGTGGATTAAAGACGACTTGACATTGTGGATCTGGAATATACTTCAGTAATTCTCAATATTATTTTTCTTTTTGTTGTTTATGATAACTTTCCCATCATCTGCTTCTGCTTAAGGAAGCCTAGTACGACTTGGCTTTCACTAGTTTAAACGTATGGACTTCAAGTCCTCCAATATAAGGCTCAGCAACTTGCCCTTTATTTTCTGAACCATACTCACAGTACAGGAACTGCTGGGGAGCAAATGATACTTGGTTCTGTTTTCTAGTACCTTCTCCCAGTACTTCAGCTCATATGACAGACTTCTTGTATAAAGGAATCCACCATGTTTTAAAATTCACTATTTTGCTTGCTTTTGTTGCATAAACTTTAAAGTGACAAAGGTGGCTGGATCTGACAATAAGTGGCATACACTGATGCAGAACAGACAGTCTCACATAACTTTTTCACAAACCAAAGTCACAGTCATACGATAGATAAGAGTGCCTCCTAATGGGAAAATAGTGGTAGCTTTGTCAGATCTGCCACTGTGTGCTGAAAAGAATACATAACTATGAATGTGATTTTGGTCTTCACATGCACCACTGAACAAGTGAAGTTCTCTCTCTTTTCTTTTTACGAAGCTCTCAATGTAAAGGAATGGAAAGGTGCACATTTCATTAGAACCATTCATATTTTGGCCCTCATGATGACAATAAGACTTAACTTCATCTGTTTGTTGCTGTGCATCTCAAAATTAAAACCCACTGCTGCCTGAGAAAAAATGACCTTGCACTGGCAAATGTGGAAGCGGGAGGCTCTGCGTATAACCAAATGGCAAAGTCAATCAGTCATCACGCTCTTTGCAAATTTTAACCACTTTTTTCATTGCATTGTAAAACTTAGAAGTTCTTTTTATATGGACAATCATTCATTATTATAGATCAATGAAAGCCCTTCTGTTATACAAAATATAGGAAAATACAACAGCACAGCATACTAAAAGGAAATCAAGTTTAGTTTTTTTGTTTTCTTGACTTTTGAACATTATTTGAAACTTAAAACTCTGGGCTGTTCATTTTAATATTATCTGTGGAATAGTAAGTCAAAGTTAAAAACAAAACTACCAGCTGGTTCAGCACGATTCCAGGCCTGCCCCATTCTTATTTCTCAAACATGAAAACTCCTGGAGTTGTCCCCTATTAGAAGCAAATCGATTGCAGGCAATGAAAATCTCTTAACTGCATCTGTCTGCGAAAACCCGTCACTCCATTAATTTATAACAACTTTACCAAAATGAGATTTGGAAGTGCATGGATTTCTCTAATTTGTCAATAAGTAGGCTTCTACTAATGGTTACACACGTAGCAACTTTATCTGCATCACTTTATATATTTTTTTAAGACATTTTTTTGCTTCTCCTGTAAAATTTAGCAAAATGAAGTTATGAGGTTTTCGTTGCCTACCATCAAAATGCACATTCCAATATGCTCTTTACAAATGGCAAAGAAATGATGGCATCCCATTTTATTTCCAATTGATGCACCTCTGCCTCATTAAACTGAAACTGAAAAAACTCAATTTTCAGTTTTTAAGTAATTATCTCCTTTTAGTAATAAGCGATTTATTTGTAGATTTACACAAATCTTTCGACAGTGTTGACTGGATTACACTCTTTGACATTTCTGTGCCAGCTTCCTGTTTAGCATCTGCATTGGTGCTGGCTGAGTATCCATGACACCTTCACACTTACTAAATGAATCCATAACTAAACACTCTGTTTTCTTCTTTGGATCTTCTCTACTTCCTCTGTTGATACTATCTGGTAAGGATCCCAAATTAATATGAAATACTTCAGTAATGATTGAACGAAGATTTTGTCAGCTAGATCCTTCATGGGATAAAAAGTTCTCAGAAAATTTGCAGTTTCATTTTTGGATAAAATCTCAAGCTTTTGATGGCTACCTCCTCCGCCATCCCCCCCCCCCTCCCCCACTTCCCCACCCCCTGGGGGATCTGTGGGATTGTCGTGAAACTTGCAAGCCTCAAGCCTCCCATTTTTATACCCAACGGAAAACATCTGACTGACTGGTTTATGTAGTGGTGACATCAAGGAAATGGCACGTACTGAGGAGGCACCTTCTACATCCATTGATTATATTTGTGCACCCTATATATGTTAATTTCATTATTTAAACAAATAATTCAGCCCTTGTAGTAGAAGAAACTGTTAAAAAGACAGAATTTTTCGATGTAAATTAACCTTCTGTCGGGCGCGGTGTTTGTCGCAGCGAGATCGGGCACGGTGTATCAAATTGATCACACCGTTTATTCACGTGATCATTTATTAAATTCTGTTCACAAAACATATTATAAGTGCCAAATATATTTAAAGAAAGACAAAGATGACATACGAGCACAACTGCAGTAGAAACATTCATCATTCAGATTTCTTATCGTCATTGTTGGGCTCTAGTAACAAATGATAAAAATGTCGCTTTTTCATTTGCTTCTTTATTATATTTCACTAATAAAACACATTACAAATGACAATTATCTTTACAGAAAGGCTATTATGACACTGGAGCAGAACAATAATGATATTACAACTCATTCATTTGTTTCATCGTCACTTTTTGACTGAGGTAACAAATGCGGAATTTTTCTGCATTCAGAGCAAAAAGGTTCAATGTGTATCAAACAGATAGGCTTCTGACACATTTTGCAACAATATTTTGTCAGTATTTTTTTTTCTGCGCAGGTATTACACCTTTTTCTCTTGATCCCAGTCCTTTGTTCTTCGTTTCTGCTTGTGTCCTCTGCTTCTTCTTCACATGTCGGCCTATATTGTTGTAGCCGCAGTTGAAGATCTCTGTGAATTCCTGAGGTGTCCAAGCATCTACGAACCAAGTGAGGTAGAACTAACGCATGTGAGAGTTACTTCAGGAATCCTTTTCTTCGGATAAAATTCTTGTTGTTGCCATAGTAAATTACTTGTGAATTGATTCCACTCATATTGATCATCGCAAAAAATATGACCACGGGCCAACGGCACACATTTCTTACTACATTGTATGAAGCTGTCAACTTATCTGTAGTGTCGACTCCACCTTTGATGCTATTGTAAAATGTTACAATAGATGGCTTCTGTTTATCTCCAGTGTCAGCATCTATCGAATTATCTTCATGCAAACTTGATGCCAAGATAACACACTTCCCCTTTTTAGGAACGTAGGAAACTAGAGTACAGCCTTTCTTTAAGCCAAAAAGTGAACCATGGACAGCCAGCCCTGCCTTTACTGGTAGCAAACTCCAGAGGAATCTCACGCTTGTTTTTCTTCATCATCCCAACAAAAGAAAGATTTTTTTCTTCTTAGCTCTTCTATCAAACCAATACTAGTAAACGAATTGTCTGCTGTCACATTTCGACCTGACTGATAAATTGGTTCACATAGTTGCAGAACAACATCTGAAGGTTTATTGCTAATGTGGTACAATCCTTCTGGCTGCACCCCAGCGTATATTTCCAGATTATAGAGATAAAATACTTGGGAATCCACAAGAGCATATATCTTAATTCCATATTTGTTTGGTTTGCTAGGTATGTATTGGCGAAAACTGCACCTTCCACGGAATCCTTCAAGTTTCTCATCAACTGTAACATTTTCTCCGAGGGTGTAGGATTTCTGGCAATTCTGTACAAACAGAGAAAATATTTCCTGAATCGCTGTTATCTTGTCTAATTTTCTCCTTTCATCGCGAGTCACACGATAGTCAAATCTAAGGCACCACATGATGAATTTGAAACATTTTATGTTCATAACAAGACGAAATTTTTCAATTCCATCCCCATCACTTCCCCACAGATCTTCTAAGCTTTGTCTGTTACTTTTGTTAACACCAGCCAAAAACAGAAGACCAATGAAAGCTTTTAATTCAATAATATCTATAGGTTTTACGTCTCTCTCTCGCTGAAAAGAAGCTTTGGTGCTCTCAATATACTGATTGGTATACAGAACTATAATCGACAAAATGTCGTCATCTATGAGGCAATTCCAACATTCCAAAGGCGTTCTCAATGCTTTCACCGCACCTATAGGACCAGGTAACATTCGAATAATATTGTGGGCCCTGAAACATACTCTCTGCGATGGTGGAACTTTATTCCATTTTGTCTCTTTGTCCCTTCCAGTATAATGCTGGCTTTCTTCAAGTACTTCCTCGTCGTTTTCATTGTCGTTTTCCTCTGTTTCTGAATCTTCCTGCCGAACTTCAACTGCGTCATCACAATCTGTGTCTACTTCATCATCAAAATCCTCTTGAACTTCATCATTATCCTCATCGAAAAACATTTTTTGTATTTCTACAACATGATTTGGGTCAAGGAGGTTGTACATCTTACTGTAGCCTGCCATGATCAAGTGTCTCACACCTAAAATGATAAAATTCCTATAAAATAACGCAGTCAGGCGCAGTGCGTCAATTTGACACCTGATACTCAAACATTCTTAACCGACGATTAAACGGTCCAAAAAGAAAATCAGTGCATTACACATTGTATATTAACATTGTACTACTTACTAAGTTATGTTGATAACCAAAGAAATGAATTGTTGAAATGCAACACGAACTGGCACAGTGTATCAAACTGATCAATCAGCACATATATCGACATCAGAGCAGTCGTATCAACAATGAAGCACACAACAATGACAAGCGTTCGGAAAAGGCTAGCTACTAGCGAGTAGGCATCAGTGCTGCCACTCATTGACAAATAATTTACAGTAAACTTTGAGGTGTATAAATTTGAACAGCCGCGCCCGACAGAAGGTTAAACTTCAAACAATTTGTAGTTTCAGCACCCATTATTGCGATGATTTATAAGGGCTCCGAATTTTGGTCACGAGACAGTCAGTCCACGGCCGAGTTTCAGACGAGGAACCTGTGTTTGTTAGAATGACAACAATTCTTCAAATTAACTGTGGAATAAGTGTTACGCAATTAGGCCATGTGTTAAAACACTGACAATGTCTGCTCCATACGCACATGATTATTCTTCAAGAACGGAGACCTTTTCGGTTAGGCTTTAACTGCTCATAGATGTTCAACAGTAAACTATTGTAGCAGTATGTGGAGGTTCATCCGCTAACTACTGATGAGACTTATTGAAAGTTATAGCAATAGCGCACTGGCAATATAACTGTGTATTATTAGGGGGTTGTGAAAAGTGAAATTAAAGTACTGTGAAATGCAACTGTGCATCTGTCGGCTACATTATTTACTGTAGTCAGTGTTCAAATTACAAACCCCAATTTTCAGCCAGCGTAGAAACGCAGTACGTTGACACCCAGGACAACAAACAAAGAAATAAAAAGCAGGTGGAACCGCTACAATTTCCTTAATTTTCCTGGGTGGGTGAAACACTGGTCGGACTCCTCCACTGTTCACAATTACACCTATCTTACAAGTTGTTGCACCACAGAATGGTCTTCCTATCTTTGTTGAGTGGCATCGCATCTAGGGTTTTCTAGAAACATTGACTTATTATTGCAGACTGCATACCTGTTTCTTCTGAGTTCCATTGTGACATGACCCATCTCTAAGCCAAGGTATTCCTTGTCCAGAATAGTCCTGGCTCTATGAAATACAGAGTTCAGCATAGCTCTCTTCTGACCTGAACAATGAAAGCTATGCCCATTGAGAAACAGGCCTGTGTATGTTAGTTTTCAATACACAGAATGGTCAAGTCATCCATCTGCTTGCCATTCCGTCAACACATCTAAGAAAGACAGATTTCTATCCTCCTCCATCCCCGTCACAAATCTTATGTTTGAGTGCACGATGTTCATAAGGTCAATTATTGGAAATCTGATTACAGTGGCAACGAAAATTTGCCTCTGTGATTAAAACTTCAATAGAGACAACGGTTATGCACATGGCAATGCGTGGAACTGTGCACTTAACAAAGAAAGAGCACAGAAGAAAGTTTCTCATAATTTACTACCCGATGTGAGAGAGGGCACTGCAAGTGACATTGGATAGAGTGTACAAACAGCCTATGAATGTACAGGATGCCAAACAAGAACACGCCATTTCTGTGATGTTGCCATGACGTAATCTAGCCAACCAGATGCTGTCCTTTGGGCAGAAAAGTGGGAACCTTGCCAGTCTCTCAACAGTCAGACATAGCCCCTGGTGTCGGTGATGAAGGTAGTCCCTGAAAGCTTGGGACTTTAACCGAATCTGACACACTGAGTTCACTGAAATCTTTTTATCCATGAACTCTGACACAAAAGACTTCTTAGCCATACATCTTTCATGGATGGAATACACTTATTGAGTGATCTTTCAATCTCTCCCTTGAGATCAGTCTTTCCCAACAAAAGTGGCTTTTCCGCTTTAAACATCCCTGTACACATACTCCAAGAGATTTAATGAATGTGAAATACTTTGTAGGTCTTTCTGCATTTCACTACACTTTTCTAGAATTGCAATTCCCCCACATACACCAGCACCATCTGCAAACAGTCTCATGGTACTTCTGACATTATCTGTTACATCATTTAAAAACACTATGAACTGTAATGGTTCTGTAACAGCCCCTTGAGGTATCCTGTGAAGTTACGTTTACATCCGAATATTTCTCTTTATTAGGAATGAGATTCTGTGTACTATCTGCTATGAACCCTCCAATATGTTCAGAAAACTGGTCTGATATTCCATACACTTTTATTTTGTTCATTGAGAAGAGGCAGTGCGAAACTTATCAAATGCCTTCCAGAAGTCAAGGAACATGCTATTAACTTGTATGCCAGTATCTATTGCCTTCTGGGTCTCGTGGGGAAACAAAGCAAGCCAAGTTTCACATGATTGTTAGTTTGCAGAGTATTTGTTGAGACTTCAAGACAAAAAAAATGATGTCTTTCTATAATTCTGTGGATCTGTTCAACAACCTTTCTACAAAATGGGAATAGCCTGTGCATTTTTCCAATCACTTTGGATGCTTCGTTCTTTCAGCGACCTAAGATAAACTGTGAAGAGGAGAAAATGCTTTGGCATACTTTATGTAGAATCTTACAGATATTTCATCAGGTCCCTTTTCTTTCCTCTGTCGGGCAATTTTAACTGATTTTCAATCCTATATTTACTTATTTAGTTGTCTGGCATTTTAGTGTTCATATGATGACTGAAAGCAGGAACTTCAGTACATTCCTAAGGAAAACAATTTTGGGAAAACAAATTTAGTCTTTCTGTTTTTCCACTGTCATCCTCTGCTTTGATGCCACTATGGTCTAAGAGTGTCTGAGCGAATGGCTTTGATCCACTTACTATTTTAAGGTAAGACCAAATATTTTTAGGACTTTCTGGCAGATCAGTACACACAAGTTTACTTTCTAATTCACTGACTGGTTCATGCCTGGCTCTTCTTACACTAATTTCACCTTCCTTCAATTTTTCTTTGTCTGTCAGGCTTTGCTCCATTTAAATCTGCTGTGACACTATCTCTGCTTTCTAACATGGCTGTCACACTATAACTTTTGAGACTCCTATTTCTCAAAGATTCACTCAGCACATGCCCATTCAGGGTGTACAGTACAATACCTCAACTTTCTTCCCAACATCTTGTGCCCCACATATAAATCTCTGATGTTGACTCCTCAGGTAATCTGAAATCTGTTTCCTGTTATACCTATTAAGGAGAAACAGCTTCCTACCTTCCTTTTTAGTCTTGTCGACATCTGTAGTCAGTGATTTCCCAAATTATTGTTGTATTGGCGTGTAAAGGACACTACTCATTGTTTTATAGATACTGTACTCTGCAACTTACATGAAACTCAAGAACATTTTTCTGACTAAAAGTTGACCTTGGTTATACAACTGATTTCAGCTTATCCTAACAGAAAACAAAGTTCCTCAGAGTGATTTATTATTATATCCTCCTCCGTTGCCAGAATACCTTACAAAAATATCTAACAATGGTAACCCCAGATAGGAATATCAACAATGTACGAAAAGACAGATTGATACTTACCATAAAGATGGCACATTAGGTTGCAGACAGGCACAATTAAAAGACAATTACACATAAGCTTTCAGCCACAGCCTTCATCAGAAAAAGAGAAACACACCATTCGTTTATACAAGCATGCACACCTCACAGACATGAGTGCCAACTCCGGCAGCTCAGGCCAAAATACAACTATCATGTGGAATGAAAGCAGCAATTGGAGGGAGGAGGGGGGGGAGGGGGGGGGGGAAGGGAAGGGGTAGCAGTGTACGAGTGGGGGAAGTGAGGAGTGCTGTCAGGTAGAGTGTGCAGGGACTAGAATACCAACAGGCCCAGTGTTGGAAGGTTGGGGAGCAGGGAAGTGTGGAAAACAAAGCAAAAAAGGAGAGGAGTGGAGAAAGATGGGTGGGTGAGTTGGCAGAGGGTGGCAAACAAATATGATAGGAGATGATAATGGAGAGGATGTGACAGGACAGAGGCAGTGGAAACTGTTGAGTGGAGAGTGTGGGGCCATTACGTTACTGTAGGTTGATGTCATGATAATTAGAGGAGCAGAGAATGGATGTAAGGATAACTCCCATCTGTGCAGTTCGGAAATGCTGATGGTGGAGTGGAGGATCCAGATAGCTTTGAGAGTGAAGCACCCACTGAAATCAAACATATTATGTTCAGCACCATGTTGTGGCTACTTTTCTCTGGGCCACAGTTTGGTAATGGCCATTCATCCTGGTGGACAGCTGGTTGGTTGTCACACCAATATAAAAAGCTGTGCAATGATTGCAACGGAGCTGGTAAATGACATGGCTGCTTTTTTACAGGTGGCCCGACCCCTGATGGGGTAGGAAAAACTTGTGACAGGACTGGAATAAGAAGCAGCAAGGGGTTGGGAGTGGGAGTGGCACAGGGATGGACTAGGATGTTGAGGAGAATGGATGGGCAACAGAACACCACTTCAGGAAGGGTGGGAAAGATCTTTGGTAGGATGCTGCTCATTTCAGGGCATAATAATAGCTAATCAAAGTGCTGCCGAAGGATGTGATTGAGTTGTTGCAGTCCAGGACGGTACTGGGTGTGAAGAAAGCAATCCTTTGTCGCTGGTTCTTGAGGTGGTGAGTGGATTGGGCATGTGAGGAGTTGAGAAGGACCACGTAAGGAGGACAGGAGGGAAGGTGTTGAGGTTGTGAAGAAATGAAAATAGGGTGTCTTGGCCCCAAATCCAGATCGTGAAGATACAGTCAATGAACCTGAATCAAGCTAGGGATTTGGGATTTTGGGAGGCTAGGGAGGTCTCCTCTAGATGGCCCATAAACAGATTGCCATAGGAGGATGTCACATGGGTGCCCATGGCTGTGCCACAGATTTGTCTGTACACCTTCCCTTCAAAGGAGAAGTAGTAGTGAATTAGGGCAAAGTTAGTAACGTGAATGAGGTAGTGAGTTTGGAGTCTGAAGGATGTTGGTATAGGTAGTGTTCAATAGCAGTAAGCCATGGGCATGAGGGATGTTGTTGTATACAGAGGTGGCATTAGCAGTGATGAGTGTGGATCCAGAAGGTACAGGTGTGTGGTTGGTGGAGATTTTGTGAAGGAAGTGGTTGGTGTCTTTGACATGGGAGGCTAGATTACAGGCAATTGTTTGGAGGTTTTGGTCAATGAGGGCCAAAATTCTTTCAGTGGGGCACAATAACCAGCCAAAATTTTTGGTTTTGTGGATTTTGGGAAGCATGTAGAAGGTAGGTGTGCAGGGTGTCATAGGGGTGAGAAGGGAAATGGATACAAGTGAGAAGTTCTTTGAATGGCCTAAGGGTTTAAGCATGGATTGCAGATTGTGTTGAACTTTTGGGTGGGATCAATCTGACAGAGTTTATGGGCGTCAGATAACTGGTGGAGCCCTTCCAATTTGTAGTCACTATGATTTATAACAACAGTGGCAAAACATTTGTCTATAGATAGGATGATTACGGCATGATTAGTTTTGAGGTTGAGTACGGCTACTCTTTCTTCTGCTGAAAGGTTGGTGTTCTGAGGAAGGAATAGAGGGATGGATGGTGAGGCTGTTGGAGGTAAGGAATCTGTGGAAGGTGATCAGTTGGTAGTTAAGTGGGAGGGGGGAGTTCAAGGTTGAATGGTTGTATAAACTGGAAGAGGCAGGGTTCAATGTTGGAATTAGGTTGGGTATGGTTGGAGGGATTGGCAGCAAAGAAGTGTTTTCACTGCAGGGATCGCGAAGGAGAGCAGATTCCCAGCTGCCCGCCAGAATGAATGGCCACCACCAAACTGTGGCCAAGAGGAATGTAAATACCCTGTGGCACAACATGCAGATGAACATAATCATACTTGATTTCAATGGCTGCTTCACTTCCCTAGCTATCTGGATCCTGCCCTTCACCACAAGCTTTTCTGAACTGCGCAGATGGGAGTTATCCTTTCAACACGTTTTCCACTCCCATAATTATCCCAGCCTCAACCTGTGGTAACATACTGTCCTAACACCCTCCACCCAACAGTTTCCACCCCCTCTGTCCTATCACCACCTCTCCATTCTCATCTCCCATCCTCTTTGTTTGCCATCCTCTGCCAATGCACCTGTGATCTTTCATCTTTCCCTGCTCTTCTCCTTGATCATTCCATTTTCCCCACCTCCTGCCCCACAGCCTCCTGATGCTCCACCCATTGGCATTCTAGTCCCTGCAAATGCCATCAGACACCGCTGTTCTCTTCCCCCACCTGTACACTGCTGCTTCCATCCCACGTGATAGTTGCATTCTGGCCTGAGCTGTGGGCATTGGTGGTCTTGCGTGTGTGAGGCATGCTTGTGTGTTTCTCTTTCTCTGACAAAGGCTGTGGCCAAAAGCTTATGCGTAAGTGTCTTAAATGTGCCTGCCTGCAACTTAGTATGTCATCTTTATGGTAAGTAGCAATCTATCTTTTACTGCATTGTTGTTACAAAAATACCTATAATCTGTATTACAAATTATAAGTACCTTACAAAATTATACACTTTCTAATACATACTTCATACGCAACTATGGCGATCACATAATAAAAAGCAAAATATTCATCTAGATAATGTTTTTGCACCCTCTTAGTATGCTAATTAAATGAAAACTATCAGCAATACTGCCAGACTATATTACAACTACTTTTACAACAACATTATCACAGTACAAGTGTTAGAAACAGTAAACTCACCATTGATACAAGTCTAGCATTTTCTTCTATTTTTAGCTGAAATTCTTCATCAATAATGTGATTATCATGGTCCAACAGTTTCTCTGATTCTGAACTTTTCAATTTGCCTTTCTTCACACGAGACTAAAAAACATAAAAAGTCTTTTAAAATCAAGGTCTTTAGGAAGGGAAGACAAAAACAAGCACACACAAAGTGGCATTCTGTTATATAAGTACCTCAAAACTCAGTATGGGGAGGGCAAGATATATTTGACACTAGTGCCATGTTTTAGTCTCACTACCTAAGAGTTCTTGTTTATTAATAAACATATCAGAAATCTATCAAAATAATGGAAGTGATGATGAAAACTTTAGAAGATAGTGTCAGGAAAACAGTGAAAGAAATCAACGGATGAATGGATCACATGTGAGATGATCGAAGAAATGGATGACATGAAGAAATTTAACTATGTAAATACAGTATTTCAGAAAGCAGTATAATAAACTGAACAGTGCGCTATGAAGGATAAGGCGTGCAAAGACTTTACATTAACAAAGAATGAACGGAACTATACCCATATCGGAATTGCAGTGATTGACAAATAGTTTTTTACAAAGCAGCAAGCATAGCCAACAAACACTCAGAGAATGAGCTTAGTTACCATCTCCTGTTTTGTACACTGTTGCCATATCACTATGTGGATGACAATTACAGCTGGTAACATAACTGTTGTTATTTGTTTTCATAATGTGCTTACTTTTATCATAATATGCAAAAGGAGTGTTGCAGTGAATAGTGAAAGTGAGCAGCAAAGTTTTACACTGTTAAATCCTCTACTGTGCCATGGCCATAGGACATGCGAATAACAGTGAACTGCCAACCTCACCCCTTTCTATGTATAGCTGTCAGTCATCCTGCTTTTTTTATCTTGGTACAGAAAATCAGGAAAAGATTAGGTAAAACAAATGAAGAAGCCAGAAATTGAACAAAGAGAAAAACCCTCATAAGTCGATAAACAACCACAAAAATACCTATGAAAATCTAGCTTCAGAGTCTGTAATTGTGAAAAAAAAATGGATTCATTATGTATAATCCTTTACCATTTAAGGTCATAGCATTACCACAAGTCAAAATAGAGAAGACTTGCAATCTGTGTGTGCTGTCCGCCACATTGGAAACTTTGTTTCGAATAAACAAGAGGTTGAAAATGGTATAGTTAGCTGTTCGTAAACTAAATGGAGCAACTATCCACTAGGCTACCATTATAATAACCAATTTTCAGGTGTACTTTCACACTTGCTCTATTAAGGGGCTCCGGAACGCCCTATACTTGCAATGTTAAAATAACGCTTATAAATTACATCTTTCCTCACAAAGTATTTGAGGTAGGAAGTTGAACTTTTTACAGATTATTTATTGGAATATGGGCTACAACTTAACACAGGGATTTTACAAAATTTTAGTTCAGTTATTAAAGATGATTTTTTTTTCAATTGTAATGAAAATTCACAACATTGTTTTTGCAATTTTTTATTTATATATTCAAAAATATACAATTTTTTGGAAAAAGGCTGTGTTAAATTATGCAGAAGGTACTGTGTAACATTTACTGAAAGTTTGAAACAAGTATGTTTGGAAGATCCTTGGAAAACATGTAATTAGTATGAGAAAATAAAAGTTTTGGGAATCGAGCGACAAAGATTGGATTAACTTTTTAGTGCATTCCAGGTCCATAGGATGGATTATCTTCATCCTCTGCAAACTCCTCCTCCAGCTTCCTCTTGTTCCTCCTCCTGTTTACTCTTGCTTGTATTTCTAGACTCTTTACAGCCCTGTCTGCAGCCCGAAGGCGTTCCTTGTCTAAAGCAAGCATCGCTCGTTGTTGTGTTCGTAGATTTTGCTACCATTTTCTTCAGTTGCAGTTACTGCAACACTGTTCCAAAAGGTGGTCATGTATGAAGACTTATCACATTTCAGTTGTATTTTACTAGCAAGTCCTATGTGCTTTATTATGGAAAGTTCCAGACCAACTTCACTACAATGAATACATCTTACACAGTTTGAAAAAATTCCTTTGAGAACCGACATATCAAATATTTCATTCACATCCGATTCGCCCATAAAACATTCATAGTTTTCACTCATTGAACCAAGCTTCTTCTGTGAAGTATTTTCTTTCCCACTTTGACTGCTATGGGCAGGTGTACTTGAGAGTTCACTCACTTGGTTATCATCTTTATTGTTTACAGTAATAACACATACCTTTGGCTTTCCAACATTTCTCCTTTTCTTAAAAAAGCCTTCACAGGATTTCTAATAACTTTACTTTTACTCATTATTATACTTCAACAAAAGAGAGACTCAAGAAACAGAATTAATTATGAATATTTTCGAGATAACGACAGAGTAAATAAACATGAAACAATCGACAATCACACCATCGATATATATTGAACCATCACAGGCTAGCCACAACACATACTTTATCTCACATCACTAAAATGTACCTGATGAACACGGACGCTAATAATAACACCATTTGACAGCATTTTATCAGCGCCACAGTGGGTCACGCCCATGTAGAACACATTTCAAAAAAAATTTAAAAATAGTTGTAGTCTTCGGAATTGAATAAATTATATATCTATTAAAAGGTAATAGTCTGCAGATTCAGAAAACGCAAAAAAGTAAAAATTGAACTTTTCATGATTTTGAGCCTTTCCGGAGCCCCTTAAGGTCTACCATAGTGTGTGGAAATAAATCTGCACTTTAGTCAATTAGTACAACATCTGAAAAACAAAAGTGCCTCAAACACATTCCATTTACACATATTCAACCATCTTTATTCCACTTTAAGGATCTGAAGCCTTCCTCTACGACTGCTCAGTATAGTTTTGGTGATACATAATGTCACCATTATATTTATTTTTCACTTGTGAATTTCCCACATCTAAGTGGAGTTCTAAGGTTGTTTTATATACTTCCTCAAAGTCTATGATAACCCAATAAAGCAGTAACGCATCCATGTTGTTCGTGTTTTGAGTGTTCACTCTAAGTGTTTACATACTCACCATATCATTCTATGACAAATATTGTTAAAATTAGTAAATCAACAAATATTCACAAATGGATAAAAGTTAAAACATTAATTTAGGTTTGGTTTCAAAACATTATGCTAAGATACAAATACAGGAACAGAATAAATCAAAAACAAAGGAACACTGACTTGAGGCTGGCTAACGATTTTTTATTTAAAAAAATTTTCAGAATACATTTTTTAACTCTTTTGAAGTGAATCTGAAGTTTCAGCAATATCACAGATCTCAAATGATGCTACTGGCATCAAAGATGTCACAGGTTTCCCCACAAGGTCCTCTCAATAAAACCGCAGCCCAGGGCAGCAGCGTGAAGCCATCTATCATGGCCAACACAGCATCCTACTGTTACTGGACAGTGGCCAATTACCCCCGTGTCAGCACAAAACACATGCTGTCCCTATTCATCACAAAACTATGTCTGTCCGGGTACAACATGGAATATAACACTAACCTCACAGTTGTTAGATGCAATCTGAGTGCTGCTGCTGCATTTTAAAAAGTCTGCTCACATTAATTATTGCTCAAAAAATACGCGAACACTTGAAAAAAAGTTAGTAAATCCCAACCAACACACTATATGGATGTCTCAGAAAGGGTCACACACTGCATGTCGTACCTAATTATGGAAACCAGGCAGGGTTCAGATGGTAGCCTCTATCTCTGTATCTGTTTATGAGATCACCATAGACTATAATTTTGATGGCTTCCTTGCTGCCCCAAAATCGACTAGCCCAATTTAGTAGTCTAATCCATTCAAAAGTGAACATTTTCCTTCTGTCCCAGCTGTATTCACTGACTGGCAATTTATCTTTCTGCCAATACAGATACAATTCAAGGTGAGTGCAACCTGAAGTGCACTGGGCAGAAACAGAGTTGCATTCTGTAGTGCTGAATGGAACACATCTAGAATGTTCACCTTGGACAGAAGGAATCTGGCTACCAGGCTTATCCTTGAATTCTGCTGCTTTGCTGTCTTAAAAATTACTTAGAAATCAAACCAAGGGTTCAGTTTAAATGGTGACTGCATTATTTAACTCTAAATTTTCCACTGCATAATTTCAAGCCTAGTAAATTGTAAATAGAAAAAGTAAATACCAATTTGGAGTTGGTTTCACAGTAGCCAACAGAATAAGAGGAAATATCATGGACTTCAAAGCTGTCCACAAAAGAATATGCTTGATAAGAATGAAAGTTTTACAACCTAACAATGGTCTCATATAATGCAACAACAAAAGGTAAAGATGATAATGAAAAAGACAGTTTCTACGAAGACCTGAATCAATATATGAATGATATGATTTAGAAATTTTCCTAGGTAATGCCAAAGCAGGAAAAACAGGTGTTTCTGAGACCCTACAATGGCCCCCATAGTCTACATGATTCCTCCAACAACAACGGAATGAGACTAGTCAATCTGGCAACTTCAAAAAACCTAAGGATCATGTATACCTACTTTCCTCAAAAACACATTTATAAGATAACCTGGAAAATACCAGTCCAAAAAACACAGAACCAAACAGACACACATTAGTGGGTGCTAGACACAAAAGTGTTATCGAAAATATAAAATCTCAAAGAGGTGCAGAAATAGGATCAGATCACTATATTGTGCTCACAGCCTTTTGTGAAAGGACAGAATGCAGAAACTGCAGGAGAAGAGATGCAGACCAGAAAATAAACACAGATTTACTGAAACAGGACCACATTAAGAACAGATAAGCAATTCAAATTCTAATCAGGTTTCCTGACATGGAAGAAGAGGGAGATACTGTAGACAAGTTACGGTCGAAGCTCAAGATCAAAGTCAAACAGGCAGTAGAAGAAGTGTTGAAACCAATGGAGAGAAGGAGTAGTAGTAGAGGATGGTTTAACGGTAAGTGTAGACATGCAGTCAAAAAGAGACTGCAGACAAACAAACAAGATGAAAGAGTACGGTCGGGATACATGAAGGCAGCTAGAGAAGCAAGTAAAGTCCTCCAAACAGAAACGCGAGAGTATACAGTGTGTTACAAAACGGTACGGCCAAACTTTCAGGAAACATAACTCACACACAAATAAAGAAAAGATGTTATGAGGACATATGTCCGGAAATGCTTAATTTCCATGTTAGAGCTCATTTTAGTTTCGTCAGTATGTACTGTACTTCCTCGATTCACCGCCAGTTGGCCCAATTGAAGGAAGGTAATGTTGACTTCGGTGCTTGTGTTGACATTCGACTCTTTGCTCTACAGTACTAGCATCAAGCACATTAGTACGTAGCATCATCAAGTTAGTGTTCATCACGAACGTGGTTTTGCAGTCAGTGCAATGTTTACAAATGCGGAGTTGGCAGATGCCCATTTGATGTATGGATTAGCACGGGGCAATAGCCGTGGCGCGGTACATTTGTATCGAGACAGATTTCCAGAACGAAGGTGTCCCGACAGGAAGACGTTCGAAGCAATTGATCGGCGTCTTAGGGAGCACGGAACACTCCAGCCTATGACTAGCGACTGGGGAAGACCTAGAACGATGAGGACACCTGCAATGGACGAGGCAATTCTTCATGCAGTTGACGATAACCCTAATGTCAGCGTCAGAGAAGTTGCTGCTGTACAAGGTAACGTTGACCACGTCACTGTATGGAGAGTGCTATGGGAGAACCAGTTGTTTCCGTACCATGTACAGCGTGTGCAGGCACTATCAGCAGCCGATTGGCCTCCACGGGTACACTTCTGCAAATGGTTCATCCAACAATGTGTCAATCCTCATTTCAGTGCAAATGTTCTCTTTATGGATGAGGCTTCATTCCAACGTGGTCAAATTGTAAATTTTCACAATCAACATGTGTGGGGTGACAAGAATCCGCACACAGTTGTGCAATCATGTCATCAACACAGATTTTCTGTGAATGTTTGGGCAGGCATTGTTGGTGATGTCTTGATTGGGCCCCATGTTCTTCCACCTACGCTCAATGGAGCATGTTATCATGATTTCATATGGGATACTCTACCTGTGCTGCTAGAACATGTACCTTTACAAGTACGACACAACATGTGGTTCATGCACGATGGAGCTCCTGCACATTTCAGTCGAAGTGTTCGTACACTTCTCAACAACAGATTCGGTGACCGGTGGATTGGTAGAGGCGGACCAATTCCATGGCCTCCACGCTCTCCTGACCTCAACCCTCTTGACTTTCATTTATGGGGGCATTTGAAAGCTCTTGTCTACGCAACCCCAGTACCAAATGTAGAGACTCTTCGTGCTCGTATTGTGGACGGCTGTGATACAATACGCCATTCTCCAGGGCTGCATCAGTGCATCAGGGATTCCACGCGACGGAGGGTGGATGTATGTATCCTCGCTAACGGAGGACATTTTGAACATTTCCTGTAACAAAGTGTTTGAAGTCACGCTGGTACGTTCTGTTGCTGTGTGTTTCCATTCCATGATTAATGTGATCTGAAGAGAAGTAATAAAATGAGCTCTAACGTGGAAAGTAAGCGTTTCCGGACACATGTCCACATCACATATTTTCTTTCTTTGTGTGTGAGGAATGTTTCCTGGAAGTTTGGCCGTACCTTTTTGTAACACCTTGTGTAAACAGCAAGATAACACGCAAACAGTACGCAATACAAGAGACTTTCGCAGGACAGTCAGGTGCTTAGGAAAAGATATAACATGAGGATTGACATGATCAAGGGCCAAGTAGGCCAACCGATAACATATGAAATGAAAGCAACGGAGACTACAAAAACTATTTGGATAAACTCCTGAGTGTGGATGACACTGTCAACAGCACTGTGACAGCAGCATTAGAAGAAGAAGAGTATCATGGAGGAGAGAAACACCAATAGTGAAGAATGAAATGCCAAGCAGGGAAGCCGTAGGAGAATCCATAGAAATGGTCAAGAGAGGAAAGGCACCAGGAATAGATGGCATACCTGCAAAGACGCTGATAGAGGGAAGATATATCCTACAAGAGAAAGTATACCATCTAATCCGTTTAATTCAGAGCGGAGAGAGCATCCTAGCACAAAGGAAGCAGTCTGTTATCTTCCCATATTAGAGAGAGGAGACAACATGAGATGTAGGAACTATAGAGGAATTACCTTACTATGCACAACTTATAGGATCCTGAGTATATTGTTGCTGAAGCTGCTAACACCACACACTGAGGAAGTACTTGTAATCTAACAAGCAGAGCTTAGGAAGGGAAAATCAACAGTAGACAAACTACATATAATAAGGCTAAAGATGTAAAGATCTGGGAATTTTGCAGAGATTTTCACTGTCTTTTTCGTGGGCTTCCAAGAAGCATGTGACAGTGTGAACAGGCAAACACTGGAAATGGCGCACATTCCTAGAAAACTAATAATAATAGCACAAGCATGTATACAAGGAACAACATGCATGGTGGAAGTGAATGAAAAAATGTCAAAAAATGCAATGTGAAAAGAGTGCGACAGGGAGACTGCCTCTCCCACCTCCTGTTTAATCTGGGTCTTGAAAGAGCACCAACAAAGGTGATGAGCCTGGAGACAGGAATACAACTGGGTAGAAGAATCAATGCTCTTGCTTATTTAGATGATGTAGTTTTAATAGCACAAAACGAGCAAAATTTAGTTCATATGGCAAGAGCATTCATGGAAGAGTCAACAAGAGCAGGCCTGAACATGAATATGGATAAGACCAAATGCCTTGTGAACAGGGAGAACACTTAAAACCTTTAGATGTACACAGTAAAATCTCTGAACGTGCAAAAGATTTTAAATATCTTGAAGCTGTACTCAGTAAAAGAAATGAGATAGACCAGGAAATAATGGCAAGAACCCAGGCAGGTAAAACACTAGGATTTGGATCTACAGAATAGCAATATATCCTGTCATCCTATATGGAGCAGAGACCTGGACTATGACACAAAAGACAGATAAACTCCTGACATTTGAGTATACTGTTCTGAGACAGGTTTTTAGACCAATGAAGGATGGAGCCAAGTGAAAAAAAAAGAAAAAACATGAATTGCAGGGATTGCACAAGTCACAGGACATAGAAGCTATGATAAGAGAGAGGAGACTGAGGTGATATGGGCACATAACTTGGCAAGAAGAGACTATCACCAGGCAGGTGGTGGAAGAAGACACCAGATGCAACAGACCGAGGGAACACGACAGCTGAGATGGTTGGTTGGTTGGGGTTTAAGGGACCAAACAGCAAGGTCATCAGTCCCTTGTTTCAAATGTGGTCCATTCCGATAGTGTGACATCTCAGAAATATCAGAACAATAAAAGGGAAAAGGCTAAAAAATGTAAAAGGGCAGTCATGTTGTCAATGGTAGAAACAAAATGAGGTAAGCCAGCAAGAGAGCAAACCCAACGCTATGCTGAAGCAGCAGAGGCAAGACCACCTGCGACTTAAAAGTTGCAACTGCTAGAATGTAGAAGTACGTATGGGAAAAGGAGACTAACCAATCCCAAAAAAAAAAAAAAAGAGTAAAAGGGGAAGAAAAGAGGATCTTGGTCAGGGAGGGGAGTCGGGAATCTCCAAACATGGCTTACAGTGGGAGATACCCCAACACTCACCGCCCTGCCCCAACACCAGAGAGAGATTAAAAACCTTAAAACTGAGAATAAAAACCACTTTCCTGGAGGAAACCTAAGACCAGGGAGACCATCCGGGAATCGTCAGCCAATATCAAAGGCAAAGTGTGGGGGAGTCTGTACTCAGCATGCAGAGCCAAAAGAAGGGGGCATTCAACCAAAATGTGGGCTACTGACTGGAAGGCTCCACAACCACAAAGTAGGGGTGGCTCATCACACAAAAGAAAACCATGGGTTAGCCTGGTATGGCCAATGCGAAGATGACATAGTGTGATCGAGTCCTTTTGGGAGAGGCGAAAGGAAGAACGCCACGGGTCTGGTGTCACCTTGATCGCACAAAGTTTATTAGACAGGGAAGTAGCCTTCCAAGAGTTGGCCCATGATTGTGCGAAGTGGGATTTGATGTGAAGCCGTAAATCCGCTGCAGGAGGGGTTACAGAAAATGGGGGGTAAGTGACTGCTCCCCCAGCCAAACGATCAGCGAGCTCATTACCCGGGATACCCACATGGTCAGGGACCCAAAGGAAGTCAATGGAACAAGCAGCACAGTGAATATCAGCGAGATGGTCATGGATGGCAGAGACCAAGGGATGGCGCAAAAAACACCGGTGAACAGCCAGAAGGCCACTCATTGAGTCCGTACATAACAAAACGCAGTTGTGTTGGGACTGTTTAATAAAGGTAAGGGCCTGGGAAATTGCCATCAATTCTGCTGTAAACACCCCACATGTAGGTGGTGGCAGATGATTTTCTGTGAAAAACAGAGGACGTGAAGGCATATCCCACATGATAAGCAGATTTAGAGCCATCAGTGTAAAAAACAACAGCATCCCTAAACTCCCATAAAAGTCGGCGGAAAAACGAATGGAACACCATCGGGGGGATGGAATCTTTCGGACCTCAGCGGAGATCCATCCAAATTTGAGACCGAGGAACTTGGGGGAGGAGGAGGGGGGAGGGGGGGGGGGAGCGCGGAAGACAGCACAAAGAAGGAAGCTGAAAATCATGGCAAAGAGACGCAAGGCGGAGCCCAACCGGTAATCAGGTGGGCGACGTCCATGGTCTTGGAACAGGAAGGATGAGTGGGAGAGGAACAGACAGCGAGTGCACAAGACACCAGAAGCTGGGACCGCTGAACAGAAAGGGGGGGGGGGGGGGGGGGAGGAGGGTTCCCAGCTTCAACCAGGAGACTATCAACAGGGCTAGTAGGGAAGGCACCAGTATACGGAGTAGGAGGGAGCAGTCCGCACCCCAAGAGGAGTGGGCAAGGAAGCAAAGGACATAGAGTTTACGGAAACAGCCTACCTTCAGAAGTCTGATATGGGACAGTCAAGTGAGCTTGTTGTCGAAAAGGAGACCCAGGAAATGAAACTGTGGGACCACAGGCAATCGTTGTGCATCGAGATAGAGCTCTGGATCAGGGTGGATCGTAGTACGGCGACAGAGGTGAACCACCCGCGATTTTAAAGGAGAGAATTGAAACCCGTGTGAAAGAGTGTATGCAGAGGCATGCCGTATAGCACCCTGGAGCTGCCGCTCTGCAGAGGCCTTCGAAGAGGAACTAACCCAAGTGTAGAAATCATCCACATATAGAGCAGGGGTGACCAAAGGACCGACGGAGGCCACAACTCCATCTATAGCAATGAGGAAAAGAAGTACACGCAAGACAGAACCCTGTGGGATGCCCGTCTCCTGGGTCTGTGCAGAACTAAAATCAGTACCAACCCAAATCCTGAATGACTGATGGAACAGGAACTGCTGGATAAAAATCGAGAGTGGGCCCCGAAGACCCCACTGACGAAGGGTAAGTAAGATGTGATGGCGCCAGGCCGTGTCAAAGGCCTTGCGTAGGTCAAAAAATACTGCAACCAAATGGCGGCACTGGGAAAAAGCCTGCCGAACTGCGGATTCCAAGCGAAGTAAATGATCGATTGGAGACCGTCCCTCTCGGAAGCCACACTGGTAAGGGGACAATAGATCCCGAGACTCGAGGACCCAATTGAGCCGAGGGGCTACCATCCGTTCCAGTAACTTACGAACAACATTGGTCAGACTAATTGCCCGATAGCTGTCAACAAATGGGTTCTTACCAGGCTTAAGGACAGGAACCACGATGCTATCCCCCCACTGAGAAGGGAAGTCACCCTGGAGCCAGATACGGTTAAAAACCCGGAGAAGATGTTGCCGTTGTGGAGCACTGAGATGTTGAAGCAGTTGGTTATGAATGGAGTTTGGGCCAGGGGCCGTATCATGAGAAGAAGAAAGTGCGGAATGAAATTCCCATTCAGTAAAAGATTCGTAGTGAGATTCTGACTGACAAGGGGTAAAACATAAGGTGGAAGCTTCGGCCCGCTGTTTCCGGCGAAGGAAAGCAGCCGGATAGGAGGCTGATGCTGATGCCATTGCAAAAAGGGTCGCAAGATGTTCCACGAGAATCAACGGGTCCATACAAAGGCCATCTGGGAGGTGAAGTCCTGGGAGGGTGGACTGCCGATGGCAACCTTGGAGAGAGCGAAGTGTAGCCCATACCCGTGACATAGGGACAGTAGAACTGAGGGAAGAAACAAATCGTTCCCAACATATCCGCTTGCTCTGTTTGATTAAATAACGGGCCTTAGCGCAAAGGTGCTTAAAGGTAATAATGCTGGCAACGGATGGGTGCCTCTTAAGGTGCTGCAAAGCTCGACGGCAATCACGGATGGCAATGTCAATGGCCGTACTCCAACATGGGACTTGCCGGCCACGAAATGGTCCAGATGAGCGCGGTACAGCAAGGCTAGCAGCGCGAACAATTGCGTCAGACACGTCACATAGGACGTCATCAATACAACCCAACAAAGAGGGAGAAAACACGACCTGTGCAGTGTATAGAGGCCAATCGGCGCATTGGAAAGACCAACGAGGTAACCTGTCCATCGGGGAGCGAAAAGGGAGAGAGAGAATCAACGGGAAATGGTCACTATCACAAAGGTCGTCGTGTGGTGACCAGTGTAATGAAGGGAGGAGGGAGGGAGAAGAAAGAGAAAGATCAATGGCAGAAAAGGCACCATGACCACCACTGAAATGAGTAGGGGAGCCATCATTAAGAAGGCACAAGTCGTGGTCTGTAATAAACTGATCTAAGAGAAGACCTCGTCTAGATGGAAATGCACTGCCCCACAAGGGATGATGAGCATTAAAATCCCCAAGAAGGAGGAAGGGAGGAGGAAGTTGCTGAAGAAGGGAAGTTAAGGCAGCAGGTGTAAGAGTCCTGTCAGGAGGGAGATAATGATTGCAAACTGTGACCTCAGAGTCCAGGTGGACCCTAACAGCAACCGCTTCCTATGTAGTTTGAAGAGGAATCCACGTGCTAGCAATGTCTGTACGGACCAATGTACAAACGCCACCAGAAGCCCGCAGGGGTCCGATCCGATTATGACAGAAAATACGGAACCCACAGAGGGTCGGTGAGTGATCATCAGTAAAATGAGATTCCTGTAGAACCACACAAGCTGCAGAGTAAGGCGAAATAAGGGACTTCAATTCCGGAAGGTGATGGTAGTATCCATTACAATTCCATAGGATAACCACGGAACGATGATTTAAGTGGGGGTTGAACAGGCTAAAGCCAGTCATACCACCAGCTCACCACCCGTCACTGACAAGGAGGGGGCGACATCCATGAACGACAGGTCAGAATCTGGTGGTGAAGCCAGGGATGGGGCCTCTGGTGACATAAGAGGCTCTTTGTCCCAGGACTTATCTTTCTTCTTCTCTTCTGGTTGAGATCGAGGAGGTCTGTGTGGCATAAAGGAGCCAGCTGCAGCAAGATCGGGAACAGAAAGAGATCGGGCGACCTGGGGGCCAACAGACCGCAGTTCTCACGGTCATCGTGTGGCAGCAGACCTTGTGCCGGGAAGGGGCATCCCGGGAGGGGGGCCCTTGACTGGCAGACGCCGAAGGAGTGGGACACTTCTCCAGATGAAGAGGGGGAACAGCACCCAGAGGAGAAGGTGTGGGAGCCGCAGGGGAGGAGGGGAGGAGAGGGGTCCGGGATTGAGGTAAGGAAGGGGGAGGAAGGGGTGAAGCTGTAACTAAAGCATAACTAGACGTCATGGACACAGGGTGAAGATGTGTCTTATGAGCCTCTGTGTAGGTTAAACGTTCAAGGGACTTATACTCCTGTATCTTCTTTTCCTTCTTATATACTGGGCAATCTGGTGAACGTCGAGAATGATTGCCATGACAATTAACACACACAGGAGGGGGAACACAGGACTCCCCTCATGGAGTGGACGTCCACAGTCACCACAGAGAGGGGCCTGCGAACAGTGGAAAGACGTGTCCAAAACACAAGCACTTAAAACACCTCATAGGAAGTGGGATGTACGGCTTCACATCACATCGATAAACCATAATCTTTACTTTCTCATGGATGATATCCCCTTCAAAGGCCAGGATAAAGGCACTAGTATCAATGCGATTGTCCTTAGGACCCTTCTGAACACGCCAAAAAAGTGAACATCCCGCCGTCCGAGATTGTCCCGAAGTTCCTCATCAGTTTGAAGGATGAGGTCCCTGTGAAAAATCACACCTTGAACCATATTGAGAGACTGGTGGGGGGTAATGGACAGAGGAATTGTGCCAAGATGGGTACAGGCATCAAGGGCCGCAGACTGGGCAGCCGAAGCAGTTTTGATCAGCAACGAACCCGACCGCATCTTGCTCAGGGAGTCCACTTCGCCAAACTTGTCTTCAATGTGTTCCACAAAGAATAAAGGTTTGGTATTGGTGAAAGTATCGCCATCAGTCCTGGTGCAAGTCAGATAGCAGGGAAAAGGTTTCGCCCCTAGCCGACGGGCCTGACCCTCTTCCCAGGGGGTAACCATGGAAGTTAAGGCCGAAGGGGCAAGAGAAGCAGCATGAGAAGAATCAGTTACACGCAGAGAGACGGCCGCAGAAGAACGGGCAGAGTTCTGAACCCGTATGCGTTTCATTTGCATAGCGTCTGCCCTGTTACCACCCACTCCGATCAGGGTCTCTCCTCGCGGGCGATATCCAGCCACAGCAAGGGCCATCTGGCATGGCGGCCATTGCCGGGAGTTCCGATGCTCCAGGATGACGAGCAACCACTCCAAGGCTTGCATGAGGAGGTCACAGCTCAGGTATCAGAAGTGTGATCCCTGTGTGTTCAGGGGCCTCAACCAAAAGGGTACATAGCGACCCCACCACACAGGCTGGCTACCATGCTGGCTATGCACCCTAGCATCAGACAATGACGTGAAAGAAAAGGTGGAATGTACTAGGAGGGCACACGTCAGAGACACTAGGTGAGGTGCTCTTCCCCAAATGGCTCACACTACGGAAGAGAAATTTAGTAACGGAGGTCAAACCCCAGAGGGGGACCAGGGAGTGCCAAAAGGAGGTGGTGATTACGCAACAAAGCTAAATTGCAAAACCAACAGAACCAGGAGGATAGCGGGGGCCAACATAAGCAAGGACACCAAGAGAGGGAGAGGAGAGGGCGAGGGGGAAGGAGCATGGAGGGGAAGGGGAAGGAAATGCAGCCCTGGAAAGAAGGAAGGCTGAAATAGCTCGGGGCCCATGCTCGCCACGCACATATCCACAAAAGAGTTGTGGACCCCCTGGGGGGATCTGAGATGGACTGATGAGATCAGAGAGGATATGTGTAAGATGGGATTAGCTAAGGAAGACTACGGGGATCAAAGAAGATGGAGGAGGGTGATTAGTGAGGCCAAAAACTGACTGGTTTGTGTGGCCAACCTAGTAAGTAGGGAATAATAATTTATTCTTTAACTGAGCTTATGTTATTATATAATATTACAGTCAGTAATTAGTGTGGGCAGGGATATGAAATATCACTTCCACGTCTCAAGTGTCACTTTCTTTCCATCCCCACTCACAATTCCCAGGATGAAATATCATTAGGAAGGTCGCCAATCAACTTGGAAATAACAAAAACTTGATTCAACACTAATATTACTGGTTTTTTATTATTTTTACTTGCACTTTCTTCCAAGCGCCACTCATTGGGGTACTAGGGCTGTCTCAACTCTCTCACCCTCCCAAGATCTTTTTTCATAGATAGTTATCCACGTGTTTCTAGATTTTGTTGACTTTTTTCCCTGTTGTGATTTTAGGTTACCACTTTCCAAAGGACCTCTTATTCTCACGCTATTTGTTTTCTTAGATAGTAATAATACATTGGGTTGGAATATCTGCATGAGTTCGAAAGTTATTCTTGTTTGTTATCCCCCTCTTAAACTAACCCCACCCCCCAACATCTCTAGATGTGATAGTGGTGTCTTACACTAAGAATATATTTTTTAGGTGCTAAGTTAGATGAACTAAGTTATTTTGATAATCCTCCAGGTGTTCCAGAATTGTGCTTACATGTTACCACTTTCCCAACCCCAACATCACAAATAGGTATATGCTAGCAGTCAGTGTCTTAACCCTTTTGTCTTTTGGTACATATAATAAACCAAACGAGGTGGTGCAGTGGTTAGCACCCTGGACTCTCATCCATGGGGACAACAGTTCAAACCTGCATCTAGTCATCCTGATTAGGTTTTCCGTGATTTCCCTAAATCGCTTCAGTGACTCCACCTCTTCACTACTGATTTTTCCTTGCTACAGAGCTTGTAGTTTCTTAGTACAGGTGACTCACAAGGAACCCCTCAACTGTGAAGTCTCAAAAGGCGAATGATATTAACAGAATTCGATGCCCCACATATTGTCTACCATGCTACCACAATAATGGTAATGACATGTAACTCACAACAGCGTTACAGTGCTAGCAGTATTGATAAAAAGCAACACAGTGACAATGATGAACAAAGCAAGCACTGCATTATATCAACAACAATAAATACTGTCAAACAGGGTGATTTCGGATGGTTTTGTCGTTATTTTGATTGTAACTTTCATATATATTATTAGATTAAATTGATTGTTATGGAAGTGGTAGAGTATATGTGTAACGAATAAAATATCTAAGAACTAGAAAGTGTATGTGTAGGTATATTTATCTGAGGCAGTTAAATAAAGTGTCCAAAGTCACCCCATGGATTGGGGTGATTACAGACACATGTGTTTTTTAAATCTCTGTCCAAAGTTACAGTATATAGAGGGCAAATTCAGACAGTTACTGCATTTTTTCAAATTCTACATGCTTTTTATTTGGCTTTGGCGACATTTTAAGTGAGCCCTTTGTTACGAATAAGTGATATGGAATGATATAATGAATTTTATATATTACAGATAAGTTTTTATTTTGCAAGAATTTAAAAAAAAAAAAGAGTCTCTATGTTCACTTCTGCATGAGCTCATTTAATATTTTCACTTAAGCGAATGGAAAGATCTTCTGACTGTCGTTTGAGGAATAAATGCACCCATTCTTCTCCTGGCAAGATATTACGAAATTTCTTCGCTTTTTGGCTAGATTTATCAAGGTAGCCTTTAACTAAATATCTAATATCCAATTTAGTGAAGGGAAATCCCCAATGTGCAGCCCTCAAGATACCCTGCTTCAACATTTCTTCTTCTTCTTCTTCTTCATTTAGCATTGGCTGTCCTTCCATTTTTTTTGGAAGTGCTTCCTGCACTTTATTTTGTAGGGTTGATTTAGGTATACCATACAAATCACATGCTTTTCTGTACGATAATTCACCACTCTGGATATCACGAACAGCTTTATCTAAAAGTTCCAGGTCATAATTACACCGTATTGTAGCACCTCTCCTGCTCTTATACGTTCTTGGCATTGTCCGAAATCACCCCACACAGTACACAGTTTTACAAAAACCATCCTTATTTTATAACCTTGTACGAGAAACTCGACAAACTTTTACAGAAATTGTCTTAATGCCGTTAGCTACTGAGCGCGTCAACAATTACGGTTACAATAACTTCCCGCTCGGTGCAACAATAGAAAGTTTCCACTTTATGATAATGCATGGATTTTTAACACAGGCTGTTCATCACTTATTCACCTAGGGAAACAATTGACGCAAAGTAAAAGTTGTGGAAAGCGATAAATGCAATCTTGCACTTAAAATAACTAGCGCACGGACGTTAAAATAAGTAACTCTTTGTTTCTATGCAGTAGCAAAGAGCAAATAAGCCATACTCTCCGAATTCACCCCAGTGTCCAAAATCGCCCCGGCTGACAGTACCTAAGTTGACAATTCTTTAGAAAGCAACTCAAGAAATTTCATAGTGTGAGAAAGAAATGGCAGATCAAATATTACCGTTTCTGCAAAATGAGTTGGTGCAACATGTGGTGTTGTACACGCTCGACTGTGTGGACAATGTACACGAAGAGTACAATAATGATGATGTGTGTTTAACAAGTGAAAGACATTAAAAAAGGTGACAAGCCATGCAGTTAATCATCCTTGTTGGACAGGGAGCCACAAATCCCATCTCCAGTAAAACATCGTAAAGTACAACTTTGTTCAAGGAGTGGTACTAAACATAATTACCTGCATGGAAGATCATGCACAGCATAGTAAAAAAAACAATTATGAACAGGTTTTGAATAAGCCCACAGCAATATGACCACGTAGTGCATAAAGAAAACTATTGAGAACAAGATGCACTTGTTACAAAAACTGGTGCTTGCACATTTCAAGGATGCTCAATACAATTTACAGGATGTGCATGATAGTGACCTACAACATTATACACGTCAAATTGTGCGCAACATAGATTACAGTTATTTCAAGGGCAGCATTGAACTGTTGCATAACTTCCAACAGTGCTCCAGAACTGGAAGACTTAAGATAACAAAATTTCAAACCATGTGTCAACTTGATGATGCACTGAAAATTACTGAATCAGCCAGAAAATTTGTAGATGAGATAAACAAACTCATCCCATCGTTCAGTACAGAATTTGCTTTCCACTTCGACCAATTGGGATTTTAAGAGTAAATGCATATGAAAGGAACCCTGGAAACTAGAGGTATCAAGAGAGCTGTATTAAGATCAACCACATCAATACCTTAATACATTCATATACAATTATGCAGACTATTGATCCAAATGGTAAACTGGCTGTAAAGTTATTTATTGTGCTGTGTGTATGGAACGGGGGCAGCTGCCAAAGTGGAGGTATTGCTGGTGTTTGGTAAGTCTGATATGACAGAGGTACTGATGTAGTCATCTTTGAGGTGGCAGTCAGCATGAGGAAGGTGTCTTGCTGGCTCGAGTACGACCAGGTGAATCTAAATGGATAAGATGATGATGATGATGAGATTCTGGAAGAATGTGGATAGCATGTCCTGACCCTCGATCCAGATAACGAAAATGTTATCAGTGAATCTGAAGCAAGTGAGGGGTTTGGGATAGGCTGGTGCCATGCAAGTGCCTATCACTCAAACCCCAGATTTGTTTCTAGGTAATGCCTAGAAGTAAGTGTGGTTGGTTGGTTGGTTTGTTTAAAGGCGGGAGAAGGGAACAAAATACAAGGTCATCGGTCCCTTGTTCCTGATAAAACAATGCCACAAGTGTGAGAATAAAACGGACGAAACATATAACACAAAACAGAAAGAAAGGAAAAGCCACAAAGGAAGGCGATGAACACTAAAAGGAACAAAAGAGGATAAGAAAACAACAGAGAGATGCTAGAAACAGAAGAGGGTAAAACATGAAAGCAGATTACAGTGGCTGGCCAACCACGAGAATAAAAAGGGAAAGCCAGCCACTCTGCAATACATTAAAACCTCAACCCTAAAAGCACTAGGGTGGAGGACACAGAGGGAAAAAGGACATGAGCTAAAACCAACATAGAAATATAAAACCCACTCTCACAGATAAAACGTAAAACTAAAGCTGCTGTGGAGGCACTGTTGCCCAACACCGAAGGCAGGGTGCTGGGAAAGTTACAAGTCTGCCGCAGGGCGGCTAAAAGTGGGTAGTCCAGCAAGAGGTGGACACTGTCATTTGGGAGCTGCTGCAACACTGAGATGGATCCCCACAATGGAGTAGGTGACCATGCGTTAGCCACATATGTCCAATGCGGACCCGGCAGAGGACAACTGATTCCCTGCTAGAGGCTTGCACGGAAGACTTCTACACATTCATAGTCTCCTTAATGACACACAGTTTGTTGTGCGTGCTGTTATGCCATTCCGTCTCCCAAAGCCGGAAAACCTTGTGGTGTAAAACAGCATGCAGGTCAGCTTCAGAGATGTCTATCTCCAGAAGCAGTTTCCGCGTCGCCTGTTTGGCCAGCCTGTCGGCAAGTTCGTTGCCGGGAATTCCGACGTGTTCTGGGGTCCACACAAACACCACGGGACGGCGGGAATGTTCCAGGGCATAGATGGACTCCTTAATTGATGCTACCAGAGGGTGGCGAGGGTAGCACTGGTCAACAGCTTGTAGGCTGCTCAATGAGTCAGTACCCAGGAGAAATGACTCACCAGAGCATGAGCGGATGTACTCAAGAGCACAATATATGGCCGCCAGCTCTGCAGTGAAAACACTGCAGCCAACTGGCAAGGAGTGCTGCTAAATGTGTCCTCCATGAACATATGCGAAGCCTACATGATCATCAGTCACCGAGCCATCAGTGTAAACCGCTTCAGAGCCCCAGAACACGTCAAGAATCGAGAGGAATTGACAGCGGAGAGCGGCGGTGCTAACAGAGTCCTTAGGGCCATGCAAAAGGTCCAAACAAAGCTGTAGTTGAGGTGTACACCATGCAGGCATACGTGAATGGACTGCAAATAGAGGTGGTAAAGGGAAGGACTCTAGTTCAGAGAGAAGGGACTGCACGCGAACTGCAATCTTTAGCCCCGATATGGGCCGTTGATGCAGGAGATGGACTGCCGCAGGCGGGCAAAGGAGACGGTAATTCGGGTGCTCAGGGAACTATGAATGTGTGCTGCGTAACTGGCAAGCAGTTGAGCACGTCTGATCTGTAGTGGAGGGACAACAGCCTCCACCAGTAAGCTTGTCACCGGACTCGTCCTAAAAGCTCCTGTCGCTAATCGAACCCCACACTGGTGCACATGGTCAAGTAAATGCAATGCTGAAGGTGCTGCCGAACCATAAACCACACTCCCATAGCCAATTCGGGATTGGACTAGCGCTCTGTAGAGCTGCAGCAGCGTACAGTCATCTGCACCCCAATTGGTGTTGCTCTGGCAACAGAGGGCATTGAGGTGCTGCCAGCACTTCAGCTTAAGCTGACGAAGATGAGGGAGCCAAGTCAATCAAGCATCGAAAACCAGTCCTAGGAACTGATATGTCTCCAATACAGTGAGTGGATCGTCATTAAGGTAAAGTGCGGGTTCTGGATGAACGGTACGAAGCCGACAGAAGTGGATGACATACGACTTTGCGGTTAAAAACTGGAAGCTATGGGCTAGAGCCCATGACTGCACCTTGTGGATGGCTCCCTGGAGGCGTTGCTCAGCAACAATAGTACTGGAGCAGCAGTACAAAATGGCGAAGTCGTCTGCATACAGAGAAGGTGAGATAGAGGACCCGACAGCTGCTGCTAGACCGTTAATGGCCACAAAAATAGACACACACTCAATACAGAGCCCTGCGGGACTCATTCTCCTGGATATGACTGGAACTATGGGAGGCACCAACTTGGACTTGAAAAAGTACGGAGCAACAAGACGTTTTGGATAAAAATCTGATGGGGCCCGGAGACCCCACTTATACAATGTGGCAAGGATATGATGTTGCCAGGTCATGTAGTATGCTTTACTTAAGTCAAAAAAGATGGCAACCAGGTGCTGCCGTCTGGAAGAGGCTGTTCGGATGGCAGACTCGATGGAAACAAAATTTTCAGTGGTAGAGCGACCCTGGCAGAAGCCGCCCTAAAATGGAGCCAGCAAGCCACTTGACTCCAGGACCCAACCCAACCGCCAACATATATACATTCCAGCAGCTTACAAAGAACGTTGGTGAGGCTGATAGGCCGATAGCTATCCACATCAAGCGGGTTTTTACCGGGTTTGAGCACCGGAATGATGGTGCTCTCCTGCCATTGGGATGGAAAGATGCCATTGCACCAGAGCCAATTGAAGATGATGAGATGTCACATGTAGTCAGATGAGAGATGTTTAATCATCTGGCTGTGGATGTGATCAGGCCCAGGAGCTGTGTTGGGGCAATATGCAAGGGCACTGAGGAGCTCCCATTCTGTAAATGGGCGTTATAGGATTCACTGCAACATGAAGTGAATGAGAGGATGTTCCCTTCCAGCCGCCGTTTGAGTGTGCGAAAGGTTGGGGGATAATTCTCTGGCGCACAGGCTCTAGCAAAGTGCTCGGCAATTGTGTTTGTGTCAGTACATAACTCACCATTTATGGTAACACCGGGGCAGCTGTTGGGGTCTGGTACCCGAAAAGACGTTTGATCTTTGCCCAAACTTGGGTAGGTGACATGTGGCACTCAATGATGGAGACGTGTCTCTCCCAACACTCCTCCTTCTATTGTTTGATAAGGTACCAAACACGAACACGGAGCTATTTAAAGGCTATGAGGTGCTCCAGAGAAAGGTGCCACTTATGCCACTGTAGAGCTCACCAATGCTCTTTAATTGCTTCAGCCACTTCCAGTGACCACCAAGGGACTGCCTTATGCCTTGGGCACCCTAAAGCGGGCACCCTAAAGAGCAAGGGATCGTGTTTTATGTCACAGAAACAATTGTGCTAGTCACCTGCTCAACCATCACATCGATGTTACCATGTGAGGGAGATTGAGCGATGACAGCAGAGGTGAAAGTTCCCCAGTCTGCCTGGTTCAAAGCCCATCTGGGCAGATGTCCATGTGCCTGACACTGGGGTAGTGACAGGAAGATGGAGAAGTGGTCACTACCACACAGGTTGTCACATGCTCTCCAGTGGATAGATGGGAGAAGTCTTGGGCTGCAAACCGATTAATCAATGGCCGAGCAACTACCATGAGCCACACTGAAATGTGTGGTGGCCCCAGTATTTAAGAGGCAGAGATCAAATTGCAACAGTAAAGTTTTGACATCTCTGCTTTGGCCAGTAAGCACGGTACCACCCCACAAGGGGTTATGGGCATTAAAATCTCCCAGAAGTTGGAAAGGTTTAGGGAGTTGATCAATCAGTGCAGCTAATATATTCAGGGGTACTGGCCCATCTGGAGGAAGATATACACTATACACAGTTATTTCCTTCATCGCCCTTTTCTGACAGCCACAGCTTCAAGAGGGGTTTGAAGGGGCACATGTTCACTACAGCCCGAGTTTAGGACATAAACGCAAACTCCACCTGACACTCAATTATAGTTGCTACAGTTCCTTTTATATCCCTTATAGCTGCGGACAGCTAGGGTCCACTTTGCTGGGAACCAGGTTACCTGGAGGGCAATGCAGATAGCAGGTGTAAAGCTTAACAGTTGCCGTAACTCAGCCAGGCTGAGGATGATGTCATTGTGAGACTGGGACGGCATGGAACATTCAATAAGGCAGTTTACACTTCAGGGTCACCTGCTGCCACCGACTTTTTGCCTGAGCAGTCTATATCCACTGTGTCTGAGGGTCTGGTAAGATCTAGGTCCTCAGTGGATGCCAGAATCTCCACCTCAACCTCAGCCGCAGAGCTTGTAGGTAGCAGCGATTTGGGTGCCACTGCAATTTCCTTGTCTTAGAAGTTTTCTTTTTGGATTTCTCTTGCTGCTCCTTGGGTTTCCCTGGCTGGGAGGACTTCACTGGCTCAGTCCCCGGGACTGAGGATGAGCATGAAGCCCTATGACCAGCTGCTTTTGGGCTCTTCAGCCATTGGCGGGTATAGTCTTTCCCACTAGAAGAAACCTGAGAAGGGAGTGACCCAAGGGACCCCTTACCGCTTCCTAGCAAGAGAAGCTGAAGAAGACTTGTGCTTCTCTGGCTTAGAAGTGGGGATGGATGTCCCTGATGGTTGGGGAGGGGAGGGGGGGGGGGGGCGATGCTCCCGAAGTAGGTGGTGCAGGAGCAACAGGGAGGGAAATGCCCTCACCATCATGGGGGCAAGTGTAGTCTTCTGGCTCTGAGAGGTGACCTGGGTTGGCGGAGCTGATGGTGCCAGAACTGTTGTAGTGGCAGCATGCAGGTGTTAAAATTTTCTCTTAGCCTCAATGTACGTCAGTCGGTCCAGGGTCTTGTACTCCATGATTTTCCTTTCTTTCTGGAGAATCCTGCAGTCAGGCAAGCAAACTGAATGCTCTCCGCAGTTGACACAGATGGAGGCAGGGCACAGGGAGTATTGGGATGTGATAGGCATCTGCAATCTTGACATGTGACGCTGGAAGTACAATGGAACGACATATGGCCGAACTTCCAGCACTTAAAGCACCACATCAGGGGAGGAATATAGGACTTTACATCATACCGGTAGACCATCACCTTGACCTCGTCGGGCAATGTACCACCCTCAAAGACCAAGATGAAGGCACCGGTGGCAACCTGATTATCCTTCGGACCCCTGTGGACACGCCGGTTGAAATGCACACCTCGCCACTCTAAATTACATGCAGCTCATTGTCGGACTGCAAAAGAAGGTCTCTGTGAAATATGATACCCCAGACCATATTTAACCTCTTACGGGGTGTGACGGTTACAGAAACATCTCCCACCTTGTCAAAAGCGAGTAACTCCCGTGACTGGGCAGAGGATACTGTTTTGATAAAGACTGATCCAGATCTCATTTTGGACACGCCCTCCACCTCCCCAAACTTGTCCTCTAAATGCTCAACGAAAAACTGAGGCTTCATCATCATGAAAGATTCCCCATCAGCTCTCGAACATACAAGGTACCGGGGCGAATAAGATCTGCTGCCATTCTTAGCCTGACGTTCCTCCCATCGTGTGGCCAGGGAGGGGAATGATTTGGGGTCATACTTCTGAGCGTTGAATTGAACTCGTGATAGCTTAGAGACTGCTGGTGTTTCACTACCAGCAAGAGATGATGGACTACGCTCCATCGCGTGTCATCCACCCTGATGCCACACACTCCGACCAGGGGCCCTTCCCACAGGTGCCACCCAGCCGCAGCAAAGGCCACCTGGCAGGATGGCCATTGCCGGGAGTCCCAATGCCACAGGGGGATGGGCATCTACACCATGGCATATGTGGGGAGTTCATGGCGCAGGCATCAGCAGAGCGATCCCTGTGTGATCAGGGGGCTACAACCAACAGGGTACATGGCGGCCCCACCACAATGGACTGGATATCAGGTGCAAAGAAATCCATGGTCATCGTCGACACAGAAATCGACACTGCATGTTGCATGGTGGAAAACGCACCCAGGAAGGTGTCCGCCCCCAAGAGATGGAGAATGGGCAGGACTGCAATGTGACAACGAGAAAGTGGGCTAAGGATCTCGATGCACGATGGACATGATGCACCTTGTAAGGTACCCTTCCCCAATTGGCTCGCTCTTCGGGAAAATTTTGAAGAATGGAGGTCAAACCCTACAGGAGACCATCACGTAAAGGCCGAAACTTGTTAAACTCCTTTTAGAGACCTAGTACGACAGGCAGGAATACCTCAGGCTTTTTCTAACCCCCGGACCCCATGGGGAACTAAGTGTGGGTGATGATACAGTTGGTGACTAGGAAGGAGGTAGTTGATCTGGAATCCATCTGGCATTGGGTAAGGTAGTGTTCAATGGTGGTGAGGCCATGGGCATTAGGGATGTGGGATGTTAATGTAAAGGAAGGTAGCATCATTAGTGACAAGCAGGAGACTATGTGGTAAAGAAACAGGAACTGTGGAGAGTTGGTGGAGGAAATGCTTTGTATATTTTATATCGGAGGTAAGTTGCAGGTAACAGGCTGAAGGTATTGGTCTACAAGAACAGAGATTCTCTCAATGGATGCACAGTAACCAGCCAAAATAGGGCATACAGAATGGTTGTGTTTATGGACTTTAGGAAGCATGTAGAGTGTAGGAACATGTGGAGCTTTAGTGGTGAGGAGAGAGGTGGGCTCTGGGTAAAGGTTCTGGGCTGGATCTAAGGGTCTGAGAGAGACTGGAGATCCTGCCAGATTTCTGGAATGGGGTCACTGGCAGGGTTTGTAGGCAGATGAATCTGACAGCTGGCCAGTGTCCTTCTGGCAAGTGGTCCTTGCAATTCAAAACAACAGTGGTGGAGTCTTTGTCAGCAGGTAGGATTCCAAGGTTGGGATCAGTTTTTAGGTGGTGGTTTGCGGTTCTTTCTGTGGGTGTAAAGTTAGTTTGCATGTTGAGGGATTTGGGGAATGATGGTGAGGCATGGTCTGAGGTTAAGAAATTCTGGAAAGTTAACAGGGGGTGATCTGGGGTCAGTGGAGGTTGATCACGGTTGGATGGAGGAGTGAACAGAGTCAGGCAGGATTCAACATTGGTCTCCGAGTCTGATATTGTTTTGTTTTGTTTTTAAAGTGCAAATACAACTGGAGTCATATGTGCCCAAATCTAAACTATACACTACAAAGACAGAGAGGAGTTAAAAAACAACTATACGTCAACCCCAACTGACATAAGAGAAAACAGCTAAAAACAGGGGCGTGGAGAAAGGGCTAAAAAAGACACCGTAAAGAAATGGAGGTCCAAAACTAAAAATTAAATGGCCTTCACCATACTGCTTTGACAGATAAAAAGTAAAACCCAGCCAACAGACCGCGCGTCATTTGCTAAAATGGCCGATAACTCAGACAGCAAACCCAAGCAGGAATGTAAACAGTTAAAAAATAGGCATTTCATCAGGAAGTGGCATAGAGTTAAAACTTGGGCGACTTGGGTGCAATGTGTACAAAGTGGCTAGGGAGCGCCACTTACCAAATGACAAGGGCTAAAAAGGCAGTGCCCAGAGGACTGAGAGGATGTAGTCCAAGCCACTGGGAGAGGCTTAATAATCTGGAACTTATTCCCATGAAGAGAGGACAAATAGCAATGCCAAAGTGACACCACTGCCTGACAGATGGCAACACCGAGATCACTGGAGGGAACATAGGAACTAGTGGGCTGAGGTACGAGAACTGCTGCCTTGGCAGCAGCGTCAGCAGCCTCGTTTCCTAGCAGACCGACATGACCAGGAATCCACATAAACATCACAGTGGCTCCACCAAGAATGAGCAAGTGACAATTTTCATGGGCCCATTGCACTAAAAGATGGGCAGTGTACAGCATACAAACCCTGAAGGGCACAGAGAGTCTAAGCAGAGGACACAATTAAAAAGTCTGTGTCAGCGGATGTACTCCATGGCCTGATACAGGGCGAAGAGCTCGGCTGTAAATACTGAGCAGTGTGCCAGAAGCTGACATCGAAAGACTTGGGCACCAATGACAAAGGAACACCCAACACCACAGTCAGTCCGAGAGCCATCAGTGTACACAAAGGAAATATCACGAAATTCCATGCGAAGGTCATGAAACTGAAGGCGATAGAGTGAGACTTGAGTAGTGTCCTTAGGAAGAGAATGAGGGCCGAGGTCAACATGGGCCATTTCATGAAGCCAAGGTGGTGAAGGGTTCCCACCCACCAGCAAAGTTCCAGGTAGTGTGAAGTTAAGCTGCCAGGGCAAGTGCCGAAAGCGGACTTCAGGAGGCAACAGAGAAGAAGGACGTGCCCTATACTGGCAATCAAAGGAATCATTGAAGAAGGAGGCATAGGATGGGTGGCCATGCACGGCAGACAAACGGCATGCTGAGGAGAAAGTCACAGCGGCAGGAGGCAGTGGTAGTTCAGCAGCTTCAGCATACAGCAGAATGGCACGCTCGAAATCCATACTGTGCAATGGTTAGTAAATTGCAAGACTCGAGCCACCATACCACCAACGCATAAATCGTGCATTTCATCACCTTGCAAACACAGTTGGTCAGAGAGATGGGATGTTAGTTGGAAGGAAGGTTTTTGTCCTTACTGGGCTTAGGTATGGGTATGATGGTGGCTTCACACCAACATCCAGGAAATGTGCCGTCTGCGCAGATGCAGGTGTACGTATTAAGCAGAAAGTACTTGCCCACAAGAGAAAAGTGCTGCAACATCTGAATGTGGACAGTGTCTGGCCCTGGAGTAGACTACGAGATGAACTGAGAGCATGATCTAGCTTCCTCATGGTAAAAGCAGCATTGCAGCACTCACGATTCTGAGAAGAGAAGGGTATCGCCCAAGCCGCCTCCGCTCGTTTCCGATGGAGGAAGGCAGGGTGGTAGTGGAAGAGCTCGAAATTTCGACAAAATGGTGGCCCAAGGTGTTGTAGACAGCAACAGGGGCCATAATGACATCGTCTGCCACTGTCAAGCCGAAAATTGGCGAGTGGATCTCGGTTTCAGAGAGCCGTCGGAGGTTGGCCCGCATGACAGAGGAAGGGGTGGAACTGTTAAAAGAACTAGTGGATGAAATCCAGCTAGCTGTTTTACTATCCCAAAGATGGCGACAACACTTTGCACATGTGTTTATAATGAATGCAGTTTGCCATCGTAGGATAATGGTTAAAAATGTGGAGAGCACGTTTCTGCACACGACTGTGTCGCGACATGCCTCTGTCCACCAAGGGACTGGGACATGGCGTGGTAAAGAGGAAGTGTGAGGAATGGAATGTTCTGCAGCAGTAAGGATGTTTGTGAGATATTCCACCTGGTCATCACAACTGGGGAAATCTTTTTCTTTGAAGGTCGCCAGGGAGGGGTAAAGCTGCCAGTAAGCCTTAGTAAGCTGCCATTTGTGTGGACTCCCAGGTGGAGTAGGAGTCAGGAAACGGATAGCACATGGGAAATGGTCACTAAAGTAGGTGTCAGGAAGAAGGGACGACTCAAGACAATGGGCAAGCTGGGCAGTGCAGAAGGATAGGTCCAAATGGGAATAGGTGTGCAAGGAGTCTGAAAGGAATGTGGATGCTCCAGTGTTAAAGCAGAAGGGGTTGAGTTGATTAAGATCAGCAAAGAGGACACCTCTCTGACAGGTTATGGGGGAACCGCAAAGGGGATGATGTGTACTAGTCATCGAGTAGCAGAAATGAGGAGGTTGCTGCCCAATAAGCTGAAGGAAGTCTGCCCTGGTGACATCAAATGATGGAGGGACATAAATGGTACAGAGGGCAAAATACAGGTGAGGAAGGAAAAGGCGAACTGTAACAGCTTGAAGACAGGTAGCCAGGGAGATTGGATGACTATAAATATCATCTAGTATGATCAGCATGACACCCTCATGAGATGGAATGCCAACCTCAGGGCGAAGGTCAAAACGAACCAGGAAGAAATGTGAAGGCTCAGAGCAGTCATGAGGACGCAATTTCATTTCCTGAAGGCAGGGTACAAAGGGACACTGTGATGCTAAAAGCAGCTGTAAATACGCTTTGTGGGACCGAAGGCCACAAACATTCCTTTGGAGGAAAGTCACGATGAGGAAGAAATGAAGAGGTGTCATCTCAGCAGCTGCCGAGTGGCAGGCTGCGAAGACTCTCTACTACAAGACACTGAAGCAAGAGGATCCTGTTCCATGAGGTCCACAGAAGCATCACCTTGCTTGTGCTGTTGGCCTGTGGAGTCCAATGCAGAAAAACAGTTGATGGTGCACACCAGCGACACGGAGGCTGCCCTGGCTAAGCTGTCATGTGGTGACACCATCAAAGAGGATGTTCGAATCAGTGAAAGAAGACCGTTTGCCTTTGGTGGACTTCTTGGAGCCTTTCTGGTTAGCACAGGAAGACTAGGGCGTTGTTTGGCTGGAGGGATGCAGGAAGTCTTCATGGGAGTACGCCTTCTGTCGTTTCCAGCCTACCAATTGTGTAGCTGGTGGCTTCACCCATTGAGGCAAGAGTTTGATGGCTTGTTGCACAGATGGATGGGGGTGATGGCGATGCTACCTTGACACTGGGCGATTTCACAACCTCAAAGCTGAATTTGAGGTTGCAAGTCTACGTGGCCATGTCCTTCATGGAGCGAGGGGTGATGAGAACAGAACTATAGGTGCCAGACAGGAGAACGTAGGGATTGCGGCTAGCCAATAACTTGCGAGCAACTGGGTAAGGCACTTTTTCCTTTACCCAGATCTCCTGGACAGCCCACTCATCAAGATACATGGGACAATCCCAAGAGGCAGCAGCATGGCCACCATTGCAGTTGATACAGCGGAGAGAAGGAGGTGGACTATCGCCCTCAAGCGCATCCCTACCACAGGTTACACATCTGGCTGGGTGTTGACAAGATGTTCGAATGTGGTTGAAATGATGACACTGGTAGCAGTGCTTCAGGTTCACTATGTACAGTCGGACTATGATAATTTCATAGCCTGCTTTGATCCTGGATAGAAGCACCACCATCAAAGGTGAGAAAAAGAGTGCAGGTGGGCACTGTATTTATAGTATGTCTTACTTAAAATATGTACAATTTGCCATTGAATTGCCCTTGTATTTATTGTAAGTTTAAATTGAAACCTGTACAATTTGACACGTTCCATATCCTTGTGATTGACTCACTAACTGGATCTATGGAACAAGAAATAAATAAATAAATAAATCTACCTCTTTCATCGCCCAGTGGACAGCAATGACACCCTGATCAGAGAGATAAGACTGGATTTCGGCCTCGGTCAGACCATCAAGCAGTGTAGTGTAAATAACACCACAGAAAGAATTCAGAGTTCTATGGGTCCGACACGAACAGGATAGCCATGGAGAAGCGAGGTGGAAAGCACTTGTTGTGCTTGAGAATCAAAAGTAGTCTCCAAAAGCAAAGTGCCAGTCCGTAAACAAGAGCAGGATTTCCCAGGGCCAGCAATGGCATCAACACCTTTCTGAATAATAAATGGATTTACCATTGGGACTGAATGTCTTCAGTGTGCGAAATCATGAGGAACCGTGGTGCATCTGGAAGGGTCTTTGAATCATTAGCTCTATTCCATTTACGTTTTGTAGATGTTGATTGTAAAGATGACTGGCTCATTGGGAGAAAATCCCCCATGATTGCCAACATCTCTGATGGCACACTCCTTCCAACTTGGGGACCCCTTCACAAGGGGGCGCACCCACCTTAGGTGATTGTTCACACCTCCTGAACACCTGACAGAGGGACCAATTGGCAATTTGGGAAAGTAGCAGCTCAGGCAATCATCCCTCCCTGGGCCTGGCCTGTACCAGGAGGTACGTGCAAACCCTACCTGTCTACCCAGGGCTGGGAATTATGCCTGATCCAGTCACCCATTACGTGTAAGATGGTCAGGGAATTGGCGAATGGCGACTGCTTGAGAAACAAGGAGTTGGCTCCGTTGGATGTGCAGAGGGGGAATCCCTGCTTCTGTGAGGAACTATTAAATTAACAGGACTAGTGTGAAAGGCACCAATAGCCAGACGCACCCCTGATGATAGACTGGGTCAAGGAGTTTCAGAGTGGAAGGAGCTGCTGAGCCATAAATCTGACCACCATAATCAAGTCTGGACAAAACCAGAGTATGGTAAAGATGGAGAAGAGTCTAATGGTCTGCACCCCAAGATGTGTGGGCCAGAAGGCAGAAAGCATTAAGCTACCGCATGCATGCAGTCTTTAGGTGACAAATGTGGGGCAGCCATGCCAGCCTGTTATCAAAAATAAGGCCCAAGAAATGGGACTGTGTTACAGCAACAAGGAGCTGGTTGCCGAAATAAAGTTCTGGATCAGGGTGTACTGTGGGTCGACGACAAAAATGCATAACCTGCATTTTGGAGGAGGAAAACTAAGCCATGGGCTGTGGCCCATGTAGAGGCCTGTCGGATGGCGCCATGGAGTGGGAGCTGCTTTTGGTGACAAAAGCTCTCACAAGCTCTTCCGGGTTCTAGTTGGCACTTCACTCAGCACCCCTCAGATTCAGGAGAATGGTATCCCACAGGGTTCTGTGCTAAGTGTCACACTCTTCCTCATTGTCGTAAATGGGCTTGTGACCTCTGTTGGGCCTCTGGTTACCCTGGTGTTGTATGTTGACAGTTTTTGCATCTGATGCAGCTCCCACTCAATGGCACCAGAGAAGATGCCATGAGCGGTACTGAAGTGGGTATGGGAACCATTGTTGGGGATATACAAATCAAAGTCCGTGATAAGTTGGTCAATTAGGATACCCCGAGCCGTTGATGTAACACTCCCCCACAGTGGATGGTGGGCATTGAAATCGCCAAGGAGGAGAAACGGGGGGCAGGAGTTGCTGAAGTAAGGTAGATAGTGCAACATAAGCAAGTGGCCTACCTGGAGGCAGGTAGACATTGCAAATGGTGATTGCCAGAGTCATTTGCACTCTAACCGCTATCACTTCCAAGGTGGTACGTAGGGGGATCCAGTCACTAAGGACATCGGAGTGAACCAAAGTGCAGACCCACCAGATGCTATCCCAGGACCAGCACGGTTCCGACAGAACGCCCGATAACAGAAATGCGTTTCTTGGAGAACAAGACAGAAAGCAGAATAAGAGGAGACAAGAACATTGCATTTCTGGTAGGTGACAATAGCAGCTGTTGCAGTTCCACTGGATGATCACGTGGTGTGAGTTCAAGGTAGGCATGAAGGAGCCGAGGAGGAGGTCAGGTCACTTGGTCAGTAGTTGGCACCAACAAGGATGGGGTGGCATCCATAAATAAGATGTCAGACTCAGGTTCCGAGAGGGGAGTTGGCATCTCTGGGGCACTGGAGACGCCTTTGCTTGGGATTTATGTTTCTTCTTCTTCTTCTTCTTCTCTTTCTGAGGTGGAGGAGGACAGGACATGGGGAGTACAGGCGTCTGCAAGATTGGGAACCAAAAGAGAGCAGGGGACTTTGGGGCCCACAGATGGTGCGCCTCGTGGCCAAGTGGTGGTAACAGTCTTCTGGCCCGAGAGACACCGGGGAGAGAGTTCCCGGGAGGGAGCTCAATCAGCAGCAGATGCCAGAGAAGGGGGGCACTTCTTCGGCTGAGGTGGGGAGGGGGGGGGGAGTGGCTCTCTGATGGGAGGTCGTGGGAACAGCAGGGGAGGTGGAGGGGAGAGTGGTGGGGGGGGAGGACTGGGGTAAGGACGAAGGGGGGTGGGGAGGAGGGGGAGGAGGGGGAGGAGGGGGAGGAGGGGGAGGAAGTAACAGAGGCAAAAGTTGAAGATGGCAACACCAGATGAAGTTGCTCATACTTTTGGTGAGCCTCAGTGTAAGACAGGTGATCCAGGGACTTATATTCTTGTGTCTTCTTTTCTCTCTTGTAAGCCAGGCAATCCGGTGAGCGAGGGAGTGGCGGTCAGCACAATTAACACACACGGGCAGCGGAACACAAGGGGGTTCCCTCATGGACGTGGCGGCAACAGTCACCACACAAAGGGTCCGCCGTACAGTTTGAAAACATATGCCCAAAATGCAAGCACCAAAAGCACTGCAAAGGTGAAGGGATGTACGGCTTCACGTCACATCCGTAGCACATAACCTTGACCACATCTGGGAGGGTATCCCCCTCGAAAGCCAGGATGAAGGCGCCGGTATCGGTGTGGTTGTCTTTGTGACCCTTCTCCACACGTTGAACAAAATTAACACCACACCGCACCAGGTTCATCTACATGGATACTCTGCAAATCACATTTAAGTGGCTGGCATAGGGTTCTTCGAACCACCTTCACAATTCTCTATTATTCCAATCTCGTATAGCGCACGTAAAGAATGAACGCCTTTATCTTTCCGTACGAGCTCTGATTTCCCTTATTTTATCGTGGTGATCAGTCCACCCTATGTAGGTTGGTGTCAACAAAATATTTTCGCATTCGGAGGAGAAAGTTGGTGATTGGAATTTTGTGAGAAGATTCTGTCGCAACAAAAAATGCCTTACTTTTAATTATTTCCAGCCCAAATCCCATATCATTTCTGTGACACTCGCTCCCGTATTTTGCGATAATACAAAACGTGCTGCCTTTCTTCGAACTTTTTCGGTGTACTCCGTCAGTACTACCTGGTAAGAATCCCACATCGCACAGCAGTATTCTAAAAGAGGACGGACAAGTGTAGTGTAGTTAGGTCCTTAGTAGGTCTGTCACATGTTCTAAGTGTCCTGCCAATAAAATGCAGCCTTTGGTTAGCCTTCCCCACAACATTTTCTGTGTGTTCTTTCCAGTTTAAGTTGTTTGTAATTGTAATACCTAGGTATTTAGTTGAATTTACTGCATTTAGATTAGACTGATTTATCATGTAACCGAAGTTTAACGAGTTCCTTTTAGCACTCATGTGGATGACCTCACACTTTTCGTTATTTAGGGTCAACTGCCACTTTTAGCACCATTCAGATATTTTTTCTAAATCGTTTTGCAGTTTGTTTTGATCTTCTGATGACTTTATTAGTCGATAAACAACAGCATCATCTGCAAACAACCGAAGATGGCTGCTCAGATTGTCTCCCAAATCGTTTATATAGATAAGGAACAGCAAAGGGCCTATAACACTACCTTGGAGTTCCTCACCAGTTTGGAGGGTGAGGTCCCTATGAAAAATGACTGCCTGGACCATATTCAGAGACTGGTGAGGAGTGATACACACTGAGACATTGCCAAGACAATCACAGGCTTGGATTTGGTGGCAAAAGAAGCTTTGATCGACAGGGAGCCTGACCGCATCTTACTTACCGACTCTACTTCACCAAACCTGTCCTAGATATTTTCCACGAAAAACAATGGCTTTGTGGCGGTGAATGTGTCCCCATCCGTCCTAGTACAGACGAGGTAATAGGACAAAGATTTCATCCCAAGATAGCAAGCCTGGCCCTCCTCCCATGGAGCAGCCAGGGAAATGAAGGCTGCCGGGTCATACGAAACAGCATTTAAGGATCCTTCACCACTCAAAGGGACAGCTGTGTGAGAACGATCAGATTTTTGCAGCTTGATACACTTCATGCGCCAAGCATCCACCCTGATATCACCCACTCTGACCAGGGGCTCTCCCCATGGGCGCCACCCAGCCACAGCAAGGGCCATCTGGCACGGCAGCCGTTGCCAGGAGTTCCGATGCTCCAAGAAGACAAGCAACCACTCCTTGGCATATGTGGGGAGGGAACAGCTCAGGTGTCAGTAGTGTGGTCCCTGTGTTGTCAGGGGGCTCAGCCATATGGGTACATAACAGCCCCACCACATGGCCTGGCTACACGTGCTGGTGACCTAGCAGGATGGAAGGGGGCTACAGTGGGGAGGGGAGAGGAATCTACACCGTAGATGCTAGAGAGGGAGTTCTTCCCCATATGGCGCACACTAAAAACAGGAAATTTTGAAGTGGAGGTCAAACCTCAAGTAGGGACCGAAACACAAAAGGGTAAAGAACTGGCAAAAGGAACAAAATTGCAACCAATACAGGAAACCAGGGGAATAGCCAGGTCGACATAAAGCAGAGCACCGAGAGAGGGGAAGGAGGTGGCAATGGGGAAGTAGTGGGGATAGGGAGGGAGGGGGCAGGAAGAAGGAAAAGCAGCTAGGGAATGAAGAATGAGCTGCAATAGCTTGGGGCCCCGTGTGCACCACGCACGAACTCACAAAAGAACCAGTGGTGAGCCCCTTGGGGGTGAGGAAGAGTGTAATATTCACATGGAGCTCTGCAGAATGACTTTCTTTTGGACCCATAGGGAGCTAAATGATGCACCAAATCTAGCTCAGAACAATCAGTGGGATAAAAACCAACGGGCAATAACCAATAGGGAGCTTCAAAGACCTGAATCATGGAGGCTAAGTAAAATGTGAATGCACCAAGAGGTGTAGGTTGCCTTTTGTAGTTTGAAATGATTGTAACAAGTTGCTGAATTCAGAAAATGTCTTTCAGATTATTTTTCCAATGTAACCAAATTGTGATTGAGGACCATCCCTTCCAGCAATTGCACTGATGAGGAGAGAAATTCAAGAACCCAGCACAATCACCAGGCTACCATCCATAAAGGCAGTTTGCAGAGCATGTTGGTAAGGCAGTTTGGTCAATAGCTGTTGATGGACATGGGGTTTCTGCCTGTGTTAAAAACTGGATGATAACACTATCTCTCCACTCTGAAGGGGAAACACCTTTGAGTCAAACACAGTTTAAGATCTTCAGGAGAAGGAGTCTGAATAATAGTCAGATGTTGGCTCATCAGATAATGAATCGAAACAAGTCCTGAGGCTGTTATCGTGTGATGAGACAAGAGCCTGAAACAGTTCACAAGCACTGAAACATAGTGTGTGATGGTGGTAAATGTTAGGGAATTGTCTTCTGCTTGTCGTCTATGCATTTGAAAGATAACTGGGTATGGAGACGATGCCAACATTGACACAACAGGGGTCACAAGGCACTCAGCAAGAACTGACTCTTCCAAACAAATACTGCCACACAGGAGGGATGGAGAGTTATACATTCCCAAGGAGAAGACAGCACTCCCAACATTTGTTCTTACTCCATTTACTTAGAGTACTATAGAATAAAGCTGCTTAAAAGAGAGGAGAGATACAATGCAGGGTCTCTGATGATTCCAAATAGCTCTTGCAATGGCTTTCGTCCACCATGGCACCAGTCAGCAGCAGAAGTGATTTTTCTAAAACAGAAATAGCAGTTCCAGCAGCATGAAATATCATGTTGAGAACACCTTCCTTAATCTCAATGCAATCTGACAGATGGGCTGAAGGTAACAGCAGAGGTATACAGCTGCTAACTGGTTCTTCCAAGAGCCTGAGACCCACAGTTCATGGCTCCTTCAGCCACTGGCTGGTGTTGGGTCACTGATACACTGATTTATGGGTAGAGGGTTCTTGAGAAGGAGCCCTGTGACAGGTAGATGCAAGAGGAAGATGTTGCTTCGCTGGCCAGGTGTGGAGAGTAGTTCCTAAAGATGATGCGACAACCACGAGAGGTGGACCTACAACCCCCACATGCAAGTTTATTAGTGCAGCTACCGGATGTCAACATCAAGAGAGTAAACACACCAGGTACTGCTGATGATCTGGTTAATGTAGTGCCAAAAGGGTGAAATCACAGACTGGATAAAGGGATCATATTTTTTCCCATATTCAAAATATAGGAGATGATCTGTAACTTTCATTTCCTGAATTTGCATTCCTCAAATAGGTCTGCACACATCAGGGATTGGCGAGGGTGGTTGTAACTGACACAAACAGGTGGTAGCACTCAGGGTGTATTTTTGTGAAGTAACTGGTCACAGTCTCCACAAATTGGGCCAATGTACTCCAGGGGACATATGTCTGAAGTGGTGGCACTTAAAGCAGGGCATAGGAGTGGGAAATAAAGTTTCAAATTCCAGTTGGAAAACATGATTGTGCCACTCTCAGGAAGCGAATACCCCTCAAAAGTGTGAATTAATGTACTATCGTCTACCTTGTCTGGCAGGCCTTGATTTACACGACGTATGAAGTGCATCCCTGGTCTCTCAAATTGTTCATATAGTTCTTTGTCCATCTGGAGTATTAGGTCACAGTGAAAAATTAAGCCTTCTACCAATAATGAGGTTCTTATGGTGTATGGTGATAACAGGTACATCACCAAGATGTTTAAACAAGAGTAACACCTACGATTTGGTAAGATTTGCCTCCTCAAGATGGAACCACTTAATAATTTGCAAAGGGACAAAGGTTTGCCAAATATATTTTCAATATTCTCCGTAAAGAACAATGATTTAGTAGAGTGAAAGGACCTTCCACATGTTCAGGTGCAAACCGGGAACTGAGGGGAATAACTGTCTACAAGCCACTAGGTTTTGTTTTCCACTCATGGTGTGGCCAAGGAAGGAAAGATCCTAGAGGCGTAATGATTGGCACTGAATTGTGATCTGTCTGAAGAGACTGCTGAGGCCTTGCAGCCACTGGCTGATACCTGGTCGTTTCATGAGGGCAAATATCTGTCATGATGTTACTCACCCCGAACAAGATCTCTCTCCCTCCATAGGTGCTATGCAAAGACGATCTGGCATGATAGCCAGTGCCCGGAATCCCAGTGCCCCCAAACAAACAAGCACCTATTCCTCAGGATGCGTGGGGAAGTGAGAGCTTGGGCATCAACTGTGCAATCCTGTGTCACCATGGGCTACCTCCCCTCCCCTCCCCCCCCCCCCCCCCCCCCCCACTGAATGAGTGCCTGATGTATCTCCTACATTAACTGGCCACCGTGCTGACAATTAGGTGATCTCCTTGCAAGGCCTGCAAAAAATTTTGAATAGATGAATCACAGAAGCATCAAAACTGTCACTAGTGAGTTGCCCATCACATAGTGATGCTAAGAACAAGTTAAGAGTTATAGTATGTGGCATCCCTTACCACTAGTAATCATCACACTTTATGTACAGTCTGCATACATAATACACATCAAAGTACACCAAAATTTCCCTAACACAAATGACTGAAAACAAGTTCTACACAACCTGCATACCCGCAAACACATACGGGTTTAGATTCAATGGATGCAGGATATGAACTAACCGCCTTTAGGAAACTAAAAAGAACAAAGTAAACAAAACAATAATCATAATAAAGGCAGTCTCTCCAAAATTACACCTCTGCCAATTACCAATCTGCTGCTGGGTAGCATTCAACACTGTTGCTCCACCCACTGCACTGAAACATTCTTGTATCCTCATTGGCGTGTCATCAACGAAACAGTCAAGACACTGCCGTTCAAGCCTATCCCACACCTTGATGAATACCAGTGCAGGAGGAGAGATTCGACGGCTATGTCCTGCAAGTTTCAACTCGTCTAAAGAATGTTCAATTGGGTCCATGTCAGAAGATGCTGAAGAAAACTCCATGCAGTTTATTTCTGCCTCCTGGAGGAAAGTGTTCACAACATGGGAATGATTAATGTCCTGAAAGATAACCCATCACCAATATATTGACTGTAGGGCTGGGCAACAGGTTACAAGATCCTGTCTAAATACTCCCCAGACTAGCAGTTAGTGCCATCCCACATCTGTAGATGATACAGATCCAAAACATAACTCATCTTCCTGCTGAACCGATGGGACTGCATACTGGAGATGTAAATTGGTACTAGGGGTCAGCTGAAAATTGTGATTGCAGCTTTGAGCTGCAACATAATTGTGTTGCATTAGTGTGATGACATGTTAGCATGGCATATTTGAGTTGTATTATGTTTGTAGATGGCACATTGTAGTATTTAATTGTGCTCTCTTGTGTTGGATGTTTATGTTTTGAAGCTGTCTATTAGGTATGTTAGTAAGTCATTTAAGACTGTGAGTTACATGTGTCAGGTTGTTATTGGAACTGTCTGTGCCAGTTTGTTAGTAAATTACTTTAGTTTTGCATAGTGTGGCTGATGGATTTGTGTTTGTTTTTGGAATTATTAGTACTGTATGTTTCTTATGGTGATAGATGTAATATTATTTTCCTTTTTTAAGAGTCATGGATGTGATACAGAAATTTATGATAGGTCACTGGTTGTTACAATGGGTGAAGATATCTTGTCTACAACCAAGTTCCTAAGGTTACTTGGACCAATTGTGGATGGTTTTGTTTAGTTACTCAGGTGTGCAGTTATCTATAATGAAGTACAATCTGGGAGAAGCTGCATAAACATTCAATAATATCTTGATGAGATTTAAACGTGATGCAGGGATTGGAATATGGAAATGAAGTCCCATGCTTCTTGACAGAGCGTAGGGGAACGATGCGGGAACTTGCTCTAAATGTTCAGAAATGTAAAATTTTGCATTTTACAAAACAAAAAAAACACAGTAACCCATGACTATAATATTAATGAGTTCCTGCGGGAATTAGCCAAATCATACAAATACCTGGGCATTACATTTTGTAGGGATATGAAATAGGATCAGTCATGGGTAAAGCAGGTGGTAGATTTCAGGTTACTGGTAGAACACTGGTGAAGTACAATCAGTCTGCAAAAGAAATTGCTTACAAATCACTCACGTAATTGGTTCTAGAATATTGCACATGTGTGTGGGACCCATACCAGATTGTAATAACAGGGGATATTGAACATATTTAGAGAAGGGTAGTACGAATGGTCACAAGTTTGTTTATTCTGTGGGAGTGTGTTACGGAGATACTGAGGGAACTGAACTGAAAGGCTCCTGAAGATAGACGTAAACTATCCCGAGAAAGTTTATCATCACAGTTTCAAGAACTGGCTTTTAGGTTATTCTTGGGATATAGAACCACCCACTACATATCGCTCACATAGGGATCATGAAGATAATGTTAGAATACTTACTGCACACGCAGAGGGATTCAAACAATCATTTTCTCACACTCGATATGTGAATGGAACACGAAAAAATTCTAATAACTGGTACAAAAGGATGCACCCTCTGCCACGCACTTTACAATGGCTTGTAGAGTATAGGTGTGTGTGTGTGTGTGTGTGTGTGTGTGTGTGTGTGTGTGTGTGTGTGTGTGTGTGTGTTAGGGTAATTGAAGGTTTGGACAATAGATCTGACATTTTGAGTGTGTTCGTTTTTTTGTACTGCAGGCTTTGTTTTAGCTGCCTCATAGGTCTAGTAAGACTGGTGGTATCAGGTGTTGGAAATGTATGTGGGTTCACGGTATCAGAGACTTCGCATGAGCCATGTAGGTCAAGTGAAATTTGAAGACTTGGGTTTGATTTGTATGTGGTTTACTAGTATTGTGGTCTTTGTTTGAGCTGTATATGTGAAGCGAATTTTATCGAATCGCTTATTTCCATTTGGACATTTTGTGGTTGTGATGAATGTTGAGAATTTTGTGCACTTGATTTTGGATTAATATTTGTTTTGGGATGGTATCCTTATTCTTATTGTCACATACTTGGGCTGTCCATCCCAAAACCCCTCACTTTCCATGATTGTTCCAATACTTGTATGATAAATATTACACATGACATCTATGTTTGGGATTGTAATGAGTGCTGTCATGGTCACCATACTGTATATGATTGAAACGGATGCATCTGCAATCACGATAACGTCATGGGTCAACGCAGATGTGTGGAACCACAACTTGTGGTTTGCCAGTACCAGTACGTGTCCACATTCTTCTACATCTATCAAAGACATAAGTCCCACACTAGTTGGTGTACAGAACTTAATGCCATTGATACCAGTTCCACTGGGTCGGCAGAAGCGTCCGATCCCAGACGTCGGCTTTGATCCGTGACGTACGGGTGTTGTCGTGTGTCACGTCATGACGGCGCGGAGTTTGGCTTGTGAGTGTGGCGTGTTTGTAGATGTCGTCATGTTCACTTTGTTACCTGTCAATTTGTTACCACAATCTTTACCTGGTTTTCACATTCATTGGCTTCGCCAACTCTCAACCAAATTGTCTGCTTTCAGCCTAATGTATCCCTTTGGGTTGTGCTATGGATCAGTCCATCACCACACACAAGATTTCATGGGAGCATCCAGCACCACAATTTAAGCAAGTTCTGAACATTTTATCATCATTCGTAATTTATATTACGATTTTATTTAATTACTAAGGAAATTGTGTTAAATGCAGAGCAAATGGCAAAGAAAGATTACATACAAAATCAGAAATAACAGGATCAGTCACAAAGCAGCATGCCACCGTAATGACTTGCTTTCAATATGGAATGAATATTGCCACTGACAAACAAACTTTGAGCTATACTGCAGATCAGTCTGACAAAGAGATTGGGGGGAGCAGGGGCAGCAATATCACAATCATTGCATTCTGTGACTGGATGCCAACAATAGGTTTCAAGATTGTCACAGTTCCATTCTTAATCCAGACAATATCATATACTTACGTTAACTCTTTTCCCATTTATCGACAACAAACACATCCAGGCAGCAAAATCTTAATGGCACCCCAAGGTATTGACATAATACGAGAGGAGTAACACACTTGCTCCTGTCCTGTCACAGGATATGCAAGACATCATCAGGTATGAGTTCCACACATTACATGGCAGTCTCTCTCGGAAGTTTTCTTGTTCAACCTCATACAAGTACTTTCAACTATGGCAGTATACATTTCATGCTCATCTCCTATACATGCCATTAAGTGCCCAGATAATCCGTCATGAATGGCAAATGGTAATAGTTTATTTCTGACACTTAAGATTCTGTTTGTTACACAAAACAGGTTGTTTTCACTCAAAAAGATAAACTTCAAATGTACAATATGAACTTCATAACAGGTTTCCCTACCAAACTTTTATAAGCATGTGTTTTAACAAGCTGCATTATCAGCATCGTGTACTGATACTTTTCTAATTAAGAAACCAGTCTCATTTAGCCAAGGCATGAAAGTAATGCGCATTATCCACCAACATTTACTAAAGTAACAATACATACAAACCTGCAGTGAATCTAATTCATCCTGAAGAACAGTTACCCTCTTCGTTAGCTGCTGGTTGCGAAAAGTTAAACTGTCCATTTCTTGGTCAACTTTACGGAGACTCTGTTCCTTTTCCTTTATAACATCGCGCAGTTCCGCATTTCGTGTCTGTTCTTCCAAAACTGCTTTCTTCAGAACGGCAGCTTGCGCACGAAGCTAGTAAAAAGAACCAACCATTTATTCAGTGTCCGATGCCCACTAAAATTACTGACTGTACGCAAGTAACTTCTAACTTCAGTACAGTTTACACACCTTAGAATATTCGGCAGCCACTTTGGTATATTTAGTCTGCAAATCTCCTGCTACACCTTCCATTGTTTACAAAAGTGTACAGAACACTGTCATATGAAAATACAATATCAAACTCAAGTAGCGGGCTCCTGGGATTAGTTTCAACTGTCATACGCTCTACGTAAAGTGCCTTATTGTATAAATGCACCATCCGTTAACTCAAACGCTGTATTTATGTAACAGGAAAGTTATACTAGTTTCACTCTAACTTTCATTTCGCTCATGACGCGAACAATTACCTACTAAATTAACTTAAACCTCTATCGCTTACATGCCGACACCTCCCCCTGTCTGTGATTAATTGCATCTTTGACAATTGCGACTGAAGGACAGTGTACCATACTGTTTTCCAAACAAAATAATTGACAAATCAGCGCATAATGTGAGTACTGTCCCGGAGACTTCAAAAAGTTCACACTGGCATTTGTATTACGAAATTACCCGACAGTGAGCTACTGCCCGCGCACTGTGCATAGTAAAAGCATTATATTTCGGACTGAGAGTTGCTGGGAATTGATTATTGTTGCTGTAGTGAAGACTTTTATTGTTTTTCTCTTCCCGTCATTACAAAGTGTCCACATTTGTATTTACACCAATTAAACGTCTATTATCGTGTAGCTAAAGGATTCATAGCTGAAATAAATTTGATTTCCAGATGTATTTCAATGTGAGATGGGATACCGTAATACGACAAACGTGACTCATCTGGAAATGACCATTTTAACGAAAAATCGTGCCCAGTGTTTGGAAGAAAGCGCAGAACTTGCCCGTCTACAACAAGATTAGCAGAAGTGATCCACAAAACTACCGAACAATGTCTTGTTCTTCGCTCAAGCGTAATGAACGGAATGGCTCTTCCATAACAGACACGCTGGATTCCGTAAACATCAGTCATGTGAAAACCAACTAGCGCTTTTCGCACATAACACCTTGAAACATAAGGATTTAGGCAGTAAGGTAGCTGGGGTATTTCTTGACTTCCGAGAAGCATTTGAATCATTGCCACACCTACACTTATTATCCAGACAACTATCGTATGGTGTATCAAGTGAAATTTGAGGCTGGATTGAGTATTTCGTGGGAGAGAGGGCGCAACAAGTTATCTTGGTTGGGGAGTTACTGGCAGATGTAGATGTACTTCAGCTATGCCCCAGGGAAGAGTGTTGGGACCCCTTCCTCTTCATATTGTATATTAATGGCCAGGCAGACAATATTAACAGTAGCTTCTGACTTTTCGTAGATCGTGCACCCATAACGAAACACTGCCTAAAACATCCTACACAGATAATGAGTCAGATTTTGACAAGATTTCAAAACGGTTCACACACGAAAACATAACACATAGTGTGTGTGTGTGTGTGTGTGTGTGTGTGTGTGTGTGTGTGTCTATTTTCGACAAAAGGCAACTGTTTTTTTCTCGTGGCTATCTGTCACTCAGCATTTCCACTGTATGGTGAGTAGCAACTATTCTTTTTACAAGATTGTTACATTCCAGCCTGGATTTTTTATTGCTTCATGAACTAACTTTAAGTGATGAATCTAGAAATATACTACAACCTCTAGATATTGTTCCCATAGAGATCACCAAGTCAAGATTAATCTTATTAAAGTAAGCACAGAGGTGTTTAAGCAATCATTCCTCCTATGATCCCATGGACGATGGAATGGAAAGAAGCGCAAATATATGGTACAGAAGCACCATCAGCCACGGATTTCATAGTTGTTTGCAAAGTATGGATGTAGATGTGGATTCATGACTGGTGTGAGGAAATTGCCATATATTACTATTCACCAACTGACATATATCTGTGTTAATAAGTCAAGTATTTCAGAAAAACTAGTTGGAAACAGGTAACCGAAGGAATATGGCTGAGTATATAATAAACAATCAAATCACTTTCTACAGAGTACATGACTATGTGAGGATTTTTTTCGAACATGAGTGGAAAATTCTACATTCAGTATTATTTCCCTCTCCATAAAATAAATAGTTACTGAGAATAACATATGTCCGTTAGTTTAATACTGTGTCATTGTCTTTGCAACACACATTTGGTATGGGCAAGGTCAGTGGTGTTCAGACTATTCATATTGTCTATTTGTTGCTGCAGTTTTATGGTATACCTCTACTGTCTGATTACCTGGTGCTACGAGAGCTTCGTGGCATTCAACAGTTGTTAAAATGACATTGTAGAAAATTAGACTGTGACTTTCACTGAATCTCGTCACTGAAGCTCAAAATGAATTTAAATGTTCTGTTTTAATGGTAAACTGACGATGCATTCTGGAGATGTTGCTGCAGGTATTTACCACACATTGGACCATTTCTTCCTCATTGTTCTTCAAATGGTTCAAATGGCTCTAAGCATCATGCGACTTAACTTCTGAGGTCATCAGTCACCTAGAACTTAGAACTAATTAAACCTAACTAACCTATGGACACCACACACATCCATGCCCTAGGCAGGATTCGAACCTGCGACCGTAGCGGTCGCTCGGCTCCAGACTGTAGCGTTTAGAACCGCACGGCCACTCCGGCCGGCTCATTGTTCTCTCAGGGTGCATCAGTTGTGTGGTACAACTTGCGATCGACTCATATACAACTTCGTGTTCTGTGTGTGTCTTAGAGCGCTATCTACTTGCAATCGTTAACAGCAAACGTCTCCGCACCACAGTCAGCAGAGGACTTCCAAAGCATGTGTGATCAATCATGTTCCTCGTTAGGAAACACTTTTCAACACTCTCCTCTAGACGAACGAAGATGTGTATGAAGTACTCCATTTCTCTGCCACATCTTGGACATAAAGCGAGTTTTCAGTTTCATAACTGAAGTGATTTTAAGTTAGTGACAGTTGTTTATGTGGTTCTGCAAATACTATGTATATATTTGCTTGATATTTGTCTTATTTACTGAGTTAGTGCAGCATGGCAAGTAATTTTACATGTCAAACGACGCTGCTATGCGTTTGTCTGTTTCCTTGTAAGAGGCATTTTCTGTTGCTGACGATAATTTTATAAGACTGATGTGAGCATAGTACAATTTATGAACCGCAATTGGATACATAGAGTGAGCGCTATACGCCTCCACAAAGCTATATTGGGCATGTATCACAAAGAATCGATGTCTTCTTTGGTGTGCAAGGTAGTTTTTTTATCATCTTACAGTTTGTCACCAGAGTTCATCGGAGATAAACTTGCAGGGAGAATGCGTGTCATATGTTGCAAGATGATTTTCTGCATTAGACTATTAAGAGCTTTGCATTCCACACAACTAATAGGTCGGAACCATACAGCTCTAGCATTATAGTGTGTTTAAATGCAGAACCGTCGGATGAGTTTATGTTCCACGATCATTTCTCTCTTTCTGATACATTATTGATATGGACACCAGACACTGGAAAATACTTCAGAATTGTTAGCGCAAGTGATTCACAGAAAATGCTTCAAACTCCATCCATGTTGAGCCCAATCATGTATAAACCACACATTTCTTTTTAACCATCTGTTGACATCATAACACTGTCATATCTACTACACACCAACAAGGGGCGCTAACCTCCTCGCCAAGCATGCATCTGGAGAGATATTGTACAGTTTGATGGGTGCTGTGAGTAAGATGGGTATGAACAGTCTTCGCGAACAGCAGTTACAGGCTCAGCTCACTTTGTTCCTTCACAAGACATGGAATGTAGTGGGTATAGTATCCTTCTACTTCTGGTCAGCTGCAAATTAAATCAGCTACAGTGTCACAGGGAGGGTTGTTCAAAGACATTGAGGGGAGATCTTTCAATCTCCAACTTTATCCTACTAATGTGAGACTACTCCATGACTCACATCCACATAGGGAAAGATGACCAATCGTAATCCTAGATTCCACACTATAATGGGAGTGCTAGAAATATGTAGATAACCTAGTTGCATCGGAGTAGGACGCTGTCTGGTATACTTTGGATATGTCCAACAATTAACTATGAAAGGATGTACTTCATTCAGTCTACATTCGCAATCTAGTGTATGGTACTCGCAAAGCAGTGGAGGGGTGATTTAGCGATGATATAGAAATTGGGAAGCATGCTGCTGTGTCATAAGGTTGATCTTGAAATTACAGAGAAACTGGTGAAATTGTTAAAATTGATCACACTATCAACTGTGGTGCTTATTACATTACGTTGTCCCATATTGACGTTGTCTTTTCCACCCCATCCATCCACAGGTATGCTGTTGATTGCCACATAATGATTGACTGACACCATTTATTTTATTTATTATTATTATTATTATTATCTTTTTTGTTTAGATGGAGATAGAGTCCTGGAAGAACCAACACCTTCTGGGGATGGCTAGTACTGAAACAGTCATTGTGTGCAAGGTTGCAATATGAAGGACTAACGCTCAGGGTCTCTTCAAAAACAGAACACTGAGGCATCTGCCACCATGTCACTGTGGGACATGAGTTTAAATGTAGAGGTCATCAGCCACCTTTGGATAGCTGTTTGTAAATGCTCCACAATGCCACAAATTCCTCCAGTTTCCATATGTCGTGATGTCCTCCACATTTTTGTCCATTAGAAACACCACCTCTGTCTTTTATTTCAAACATCATAAGTGTTGTGAGAGGAGCGTAATTTACAGCATGTGAGAGTCAGTGGATCGAAATATGTTAATGTCAATTTAGCACATGATACAGACTTCGAAGTACTGGTGAAAAAACAAAATATGTGGCCGAGTACAAAGCTATAGTCATATACTGCTTGGATATGATACAGTGGAAAAACAGTGCATCAAACTGCTTATGAAAGAGCTACACAGGAATCCTGTGTTGTGATAAATAGTCTGTGAGATATGGTCCTCTTATAGTACAAGTGACAAAACTTTACACTGATCTGCGCAAGCGACTTTGATCACTGTCCACCTGCTCCAATGGACCAATATCTGTATACTTAATAGGTCGCCACATATGCTCGATGTCAGCACACAGACAGTATTTGTTATCAGTGTACTGGAAGAGGGGAACACGTTAATACCTTGTTGAGTTTTCTACCAGGTGGTGTAAATCTCCTTCAGACTGCAGTACCTATAAGCTATTTGGAAACGCTCCATATTGCAGTAGCAAAATCCTCGTCCCTCTTCCAGTTCCCTTACAACATGAAGTCTACCTAAGTTTACCAATGAGAAAACTACCGCAACTGCTCATTCAGTCTTTTCTACTACCTTGTGTTGCAGGAGAAAGTTTTGTTTGGCGCTGGCCTCACACAATGTACATGGTTGGCAGAGATACGACAATATGTTTCCATTTTCACCGAGTGCTCAAAACACAGTCGTGTCACATTAATTCATCTCACCTTGTTTCTCCACAGGATGCAGAAATTGATAGATATAGCGCTCTCTGACTTTTGCTCAGTTCCGATTTGAATTGGAACAATCACGTGGACGAAACTGCATGAGACTGAGGAACAGTTTGCAAAATGCAGAGAGACTGTCTAAAACCAGGCTGGAATCTTTTTCTATGGGGTATTTAGCAGATAGATTCGAAGAAGTGACTCATTTCAAGTTATAAGAGCACCACAAATATGAATCACCAGTGGCTGTAACCATTAAAAGACATCCTCATAGGATACAACGCAAATGAGTGGTAGAATGGATAGACTTGTTTCCAAATTGTTGACAGAATTTCTACCAGAAAGCATGAAAAATTCCAGCAGGCCATTAGTCAGTTTTTGCCTGCAGCTTTAGGGGCAAGTCCTGGCGGCGGCAACCTCTGGGTAGCTGAATAGCAATCTAATGCACAATACACATTGGGCTGTCTCCATGACAGCATGTGCTGCATGTATTCTACTTAGGAAATAGATCAATTCAGTATCGATCAGTGTCAATTGTTGCCACTGGGGCAGGCCGGAGTGGCCAAGTGGTTCTAGGCGCTACAGTCTGGAACCGCGCGACCGCTACGGTCGCAGGTTCGAATTCTGCCTCGGGCATGGATGTGTGTGATGTTCTTAGGTTAGTTAGGTTTAAGTAGTTCTAAGTTCTATGGGACTGATGACCTCAGCAGTTAAGTCCCATAGTGCTCAGAACAGTTTTTGTTGCCACTGGACATATTGTTAACATCCGAATTCTTACCACTTCAGACATCCCTGGGTGCCTTTCATGGCCAGGGGTGGTGCACTCTGGCATAAATGCTCATCTAAACAGTGGATGCGGTTGCGTGGTGTCTCTGACCACTGAGTGTTGTTGCTGGTGATGTATGAGAAGATTGGTATGCTGTGTGTGACGATCAGGACATGAGCGAGCGGGATGTGCAAGTGTTTCAGTGATCTCCAACATCTAACCAAGACAACTATTGCTACTACAGACTGCATTGTGGTTTAAGTGTGTCGTGCTTAGTGCCTTTCAATACATTGCATTTGACTCTGCCATGCAGTGGTATTTCTTGTCGTCTTTATCCTACCATGTGGTAGGCTGTTTCTCCTCCTCCTACCAAATGTAGCAGAGAGCATCAATTGAGGAATTATATAATGCTTTAAAAAGCCAATCGCAAGTCAAATTCCCGATTGACAAGAGATTTCTGACATCTAACCATGAGAACTAGTGCTATTACGGATTGGATATTGGTTTAAGTGTGTCGTGTTTCATGCTTCTCGATATATCACATGGGACTCTGTCTTGCACAGGTGTTTGTTGTTGTCACTATCCTATCACACAGTAGGCCCTTCCTCCTCCTTCTAGATGTAGTTGAGAGAAGCCATTTAGGAATTATATACTGCTTTAAAAACCCAGTCACAACGTCCAATTCCCGACTGATCAATTTATTATTTCGGATAGTAGTATTGCGAGCACACACACCAATCCAGCCTGTCCCTCAAATTGTTTAAGGACATGCCATGCAGTTGACATGAAATTTGAAATTTTCAGCTATCTCTAATGTAATGGACTTCCTACCAAATTACCTAACTGTGCTGGTATCTACCAACAGGAGGCAAGGAAAAAATTCAGTAGGATTTGGAAACCAGGCAGTTGCAGGGCGAAATTCCACCTAATACACCGATCCTAGTATCCACCAATAGGATACAAGGAAGAACTAGCTGCATAAAGTGTATCTATTTAATTAATTACTCAATCAGTCTGATAGAGTGAGAGAATGTTTCCAAGAGATCCACAGCTTACAGTTTACCATGTGTCCACTACTTTGTTCAGGGGAAAAGTGGGGTTAGTGTGCAGACAAGAGACACTACCCACTTCTTCTCAAATGTCTTTGGTCCATCGGCTACAGGTTCCCATAGCAGTGGAAGAGTGAGAACAAAGGGATGTACGTACTACCAGCGCCATGTGTGCGTGAGAAGCGAGGGGGAGGGGAGGGGATGGGAGGGAGGAGGGCTGGGGTAAATGTCTTGGTCTGTGTGCGTTTGCATACTTTGCTTCACACAGACAGGAAGCATCCACTTAAGCAAGAGAGAGAGAGAGATAGAGCATGTATTTCGACAGGAATTTCTCAGTAACAAATATCAAAGGGTTGCTACAACCGGAAGTTTTTCTTCAAGGGATTAGCCCAGAAGCTGACATTGGTCACAGGCCCTCTGCAAGTGGGAATACATGAGGCAGGAGGCACGTGGTGCGGCTTGGCGGACGGTGCATGGTTTGTCATCGAAAGATTTTTAGCAGTGTGCAGTGAGTTATGTGCAGTGACTTAGGTTGATGGTATTCGTTCAATAGGAATAAAGAAGCACAGCAATTTCTTAATTATTCCATACTGCCTTTTCACCCTCAAAATGTTTAAATAACAAGTTTAAATAAACAGTATCCACACATTGCCTTACCTATCAGAAATCGTTTAAACAATATTCCATACACTGCAATCGATTTCCCGCCAAATATCCAATCAACTGTGTTTTTTCCCTCCCATTTCCAGATGGGGGAGGGGCAGGAGAATAAGGGATGTGAGGGGAGGAGTTAGTTAATTGATCAAGTTAATTAATTAGTCAACAAATTGATATAGTGGTAGTTGGCTATTCGAATAACTCAGGCCTGAAAGTGTGCTTGTATTGGAGAGGGTGAGGGGAAGGGGTGGGGGAGGAAGAAGGGGAAGGGCCTGGTGGTTTCTCAGAAGGATGGATTATCTGCAAGGGTTCACAAACCACTTAATAGAACAATAGGTTCAGGGTAGGTGGAGGGGTCATAAATCAATCAGCTGTCACAATTTAATTAATTTAATATTAATTTGAAATCAAAAGTGCTGAAAGACAATAGATAATGTACATGTCAATCGAAAGAGAACAATAGGTTAAAGGCTGACATGGATCAGAGCAATAGGTTTGACCATAAATGTATGTTTGCCCCTGATGTAGGCAACCCACACTAACTAAATGACCTCACACTGCCATTGCCCCGTGTCAAAAGGTTTTTAGGACTCTAGAAATACAAAATCTGCCTGTTACCCTTCATCCATAGTTCACACAGTATATCATGAGAAAAGTGCAAGCCGAGTTTCACGTGAGCTGTGCTTTCTGAAACCACGATCATTCACTGGTATAAACATTTTGGTATCAACTAAATCTATTAAATTACGTTTAATTTCATATTACTTTGTAAAGCTATGTCTAGATTTTTAATCGATGTGACTATGCAAAGCAGCATAATACTACTGCCATATATATTTTAAACATAGCTGCACAACAGCAACGGTTTCAAGTAATAAAATTATAAACAGCCGACCAGTTGCAATTGGTCAGCTGTTTATAATTTTATTAATGCCATATATGAACACTGTGAGTTTGTTTTCCCTACTCATTTACATAAATTTACATTTTTCTACATTTAGAGAAAACTACCATTCATCACGCCAACTAGAGATTTTATATTCTCTTACAGTCACTCAACAATTACGCTTTCCCATACAACACAGTATCATTAGCAAAGAGCCACAGATTGCTGTTAATCCTGTGCATGAGATCATTTATGAGTATAGTGATAATGACACAGGATTATATTTTTCATATAAGTGTAAGAATCTTTTCAGTCTACTGTAGGTTTTTATGCCAGTTGTAACCCAGCTTTTATCCCCAGATTGTTTTGATCTACATTTCTCAACTGCAAAGGCTTTGTCAAAATTATTCTTATATGTACCATGAAAGTTATTGAACATTTCATTTGTATCTGTCTTATTGTTCCTCAGGTTAGGAAGTAGCAGAAGTGTGTAATGTTACATTCACTAAAGTCTCTACATTCACACATTTTGACACGTGGCTTTTCTGCTGAAAATAACTCCAGTGTTAACAACAGAGTCCCATGATCGCTGTAATCCATATTTATTACTTCAGTGTTATATGGGTAGTAGGTTTCTTGGATAAACATTTGTTCTAGGGAAGCTTCATTGCTTAAAGACACTCTTCATTGTGTATTTGCAGTGGGAATTAGGCTGAAACTATTTGTCATGTACAGTAGTTCATCTCTGTGGTTTCACTGCTTCAAAACATCAATCTTGAAGTCACCATATGCGATCTTGCTTTTGTTTGGTTCTAGAGCATTTAAGAACATTTTCAGATGGGATGGTAAAGTGTGTTAGCCAGATGGTAGAGTATAGTGCTGTACCTGTACACAGTTTTGAATGGGATGGTCTAGCAAAAGAGTTTGTGGATTTCTGCAGTACAGCTAAATGAGTATCCTACAGCTAGTTGGGAACCTATTGCAATCTGAAGTTTCCATCAGACCTACTGTTTGAATATACTGAATCTACTATGATTGTTACTATTACAATCATTAGTATGTTACTATGCCAACTGAGCTAAAGTGACCCACATGTCTGTAGGAACATTTCTAGCATATTTTCCTGCACAAGCACTCTTACAGTTCACCAGAAATGAGAGATGTGATATGTGGTTTCTGGTGTGTGTGGTGTTAAATATGAAATTTCCATCACACCAACATGTGCCTACAGCGAAAACTGGCCTCAGTTAAAACGTTATACTGATACCCATCAAAAAAGTTTGTGACTCATTATGGTAAACTTGGATGAAAATTGCACAGTTAGATGGGAACCTACTGCACTCTGAATTTGCATGGGATTTACTGTTCGAATTCATTGAATCTACTACTATTACTATTACTACTACTACTAAACTGTTGGTATGGTAGCATACCAACAGAGCCAAACTGACCCACACATCGGTATGAACTATTGTAGTACATTTTCCTGTATAAGCACCCCAACATTTCATCAGAAACGAGAGGTTTGATGTATAGTTTCCAGCACGTGTGGAGTTAGAGACTTTGGTGCTGCTCCTGTGAAGCCGCAAACCTTAGAAAACCACTAAGTATACTCTGAAAACCCGTATACAACACATTGTGAAGAATGTCTTATATTGCTGCTAGTCGATCTTTATTGCTGATCCAATTGTATATGGAGAAATAGGGGAACTAATAGGTGCCTCTGTCAAGTAACTTCCAGTGATCAAGTTTGGTGAACCTGTGCGACCTATACTCTGCAATATGGACCGCTATGGGGAGACACAATCTGTGGTGGACATATCTTAGCTGCTCTCGGATTATGTTGCCAAGTATGAGTTGAAACATAAAGTTCCCGACTTCTGCTTGGTTGAATACAGGGTGCACTGTGGTCTGGTGTCTGTCAATGGCGGCTGTTTTTTGTGATGAAATGTTGTGATATGAAGGTAAAGGAACTATTACTCTCGAATGATACTGCTTAGCGTCACTGATGATCATATTATAGGAAAGATTTGAATATACCATAATTTCCAAATCGTAATCGGAGGTGAACTTCGTAAGAAGATGGCGTTACATATTTCTGGAAACCTATAAATGGCTTGTGTCAAACAGAATCAGTGTTGTATTTGCTGTCCAAGATTGTAATTTTATCCTCTTAAAGTTTGCGTCCATAGTGTGTGGGACCTGCTAGCTGGATGAGTGTTTAAGGATTGTTGGATGGCGTTAAACCAACATCAGCTCCAGAATGAGATTTTCACTCTGCAGCGGAGTGTGTGCTGATATGAAACTTCCAAGCAGATTGAAACTGTGTGCCCGACCGAGACTCGAACTCGGGACCTTTGCCTTTCGCGGGCAAGTGTTCTACCACTGAGCTACCGAAGCACGACTCACGCCCGGTCCTCACAGCTTTACTTCTGCCAGTATCTCGTCTCCTACCTTTCCAAACTTTACAGAAGCTCTCCTGCGAACCTTGCAGAACTAGCACTCCTGAAAGAAAGGATACTGCGGAGACATGGCTTAGCCACAGCCTGGGGGATGTTTCCAGAATGAGATTTTCACTCTGCAGCAGAGTGTGCACTGATATGAAACTTCCTGGCAGATTAAAACTGTGTGCCCGACCGAGACTCGAACTCGGGACCTTTGCCTTTCGCGGGCAAGTGCTCTACCAACTGAGCTACCGAAGCACGACTCACGGCCGGTCCTCACAGCTTTACTTCTGCCAGTATCTCGTCTCCTACCTTCCAAACTTTACAGAAGCTCTCCTGCGAAAGGTTGGAAGGTAGGAGACGAGATACTGGCAGAAGTAAAGCTGTGAGGACCGGGCGTGAGTCGTGCTTCGGTAGCTCAGTTATAATATACAATTATTCGTCTTTTTGTCGTATTCTGTCAACGGGAAGGACATGGACATTGTTCGTAGCATAGGAACCACATGACTTTATGCAAATTCAGACAAAAGTGAAAATTCAGTCTCAGTTTGGTTTACACATTTCTTATCTACAAAGGTTAAAAGTTGTTGAGTTCACAAGAATATTATATGTCCATAAGGTTTGTTTTCTTGTAAGTATATTAAAGTGTACATTTAAATGATCAATAATGTGCACTACATAGAAGTCCGGCGACAATTACATTTTGCTGCTGGCATGCAGTGGCTTAGTTCAGACATGCCTGTCGGATGCATCACACTGTGTTTACATGATGTGGAGTGTTCTCTGCATTAGGAATCCACTGACACCTTTACATCCTCTTGAAGGGAGCGGCTTCATTACTTTCCTGAGGTAAGTGTACACCTTATATGTGGCAGTAATGTCGTTTACTGGTCCTTATATTCATTTAACGCCCCACCAGCGATCAGGTTTAGACATGATACACTCATTCTTTACTCCAACACATGACTGGTCACTGTTATCACAGTCCCACCACTAGATTATTTTTCAATGTAAAAAAAACTCTAAATACCTCCATATATAATCTTTTACCTACTGTAGGCTTTTACAATTACAGACTTTCTGTTCAACCCATTTTACCTGCTAATATAATTCTGATAACCAGTCACATGTTTTTACGAAGTTCTCCTAAAATATTTTTAGTTTTTTTAAACATGCTTTAGAATCTGGGTTTAGCATTCACATGTCTTGAAATTAGTAGTTCAGGTAGTTACACATACACAATAGCTAAGTTGGAGTAAAGTCACTAAAAACACCACTACCTAAAATACAAGAGTACAAAAAGCAAAGTACCTAAAGTTTAAAATGGTTCAATTACAGAATGAACAAATGTTTACAGAATGAGATTTTCACTCTGCATCGGAGTGTGCACTGATATGAAACTTCCTGGCAGATTAAAATTGTGTGCCCGACCGAGACTCGAAATCGGGACCTTTGCCTTTCACGGGCAAGTGCTCTACCATTTTTTTTTTTTTTTAAATCTCATTTTGTTCGTTGCATCTGCTCGGGGCGGACGTCGTAAGACATCCGTTTAAGTTCGTTGTTGATCGATTAGCTCAGTTTTTTTATTACAGAGGGCTGCTAATCCTCTGACCGAACATGCTGAGCTACCGTGCCGACTACCATCTGAGCTACTGAAGCACGACTCACGCCTGGTCCTCACAGCTTTACTTCTGCCAGTATCTCGTCTCCTACCTTCCAAACTTTACAGAAGCTCTCCTGCGAACCTTGCAGAACTAGCACTCCTGAAAGAAAGGATACTGCGGAGACATGGCTTAGCCACAGCTTGGGCGGACGTCGTAAGACATCCGTTTAAGTTCGTTGTTGATCGATTAGCTCAGTTTTTTTATTACAGAGGGCTGCTAATCCTCTGACCGAACATGCTGAGCTACCGTGCCGGCTACCATCTGAGCTACTGAAGCACGACTCACGCCTGGTCCTCACAGCTTTACTTCTGCCAGTATCTCGTCTCCTACCTTCCAAACTTTACAGAGGCTCTCCTGCGAACCTTGCAGAACTAGCACTCCTGAAAGAAAGGATACTGCGGAGACATGGCTTAGCCACAGCTTGGGGGATGTTTCCAGAATGAGAAAGTTTGGAAGGTAGGAGACGAGATACTGGCAGAAGTAAAGCTGTGAGGACCGGGCGTGAGTCGTGCTTCAGTAGCTCAGATGGTAGAGCACTTGCCTGCGAAAGGCAAAGGTCCCGAGTTCGAGTCTCGACGGGCACACAGTTTTAATCTGCCAGGAAGTTTCATATCAGCGCACACTCTGCTGCAGAGTGAAAATCTCATTCTGGAAACATCCCCCAGGCTGTGGTTAAGCCATGTCTCCGCACTATCCTTTCTTTCAGCAGTGCTAGTTCTGCAAGGTTCGCAGGAGGGCTTCTGTAAAGTTTGGAAGGTAGGAGACGAGATACTGGCAGAAATAAAGCTGGTAGAACCGGGCGTGAGGGGTGCTTCGGTAGCTCAGATGGTAGAGCACTTGCCCACGAAAGGCAAAGGTCCCGAGTTCGAGTCTCGGTCGGGCACACAGTTTTAATCTGCCAGGAAGTTTTGGAACAAATGTTCATTAAAAATGGCAGAGGAAAAGAACTGTAATTACAAGTTTCTTAACAGCAGTACACTAGCATACATGGTCTTAGCTGAGTTTTGTGTAAGTGTCCTACTGATTTTTACTTTGTGTATCGTTCAGTACTTCAGGTACATGCATGTGATTGTGCTATTTTTAGTTGATGTCTGACACGCAATGCGACATATCTGTATAAATACTTCCATTTCTTACTATTTGCCCTGCTTTTTATCAGTTCATCACCATCCTTTACCTTCTTCAAAGTGCGTTCATAGTATTAAAAGGCGATAAGCATATGAAGCACTCAGCAATGTGTAAGTCTGTGATACACCTTCACACACAGAGAAAACAGCCTTATACTAGTAAAAGTGATAAAACTTGACATTGCAACAAATTAGTGGGCACTTGCTGTTTTTTTCTGTTTGAACTATGAAGATTTCCGACGAGTTGTGAATAAAACATAATTCCCTACTTCATAACTTTGTGTGTTTCTTGTCAAACTGCAATTTTATAAGATGTGCCTGACAAGTGAATGCGATTAACACAGATCTTACCTTTTCTTTGTATTCTTATTGTCCCAGAGGGTCTACCCACTCATTGCTTTCCCTGAGATTCAAAATCAGGTCTGCAGGAGTGTATTGTGTGTCATAAATAGGAAGCTGGGTTAATACCTGCTCAAAAAATGAAGATACTACATCTAGCATGTGTGTTTGTTATAGGTATAAGTGCATATGAAGCTTTTCAGTTCATAAGACACAGATTTGCAGGTATTTGGTTGCAGGTTAGGGCATGATATTAAATCACTTGTGTACCATTATCTTGCAGAAATTTTCTCCATATAGTGCCAGTGTCTGCGAGCAGTGACTTGGGTTTTTCTACTGGGGCAATATAACCACATGACTTTCTTTTGATTATTAGTGCAGCTCTAGCATACTTTGCAGCACATAGCTTTACAGAATTGGAAGAAATGCTATAATACAGGAATAACGTAGTTCATACCTCCACAGGTGGTCGAATATGGACCAACAATATCAACGGCTTTATTTCAATGTTTTACTAGGCAAACTAGAGTGCAGTTCAGTTTTACTAGTTTTGTTGATGGAGTCTGCTTTCTGACAGATGTCACAATTGTTAGTAATCGATATATTTATCGTTGCATATTGGAAAAGTAGCAAAATAGATTAAGTTTCCTTACACACTTTGTGGAACCGTAACATCCCCACACCTGATGGGTATACCAAATAAGTGTATCTACACTTTCAAATGGAATGCATACACGTGAAGCGTCTGTATTAGAATGTTTTCTACATAACAAAACGTCACTGTGTAATGTGTAATATTGTTTCAAACTGTCTTTGTGTTTCTGTTTTAACTCTGTTCTCATCTTATACCAATGCAAATCTACTTCCTGTAGTTCTTTCATGTTTCTGCTCATGTCAATATAATATTGTCTGTACTGTTTATCTTTCATGAGTAACATGCGAAAGTCTGTTACTTGTCCTAGTATATCTGCATTTTTGGTTAGACCTATTGGCAGTCTAGATATTGTCTCATTTACAGTGTTTTGTTTTCCTGTTGTACGAATTACTTCAGATTAATATTCTTATAAATCAGATGCCAAACACGTCAACTGTAATTGACATGAATAAAATTCAAAGTTTAGAGGTCAATACATACCTCTATGTTTTTTCCATACGTGTAGTAATTGGGGTTCTTGAATGTCAACAAAAAATGCTATTGTGCTATGAAATGTTATCAACACACATCATTGTACCTTCTAACAGTCATGGACCTAGTACTGTGTCTAAAGCAGTGATGAACATTCCACACCTATTATTAAGTCCGAAAGATAGCATGCAAAACTGATCATTTCTACTGTCAAATATAAAGGTCTATACTTTCTAAATTCTGGTGTTTAGCCAGCCAATATGAACTTTTTAAATCAATACTTGTAAGGTATTTGACCCTATGGAATTTTTATAAGCCCTCGTCACCGTTCTCAGGTCTTGTGATTTCAGGTAAAATTATTTTATTTATGGCTCATGTATCTAACACAAGACGAATATTTCCATTGGGCTTGGTTACCGTTAATACTGGATTACAGTATGGTGATATAGATGGTTTAACTATCTTCCATTCTAGTATTCGCTTGATCTCATCTCTCACTGTTGCTAGCTTTGACCAGGAGGTCATATACTCATGTGTGTTGTGGCAAAATACATCATGGGAGAAAAATTCAATACGGTAAGCATAGATTTTAATAACATCTGGTTTTCGTTTCAATAGCTATAAATAGTGTAGTAGTAAATCATATAACTTATCTTGTTTTTCCTTTATAAACAGTGTCGATTCAATCACTCTATCGACTGAAAAGGTTATTTAAAATAAGATATTTCATCTTTTGCTACAATATGGATAACCTTATGACTGTCATCATTGCCTAAGAATTGTGTAAGATAGCTTGGGCAGTATTTGCCATGTCTAGAATTACTTCAATCTTGAAGTCACTGGGCGTCAAGAAACATTTCCTGGAGGAAAAATCAATTATTGCGCCTTATTCTCTCTGAAAATCTACGCCTATCAGGCAAACGGTAACTAAATGACCAGATATTAGGAACATGCATTCTATCGCTCCATTATCCAGCAAAATTGTCACAAAAATCTGCAGCTTAACCTCATGTGACTTAATGTTAACTGCAGTATTTGCAGTTCTGGACAGGGAAATATGGAATAGGGCCTAGCTCCCTCGTCCTTTTACACAAATTGTATGATACAGGACATATTCCTGTACCTGCATCTATAACAACTATGGTTAGTACTCTACTCACTATAACTTTTGTCATGGCCTGTATCACTTCATTGTTTGCGCCACAAGATTTCGTATTTCCTTCTGTTAACACATCTTGAAGATCCATGTTTTCATTGTTATACCTTAGCTCTGCAGTAGTCAGGAGCACACTGACCAGTCCACATAGACGAATTTGTTTCTTTCCTTATAATCTCGTTGGACCTAGGCGTCACATGACCTGTGTACCTTCCTACAATCAGCAGTACTGCATTACTCCTTTGTTTCGTTTGGTTGGAGCATGGGTGGTGGAATGGTCAACAACTGGGGACTTACAAAGTCATTTGCAGTGTTGGCTTTAGGGGTAACAGTAAAAGTTAAGGCACTATAGGCATTCTCTTTTATTTCGGTGTTACTTTCTATTAGTTACATTATTCTGTTGGATTTATGTTAGTTATTTACTTTATTTATATATTTTTTGCAGAGTGAATGCCTATGAAAGAGAGTCTGAAAAAATTAGAAAGTTGCTTGCTGAGAACTTGACACAGGGTGATCATGAAGGTGACTGATGATAAATGTGAAAAAAGTGTAGATTAGGTAGAAGAGCAAGCTGATACAGTACAGAAAGTATCTGATGTAGAAGACGATATTGACAATATCACAAACGGTCTGGTGTATGTTGGAAAAAATCATGTAACGAAATGGAATAAATGTGTACTTACAAAAAGTATTAGAACGAGTTCTGAAAATATAACACCTCTTCCTGGTCTAAAGCCTACTGTAAAACATCTGAAAACTTCAACTGAACTTTGGAAGCACTTTTTTACTGACTGTATTATCAACACAACAGTAGAAAACATGAAACTGTTTATTGAGATCCAGAGAAGTAAATTTTCCAGAGACAGGGACTGCAACTCCACGACTGCAAGCTAAAGTCAAGCTTCAAGAGGTTTATTGTATGAAGCAGGAATGATAAAGGCTACGCATCTAAATACAGCTGGTCTATGGAAGAGTGATGGCACAGAAGTAGGAATATTCAGGCTCACCATGTCACTGTCTAGATTCCACTCCCTTCTCGGGTATCTGTTGTTGGACAACAAGTAAACAAGAGAGGGCCAACTGAAATATGACAAGTTAACTCCAACAAGAAAAATTTTTGACGTATTTGTCTGGAATTGCAAAACACCATATACTCCTTTCGAATACCTAACAGTCGATGATAAGGCACTGGGAGGCAGTTGTTGGTTTATATAAGATACAGGTACCGAGTAATCTGAACAAATACAGAATAAAAATATTTGTGGTGCTGTAATGTACATTACTATGGTTATGGAAGTGTATGTTGAAACACAACCAGAGGGGCCATATAGTGTAAGTAGTACTACAGCTGCTGTAGTTCAGAGGCCATGTACCTCTATCAAAGGAACTAGCAGGATAACTGGTTTAGCAGCCTTCAGTTTGTTGAAACACCGTAAAACGATTTTCGGAAAATTTTATTATTAATCATACAAAAAACAAAAACGAATTCCCATCTCAGAAGCCAAGTTAGTGTTCAAATGTTTTCCTTCAGAAAATCTTGTACTCTTATATCATACACTCCTAACAAAGGCAAAAATGTATCTGTATCCAGTCCCCACTGCGATGATAATGTTCATGAAAAGATAGGCAAAGCAGAAATGATAGTTACATACAACAAGATGAAAGGTGGTGCAGACATGTGTGACAATTTGTGTACTGTCTACAACTACACATATGCCAATGGTCTATGGTCGTATTTTATACCATATTTAATGTTGGAAGTATCAGTTTTTTAGTGATTCATGCTCCTAACAACCCAGAAAGCTGCACTCAATAAAGAGGTTTTCTGTGCCTGTTGTATCACAAAATTGTTTCAGAACATCTGTGGGTCTGCGCTGCCATGACTAAATACTGTCTTAAATTCCATCAATGATTTGTGAAATTTTCCAGATTGAATCGAAGTGAAGACTCACTGAACATTGTAACAAACATGGAGGACATTGTGCATACTGTAACAACTCTAACAGGAGAAAGAACAAACTTCCCAGCCGCTACAAATATAATAAATATCTATGTTCGGAACAAGTATGTGTTATTTGTTCTAATTTTAAAAATGGTAGACTGTGACTGAATTATACAAACTGCAGAGCTGTAGTAACCAATGTGTGGAAGTCATCTGGTTCACAATATTATTATACATCTTTTTCATATCCACAAATAAGTATTTTAACATATTCAGAAACTTACAATTTCAATGGAACTGGACAGAATTCATAGCTTTATAAAAGGTATGAGGGTTGAATGAAAAGTAATGCCTCCACCTTCGTTAACTGGATTTGGATGGGAATATTTTAATAAATCAAACGCAGAAATAATCCTTAGAATGTGATCTTTATTTACCAATATTCACTTTCCACATAATCACCAGACAATTGGATACATTTCTGTTAACCATGAACAAATTTTCTGAAGCCATCACAGAAGAAGTCTACACTGTTTTCGCAAACACAGTCTCACAGTTCTCTCAACGTCTGCTTCATCATGAAGAATAATGATGTCCCCTCAGATCATCTTTCATTATCAGGAACAGATGGAAGTCAGATGGTGCTAAATCTGGACTGTATGGAGGACTCCGTACGGTGGTGAGATTCAGTCTCTTAAGTTCTCCTGTGGTGGCACGTGAAATGTGTGCTTTAGCATTGTCATGTTGCAGGAAAGCATTTCCCTTTTTCTTTTGGACCCTTGTTAGCCATTGTTTCAGAGTTTGCAGTGTTGTGATGTAGTGCTCTGAATTTACTGTTGCTCCACTGTCAAGGAAATCAACATGGATAACGCCATCTGCATCCCAGAACACCGTGGCCATGATTTTTTCCGCTGAGGACTCCATCTTGAGTTTCTTTTTCTGGGGCGAGTCTTTGTGGCGATACTCCATAGATTGACGTTTTGTCTCCGGGTCATAATGGTGTAACCACGTTTCGTCTCCAGTCACACTTATTGTTCTATGAAGGGAATGTGCTCTGATGTAATTAAAATAAAAAACGTAATATTGCAGACTGGTACTCACTAGATCAAGCAGCAAAGCTCAGTAATGTATTTTCTCTTACTTTGAATGCCCTCATTCTGGTTCCAGATTATTACTGCTTTTTTCCATATTTTCGTTTCATCTCATCTTTATCTGGGTCTAGTTGTATAAAGTTCAGGTTTTCGTTTGTGTTACGTTCAAGCAGTAGTACTTTGAGCAATTGCACAAGCACGAGAAAGACAAACCATTAGTCCAATGAAAAAATGGTTCAAATGGTTCTGAGCACTATGGGACTTAACATCTATGGTCATCAGTCCCCTAGAACTTAGAACTACTGAAACCTAACTAACCTAAGGACATCACACAACACCCAGTCATCACAAGGCAGAGAAAATCCCTGACCCCGCTGGGAATCGAACCCGGGCGTGTAGTCCAATGAAAAAAATGAAAATTACATACAGTGTGTTTTATTTAATAATTATCCAGTCATGGTCGCCAATGTGCATTGGCTTCCACCTTCCCCAGCTCAAATATTTTTGAAATGTTGTTAACAGAATGAAGATTATGAAACTTCCTGGCAGATTAAAACTGTGTGCCCGACCGAGACTCGAATTCGGGACCTTTGCCTTTCGCGGGCAAGTGCTCTTGCCCGCGAAAGGCAAAGGTCCCGAGTTCGAGTCTCGGTCGGGCACACAGTTTTAATCTGCCAGGAAGTTTCATATCAGCGCACACTCCGCTGCAGAGTGAAATTCTCATTCTCATTCTAGAATGAAGATTGTTATTGTAGATTGTTGTTGGGAGCAGAACAACAGAGGATTTAGACTGACTGAATTGTAGGATGTGTAATTTGTATATCTGCATTTGGTAGTCACTCTATGCAGAATGATTTATCTGTAAAAACTTGGACTACTTTTCTGAATGGTTCTGTACATACGAGTACAGTACGTGCACATGGACGTTGCATATTAGTGATGAAATCATGTCAATGGCAGATAGGTACCACCTCAAAGTGTTGTATCTTCTCTGCTAGAAATATTGAAAAATAAAACTCATAATACAATGAACTGCGAAATAAACATGTGAGCTGGTTAACTGATAATAAAACAGCATTTAAGTAACTCAAAATAAGTTAATATAGTGCGAAATTACAACAGATACAACGCACGATACATACATTTCGCAAATTGAATGCAGAAATACAAGTGTGAACAGCCAGGACTGTATTAGCCAATCTAAAAAAACTTGAAGGCTCTGCCTTCTTTTATTACACAGATATCGCAAGTACGAACATCGACCTTTTGGTCGAAATTTTTACACAAATATTTTACACAAAATATAGCTTTTTAGAGAGGGCTATTACAAGATATCTGACCTCTCTTGTGGATGAACACTCAATGGAAAAAGTGCCCAGGTCCTCATGCCACATTTGCAATTTTCCACAGAAACATAGCACAATAATGATATAAAGACTAAAAAGACAGAAATGCACAAAATCAGCTACTATACAATAAGTGAGCATAGCGAAAATAGATAAACTCTCGATCTTAACAGACAATGATATAATGAAAACCTTTTTTGAGAAACCTTGACAGGACGTGACGGGATATGGTGTGACAATCTATTGACAGCCTGTATGAATAACGCCATTTGAATTGCATTGTCGAATGTTTCGACATGAGGTGATGTGCTGTGATTATCTACATCTACATACAAAATCTGCAACCCACGACACAGTGCGTGACACGGGGTATGCTGTACCACTGATCATTGTGAATGGGCTTTTAAAGGCTAAAGACTAATTCATGCTGGCCATTGTGTCATGTTACATCACATCAGGGTGTAGTTGCACTGTCCATCGCCTCACAGCTTTCCAATTTGCTTCACACAGTATCCAATGGTGAAAGTGAGGTTATGAGTACGGCTCGCTTTTTAATGACAAGTCTTTTTTCTTAACTTTAGGGTGAGGTTTACATCAATTTATGCACAATTACAGGTATTTTAGTGGAGAAACCCTATTTTTATTGTGTATGTAAAGTCACCTTTTTTAGTAATAGGTCATATTTTGGCCAACTTTTGCCATAATAGGTCTTTTTCGGCCAACCTTTTGCAAAAATTCATATATTTATCGCATTTTTAACGACAAAAGAATAAAAACCTGATAATTTGGTTCACATAACAATATTTCAGGTGATATTGTCACAAATAAACACAGCAATTACTACAAAGCTTTATTTATCAGCACTGTAGGTGACGAGCAGCATAATACCCTAGCCGTTTCTCTGATGTATGACATTAACAGGGTCGACAAACACTCTCCAAGCCAATAAAGGCAGCTTCCAATATAATAAACATCACACATGCTGCCACACATGGATACAAAGTCAGTATTGTTCAACATGCCAAAACTAAAAGTCTTCAACAGCATGAAACTGCGAAGCATTATTTGTGATTTTGGAGAGAGGTACTAGGGCATTATATATTATTTTGTAAACTATGTGAATGTAAACTTAGTGAAGAAATCGATTTAATTTGCAAAAACACTATACTACCGCTAAACGCTGCAGCTGTGTGAAGAGAAGTGGTGAAAATGACAGCAAACTATCGCTGTTATTGCAAGAGGCAGGGCATTCTTCAACAGTGCTATCATTCTTCAAGGACTTGTGTCTGGTGATGGTGACTTGCAACATCCTATCGGACCTGAAAAGTCCATGATCCAGACAGTCTTTCGAAAAGTGCCCAACACATCCAGTTCCACGTGAATCTACATTGAGAAAGAACTGTTTATCCATATGCTACGAGGCAGTGCTCAACAAAATATGAATTAGAGTTGCTGAACAATATGTCCAGGAGTCCATAGTCGGCGTGGGCGTTATGTGGCAGTTGCTGTTGTTGGTGTTCTAGAACCTGACAAGTCCAGAGAAATATTGACCATAGCTTGTGAAGCTCTTGAGAGAGCAAACAACTCGATAGCTGCTGTTTTATTTGGCAACTCTGTGAAGCCCCTGTCTCTGGATGGTGTGAACAGTGACAATGTTTTGCTACTACTAACAGATGACACTTCATGCATGGCAAAAGCAGCCAAGTGGCGTCAGATTCTTAACCCAATTGCCTTGCAGATACATTACGTAAGGTTGCAGAAGAGGTGCGATCAAATTACTCTCATGTGGGTAAGTTCATTTCCTGAGGCAAGACAAGTCATGAGAAACGTCTACTGGGGGTGCTGAAATTCAAGGAACAAGCACCTCCATTGCCACTCTCCCTTCAGTCAGTTCTAACACGATCGGGTTCTTGGCTTATTGCTGCTTAGTATTACTGCACCAACCACCCAAAATAAACAAACTCTTTTGTGAGTTTGATAGCAATGAATTAAGTGTTAACAGAACTGTGAAAGAGATCTTTACTGATAGTATGTCTAGAAACTTGTCAAACGTCAACACCAACTTTTCAGTGGAATCAAGAGCTACTACATCACTGGCAACTGCTGTTACCGAGATGGGTCGAGTTAGTGGTTATGTGTCATATGTTCTCCAGTAGAATCCTGCAAATTCTACAATGTCCAAAATTAGTGACAGCCTTTCTGGCAATGTCAGAACATTCCAAGACAATGAATCAATTCTGTTCTAAAGTGATCTTATCGCCTACAGATCAGCTCCCGTGACGTCCTGTGATGTGGAGAGAAGTTCTTCCAGGTAAAAAAAACCGCGCTCAGTGGCCACTATAGACCTTCTAAAATGGAAAACTTGAAAATGAAGCTTGTGATCCAGTGCATTTCTGTAGAAACTGAAAATTGATAGGCCACGCTAACTCATTTGGAAAACGTTAAGGAAGTTATGTGTAGCAGTAAAAATAGGGTTTTATTGTTTGAATAGGTGTTATTGTTTTCACTGTACTTTGTGTTTTTTTCAAACACATGAAAACATTGGATAAAATAAATATTTTACTCACAGTTTGTTGAAAAGTGAAATTTGTATTACATCATAAATATAAAAGTCACCAGGAATTTTTGTAAATGAATGTATAAAATGTTATTCTTCATATTCTGAAGTCATATGTATTGAGTTTTAGACCATAAATGAAAGCATATTTTGCTTTTTTTAGGGCATTAAAATCTGCAGCCCCTTTATGGATTACAATCCATGATGCAAAAAGTCAGACAACAGTATCAGAATTGAGGAACCAAAGTTGATAAAGTATATTAGTAGTGTATTAATGGCCAAAGCAAATTTCATAACGTACGTTCTTGATCAGTTTTGTGTGATAGAGTGCTGAGAGGTGAAACAACATTTTAAAACTACGACTTTTTTGCTAGAAGAGATGTAGACACACAAACAAATTCAAACAATATTTATATGGGAATAAATAAAGCCTCTTTACCTTACCCATTATAAAGAGCTTCTGCCAGAACTAATAATGTCATAAACAACTGTATTTTTCTCGTTCATTAGAGCTGAGTTTCACCCTTAAAATTTTATATAACGAAAATTTCTTCGTCAACTAGACTCTTATTTAGAGGATGTCCCAAAAAATACACTGACAAACTTTATGAACAGTTTTCTAATACAGAAATAAATAAGAAGGTCTAGTAAAATTGGGCTGCAAAAGGCACACCCTAGGACGTATGAGTACTTGCAAGGGCTTTGGTCTCCATATTTTTGGACAAGGAAGTATTGACCAAAACAAGAAAAGCGCCCGCATCTCGTGGTCGTGCGGTAGCGTTCTCGCTTCCCACGCCCGGGTTCCCGGGTTCGATTCCCAGCGGGGTCAGGGATTTTCTCTGCCTTGTGATGGCTGGGTGTTGTGTGATGTCCTTAGGTTAGTTAGGTTTAAGTAGTTCTAAGTTCTAGGGGACTGATGACCATAGATGTTAAGTCCCATAGTGCTCAGAGCTATTTGAACCAAAACAAGAAAAGCAGTCTGGTAGACACTGGGTGTAAAATGCATAGTTTAAGAGATGTGGGCACTTCTTCACCTTCACTAGTGTGAATCACTTCTCTTCAAGTTTTCATAGCTCTTAAGGTAGGCGTTTTACAGCCCTCACTTACCCGCCTTTTTCTTAGTTTGGTCCATATTATCTCCTCCCTAAATAAGAAAAGCAAAGAGCTTGCAGTAGAAGAATTGTGTTCCATAGTATCAAAGATGAACAAGTGTCCGTATCTGTTAAGGTATGTGCTTTAGAGCGCTTGTTTACTAGATATTTTTCCCTTGATTTGGTGCAAGAAACCTGTCCCTAAAATTTGTTACTTTTTTTTGGAACTCCTTCTATATACAGTACGAGAGTCAGCTCTGTTCTGCTGATGTAAAAGCTAAAGAAATTTTCGTTTTCCTTTATCAGACTTCGCTTGTGGAAGAACACTGGATGGTAAAGATATCCAAGTCGTCATGGAACATTTGTAATGTGCCACAAAAACAATACACAACAATAAAAGTAACGATTTAGAAGATAGAGAAGCACAAAATCCACTACTACAAAATAAGTGTATAAGTGAGTGCCGTAAAAATAGGTCATCTTCCTATTTCAGCAGACGGTGACACAGTCAAAACTTTCTTCAAGGGAACCGTTGACGTAACATTAGGTGACGTGACGATCCGTTGGTGAGCTGAGTGAATGTCGCCATTTGAAATACATTACGAAATATTTTGATATGTGATGATGGGAAGACCATTGTGAATTTATCTTTAAAGACCTACACCAGTTAACACTGGCAGTCACGTAACGTCGAATCAGTCTGCTTAGCCGAATAGCGAACGGTGAAAGTGAGGTTATGAGTTATCATCTGTGCCACAAGTACAGTTTCGGAACTGAGCAACTAAAGGCCAGTTCACACCGGCCATAATGTCACTTCACATCATGTCCTATCAACACATGCTGCAATGCATTTCAAATGGCAGCATCAACACCGGACGTCACAACACGTCACGTCCGGTCAAAGAATCATCAACGTTCCTTGGGAAGAAAGTTATGATGGCTGTCTCATCGTCTGTTCTTGATACTTGAATCCGAATCTCATTTCTTCCCTATTTACAGCCATACACTCATCATTGGCTCATCTTCGTACCTCGTTTCGTTGTGGTTTTCGTGGATGATATGAGTTGTCTTTCAAAGTCTTTGTTGTATGTTATTTTTGTTATTTGTTATAAATTGTTTTATTTTGTTTCTTTTGTGAAAAATTGTATTTTTGTCATGAATGATGAAAGATTAATTGAAGCAGTGAGGCAGCAGTCTGATTTGTATGGCATGAGTGTACTAAATTACTTGCCCTCAATTGCATTTAAAAAGTGTTTTTTTTATACAAAGTGGTACTATATTTATTATTTTACAAAGGAATGAATCGCAATATGGCTGCAACTTGAAGTGAAAAAAGTAGTAAATAGCTCTCTGGATTTTCTGTGAAATAGTTTTACAAGCATCAGTGGTCAATATTTATGTGGTTTTACTAGCTACCCCAAGTACAAATAAGGATCTTGAACTATTGAAAGCCATATACGAGATGAAAAGAAAACCTATAAATCTTGAATGGAAAGATCTTGATGGAGATATGACAATTGTACAAAAATTTGCATTGATTTGACAACTAAACTTACGAAAATCAGTTTTTCACACAGTCTGATACTTATAAAAAGCATATACCGTTTCCTCAACCTCTGTCTAGAATGTGTGAAATTCTCCTTCTGTACTACCTAACGACTTTTTTCGGACATTCCTTTCTTGCGTTTTCTCGCACTTAAGTCTTCTTTCTCTAATATACAAGCTTCAAAACATTTGAGTCCTTTATTTGTCAGTTTCGTAGAAATATAAATTCCACCATTCACATATATAAGCTGCTGTGTTGTTTAAGTGGACTTTGTATGTAAAAACCGTTGAGAATCATCTTGTGAAGACCGCAACACCAGCGGAAAAACAGTTGAGTACAGATATGCAAGTTGAGATCACATGAGTCGAATTGACTTGACTTGGTGTGATGTGGCGGACAGTGTAAATGAACCCAGACATGAAGGTGCCATGAACTGGCAGTGCCATGATGGATAGTGTGAGTTGGCCTTAACAATGATAAAATTTATTAGTGACCAAAACAAACTTCATGACGTATATTCGTGATCAATTTTGTGAGGTAAAGTGCTGAGAAGCGAAACAACGTTCCAAAAACCAACATTTATTTGCTACCGAAAAAATAAACACATCACACAATATTTAGAAGGGAATAAATAGACCCTGTTTTCTTCGTCCATTATTTGTTTTACATAACTGATAACGCCATCTGCAACTCTGTTTTGCCCTTCATTAGAGCTGACTTTTTCACTGACAATGTTATTTAATGAAAATTGCTTCATCAACTTACATTGTTATTTGTATACAGTGTGGGAGTCATTGTAGAACCTAGACAATTTTTCGTTTCCGATATCTGTCCCAATGAAAATATAACCAACTCGTCTTGTAATATTTGTAGTTTGTCGCAAAAACAATGCACAATATTAAAATAAAAACTAAGAAGGCAAAAATGCACAAAATCAACGAATACAAAATAATTGACTGTGCCGAAAGTAAGTTCACTTCCGTTGTTAACAGACGAAGACACAGTCAAAACTTTCTTCTCAAGAAACCTTGATGTAATGTGACATGACTTGATGGTCTTTTGAAAGACTGTGTGAATGCAGCCATTTGAAATGCATTGCAGAATGTTTAGGTGTGGTGTGGAATGACGTGGTGGCTAGTGTGCACTTGCCTTAAACCAGCCTCCAGTGTCTGTGGTGGGGGCATTAACGTGCAGATTTTCGTTACCTATAGCCCCAGCTTTACAACCTACCAAACACACGAGATCTTTGAAATAACGTATGTTTAAGAAAAAATGGTGCCTACCCAATTTTGAATGTCTCAAGACAAGTGCAATATAGTAAGGTAACATTTGTAATATTGAACTGATGTAAAAAACATGTATTATGTATAGTGAAACTTTACAAATGCAGTTATCTCACAAAAGATTATGGCGCTATGCATATAAAATGTTTGAAAATATTGCATTTCATGTTGTGTTAATAACATTGTATATTCTAATACAGGTAATGGTTTGAGAATGAACGAAGAAGTTCGAAAGTAGTCGCTAGTAAAAATATTAGTTGTAACTCTGGCAGAAGCCTTAATTTATCAATTATAAATATACCGAGCTGCGGACCCCCATACCAACACAATGATGGAGTTATGTAAAAAACATGTTCTATACATCTATTTACCAGTGTTTATACAGGCACGAATTTCTTACATGGGCATTGCTGCACCACTGCCCTTATGTGCAAGTTAGCATATCCACTCACTGAAGCTGGAAGGCTACTTTCAAGATTGTGACAAGTGAAATTATTTCTATGGGAGTTGCGCGTCTTTTAGCCAGTTTACTTAAGAAAATGTATCGAAGAAAAACAGACCAACAAACATTGTTAACTGAAATGGGAATGTCAGAGGGATTGTCTGGGGACATCCAATATGTCAATGAGGGAGCTGTCAGTTGAAGATGACATTACATTCGAAAATTATTTTTGAATGGGTCAAAACAATTCTGAAATATTTTTGAGCTAAAGTTCTGGCTGCATACTAATTTTAATAGATGTGTGCTAGATGCTGAGTCAGCTTGCAGCAGCTTAAAAATCAAAACATAATATCTTTTCACTGGAGACAGTGCAATAAACACATTGAATTACAAAGAACGTTATTTCTAAATTTTTATGTGGAATACTGCAACCTATCTACAATAAACTGAATGTACATCGGAAAGTAAAGTGTTTTTCTCAACTATACTGTTTTGTTTTTACTTTTGGTTAGTCAAGATTGATAGGTTACAGGTGCTGTACATATAACACTACTTAAACTTGTAACCGAACTTTGTACTACTTTACAGAAAAGTCATTACTCAATGACAGCGCCAATATCAACACTGTTGTATTTTCATAGGATTTTAATAAAGGTCAAATGTAGATATAAATCTCTAAAGCTGCATTCCACTATAACATTTACAGTCTCTGAGTAAAGCAACAAACTGTTATCTTTACACAGTAAATAAAATCTTTACAGAACTGACTTACTGAAGTATAGCACTATGAACCTCAGGTACTTCACGTTCTCAGTCACAATATGTTTAAGCCTGACTCTCTGTCGTCAACACTGGCGCCAACAGTGTTGGTCCAATGTGTATACTGATGAAATACCAATGGAACCAACATCGGTCCCAGTATTAGAACAGCTCTGTTGCTTGTGAATATTTGGACCAAACATGAAAGGCTGTTGGGATCTATATCGATACACTGGTCAAACATTGGAGCCAGTGTTGTTTGGAAACCTGTGTCTGTTGCTGATACATCCAGGTTGGATATCTGAAGACATGGTGTCTCAATAACAGTGAAATAACATGCAAATTCTTGAGTTGGCGCTTTACCAGCAGGAAATAGATTTGTGGGATCAAGGACATACCCAGGATTTTGTCAAAGAGGGAGAGGAGTTAAAAATGCTCATGTTTTTATTCATTCAGAAAACTAATTTATTTCTCTTTTAATTTTAGTTACATAATGTGCTTTTGGGTGATCTTTATGTAAATATTATTTGCTCTCTAACCTTGAGCAACAAAAAATTTTCTTATATGTTCAATCTTAATGTTGGGTTGAGTAACATATAATATTAATAGGCTCACACCTCTTTGATAATAGCTATCTTTCTCCTACTCTAGTCTTGCATTTAAATTTGTGAAATATCTGAAACCAAGTATCAATTCCTTCAGCACATCAAAGCACCCCAAGTTCCCCAATTCAGTCTCAAATTACATATCTTTCCTTTCATTAAAATTCTTCCTTATGTGGTCAAGAACTTATTTTTAAATTATTATTTCAACAGTGAACTTAAATTATGACAACAAAATGTATTTATAATCTATAACAGAATACACAAATTCTATGAGCTACAGTTTTGGGACTCTAACATTGATTCACTCATTGATTTCAACTAGGCTTGTAATGTATGTGATATCACAAATGAGTTTGGGTCTATCCGTAATAATATGGTTATGTAATCTTTAATGCTGATAAACGCCTCTGCAATATAAAACACAGGTTATCGCTTATTAATGTTTATTTACAGAAAAGTTATAGTTGTGAAAGTTGGACTCATATTTTTTGTATGACTATTATAAAGTAAGTGATTTGTTCTTTGAAAAGTTGCAATAGATGATACTCCAATAATTGTTTTTGTTGGTGTCTGAAAATTTGAATGAAGTGTGTTTTCACACTAGAAAATATGGATGACAGACAGAAAGATATGTAATTTTCTAAGAGCTATTGGTTACTTGTTTCAAGTTATAGCTTTAAATTGTAATAGGAGGCTTTTGTATGCAAAGTAAAAATTGGAAATTACTCTATGAAGCATGATCTTGGTATTCTTTTGTACACAAATAATCATTTTACAAAGTTTGGATCTATATAATGAATAGATGATCAATTAATTTAGGAGAAACCCAGTTTATCTAGATAGTGTCTTAAGTACAAATTTCATGAACTTACATCCACCTGACAACTGCATTGTATATTCAACTGGCTAGATGCGTTAGTTGTAGTGTATCTGATTGATGAGTCAGATTTCCCATGTTTGAACCACATAACACACAGTTTATATCAGATTCAGACACAAATTTAAGCTTTTGACATATATTATTTATATAAATCTTCTTTAGAACGTTTTTATCTTAACTCTGGTTAATTGAATTCATAATTTTTCTACTTTGCATATATATTATGTACAGTAAAGAGTGTATTAAACCATACAAAGAGAGAAATTAAACTGAATTTTCCAAACTATGTTTTCATCATCGAATAGATCGTCTGAGACTGGAGTATTTGTTTGCATGTTTTACAGTTATTGTCCACAATCTCCTTTTATGTGCTTTTATTTTTTATTTTTATTTTTTTTGCAATGACTAAATCTAATTACTCACATTCAAAACATCAAATGCAAATTCTGCAGTCTGTTCATCAGACATATGTGTATTGACTCTGTACAAATGTTGGCTCCAATGTGTGGGATCAGTCCCATAACTGCTGGTCAATGTTGGCACCAATGTGAGCAACAGTGTATGGATGGAGGGCTAAAATCTGTTTCGGCACTTCAAACAATGGTGTTTCACTTTATTAAAAATAAGTAATGATAAGGAATTACTGAATGTTAGAAAGAAATTCCTACAACATGGTTAAAGAACATTTTCCACATAGCACTGTAGTTATTTACTTAGTTGAAGACAAAGTCCATTATTTTGATATGAAGCTTTTCACTTACATAAGCAAGTGAAACAAACGAACCAGAGCAGAATGAGAATGATCTCCATAGTGGCAGTTGCTGGAGCTCATAGGCGATGGTGGGGGAAGTGACAGAATGCAAGAGCCTTAAACACCCGTTAACTTTCATAACTTGTGCTTAAGTTGGCATGACAGTGTGTAAGTTGGGTGTTTCCACATGTAAGCTGACATACACAGGTGGTTGTAGGGGAATGACTTTTAAGTAATTCAAGACTGTGGAAAACAAGTGTATGTTCTGGTGAGTTCAGGGGCTCTCACACATTCACTAATATTGTCAAACCGTCAATGTATTACCCATTTGAGGGTGCACATTGACACATTGTCAATACTAGAAATATTGATAAGCAGTATTTGTTGTTGTTGTTGTGGTCTTCAGTCCTGAGACTGGTTTGATGCAGCTCTGCATGCTACTCTATCCTGTGCAAGTTTCTTCATCTCCCAGTACCTACTGCAACCTACATCCTTCTGAATCTGCTTAGTGTAGTCATCTCTTGGTCTCCCTCTACGATTTTTACCCTCCACACTGCCCTCCAATACTAAATTGGTGATCCCTTGATGCCTCAGAACATGTCCTACCAACCGATCCCTTCTTCTGGTCAAGTTGTGCCACAAACTTCTCTTCTCCCCAATCCTATTCAATACTTCCTCATTAGTTATGTGATCTACCCATCTAATCTTCAGCATTCTTCTGTAGCACCACATTTCAAAAGCTTCTATTCTCTTCTTGTCCATACTATTTATCTTCTATGTTTCACTTCCATACATGTCTACACTCCATACAAATACTTTCAGAAATGACTTCCTGTATTTATGGCCCTCAAAATATTCTCAGTATTGTCAATCTGTAGTGAATGCGTGATGTCAAGTATTCACAGTCTGACAATGTTCTCCATTCAGATGTTGACAGAGCTCCATTAACCAGCCACAAACTTAGTGTCCACTGTTTATGTTTCCAATTTGCCTTTGTGTGTATCATACCTCTGATTCAACTTTTCGAGTAATCTTTTAACACAAAATAATTTTAATAGGCCTATGCAAGGTTATTCATTCCATATTAGGATGGTTAGCTGAGGATTCTCTATGGCGCAGCTTATTTTATTAATCTTAAAACGTGGCACATAGCACAGGTCGCAAATATGGTTCTCAGGTGAGACATGCGATGTCCTCAAAATTCCATAATATTTCGTAAGCGCAACTGACCGACATTTTACGTGTGCGAACACATTGCTCCGGCTGAGAGCAAACTTTTATATTTATAACACACAGGCATGAACGCGCCAAATTTCGGTGACCAACAGCGCAGATATGCAGACAGGTAACGAGAGAGACAGTTACATCATAATGAATGCATGCGCAGAGGCTGTCAGTCATACTGTGCACTGCCGTCGGCCACCCCAGCGCCCTCCGCCTGCCGAAATACGTGTCTTCAATGGCGTGTACCTGTCCTCTCCTCTATCACCGGAATATCTACGTCGTCACCTCAGTGTCGTTCCTTGTATAACCAACCATTCTTCTTAGTGTTCGTTGTGATTTTAACACGGCCAGCACTGCATCCGATGCCATGCTGAGTTCTTATAAGGAAACAAGTCGAGTTGGCGAATTTCCAGTGTTTCTTTAATAATGCTGTCCCCGTACAAAGAGGTAGACGACAGAATATTGGTACTTCAATAATCCACACAATGTCCTGTACTCAGACAATGCTCAGCCACGGCAGCTTTCTCTAGATGATCCAAACGTGTGTATCGACGATGTTTGCCACGTTTGTCATCTATGGTGTGACAAGTTTATCCAATGTATGACATTCCACAGCTACAGAAAGCCTTCCTATTTTCTAAGAAACACCGCCAAAGTATGCCAAGACACCGATTTCTCTTTGTTCTTCACTTTCTTCCTGCTCCTCACTTTGTCTAGCACACACCAGATGTAAGGCATGGCGAATCTCCCGTTCAGAATATCCAGTCTCTAAAAATGTTGTAAAGGGTAGCTTAGCTTACCGTGTAAGCTGTCAGAATCTGATATGGCTCATGAACTGTGAACCAACGTCCTAAGCACGCCACTTCATTGAGCAGGATGGTGACAGCTGGTGCCCTTAAGCATAAGTCCATGTGTGTAGGTTTACGATACACAATGTTAGACAAGGTGCCATCCTCTTTGCTCTGCACCAATATGTCCAGGAATGGTATTTCGCTGTTTGTCTCCATGTCCGTCGTAAATTTGATGCCCAAATGAAGAGAATTTAGGAGTTGCAAAAATGAATCCAGCGGCGCAATGACATAGAGCCAGATGACAAAGGTGCAATCCAAAAGCCAATGTATTTTTCAGCTCTCGCCTAGAAATCTTGCATAAACACAGATTCATACATACAGGCCACCCCAGCTGTCACCATCTTGAGCAATAAAGTGTATTGCTTAGGACATTGGTCCACAGAGCACAAGCTGTATTGGACTTTGACGGGTTATCTGATGAGCTAAGCCACGTCCTTATGGTATTTTTAGAGAATATATATTTTGAATGGGAGATTCACCATGCCTTATGCCCTGCACGTGCTAGGCAAAGTGAGGAGCTGGAAGAAAGCGAAGAACAAAGAGGAATCATCTTCTTGCCATATGTTCGCGATATTTCTTCGAAAATAGGAAGATTATTGGAGACATACAGAAATTAAATGCGTGTTTCGTCCACCAACGAAGCTCAGAGCGCTTTTAGGCTCCGTGAAAGATGATCTTGGTTTATAAAGGCCTGGTGTCTATAAGATTTCCTTCTAGCTCCAGAAAATCATACATTGGATAAACTTGTTGCACTGTGGAGAACAGACATGTCGTACATCGTAGACACACACTTTTGGACTAGCCAGAGAAATCTACAGTGGCTGAGTATTGTCTCAGTACATTACATTATTTGGCATACAGGAACACCAAAAATCTGTCGTTGACTTCTTTGTACTGGGATAGCGTTATTAAGGAAGCTGTGGAAATTTGCAGTTCGACTCATTTGCTTAACAGGGACACAGGATAGGATCTCAGTACAGCATGGGACCCGGAGCTGGCCGTGTTAAGATCACAGCGAACATGAAGAAGAACTGTTAGTCAAACAAGGGATGAGACTGTGGTAGCGACATAGATATTCGGTTGACAACAGGAGGATAGGCATATGCAAGTGCGGACGTGTATATCGTCGGGGACCTTCCGACAGAGTGCGCTGGAGCGTCCGACGGCAGTGTACAGTATGACTGACAGCCTCCTTGCATGCGTTCATCGTCCGACAAGCGTCTCTCACTACAGATCTGCATATCTGCGCTATTAGTCACCGATATTTCGCGCATTCATGCCGGCACAGTTTCTTCTCTAACTGTCATAAATGGGAAACTTCAGTCACAGCTCGAGCAATGTGTTCACGGCACCCAAAGATATGAGTCAGTTGCGCCGACGAAATATTGTGGAATTTTCACATCTGTTGTCTCACCTGGGAACTATATTTACAATCAGTCCCTTGGAAAAGCCTCAAACAACATAGCACAGTACGAAATTCTCACTCTGCAGTGGAGTGTGCGCTGACATGAAACTTCCTGGTAGATTAAAACTGTATGCTGCAACGAGACTCGAACTCGGAACCTTTACTTTTCGTGCACAAGTTCTCTACCAACCGAACTACCCAACAATAGCTCACGACACATCCTCACAGTGGTAGAGTACTTGCCCACGAAAGGGAGAGGTCCCGAGTTCGAGCATTGCTCCAGCACACAGTTTTAATCTGCCACGAAGTTTCATATCAGAGCAAACTCCGTTGCAGAGTGAAAATTTTTTTCTGAAAACATCCCCCACGCTGTGGCAAAACCATGTCTCCGCAGTACCCTTTCTTCCAGGAGTGCACGCTCTGCAAGTTTCACAGGAGAGCTTCTGTGAAGTTTAGAAGGTAGGAGATGAGGTACTGGCGGAAGTAAACATAGCACCGATTAGTGAATCACATAGGAGCTTGAAAAAATGCTTCCACATGGAAAAACACGATTATATCTGCAGTGACTAATAAAAGGTCATGCAAAATGCATGTCAGTTTCAGTAAATCATTACAAAATGTAAGAACAGAGTTTTACATTAATTGCCTGAACTTATTCTTGCCAGCCAGATATAATTCTTCACAGGTTTCCATATAATTTCACTAATTGTATATGTTGATATTAAGGTGCGTTTACACTGCGATTTGTATCGGCACATGTATGCGATACATGTATATACGACTTTGCGACATGTATCGCGACTTGTATGAGTTGACAAGTATCAACCTCATACATGTATGAGCGTGCGTTTACACTGGTTGATATGTATCACTGTGCAATAGCTTCCGACGACGATTTGGAAGTTTTCACATTTTTATGTGCTGATACACTTGCTCTTTTGGAAAATGATAGGAAGAAAAGGCGGAGGAAGCGTAGATGGTGGCACAGAGAGTTTCTCGCGAGTTAACGCCATATTTTAGAAATTATGTTAGGATGAGTATGGAGGATTTCCGCGGTTTGTTATCACTTGTGGCTCTTCTTGTGTCCAAAAGCAACACAAACTTTCGGGAAGCGATTCCACCAGAGGATCAGTTGGCAGTAACACTCCGTTTTTTAGCCACTGGGGATTCCTCGTAAAACGAAGATTTCATGACAAAACATTTCCATTGTCGCGCGATTGCTAATGCCGACGTCTCACACACGATTGTCGGCATCCGTTGTCAACATTATCACGCGAGGCCGCCGGAATAACAGCAAAACATTGATATACGTGCCAGATGCATGAAAAAATTATTTAATGTATGACATACTCTGATATATATAAAACTTTTACCTTCACTTCTTGGGATAAAACTTGCACAACGGCCTCGCAAACACGAAGAATAATGTTGCATATGGCACTTTTTGATATTTTATGCAGATACATTAACGTCGAAACGACAGTCGGCACCTTCAAAACTCAAACAGCCGCCAAAGAGCCTGGTACTACGCATACGCTAATCGTCGAAATAAGCGGCAGTCGACAAGACGACAGGAAATGATAGTACTGCGCATGCGCGAGTTCTTCAAATGTCGCTCATACATGTCGCGTATATGGCCAAAAAGCGATATACAAAATGTATACGCGACATGTATGAGCTCGAGGGTCCGCATACAAGTTCCGTGAATTTTTGTATGAGGTGATGTATCGCGACATGTCAAATTGACATGTCACTCATACATGTCGCAATACATGTATCCCAGTGTAAACGTACCTTTACGGAACTAAAATTCAAGCAGCGAATGGCCTATTAATTTCTCGCCGACAGCTATTGATCCATTTAACGTACTTCCTTCTCTATTTTATTACATATCGACGTTGATAATTTGTCCTTACATGCAGGACTGATTCGAAACTAGTTTATGAACTATTTTTGAAACGTAATTCCAATTTCAGTCACAAACCAACATGCAGCAAGTCGCTCCTGTTTTCTCCATTTTCTAACCAATGTTCTGTTTTCCTGTGTTTTCTGTTGTTACAACTAATATAATTGCGTACAAGCTTTCTTTATAGTGTTCGACATCCGTACCCTGCAAAATCGCGCTGCCAACTGAAAATATTACGTTACGAACTGAAAATATTGCGTGGGAAGATGTGACAAACTCGTATTGTGAATAAAGCCAGGCTCACATACGCAATTTATGTGACGCCACAGCTTTCTGTAGTGCACTGTGAGGTACCGTTTGCACTGGACGCAAAAAATTGCACATTGCACAACTTTCAACATGGCGACAACTGAAATAATATGGCGGGGTATTAATATTATAGTGCAGCTCATGGCATTAGAGCTGTGACAAGGATAGATTTGTAGACAGATTTGGCGCAGGGATAAATCAGGGGCGACAAACTCATATACAACAGAAATAACACTCGAAGACGAAAATGCTGTCTGCAGTGGCAAACCATCCAACAACTGGTAGTGAATGTCATCTGCAGACTCGCCACTCTTCCAAGATATTACAATGTTATTGTATTCGTTGAAATACGCATTTAGAATAAGTAATTCCTAGTTTAGCAGCTGTCACATCACATTCGGGGGCTATTTCCCACTTATAATCCATAATTTATACATTGCATCATCTCACAAATCAGGAATTTTATACAAATGGTTTTTTTGATTTCATATTAAGTTTATTGATTTAGTGATCGAAAAATCTTTCACGATTGTGGGATAGCCCTGCCACACTGTATTTCCAGTACTGTGTGCATGCAAGTCTACACACACACAGACATACATACATAAAATTAAACATAGGTTGTTGTTCTTGTTAAGTCGGGTTCATACAGGGATCTAATGTGGCGCCATAGATTGTGGCTTTTTGTAGTGGCATCATGAGCAACCGTTCACATAGGACGCCATAAATTCTACGTAGTTGCACAGATTTCAATACAGCGCCAATTGAAATCATATGGGTGGGTAAGAATGTTGTAAGGGCCAGTTGTACAATCTCAGATTAAATCCAGGAATAGCTAAGTGAGGAATAGGCTAACCATGGCTTAACTTGGAGAGCGCATTGTATGACACTATTTTATTCCCTGGTTTGTTATTCCCATCCAGCTAAGTCGGTAACAACTTAAGAACACAATGCGTATTTTCGTGTACATCATTTCATATTTACTTTAGTCGTCGTCGGCAAATATAGCATGTCTAACGTGAGTGATGAGCGTTCCAGATCGCAAAATTACTCGTTTGAGGATATGTTGCGGACGGTGGATATTGTAGGAGAGTTCAAGAAAAAACGAGAACTTCTGCGGTTTCATTGAGTCAAAACATTAGCGCAAGAGATTTAACGAAGTTTGTAAGGTATTTGCATGTATAACAGTATAACGATCTATCGTACAGTAAGTTAAAGGATCAGGTATTTCTTGTTTGACCAGTAAGGGATCTTTCTAGATTTTCGAATGAAGTATGTGAAAAAATATGCAACAGTTTCCATTTATAAACTTCAGGCATATCAAAAGACCAGCTACTACAGACGTACGATTTTTTTTCTCCAAGAAATAAACACATAAATATTATGCCTATAAAAGGTAGCAGAAGCTACGGACCAGTGGGGCCCCATATCTGGAATGTAAGTTCCAAGTTATGTACAATGAAATTTACGATTTGATAAAGTTGTCAAGGGAAGGACGCCACAGTCCAAGCAGGAACATAATACAAAAGCAAATGTGAAATGCATTCTGCTTTGTGAAATAGTTGCATCTTTTCAGTGTCTCCAACTGGGACAATACAGACATACTGATACTGGTTTGACTGACAATCCTGAGAGGTGTTACTGGCTAGCTTGCTGTTCTATTTGTGTCTTAGAATGATTAATTCATTACAGTAGCAAGGGGTTCCTACACTACGAACCTTTTCTGAATTGTTGAACAATGTGTATCCAATTTTGCAGTTATTGGGCATATATAAACGTTGTTTCTATAATTTTATTATTAATAATTATATTGAGCATATATATGAAGAATAAGATGCCGGCATTCATAAAATCTACTATAATCTTTTTTATAATCCTGTGGTAGAAATGTACCTATGGCGCATATCAAAACTGGAAGCTGTTGTTTTTGTATCTCACCCTATGTATTTATGAAGCAGTAACTACTTCATAGATAATTTCAGCTTGTGCAATCATCTATAGCAGCCATATGTAATCTGGAAGGCGAGGAGAACTGACTAGAAGTGTGACACCTTCACTGTTTTCTCCCTACTTTTCTACAATCATCTCTTCTTACAACTTCAGGTTTTGTTTTCAGAATAAAAATACCCTGCAGATGGTGCTGCTTCAGGAGTAGCATGATGAGAACCATAGAAGGGAAGAAGAATTGTATCAGTTTTTTTAAAAAAAAGAGCATAATGTTCAAATTTAGGATCATAAAATACAAAATAAAAACAAATGAAACAGAATAAAAGTGCATTATTCCACATATACAGGGTGGGTCAAAAAAATGTATACACACTTTGAACTGTCATAGACAATTTATTTCCCGTTCTACAAGGTTAAATATCTGCTATAAAGTAATGTTATGTTTCTTCAACAGGTGGCAGCAGTGGCAGGGAAGTAACTGCAACATGGCGGATGTGGGTTTGAAGTGCGGAAGCAGATAATTAAGTGGTACTGGAAGTTTGAGAATGTAGCTGCGATTCGAAGACAGTGGAGAAGTGAGTATGGTACAGAACCACCTTCAAGGTTAACAATTACACGTCTACAAGACAAATTCGAAATTCATGGAACAGTGTGTGATGTGCATAAAGGTCTATCAGGGCGACCTCATACAGCTACAAGTGATGAATCCACAACTGTGGCCTTGGAACTGTTTCAGCGTTCGCCTCAAAAATCTTCAAGGCAAGTGGCACACGAGAGTAATGTAAGTGCTAGTACTGTGCTACACATTCTGAAGAAAGGCAAGTTTCGTGTGTACATTTGATCCAGATCGAAGGTTACAATTTTGTGAATGGGTTCAGGAGATGGTGAGACATGAACCGGGATTTATGGGTAGCATTATTTGTTTGGATGAAGCCTAATTCAAACTCAATGGAACTGTCAATAGGCACAATTGTGTGTACTGGGCTGAAGATAATCCTCACACTACAGTTGAAAAGGCTGTGAATTTGCCTGGTGTAAATGTGTGGTGTGGTTTGTCTGCAAGGGGACTCATTGAGCCTTTCACTTTGAAGGTACTGTTACTGGAGAAACGTACCTAACAATGCTTGCTGTATATTTCTCTTGGCTTATTATTATTGCTCCATCTTCATACTGCTTTATTTTTATGCCAAGAAAATTGTCAAGACTGCCAGTTGTTATTTCGAATTCATGTTGTAAAACATTCATAAAAACAGCTATTTCTTTCTTGTTACTGCTGACAATCAGGCCATCATCAACGTAGATTGCCACATAAAGGCTACTTCCATTTTGTCTACGATAAAATAGGCATGGATCTGCATCACTGTTTAAAAAACCAGCTTTCTTCATGAACTCAACAAAACGTTTGTTCCAGCAACGTGGTGCTTGCTTCAACCCATAAAGACTCTTTTTTAAGAAACACACTCGACCTGTACCATCTTCGAAACCTTCTGTTTGTTCCATATATACTTCATCTTCAAGTATTCCATTAAAAAAAGCTGTCTTTACATCGAATTGTTCCAGCAGCATTTTCTTTGAAGCAGCTACAGCCAACAGAGTTCAGGTGGTGTCATAACGTGCCACAGGACTAAAGGCGTCGTCATAATCAATTCCTGCTTTCTGAATACAGCCTTTTGCAACCAGTCTGGCTTTAAAGTGAGTACCTCCACTGACTGCGACCTTTTGCCGTAGAACCCAGCGGTTTTGCAATACTTTGGCATTCTTCGGACAGTCAACCAGCACCCAGGTATTGTTTTTCTGTAATGATTGAAGTTCTTCACTGATAGCTTGCATCCATTCTTCCTTCTCGTTTGACTGCAATATTTCTGAAAAACAGTTTAGATCTTTGTATTCAAGTGCATCAATTTTTATTGCCATACAAAATTCACCACTTTCCATCCAGGATGGTTTTCTTTGTTGTCTTTTATTCTTCTGTTTCTCTTCATTAGAAGATTCAGCAGCTTCTGCTTTTAGAAATTCTGTTAATTCTTTATTTTCATCAGATTCACTCGACTCTTGACTTTCTCTAGAATCGAGAGTGCCAATTTTTTCTTGAGTTTGACCACCTCAATAAGTGTACAATCTAGGAGATTTACATTGGTCATCTTCAGATGAATTCGGATCATTAAACTCTTCCTGAGGGACTTCAAATTCAATATGATTACTATGTAAATCGCAAACAATTTCTGGCTTAAATTTCACATCGTGACTCAACACCACTTTTCTTTTAGATGGAATCCAAACTCTAAACTCATCCTTGCCATTTACATATCCAACAAGTCGTCAAAAAACTGCCTTATCATCAAACTTGGAACGGAATTGTTTGTCAGTGTGAACATAGCAGCCTGTGCCAAAAATTCTGAGATGATCGAGTCGCCCTACTGGTCGATTAAACCATAGTTCATAAGCGGTTTTATTTTCAATTGAAGATTTTCTAGTACGATTTATTAGGTAGATTGCTGTGTTACATGCCTCTGCCCACAACCCTTTACGTAATTTACTCGTATTTAGCATTGACCGGACAGCTTCAACAATGGTCCTATTTTCCTGTTCAGCCACACCATTTTGTTCAGGATTGTAAGGAGGAAGAATCAGAAGATCTATTCCCCTGTCTGCCAGCACTACACTAACATTCTTATTGTTAAATTCTTTGCCACCATCACATCTAAGTTGTTTGACAACATGTCCATTAGTTCGGGCATCATTTAAAAACTGCTTAAGCACAGTACACACTTCACTTCTGTGTCTTAAAAAGAAAATTCGACGAAATTTACTAAAATCGTATTTGAAACATACATAATAATGCTTACCTCCAAAAGATTTCGTGCTCATTGGTCCATTGACATCCACGTTGATTAATTCACCAGTACTGGTAGAGCGTATTGTTCGTGTTTTGAATGGCAGCCTATGCATCTTTCCAACCACACAGCTGTCACAAAATTCACTCTTGGCATCTTCCACATTAATGTTCCTTCCTTTTAAAATGTTCTTTACATGTTGTTTATTTTGATGTCCAAACATTTCATGGTACACTTCCAATGTTTTGGATGAAGTCATCAAATTCTCATGATTCATTTTTGCATGTCTAAAAACACGCATGTTCATCAGATAAAGTCTATTTTTCACATAACCTGTCATAACAATATTGCCATTGACTTGTTTTCGAACACAGACATTACTATAACTAAAATTAGTACTGTAGCCTCGGCAGGCAATGGCTCTCACAGAAAACAGATTAGCACTTGCTTCAGGGACATACAAAACATTGTCCATTCTAGCATTGTACCATTTATTGTTTCGTCGAATTTGGATGTAAACTGTTCCTTGACCGTACACACATATTTTGACATCTTGTTTTTCCAATGAAATTACTTGAGGAGCATCAAATTCACTATATGAAACAAAATGCTGTTCGTTGGGAGTGATATGATTTGTAGCGCCACTGTCGCAATACCATTTATTTGGGTCATTGTGATTACTGGTACACACACCCATAGTGTATGACGTAAATGCAGTATGTTGACTTTCTCGCTAATTCTCTTTCCTTTTATTGCTGTCACGAGTGTTCTGTGGACACTCTGCTGCCCAGGGACCTAATTGTTTGCATATATTACATGGAAACTTCTGTTTTAATTGTGACTTCGTCATCTTTACTTGCTGATTACTTGTTTGCCGTTTTCTTGTTCTGGAAACGACGAAAGCTGAACTTCCATTAATGTCTTGTTCACGCAGATCAATAGTACTGAGTTTTTCAATTAATAAATTCAAGCTTTGCTTTCCCGTCGGTATCGTATGCCAGAGATCCTTAAAATTGTCGTAGTCTTTTCCCAGTGTAGACAAAATTGAACCATTTAAGATTCTTTCAGATAGCGTATTTTCTTCATGTTCTGCTAATTCATCGTTCAGGTCCACAAATAACTTTTACAGTTTGGCCACATGTGCACTAATACACTCCTGGAAATTGAAATAAGAACACCGTGAATTCATTGTCCCAGGAAGGGGAAACTTTATTGACACATTCCTGGGGTCAGATACATCACATGATCACACAGACAGAACCACAGGCACATAGACACAGGCAACAGAGCATGCACAATGTCGACACTAGTACAGTGTATATCCACCTTTCGCAGCAATGCAGGCTGCTATTCTCCCATGGAGACGATCGTAGAGATGCTGGATGTAGTCCTGTGGAACGGCTTGCCATGTCATTTCCACCTGGCGCCTCAGTTGGACCAGCGTTCGTGCTGGACGTGCAGACCGCGTGAGACGACGCTTCATCCAGTCCCAAACATGCTCAATGGGGGACAGATCCGGAGATCTTGCAGGCCAGGGTAGTTGACTTACACCTTCTAGAGCACGTTGGGTGGCACGGGATACATGCAGACGTGCATTGTCCTGTTGGAACAGCAAGTTCCCTTGCCGGTCTAGGAATGGTAGAACGATGGGTTCGATGACGGTTTGGATGTACCGTGCACTATTCAGTGTCCCCTCGACGATCACCAGTGGTGTACGGCCAGTGTAGGAGATCGCTCCCCACACCATGATGCCGGGTGTTGGCCCTGTGTGCCTCGGTCGTATGCAGTCCTGATTGTGGCGCTCACCTGCACGGCGCCAAACACGCATACGACCATCATTGGCACCAAGGCAGAAGCGACTCTCATCGCTGAAGACGACACGTCTCCATTCGTCCCTCCACTCACGCCTGTCGCGACACCACTGGAGGCGGGCTGCACGATGTTGGGGCGTGAGCGGAAGACGGCCTAACGGTGTGCGGGACCGTAGCCCAGCTTCATGGAGACGGTTGCGAATGGTCCTCGCCGATACCCCAGGAGCAACAGTGTCCCTAATTTGCTGGGAAGTGGCGGTGCGGTCCCCTACGGCACTGCGTAGGATCCTACGGTCTTGGCGTGCATCTGTGTGTCGCTGCGGTCCGGTCCCAGGTCGACGGGCACGTGCACCTTCCGCCGACCACTGGCGACAACATCGATGTACTGTGGAGACCTCACGCCCCACGTGTTGAGCAATTCGGCGGGACGTCCACCCGGCCTCCCGCATGCCCACTATACGCCCTCGCTCAAAGTCCGTCAACTGCACATACGGTTCACGTCCACGCTGTCGCGGCATGCTACCAGTGTTAAAGACTGCGATGGAGCTCCGTATGCCACGGCAAACTGGCTGACACTGACGGCGGCGGTGCACAAATGCTGCGCAGCTAGCGCCATTCGACGGCCAACACCGCGGTTCCTGGTGTGTCCGCTGTGCCGTGCGTGTGATCATTGCTTGTACAGCCCTCTCGCAGTGTCCGGAGCAAGTATGGTGGGTCTGACACACCGGTGTCAATGTGTTCTTTTTTCCATTTCCAGGAGTGTATCTTCCATTTCATCACGTTTAACACGGAAAAATGTTCCAATCAACATATTCAAACGCTGAGTACTGCTACGTTCAAATCGGGCGCGTAATTTGTCCCAGATTTCTTTAGCATTCTTGCACATTAAGACGAGTTCTGCAACAGGTTTACTTAGCGCACTTGCTATAAGACTTGCTGCCTTTGCGTCGTCTTTGTGCCATTCCACGTACGCTTCTTTTTGTGCACTTGTCGCATCTTGCGGCAACTCTACACGTTCACGCGTACCGTTAATAATATCTTCTAGTTCATGTGAATGCAGCACCATAGGAATGTGCCATTTCCATATGGCCCACTCCTCAGGTCCTTCAAGCTTAACAATGATGACCTTATAATCGCCGCTAGCAATCATGTTTCTTTACAGACATAGGCTCATTTCAAATATTGTTTTAATTAAAGTATGTTGTTTGCCTTTACACGTGTACTGGGCCCATAACCTGATGAAAAATATTATTTTAAAGGCAAGAAAACATTTTATTAACTTTATAATTACACCCTGGATATCAAAAAAACACATTTACTGAAAAAAAACACAGAAGTTACACAAAATCAAAGAATAAAGATATTGACAGCAGAGTCATGGAGTAGCACATAAACATAGACCTCAAGGAAGTTTTTTTCTTTTCTTTTAACAACCTGGACACACTTTGGAATGAGATTCAGGCGGTGTGTGCAGAAATCTCATTGGACACTTTGGTACGATGTACGGAAACAGTGGTGACTCGTACTCAAAAATGTATTGATGCTGAAAGCCACCAGTTTGGACATTAACCACATTTGCAAAGTACATTTATTTTTCCAATTGGACTTTAAGGTTTCCATTTCCAGATATTTAACATTGTACAACGGGAAATAAATTTTCTATGACGCTTCAAAGTGTGTATGCATTTTTTTGACACACCCTGTATGTGTTTATTTTATTTTCACTAGTTACATCAGAGTACTGAAATAATTAAGGAAACTGTCTCTTATGCTTCTTGTCCAGTGTCATACACATCGTCTTAATAATCCTGCTTGCCAACAGCAATGAATTCTCCAATGGGCAGAAAAAATCACCAGAGGTAAAATATTTGAGAGTCCTTAGTAGCTGTGTCATTGGCGGAAAAGAGTCATTTCTGAAAGAAAGAAAAAGAATGACATTGACAATGTGACAAATCAAGAGAAATTTGAAAATTCAATAGATTTGCTGATATGACAAGTACCTATGTTCTTACGAACACAGACAACAATTACTTTATGATAAATATGGATGTGGTTGTGTGGATAATACCAATAACTGAGAAGTACAGCAGCTATACCCTATAGCTTTCGTTTTTCAAAATGGCTTTCCTATCAATTTTACTGTGTTAAACTGAGTTTCAGTAAGCACAGATAGTTTATATGTTTAAGAGAATAATTCTATGTCATTCATAATACAGTGGTTTAAGGGAAAAATTCTGGTGTATAATTCTTTTGTTCTGAAAGATTCACTATAATATGGAAAGTTATTGTCCCAATGGGAGATAAGAGTGAAAAACATCTTCTGCTATAGATGTGGCTGAGTGAACACTGGTCATTAGTATACTATCAAACTTTTCTTTACATTAAACATTTCAGAAAAATGATACTTCATAGAAGTGCAACATAAGATATTTCAGTTTAAGTTACCTTCAGCTAGCTACAGTCTGAAATATACGAGGACACTGAAAATAATTTGATATTCAAGGAGAGATAAAAACCATAACATTCCAGGCACTCCTTCCACATGCTACAACTGTGTAGATTTATTAATTAGATTCCTGTTCTGCTCCTATAACATACACATATAGCTATTATTTTATGATAAATATGGAGAGTTTTATGTGGATAATACTGATAAATGCGAAACACAACTGCTATGTTCTGTAGCTGAGAAGACATCGCCCTTATTTTTTTTAAATACTAACTTTCCTGTAAAAGTTACTGTGTTAAACTTAGCTTCAATAAACACAGATAGTTCACAGACTTCAGTGAATAATGGTAGGTGTTATACAATGTCGTTGCTCTGAAGGATTAATCAGCCTTTAATCCCAACATTTTCACTAAAAGGCGAAAGTTATTCTGACACTGCTGTGGTGTTTACAAAAAGGATCATTCCTAATACAGTGGAACATTTTGTGATATTGAAGTAATGTAGCTGAATGAAACTGGAACACTACCACTTTATCAAAAAAATTTGCTATATGAAAAATCATCGTTTTCGTCTAAAACTGAAACAGCTGTTAATAGAGATAGTACCCATAACTAAGGAAGTCCTTTCCACTACTGCAGGAAGTGTAACACACGCTAGACAAATAAGACTATTTTGGCATGAGTCGTTGTGTGACTGATTTACATAAATAACACGATGGAATCCACGAAGTACTGAAATCAGATGCCTATTATAACAAAGAAACAGTATTATTTTAGAAAACAGAGAACTAGTATCACCTGTCCGCAATATGCTCCAGTTTCTCGAGTAGAAGACTGAAAGACAAAGTACAACTTCCTTTAACAATCGAAATTTTAAACTCGGAATCGGCGTCTTTTCACTGTTTTCTCCTTCCTCATTCTCATGAACAGGTCAGACAAAATCTCGTTACTGCTGTCTCCAACTGCATCTGTCACTATTCCTGCCATCTTGAAAACTTTTTCCCCGTTAAGTTGGCTAATCGGCCAAAACTATCCCGCGTTTATTCTCTGGTTAGGTGTTATTCCGGGTTCGCACAACGCGTGACTCGCGATATTCCGGGAATAGAGCTTAACCGTCTGCTAACCGGAGATTGTACAGTTGTTTATGAGTGGAAACTGTTGCACATTTTTTCACATACTTTACTCAGAAACAAAGAAAGCTCTCTTACTGGTCAAACAACAAATACTTGATCCGCCAACTAAGTTTACGTTAGATCGTTATACAGTACTGTTATTCGTGCAAGTACCCTATAAACTTTGTTAAATGTTTTACAGTAATGTTGTCATTGAATGGGAGCGCAGAAGTTTTCGTGTTTTCTGCTACACTCTTGAACTCGTCTACATTATGCACCAGCCGCAATATATCCTCAAACAAATTTATTTTGCGATCTGGAACACTTATCGCTCACGTTAGAGACGCTATTTCTGCAGAAGACTAAAGTAAATATAAAATGACGTACGCGAAAATACCCAGTGTGCTCTTAAGTCGTTGCCTGCTTAACTGGACGGGAACACAGTTCCGGGAATAACTAACTACGGAATAAAATGGCGTCGTTCAACGCATGCTCCAAGTTTGCCCATTCCGAGTTGAGCTCGTGAAGCAAGCGGACGCTATTCTTGCTGGTTCTGCCCCCTTTGTTTTGTCTCTTCTGGTTGGTTGGTTCATTCAGGGGAGGGGACCAAACAGAGAGGTTATCGGTCCCATCGGATTAGGGAAGGAAGAGGAAGGAAGCCGGCCATGCCCTTTCAAAGGAACCGTCCCGGAATTTTCCTGAAGTGATTTAGGTAAATCGCGGAAAACCTACATCAGGATGGCCGGACGCGGGTTTGAATCGTCGTCCTTCCTAATGCCGGTCCATTGTGATAACCACTGCGTCACTTCACTCGGTATCTCTTCTGGGAAATCCCGACTGCCACTTCTGCTGCTTGCAGATCGTGTGCTTTGTCGCCGACCTCAGGCCGCAAGGCGTTCGACCGCTTATCGCTCTTTACGAGCGCACAGGCGCGCAAAATTGTCTGTGTCGCGACACTGTTCACGTTGCTCATCGACGATATTTAGGCGGCGATTCTGGGCTAGCCAGACTCTGGTGATAGTTACGGATTACGAGTGCCAGGGCCCCTTTCACGTGGGACCAGCCTGCGTACTCAGAGGCAAAGACCAGACAGTATAGAACCTTTCCAACTCATAAGCACAGTTCCGACTCATCCCATTCCGCCGTGGAATCCGCCGGGATTTCCGAGGCAAATTCCGATCCTATAAACCAGCCCATTCCTTTTCACCACAGTGCACGCACACGTCAGTTATGCGCCACAATCACACACGGAAGAATGACGGGGAAAGCACGATCTGAAACAAAAAGGAAGGCTTCCCAAGACGAGACTCAAGTCATTGGGGCCCCAGCATTTCCGACGACTCCACTGCAGCAAAACGCAAAGTAGCAAATGTCCCACTAAATTCTGATCATGACGACGTAGACACCAGCACCCATCAGGACACCGACGTGGAAGACTTATCTGTTCCCAACATTCTGATGTCCAACAGGTATGAGGCACTACCCCAAGAAGCGCCGGATGACGCTCCTGCACCACAGCACAAACAAACACCACCCAAACCACAGGTTCCTCCGATCGTAGTGTATAATACGGAAGTCTACATAAAGATCCTCCAAATAATTAGGCCTCAGATTAAAGAAAATTTAAAAAACAAAATCAGCGAAAGATAACATTACTTACTATGTTAGTGAACCAGATGACTTGAGAACCATGTGTAATCTACTCAAGGAGAAACAAATCCTACACTACACACATGAGCTCAATCCAAAAAAGTTACTAAAACTAGTTATGTACAGGTTACTTATCAACATGGAGCCCTAACTCATTCACGATTGCCTCACAGCACTGAACTTACCAATGTCAAAAGTTGCCCAAATGTCTGAACGTGCCAGAGATGGCTCAGGCAGACGCCTCAAACCAGAATTTATGGTACAACTAGAAAACTCAGAAGCAGGGAAGTGTATCTATGACTTGCACTCCCTACTCATCTAAAAGTTGCCTTGAAATTCTATAGAGCGCCGAAACGTCCGTCCCAGTGCCACAACTGCCAGTAGTTTTATCATGACTCTAGATACTGGAACCTTCCACCCTGCTGCGTCAAGTGTGGCGCAGACCACAAGACCGCGGAATGTAAGAAACCGTCGATAACCACACCTCCGTAGGTATCCCAAGTATTTAGAAATCAGGAACAAATGGGATGCAAGACGAGCAAGCAGGGCAACCACTACTCAACAGACACCAAAATCCGGATTGGACCCTTCACAGTTCCCTGGGCTACGAAACTGAACAAGACCAGTTCCAAATCCCGCCCTCTCTATTACACAGAGGCAAGAACAACAACAAAAACCACACCAACCAACGCCATCTCATCCACGGGACTAGGGACGACATCAAAGCACTACAGCATCTAGTTTCTCATATCAACATCCGCAAAATAGTTATCACCACACAAAGGCCAGTGGTAGAAATTCCACAGCCGCAAGAGTCCTCTCCAGATTCAGTATTATGTGCCCCACTGCCCTAAGTCTATTTGATGGGTCAGATTAATCACGAAAGAGCGTTCACGATCACAAACTGGAACGCCGACGGCTTTCTACAACAACGTAACACACTGGAAGAATTTTTAGATCCCCATAGAGTCGACGTCACTCTAATCAGAGGGACTAAACTAGCGTTGCACCAATCCTCCAAAATCCATAATTATTTAACATATAGAACTGATAGACCAGGCCGCTGTGGAGGAGGTGCAGCGATTCTAATCAAAAACCATATAGGTCGCAGCGAAATCACCACTCCTCCCCTGACAGGAGCAGAGGTCACAGCAATCAATGTACAAATTCTTGGTAAAACAGTGACTTTAATAGCAACATATAAACCGCCTGCAGGACGATTGATACATAGATCAGACATACAAACGTTAGTCAATCTGGGTCAAAACTTCATAGTAGTTGGAGACTTAAATTCCAAGCAAGGCTCATGGTACTGCTTGGCCACGAACAGGAATGGCAAAATCCTGCTTGATTTCATGCAAATAAAAACTTAACAATTGCAGCCCCAGAATCCCCCACACACTTCAACTGTAATTACCATTACAGCACCGACATTTTATACATTTCCCTCCTCAAAAACATCAGGTGGAACCCACATTTAACAGCGATAAATGATCCTGATTCCGAACACAACCCAGCAATCCTCACCCTGGGAGGAGACACCCATCACTACAATGCTTGAGGGTCCATTAAAACGACACACAACAACTGGGAACGTTTCAACACTTTCGTAGAGAACTAAACACCCGAAATTTCGCTGCTGAATTCCAAAGAAGACATTGACACAGCTATCAAAACGTTTACAGACACCTTCACTGAAGGTTGCAAGAAATCAACCACAACCATTACCCGACACAGCTAAATCAGCGCTCCCACAATACCTTCAAGACCTCCTCGCCGACAAAAAATGCTTCAGGTGACGTTGGCAGCAATATAGGTACCAAGCTGATCATCGGAGGACAGAACGGCTTGGCAGACACATCAGAAACCAACTGAAAGAATATCGAAACTAACGCTGGAGCGAAACCCTCTAAGACGCGAAGGCAAACCCAGAAAAGTTCGGGCGAATTACTAAGGCCAGAAAGAGCCAGACGACCTCAGTAAAGCCACTCCATGGACCAAACTGGCTTGTGTACGACTCCCAGCTTAAAGCAGAGGTAATGACGGATACACTAGAACTCCAATTCACTACACCGACGATCCAGAAGCAGATGACCACAAGGAAATGGTGCTATGCTGTGTGACCCGAAGCCTACGCGCTCCTGCAGCAACCCAGTTTTCTCCAATCACCTCAGAGACTCAATATGCCTAAATAAGAGGCCTCCAAAATAAAAAATCCTTGGGACTGGACGGAATCTCTCCACTCCAGCTGAAACACTTGCCCCCAAACTCAAGAGATTTCCCCACAAAAATTTGTAGTGCGTGCCTACGACATCTATACTTTCCTAAACCATGGAAGGTGGCTAGAGTAATCACATTGCTTTAACCAGGAAAAGATCAACTCTTCCAACAGAACTTCTGTCCGATTTCCCTGCTCAACGGTCCATGCAAAATTCTCGAACGAATAATTCTTTCTGACCTTAAGTAGTTCCTGTTCACTGACAACGTTATCATACCACAACAGTTTGGCTTCAGAGAGCAACACAGCACCGTCCAACAAACGATGGGGCTTGTGGAGTATTTCTGTTCAGTTGGGCAGATAAAACACGCGTTATCTTCTTAGATATACAGAAAGTATTTGATAAGGTATGGCACATGGCCTTATCTACAAAGTGCTTAACTATAACTGACCACTCCACATCATTAAAATCATTCACGCCTTCCTATGTAACAGAGAATTCTTTGTTGCCATGTACAACAGCACCAGCCAACAAAGACAAATTGCTGCAGGGATACCACAAGCCTTCATCAAGGGACCCACAATCTACTCACTATATACAAACGACATTCCGCAGCAAATGGGAGGACAAACCAGCCCTCTTCACAGATGACACTGCTATCTTCAGGAGCAGCTCCAACCTTGGGTACACAGCAAAAAAACTTCAGGAGCATCTGGAAGCTATCAACCACTGGGCGCTGCTGTGGAAGATAATGATCTACTCAGCAAAAACATAGCCCATTATATTTATTTGCAAAACCATACCACTGAACGTTACACTGCTCATAAATGACATCATCATCCCATGGCAAACAGGCATCAGATACTTAGGCATAATCCTAGACAATAGACTGACATTCAGAAAACACGTGGAACACATATGCAACAAGGGACAAGGCCCTGTATATCAATTATACCCCCTCATCAAAGGCTATGGTTTATCAGTGAAAACCAAAATAAAACTATTCAACATATTCATACTGCCAGTAATCACATATGGATCCGAAATCTGGACACAGACAGCGGATACCCACATGAAGACAATCCAGACACTCCAGAACTGATGCATCAGAATAACAGTCAATGCACCCTTTTACCTTCCAAACACTCATGTATACCAACACCTTAACATCTGGAAAATCCCTGAAGTTATCCTGAAAATCTTAGACAATCAGGCACCACTTTCTACGAGTTCATCACAACCAAGAAACCAAACTCCAACGCAAGGAAAGGGACTATTCTGCCGTGGGCCTTGGAAATATAGGGGTCAAGAATCCATCAGTCAGCTCAATCAGTGCTCAGTTAATCGATCAATTATACAATTGGCCCATAGTGTAGAGATGTAACAAGAGTTAAATACGAGGAAGATGAAACCCAAATACTGGATCCGAAAATAGATCTTGCACAGGGATAAATCAGGGGAAAGAAACGCATTTATAAAAGAAGTAACACTCATAGACGAAAATTCTGTCTGCAGTGCCAGACTAACCAACAACTGACATGTAAATATCATCTGCAGTCTCGCCACTCTTCCAAGATTTTAGAATTTCATTGTACTGTTTGATATAGGCATGTCGAATTACTAATTTTTAGTTTAACAGCTGCCACGTCATACTCTGGAGCTATTTCCTGCAATTAATCCACAATTTATACAATGCTTGGTCTCACAAATTACGAAATTTATACGACACTCTTTTTTTTATGTAGTCCTTTGTGGGATATGTCGTTCGTTTGCGTGCACACACAAAACGTAGGTTGTTGATCTCGTAGCTCTAGAAGCTGCGAGAGTGTACCTGCCGACCATTGTTTTCACTTTTTCAGAAATAAAATAAAAAACACATGAAAATCGAATGGAGTACAGCAGCAATACTGCACAATAACTTCGATAGAAATACTGACGCCGAGGAGCAGTGGTGGCAGGAAAGCGGCATAACGAAGTGCACTAAGCTGAACATTTTTATGGCGTGACAAAATTTCCGTCTCTTAAGTTGCGCCACTACAATCTGGGGCTTAACACACGCAACTGCTGTATGCCGCTAGCTGTAGCGACACTTAAGTTGCGTGTGAAACCCGGCTTGTGTAATTCTACTGTGCGGCCATTTATTATCTTTGATTAGCAGTGATATCTTTACTATTTACTAAATGTGCTTTGATTTGACACTTGCCAGCGTATACACTGCCCACGTTATTTACGTGTGTTGAAGTTTATGTAATTTTAATTTGTTGGTGGCACGGAAACATATTCAGCCCAATGGCAAATGATGTTACGAATAATCTCAACAACTTGAACTTGGAGAAATGTGACAGTGCCGGTAAAGAAGATGACGATATTGTGAATCCTTGGAACGTAGTTAGCAAATCGGAAACTGGCGTCGATTATGACAAACTAATTAGTAAGTTGATATTACTGAGAATTAATTTAGCTATGTGTTCTGTGATCTCGTAAGAGCGGTTGTTTTCATGTTTGCTGTAGTTTTTCATATAATTGAAGTTTTAAGAAAGATGTTTTTGCTTTGAAGGAAGATTTGGAAGTTCAAAAATAGATGATGAACTGATAGCACGCTTCGAAAAGATTACCGGCAGACCAGCTCATCGTTTTTTACGGCGAGGAATCTTTTTCTCACACCGTGACATGCATCAACTACTCAATCTCTATGAGGCTGGTAAGCCGTTTTATTTGTACACCGGCAGGGGTCCATCCTCCAAGGCAATGCATCTAGGTCACCTAGTACCGTTCATCTTCACCAAGTAAGAGAACAATACTTATCATGTACAAACAGCCTCAGCTGGAGCATGCAACTCCAACATCCCTTGATGCCCTGTGTCCTAGTCCCCACTACCTGCAATAACATCACGCTTTTAAACATAAGTAGTTTGATAAAATATTAAGCAGAGCATTGAGTTCAATATTCGGGCATGATGCCATTACGTATGGAAGATTGCAGTTTTAAGTTTGTCTACTTTCATCGTACATTGCATTTCACAAATAAAGTGAACTTTAAGGAAATTGGTGCTATATTAGTGTATACAGATTGGAAGCTGTTGTCAGGTGTTGAATGAAATGAGAACGCCTTTCGTTGCAGCAGACGATATATAAAAATTTTAAATTTAATAATGTCCTCATGAGTGGTTAGTGTAATGGATGTGCATTCTCACGTCATCCTTAATAATGCTTATTCAATTTAGGTGGCTGCAAGATGTCTTTAATGTGCCACTTGTCATTCAACTTACTGATGATGAAAAATTTCTGTGGAAGGACTTGAAATTGGAAGAAGCAATAAGTTTGGCCTTTGAAAATGCTAAGGATATAATTGCATGTGGATTTGATGAAAATAACACATTCATATTTTCTGACTTGACTTTTGTTGGGTGAGTAAAACTTGTAAATTAATACAGTTAGCTTTGAACATTAGTTTATTTTTTAGTGAGTTAAACTTATTTTGCTTCTTGTTCCTTGTTGCAATGTTTCCATGCGTTAGAGAGGAAGCTTGTGAATCACTGCTATGTCCCCCCTCCCTTTTGAATCCTAATTGATGTTGACATTTTATTGCAGACAATGCCCAGAGTTCTACCAGAATGTTGTTCGTATTGAGAAATCTGTAACGTTCAATCAGGTGAAGGGAATTTTTGGTTTTGGGGACAGTGATGTTATCGGCAAAATAAGTTTTCCGGCTTTTCAAGCTGCTCCAGCATTTTCAACATCTTTCCCATTTATATTTGGGAAATCTAAGCTACCATGTCTCATACCCTGTGCAATAGATCAGGTATGTTCCACAAGTAAGGTATCATCACAGTCACACACAATGTTAATTTTACATATCGCTGTTGAAGAAATGATACTATGTGACTGATATGGCCAGTTTTCCAAATTGTAGTTTGGTATACTTGACTAACACCTGTTGCTGCACAAGAACACGGATTTTAAATATTTTTACAATAGAAAGACTGTCACAAGTCAAACAAGGTCAAACTGTTGGTAGATGGTGGTGTTGTCTGTTGGAAGTTTGCATAGCCAGAATAATGTAGCTAAATGCAGTATGATGATCAGTCAACAACAATTAGTACAGTGCTGGCAGCTGGCAGTCACCCGCAAAAATAACTCGCTACTTTCAAATGAGCTAAGGTTATTTCTCTGAAACAGAATCATCTTGTGAGACATTGTTGATTTCCATCAACTGAAGCCTTGATGCAAGAACTGCTCTCCATTGTGGAATGATACATAACAAGCAGTAGCACTTTGCTGTGGCTGCATACTCTTTTGCATTAATGGGGCAAGGCAATAGACTTACATGGCATTGTTTCTTCAATAATGATATGCTGATGTTAAATAAAATCAAAATTTACAGTTATATTCATTATTAATAACTCTTCATTTTAATCTGTGTAATAATTTTGACCTTTTGTAACGGAGATTTTGTATTTCAACTTCTTTGAATGAAGTGTGACAATAAAATTATATAACAGCATCCGACATTGTGCCCAGCCGTGTTCATGAGGTACATACATGGGCAGTGAATAGTCTCTCCACTAACACTGCAACATTAAGATGTTCCGGCATATGTCAAGATCAGCTGATGAATGTCTCTGTAGAGTTCCTTCATTCCTAGTAGATCCTACATGAGTTTCTGGAGCTTTTGTTAGCAGTTCTGCACTAAGAAACATGGTTATGATATCCGAGATGGAAACAAAAGTACAAATTACGTAACGGAACTGATAATTATTTGGTGATGTACAAGGTGTATGAGAAAAGTAATGAGACTGACAACACGGCAAGCAATCTGGCAAAGCTCTTGTCTACATGCGTAGACTGATGTGTTCATCCCTTCCAGGTACTCAATCCAAGTTTCAGCTCCGTACAGCCATCACGCAGTTTTTGAGAGCGCCATGCCATCAGCGAAGTTGTGTCGAAAATGGAATAGCAGAATTTAGAGCAACCTTATGCAATCAAGTTTTGTGTTTACCTAGGGGAATCACTGAGTGTGACACTTGGAAAGTTGAAAGAAGCCCATGGGGAACATTTTTTGTCAAGATCACAAGCTTTTGATGGCACAAATAATTTTTGGAAGGCTGAGAGCACATTGGATATGAGCTTCAAAAACCGACAAAAATGTAGAATGTGTGATCCTCTTGTGAGGGCAGACTCTATTTGTTTCACCAGGACAAACTCTGAACCAAGTGTTTTACAAAGATGTATCTGAAAGACTCAGGAAAAGGGTGAATTGAGTGACACTGGACAAACTAGGCAAGTAGATGCGACAGTATGCAATGCCCCACGTCACATGGCCACTTCCATTAGGGATTTTTTTTGTCCGCAGCTCATAGTGTAGTGGCTAGCATTGCTACCTCTGGATCATGGGGTCCCAGATTCAATTCCTGGCCAGGTTGAGAATTTTCTCTGCTAAGGGACTGAGTGTTTGTGTTGTCCTCATCATTTACTCCTCCTCCTCATTATTATCATCATCATTTGTGACAGTTGCTAGATTGGATTGAGTTAAACATTGGACTGTGTAAAAATTGGAACTTTTTACGGGTGCTATGACCGCGCAGTTGAGCATCCCACAAACAAGTCATCATCAGGGATCTTTGACCTCAAAAGTCATTCCTGTTGTTCCACAGCCCTCCTTTCCGTTTGATCTGAGACCTTGTAACTTTTTCCTTTTCCTGAAATTGAAAAATGTGCTAAAATGACAGCACTTCGGGACTCTGTAGAACATTCAAAAGAATGTGACCAACATGTTATGGGCCGTGCCTGTTGAAGCCTTTCAGCACCATTACCATGACTGGGAACGACGACTCCGGCAATATACAGCTGCCGGGGAGAATTAATTTGAAGGGGACAATATTGTTGTTCAAAAAAATGGAAACTTTTATAGACAAAAAAATCAGCCTTACTACTTTTCTCACACACATTTTATTGAGAAAAAATACAACCCAGAAGCTGTAGTAGGACATATAGCAATCTATGAACTTGGTGTTTGATGATTTTTGGTATTGTTAGAGAATGTCACAGGGAAGTATCTAACAGGTTATAACTTCATAACTGGAAGTACATAAGGACAGCTAATATTTTGTTTGACATTCTTTCTACCCTTAGAAAATTATGCATTAATTCACTTAATAATAGATTCTGTTCAGTTGCAAATGAATTAAATTTCAGCCCACTTTTCTCCAGTGAAATTTTTTAGTCTTAAATGATTTTTTTGCTAAATGGAAAAACCAAAATATTTCTGGAGCTTATCAGCACTGTAATTCACATCATTGTCAAAAGAATTGGTCATAGTGAAATTGTTTGTCATACATTCACTTTAGAGAAACCACATTTGCTCACCTACTAGGTGCTTTCTGTGCATACCCCACCCTTCATATAGGAAGTGCTCATCAATACCACGTATTCGTTTTGGCACTACCTAGGTATTACCAGACGCACTACATGGTACTACTCAATGCTGTGTTCAGGTGGACAAATTTATCTATCTTTGGAAACTAGAACTACTGTGCCCTTCCACAGCTATATTTTAGAATACTGGATAAAGATTGCAGTACTTTATTAAACTGAAAATTTATAAATACATCCAAAAACAAAGATGATGTGACCTACCAAACGAAAGCACTGGCACGTCGATAGACACACAATCAAACACAAACACACACACAAAATCCCAGCTTTCGCAACCAACGGTTGCCTCGTCAGGAAAGGCAACCGTTGGTTGCGAAAGCTGGGATTTTGTGTGTGTGTTTGTGTTTGTTTGTGTGTCTATCGACGTGCCAGCGCTTTCGTTTGGTAGGTCACATCATCTTTGTTTTTGGATGTATTTTTTCCCACGTGGAATGTTTCCTTCTATTATATTCATATCTTGAAAATTTATAAATGTTTGTAAGAAAACTCTGTGACTCATGACACGTTCTCCATTCTTATAAAAACCAAATATATATAGGTAATAAAAAAGTTGTTGTTTTAAAAATTGAAATGCTTGGATGAATATCTTGTACATGCCAAACTCAAGTGGTAACTGAATTTTTTGAAATTCAAATCAAAAAAGTTGGTGATTTTCTTCCCTGTGCCATAGAGGCTAAAAAGTGATCGCTTGTCTTTACCTTGCAAGCCCACGATATGTGAAATCATTCTCAGAGACATTTTTGAGGGAAAGGTGATATACATAAATATGGGTCTCATCATACCAGCCTTTGAAAATTTCAGTGTATCTGGGCTTGATGTTAATCAGTTGCAAACTTGGATTCAGCATGGACTGGTCAAGGAACACTTAGATCAAGTAGATACATCTCGAATACTTGGTTTGAGTTACTTTCAGAGAAAACACGCATAGGTTTTTTTTTTTTTTTTTTAATTCAAATTTTAAAAATAGTTGTACTCTTTCTTGTTGAAGAGCCATATTGTGGAGTATATGTTTGTGTTCCATGTGCTTTTCATCAAGCAAGGTGGATGGCAAAACTGTTAGCTGAAAATGTTTGTTCCACAATGAAGTTGAATTATGACCACAGGAAGAGAATACAATTTGTTATACTTACACTTTTCTTACCGTTACGTATGAAAATATGACGCTGTGTCTGTTCTGAAGCCAAAGCACTGTATTTGTTTTTCAGAATTGTTTCAAAACTTTATATTAGTTTGTCAGCTGAAGCATTTTCCTTGTGGCATTACAAAAATTGACAGTAATGTGTAGTACTTTTTCCGTGTTGTGTTATTTTGACCACATATGATCTTCTTAATCAAAAATGTAAATAGTCATTACATTGAATCATGAAGCATAAAGAACAGATAAAAATATTTGAAAGATACAAACATGTATCGGTTAGAGCCCAAAAGCTATGAACAATGTGACTGAACAGTTCATGTGTAATAGAATCATGTTGTTGAACTTTTAACAGATTTGATTTGATTGACAAGTTTCTGATGATAGATTCCTCCAAGAGACATGAAAATGAAGGGGTCTAAAGTGCTTTGGGGCTAGTTATTAAACTGACATATGTAAATAATCTGGCTGAGAGAGGTGTCAAGCCCAAAGAGTGCAATAAACAATTTACAAAAAATAAAAAGAAGCAGCGCTATGCTCTTCCTGTGGTTTCTGAGTATTTCCATAAAGTTCCAAGGCATAAAAAAAGAATATTTCAATGAATAAGAATTTTTAAAAGGAAAATATGATTTTTCTTGTTATATTTACCTCATAAGCTGTGTGCATAATAGGTTTATATATGGTATTATTAAAGTTAATGTATCATTACTAATGATTAAGTTGAAAGTAATAACCAATTTTTTAGATAAAAGTAAAGGGTCAGTGAAATGTACGATTTCAGTTGTGCGTTTCCTTTGGTATCTTTTTTTTTGGGGGGGGGGGGGGTTATTCTCGAGGATGTTGTTTGTGTTATTTTTCGGTTTTGTGTGTTTTTAAGTGGTAACGTCATTCTTATTGTTGTATATTGAACTCGTCCTCACCCTATACCCCCTAGTTGCCATGATTGTCCCATTTGTTTTGTGTTATTGCAGGAGTGAAATGTTTTGTGTCATTGATATCTTTGTTCATGGGTGCGTGTAGTGTCATTATGGTTGTCATATTATTTGTGCTGGAAATAGGCATGTCCACCATCTAGATAACTTCATAGGTCAAAGCAGGCAGGCAGAATCAGACACTTCCATATTGCCAAAGTAAATTTGGTTTTATATGATTTTTGCATTTTTTTCCAAATTTGGGTGCTGAGCGGCACCTTTGCCTAATGAGCAATGGATTCAAATTTGAAAAATAAGAACCCCCTTATATATCATGTTTAATTTTTGTAAAAAAAATCTTAAAAATCACTTCACTTTGTAAATAGTACAATTTTGTAAAAAATAGTTATTTTAATAAATACTAAAACTTTTTTTAAAAAATTATTTATCTTAATAGTCATCTTAAAACCAGTAGGTAAATCAAGCAGTAATCCAGAACGAAATTTTCACTCCGCTGCAGAGTGAAAATTTCGTTCTGGAAACATCCCCGGGCTGTGGCTAAGCGATGTCTCCGCAATATCCTTTCTTCCAGTAGCGCTAGTCCTGCAATTTTCGCAGGAGAACTTCTGTGAAGTTTGGAAGGTAGGAAATGAGGTACTGGCGGAAGTAAAATTGTGAGGACGGGTCTTGAGTCGTGCTTGGGTAGCCCAGTTGGTAGAGCACTTACCTGCGCAAGGCAAAGCTCCAGAGTTTGAGTCTCAGTCTGACACACAGTTTTCATCTGCCAGGAAGTTTCAAATCAAGCAGTGGCGTTCTAAAACTCTACAAATTTTAAAAAATTAAGAAAAGACCTTGTCTTGTGTTAAGTATCAGTTTTACAGTGCATCAAAACAATGAACACCTAAGCAGATTCATCTTTTTACTGTCTAAAGAAATGTATATAATATATATAATCTACACTGACGGAAAAAATTGCGACTTCAAAAAAATAATTAATGTTGAGGAATGTAATTTTGGGAATACATTTGTCTGTGTAACATATTGAAGTCATTAACAGTGCAAGATCACAGGTTAGTTTAAGCGTGAGATATCAATTGTAAATCTGAACTGCTGGTACGTTAATAAACTGGTGTAACCACCAGAATGTTGAACACAAGCATGCAAACATGCATGCATTGTGTCGTACAGGTGCTGGATGTTAGTTTGTGGAAAGGAGTTCTGTGCCTGTTTCACATGATCTGTCAATGAAGGGATGGTTAATGCTGATTGTGGATGACATTGGAGTTGTTATCCGATGTCATCCAATATGTGCTCAATTGGAGACAGATCTCGTGATCGAAGAGGCCAAGACAACAGATCGACACACTGTGCAGCATGTTAGACTACAGCAGCAGTATGTGGGTGAGCACACCCACTGGAATAATGCTGTTCGTGAATGGCAGCACAATAGGTTGAATCAACAGACTGACACACAGATTTGCATTCAGGCTGCATAGGATCAACAAGAGAGTGCTCCCGCTGGCATACGAAATTGCACCTGACACCATAACTCCAGGTGTAGGTCTAGTGTGCCTAGAATGCAGACAGTTCGGTTGCAGGCCCTCAACTGGCCTCCTCCTAACCAACACATCACCATCACTGGCAGCGAGGCAGAACCAGCTTTCATCAGAAAACCGTGTCCTCCAGTGAGCTCTCGCTTGACATCACTGAAGTCACAAATTGCAGTGAGTTGGGGTCAGTGGAATGCTCTTTGTTTATGTCGCACGCCTCAGTGGTGTTGCGATTTTTTTTCTGTCAGTTCAATTTTTAAATAACATATGTAATTATAAAAAGACCATGAATTTCTGTTTGTGGGTGCTGAATGATGCATGAAAAGAATCAAAGTTGAGATTCTAAGAATGGATTGAAACTGAAGAACAGAGGGTGAACAAAATTTGTGAAGAAAGCAACTAGTCAGTACTGAAAGAGAGGTGATGGAATGAGACTGACCAAAGTGAATAGTGGAAGTTCGCTTTTTACTAGTCATTCCTAATTCCTTTCCTGTTCGTTTCGATCCATTCCCTCAAGAGCGAACAACCTCCACAGTTGTGCAGTTTCTGTACACTGAAGCAGTGTTCAAACATTGCATAGTCTGTGCTGTGTGAGGCTTTGTTTCCTTTGGTTTTCTGTAATGAGTTAAGGTAATGTTGGGATGTGCTTTGACAAATGCCAGTTTTGGTTTTCATCCCAATCCTTTCTATGTCAGGATTTGTGCTATGTCTGTGACAACCACTGCACTTTTCATTCATGGCTACAGCATAACTGTTAATTGTCATTTAGTCTCTCACAGGAAGTCTCTCGAAAGAAAAATCAAAAAATATGTGTAAAATAATAGATATAACACAGTGGGTAATAACTGACAGTAATGAACATAGTAGAACCAACATTTTATTGGCAGTCACTTACAGTGTTGGTTTACTCAACTCTTCCTGGCCTAATACACTTCTTTCGAGAGGCCTACTTTTTTCTGAGGCTACTTCTGAAATCAGCGAAGGTTTTTTAAATTTCTTGTGACTCCAAGGAAATGCTTATTTTTTTCAGCAAAACAGTTCATAACAAAAGATGTTGATGTTAGTACTTCAGATTTTTGATCACATCAGGAAACACTTGTACCAGGGCTGCAAAGACTGATCACCAATTTACATCTCAACTTACCCTTGAGATCTCAAAATTTGTCAGGAAAGAATGCTAAAATTTATCTGGAAATCAGGGAATTTCACTTGGAGTAACTTGTGGCAACTCTGTTAAAAATGTAGGTTGGAAAATTCCAATACCGTAATGTGTGGGCAATTAACTGTATAAAAATCACTATTACGTTATTTAAATATGTGTTATTAAAGTTGTGTGTAATCATATCGAAATTGGAAGTAACATTTACAAGTCTGCATTTCAGTGATACAAATTGAAATGATTACAGGATCCATACTTCCGAATGACTCGTGATGTTGCTCCTCGACTGGGATATAACAAACCTGCTCTTTTGCACTCAGTATTCTTCCCAGCTTTGCAAGGTGCTCAGACAAAAATGTCTGCAAGTGATAGTAATACATCAATTTTCCTCACAGACACCCCAAAAATGATCAAGAATAAGGTGAGTTCTGCATTACGTTCTTTGCCAATGGCAAAATTATTACATAAAATTAAAACGCATGTTAGGCTTTCCTGATTGATTGTGATTTAACTGATGGGGGATTAATAACTAAAATTTGTATTTGTACTTTGCTATTATGTTACATAAAAGCTAAATCTTTTTGAATTTGCTACTATTATGAATTAAATTTAAACAGAGGACTCAAGTAATAGAAAAATATCAAGTTCATTAGGACATGGGTCCAGATAGAAAACACTGGAACAGTATTCTCACACTCAGGAAATTAAGACTGATCTTGTCCTTGGAAGGCCATGTGAATATTTTTAACTGTTGTGACATCCATCATAGATTCAACTTGATGGAAAAACTCCACAGTTAATTACCATCAAAGTGTATTTTTAAAGGCAACCATTCCTTCCACACCTCACATTTCATTTGTATCATATTGTGAGCTATGATCTACTTGTATTTATTCACCTTCATCCCAGAACATATCTGGTCTAGGTGCATTTGGGACAATGTAAAAGTGTTTGTCCACCATGATAAGTTCTGGTGCTTTTAATCAATCCTTTACTTACCTCTGATGAGTGTGGCGAGGAACTGTGTGCCACCCAGTGGTGATTCCTCATTAACCTTCTGTAACTTTCTGCAATGTATTGTCAGACCCACAATATACAGTATTTCATTTCATTGCTTACTAATGAAAGTGATGATGCCATTGGGAGGGACCTGCACAAAGCAGAACTAAACCACAATTTGAGTCAACAAAATCAGTTCTTAACCAATCAGATTGGTTCTTAACCATGGATGTATTCATTCTCCACTCATTGCCACAGTTTCTGGATATTTCCTCATAATTTACTTAAAGCAACAAAAAATTCACTGTCTTTTTCTTCTCTCTCATCTTAAATTTGATATTGAAGTTGCTGAAGCAGACATCACATTTGTGTTATGAAATTTGTATGTTCTCTATCCCCAAGTAGCTGTCCAGGACCTGTACACTGCAGACCAGCAACTCCAGAGTATAAAGACTCTCTCCTCCAGAAACAAAGGCAGAAGAAGGGGTTTTATTGCACTGGTCTCTAAGGAACATTGCAGTGTCCTGGACATGAGCTGACATAAGATGCAGTTAAGGGTGGTTTTGTGAACCAGTTGGTGGAGGAGTGATGGAGAACAAGCTATACATGGTGAAACACACCATTTGATCATGGCATAACTCGTATCACCCATTCTTATGAGGAGTTCTTACTGTTTTCAAGGTTTTTGCCTCCTCCACACATGCAGCTAACAAATAGATGTTAAGAGGAAATTTGTAACTTTATTTTTGTCATATCTGTTCTGTTTAGCAGTGGTTGTTTGTCGTGGAGTAAATGATACAAGTATTGCACATAGATATGTCTAAAAAGAACTGAACAAATTATTTGTAACTTTTCCTATTTACACTATTCAGAAATATTAATTACTTTTGTTATGGATATGGCAGTCCATATGTAATAGACATAAAATTAATTTTGTTTCTACAGGTGAACAAACATGCCTTTTCTGGAGGTCAGGCCACTGTTGAAGAACATCGTGAGAAAGGTGGAAACTGCGACATAGATATATCTTACCAGTATTTACGTTTCTTCCTTGATGATGATGAAAAATTAAAAAAAATAAGAGAGGTGAGTATCACTATTCTAGGGATGGAAGTGAAAAATTTAAGCAATTAATAAAAAGTTGTTTAGAGGAACAATATTATGAAGCCAGTATTAAGTAAGAGATAACTAAACAAAAGAAAATAGAATCTCGCGATACTCATATCTGAGTTACGAATTAAGATTGATAGTTGCTTGTCCATTTGTCATTGCCAGCATTTGAGATCTACATATTCTGCAAACCACCAATGGCGTATTGTGGAACGTGCTTTGTACTACTACTACTACTACTACTACTACGACAACAACAACTACACATTCCCTTTGCTGTTCCACTCATAAACAGAATGAGGGAACAACAACCAATGCATGTTTTTACCAGGTAGGACTGATAGAGGAGAGAGAAGATCCAGTAAAGAGCGGTACTTTTTGTCACAAGGTCGTTTAATTCACGTGTGAGTGTTACACAGATGATCAACAGACTCCAGTGGCAGACACTACAAGAGAGACATTTTGCATGATGGAGAGGTTTACTACTGAAGTTTTGAGAGAGCTCTTTCTGGGAAGAGTTGGGCGACATATTGCTTGGTTCCATATACATCTTTGGAAATGAACACTACGAGAAAATTCAAGAAATTAGAGGTGGTACAAAGGCTTACCAACAATCGTTCTTGCTATGTGCCATTCATGGGTGGGACAGGGAAAGGGGGATCAGTTAGTGGTACCAGAAGTACCCTCCACCACACACTGTTAGATGACTTGTGGAGTATGATGTAGATGTATGTTTCCAAATGAATCCTAATTTCTCTTATCTTGTTTTCATGATCCTTATGCAAAATGTTTGTTGACAATAGTGGAATCATTCTGCAGTCAGCTGTAAATACCGGTTCTCTAAGTTTTCTGAATACTGTTTCTCAAAAAGATCATCCTCCTCTGTCCAGGAATTCCCATTTGAGTTCACAGGGCATTTCCATGATACTCTTGCTTAGATCGAACTTACTTGTAATGAATCTAGCAACACGCCTCTGAATTGCTGATGTCTCTTCCTTTTATCCAACCTGGTGAGGATCCCAAACACTCCAGCAGTTCTCAAGAATGGGTTGCACTAGTGTTTTATACATGGTTTCCTTTATGCATGAGTTACACTTTCCTAGATTTCTCTCAGTAGAAATGAAGTCGATCATTCACCTTCTCTACTACCTCCCTTCGTGTTCATTCCATTTTATATTGCTTTGCAATATTATGCCCAAACGTTTAATCAATGTGACTGTGCCACGCAGCAAGTGTCGTTGTTGTAGTCTTCAGCCCAAAGATTGGTTTGACGCATCTCTCCATGCTACTCTTCATGTGCAAGCCTCATCATCTCCAAATAACTACTGCAACCTACATCCATTTGAACCTACTTACTTTTTCAACCCTTGGTCTCCCTGTACGATTTTAAAGCCAGGAAGTTTTCTTTCTCATTCTTGTGTGCCTCTTAACAACTCAATGCTTCTGCTGTTCAGTGAGTGATCTCCTTCACTTTCAAATTATGTATGAACTCCAACATTCTTCTGTAGCAACACATTTTAGAAGCTTCTACCTGTATTCTCTTCCTTTCTGGTCTTCTAATCATCCATGTTTCACTTCTGTGCAAGGCTGAACTCCAGGCAAATACCTCCAGAAAACATTTCCTAACACTTAAATTTGTATTCTGTGGTAACAGATTCCTCTTTTTCAGAAATGCTTTTCTTGCTGTTATCAGTTTGCATTTTGTCTCCTGTCTACTGTGGCCATAATCAGTTAATTTATTACCCAAATAGCAATACTTACTGGCTGCTTTTACTGTCTAATTTCATAATATAATTCCCTCAGCATCATTTGATTTAATTTGACTACATTCCATTACTCTTGTTTTGCTTTTGGTGGTGGCCATCTTATATTCCCATTCATTTAATTCAACTGCATTCCATTACTTGCTTTTGGTGCTGCCATTCATCGTATATTCCCATTAAAGTCTCCGTCCATTCCATTCAACTGTTCCTCCAAGTCCTCTCCAGTCCCTGATAAAATTGCAGTGTTGTTGGCAAATCTCAAAGTTTTTCTTTCTTCTCCAAATATTTATTTGGCCTCCTTTACTGCTTTCAAAGTGTTCAGGTTGAATAACATGGAAATGTTTACAACTGTGTCTCATTCCCTTCTCAACCACTGCTTCCATTTCGTGCCCTCAACTCTTATAACTGTCATCTGATTTCTGTATAATTTGCAAATAATCTTTCACACCCTGTATCTTACCCCCTGCTACCTTCAGAATTTGAAATAGTGTATTCCAGTCAATGGTGTTCAAAGCTTTCTTTCAGTCTACGAATGCTGTTAATGTAGGTGTACATTTCCTTAACCTATCTTCAGCCATACAATTAAATAAACAAACCTATCTTCTAAGAGAAGTTGTAGTGTCGGTGTTGCCTAGCGTGCTTCTATGTTCCTCAAGAATCCTAACTTATCTTCCTGGAGGTTGGCTTTTATCAGTTTTTCCATTCTTCTGCAAAGGATTTGTTGCAGTATTTTGTGGCCATGACTTATTAAACTGATTGTACAATAATATTCACACCTGCCAACTCTGGCTTTTTTTTTTTTTAATTGAAATTATTACATTCTTTTTGAAATCTGAGTGTATTCCTCATGTCTCATACGTCCTGCATACCAGGTGGAAGAGTTTTGTCATGACTGGCACTTCCACGGATATCAATAGTTCTGAGGAAATATTGTCTACTCTGGGGATCATGTTCCCACTTAGATCTTTCAGTGCTCTCTCAAATTCTTCTTGCAATATCATATCTCCCATCTCATTTTCATTTACATCCTCTTCCTTTCCTATAGTACTGCCTTCAAGTTCATTTTCCTTGTACAGCTCGTCTATATATCCCTTTCAGCTTTACCTTCTTTTTTTAAATACTGGTTTTTCATCTGAGCTTTTGATATTCATACCACTGTTTGTCTTTTCTCCTAAAGCCTCTTAATTTTTCCAAGGGAGGTATCCATTCTTCCCCTAGTCGTACATGCATTTATATGCTTGAGGTTGTCCTCTAGCCATTCCTGCTCAGCCATTTTGCACTTTTGATCTATCTTATTTTTTAGATATCTCTGTTCCCTGTTTCCTGCTGCATTTATAATTCTCTCCTTTCATCAGTTAAATTCAGTATCTCCTATCCAAGTTTTTGTATTAGGCCTTGTCATTCTACCTGTTTGATCCCCTTTGCCTTCACTATTTCATCTCTAATGCTACCGTTGAAACTCTCAGCAACCTCAGGTTTTTGAAGTTTCTTCAGTTTTAATCTAGTGTCCATAACCAATAATGTCTTATAGCATAAAATCTGCAATCGGAATCTCTGCCTTACCATTTGAATCCTTCCATTGTCTCCAGGTCCCTTCCAACATACGCAGGGTGTTTTGGAACTATTCGTTCACTTTAATATAGGAGGTAGATAACAGCTAACAAATATATTTAGTTATAGTACATATGGTCCCTGATGGCAGTTTCTGGCACTAGGGACGATTTACACAAAAGATAGCTCAGCAAGTTAATTGCAACAGTGGTATTCACAGGAACTGCTCGAATGTGTGACCGTTGGTCTTATGCACCTAGTACATTATCAGACCATTGATTGTCATGTCCATTCGAAGATTCATGGTATGTCCACAATAGTACCAGCAATGATGGCAATTCTAGCGACAGCGATTTCATACACCAACTACTTGATATGGTCCCGGAGGAAGGAATCCAGACAAGTGAGATCAAATGAACTGGGATGCCAGGCTACAGGGCCAGATCAGCCAATCCATCAATTCCCAAATGTCTCTCTAAGTCTACAAATGCTAGAAACATAGGTTTGCCTTTCCTTAATCTTTCTTCTAAGATAAGTCGTAGGGTCAGTATTGCTTCACGTGTTCAACATTTTTACGGAATCCAAACTGATCTTCCCCAAGGTCGGCTTGTACCAGTTTTTCCATTCGTCTGTAAAGAATTCGCATTAGTATTTTGCAGCTGTGACTTATTAAACTGATAGTTCGGTAATTTTCACATCTGTCAACACCTGCTTTCTTTGGGATTGGAATTATTATATTCTTCTTGAAGTCTGAGGGTATTTCACCTGTCTCATACTTCTTGCTCACCAGATGGTAGAGTTTTGTCAGGACTGGCTCTCCCAAGGCTGTCAGTAGTTCTAATGGAATGTTGTCTATTCCCGGGGCCTTGTTTCGACTTAGGCCTTTCAGTGCTCTGGTAAACTCTTCACGCAGTATCATATCTCCCATTTCATCTTCATCTACTTCCTCTTCAATTTCCATAATATTGTCCTCAAGAACATTGCCCCTGTATAGACCCTCTATATACTCCTTCCACCTTTCTGCTTACCCTTCTTTGCTTAGAACTGGGTTTCCATCATAGCTCTAGATATTCATGCAAGTGATTCTCCTTTCTCCATATGTCTCTTTAATTTTCCTGTAGGCAGTATCTATCTTACCCCTAGTGAGATAAGCCTCTACATCTTTACATTTGTCCTCTAGCCATCCCTGCTTAGCCATTTTGCACTTCCTGTCGATCACATTTTTGACATGTTTGTATTCCTTTTTGCCTGCTTCACATACTGCATTTTTGTATTTTCTCCTTTCATCAATTAAATTCAGTATCTCTTCTGTTACCCAAGGATTTCTACTAGCCCTCGTCTTTTTACCTACTTGATCCTCTGCTGCCTTCACTATTTCATTCCTCAAAGCTACCCATTCTTCTTCTGCTGTATTTCTTTCCCCATTCCTGTCAATTGTTCCCTTATGCTGTCCCTGATCCTCTGTACAACTTCTGGTTTAGTCAGTTTATCCAAGTCCCATCTCCTTAAATTCCCACCTTTTTGCAGTTTCTTCAGTTTTAATCTACAGTTCATAACCAATAGATTGTGGTCAGAGTCCACATCTGCCCCTGGAAATGTCTTACAATTTAAAATCTGGTTCCTAAATATCTGCCTTACCATTATATAATCTATCTGAAACCTTCTAGTATCTCCAGGGTTCTTCCGTGTATACTTCATGATTCTTGAACCAAGTGTTAGTGATGATTAAACTATCCTCTGTGCAGAATTCTAACAGGCAGTTTCTGCTTTTAATTCCCCCCCCCCCCCCCCTTTCAGCCCATTTTTCCATTTATTTCTTCCATGTCTATTATCTCATCATACATCAGCTGCATTAAGTTACATTTTGACCAATCTGCCATCTACCACACCAAATAGATATTCTATGTAAGTTGTCCTTTATCCTCCTCCAGTCACTCAATAACATGTTTCCATACACTAAAGCATCATTAGCAAACAGTTGCACATTGCTTCTCACTTTATCCACCAGACCCTGTATGTTTTTAGAGAGCAAGACTAGTCCTTCCACGCTTCCCTGGGGCATTCCTGATTATATCCTTGTGTCTGATGGTCACCCACCACCCAGGACAAAATACTGGGTTATATTACTTAAGAAGTCTTCGAGCCATGTACATATCTGATAAATTATTCTGCATGCTTTGACCTTCTTTAACAGTCTGCAGTGGGGTGCTGTGTCAAATGATTTCCAGAAATAAAGGAATATGGAATCTGCCTGTAGCCCTTCATTCATGGTTCGCAGGATATCATGCTGAAAATGGGAAATCTCTTTAAATCTGTACTGATTTGTTGACAGAAGCTTTTCTTTCTTAAGGAAACTTAGAATATGCTAAAAAAATTCCTGCAGCTGGGGGAAGGGGGGGGGGGGGGGGGGCGTGGGGAGGCTGTAAACATCTCCCAAGATTTCTGGCTACTAAATGTTTTCATGTGACTGCTACTCGAATTTGGTGGTCCCCATGTACTGGAAAAGATTTCAGATACTGTGTTCAACAAATAGTCACATGTGCTGGGATGTGTGTGTGTGCACTGCAGTCTGTGGGGTGTCTGACCAGAGTTCTGTTCTGATCACAAGAGGGTGGTATAGTGCTAAGTCACAGGATTTGTTTTTGGGAGAACAATGGTTCAAATCTCTACATTTGTGAGGGTTTTCTCTGATTTCTCTAAATTGATTGTGGCAAATACTGGCATTGTTCCTATGAAAAGAACCTGATTGATTTTCTTCCCCATCCTTCCACAAAATGGGCTTGCACTCTGTTTCTAATGACCTCCTCATAGATTGTGTATTAGAACCTAATCCTTCTCTCCTTTGGATAGAGAACTAAAGATTATTATGCATTTGTATGAGCAGTGTACTACAGAGAAGTGAAGCTGGTGTTTGGAGGGGCAAATACACTAGTACACCAACCCCCTTTTACCTGCTCGTGTTCTTGCCATACACTTCAGTGTTAATTGGCCATAGCTCTGTTCTTGAGTGTTTCCATATTAATGTTTTGTTGTGTGAGTTATAAGGTATCTTGTAGTAACATGCACTATTATTCTCATTTATTAAATCACAAAGCTATTTCAGTTTTTATTGTGTAAATATTTTTGCGTTATTAGCTGTACATGTTAGCTTTAACCTGGAAACAAAGGAGAAAATATGGGTTTGCACTCCCACAACTGCCACTGACAAACATGCCAGTACAGGCAGTGTGCATGCAGAAGCTGTTCTGCCTTGTAGTGCTACATTTTGGAGATGTTAGATTAAGGGGAAAGATGACAGGAAAGGAAGCAGAAAGAGGGAACTTCGGGGAAATGAAAGAATAAGAAACATCAGTTAATGTAGTTTATTTTTGCTTAATTGTCCTAAAGAACTAAGTGCTTGCAGAAACTCGTTATGTAACGTGTCATTTGAAACAGTGACAAGGCTTTCAATAAAAATTTTCTCAGCTGTCTTTCTTCAGAAAGTAATTTTCTTGCAAATTTTCGCCATGGCTTACACACATAATTCAGTCTTCCACAGTAACATCATGAATAGCTTCCTAAAGTAAATTCTGCAAATCTTTAATTTCGAATGGGCAAGTTCTGAACAAAGTAATTTTCTTGCAAATTTTCTCCACGGCTTAGACACATAATTCAGTCTTCCACAGTAACATCATTAATAGCTTCCTAAAGTAAACTCTGCAAATTTTTACTTTCGAATGGGCAAGTTCTGAACATGTTTTTTTATTTCACTAGCACCCATATATTTTCTGTTGGGTTGAATTGCCAGTGGTAAGGGGGAAGCCACAAAATTTCTTGGCCTATTTCTACTGCTATATTATAATGTTTAAAGTGGTTGTAAAGGTGCTTGTGGCATCCGATATCATCCAATATCTCTTTTTTTTTTTCATGTAGCCGTTTATGTTCTAGCCATTGCTCAGTATTTTCTTTATTTGAGTGCAAATTAGGAATTTTATTTTGTGATGCAACAGGCATTGTCTTCATTTCTTGATCACAGCACCGTTATGTGTTATCCTGCACATATACTCTGTACAGTTTGGTGCAGAGTCCCCAGATACATTGACTATTGCAGTCTGCGGTACCATTAAGATTTTCTCTCTTCTGTCTTTAAGATTACAAATTAATTTGTACACCATGTATATGACTCCCTCAGTGTGACTTTTAACTGTGTCACCTTAATTCATAAACAAGGAAAGCTATAATATACTATGAAAATCACAGCTCTCTTCATAAAAGAGTGTTTCCTTATGGCAAGTGTGTAAATGAGTAATTGGTAGCAACAAAGCTACACAGTCATGCCAGCAGCTGTGTGAATGAATTGCAATATTGCCACATGACCCCTGTCAGTAATGGATGTTTCTCTAGAGCTCTTGCTTCTTACTGTACTACTTACCTGGCATGCCTGGCACTGTAGCAACAGTGTCCTCTTAGACTCATGGAAAAGCTGGACAGTGCCAAAGGCTTCCAATTGGAGGATACAGATGGAGGGAATCCCAGGGCTGGGAGAAGTAACGTTCCCTTCCCACCAATAGTTTCGCTGCTCCCTAGTATAGACTGGTTACTGTCTTCTGTATTGGAGCAGTAATTAGTTACTTTAAACCCAGCTGTTCAAAGTGTGTTTATTATTGATCGTTACATTATTCTTCGAGTGTGAGTGATGTGTGGCAAATTCAAGATTTTTCACATTTCACTGGCAGAGACTTCCGTGTACTGGATGTTGTAACTGACCAAGCAAGTTCCTCAATCTCAACTGCAGGCTGAAAACATTTAATATTGTCCCAGTTAAGTAAAGCTGTTTTTTTGGTCACTCCCCATTGTAGATGAGTACTCTTCAACTGAAAAGTGAGATAAATATCTGTTGAGAACATGCTGTTGAAAAACAATCATTAGACGTGAAGTTCTCAATTGAACATAAGGATGCCGTCACACTGTACTAGGGATGCCAATTAAGCTTGGAAATTTAAATTGTGAACAGGTTTTCAGTATATTATGTTCCACAGGTTCACCAGTGTTTGATTTTTTTAGGACATATGTGGGAAAAGTAATGAACTGATCTGTAAAATTTTTATTTGTTTCAGACAATAGTTTTGTTCCCAAGTAATTTCATTTAGCAGTTATACACTAGTGGAGTCATCGTTCCCTGCCTTGGTAGCTGTGCTGAAAAGCTTCAATTGGTAGATTGTTTAACATGTTGGTCACATTCTTTTGAATATTGTCCTGAGTCCCAAAATGATGTCCTTTTATGGCATTTTTCAATTTTGGGAACAGAAAAGAGTCACAAGGACTCAGACCAGGTGAATAGGGGGTCTTTGGAACAGCAGGAAAGCCTTTTGAAGTCAAAAATTCTGTAATGGAAGTAGCGTTGTGACATGGGGCATTGGTAAGATGCCGCATCCACTTGTTTGCAATATCCGGTCCTACTCAGTTCACACTTTTCCTGAGCCCTTCAAGGACATCTTTGTAAAACATGTGGTTGACAGTTTGTCCTGGAAGAACAATTCCTTATGGGTGCACACTTTCACCATTTTTGTCAGCTTTTGAAGCTGAGGATCGCCCTGAGTGAGGATCATTTGCAATATGTTCTTAGCCTTCCAAAAATAATTTGTGCCAGCAAAAAAACTTGTGCTCTTCATAAGGAATGCTCGCCATAGGCCTGTTTCAACTTTTAAAGATCAAACTCATAGATTCCCCAACTTGGCACAATGTTGCTTTAAATTCTGCTGTTCCGTTTTCCTAACAAACAACAAAACCACAATTTCACTGATCGTGCTATCAAAAATCACATGTTGGCTCTAAGGAGCTGAAACTCGGACTGAGTATCTGGAAGGGATGAACACACCTGCCTACACAAGTAGAACAACACAGCATTACTAGATTGGTCACAGTGTTTCAGTCTCATTACTTTTCTTACACACCTTATATATTGGTCATTAAGGAAACTGTGTAGTATCTCTGCAGCGTGAGACCACAGATCAAAAATGTCAGGAGCCAAACTTCAAAGTACTATCAGTAAGAGAACAGCCTTCACCAGACCCCATAGCTTTACCCAAATATCCATTTGTAGTCTATGCTAGGGCCAGCATTGTTCAGGGAAGTCTAGTGGTGCCACCAAACAACTAGTGCTCTCGAGCAATGGATTTTCAGCTTTAGATTTCACTAATACAACCATCTTGGGGAAACCCTCCACTGCAGCCCACTGTGGCTCCCATTCCTTAGGCAGCTGTGGTCTAAATAAGTCAAGCATACAAAAAACAAAAACCAGTCTTCGATTGGCATACATCTCGGAATGACATTCTCAATGTCCAGTGAGATGCACCAGTTCTGCTAACTGTTCATGAGGCTCGATCCGGGCAATATATTCAAAGCATTCAAGGCAACTGGGGTAAAAGTTGAAGCCTTATGTTGTGACAAATGACAAATTGTCCAAAATAATATTGCTGCTGGCTCTCCCTCCAAACTTTGAGCCACCTTTCCCCAACCCCCCCCCCCCCCCCCATCCACTAACCACATCCTCCCCCCTCCCATCGCCTACTCTCCTCACCCTGGTCCAGCTGCACTGGTGAAGAGTATTGTGTATGCTCTACAGCTTTGAGAAGGTTTTCTCCTAAAGCTAACGAAGCTCTCCATCTCATTTATATGCCTTTTGATGACTCAGTGCCTCTACTATGTGGTGTCTTGTTACCTTTATTCCCTTAAACATGTTAAATACCGCATTCCAGTGAACTGTATAAGATAAAGTTAACAGTGCAATTTCATATAGGAAATTATGAAATGTGGTTTGAGGTTATTGATAGACATACATGAAGCAGGTATGAATTTGTACAGATATTTCTAATTCATAATTATTTTTGCTGGTTTAGGTTGAGTAAGTTATTGTAGAACTGGTCATATTGAGTGATGGAAAGAAATGAGTGACTGAAAAGTTAGCCATCAGATACGGCTCAGAAGGATAATGTGGCTATCCACACAATCTATCTGAGTAAGCATAGCTTCATGAATTGATACATTCATGATTTCCTTGAAGCTAAATATACATGTTCAAACTAAGAGCTGTGTGTTACGTGTTAATTTAACAATAATTGCATAATAAAATACCAAAATAATTCATGCATAATCTATGTTAAATTTGTTGCATTTTTATGTTTGTTAGCAGTTCTTTGTATTGATTTTAGGATTATACAAGTGGAGCCATGTTGACTGGTGAACTGAAGAAGGAACTGATAGATGTGCTTCAGACTCTTGTAGCAGAACATCAGGCACGCAGAGCACAGATCACAGACGAAGTTGTTCATCGGTTCATGGCATTACACCCTCTTGTTACTAAAAGTGCAACGTGATACTTGCCTGATTTATGTTGAAAGTTATATTTATTTTATATTTATGTTGTTCATTGCATCAGTACTTCTTTTAAATTTCCCTGTGATATTTACTTTACAAGTTTTAGACAGAATGTGGGTATGTGTGATGTATGATATGTTATTTTGTGTGCAATTTTTTTTTTCTCATTTACAATTGTCTGTAAGATATAAACTTAACCAAAAAGTTGTGCTTGTTTTGTGCAGATTCAGTACAGTTGTTACCTACCTGCATTTACAATATTGATGTCTTTCAGTTGTTGCAGTTCTAAAGCTTGGAAGCGTGAGAGCCATACTAAGTATAATGTAGTGTGAGATGAATACTGTAACCCATTTTGCGCTGTTGATCAGCTTTACTACATCCAGTAATGGAATGCTGTTTCACATTTATGATAAAGCTATACACACACATTACTGATGATCTTAACACTGCATACCTTTGTAATAATTGTGATAAATAGGTGAAAAAGGTTATGTTAAACTTTCTCTTTCTTTTCTCTTTTGGAGAAATAGCAAAGAAAAAATAATTATGCAGTCAATTTTTGCTCTTTATTGTCCTTACTCCTTGGAGATTCGTCCTTACATCTTGGAAATTAATGTTTGTTTGTGGTTTCTTCAGATTCATTGTCAATTTTTTTCCTTTTGGGGCCTCCAACACCACAACCTGAGTTTTCTAGAAGCAAAAACCAATAAATTGAGGGAGTAACCATTATTCACCTACTAAAGGACATACTGAGCAGAGACAATTGCGTTGTAAGCATTACTTGCTGCTGCTCAACTCCATTTTTTGAGAAGTGTGATCTATCCTCATGTATATATTAAAACTTATATGTTGTTGAATAGTCATGTAATCTGCGAATAGTCTGTACCCATAACAATACTTGAAAGCAATAAGGATTATTTGACTGCAAGTTGATAAGATGTTATGGTAGACCACTGGGCAGTACAAAAATTTCACTTTTCACATCATTTGCTTTGTTTTCCAAAATGATTTGATATGTGTACAGATGATGATGCTGCAGTTTAAATCATGGTATAGCAAGTACATCAAATTAATTATCTTTGTTGATTATGCACAGAAAGAAGCATTACTGATGCCAGAGATTGCTACCATAAAACATTAAATAAGAGAGTTTGACATTCAGATACATGACTATTTACCAACATTATGACTATTCCAAGATCTCTTAAACTCTCCTTGTTTTTATTTATTTTGTTATAAGTGATTAAGGAGATTGGAGACTTAAGAACGTGCTTGCTATTTCAGTTTGGTGATGCTCCATAGCAGCCTGTATCAGGCTTATGAAAAGTATTTGTTGAAACAAGTGTTATTGAGATGAAATAAGTCACAAAATTGCATTCTGTGGAATACATGATTCCTAGTTAATGTAAACTTTTGTCAATACTGCCCGCATCTCTAATTTGCAAGTTGCAGAAGCTTTTGAATTTTATACAAGAACACATTTTAAAATTAAATGTAATTTGAAAGTAAATGTTTATTATTTCTTTACTCTAATTAAATGTACTTTCCATCTCTGGACTTACGGACGCCTGATCTGCTCTGAGTCTACATCACTAGATGTAAAATAAGTTGGAGAACTGGTGAAGTTACTATCATTGTTCATATTTTTATATATTATCTGCTGTCATATGTGCCTTTTCTAAAAGTCTCTTGCATTGTGATGAGTTTCATTTGCCACTTGGTAACTTACAGGTTGACACAGACCAAATGTTAACAGATTAGACCTCAGAGTTACAACACAAACTAGTTAAAACTTTTAAGTATAGCAAGAACATTACACAAAAACATTCGAAAGCCCATCACTTCATATTTCACTGAAATAGTGCAAACATGTAAAATTTTCATTGCAGCCGTTCACAGACTAACTTGGTTGCTGACACACACACACACACACACACACACATACCATTGATTCACGTTGTGTCCTTTCAGTAGTATCATGAACTGTTGTGGTTAAAGAAGAAGCATCCCAATTTAGGTATGCACACTGGCGTGGAATAATATTTCCTATGGAGTCAATCACCCACCAGTGAAACAGGATAAACTGTAGCAGCCTGTCTTGAAATAATTTAGGAAATAGATGAAATAGTCTAGAAGTAGATAAAATGTCTGTGCCTAATTTTTTTACTTGACAAATCAAAAACTAGGCACATTGTGATCATTTAAGCCCCTCTATTTTATAAAGTGCTTTAAATTTGGATCACTGTCTTTGGACGGTAATTAATCTAATACCCGTGGAACATTTCTGAAAAATGTAAGACTAATGCCAATTTGACTTTAGAGAATGATAGTTTTTCTGTTGTTTTCTCATAGCATTGAAGGTAATTTCAGAATTACACTACTCGTAGCTGAAAAACTCAGCAACTTCAAAATTAAAGTGGGGGGAAAACATGAACAGATTTGTCAACATTATGGTCAGAATCCAACAACTTTAAATGGATCAGGCTTGATTTTGTCAGGAAAGACCAGTGTAGCCTGACCTTGTGGGCTGAGGTGATGGATTTGTTGATTGGCAGCAACACAGAAAGGTATCAGGAGGCATCAGTTAGTCTAACCACATCATGTGTAAAAAGCCTCATGGAGCTTCCTGTGTTTCACACTATATCATTTTATATTTATTGTAAACGGTAACTGTCCTATCACACTTCCTTGTGGTACTCCTGAAATTACCTTCAGACCTGTTAGTTTTGTCGCCTTAAGTGTGACATGCAGAGTTTTGTCGTAAGGAAGTCTAGAATCCAGCCATGAATCTGGCCCAATTCTTGGTAAATGTGTATTTTTTCCACTGAACAGTAGTGCAGGACTGTATCAGATTTCTTCATGAAGTCAAGGAACACAGCGTGATTTAAGTAGCAATGCCTACAGGAGCTGTGGACTTCACAGAGGAACAGGATGAGGTGAGTTTCACAATCTCTCAGTTTGTAGAATCCGTGTTGATTTTTATAGAGGAGATTTTCATTCTCCAAATACATTGTAATACTTGAATGTAAAACATGTTCCATAATTCTATAACATTGACGTCAGCATTATAGGCCTATAATTATGTACATTTGTCGTAAGATCCTTCTTGGAAATGGGAATGACCTACGTTTTTTTCCAGAGCTAAGTACCCTTTGTTGCTCGAGTCATCAACAGTAAACTGCTGCTAGAAGGGGAGCAAGTTACCTTGTGTAATCTGTGTAGGATCTTATGGGCATCTCATCTGGTGCAGATGCCTTCCACTACTGAGCAATTGTAGTTGCTTGTATATTTTGCGATCACTTATTTCGGTATCTGTCATTTTGAGTCATTGAGAGCAGGGGTTATATTACGATATTATGTGGTGGAACAGTGTTGGGAGACCAAATTCAGTATTTTGGCCTTGTCTCTTATCATCTTCCATTTTGGTGCCCGTATGGTCACTGAGTGACTGAATAGATGATTTTGATCCACTTACTGATTTTACATAATACCAAAACTTCTTAGGGTTTTTGTCAGATCAGTTGGCAAATTTTTACTTTCAAAGTTGACACTCCTCATTGCTCTCTTTACACTTATTTATAATTCGTTCAGCTTTCTTCTAAATTTTGACTTCTCTTGATTCTGTGATGAATTTGTTTTTGCTTACATAGCAGACATGATCATTAAACCATGGTGAGTCTTTCCCATCCATTAAAACCTTTCTCAACAAATACTTGTCGAAGACATATTGAACAGTGTTTTTGTTTTCATCCATTTATGCTCCACATCTTTGTTCTCAGCATTGAATATTTGATATTGACTATTCAGACACTTGGAAATTTGTATCTTGTCACTCTTGCCAAGCAAAAATATTTTCCAACATTTCTTAACAGTCATAACACCATAATCATTAATGCTGTCACAGCCTTATGATCTCTGATGCCCTCTCTATATTAACTGATTCAAAGTTTCAGGTCTGTCTGCTGCCAGGAGGTCTAAGATGTTACTGTCGTGAGTTGATTATTTACCTTCTAAAAGTAATTTTCATACAAAACCATCGGAATAACATCACCTTAATGCCTGTCTTGGGCACCATTCGTGATTGCATGACTCTCCGATTCTATAGCTGGCAGATTGAAGTCTCCCCTATTATAGTAGCATGAACAGGAAACTTATTTCTTAAATTCTGGAATAGAGTGCTCTACCACCACAACTCTTGACACCGGATGTCTATAAAAGCACCTGATTACAATTTCTGACCCATCTTTGATGCTTATATTCCCCAGAGTAATTCACATACAGAATCCAAGATAATGTCAATAGATATTATTGAATTTTTTCTGAAATAAATATGCTATTACAACTGGCATCTAACTATCAATATGGAATGTATGTCATTGTGTATTTAGGTTTTCGTTGCTATTTACTTCCAGTTTCAACCAGGTTCCTCTTCCTAATACTATCTCGGCATCATTACTTTTAATAAATGACACTAATTCTGGGATGTTATCACAGATGCTCCTGCATTTTTGTACATGTGGGGGTGGGGGAAAGGGGGGAGAGGATGTTCCTGTACCCTAAGAAAACCCCATGTACGTTTCACACATACTTTGCCACTCCAATAACCACTTCTTGTGGGTAGTGCACATCAGTCCATTTTTAGGGGGTCCCTACAGTTTTCTCCATGGTAGCAGAGGACAAGAAATACGCATCTGACATGGCTGCAAAATTGTCAGAGTCTCTGATTTAGACCTACCACTCTGCTCCAAACCAGAGGACTACCGAGTGCTGTAGTGCTACAAATGGCCTAGCCTGCACACCATGTTCGATCCTAGCTACTTTCACTAAGTTAGCAACAACCGAAGGAATCCAGGATGGCATCAGAAACCAAATGGTGGGCATCACTCTTGCCAATATCAGCTACAATTTGTAGCTGGTTGCACCCAGTGCATTTGCTATCCACCAGAAGAGCCACCTCAATGTCACACAGGTCCTCCTAGCAAATTGGCATTCTTTCCCAACCTGTTTGCTGTTTCCCTGAGGAGCTCCCAGTGACTAGCATACCTGCCATTTGCACTTGTCCAGACTTGGTAGGAAAGTCATCCACTGGCCCAACAGGCGAGGTATCCTGTACTAGCTCAGATGTGTTATCAGTATTGGGTAGCATCTTATACCTGTTAAAGTGAAAGGATCCAGCCCTGTGGCAAGTTCCCACTTTACAACGCCCAGAGATATGCGGACCCACCACTGCCCACTATCCACTCTTGAGTGGAGACAGGTAAGTCAGATGTTGCTTATTGAACACACTGTGATAATAAGGCTACCATGGTATTCCAATGACACCAAAGATGCCTCAGGTTTCATCACTATTGCCCCAGTGTCACTGCAGCTTTGAGCAGCAACCCGAAGCCTGACGAATGTGGCCAACGTAGCTTGCAGCTATTTCCAGATAGTGACTAACTCTCCTGTCCATCATGACAAGCACATTCTCTTCCCATATCAGACTGTAAAAAACTGTGTAAACGTAAAAAAATACAATTAAAGCAGTCAGGGCATACTGAGAAAGAACAGACTGTCTTAAGCAAGACAGAAAATTACCTGACTGGCAATACTGAAGAGGGGATGCACACAAAATATAAATGACGCGAATAACCAAACACTAAAATCTGCTCTCCAATGTTCTAAATTTACACTAAGCTCTCAAAATCTGCAAGCTCTTAAAACAAAAATAAATTACACTACTGAAAACAGACGACAGACCCAGCCACTGGCTGGAAACTGTCCAAGATGATGATGATGACTGAAAACAGACTGATCAACCATTGCTTCTCACTGATAAGTTATCTCACATACATTCCAATGCATGAGAAAAATTTTGCAAGCTCTTAGGAAATGTAAATAAACACTAGCGAATCCAGACTAACACACAGACAATTTTCACTTTTTTACTGAAGCTCGTGGGAAAAACACTAAAGTAACTAAACATTTTAAACAAAACAAAATGCTGCTGATACTGGTCCTTGCTACCTTGTGAGTGGCTGGACTTAGATGCTCATGCAACAAATGATAGTGTAATGTCTGTACTTTGAGGAAATATTAAGGTCTAGGAGTTGGTGTGTGGAAGAGGTTAGTATTGTAGATGTGTTGAACACCAAGGAATATGCACATACAGCTTGGGTTGTTCTCCAAAAGAAATAGTAGTTTGGCAGACTCAGAAAGTGTAGATAAGAAGCATGCTGGTGTTTGCTGAATTTGTTAGATTTGAACTATTTAATGGATAGTCAATTATACTGAGAATCTGTAACTTTTTTAATGAAGTTTGTGGAAATTAAATGGAGTTTTATGAGATGAAAATTAATTATTAACAAGTGACAGTTAAACTATGGACAGATTCACCAACCAGACATTTTACTAAGAAAATAATCATATTATCTTTAGAGTGACCATTAAATTTCATCTAACAGCAAAAATTAAAAGTACATACTGTATATAAATGGTGTGAATGTGATTATTTATAATCTTGCAATAACTGTTAGGAGAGACTGAAATTCATAGAGGAACTATTATTGTGTCTTGACCTAAAAAACAAGAAATATTGAAAACAACTTTTTTATCAAACTTATTTCAGTACGCAAGTCTTGATAATGATATTGAAGGTAAGCAACAGTATGAACATGTGGGAACATTTACTTAGTGCTGAAAGTGAACTGTGGTAAATCTCCCTATTCCAAATTTAGTCCAGGCTGTCTTCAGTGGAAATGCTTTGGTCAAAAACTGAAGTAAAACGTACATAATAAATTTTACATCAAACAGGAGGGAGCACAAGCTACCTGGCTGACAGGTGTCACCAATTCCCACAACGGCACTGCCTCCCCCTGAAAATCTTAATCACCACTGTAAATATCTTTCCTCCATCACCATTTAGATTTGTACCCTGAAAAACACAACTGTATGATACACTAAGGGCACTCTATGCTGTAAGTCATAGGCCCAAATGTATCAGTCAGAAATTTTCACCTGGTTTGAAAAGGTATTCTGTCCTGCAGTTGCCACATTCTTAAATTCAACAAGGTGACAACAGCATTGTTAATGTAGAAATAGAATTGCAAATTCCGCAACCCAGTATGGCTGCACAACAATGTACCACATTGATAATATGGGGGCTATCTTGGTTTCATTCATGTTACGTAGTTGGTTGTACCAAACAATTTGTAAGTAGTTTTATGTGATTACTACATACACCTAGATAAAGTTTGAGTTTGGATTATTCTTTACACCAACCTCCTAAAATGTGTATCTTTAAACACACTGATACTTTAGTCTGATTACTTTAGTCAGTGTTAAGAAATAGAAAGCATGGAAATATTACATAAAATCCATTAAAATCAAGGGTGTGAGAGTAACACACACATCCATGAACATCCTCCACCAAAAGCAGAAAACATTTTACAAAAGTATATTTCTTAATATCTTGAATTTTTAAATTATTAACGTAAAATAGTATTCTTCAAAATTATGAAGTGAGAATCTGGTAGAAAACGTACAGTGTATGCTACAATTGCCTCTACACATATGTGGCACTCTTTCAGGCACTCCAGATGGGTGTAAAAAGGTTTTTCACATTTCCTTGACACTTTAATGATGCATTTGGTGGATAAACCAAGTGACTTAGATGGCCCAACAGATAACACTACAAAGAAATGAGACCAGGGGAATGTGCATGTCTTGAAAGTAGTACTTCCCTTACGTATCCATCTGTTGTCAAAGATACAATCCAATGCATCTCAAACAATGAACTGAAATGTGTGGGAGCTCCATCATTTAATAAACCATTTGCTTCCTCTGATTTTCAGGGTGCCACCCTGTACCAAGTAAGGAAGACTGTTATGAAAAGTCTTTGCAGCCCTAACCTGTAACACGTGCTGGGAAAAGGCAGTAACCTATCGTTTCAGTACACATATCAATCTTAAATAGTGCTTGTGTCTAGCTTAAAACATCCAAATGATGCAAACAGTGGACTGGCAGTGTGAGCAAACAAAAGGTGAACTGCACACTTTGAAGATGAAGTACATACCTGTATGACCTGTCCATGAAGTACAGAATACACCATGTGATACTGTAAGATGTATCACATGCTGCGGTGATGTGTCTTGTGCTTATAACTGGATCTTCCAACAAAATATGAACTCTGTTTTTCTCATCAGGCATACGAACAAACCTTGGGCTACCTTGATTCCAGTGTATATGGTCAGGGAATCTGTATTAACAATGTGGTAAGAAAGAGCAGTAAAGATTACATAAGTCATATAGATTCTGTCTGGAAATGGATATAGGTTATAGATACAACTGTGCAGCCTTGCAGCCCTTACCATTCACGTGGCACTACATCCAAAGTAGTTACGTGACTTTCATATTTTTGCTCTGTTTTTATTATGGTGCATCATTTTCTTCTTCTTCTTCTTCACTCGGGAATGATGGGCAGTACTAGTAGTGCAAATAAAATATTTTAATTGTGTAATGATGTCATTTTTCATATCTAAAAAGAAACTGATTTTAAGTATTTGTTATAAACTTCAGCTGGTGCACTTCACCTTGAATGCATTGATCTTAAACTTTCATTATAATTGAAAAATAAATGAAATTTTTGTATTTGTATTTATATCAAAATTCTTCTTGCTTTTTGAGTCTGGATGTTCCCTCCTAAGTATTTCTGAAACACCCTGTAAATGGCGTCTGAGTTGGAAAAACTATGTTTTGGTGTTTATTTCTTGCTTCTCGTCATTTCAGGAATGTTACTCAATGGCACTTTATGAGTTTTTATTTCCAGTGATGTTTATCAGAATTAGCACAGTCACTCTGGCATTTTTCTAATTTTTTATTTTTAGCATCAATCTAAGAATCAGAATAAGCAAGAAATGATAGAAAGCTGCTCAGCACATAGAGGTGGTGTTGAGAGGCAGGCACAATGAAAAAAACTGCCAAAATATTAAGCTTTTGGATAATTTCCTTCTTCTGAAATAGAAAAGAAGTACTTTGTCCTCACGTTTAATATTTTAGCAGTCTTTTTCATTGTGATTATCTGAAATTCAGCACCACCTCTATATGGTGAGTAGCAATCTATTCTTTCCAATATTGTTGTTGTTCCATTCAGGGCTTTCCATTGTTTGATCTAAAAATAATGATACAAATATTCTCTGTGAATGGCGTATAGTTTTGCTTTTGTGGATAATTTAGTTGGATACTTGCTATATTTAACAATGTTAGTACGTAATATTTGATCATATAATTAAAAAAGTGAACACAGTAATTGTGTCAGTATTACAAAATTTTATTTTAGTGTACCTGTTTGCTAATGACATGTACACCTTTTAGGTATCGTAGTAATCTACCTGCAAAAACTGGATGACTATCAAATCTCTCAGATATGTGCATCTCATGTAAAATTAAGAATAGAATAGAAGTTTATTCTCTTGTAACATATAATTTCCATCCATTGACCTGTACAGGAGACTTGGCAAAACACAAAAACTGGTCTACAATTTTCCTTGTAAAACCAGTAATATAATACATGGTACTGAATAATTACTTAATTAGGCAATTAATAATTTTTCTTCAGAAGTAACAAATGTTTAAAAATTAACAGTCCTAAGTCCCGAGTTCGAGTCTCGGTCCAGCACACAATTTTAATCTGCCAGGAAGTTTCAAATCAGTGCACGCTCCGCTGTAGAGTGAGAATCTCATTCTAGAAACATCCCCCAGGCTGTGGCTAAGCCATGTCTCCGCAATATCTTTTCTTTCAGGAGTGCTAGTTCTGCAAGGTTCGCAGGAGAGCCTCTGCAAAATTTGGAAGGTAGGAGACGAGGTACTAGCGGAAGTAAAGCTGTGAGGACGGGTTGTGAGTTGTGCTTGGGTAGCTCAGTTGGTAGAGCACTTGCCCGCGAAAGGCAAAGGTCCCGAGTTCGAGTCTCGGTCTGGCACATAGTTTTAATCTGCCAGGAAGTTTCGTATCAGCGCACACTCCGCTGTAGAGTGAAAGTTTCATTCTAGAAACAGTCCTAAGTACTTGCTCTCTCCTGCTCAATTTTTCAAGTTGTCATTTATGAATTATTTTACTGAGTAATAACATTTCTGCACTAGTTTCTCAAATAAGGATTTTTTCAGTGTTTCTAAATTTATGCTGGGCAATTCTCTTCCTTTCACTTTGTTATAAATTTTCATACCCATATAATGTGGAGTCTGAGCATAAAGTTTTAAACAGTGGGTGGGCAGCATAAAATTATTTTGGTTTCTGGTGTTGTAATCATGTTGAAAATGATTTAAGGTATGACACATCAAACACACTGCCTCAATTACATACAAAAATGATAATTTTAGAATTCTCCTACCCCATCCCTCTCACATTTGGATGAATTTATGTTGATACCCATGCTTTGATGCAAACTGTTGACTTTCTGGCTCTGAGTGCTTCACTTTTTTCCACTCATGCAGCTTATTTACATTCTTCAACATTCTTCTTGCCCTTGACCACATACCTAGTGGCTGTATCTGCCTGCAAGGGTGAATGTTCTTCCAGGCTGGTGAGCTGGAGCATGATCAGACTTACTGAAATCTGGAGCCAACCTAGTTGGGTGACTGGTTGGATCTTTCTGCTCAAGTTGTGATTTTGGTCTTGGCATGTTCGGTGGTTACCTAAAATCACGGTTCATACAGATGTAGCATTCCCTTTTTTGATGTTACATAATTTTGCTTGGTTTTGTTAAGCTGTTGTGGAATTTAGCCACCAGATGCTATTGTCTTCTTATTTCATGATTTCAGGCATACCCTAAGATGTAATTCCTGGCATCACTAGATAGAAAAACAGGACAGAACAAGGACTGACGTCAGAAGGTTCCTTAAATGTTAGGACTTGTTCACTCTCTGTAGTACAATTACACTTTTCTATTCTTTAGCAAGTGAACCAGAGTCTTTGCAATCCCTGCAAAGTCAGACACAAACCACTGGTAATTACTTGCCAAGTCTAGGAAAGACTGCAATTCTTTTGTCAAATTCAGTGTTGGAGGTTCACATGTAGTAGTTGGGTATGTGGCTAGGTTTTGTCCTGATTGATGATATGTCCCAAACATCAAGTTCCTTCAAGCATGAAAGGAAGAAATAAACATTGGAGTTTTATATCCCATTGACAGCATAGTCATTAGAGAAGGAACACAAGCTTGGATTACGAAAGGATGGGGAAGGAAGTCAGCAATTCTCTTTCAGAGAAAGCATCCTGTAATTTGCTGGACAATTTAGGGAAATTGCGAAAATCTACATCTGAATGGATAGGGATATGAATCATCATCCTCCCAAATGCAAATCCAATGTCCTAACCACTGTATCGCCTCACTCGGACCCTTCAAGAAGAGAGTGGAACTTTTACAACCTCAGTATGAGGCATGGGGCCCTTAACCATTGACTGCATAGCTGTATATGTTCTTCAATATATTTAGGGAAAGCAAAAGTTAATTAAATACACCATGCACTGTACCAGCTTTAGTAAGCATAACACTCTGTCTAGCAGCTGTTGGAACACTGCTGGTTCATTTTTTAGCCCAGTGCTCATCCTAAGGTACTGAAGTGTCCTGAGAAGGCTGTTAAGTGCAAATATGTGGAAATCCTCTGGTGGTATCGTAAGTTGCTGATAACAACTTCATGAATCCCTGGTAAAATTCAGATGTGCCCCAGACTATTTAAAATCTCTTTATATTTGACAGTGGGTAAACATTAGATACAGTGCGTCAGTAGACATGTCTGTTATCACAATGGAACACACAGGTCTTAGCTGGCTCTGCATTTTATATAGGTGCAAATGTCATAGGTGAAGTCCACTGACATGTACTGTACTCTGTAAAATCATCATGTAGCTGTTATGTAATGCTTTGTTTCACTACATGTTTAACATGATGTGAAATGTGATAAAGTTCCAAATAAACATGCCACTCGCTTACATTTAGAATTAAGCGTTGCAGGACTGAACAGTTTGGAATACCTATTCATACCTTTTCTCTATCATCCTGTTGCAAGTGTGATGACTTGTCTTTCAGTGTAGTGGCAGTAGTATGTTTTTCCAACTAAGGGTCTCAAGAGTCTAGCTCTCTCTATGCTTCATCTTTCACTGCTTCTTCTAGGCTGACCACTACAGTACCAGATGATAGCTTTAGCTCTTCTATGGTAGAGTCATTAAGACTTATAAGTACCACAGAACTGTAGTCTCTACTTCCATGTGACACAATCCATCATACAAAACAGTGCACGATTACCATCTTTATTACCTGCCAAGGGCCCTACAACACACAATACATTGTTTAACATTCCAGTTCCAACATCTGTAAAATGCATCCCCCTTATTTCTTTGAGATCAGAATGGCGTGAGTTGAATGTACAGGAACATATATGCATTTATTGGGCTTCTCATGAGAATGGGAAGTGGCTCAAGGCACTTCTCTAAGAAAAGAGCCTTTGCCCTGAAATTGTAAATTAACACTGAAGCCTCATGTAAAGCTTCTTGGAAGTACTATTTGCCAAAACAAAGAGCATTATCAGTTCCTTTTCCCCATTGCTTTAGATCTACAGTTGTACTCAACATAATAAGAAGTATAGTATGACACTGCAGACTGTACCTTGGGGTTAAAACTAAAATTCATGATGAGAGAAAATGCATTGTGGAATCCACAAGGACCCGTGCTGGATTTGGTCCTGTTCTTAAACTATGTATGTGAATGGTGTTCCGATAAATTTAAAGTATAATTCAAATACTGTTGATGACAAAAGGATACTAATCAACTGTCCAAACGCAGCTTTGTCAGGCACAAATGATCGCTGATAAGGCCTACTGATGTTTCTCAACAAACAGTTTAAAATCTTGATCACCCACATTTACAGATTCTTGATAAAGCTTCCAGTTCATAGACAGTTTTGCTAATTATGCTCCTATTGCAGACTTGCAACCATTACATGAAGGGCTTATTTCAATAGTGGTACAAGTCCATTTGTGTTCATATTGAGATACAGAGTCCGTAAGTTAAATGAGCACTGAAAAATCTGCAGTTGAGATACCAGAAATATTCAAGCACATGGCTTCTTGCTAGAGATGAACCTTTCTTTCTGTTTGTTTGGCTCATTAATTTCAAAAGCATTATAGACAGAAAAGTGGAGGTAATGGACTTGTACCACTATTGAAATAAGCCTCTCACATGTTGACTGCAGCAGACAATTAAGCATCTAGAGGAATAAAAAAAGTTGTTAGGCGTATAGTCACATCAGACAGAAAAGTGGAGGTAATGGACTTGTACCACTATTGAAATAAGCCTCTCACATGTTGACTGCAGCAGACAATTAAGCATCTAGAGGAATAAAAAAAGTTGTTAGGCGTATAGTCACATCAGAGCAAACTATATCTATACTCTGCAAACCACTGTGAGGTACTTGGCAGAGGGTACATTCCATTGCACCAGTTATCAGGATTTCTTCCTGTTCCTTTCATGTATGGAACATGGGAAGAATGTTTGAATGCCTCTGTGAATGCAGTAATTATATTAATCTTATCCTCATGACACCTGTGTGAGCAGTATGTGTGTGTGTGGGGGGGGGGGGGGGGGCTGTAGTATATTATATCCCTAGAGTAATCATTTAACATTTAAAGCTGGTTCTTGAAACTTCGTTAATAGACATTTTTTAATTATTCTCATCTTATACCAACAACTCATGTTGATTTAATGTTTTAATCAGATCTCCAGAATACAGCCGAAGTGAAGTGTTTGGATGATTGGCATCATCATGGGAATTTTCTACAGTACACTATTCTCACTGTCCTGTTGACAATTGTTTAACTGAACTTCCTACTTAAGACACTGATAACACTCGTATAAAACTAGCCCTCCCAGTCACTTCTGACTATCTGTAAATGAAAACTATACCTAAAAAGCACACCAATGTTTATCTTTCTGGCCACACTCAAAAAGACTTCCCATCTTCTCCTAGTTCATGGAAAATGGCCTAGCCGACCGTTGTGGCCGAGCGGTTCGAGGCGCTTCAGTCACAAGTTGGAATCCTGCCTTGGGCATGGATGTGTGTGATGTCCCTAGGTTAGTTAGGTTTAAGTAGTTCTAAGTTCTAGGGGACTGATGACATCAGCTGTTAAGTCCCATAGTGCTCAGAGCCATTTGAACCATTAGATTTGAAAATGGCCTCTAAGAACTTGTGTAAACAGTCATGTGAAAATGATGAGAGCTAAACACTACGCCTCATAATAGGAAAGGTCCATTCTTCTGTTTACGGGAGGTACACCCTCTGAAGATCGTACCCCGAGAACGGGCCGTACCTATCCAAGTCACGGCACGGCACAGCGCAGTCACTCGCGCGCAGCTGTAGAAGCGTTATCTCAAGCAAAGATAAGAAACGGCAGCGCGCAAGGACACCGCCCACGCTTATGTCGCCCCATCAGCCGGCGACAGACACAGAAACCTTGTTAAAAGTCACTTACGTAGTGAACATAACACGTTTTTATGAGCTGTCTGAAGACACATGCGGCTCCGCAGAATTTCCTAGCAGATAAAAGTGAATCTACTGTAACTCTGTAACAAAAGTGTCGGCTTCGTCAAAAATTTAGATGTAGATGTCTATAGATGTAAATATAGAAGCTAACCTAGCGTCTTCCTTATCCCGGTAAAATGAAATTCTTATCGATTATTTGCTGACGGCGGTACTGCATACATACTGATCGTTAACAAAACATCTGCTCCTCCTCCAGTCAGTCACGCAGCTGTAATCAGTCGCGTGTTAAATCCATACAGTTCGTGAAATCTTTCGAGAGGAATTTCACCTCTTTCGCCATACTATAGACCTCTAAAATCTATTGCAGGTAATCGATATTGTCTAAAACGGGTGATTAGGCTTGGCAGAGTAGGCGTTCGTGAAATCACTCCAGATCAGAACCCGATGTGAGGCACTGGCCGAGAATGTCCAGCAGCAACAGTTAGGATGTGCTGATGGAGGTGACGACTGTCACAACGCGATTGATTGAAGGACTTATGAGAAGATGAAGTCCATCGATAAAACTGCTTCCACAAATACTGTCAATTTTAGGATATTTTGCCTCTGACTTAGTTGCTTGTCAACAGGACGTTTTTTTTTTTTTGGGGGGGGGGGGGGGGGGGGGGAGAGAGTGAGTGAGTGAGTGAGAGTGAGTTTTCGGGGAAGAGTTGTGCAATTTGTCACGGTATTTTCGTTCAGCTGGACAGCATGACAGAAATAGCAGGAGATAAGTAAGTCATCAAGCGTAACATACGCGCATAATTTCATTTAGAGATCTTGAGAGAGCTCCTTCAGGACATGTTAAAACCTTTTAATAAACTGAACGAGCGTAAAAATAGAGAAACGAGGACGCTTGAAGGTAGACTTTCTTTCGTCTTCTAAACAGAATAGAAGAGCTCTTTGAAATTTTATGCCACGGCGTGACTTCCTAAAGTTTAGTGTAACGCTGAAAAACGGCTCTTGTTATCATACATATTGTCTGTCAGTCATAGATGCCTATTTGAATATCGTTTTCATTTTAGAAATTTGTGCGCTTATCCAGTTTTGATGTTTGCTGTGCACGTTAAATTAAGTTCTCACAATCGTTCTTTTTTCAGGTAAAGTCGAGATATTGTTCAGCACAGAAACCAGAACGTCGAGCGTAGGTAATAGAGTGCTCAACATTTAAGCATACTTAACACAAGCATGGCGTGAGCTTGTGTGAAGCTACTCTCGCTCGATAAAACACAGTTGTAGAAGACGACCTTGCGTCTATGAGATTTTTGGCAAGTCTCAGATGGCATGTGCAACATAGAGTGAATGTATAGTCTTGGTAGTTATAAATTCCATATTTCAATCCAGGAAGTCAAAACTTTGATAATGAGGAGCAGTGAAACTCACTTCGTCTAGTTTCGTTATACCATAGCTACATACTTTCGGTGAGTATCTGAAAGCATTCGAATCATTCGTCGGGGAACTAGAAGTATGTGGACTTTCTGAACGAGCTACACCGCAGGAAGCAACGAACACTAAAGAAAACGAACCCTTGCCTCCAATTTACAATGATGAAAAGTACCCTACTCGTGTAACCTGAAAAAAAAAACCATAGAGGAGGTTCGAAACATACTACCTGCGGTGAGAGGTCTGTAGCAAGAAGCGAGGCGGTGCCCTGGTTGAGGCATTGGACCCGATTCCGAGAGAAGTTGGATTCATATCCCCATCCGGTCATCCATATTTAGATATTTCGTGTTTCCTCCAAATCTATTTACACGAATTTCATTAAGTTTCCTTTGAAAGGGACTTAATAACCTTTTTTCCCAGTCCCAGCTGTTGATTCGTCTATAATTACTTCCTCGTGAACGGGACGTTAAATTCTTATTTTACTCCTTCTTCGTAGTCCCACGGGCCGGCAAAATAAATGTGCGTTGTTCCCAGTATGAAGTTCAATACAGGAGGCGTTATGGTAACGGCCTACTTCTTATTATTCGGACTAGATACAATAGTTTGAATCCCTCGAAAAAAACAACGATTGCTTCTCGCAAAATTAAAAAAAACACCGAATAGATAACGTATTCTCGGTTATTTCGAGTGTGAAATCAAACAAGACCTGCCATTTCTACGACTGGGTCCACCTTGTCCGTCAGTGGCAAGTAATATTAAACGTCGGAAAAGCACTGGACTCGTCTTTTATGTGGAGTGGTTAATCTATGACTGACCCAATTTTGTTCGCAGTGACACTATGAAGGAAATGTACGTACGGTGTAGCGATAATATAGCGCAACTATGCGCAGCTGAAGGTTACGTCGCCACCCCTAAGCATTGCTAAGAACTGAATAACAGCTAAAAATAGATACACGTAGCCTTTGATCTTGGTATAAGCAACCTTTAAGTAACGTCCGACTCGGTGTGTCAGTTAAAACAGAAACACTATAGTTCAATTCTTTTATCTTGGCGGCTCGCGCATGCCCGCCCAGACGTGGGAGATTGCTGCGTTGCCAGTTGCACACGACGCACGCGCCAATAGAAGCAGCGCCATAGTATAGCATAGTTCGCAAGCTTACGTTTAGGGGGGAGCGCGCAGTTCATGAAGTAAAGCCACCACGGCCGCATTAACCCTTTCGCTGCTACAAAGACGTGCTCCCTGCATTCCGCGCTGTGCGCGATTTTGTCACCGCACTGTTCGCCTGCGCAGACACATCGTGTTCCCACTGCTTTGACACTCTTTATCATTCGATTCCACAAAAACTATTTGGCTCAAAAATTAGATTTTTACACATCTTTTTGACTGATACCTTTCCCCCATAAATGACTTAATTTTGTTTCGATGTTCAACGCAGTTATTATGCAGCATTAAATACAGTAAACCATTGCACGAAATTTTGAAGAGTTTGCAGAGGTAAAAGTCCATAGAGTATACTTTCTGTATGGTCGATTTTAGTTGCCACAATGTTGAGAATGAAATGTGGACAAGATACCTAAATTTCATATAAAATTTACTGTATAACAATATCTCATTTAAGTACCACAAAGGTGTCGTATGTAATATTGAGAAATATTCCGTTTTTCTCGACTGTAACAAAAGTTTTATTTACACTGAGCACGTTTGGCTTTATTTTAAAGCACTTCAATCAATCAAACGGAAGTAGACAAAATACATTAAACAAAACTGTGGACTTACAAAAACATTAGGACTTGAATATACTGTGTATTAGTGAAGTGCTCTGAGCTATGTCAAATACAATTTTTGCGTGTGGCACACACAAACAGCATTTATTTGCTAAAACACTGATCAGCCGACACAAACGATGAATATTGTGTTACCGCAGCACAAAACTACGATAGGTGACTTGGCAATTGAGGAGACAAAATACTGTCCACTGAAGATGCTTCAAAAGAGAAAAACGCGTCTGGTCTAAATAAGACGCTTATTACAGTTGCAGAGGAGGAATATATTTCAGTACCATTGGTAAAACTGCGACTGTGGAACAAAAACAAGAAAGAGAACATGAGTACCATTGTGTATGTGTCATACCTTTTTCATTGATTGAAGTGCTTTAAAATAAAGCCAAACGCGTCCGGTGTAAATAAAACTTTTATTACAGTCGCGAAAGACGGAATATTTCTCAATATTACATACGACACCTATGTGGTACTTAAATTAAATGAGATATTGTTATACAGTAAATTTTTTATGAAATTTAGGTATCTTGTCCACATTTCATTCTCAACATTGTGGCAACTAAAATCGACCATACGGAAAGTATACGCTATGGACTTCTACCTCTGCAAACTCTTCAAAATTTCGTGCAATGGTTTACTACATTTAATGCTGCATAATAACTGCGTTGAACATCGAAACAAAATTAAGTCATTTATGGGGGTGAAGGTATCAGTCAGGAAGCCATGTAAAAATCAAAGTTTTGGGCCAAATAGTTTTTGTGAAATCGAATGATAAGCGTGTCAAAGCAGTGGGAACACCATGTGTCTGCACAGGCGAGCAGTGCAGTGATGACAAAATCGCCCACAGCGCGGAATGCGGGGAGCACGTGTTTGCAGCAGCGAAAGGGTTAATGAAGAGACAAAGCACTAGAAATTTCAAAAAATTGCATTCAAACGAATATAATTCGTGAAGTAAGGCACTTCGATATTGTTTTTAAATAATTAAAATATTAAGCAACACACAACATTTGAACTCATAACCTTTCACATAAAAGCCCAACACCTTAACCATTACGCTATCGCGGCTCAACTGCTTGTGTAATACCATGAGGACTATAAGATGTCACGCAAAATACTGACAAACACTTTTGGTCTAACTATGAATTACTCACGCTTTGTCGAAGTACAATAGGAAATAAACAATTACCGCTGTTCTTTAATGAGAAAAAGCAGTATAAAAGAAAGTCTGCTATCAAGACATTGCTTTTGTTCTATTACTTTATTTATGACTGAACGTTTCTAAAACTGAAGACACTCGTCCATGCTCTGCACTGCAGTCGAGATCTGGCAACGTCGTTCTCTGTTCATTGGCTGACTGTGTTTCGTGACGTCAGATGCGCAGAACGAACCTAAACTCGGCCGCCAACATAAATGACGCGCACTTTAGCTGTAAATCTGTAATCTATTTGCATATATTGTACAAGCAATTGTACTGAAACTGTAAATATTTGGGTTAAAAAAGTGGAAAAGAATATTTTTTCCCTGTACTCGAGATTTAGGACCAATCAGCACCTCAATGCTTCTTGTATCAGTGGTAAGTACTCTGCATTTTTTATTGTACTTCCGTGCACCTGGGTGTGCTGGAGACATTTCAAGAACTAAAAACTATTTCCGTATTGTGTTATCAAATAAATTACAAAGTGAAATTGCACAATGATTGCAGATACGTCCTCGGAAGGAGTAGAACTCACATCTACGTCCACCCGGCAAGATACGGGCAACTGTATGTTTTCATTGCTTTCCAGAACCACGCAAGGCGACACTTGCAACGCCGGTACTGTCGACGACTTCTTCCCTCTTATATATCTGGTAACATTTCTTCGCTAAAGGCTAGGGCGGTAACATAAAAGTTCGTCTTTACTTCCTACATTTACCGGCAAGACAGCTTCAGTCCACTGTATGCCTACCCCGATTCACATTGTCCTCGGTTTCTCTGAAACGCAGCGGACGAATGAATGCCTATGAAACTCAGTTAAAACCACCGTGGCGCTGAAGAAAGGTGGCAGCGTTTGAGGTAAACAATCACTCCTGGGCTCCAGTCGACTGCAAATGAGTTGTGCAGCCGTCGAGCGCTGGTGTTCAGAGGTTCCGCGGTGGCGTGCCGCGGCCGGTGTGGCTGGGTGGGTGCATCCATCCTATTAGGGTCGGCTCGGCAGCCCCTCAGCGGCGGCTGCGCTAATCGCGTTACTGCCCGCCCAACACCTTACGCGCCGGCCCCACAGTCTTGTTCGTCTTCTTCGTGGTTATCTCCGCAACAAAAGTTCTCAACCAAACCGCCAACAGCAAAGAAGAGTCCTCATGTTTATTTGGTGGAAATCCCTGCATCGAGAAGTAGACGTCGGTATCCACCATCGAAATAAGAGCTCCGCAGGAACGGATGCCGCCAAGAAACGCGCCTTTAATTGCTCTGGAAACTATGACGAGGAGCAGGAGGAAAGTTACTTAGTAAATGGTGATCAACCAAGTTGGGCAAGATAAAAGGTTTGGTGTATGATAAGTCAGATTTGGTTTGGCGTAAACTGGGTTTTTGCAGAAAGCACGAGGGTATGCAAAAGTTTTAGAACTCGAGTATTACATGTCTGTGGCCATAAACAAAGAATTAGTAGTTTACACTGGGACCATGTCCTTAATGTAAAACTGTCCTCAACCTGAAAGCTGCTTTGAACACGGCAATGCTTTAACAGGCATAGTCATGTCAGCGGTGGTATGACCTTACCTTTCCTCTACCCTTGGACTGACATACCTATTGAGCTATAGAGCGACCTACACTCTAGCGTCGTCTCCAAAAAAATGTGAAACGTGGCATTTTCCCATGTACAAATCATTGCTAGACCTGAAATTAGTGACAAGTGCCAATTAACACTCGGACCAAGAAGCCACCATGAGAACCATATATGGAGTAACTAAACGGGTCAAGATTCAGAAAGAAGCACGGCAAGGCTGATTATTGTCTCCTTGTTTATTCAATCTGTACGCAGAGCACATTATGAGGAAAGCCAGGTTAGATAAAGAGGAAACCAGAATTAAAATAGCTGGAATAAATGTAACCTTAGATATGCAGATGATACCATACTGATAGCAGAAAGTGAAGAAGAGTTGAAGATCCTCTTAATAAAGGTGAAAGAAGAAGCAACAGAATTACGGCAGCTACATCTATCGCTTCTTGGCATATAGGAGGAGAAACAATTGAGGTAGTTTCTGTGTTCATTTATCTCGTCGCCCAGATTCCTGCTGATGGTACTGCAGTAATGAAATCAAGGGATGCTTGTTACTTTTAGAGACATAACTTTATCGACAAAGATCTATATACTAAGATCAGTGGTCTTTTCATTTGTGATGGACAGATGTGAGAGCTGGATGATAAGAATGGCTGAACGCCGTAGAATAGACAGCTTTGAATTTTGGTGTTGGAGGAAAAGTGGTGTTCCATGAAACATTAAGAGAACGAGTAGGTCAGTATTAAAGCAAATAAAACGAAATTGCTCCCTGGAGGATCCGATACTGAAACAAAAACTGACCTACTTTGGGCACAGAATGCCTGGTCAGATACTTGGTAACAGATAAAGCAGTACGGGTTCTTGTGTTGTCATGCAGTCCTGAGAGCGCCACAAATCAGGGCGGCGACATCGAACTGCTTGTAAAGAGTTTGGTTCACTGTTTCACCTGAAGGAACATACTCATCGTGAACTAATCCTTTACTGTCAAAGAATGCGATCAAAGTTGTTTTTGTTAGCGAAGGTTGCCGTTCGAGTTTTTTCGAGGCTGGTGATCCAGGATTCCGACATTCAGCACTTTGACGCTTCGTGTGGTGGTCATACTAGTAGCCCCAACTTTCATCCGCACCAATTATCTTTGATAGAAATATGGGGTCACGAGTGGCTCTATGCAGTAATTCAGCACAAATTCTTTGTCTTTCCACTTTCTGTTCAGCTGCTAGTGTGTGAGGGATGAGTTTTGCATTAAGTTTCCTTTTCCCTAAATCTTCGCATAAAATCTTATGACCACCACCATCCAAATTAAGTTCTTCTCATATCGCACACACAGCTACATGACGGTCTTCTTGCAATAACTGCCTTACACGCTCCACGTTTGCATCGGTATGTGCTGTAGATGGGCGACCAGCTCTGGGATGGTCTTGCACTGAATCTCTGCCTTCACGAAACCCTTTGTGCCACTCGAAAACAAGGCTTCTTGAGAGCGCCTCACCTGCATATGCTTGCTTAATCATTCTCCACATTTCACTAATGGTTTCCCCTAGCTTAACGCAGAACTTAATGTTCATTCTTTGCTCACAGCGCCGGGCGGTTCTAGGCGCTACAGTCTGGAACCGCGCGACTGCTACGGTCGCAGGTTCGAATCCTGCCTCGGGCATGGATGTGTGTGATGTCCTTAGGTTAGTTAGGTTTAAGTAGTTCTAAGTTCTAGGGGACTGATGACCACAGCAGTTAAGTCCCATAGTGTTCAGAGCCATTTGAACCATTTTTGTTCATAGTCAACGTCCATTGTTAATGCGCCAAGAACCTAAATAGTGTGTTGCTGTGCACAGCCCTGCCAGGTAGTGAGTCTGCGCGGAAAAATGGCCAAGGTCATAACGAGGACGCGCACGTAGCAGGTAATATAAAAAATCATTTTTCCTTTTCAGTACTGTAAACTCTCTCAAATGCAGCATATGTCATACAATATCTAACAAGTACACAATGTGATTAAAAGTATCCGGACACCCCCCCCCCAAAAAAAACATACGTTTTTCACATCAGGCTCATTGTGCTGTCACCTACTGCCAGGTAATCCATATCAGCGACCTCAGTAGTAGTTAGACATCGTGAGAGAGCAGAATGGGGCGCTCTGCGAAACTCAACGGACTTCGAACGTGGTCAGGTGATTGGGTGTCACTTGTGTCATACGTCTGTATGCGAGATTTCCACACTACTAAACATCCCTAGGTCCACTGCTTCCTATATAATAGTGAAGTGGAAACGTGAAGGGACACGTACAGCACAAAAGTGAGCAGACCGACCTCGTCTGTTGACTGACAGAAACCGCCGACAGTTGAAGAGGTTCGTAATGTGTAATAGGCAGACATCTATCCAGACCATCCAGGAATTCCAAACTGCATCAGGATCCACTGCAAGTACTATGACAGTTAGGCGCGATGTGAGAAAACTTGTACTTCATGGTCGAGCGGCTGCTCATAAGCCACATATCACGCCGGTAAATCCCAAACGACGTCTCCCTTGGTGTAAGGAGCATAAACATTGGACGATTGAACAGTGGAAAAACGTTTTGTCGAGTGACGAATCACGGTACACAATTTGGTGATCCGATGGCAGGGTGTGGGTATGGCGAATGCCGGGTGAAACTCATCTGCCAGCGTGTGTAGTGCCAACAATAAAATTAGGATGGTGTGGTCGTGTTTTTCGTGGAGGGTGCTTGCACCCCTTGTTGCTTTGCGTGGCACCATCACAGCATAGGCCTACACTGATGTTTTATGCACCTTCTTGCTTCCCACTGTTGAAGAGCAATTCGGGGATGGCGATTGCATCTTTCAACACGATCGAACACTTCATAATGCACGGCCTGTGGCGGAGTGGTTACACGACAGTAACATCCCTGTAATGGACTGGCCTGCACAGAGTCCTGACCTGAATCCTATAGAACACCTTTGGGATGTTTTGGAACGCCGATTTCGCGCCAGGCCTCATCGACCGACATCGATATCTCTTCTCCGTGCAGCACTCCGCGAAGAATGGGCTGCCATTCCCCAAGAAACCTTCCAGCACCTGACTGAACGTATGCCTGTGAGAATGGAAGTTGTCATCAAGGCTAAGGGTGGGCCAACACCATACTGAATTTCAGCATTACCGGATGGAGGGCACCACTAACTTGTAAGTCATTTTCAGCCAGGTGTCTGCATGCTTTTGATTGCATAGTGTATAACGGTAAGGGAGAAATTTAGATACTAGTTTAAACTGCAAGACATTTCCATAGGTGAAAGTGGGCTCTGGCCATAATTTACTGGTTATTAACTGTAGATTAAGACTGAAGAAATAACGGGAAGGTAAGAAATTAAGGAGATGGGTCATGGATAAAATGAAAGAATCAGTGGTTGTTGAAAGTTTCAAAGCAATGATTGACTGGTACAGGACGAAGGAAGACGACAGAAGACGAATGAATAATTTGAGACATGAAATAATATAGGCAGCAGAGCATCAAAAAGGCGAAAAAGACAAGGCTCAGTAGAAATCCTTGGATTACACATGAGATACTGAATTTTAATGAGGGAAGGAGACATAAGAAAATGCGCCCAATGATGCAGAGAAAAGGCAATACAGAATTCTAAGAAATTGCACTGACAGGAAGTGCATTATGACGAGGTGGAATTGTCTAGAGCAGAAATGCAAAGCTATAGAAGCACGGGTGACTGTGAGAATGGTAGATGCTGTTTATAGGAAAATTAAAATAAAAAATGTTTTGGAGAAAAGAGAAGCATCTGTATGAATATTAAGAGCTCAAGTGATAAGCCTGTACTAAGCACAGAAGAGAATACCGCAAAGAGGAAGGAACATATAAGAGGGGCTGCACAAAGGAAACAACCTGAAGGACAGTGTTATGAAAGAGAAGAGGAAGCAGATGAAGATCAGATGAGGAATATGATATTGCGAGAAGTAAACCTACCCAAAAAATACATTTGGATTTTGATCGGCTTTGAATTGTTGTAGTGTAGAGCAAAATAAGACATTTTTTTATGCGTGCTTATATGGTCGTTACGAGGGTGAAACATCCCCATGAAAAAAATTGAGTTTAATACCGTTGAAATGGTAAGATGTTAACAGACATTTAAAGAAATTCAAATAAAAGTTCTATGGTTTTTAATGTGCGTGACAGTTGTGCACCAAGATTTATCGGAAAGTCCTTTTTTTCGAAATCTCCTCCCCTCACTGCTTTGTTATTCATTTCCACTTTTGACTAATAACAAAACGTATAGTATTGGTAATACCTAATTTATTCATATATGATGAAGTGGTACTGCAAAAATGCTTTTATCAGAAATAAGCTAGAAATATTTATAGCACTATACGCGCGCCCAATTTGCGTCCGCCTCAATGCCAGTTGTCATGCTGGATTGTTTAATAAGTCTTTCCCTGATAAATATATCCTAATGTATATTCTACATATGTTGTTCTAATATACAGGGTGTTACAAAAAGGTACGGCCAAATTTTCAGGAAACATTCCTCACACACAAATAAAGAAAAGATGTTATGTGGACATGTGACCGGGAACGCTTAATCTCCATGTTAGAGCTCATTTTAGTTTCGTCAGTATATACTGTACTTCCTCGATTCACCGCCAGTTGGCCCAATTGAAGGAAGGTAATGTTGACTTCGGTGCTTGTGTTGACATGCGACTCATTGCTCTACAGTACTAGCATCAAGCACATCAGTACGTAGCATCAACAGGTTAGTGTTCATCATGAACGTGGTTTTGCAGTCAGTGCAATGTTTACAAATGCGGAGTTGGCAGAAGGCGTCCCGACAGGAAGACGTTCGAAGCAACTGACCGGCGTCTTAGGGAGCACGGAACATTCCAGCCTATGACTCACGACTGGGGAAGACCTAGAACGACGAGGACACCTGCAATGGACGAGGCAATTCTTCGTGCAGTTAACGATAACCCTAATGTCAGCGTCAGAGAATTTGCTGCTGTACAAGGTAACGTTGACCACGTCACTGTATGGAGAGTGCTACGGAAGAACCAGTTGTTTCCGTACCATGTACAGCGTGTGCAGGCACTATCAGCAGCTGATTGGCCTCCACGGGTACACTTCTGCGAATGGTTCATCCAACAATGTGTCAATCCTCATTTCGTTGCAAATGTTCTCTTTACGGATGAGGCTTCATTCCAACGTGATCAAATTGTAGATTTTCACAAACGAGCTCTAACATGGAAAGCAAGCGTTTCCGGACACATGTCCACATTACATATTTTCTTTCTTTGTGTGTGAGGAATGTTTCCTGAAAGTTTGACCATACCTTTTTGTAACACCCTGTATATTTTTCTTTTAATTTTATGGAACATAAAATATCTTGTGTTGTATATGTGTTTTATTTTTACATTTCGTGTATTTTTTTCACGTTGTCCTATCATAAAATTGCAACTGACCGATGTGCTTAGTGCGCAAAATCAAAGTATCGTACGAGTACCAAACTTGGTAGCATTAATGTCCAGAGTATGGGGTGCATGATTTCCACGCGTCACAGCGCCACCGTCCAGTTCTAACTATGGCCACCGGGTGCTGTGACCAGTCATCGCGATTGGCAAAAAGTCTTTTTTTTTTTTTTAAATCCTTTCCTCCACTACTTTGTTATTCACTTCGACATTCCACACCTCACCGTTCGTACTGCACTTGTTGACGTGCCAACATGAGCTCGGACACAAGGATATGGCATTATTGGTGAAGCTGTATCATCAAAACAACAGTAATGCTGCAGATGCACTTCGAGAATATCGCCGGCTGAAAGGATTACGGAAGGATCCTCTTTCTCCACCTGCTGTGTGGAGCATGATGAAGAAGTTCGAATCGTCCGGAGAGACCTGGGCGTCGCTCCTGGAAGAGGCCGACGACCGGTTGCACTCCATGTGGTTGATGAAATCGCTGCTGCTATGTCAGACAACGCTGCACGCAATTCCCGATCGTCAGGCAGCGCGCGTATTGTCACGACAGTTGAACGTCCCGTGGTCCACTGTACGGAAGATTCTTTGAACCATTCTCAAATGGTAACCGTACAAGATCCGTATCGTACAGCAGCTTGCTCCACATGACGCACTACGACGTGTTGTCCTTAGCTAGGATTGAAGTTGACGAGGGCTGGCCCTGGACCATCCTATCGACAGACGAAGCTCTTTTTTCTCTGACGGGTGAAGTGGGGGGATCTTCACCTCCAGTCACAGTGCATGAAGTTCCTCTGTGCGGTGAACGTGTGACCGTCTAGTGTGGCTTCACGGCTACATTCATCATTGGCCCATTCTTTTTTGAACAGGTTGGCGCTCAAGGACCAAAGATGTGCAGTGTGACTGGACAGCGATAGTGCGATATGCTTCGCTAGAATGTCATACCCGTCCTACGGGAGAGAGAGGCGCATTGAACTCAACAGTTTTCATGCAAGGTTGGGCCCAACCACGCATCGCTCGTGAAGTTCACCTGCTTCTGCGAAACACATTTGGAAACGATCTAATTATCAGCCGATCGTTTCCAAATGCTTGGTCGGCACGATCACCTGATCTCACTCCCTGTGATTTCTGGTTGTGTGGCTTTATGAAGGACAGGGCTTACGAGGGGAACATTCACACATGTGCTGGTCTGAAGCGCAGTATATCAAGAGAGGTAACCAACATACCTACGGAGATGCTTTGTTCTGCTGTGTAGAATGCAATCCTGTGCTTTCAGACCCTGCTGGACATTAATGGGCGCCATATTGACCCCTTTTGTAGCAGTAATGGTGTCGGTATGTAATGGTATGATGTACTGTCGCAGCACATTAAAAGCGTTTCAATTGAATTGATTCTGCATTATTTCTCTTCCTAATCTCCTTGACATTAATGATACCAAATTTGGTACTCGACGGTAATTAGTTTTCGTGTTATAACGTGTTAAATAGGGAACGTTTAATTATAACCGCCCGGTACATTGGGCATTTTTTGTTTTTTCCCCGAACGATTCTGCGTTTCCTCATTATAAGTACACATTTACAATAACGTACAAACAGTTTTAATTATAACATAGTTAAATCTGAAAAGGTTACAACTTGAAAGCAAAAAAATACACCAAATGTAAAAGGAAAACAAATACAATAGAAAGAAAAAAATATAAAGTACAATACGTGTAGAATATACATTTAGAATATATTTACCTGGGAAACACTAAACAACTCAACATGACAATTATTGGCACTGAAGCAGACACATATCAGGCATGTGTACAGCGATATAGAGATATTTCTAGATTATTTTTGACAAATGTGTCTTTGGAATACCACCCATCATATATGACTGAATTTGGTATTAACGATGCCATCTATGTATTTTGCTATTAGTCAAATGTCGAAATGAAAAACAAAATAATGGGGGGAGGGGATTTCAAAAAAATTACTTCTTCAAACCGCTGTAGCACGATTCTGGCTTTGTGAAACGGACAGTGAGCCTTCTGGAAATGCCGCGGCCGTCGGGGAAGACTTCAAACGTGAAGAGGTGCAAGTGGTTCACAGTAACGCTCATGTAGTCTACAGCTGTCATTGTCCTTTCGATTACTGCCACGGTCCGACGGAAGCCCAGGTGAACGCCCTCCACAGCACAGTACTGCTCCTACCGGGCCGCAGCAGTGGCCGGGGTGCCCGTTTCGAGCAGTCGTTCGCCTGGTCGACGGCGTATCCGGACACGATCAGCGACCTGGTGTGGGAAGAAACGCTGCTCATGTGACCAGGCGACACGTCTCCACTGATCCGTGGTCCGGTATCGATGATCTCATGTGCACTGGAATCGTAATTGACGACGTCGTTGGGTCAGCGTTGGAACTCTTAGGACGTCCGCTGCGGAGTGCCACGTTCGACAATGTACTCTGAACGGTGTGCTCCGACACACTTGATCCTGCACCGACGTTGTGCAGATCTGCCACAGATCGCCGCCTATCCTGATTTACAGAGCAGGCAATCCAGCGAGCTCTGCGTTCTGTGATGACACGTAGACGGCCGACAACTTGTCGCCTAGTCGTGGTTTCCGCGTTCCTCAGCCACTTTCCATAGACGATCACGACAGTAGCACGCCAACAGGCGACTAGTTTCGCTGCTTCAGAGACGCTCTCTCCAGGTGCTGGGCCACAACAGTCTCCCTTCTGTCAACGTCGCTTATGTAGTGGATGGTCCCATTTGCAGCCCGTATTGTCAGAACTAATCCCCGTTCGTATTTGCTCTGCTTATACACTTTCGTAACTGGGCCATCCAGACTCCAGGTGTGCGGTGTTCGTGTTTTGGCTCAGCGGTGTATCTGTGTTTTGGAAGTAATGACCCGTACGAGATTTGCAGCCTACCTGGTTCCAGAGACATTTCAAGTTGTCTCTACCTCAGTTGCCCACTAGCGCACAAAAAGTTTAGAGCGTAGCCATTTGGATAATGCCACGTATGCAGGTGGCACGTAATTGTGATGGAGAATCTGGACCATGTAGAAAGTTAGCTCCGACCTACAAGAAAATGGGGACAAATTTTTAGAATTATATTACGAGATCTTGCATGGTGATAACGTCAGCTATTTCATCATCATCATCATCATCATCATCATCATCAACAACAACAACAACAACAATACAATTATTTTTAGACTCGATTTGCCTTGTTGTATAGTTGACATTTAACATGATTTGTCTATACTGTCATTCCTGCTGCACAGCTGCCAGCTGTCTCGAAATTTATATCTACTCCCTTGCATTGTATTGTATGTTAACCGGGGACCTAGAAACGACGAAGAGGCTCTATCCCCGCAGCAGTCGCAGTGGTCCACAACCCCACGACGACTACCGCAGACCACTTCACCCCGTCCGCCGCCCCACACCGAACCACTCTTTCAAGGTTATTGCGAGGTTCGGCCCCCGGTGGACCCCCCAGGGAACGTCTCACACCAGACGAGTGTAACCCCTATGTTTGCGTGGTAGAGTAATGGTGATGTACGCGTACGTGGAGAACTTGTTTGCGCAGCAATCGCCGACATAGTGTAGCTGAGGCGGAATAAGTGGAACCAGCCCGCATTCGTCGAGGCAGATGGAAAACAGCCTAACAACCATCCACAGACTGGCCGGCTCACCGGACCTCGACACAAGTCCGCCGGGCGGATTCGTGCCGGGGATCAGGCGCTCCTTCCCAATCCGGATACTCCCTTAGATTTGTACAAAATGCTCTACCAGACCATACTTGAATGATGGAGAACAGCAACTGCTGTTGTTTATAAGTTTTTCTACTCTGCCGACTCAGGCTTCTTACGATTATGTCATCCAATTTCTTGTGCACTGCTGGTAAAAGCAAGCAACAGTTACTTGTGGTTAAGTAGACAATCCTTCTAGCTAGCGTTAATATAGTTCTGTGTTTCTCCTTCGGTATGCACTCTGTTTTTGTTGTTCTTTCTCTGGTAACAAATTAGAAACATCATCGACTCTAGCAAGCTGTAATCCACACAGGTTGAAGGATTAAGAATTTTGCGTGCTGTATAGTTACAATCTCTTTTACCCGAGTAGGAACATAATATATCATTATTTTTGTTTTGTGTTTAAAATTATCATTTGATTGTCTCACAAAAGTTATTAATTGTATTGAGGTTGATAGGTAGATATTTGGGTAAGAATTTAAATAGATGACAGTGTTGTCCATGGTGAGATGACGGACTATGTAAATAGTGGAGTCCATTTTGACACGACTTCATGATGTGTGTTGCTTTGAGGGACTCTTGCTGTCCGGTGGCATTTCGAAATGTTCCATCATTCGTAGATCATACGAGCACCATCAGAAACTCCACTGAAGGCTGAGTACATCTCACGTGTTTCTATAATGGAAGCATATGATTTCAAAGTCATCAGAGCCTCGACCCTTAGTGTGAATTTCTGCACTGGGTCAATTTGTGGTAGGTTCATATCGATAACACTAAGTCTCGTCCCCAGTGATGATTTTTTTCCAGAAAAGAACTGTCCGCGTTTTGCGTTTCAACCAAATTGCGGCAGGCGTTCACGTCTCTTTGTTTCTATTCTGGAGTTAAGGTGTGAGGGACAAACTTTACACACACTTTTCTCTTCTTCGAAACATTCTGGTGAATGTCTGCAACACTTGATTTAGAGATGTTACGCCATTGCGATTTGTGACACAACAACGTCAACACAGTGCTGTCGCACATCCAGTGCTTAACACCGCCTGCTCACAGCTGACTGGTCGAATGCACATCTGCTGTTTAAATTTGGTAGTTCAAGCTGCCACCGTAGTTACTACGCTAACGTCGCTTATATGCCAGGTAAAGAATCGGTCTTGGAGCGTTTTGGACAAACAATCGGTCTTGGAGCGTTTTGGACAAACGGTGTACATATTAGTGTCGGTGGCGTTAAAAACTGCTTGAATCGCTAAAATTGAACAAATCTCTAGGGCCCAATGGAATCGCTATCAATTTCCGTGCAGAATTTGAATCTGAGTTAGCCCCTCTTTTAACCACAATATACTGTAGATCATTCAAGCAAGAAACTTTGGCCAGTGATTGAAAGATAGCATACGTACACCAGACTACAAGAGGAGTAGCAGCAGTGATGGACAAGACTAACGTGCAATATTTTTGACATCCGACTGTTGTATAATTCTACAACATATTCTAACCTCAAGCGTAATTAGGTATCTCGAACAGAATGACATCCTCCATATGCCAGCCAGCATGGATCCCGAAAATATCGGTCATTTGAAACCCAACTTGTGCTTATCTCACACGACCTCGTGAAAGTTGTAAATCAAGGCAGTCAAGTAGATTCAGTATTTTTCGACTTTCGGAAAACATTTGACTCAGTATCACACATACGCTTGTTATCGAAAGTACTATCATATGGGGTATTAAGCGACATTTATGACTGAGCTGAGGTTTCCTTAGTAGCGAAGGTACAGCATATTATCTTTGATGGAAAGTCACCGACAGATGTTGAAGCAACTTCAGGCCTGACCCAGCGAAGAGCGTCGGGACACCTACACTTCATGCTGTGTATTAATGACCTGGCTGACAATATTACTAGTAACCTCAGACTTCTCGTAGATGATTCACTTATCTGTAATGAAGTACCATACAATCTGAAAAAACCTGCACAAACATTCTGCCTGAGCCGGCCGGGGTGGCCGAGCGGTTCTAGGCGCTACAGTCTGGAACCGCGCGACCGCTACGGTCGCAGGTTCGAATCCTGCCTCGGGCTTGGATGTGTGTGATATCCTTAGGTTTAAGTATCCTTAGGTTTAAGTAGTTCTAAGTTCTAGGGGACTGATGACCTCAGAAGTTAAGTTCCATTGTGCTCAGAGCCATTTGAACCATTCTGTCTGATTTTGATAAGGAACCAAAATTACGCAAATATTGGCAATTTTCTTTGACTGTTCAAAAACGTAAAATTTTGCACTTCACAAGACACACACACACACACACACACACACACACACACACACACTCAAACGTAATACTTTGTGATTACAATACCGAAGAGTCACATCTGGAACAACGATTTCATAATAGGCAGAGTCGTAGAAAAGCAAGTGTCAGACTTTGTTCGGTTCATTTGTTGGATATTAGGGGCACGCCCTCAGTCGACAAAGGAGATTGCTTACAAAACGCTCTCGGGACACATCTGTGGGATCTGTATCAAAAAGACTAACAATGAGTATTTAAGAGTGCGAAGAAGGGCTGCACGAGTTGTTACGAATTGTTAGGTCCATGTGAGAGACACATGGAAATGCAAAACCTTTAAGCAGGCGCTTAAAAATAGACCCAGAATACCTTGTGAAGAGCGTACTTGCAGAGTTTCAAGAACCAGCTTTAAGTGAGAAATACGCAACAACCTACAACATACCGCTCCTGTTAGGGTTCGCGAAGACAAGACTAGACTAATTACAGTGCGCATAAAAGCGTTTGGGCATTCTTCTCGCGCTCGATTCGTGAATGGAACGGAAAGAACTCCTACGAAGTGGTCCAACGGGAAGTACCCTCTGCCACACACTTCATAGTGGTTTGCAGAGTGTAGATGTAAATGTCGAAGCGTGCGATTCTGTAATGAGTATTGTACGCCCCTGTAACTCCCCGTCCCTCCAGCTGCTGCTGTCGTGAACTAGAACTGCCTCTCTAATGACGTCTGTGCAGATGGCGCGCTGAACTCTGACCTTCCTTCCTTTCTCCGTTGTTCAACTGTGAGGCGAAGCGACCAATTAGAGAACCCTCCTTTGGGAACAACTTTTTACAGTTTGAGAAGCGGGAACTCATCACCATAATTTTATGCGTACTCGGAAATATCAGATTGAGTATCAGTGTCTCTGTCGAATTATTAATAATTTATGTTTTCATTTGCTCGATGGGATGGACTGTTGGTTTCCCTTACTCAGGAATTTGCAGGAATTGAATTTGAAGACTGCACACACACCTAAAACCCGTACCTGTTTCAGTCACTTGAAACTAATCCTATTTGAATATTGCTGAGACAAGAACGCAGCGAATGGGTGCCCTGAATATTTAATACACAGCTCCCTTTATTGTACCTTCTAGTAATATGAAAGTAAGAAATTAGTATACGTGTTCTCCTGAGGCGTACCAAGGCTGGGCAACCTGAGAAAAGTCCCGGAGCTCCCGACGGTAAGGGGGAGACCGAAGACGGGGCCGGCCGAAGTGGCCGTGCGGTTAAAGGCGCTGCAGTCTGGAACCGCTACGGTCGCAGGTTCGAATCCTGCCTCGAGCATGGATGTTTGTGATGTCCTTAGGTTAGTTAGGTTTAACTAGTTCTAAGTTCTAGGGGACTAATGACCTCAGCAGTTGAGTCCCATAGTGCTCAGAGCCATTTGAACCATTTTTAGACCGAAGACATTGGAAGAAAGATAAAAAATAAAGTAAAAATAAAATGTGATATGTATCGCCTTCAGTGATTTAGGAAATGACGAAAAACCTAAGTATGGATGGGAGTTGTTTTCGTGTGGAGAGAAGGAAAAGAAGAAGAGATGAAGTAGTGAATCGACTAGAAACTTATTAATTTTCTTTATATAATTGACGGAAAGCAAATCTATTTCTACAAGAGAAGGAAAGATGTATATGAATGCTAAAATATTTTTTGAATTTGCAAAATCTCCTGTAGAGGCTAATTTATAGCTTCCTATATACACTTTAGTTTTAGTGACACAATGTCTCTCTTGCACAAACAATGGCTGGTGGCAATGTGATGATGATGAAGTCCCATACTCCTTGGCGGAGCGTAGCGGACGATGCGGGAGAATCGCACCGCCGTACAGGCAAGGTCCTAGCGGAGGTGGTTTGCCATTGCCTTCCTCCGACCGTAATGGGGATGAGTGATGATGATGAAGACGACACAGCAACACCCAGTCATCTTGAGGCAGGTGAAAATCCCTGACCCCGCCGGGAATCGAACCCGCTACCGCGAGACCACGAGCTGCGGACGGTGGTAATGTATATACGCTAATTTTATGGAGAGGATTAAGAACCTATTTTTTCTCATTACGAAATTTTCTAACCATTTTAAATATCTAAAACATTGTAGTATAATAATGTTCGACTAGCTTTTTTTCACAACGTGCCTAAGAAAACAAGTTCACTCGCTTTAATTGGCATGAATAAGATTTTTAAACATCTTTTCCTAAAGATCTTTTAAGACATTTCCTTGAACTATTTCCTCTCCCTCTCCCTCTTGCCACCTTGTCTTCCTTAAGGGAACCTGGAACCTAAAAATGATGAAATTTTGGGTTTTCAGTTTATTGTGAAATGAAATACTACAGATCTTCCTCTTTAAAATGACATATTAATCTTACCTGTAGCTCAACTCCAAGTATTGAAAATATTATTTTCAATAATGTGCTGTGGAGGGCATGTCGCGACATTGAATTTCCATGGATACATGTTCATTGAAAACATCGTTTTTCAAAACTTCCGGTCTTTCCAAAGACTTTATATTATGTTGGCAACACGATTTGATAGGCAATTGTTTTGTCTGCATATTGTAGTCTTTGGATACTGTTGTTTACATTTAGCATTTGGTGGTTACTGCACGATTTGTGTTGTATTTCTATTGCGTAACTGGAACTTATCAAATATGCCTCGATTTAGTAAGAGAGTTTACAAGAGGAAGAAGCCTCCTCTGAGGTACACCAGTGGAACTGTGACAATTTCTGCGACCTTGGGAAATGATTCTGAAAATAGTGAGGTTATTCATGAAGTGAAATCTACTCCTGTCTCTAGCACAAGCAAGAGTTGCATGGATCAAATGAAAAATACTGCAGTTTATTGGAGAAGTGTAGTGAGGATAATGTGAACGAAATAATTAAGATTTCATTGCTCTCAAAGGTGATCGAGAGTTCAGTACTGTGTAAGGAATGTTGCAAATTGAGTATGTCAGTAAATGTCAAGCGACACATAGGACTTGCAGCAGAAATCTGTCTCCATTGTACTAGTTGTCATTAGAGTGTTTCATTTTGGAGCTCAGAATATGTCGAAATAGGCCAAGGTAAAACTGATAGTGAGAAAAGCAAGTACTATGGTGTAAATATTAGATGTGTCTATGCTCTAAGGTCAATCGGTAAGGGATACTCTGCTGGTCAAATGTTTTGCTGTGTAATGAATCTACCACCACCACCAACGAAATTCTCAAAATATAACTCGGTTGTTGGATCCTGTGTTGAAGATGTGGCCCAAGAATCCATGAAAGGAGCAGTGGAGGAGGCTGTGGCGGTGAATGAAGAAATTCCAGACGTTCAGAATCCTTGGGACTTGACTGTCGCACTAGATGGTACGTGGCAGAAGCGCGGGCACATTTCACACAGTGGGGTAATAACGGCAACAATTGCTGATACTGCAAAAGTTATAGATGTTGTAATTAAATCCAAGCAATGTAGGTGTCCTAAAACAGTGAAGGATGAGCATGCAGAAAACTGTCGAACGAATTACAGTGGGTCTAGTGGGGCCATGGAAGTTTCCGGTGTGAAAGACATTTTCAGTCACTCTCTTCTGTGGTACAAGGTCAGGTACCTGGGTGATGGTGATTCGAAGTCTTTTGCTGCTGTATCTGAGCTGAAACCTTATGGAAATGGTGTTACCATTACTAAACAGGAGTGCATAGGTCACGTTCAGAAACGTATGGGAACAAGGCTGCGTCGACTGAAGATCATAATGAAAGGCCAAGTACTCAGTGATGGAAAACCTTTGGGTGGAGCTAAAAGATTGACAGAGGAGGCAATCAACAGATTGCAGAAAAAAATGGCTCTGACCACTAGGCGACTAAACTTCTGAGGCCATCAGTCGCCTAGAACTTAGAACTAATTAAACCTAACTAACCTAAGAACATCACACACATCCATGCCCAAGGCAGGATTCGAACCTGCGACCGTAGCGGTCGCTCGGCTCCAGACTGCAGCGCCTAGAACCGCACGGCCACGCCGGCCGGCACAGATTGCAGAGAGACTATGGACTGGCAATAAGACAAAATACTCACAATGTTGTTGCAATAGAAAAGGCTGTAATGGCACTTTACTACCACACCATATCGACTGACGAGGAACCACTACATGGACTATGTCCACAGGGACCCAATTCCTGGTGCAAGTACAACAAATATCAGGGATCTGAACGTGTATACAACCATCATCACAGTCTACCAGAAACTGTCATGAAGGCTATAAAACCAATTTTAAGCGATCTTTCTGCAACTGAACTATTGAAGAAATGGCTCCATAGACGTACACAAAATCAAAATGAGAGTGTGAATAATGTAATTTGGACCAGAATCCCAAAAAATGTGTTTGTGGAAATTCATACTCTTCATTTTGGAGTATATGATGCCATTGCTACGTACAACAAAGGTAACATTATAAAGTGCAATGTGCTGCAGAAGTTGGATGTGATGCCCGGAAAGTACATGGTGAGTGCAATGATGTCGATAGACAATGAGTGGAAACGGAATGCTGAAAGGAACGAAAAGGAATGTGAGAGGCAAACCAGACAAAGAATAAAAGGTGTGAAAAGAAGGCTATATGGGGAGATGTCTAGTGACAGTGAAAACCCCTCTTATAGTGGTGGACTCCACTAAAATGTTAGTGAAACTTTGAAACTCGTTTTCCATAAGTTCACTTTTTTGCATTATAAGGAACATTTTATGTTAACTATTAGAGATAAAGACTTAAAATTTTCAAGGAATGTAAACAGTGCCAATATACACCTTGTATCATAGCCTTTTTGTGATACATAATTGATAATAGATTTTATTTCAAAGATACTATGCCAAAAAATGTGTCAATTATTTTCAGTAACAAAATAATTAATATCTTCCCAAAAAACACCAATAAATTAAAATCCATATGGTACATGGTATTAAATATATGTAATATTAGCTGTAAAAGTTTCATCATTCTGGTGTTAATAGTTCATAAGAATATGTTCCTTACATTTAACATTGAAGGTATACGACGTTCCGGATCCCCTTAAGACTTCAGTGCTGTCTGTTAGGAAATCATGTTCCCTCTCTACTTAAACATTACGAAGGTATTGATAACAACACTTCATCGTGCTGACAAAATCTAAACCGCTGACGCCTGGAAAACAGACAGGTTTTGTCCCCCTCCAGTTGAGCTGCATGTAAACATGGTGAATCTCATTAAATGAAACTGTGCAACTAAAAATCATGTTGAACAGATGTAGTACACTCAAAAATTGAGTGTCATAGAAAAAGCGTACCAACTGCTTACACAGAATAAGTACTCATGCGACGATGTGGTGCCAGTAATGAACGAATGGAATTCAGTTAAAAAAAAATCATGTAAGAACGCGTACCAATCATTGTTGTCAGTGACTAGTAGCATGGGGCAAGGCGAGATTGAGATATCTGTCATAATAAAATATCACATTTTAGAAACAAAAATGTCGGATTATCACCAAGAGCGTAAGAACTACCGTAATAAAAGACTGTATTACTGTACTCTTGAAAGACAGGTGCAACCAATAGACAGGGTGACTAGCTGAAGGTATCGTACCTATTGTAAACGAGAACTATATGCTGAATAGACAGAAATATGCCTCATTATTGTTTGTTTTTAAGGCAGAGAATGAGCAGAAGTTTTGGTTTCATGCTTAATCAAACAGAAGCAGTTTTGCTTCGCTTTGTAGTAAATTCGTTTATGTGGTTAATCGGTTTCTGCCGATAATTGTTGTTGATCAATGTTTCGTATTAGGTTTCGCGAACCTGGTGAGCTCACATGGTCCTGAGTCCTCAGGAAACCTAAAGGTGACCAATGAGCCAATGAGATGTCTTCTCCTTGTGGTTTCTACAATTTATGAGCTACATATGCTCGTACTTCTACCAGCATTTAACTTTATGACCAATTCCGGATTAATCTGTTGTGCTAAATGACCGCTTTATGACCAATTCCGGATTAATCTGTTGTGCTAAATGTGCCTGTGGTCCTGAACTAAATCAACGTAATAGGTGTAAGGGGCCACGCATGATAGACAATGAAGTATAGACGTGGCTTCCTTAGTTGCACGCATAGTTTGAAAGCCGCTGTTGCCTGTTGTAATTTGACCTGAGTGCGTAGCAATTTATGACTCTATGAAAATATTACCGTTTGTATGAAATGTACCCACGAAATAACAGAACGTGATATGTGTACAATTAATGAGGTAGAAGCAAATTTTATAGCCCAACGGAACATATAGAGGAGCCTTTAAAATTAACAAAAGGAAGAAAAATTGCAGCCGAGATCTTTAAACCGTCCTAATACAACCATCCGCGCTCTAGTTGTAGGAGGGACGTGTGGTGTGCAAATGTGACTGCATACGGTATATCCTGAAACTAAAGACAAGAAAATTGTTCATAGCAATGTAATATCTCCAAGCAATCGTTGCTGGAGAAGTACAAGTTTTCCAAAGCACACTAATCTTGTTTGCCTGAAAACTGCATGTAAAAGTAGAAAATGTTGTCTACTGAAGACAGGTTACCGCATTATTTATTCCGCCGAAGGCAGTTATTTTTAAATGTGTCGTACACGGAAATGGCACTAACATGAACAAAGATAAGTGAGCACATGTGCATATGAGCATATTGATCGTAGGATTGCAAAATAACTCAGAGAGGAAAATAACGCGTGGGAGATTTTAAATTAATTTCCGTTATTATTCAGGAAATTGGCACTAGAACGCGTAAACACGTTATATAAATCTCTCCAAACAGACCTCATGGGTGCACGGTACTACAAATTAACAAAAAGTAATAAATAACCCCATATCCTTTCCAATCCCTGTACTACCGTTTACAGATTGAGAAAGTACTGTGAAAGACTACATGTATCATCGAATGACTCAATTTAAAATAGATATAGATTGTCACAATTTCAAACAAAGATGCGATGCCAACGAAGACTTAACCTTTCTCACATGAATACACCATGTCAAAAGCACGTCACACAGAAACACTCGATACATCATGTAATATTGAATTCTGTCAATGCTAAGGAAGCAAGCAATGATCTCACCAATAATCCTGGGCGTTGCAGCTTGCAAATTCCCACTTCAATAATGAAATAGACAAAAGTCTGAACTTTACAAATTGTTAGCAGGCAGCGTGATGTTAACCGAGTCCGGCTCAGACCAAGTGAAGAGAAAGAGTGCTTTGTCTGGACACATTTTTCCCTACGAAATTGAAACCTGGAGCACAGCAACCTGAATTATTACATGAACACCTGTTTCTCCCTATTCAACCAAATACAAGAAAACATAGACTATAACAGCGTCTTTCAGCCACACGAGTAGATCACAGTTCTAGGTTCCCTATAGCTCAGCCTTCCACCGTAACGTTTCGCGCGTTTAATTCAATACACTATTTGAACACAGGCAGCGCCTCTCGCCCCAATACGAAAGACGTTTGTAATGGACAGCTTCCAAGGTGATAAAGTAAGGTGCGCCTGACATCAACTGACCACCGATGACAGGTAGGTACATGTGAGAATCTTGCTTATCGTGGAACAGGTTCAGGATATTTTGCAAATAAAACTGTTTTTGTTGTTGTGGTCTTCAGTCCTGAGACTGGTTTGATGCACCTCTCCATGCTACTCTATCCTGTGCAAGCTTCTTCATCCCCCAGTATCTACTGCAGCCTACGTCCTTCTGAATCTGCTTAGTGTATTCATCTCTTGGTCTCCCTCTACGATTTTTACCCTCCACGCTGCCCTCCAGTACTAAATTGGTGATCCCTTGATGCCTCAGAACATGTCCTACCAACCGATCCCAACTAATAAAAGAATATCTGTTAGTTAGAAAATATCTTAGTCCATCTTTAAAATTACAAAGTTGAGGATAATTAAACTGTAGTGCAAATATTACACTGAAGTGACATTCGTCATGGAACAGCGATATGCACATGCACAGATGGCGGTGGTATCGCGTACACAAGGTATAAAAGGGCAGTGCATTGGTAGAGCTGTCATTTGTACCCAAGTGATTCATGTGGAAAGGTTTCTGTTGTGATTATGGCCTTACGATAGGAATTAACAGCCTTTGAACGCGGAATGCTAGTTTGAGCTAGACGAATGGGACATTCCACTTTAAAAATCGTTAGGGAATTCAATATTCTAAAATCCACAGCGTCAAGAACGTACCGAGAATGCCAAATTTAAGGCATTACTTCTCACCACGGACAACGCAGTGGCCGGCGCCCTTCACTTAACGATCGAGAGCAGCGGCGTTTGCGAAAGAATTCTCTGCGTTAATAGACAAGCAGCAGTTCGTAAAATAAGGGCAGAAATCAACGTGGGACGTACAACGAACGCATCCCTTAGGACAGTGCGGCGAACTCTGATGTTAATGGGCTATAGCAGCAGACGAACGAGGCGAGTGGCTTTGTTAACAGCAAGACATCTCCTGCAGCGCCTTCCTGGGCAGGTGACCGTATCGGTTGGACTCTCGACGATTGGAAAACAGTGGCCTTGTCAGATGAGCCCCAATTTCAGTTGGTGAGAGCTGACGGTAGAGATAGAGGGCGGCGCAGACACCACGAAGCCATGGACCCAAATTGTCAACAAGGCACTGCGCAAGTTGGCTGAGCCATGCTGGCTCGTGTCGATGTCTGCTTCGCGGCCTACTAGCGTGACTTCACCGTTCCGGCGCCCCGCGAGGTGGACTGCGCGACGTTGCGAGTTTTGCGGTGATCTCTGAAACGAGGGCAAAACTGGTCTCTCTGGGGTGAGGGAGAGAGGAAGAGGCTGCCGTTCGCGCACGAGGCGGTGCCCAATTTCAAATAGTGTGTTGCCTTGTAGGCACAAACCGTTATGGTGGAAGGTTGATCTACAGGAACCTAGAAAGCTCGGGGTTTGGAAAGGTGGTTTTCTGGTGCATTCAATTCATGGGCTAAATAGATCAGCCTACCGAATTCCTGGCGTCATGTGTTACATTAACTTAGACGCCGTGCGCCTCCTGGAAGAGTCTACAGTTTCTTCATGCATTCGGCGAGACGCTCAAACGCATGGTTGCTGATGCCACGAATTGTTTTGGCGTGGGCTGCTTCTGCTTTCCTCTTGCGTTACATTGCTCTCCGGCATTTTATTAATGTTACTGTGAATGGATCTGTTGCGTTATAGCCTTAAGGTTTTCCGTTTGTGATTGTTCCTAATTAAGGTCTTTGTCACTCTAATCAAATAATTCGTAAACATTCCTCTACAAGTCGTGATCAGCACTCTTCATAGTGACCTCATAGAGTGTATAAGGTTATTTCACTGGGCTAAAGGTTTCGGGGCACGTCACAGTTGCTTCATATTGTAGCCGAGCGGTCTAAGTCGCTGCAGTCATGGACTGTGCGGCTGATACCGGCGGAGGTTCGAGTCCTCCCTCGGGCATTAATGTGTGTGTTTGTCCTTAGGATAATTTAGATTAAGTAGTGTGTAAGCTTAGGGACTGATGACCTTAGCAGTTAAGTCCCATAAGATTTCACACACATTTGAACATTTTTTTTGTTTCATATTCTCCCCTCCCGGGGTGCGAATATCATATGAGTTTCTGCTCATTTATGCTTCATCCTGGTTATGCACCTCATGTGCATTCATGTTTTAATATGTATTGGTTTTAGTTATATTTTAGATGCGCGGCCTGGACAGTCCCCCAAGGTGTTTATTGAGGCCGTTAATAAGGTGAAATTGGTTAGTTGCTCGCCATTGCCCTGTCTGATGCTGAGGTAAGGTCCTCTTTGGCTTTGTGATGTGAAAATATCACACGATTCCCATAACAGTACAGTGAAAAATAATGTTAGTATGTCAAAAGATTCACATAAAACCACAGTAAAAAATAATGTTAATATATTGCATCAGAATATCAAGGGATTAAAAAACAAAGTAGATGAGCTCGTTGTTTGTATAGAAGATTTAGAAACTGAGGGGGGAATAGATGTACTATGCCTGTCTGAACATCATATAGTCACAGGTATGGAAATGGTAAATGTAGGTGGATGTAAGCTTTCAGCACATGTAAAGGGAGACACTATGGAGAGAGGAGGAGTTGCCATATATGTTAAAACCAGTCATAGTGTGAAAAATTTGGAAACTAAAAAAATTTGCGTAGAGCAACACATAGAAGCATGTGCATGTGAGCTTAAACTAAATAAAGGCACTTTTATAATTGTACCCATGTATAGGTCCCCATTGCGAAATTTTCAACTATTTTTGAAAAACTTGGATTCTTTGTTGTACTACCTGTCAGACAAAGGAAAGCAAATTATTGTTTGTGGGGATTTCAACGTAGATTTTCTGAAAGAATCAGATAGAAAGCTTGACCTTGAAGTATTACTTGGTACTTTCAGTTTGACATCCTGCTTGGGTGGTACAGGAAAGCAGCACACTGATAGATAACGTTTTCATAGACCAAGATAAATTCAATCAAATAAAAACTTTTCCGGTTAAGAATGGTCTGTCTGATCACGATGCACAGCTAGTTACAGTATATGATATAGCTCCATACAGTAATGCAAAACAGTCCTCCAAAAAAGTGCGTTCCATTAACGATTTAACACTTCAAAATTTTAGGGAAAGCTTGCAATAGCTAGACTGGGAAGAGGTGTACAGGGAACATGATGCTAGTTTAAAATTTATCCTATTTCATGATACCTTTGTGAGTATATTTGAAAACAGTTTCCCTAAGAAAATAGTGAAATGTAATTGTAAGAAACCATGTAAAAAGCCATGTCACAGTTGTTTCACATTGTAGCCGAGCGGTCTAAGGCGCTGCAGTCATGGACTGTGCGGCTGATACCGGCGGAGGTTCGAGTCCTCCCTCGGGATAAAGGGATAAAAATATCTTGTGAACAGAAAAGAGAAATGTATCTTATATCTAGGAGGAGTAATGATCCCGAAACAATGAAACATTATAAAAACTACTGCACTGTATTAAGAAAAGTTATTAAAAAGTCCAGAAGTATCTGCATTATATCTGAGATTAGCATATCTGTTAATAAAATTAAAACAATTTGGAATATTGTGAAAAGGGAAACTGGGCAACCGAGAGCACAGGAAGACTGTATTTCTACCAAACAAAATGAAACGTTTGTTAACAAGAAGTCAGAAGTAGAAAACATTTTTAATAATCATTTTTTAAGTGTTGTAGAGAAAATAGGTTCCAGCTATTCATTAGAAAATGCAAGGCAGTGTACGGAAGAGGCAATACCTACGCCATTTGATAAAATTGAAGTTCAACCCACCTCTCCTACTGGAATTAGGAAAATAACAAATTCACTCAAAAGTAAAAGCTCACATGGAATTGATGGCATTTCCAACAGAATACTAAAAGCTTGTTCCCAACAAATAAGTAGGATTCTCAGCCACATATGTAGTAGCTCACTGAAACAGGAACCGAGCGAGGTGGCGCAGTGGTTAGCACACTGGACTCGCATTCGGGAGGACGACGGTTCAATCCCGTCTCCGGCCATCCTGATTTAGGTTTTCCGTGATTTCCCTAAATCGTTTCAGGCAAATGCCGGGATGGTTCCTTTGAAAGGGCACGGCCGCTTTCCTTCCCAATCCTTCCCTAACCCGAGCTTGCGCTCCGTCTCTAATGACCTCGTTGTCGACGGGACGTTAAACACTAACCACCACCACCACCACCACTGAAACAGGGAATTTTTCCAGATAGACTGAAATATGCTATTGTTTAACCATTGCATAAAAAAATGGGATAGATCTGATGCTAACAACTACCGCCCAATCTCACTTCTGACAGCTTTATCCAAAATTCTTGAAAAAGTAATGTATTCAAGAGTAGCATCACATATTTGTAGAAACGAAGTACTAACAAAATGACAATTTGGTTTTCAGAAAAACCAAAAAAAATTGCTATATGTGCTTTCACTGATCAAATATTAAATGCAATGAATAACCGAACATCACTCATTGGGATATTTTGTGATCTCTCAAAGGCTTTTGATTGTGTAAATCATGAAATTCTTCTAGATAATCTTAAGTATAGTGGTATGAGTAGGACAGTGCACAAATGGTTTAATTCATACTTAACTTGAAGAGTGCACAAGGTTGAAATTAACAGCACAGATAGTCTACAAAAACCAGCAGAGTCCTCTAACTGGGGAGGTATCAAGAATGGTTTCCCACAGGGTTCAGTCTTGGGTCCCTTATTGTTCTTAATGTATACTAATGACTTGTCACTCTATATTCATGAAGATGCAAAGTTAGTTCTACAAGTATAGTAATTACACCCAGGAAGCAAGAATCAGCTGAGGAAATTGCAAATAATGTCTTTCAGAAAATTATCAAGTGGTTCTCTGCAAATGGATTCTCACTAAATTTTGAGAAAACACAGTTTATACAATTCTGTACAGTATACAGTATAATGGTAAAACACCATTGATAAATATAGACTGTGAACGGAAGTCTGTTGCTAAGATAGAATAATCAAAATTTCTGGGTGTGTGCATTGATGAGACATTGAATTGGAAGAAACACATCGATGATCTGCCGAAACGGTGAGGTTCAGCTACTTATGCTATTAGGGTTATTGCAAATTTTGGTGACAAACATATCAGTAAATTAGCCTACTATGCCTATTTTCATTCACTGCTTTCATATGGCATCATATTTTGGGGCAATTCGTCACTAAGAGAGAAAGTATTCATCGCACAAAAGCGTGTAATCAGAATAATAGCTGGAGCCCACCTAAGATCACCTTGCAGACATTTATTTAAGGAACTCGGGATAGTCACAGTACCTTCGCAATACATATATTCACTTATGAAATTTGTCATTAATAACCCATCCCAATTCAAAAGTAACAGCGTAGTGGATTGCTACAACACTAGAAGAAAGGATGATATTCACTATTCTGGATTAAATCTCACTTTGACACAGAAAGGGGTCAATTATGCTGCCACAAAAATCTTTGGTCATTTTCCAAATAGTATTAAAAGTCTGACAGATAGCCAACCAACATTTAAAAGCAAATTAAAAGAATTTCTGAATGACAACTCCTTCTACTCAGTAGATGAATTCTTAAATATGAAATAGTAACTGTAAAAAAACATTAAAAATTAATTATTTTGTGGAAAGAAAACTTATGTTAAAGTGATACGTTCCACATCATTACGAAATGTCGTATTCATGATCTATGGAACAAGGATTAATCTATGAATGTATGTTCATATGTGACTGCATCGGTCCTGGTCCTTACATTCATGCCTCAACTATTCCTCAGGGCAAGTAACTATTTTCAGTTTAATTAATTGGTGTTCAAATTATATTGAATTTGGTTTGGCTCTTTTAGAGCTTTCACTGTACGAATTTGTTTAGTACATAATTTAATGGATACTCAAATTATAATTTAGTGGGCAGTTTGTTTCTAAAAAATTGTCATTTAATTGCATCTAACAGAAGAGGCTTGGGTGTCTATTTATACTGAACCTCTTTTAGTGAAGGGCTATCATGCCTGTATCACTGTCTGATTCGCACCCGTCTGGCTCAGGCGATTCCTTCGCTACGCTGTTTCCTACCTAGCAGCACTTCCCGCCTTGGTTGCGGGCTTGTATAGGGGGGAGGGGGGGGGGGGGGGGGACCGGTGCTGGAGTGGCTGTGTACTGCCGTGTGCGTCTCCTCGGCGCGGCGCAAGTCCGGCATGCTGTTCGTCGGGCAGCGCGAAGCCTGATAGCGTCACTTAGCTCTGCTGGCACCTCTCATGCAGCTTCGTCAGCTTCCTAAGCTGAGTTTGCCTTTCCTTCTGTGACCTTTCGCCGTTTGTTCCTCAGTGCCTGACGTTCTGTTATTCTGTCTAGCGCCATGATTGGTAGTGCCAGTGCAATTCTGTGACATTAAGGACTTACTGCCCCTGACTCAAACATTTGTTATTCAGTTGTATTTATTCTTTTACAAGAGACATTTCTTAAAGATTGTTGTTCTGAAATTGTTTGTTAATATTACTTTAAATACAATTGTAAGTTTTTTTACCTGTTTAGTTTTGTTAAATTCACAAGTTATTCAATACTGAATATTTGTCCAGCGCCTTGTATGCCCATTCTGTAGCTGTACTAATTGTTATTCAATACTGCCTCATCTAAGGATTCAAATATTTAGTGTTTCCTTAAAAAAAAAGAAAGTTTAGCACAGTATTTCAACTTGTGATGTCGTTAACTATTTTATAATTGTTCGAATTCTTCGAGCAAATTACTCCTTCTTCAACTGTGATTATCACTTTAAAAAAATTAATTCAAATTGTGAGAAATGATGAATAATGTCACAACCGGCGCTTAACCTTCCACGAATATTCCCAGAGAAAAAAATAAATCAATTCCTGGAGAATCCATTGGTAGTGCCTCCATAGTGGTGTGGGCTGTCTTTACATGGAACAAACTCGGTTCTCTGGTCCAACTAAACCGACTATTCACTGGAAAAGGTTATGTTCGGCTACTTGCAGACTATTTGTAGCCAGTCAACGATGGAATTTTTATCAATGACAATGCGCCATGTCACTGCGCCACGATCGTTCGCGATTGGCTTGAAGAACATTCTGGACAATCCGAGTAATGGTCTGGCCACCTAAATCGACCAACGTGAATCCCAACGAACGTTTATGGGACATAATCGAGAGGTCAGTTCGAGCGCAAAATCTTGGTGATGGTGGTGGTTAGTGTTTAACGTCCCGTCGACAACGAGGTCATTAGAGGCGGAGCGCAAGCTCGGGTTAGGGAAGGATTGGGAAGGAAATCGGCCGTGCCCTTTCAAAGGAACCATCCCGGCATTTGCCTGAAACGATTTAGGGAAATCACGGAAAACCTAAATCAGGATGGCCGGAGACGGGATTGAACCGTCGTCCTCCCGAATGCGAGTGCAGTGTGCTAACCACTGTGCCACCTCACACGGTACAAAATCTTGCACTGGCAACATCCGCAACTGTGGACGGCTACAGAGGCAGTATATTTCTGCAGGGGACTTCCAACGACTTGTTGAGCCTATGCCACGTCGAATTGTTGCGTTACGCAGGGCAGAAAGAGGTCCGGCACGATAATGGGACGTATCCCACGACGTTTTTCACCTCAGTGTATAGTAATCATAAAAGTGTCATTAAAAAGTCGCCATTTCAGACACTCAGATAACGGAAAAGGCACATCTAGGGTGGGTGATAAGCACCGGAATAAATTCCTGTGTATCATTTGTAGGCTGTAGCTACGCTGTTCCCAGAAAACGTTTATATGAATGGAATGTAAGTACTTTAACATTTATGGTCTATACTGGGTTAATTGCGAATTTGTCAACGAAATTGCTTAATATCTTGAATCTAGTAGCATATTAACGGATTTTCCCCATTTTGTCGAGCACAAAAATGCATCTTAGCTTTGTATCCATTGTTTAAATAGGCCAATACAGAGTTAACAGTTAAACTGACGTCTCTTCATGTAAACAGAGAATTAAAAGCGAGGCTGAATGAGTCATTTAGCTCCCAGTTTACTTAACTGGATATCAGTGTTGCGCCTACGGCATACAGTATAAGAATATGATGTTAAAATGTATTGATATTACGTTTACGGCCTACTGTCCTTCGTTCTCAAAATGTTGTATATGAAATAACGGTGCCATGACATACAACTGGATGAATAAGGGAGGACAAATTTCACCTCGTGGACTCGATTGGAGTATGGTTCATCTCCCTGCCTCGCAAGTCAGCGCGCTGTACGTTAAGATATACGAGAAGGCCGTGATACAGCGCCGTAAATATAGAGGGTGGCCCAGGAGGGCAGGAGGAATGGTCAATACTCAGGGATATGACATGAGGTACCATTCAAAATACACTACTGGCCATTAAAATTGCTACACCACGCAGATGACGTGCTGCAGACGCGAAATTTAACCGACAGGAAGAAGATGCTGTGATATGCAAATGATTAGCTTTTCAGAGCATTCACACAAGCTTGGCGCCGGTGGCGACACCTACAACGTGCTGACATCAGGAAAGTTTCCAACCGATTTCTCATACACAAACAGCAGTTGACCGGCGTTGCCTGGTGAAACGTTGTTGTGATGCCTCGTGCAAGGAGGAGAAATGTGTACCATCACGTTTCCGACTTTGATAAAGGTCGGATTGTAGACTATCCCGATTGCGGTTTATCGTGTCGCGACATTGCTGCTCGCGTTGGTCGAGATCCAGTGACTGTTAGCAGAATATGGAAACGGTGGGTTCAGGAGGGTAATACGGAACGCCGTGCTGGATCCCAACGGCCTCGTATCACTAGCAATCGAGATGACAGGCATCTTATCCGCATGGCTGTAACGGATCGTGCAGCCACGTCTCGATCCCTGAGTCAACAGATGGGGACGTTTCCAAGACAACAACCATCTGCACGAACAGTTCGACGACGTTTGCAGCAACGTGGACTATCAGCTCGGAGACCGTGGTTGCGGTTACCCTTGACGCTGCATCACAGACAGGAGCGCCTGCGATGGTGTATTCAACGACGAACCTGGGTGCACGAATGGCAAAACGTCATTTTTTCGGATGAATCCAGATTCTGTTTACAGCATCATGATGGTCACATCCGTGTTTGGCGACATCGCGGTGAACGCACATTGGAAGCGTGTATTTGTCGTCGCCATACTGACGTATCACCCGGCGTGATGGTATGGGGTGCCATTGGATACACGTCTCGGTCACCTCTTGTTCGCATTGACGGCACTTTGAACAGTGGACATTACATTTCAGATGTGTTAAGACCCGTGGCTTTACCCTTCATTCGATCCCTGCGAAACTCTACATTTCAGGTCCTGTACGGGCCTTTCTGGATACAGAAAATGTTCGACTGATGCCCTGGTCAGCACATTCTCCAGATCTCTCACCAACTGGAAACGTCTGTTCAATGGTGGCCGAGAAACTGGCTCGTCACAATACGCCATTCACTACTGTTGATGAACTGTGGTATCGTGTTGAAGCTGCATGGGCAGCTGTACCTGTACACACCATCCAAGCTGTGTTTGACTCAATGCCCAGGCATATCAAGGCCGTTATTACGGGCAGAGGTGGTTGTTCTGGGTACTGATTTCTTAGGACCTATGCACCCAGACTGCGTGAAAATGTAATCACATGTGAGTTCTAGTATAATACATTTGTCCAATGAATACCCGTTTATCATCTGCATTTCTTCTTGGTGTAGTAATTTTAAAGGCCTGTAGTGCAAATAGGTCAAGCAATGATAGGCTCTAAAATGCTTACCTTCGGAGCTATGAGCACTTCTTCGGCTTCGATAATGTGAAAAAATCTCTTCTGCTGCAAGCTATTTGCTTTCCATGTTTTGGTAGATCGTAGTACAGACCACAATAAGAAAAAATTGTCTCATGAAGTTGAGCTTTAAAGTGCATACCTTCAGTAGAAGTAATGCGTTTTACAGTAGCCGAGGTGAACAAGTGCCCATAGTTCTTAAGTATGCCCCCGAGTTTACTAGAACTTTTTTGGTTTGGTCTACAGCACCACCTCTCGAAATATGGAAAGCGAAGAGCTTGAAGCAGAAGAGGTTTCACAGTACGAAGAAGCGCTAATATCCACTGAAATAAGCATTTTAGAGCCCATGTTTACTAGACTCTTTACTTCGAATGATCGTTCTGGTCATATGACTGAATATTCACCATTCCTCCTGGGACGTCCTGAATAGTCACAGCCTGTTCGTGTACATACGGGGTGTAACGGGTGCAAGAGCAAATACTTTTATATGTTGTACCTTGAAATGTACACACATCAGTGTGTAGGTTGTTTTACCCTGTGCCCAAAAGTCTTGCTGCAAACACGTTACAAAGCCTACGACCTGATGTTCTATGCACGATCGTAACTTCACCGTTAAGTGGACTACGATTGTCGGTATATGTAGTAGACTAACCATCTGAGGCTCACACGTCCTCACTTCAACACCTGGCCTGCGCCCCCCCCCCCCCCCCCCCCACTCCGAGGGGAAAGTAAGCATTAATGGTTTGCTCTTGCCATCTTGCCATATGTAATTGGAGGTACTAACCAACCCAAAAAACTGCTACGCCTAAAAGTTACAATTAATAACCTGCAAATGACACAAATACTGTCAGTTTTAAAATATATGGCTTTCCAAAAATTTTTAAGGAAAGTGCTCCATCACGTCCAATAGTAAGCAGCACCGGAGCATAACTCCCCGTAGTACAGTGCGGGAGTTGGCTATGTTCCCCGGTGAGTTTGGTTCTACGTTTGAGATCAGCTGGCGTATGAAAAGCTCGTGCACCTCCCACTACACCTCCTCTGCAGCCAGGCTTGCTGTCCGCCTCAACTTGCAACGATGCATTTCAGAACCTCACTACTACGACAGCTTGCAATATGATCGCTGATTTTTTGTTTGTGTGTACTGTGGCCACATTTCCCCATGTGTATCCTTGCTAGGATGCCTGCCGATGCACTCCATATGTGTCTGGTGATTTCGTTAAGGCCTCAGCTGCAGCAACACAGCGGTGAGCTAAACTATTATTTGAGTAATAAGTTACGAAATTCTAGTTCCAAGCATTTAATAGCTCCCTGAAACGTATTAAATATTTAATAGGTTCCACGTGGTCTGTGAAGTACTTTCAAACTAGCAAAACAGATCGCATTAATAGCACTTTCTCAATTTATTAACTTATTGCTCAATGTCGTCACTCTAGATGTTTTGTCAGGTTACTCACAGTTGTTTTGAAACATAATGTTTGGCCACAAATGTCGCACTGTGCAATTTGTTATTTCGTGTTTTATTCACTGATGACAACCACACACAATCATACACAAAACTGAATGTATAATTTCTTTACTTCATTTTCCTATAGTATATCACCTGTGCATAAAATGCGAATATGGCATCTTCACTGAAATGGTGCCACTGCTAGTGCATTGAAACGACTCTGCACTAGGCAGTCTGTTCCAGTTGAAAAAGGAACGTTCTAACTACGAGTAGCCGGCCGGAGTGGCTGAGCGGTTCTAGGCGCTTCAGTCTGGAACTCGGTACCGCTACGGTCGCACGTTCGAATCCTGCCTCGGGCATGGATGTGTGTGATGTCCTTAGGTTAGTTAGGCTTAAGTAGTTCTAAGTTCTAGGGGACTGATGACCTCAGATGTTTAGTCCCATAGTGCTCAGAGCCATTAACTACGAGTAACTCCCTGCCCGGGCTTGCCTGTTAATGAATCATGGCTGTCGCAGGGAGCGGCCTGAAGGAGCGAAGACGTTGCAGGCATGCGAGGAACGCACACTCCGGTTGGATGTATGCCTGAGTCACTGCTGCAGAGTGGAACGTTTGTGACGCAACGTTCCAAAGAAAAGAAAACGTCGCCGACACGCAAATAACGCGCTGATCGCACAGAAGTATCTGTGTGTAATGATTTAGGTTTTCCATGATTTCCCTGCAATCATTCCAGAAAAATACAAGGACGGTTGCTTTGTAAAGAGACAGCTGATTGCGTTCCCCGTTCTTGAAACATCAGAGCTAGTGTTCAGTCTCTAATGACCTTGTTGTCAATGGAATGTTAGACCCTAATCTTCCTTCCTTCCTTATTTTCGTATTTTCGTGAGAAGGTACAGGGGAACTTTACATTAGCCGCTTGTGGCTGGTGAGCACGGCATGTCAGTATTTGCGTTAAGACAAAAACTGCGTGAAATTATTGCGACTTAGGCTCGTCTCAGTTGGCGTAAATTGCCAGAACAGCGGTTATGCACACCGCAGACAAGGAGATGCTTCTATCGACGACGTTTCGGCGGTGTTGCCCAGTCTGTGACCAGGAGCAGCGCAGTGACACAACAAGCGCGCTCTTATTTGGTGTAAGTAACCGTTGATTTTGTAGCATGTTCATTCAAGTCCAGCGGTACCACAAGGATGCAGGGGCTATGCCAGATTGAGGAGACGAAACGGGTTCGACCCGCCTCCCAGTTACCTGCTGCCTGCACTGAATCTGCCCATTGGACTTGGTGCCATAGTGCAGTGGGCCTTTCAGTCCACTCAAGCAGCAACCGAACTTATGCCGGGAGATAGTGGGTCACACCTCAGACACAGCAGCCGCCTTCCGATGACACAGTGGGTGCGCCTCTTGCCACTCGCCGTGGCCACCTGGGTGCAGTCATTCGTCAAACAGAGTCTACCGCTGCAAGATTCCAGTACTTGACACTGACGTCGGTGGTGTGTCTCACACATCATAACCGTGGGCCTCGTACCAAGTGCAGACGTCAGCAACGCAGGGTACCAGCATGCGTTGCAGCCAGCTGGACGGACGCTAGGTGCCGGCTGACCGATTGCTGGCCCACTCCCGTAGGGCAGGTGCGTGTTTGCGTCCCCATCACGCTTCAGAACCAGTGTTTGACTTGGAAATAAAATGTTAATTTTGACAGCCGCTTTTTCCTGGTCCTCATTAGCCTTCCATCAGTCTCACCCCTGGCCACCCAGACTCCTGACAAAGTAGATGCCCAACGGCACCCTCAGGGTCGGCTATAAAGTGGTGTCCGAAGTACTGGCGTCACCTTCGGTCGACATCAGAGGATTTGTCGTCCACACAGAGCGATGTCTGAACCACTATCTGTAGTGCCATCGTGGTTGGGTGAGTGGAGAACTTATTTGTTAATTTTTATGTGTGTGGTAGGCAAGGGATCAACTCGAGTGTTACTTTTTTAGACCAGAAGCACTGGCTGACGTGTCCGAATTTCGTGGCAACAGTGAAGAGCAGTATTTAGAGCCTGTGAATTGCTTGCATTGTAATCTGCTTAGGCATTCCACTACTTGTGATCTATCTGTAACTCTTTATGTGCAGTCATATTGGTCATACTGTGAAACAGTGTGGAGAATCTAGATGGTTGGTGATAAGCGGAAGCTGTAACTGTTTTCTTGACAGTTAGTGATTGCTGCATATTTGTATTGCTTGTGGGTGAAGAATAAAGGTGTTGCAATGGCAGAACCAGAGACGCAGGGTGTCGCTAGGCTGGGTGCAGTCCAGGCATTAATTAATAGGGTGGCATGACGGAGAGCAGAAAATGCGGTCTTCCTTAATAAGCTTGCAGCCAATGATGAGGAGTTAGCGTTGGTAAGGCACCAAACCTTGTAACAGATCCAACTGCCGCTAACCTAGTTAGCCCCTTTTCTAGAAGGTCATCTGAGGATGTGATGTCTTTGGTGGAGGACCTGGCAACGTTGGCGTACCGAAGTTGCGTTTAACGGGAGTGGAAAAACTTTTGTGAGATGCACAGAAGCGTTGAATAAGGTGGAGGCAATTGGACAGGTGAAACAGGGGCTTCTGCAGGGGTACAAAAAAAAAAGAATAGCGCGGGATTCTTTTGGGACCAATCGAGCGCCATTAAGAAGAGGCAAGGTGAAGCCGTGGAAAAGTTTGGCGACAGAATAAGAAAAGTGAGTGTACGAACGTATGAACTGTCTCAGAGTGACGTAGCGAATAAACTTCTGCTGCAGGAGGCCGAAAAGAGGGCGATCGATGTTTTCCTGACGGGTTTGCAACCTGGTGTGGTCGAGGAGGGCGCGCTCAGTGGCACCAGAGGATCCCCATTCGGCTGTGAGATTAACGTTGGATTCTGTGGAAGTAGATGTGCCGAGAGGTGTGAAGGGCAGGCGTGGTGTATTCTCTGCATATGTGAAGTGTTACAATTGTGGACATACATGGCATGTGCGAAATTTTGAACTGTTTGAGGGATCTGGATTCCTTACCGTGCTATCTGTCAGACAGCAGCCACCAATTAATAGTCTATCGTGACTTCAGTGTGGTGGATTTTCTAAAGGATTCTAGTGTGAAAAATGATCTGGAAATCTTATTTTGATCCTACGATTTGATATCAGTAAATAACTTTTCAACGCAGATTGATAAAGACAGTAGGATTCTAATCGATAATGTTTTCTTCCGTGAAGCTCAAAGCAAGAAAATAACTGTTTACCTAGTAACAAATCCTCTCTCTGATCCTGATGCACAGTGAATTAGGATAAATAACGTAACGCCTTACAGTATGGATACTGCTCAGTGGAAATCAGTTTAAATAATTAATAACTCCAGGATAAATGTCTTTAAGAATAGTTTAGGAAAGATAACGTGGGATGAAATTTGTAGTGAACTAGATGCTAACATAAAATTTAATCTATTCCATGCTAAATTCATAATATTATTTAAAAATAACTTTTCAAATAAGCTAATCAGAAAGAACGTTAAACAGCCATGTAAAAAAAAAAAAAACAAGGATCATTAGAGGGATAAAAGTATCTTATAAAAGGAAAGGAGAAATGTATCTGTTGCCAAGAACAAGAAGAGATCCTACACTAGTTGCGCATTGCAAAAACTACTCAAAATTACTAAGAAACGTTAATAAAAATTCAGAAGCCATGCAAATAATATCCGACAACAGACATAAGGCTACACGGAATGTAGCAAAACGAGAGACAGCAGCGCAGGGTAGGCGTCTTGTCACGGTTCGCGCGGTTCCCCCCGTCGGAGGTTCGAGTCCTCCCTCGGGCATGAGTGTGTGTGTTGTCCTTAGCGTATGTTAATTTAAGTTAGATTAAGTGCTGCGTAAGTTTAGGGACTGATGACCTCAGCAGTTTGGTCCCATAAGCCTTACCACAAATTTCCAAAACGAGAGACAAGACAATCAGCTTCAGAACAGGATAACATCACTACTGATCTGAATGGAAGGATGATAAATCACAGGTAATAAATACATTTAACAATCATTTCTTAAATGTAATAGAAAGTACAGAGACAAACAGTTAAAGAGAAGAATCACAGCGGTACGTTGAAGAAGCAACTCATAAAATTCAACCATGTGAATGCATCACCAAATTAAGAAAATTATATTTTCTCTCAAAAATAAAAGCACATATGGTTTTGATAGTATTCCCAATAGAGTACTAAAGACTGGCTCCCATACAATAAGGCCAGTCTTATCTGAAATATGTGATACACCACTAACTAAAGGCATTTTTCCAGAGAGACTCCAATATGAAATGGTCAAGCCTCTAATTCTTTATTTTATTTATTGCTTATCCAGTCTGACCAGATTAAGACATTAAGGCCCCCTCTTACAGCTGACCAGCAATAACACATCCATAAAATATTACATAACACTCACAATAATATTAATTTGCATTATTAATAAAAGTAATAATCGGGAATAATAATGATAATAACAACAGTAACATTTAATGATGATAAAATAATGGTCGGATTAAGAATGATAGTAATTGGTTATTAGATAACAAACTTAATAATAATATTTTGCATCATTAATAAAAATGAAAAATTTGCAATAATAATGATGACACCAATAGTAATAATAAAATATTGGAGGCATTAAGAATGATATTTATTAGTTTAACGCTTTTGAAGCCTTGTTTGGTATTAGAAATGGAAGGGATGATGAAAGAGAAGAGGATCGCTAAAACAAAGGCGTTTTTCGTTGCGGGGGAATCTTCTCATGAAATTTCAATCACCAGTTTTCTCCTCCACATTCGAAAATGTTTTGTTGACATCGACATACATAGGGAGGAACGACCACTATAATAAAATAATAGAAATCGGATCTCGCACGGAAAGATATACAGGGTGTTACAAAAAGGTACGGCCAAACTTTCAGGAATATTCCTCACACACAAATAAAGAAAATATGTTATGTGAACATATGTCCGGAAACGCTTAATTTCCATGTTAGAGCTCATTTAGTTTCGTCAGTATGTACTGTACTTCCTCGATTCACCGCCAGTTGGCCCAATTGAAGGAAGGTAATGTTGACTTCGGTGCTTGTGTTGACATGCGACTCATTGCTCTACAGTACTAGCATCAAGCACATCAGTACGTAGCATCAACAGGTTAGTGTTCATCACGAACGTGGTTTTGCAGTCAGTGCAATGTCTACAGATGCGGAGTTGGCAGATGTCCATTTGATCTATGGATTAGCACGGGGCAACAGCCGTGGCGCGGTACGTTTGTATCAAGACAGATTTCCAGAACGAAGGCGTCCCGACAGGAAGACGTTCGAAGCAATTGATCGGCGTCTTAGGAAGCACGGAACATTCCAGCCTATGGCTCGCGACTGGGGAAGACCTAGAACGACGAGGACACCTGCAATGGACGAGGCAATTCTTCGTGCAGTTGACGATAACCATAATGTCAGCGTCAGAGAAGTTGCTGCTGTACAAGATAACGTTGACCACGTCACTGCATGGAGAGTGCTACGGGAGAACCAGTTGTTTCCGTACCATGTACAGCGTGTGCAGGCACTATCAGCAGCTGATTGGCCTCCACGGGTACACTTCTGCGAATGGTTCATCCAACAATGTGTCAATCCTCATCTCAGTGCAAATGTTCTCTTTACGGATGAGGCTTCATTCCAACGTGATCAAATTGTAAACTTTCACAATGAACATGTGTGGGCTGACGAGAATCCGCACGCAATTGTGCAATCACGTCATAAACACAGATTTTCTGTGAACGTTTAGGCAGGCATTGTTGGTGATGTCTTGATTGGGCCCCATGTTCTTCCACCTACGCTCAATGGAGCACGTTATCATGATTTCATACGGGATACTCTACCTGTGCTGCTAGAACATGTGCCTTTACAAGTACGACACAACATGTGGTTCATGCACGATGGAGCTCCTGCACATTTCAGTCGAAGTGTTCGTACGCTTCCCAACAACAGATTCGGTGACCGATGGATTGGTAGAGGCGGACCAATTCCATGGTATCCACGCTCTCCTGACCTCAACCCTCTTGACTTTCATTTATGGGAGCATTTGAAAGCTCTTGTCTACGCAACCCCGGTACCAAATGTAGAGACTCTTCGTGCTCGTATTGTGGACGGCTGTGATACAATACGCCATTCTCCAGGGCTGCATAAGCGGATCAGGGATTCCATGCGACGGAGGATGAATGCATGTATCCTCGCTAACGGAGGACATTTTGAACATTTCCTGTAACAAAGTGTTTGAAGTCACGCTGTTATGTTATGTTGCTGTGTGTTTCCATTCCCTGTAGGTGTTCGTTTTTTCCGCGCGCTATGCGAGATTGGACTAGTAGAGAATTGTGAAGGTGATTCGATCACATTGCAAGCTGTCGTAGTCGTGAGGTTCTGAAATGCATCGTTGCAAGTTGAGGCGGACAGCAAGCCTGGCTGCAGAGGAGATGTAGTGTGAGGTGCACGAGCTTTTCATATGCCAGCTGATCTCAAACGTAGAACCAAACTCACCGGGGAACATAGCCAACTCCCACACTGTGCCACAGGGAGTTATGCTTGATACATTCACAGAAGACAGAAGAAAGTAGAGACGACTTTCCCGTGGCTAAGAACAGGAGAGCGCATGTCTGGACACTCCATCCCTTGGTTACCTCCTGAGCCTAGCGCAGCACCAGCCGCGCTGCTGTTTTCTCTGTGTTCGCTTGTTTATTTACTACTTCATCTCGCCTTTCTATCGAGTTTACTTCAGGTTTGTTAGCTTTCAAGTTAACTGTAACTTGTTCAACTTATGACTGCTCACGGCACGGCTTTGGTGTGACTTCACGTGCTCTGGACTGTTGTTGAAATTGCTCGTCAATGTTTTATAAAATTTTGGTCTTCAGTTACTTATTTTAAAGTTTATTTGTGTTGATATTTGCTGTGTTACTGACTCGAGTGGTCTATTATTCGTGAGTGTGCTTACGTCGTTCATCTGAGTCTCTCGCCTCAGCAATGTGTTTACATTTCGCGGCGTGCGGTTCCAGCTGTAGCGGTTATAAAGCCACTGTCAAAATTGTTTGTGCACTGTATTCGAATATTAAATTTAGTAGTTTTCAGTCGTTCATCCAAATATTAGCAGTGTGTTTACATTTCGCGGCGTGCAGTTGCAGATGTAGCGGTTCTTAAGTTCTGACAAAGTTGTTTGTGCACTGTTATATAGTTATTAAATTTAGTAGTTTTCAACGGTGTCTCGCGCTGTTTGTAACGAAGTAGCGGCTTAATAAAATTTTGGATACGTTCGCTCACTGAGTTTTTTTAGACCTTTCTGTGCGTTGAAGTCGTTTAGTAAATTTCGTGCGGTAGTTTTCAGATGACGTTTCTTATTGTTCCTAGTGAAATACTTCAGTAATATTTTCATTCATCGCTTTAACTGCATTGCATGTTCCAATGGCCGCTTGAACTTTTGGTTTTAGCTAACAAATTTTGTGAAGTTTTATTGGTATTTGTATTAGTTGTGGTTGAGTAGTATTAATAAAAACTGTTGCTTTCTTAGTAGAGAGAGAATTTAGAGACTACTATTGTTAGTTCTATAAATAGTTATACTGGCGTAATCAAACTTAGGTAACGAAGATGTTTAGGTTTTTTTTCCTTAGAAACTGTAAAATTTTACCATGAGTGAGAAGTGTGGGCTTTATCGTAGGTTTGTGAGTAGTGGGTTACGGTGTGGGATTTGTTCAAAGTTTTTTTTTTTTTTTTTCATTGGAGCGGGGGGGGGGGGGGGGATTCAGTGGGGAAGCCAGCGGGCATTCTAGCGAGATCCTCTCCTGGGAATGCAGAATTTGTAGTAGAAATAAGTTGATAGAGGAGCAGGAGCGTAAAATCTGTTTCCTTCATATTCAGTTACAGTACGCAAAAGAGGAACTAGATAGGTTGAGGAGGGTGAAGGGTGCTGAGGGATGGCTGCTGGCAGTTGGGAAGAAGGCAGCTAGGAGGAGGAGATATTCAGACAGTTTTACTTTGCGTATATGCAATAGATTTGACCAACTGTCAGAGTTGAGTGGAGAGGAGCCTCTTGTAGCTATAGATGTAGCAGATGTAGCAGTCCTCAGCAGTTAGGAGGCCTAGTCAGTTGCAAAGTCTAACAGAAAGAAGAAGGTTCTGCTTCTAGGTAGTTCATACGGTAGAGGTGTGGCCCAGCACTTGCAGGAAGTGAGTACCAGGTCACCAGCATTGTAAAGCCTAGTGCAGGGTTGGCTCAGGTGACTGACAACATAGCGGAATTTTGTAGGAATTTTACGAAAGAGGATCAGGTAGTGATTGTGGGTGGAGCAGGGAGTAGTCTTGACAGGGACGGGGAACATGATGTGGATGGTGACCTGGTAAAGATAGCTAAACAGACTTGTGGCACTAACGTGCAGCCGGCCGGAGTGGCCGACTGGAACCGCGTGACCGCTACGTTCGCAGGTTCGAATCCTGCCTCGGGCATGGATGTATGTGATGCCCTTAAGTTAGTTAGGTTTAAGTAGTTCTAAGTTCTAGGGTGCTGATGACTTCGGAAATTAAGTCCCATAGTGCTCAGAGCCATTTGAACCATTTGCACTAATGTGCATTTTGTGCAACTGTTTCAGCGTCATGATCGGCCCAATCTTAATGCGGCTTTTAGGTGTGTTAACATGGGGCTGGAGAAGACACTAATGGCAGATGGCGTGGGTCACATTGCAGTGGTGCCAGTTGAGTCCATCAGTAGATCAGGTTTAATTAAGCATGGCCTGCACCTCAGTAGGTATGGGAAGGGGAGGCTGGCAAAGGTTATAGGTCACAGTGTAGTGGGTGGTGGTGGGATCACTCATGGAAAAATCCCTGTAGTAGTTGGTGTTAGAGCTGCACCTCTTTTAGATTGCGAAATGCAATATGAAAGCAGCTGTCAAAAGGTCAATGAGAGATTCTTTTAACGAATTTGAAAGCAATATTTTATCTGCAGATTCAAAAAGTAACCCCAAAAAAGTTTGGTCCCACGTAAAAACCGCTGCAAATAATTCAATACCTTCTCTTGCTGACAGAACGGGTAATGTAACGGATGATGATAAACAGAAGGATGAAATTATAAACCCAGCTTTCAAAAACTCGTTTACAGTAGAGGACTGCAGCGCCATTCCCCTTTCAATTATCGAACAAACGCAATGATAGCTGACATAGTGCTTAGTGTATCTGGAATTGTAAAACAGTTAAGATCCTTATATTCCAGGGAGGCATCTGGCCCAGACGGTATCCCCGTAAGATTTTATGTTGAACATGCTACAAATATAGCACCATTCGTATCTATCATCTAACAGAGATCATAGGAACAGTGGAAAGTTCCACGGGAGTGGAAGAAAGCCCAGGTCATAGCAATCTTTAAAAAGGGTAGAAAATCGGATGCACATAATTACCGGCCAATTTCACTGGCATCGATTTGTTGTAGAATCATGGAACATATTTTGTGTTCAGACATAATGACCTTTATAGACTCTGAGAAGCTCATCTGCATAACCAGCACGGTTTTAGGAAACAGCGGTCATGCGTGACAAAGTTGGCCCTCTTTGTGCATGATATACAACAGGCTCTAGATACCGGCTCCCAGGTAGATGCCATATTCTTCGACTTTCGAAAGGCGTCCGACTCAGTTCCGCACTGTTGCTTGCTTCAAAAAGTGCGCGCTTACGGTCTATCTGATGACATATGCGGCTGGATAGAAAGTTTTCTAACAGACAGGAAGCTGTATGTCGTCCTGAATGGGGAGACAGATACAAGCGTAACATCGGGTGTGCCCCAGGGCAGCGTAATAGGTCCGCTGCTTTTTACGATTTACATAAACGATCTGGTTGACGGCATTGACAGCGGCATTAGACTGTTTGCCGATGATGCTGTAGTCTACAGGATAGCAGTATCACACGAAAGTTGTGAACAAATCAGTGAGGATTTGCAGAAAATAAATGCGTGGTATAATGACTGGCAGTTACCTCTCAATATTAGTAAGTGTAACCTACTGCGTATAACAAAGCGAGAATCCCCAACAGTGTACGAATACAAAATAAATGCCCACTCTTTGGAAGCGGTAACAACCGTCAAGTATCGGGGTGTGACTGTTCGAAATGATCCCAAATGGAACGATCTGATTACAAAAGTAACGTATAAGGCGAACTCTAGATTCCTGTTTATTGGTAGAATTCTGAAGCGATGCACTACTTCAACAAAGGAAATTACTTACAATACTTTAGTCGTCCAGTCTTGGTGTTGTTCGTCTGTATGGGACCCTTACCAGTTGCGTCTGATTCAAGAGATTGAGAAGGTCCAAAGAAGAGCGGCAAGATTCGTGACTGGTACTTTGGCCATTGCGAGAGCGTAACAGATCTCATAGAAAGTTTGTGGGACACACTTACAGACAGACGACGCGCTAAACGGAAGGGGCTGCTCACTAAATTCCAAAATCCGATCTTCGCCGAGGATGTAGAGCATATATTATTACCATCAACTTTCATATCGCGCAATGATCACCATTCTCAAAGATAAGGGAAATTAGAGCTCGTACTGAGGCGTTCCGACAGTCGTTTTTCCCTTGCGCGATTCGCGAGGGGAACAGAGGGGGGAGGGGGGGGGGGAATATGATTTTAGTGCTAATAGTGCCCTTCGCCACACACCGCTTGGTGGATAGCGGAGTATATGTGTAGATATAGAACTCAGCTGATACGTATTCCTGCTTAAAGGAAGTCCCTCTAACCAAGAAATCACCTTCAGGAGAGGTCAGGTATCCAAGTGGAGAAGGAATTAGCATATTTCATCAAAATATAAGAGGTATTAGCGATAAAGTTAGTGAACTGATTATAGATGTTGACTCTGACATTATTGGTTTATCGGAGCACCACTTAAATAATTTGACAATTCAGAGGCTTCCTTTACCAGGATACAGATTAGCAGACTTTTTTTCAAGGAGTTCCTTGCGGAGTAGGGGAGTGGCCATGTACGTAAAAAACAGTATCCCGTTTGAGTCCATAGACGTATCATGGCATTCTACTGAACAGATATTTTAATGTTGTGCAGGGGCAGTTGAATTTAGTGAAACTAAACTTCTAATTGTTGTTGTTGATAGGTCCCCTAACTCTGAATTCAGAACATTTCTGCCCAAGCTGGAGAGGATTCTTGGGTCACTTTATAGTAAGTGCCAGAAATTAGTTACATGTGGTGACTCCAATATTAATTTTGTATATGATGTGCAAGATAAAACATGTTGGTAGATCTCCTAAACTCATATGATCGGGTGCAGACTGTCTTTTTTCCAACTAGTGTGCAAGGGAGCAGTAGCACAGCCATGACCAATATTTTTATTCATTCTTCATTACTAGATGGGTATTCTGTTAGTAAAAAGGTGAATGGCCTTTCAGACGATGATGAACAATTTTTAACACTAAAAGGCTTTTGTTCTCAAACAAAGTCACATATAATTACAAACTATGTAACGGCAACAGAGAGATCTTTAAACCTCGTTAAGGAACAAGAGTGGCTGGATCTTTATAGTGCCGATAACATAGATGACAAATATAATGCATTCCTTAACACATTTCTCATGCTCTTTGAGAGTATTTTGTAAACGCCTGAGTAGTGTTATTACTGAACCGAAGTCTGTTATCTGCTTTACATTCTGTAATATATCGTGTGTTTCCTGTATCGAAATTTATTTCAAATTACGTACATGTGCGCAAGTGGCGCGGCAGCGATATTTTTGTTGTGAGAGTCTGTCGTTCAAAGAAATTATATCAACTGTCAATGTAAAATTCGGTGCTGCTAATGACATACACTCGCTGGTTCTTTGCTTGTAATACTATATAACAAAATATAAAATTGCTTGAGAGAGCAATTCTTCATACCACTTCTTAGTACCGCTTCTTCAGTTCGCATTTTCTAAATGCTTCTTAATCCTGGCTGACTTCTTATCATTGTTCAGGTATGATATTCTGAGGAATTGATAAAAAGTTTTGCCTTACTTACGAGTTCTTATTGGATAATGTACAGTGAACCACGATCCCTATTTTAAGTTTCAAGAACACCTTCTGTGATGTATGGAATTTTACGGTATGCTCTGCTTCATACTTTCATTCGGTGCGCGTGATTGGTAACGAAATTCAATTATCTAGGTGTTTTTCATAGAACAGATTAGAACCTGCATTCTTTTACCAAGACCGATAGCGAAAGTTTATTGACAATATTACCTGATTTAAGATTATTAGCACCAGATACGACGGGCGAGGTTGAGCGACACAATAAATTTAGCGCCTGTTCGAGGACATTTTGAAAACTGATTGTGTCATTAATTATTTACATTCTAACTCTAGTTCGTTGTCTGTTACATGAAATTGATGTAACCATTTCTGCAGTGGAAAATGAACGAATTAAGAAAATCCACAAAGAACCTCGAAGGTCCAGTAGAGAGGGGGCAGACGACTTGACGCAGATACAATTACACTTTTCAGTAGTTTTGCGTATCAAGCAATAGAGCGCTCAACGTTCAGTGCAATGTAATTTTTCAAAGCTATGCATGGACAATTTCAACAGTTTGAATTTTAGCGCGTGCCATATGACAACAATCAACCACGCGCTACGAGACTTATGTAAGCCAGACATCAATTCAATTCAATTTTTAAAACATTAAATACAAAACTGTAACAGTTAAGCTTTTTATTCTTGTAAATATGCATTTCTGTATTTGTTTATTCAATTATGTGTACATTGTCACTATGTGTTGCCGATGGCTAAATTGAGTACACACTCAAAGGCCAAATAAAAAAATAAAAAAAAAGCTAGACATGGTGTGACGTCATAATTTCTTGATACTATCATTAATACTGCCAATTTTATTAAATTATTACTTACTTTATCAACGAATACAGAATTCAATGATTTTTTCTGTGAGTAAGTGATGTTAAAAACGCGATCACTTACAGTGAAAATGTACTTAATTCATTAGACAAAAAAACTGCAGGCAACTGGTATATTTTGTGATCTGTCAAAGGCACTTGACTCTGTAAATCAAAATATCCTTTTAAGTAAATCAGAATATTATGGTGTAACAGGAAATGCTGTAAAATGGTTCAAATCTTATATCTCTGGCAGGAAACAAAGGATGTTATTAGGAAACAGATATATATTAAGTTATCAGGCATCATCCAACTGGGAACTAATTACAAGTGTGGTTCCACAAGGTTGCATCTTAGGGCCCTTACTTTCTCTTGTGTATGTCAATGACCTTTCATCAGTAACATTACCAGATGCCAAGTTTGTTTTGTTTGCCGATAGTACAAACATTGCAGTAAACAGCAAATCAAGTGTAGTCTTAGAAATATCTGCTAATAAAATATTTGTGGACATTAATCACTGGTTCCTAGCCAATTCTTTGTCATTAAACTTTGAAAAAACACACTACATGCAGTTCAGAACTTGTAAGGGGTGTCCCACGAGTGTATGCCGAATATATGAAGACAAGCAGATAGAAGAAGTGGACAGTGTTAAATTCTTGGGATTGCAGCTTGATAATAAATTTATCTAGGAGGAGCACACCACAGAACTGCTGAAGCGTCTAAGCAAATCTCTGTTTGCAATACGAATTCTGTCAGACATAGTGTATATAAAAATGAAAAAGCTCGAATACTAAGCCTACTTTCACTCCATAATGTCATATGGGATTATTTTTTGGGGCAACTGATAAAGTCAAGCCAAAGTTTACTGGGCACAAAAACGTGCAATAAGAGTTATTTGTGGTGTGAACTCAAGAACATCCTGCAGAGGCCTGTTTAGGGAAGCAGGTATACTAACTACTGCTTCCCAATTTCCTTAATGAAATTTGTCATTAAAAATACATCACTTTTTCAAACCAACAGCTCAGTTCATGAAATCAATACTAGAAACAAAAATAATCTTCACAAAGTATTAAAGTCACTTACACTTGTACAAAAAGGTGTGCATTATTCAGGAGCACACATTTTCAATAATTTGTCAGCAGCCATAAAAAGCTAACAACCAAATGAAATTCGGTTTAAGAGAAGCCTAAGGGATTTATTGGTGGCCAACTCCTTCTACTCCATTGATTAATTTCTCAGTAGAACTAACTGATTTTGTGTGTGTGTGTGTGCGTGTGTGTGTGTGTGTGTGTGTGTGTGTGTGTGTGTGTGTGTGTGTGTAAAGCACAATCTAATTTCTGCACCATTTCAGTGCAGTAATGTGTTCATTGTAAATAAGTATTGTAGTAGTTTTATTATATGTTTATTACCTTACAATATTTTTTTTATTTTTAAATTCAGAGCATTAATGCGATCTTAGTAAATGAGCGTTGTAAAACGATCCTTTCGTACAATGTTCATTAAAAAAACAGCTTATTTGTTTTAGTTGTAAATATTTGTCATGTATTATTGTTTTTATGACAAGTTCTGCACCCTGGAGGACCACCTCACTACAGATCAATTGGAATGAAAGTAAATCTAATCTAATCTAAAAGATACTTCAAAACTTGCCGATAATAATAATAATAATAATAATAATAATAACTGAAGTTTCTCATAATGAGAAATGAGAAGGAGTGAACTGTATGCACTTTAAAGAAATTTTTTGTATCTAAAATGCGTTGAAACCTGTTAATTATTGACCGGTTTTAATAGGTAAGTCTGCCATCTTCAGAACTTCAAAAACTATTCTGTTTGTACGTCATGTGCCATTGTGCGATCATTACTCATGCCATGTCAACATTTCAGTGGAGAGTGTATTGGACATTCCACACACGTCTGTCAAGAACAAAATTACAAACAGGCTTATCACAAGTAAAAATATACACAACTAATGAAACTAGGTATGTCTACATATGTACTACTCCTCTGATGCTTGTCAGTTATTAAAACCCACAATATATAGTAAAAGTACACATTTATGCCAATGTTTATATTACCGTGACGAGTGAAGCACATCTTAGAACCTTCTCACTCGAAATACGTAGTGCAACTCAACCACAAAAATGGCGTACTTAGCGTTGCAGTGGGTCATACCTGCCATCACAGTGCCCGTAGGAAATACAGACGCAGTTGCGTATCCGCATCTAACAAGATGACGTCCCAGATTAGAACACTGTCGTCGCCATGTTGCGTCCTTTGCACGACATTCGTGAGGTTACAATCTATCCCAGTTGTGCGCCAGACGAACAGACGGCTATAAAGACTCTCGAGAGCAAGCGCTGAGTTTATGCAGAACTGATTGTCTCGCTGTTTCTGGGTCCACTCACGCTGGGAAAGACATCACTTTCGCTGAGTGGCGCCATGGCCTTGTTTAGGGTGAATATATCGGGTTGTTGGTGAGTATACAGAGCAATCTTTCGGAAGCTGACAGTACGTAGTCTGCGGGAAGATGTGTGACCCTGGGTGAATATCTTCGGACACCTAGTCAGTACAACGATCCTGACACAGAGCCGACCTCGCGCGACTAACGTTAATGTTTACCCCCTCCTGTAAAGTTCTCCACCGCCGTACAATGAAGCTACGGCGACATGTAACGCTTGCGCCGACGCGCGCAGTGGCCGTTCTGTTGTCGACCAGGGATCTCGCTGCGCTAAATGAGTTATTCCTTTGTGTTTACTGTAGCCTCCTGCTTCTCTGCGGCTCGAATACAGTGTGCCGAATGCACACATCACACAGCCAGAATCACTAATCCAAGGTCTCTGCTCGCAAGGACAATGTTATTCAGTCTAAATGGTTTCATGCTTTGTGAGACGTAAGTAGCGTTTCACCATGTTACTCTGCTACCATTGAGACCTCACTATATCACCCTGATGAAATGTTTTTGCTGTGGATGCTTCAGATACTTTGCTAACAAAACACAAAAAGTGCTAACTGAACTAAAATCACAGTAATATAGTCAAGAATAAATTATTGCATCACTTAGATTACATTGGGAATGACACATAACCACAGAACGATGACAAAAGCGTACAAGTTTAAGTAATATGTGCAACAGCTAGAGAGTATTTAACGAAGGGGAGTGGGTGTCGCAGGCTTTAAATAAAAAATTGCACAATTTTCAAATACAGAGTCCAATTTTTTATTCTTTTATGTACCCACACAAGATTAGGGGCCCCAAATTGTCCCTCACTAAACGTTCTCAATGTCTACACTTGCACTTGACTCAATTGTGTACATCTGAGATATTACAAGGTGTACAATTTTGGTTCTGCCGTTTGCCGATGGGCGGCTTCAACGGCAAGTAGCGGTCGAAAGAAACAGATCGCAGACGTCAGGCAGTTGGTTTGGACCTCGTTCAACATAATCTCATTCAAACATTATTCGATTTGTGTCTGCATCATAAAGTTGTTCTTGATTGAAAATGTCAGTTTGCGAGCCTAATTCTCGTCATTTGCGGGAGGTGTTACTGTTTTGTTTTAATATGAAGAAAACAGCGCTGGGTGAAGATTCGCGTCAAACTCAAGAAAAATTGGCACGATCAGTGGGAGTGACACAGCAAGCCATTTCAAAACGTCTCAAGGCTATGCGCATGATTCAGAAAGAAGTCCCGTATGAGTTGAAACCAAGAGTCGTTGAACGGCGTTTGTGTGTTTGTGAACAGTTGCTTCAGAGGCAAAAACGGAAGGGATATCTGCATCGCATTGTGACAGAGGACGTAAAACGGCTTCATTATAGTAACACTAAACGCAAAAACTCATGGGGATATCCCGGTCATGCTTCCACGTCGACGGCCAAACCGAATATTCACTGCTCCAAGATCATGCCCTGCATTTGGTGGGACCAGCTCGGCGTCGTGTACTATGGGGTGTTCAAACCAAGTGAAACAGTCACAGGTGCTCGTTATCGAACGCAATTAATGCGTTTGAGCAGAGCATTAAAAGGCAAACGGCCGCAATACAGCGAAAGGCGCGATGAAGTGATTTTGCAGCACGACAACGCACGACCCCACGTAGCAAAAGAGGGAAAAATGTACTTGGAACGTTGAAATGGGAAATCCTACCCCACCCGCCGTGTTCTCCAGACATTGCTTTCTCTGACTATCACCTGTTTAGATCAATGGCGCAGGGCCTGGCTGACCAACACTTCCGATCTCATGAAGAAATAGGATTGATTCGTGGATCGCTTCAAAAGATGAGCAATTTTTTCGACTCGGGATTCGTACATTGCCCGAAAGATGGGAGAAAGTAGTGGCCAGCGATGGAAAATACTTTGAATGATACATGTGTAACCAAATTGTTTCATTAAAGCCTCAGATGTTGGGGAAAAACGGCGGAAGCAAAGTTGTACACCTTGTATAATGAGGTTAATTATAATGATCAACACCAATAATAAGAGTGAATAACACTAAGGATAACAATGGTATCAATTAGTTAAGCACTTTTGAATCTGTGTTAAACGTCATCGCCGGCCCGTGTGGCCAAGCGGTTCTAGGCGCTTCAGTCTGGAACCGCGTGACCGCTACGGTCGCAGGTTCGAATCCTGCCTCGGGCATGGATGTGTGTGATGTCCTTAGGTTAGTTAGGTTTAAGTAGTTCTAAGTTCTAGGGGACTGATGACCACAGATAAGTCCCATAGTGCTTAGAGCCATTTGAACCATTTTTTTAAACATCACCAGAAATAGAAGGAAAAATGACATAGGAGAAGACTGAAGTTGCAGTGACTTTTCGAATACGTTTAGATCTCAGCAGCTTTCCCGTCCGGTCCCATTGTAAAGAGAGAAAGCAGAATGCAATTACAACTGCATTTCGAATCACAGATTCGGATTACTTGTGCAGTTACGGGTTAAATGGTAGGAGACACGGGGCTGTACACTAGTTAATTAATAAGTTGACGAATTTAATCTGCTTATTTATACATTAAAAGTAATTTTCACAAGCCAACTGAAATCACCGATAGTTTCCTTAAGAAAAGGAGTATCGAATGGTGGGAGCAGAGTAACTTACGTGATCAGCAATCATTTCATTCATAAACGCTCAAGGTGTTGTAAATCTGCAGAAGTTGCTGTGACCTGACCGTAAATTACAAAATTCAAGCTAAGGCAACGGTTACGCGGAGGGCAGTAAGCCTTGGCATAGTCAATGGAGCTGGCGCCATCCCCTGGACCAACAGCCTTCGCATGGGCGGGCCGAACTGACCAAAGGGAAGCACACAGTTGTGCAGTGTTCTAGGTAACAGATCTACTGACGTGACAGACACACTCTCGGTCACAATCCGTCTCTGTTCTTGGTTAAGTATTACATGGCGAGTATGTCCGCGGGCTGGGAATGCGCAGGAGACAGCTGCGCAGCTTGCCATCATCGCTGTTTCCCCTTTCTATACTGTGTAAACTTCGTCATATTTGAGCGTTCTGTCGTGTTTTACGCGCGCGAAACTACGGCTGACTGATTTTGCGGTATTCTGCAAGTTTTCTCATAGTAGCTGAAATACCTAGAAGGCGCCAAGTGTTTTACAAACAGACAAGGAACCTCATTTTTAAAGTGTACTCGTTCTTCAAACGTGAGACAGATTTAGGCGAGCCGGTCTACGACGTTGCGAAGGTATAGGAACATAACGTAACTGCTGTCTACAATGAAGGAAAAGATTGACTGTTACTTGCCCTAAAGAAGATACGTTAAGCTGCAGATAGGCACAGTTACAAGACACTTAGATAAAGTTTTTGCTCACAACCTTCATCAGCAAAACAGAAACACCATTCATGTACACAAACAAGCACATCTCATGCACACATGACCGCCAACTCGCAGCTCGGGCCGGAATGCTGACTTGAGTGTATAAATGGTGTGTGTTTCTCTTTTGCTGATGAAGGCTGTGGCCGAAAGCTTGATGTAAGTGTCTTTTAATTGTGCCTGTCTGCAACTTAACGTATCTTTTTTACGATAAATAGCAATCTGTCTTTTCCTACATTGTTGATATTCCTACCTGCAGTTTCCACTATGTAGCATTTCTTATTAGCTGCGCGGTCAGAGGCCATTAACGCTGTCGCCGACTCCAACTAGTGCGGTAGTTGCTGCCTTTTTCGTAATGCCATGTGCTGATTTCCACCACTTTGGTAGAAACCGTGCAAATTGTCGTTTGCTTTAGATAAGATATTCGCAATAGAATTCTTGTAGCACACTCGTGCATTATTAATCTGCAATTTTGCACCACGAGGAATTAGCTGCACGGTATTTACAATTCAAGAGCGGTAATGTTTGTCGCGTTCGTGATTACTCGTAGCACTCTTGGTTCTGAATTTTCAAGGTTCTTCTCTGATTTTCTGTTCAGTGCTCTCTGTAGGGAGTGGAGATTATTTCTAATGTGGACTGTGTTTTTTTCGTGTATTTTTGTCTTGATTCGGAGCAAGACTGCTGATCGCCGTATAGTCCAGAACTGTGCGCTGACAAATTCCTACTTTGCGTAACGACACTGTTTCGAATTTCTGTGTTTCGTTTGTAGTACATCAGATTTAATTACCATTGTCTGTTACTGGTCTGTAGTCTCCACGTGTTCCCTTATTCAATCAATTTATTTATTTATTTCGGCAGCTGAATTTCCTGTAGTACGAGGAGAGAGCCAATGCCTCCACGGTCCAGGGGAAGCAGCGACAGGCAGAACTTCTTTGTTTCTTGCAATTTAATTCCGCGGAGCTCTCAAAACGTCTACAGACTGTTTCAATAAAAGGACTGTAGACATGGGGCAGGAATATAAGATGGAGCGTTAATTGTCTTTTGAAGCTGAAAACAAGCTGTCGTTTTGAGGAAAATCGTCCCAAAGTTGGTTTCCCGAAATGGAAAATTATTTTGAAATGACTGAGTTATGTTGCGCTACAGTAAGGGATTTTAGTCTTTGAGAACGAGGGCTTTCACTATGATGTTCAGGTAGTAGTATTAGAGTTGAAGATAAATAAGACGGACTGCACTGCTTGAGCAGACAGCTGAGGTATCAGGCGGGTACGAAGTCTGCCGTGACGCAGTCCTTGCACATAAAGTTCTCGGTTAACTTGCCGCGTGAAATTCTAATAAAATACGAGGCTTTCGATGGCTGCCTACGTCATCATCGTCGCCTGAATGTCGTGGATTCCCACCTTTATGCCCAGAGGACGGCATCTGATTGGCTGGATTACGTCACGATGTCATCATCATGATGATGCATCCGTGGTGGCGGCCTCTGCGCCAACAGATTACGTCAGTGCTCGTTGTCCAGCGTTACCACTCCTAACTGGTTATAAACCATACAAAGCCTTCCCATGTGATTTTTCTTTCTCAAGTGCACGTGTTCTAGGTGCATAGTGGGTATCTGTTTTGTAGTTGTTATCATATAGCCTAATTTCTACAGTTTCCCTAATCACAGAGACCCAATAGTTCGAAGTCTGAGTTAGAGTTATGGTATGTTCAAACATATCCTTGTGTTTATTGACTATAGACTGTGTTTAGTCCCCACAGATTTTTCAGAATTTTTGTACGTCTCGTGACGTTAATGTTCAACATGTTGATACAGCACAGTGAGTCACAGATGCCGTCCTCTCGGCATAAAAGTGGGAACCTCGCCAGTTTCACGACAGCACTGACCTAGCCCCTGACAACGATGACTGAGGCAGCCATCGGAAGATTCAGATTTTATCAGAATTCGATATGGAAAGTTAACCGAAAACTTTTTGTCGAGTAGCTATAATAATCTCTATGCTTATTTACACATAGTCATGATAACTGCACGTACACAAGACTGATGCAGTCGAGAAAACGGTCGTCACAAACGCACGCAAACGTTCATTATCGATTCCGGTCGGTGTGAGCTCTTATATGAGCGGACAAAGGACGAAAGAGGGCAGATAGAATCCGAAACGGTGTTAGAAATGATGATTTTGGAGGCAGTGAATGAATTCGCCACTGCGAAGAGCAGGTAAAGATGGGCACCGACGCTACGTGGTACGACCCAGCTACTAACTCCGATAACCCCAGCGAGTCAGCACAAGGTAGTGTCTCAAGTGAAACATGATGAGGTCTTGACAGTCTTTGTTGTTACCTAGCGCGCATGACCGTCATCCACAAGGAAACACGTATTAATAGCACTTGGCGATACTCGTCGCTGGGCAAGTCAACACAATCCCCTCATCTTGCGTGACTCGTCTATTTGCGGTCTCACTAGTAATCCAATGAAAAACTAAGTTCTCCTAGGAGACATTTCATAAAATGACCCGGGGCTGTAAAATCAAGTTATCAATATAGCAACACGTAGCTGGTTATTGCAGTTCGTTCACTGCAAACACATCAGCCACTGAAAAGATAATTTTAATATAATAGACCTTTATAATAAGGCTGCAGTTTTCTTCGTACATTCGACCACGAAGGTGCAATGTGATAGAAGTCGTGAAATACTCCTTACAGCTAAAACTGTATTGAGTCAAATTGACCTGACGAAAATCTTAAATTCTCTGTCTGTTTTCCGTAATAAGTACTCAAGTGGCTTGCACCACTGTATTAAAACAAAGATTAATGAGCCTATACACCTTAGTTAAGAATTAGAAAGACAGAGCAATACGTTATTTACATTTAAATAATGACAAAAGCCTAAGATTGACAAACTGTCTTTCAGATTAACATTAATCACACTAACAGAAAAAATTCATTCGTATTTTAACACTATCGCTACATTTTTCTCGTCCATACGTATAATTCTTTTTAAATATCCATCAGAAAGCAAAGACAAAAAAACAGTCGTCAAGACACAGGTAATTACATAATATTTTTTATTTTTATGGAAAAAAAAAATCGGTGAAAACGGAGCTCTTACCTGATCACGTGGTTGTCTGTCCGTGTTACTGTCTGTTTCTCCGACTATCGAAAAACTTCCTCTTCAGGAACGGGTATACGAATCAAGTTGAAAGTTATGTCACTTACTAAGGCCTATGGTTCCTCGGCGGTGTAAAAAATTGAGGTAATCCAACCACGTGGCCGCCACGATCGATGGGTTTAATTCCTATGGACTACTTCTCGTGGGGTCGTATGCAAAGATTAATTTACGAGGCTCCGGTACAGAAAGAATTTGATGACACGGGTTCTGGCCGCTGCACTAACAACTGAACAGACAACAGGTGTAATGGACAGTGTGTACCAGAAGATGCTTTGTAGGTACAGTGCATGGAGGTAAGAATAAGGAGAGATGGCGCTACGTATCCCAGCCGTACTACGTTTTGTAGCCGTGGGGGCGTGGCTCGCTGCCATGACACTCTGACCAAAACATTGCCAGTGTGCTATAACGCTGCGTGTATTACAGTCGCTAATTGCACCATATACGCATGTAACGTCATCAGATTGGTTGTTTCAAAGTTTTTGTTTAAAATAAAATCTCGCAAAGGCAAAATTCCGCGTTTCTTCTGATTAAAAATAGTTTTTAATGTAATATTACGAATAGCTAGCCTTCAATGTAAACGATACAATTTTGTTAATTCAGTAATAAACGTGTATCACAAACTAAATAATAGAAACTGAAAACTAAGTTAGCTATACCCTCCCTCCAAAGCCCCATAAATACATCTTGTTTGTAATACGTACTGGGACATTTCAGTTACGTTACACTACTGGGAAACACTATTCATTACCACCAATATTTACTGAAATACGGCATATAGAATGGCAAATCTACACAGTGTCCTGTTGGAGACATGGAGACGTTCCTGTAATGCATCAGTATTGTTCTTTACGTGCAATGCTGGGCTCCTTTTTGTTTTGGAATAATGTAAACACGCAATTTTTAAGTTTTGATAGAAACAAATGTTCTTAAGTGATAAATGGATATTTCGTTATGTTTCCTTTCGAATTGTCACCTAATAAGTGTACTGCGTAACGCATAATTCACTTCCTCAAGCAGAAGTGGATGAGTGAAACATCTGAATTGAAACCGTCGTAGAGCGGAAAACTTAAGTATCCGGATATGGGTTCTTATTCGTGATGTTATGTACTCACTCACATGTAGAAGTCTTAGATGTTTGTAACGGGAATTTCCAAACACCCTGTATACAAAATTAAGTGTGTGGAATCCTCATTGTGCGAGTTCTACTCGCACTTGGCTAGGTTTTTTTTCTTCTCCAACCATTTCGTTATAATTCCATGAGTAGTTGGTTGCTCTGTGTCGAATTTGAAATCTTCATTTACAGATCGTAATGTACGCTGTGTTCGGTGCTGCTGCCTGTTGTCGCAATCCATGCCTTGTATTTCATGTCTTTCCTCACAGAACGCGCTTCCATCGTTTGGTAGAAGTTTCTCTCGACACTCCGCGCGAAAGTGTAGTTACAAACATATAAACAGAAAAGGAAAATTTTAATTGACTTCTTATCCGTCCCTTAATGTTAATTAAGCTAACTTTATTTTGTTTCCAGTTTACTGTCTTATTTATAATGTTTCAAGACACCCATTCGGAACTTGTTCCCATTCGTGTCGAAATGCACAGAAGTAAAGAAAGAAAAAAGCACGCTCCGTCTGCTTACAAATGTGTTATACCGACTCTGGACAAAAAATGCCGCGACAGCAAAGCGAGAGCCACACACTCAGCGCGCCGTCTGGCCAGTCGATAATGTCTCCGCCCCGAGACGGCTCTGTGTCATAGGGGCCGCGATAGAAGGGTTCTGCACTTCACTCCTCAAGTGCTACGACCATCACTCTCAACGCAACGGTCACGTTACGTGTTTGGTCTTCCAGTCGAGATATCCCACTGAAAAGCCCTAGACCAGTGGCTGAAGAAACTGAAGAACGTTTTGGACATTAGGAACGTTCCGAAGATGTTCTCGAGTGTTCAGGCTCTTACATATGAAAGTGATAGAACCCTTAAACGTGCTTAATATGTATCTCAAGGCATTTCATTGTTTGCTTAACACACTTTTCATGAAATCTGGGATTTTTTACTAGAAATATCATGATTCTATTTGAGCAGTAAATCATTGTGAAAAGCCTATCGGTGAACTGACAAAAAATTGAAGGCGCACTTGCATTACAAATCGCTGCTAAGAAACTCTTTGTAGTAAAGAAAGCCCATTTATCTGGAAATTAAAATATCTTCACTGTAGGAGAAACTACTTCTTTATGGTGCGTTGTGGGGACAAGACACCGTCGCCCAGGTAACGCCAATGGCGAGCCGGCTTTCCGTACCACGCCGCCAGCAGTTCGGATGGTACAGCGTCCCTGTTGCCACCCCGTGGACAAACAGAACCACATGCTGTCGCGCATTAGATGCACTTATACGTTCATTACCTCTCGTTGAAAAGTGGTATTTGAGGTTCGCATTAAAAATTGTCCTTCAAGAACATGTTCGCCAGCTGTGGAGATAAATTTCACCTGCAAAATATTACTCCGAATTCGACCACAATAATGGACAATGCGCATACCGGTCTCCAATAATGCAGTGGAGGAAAGCAGATATTTTACTATGGATAGACGGAAATGACCGAGATGAAGTTGAACGTAGTTTGTACAAGGTCGAGTTGATGGAACTTGTAATGCTGTACATGCCAAGTACACCACGCTTCCAGGTCGACGAACTGGCTAGCGCTATAGGGCATAGTTTAATCAGGCTTTCTCCGTATCATGCTCATTGAAAACAGAATGAGAATATACGCGTCTAGATGAACAGTAATGTGGCAAAATACAACAAGAAATTTACGCTCTGTGAGGCTGAAATGCTGACAAAAGAATCCATTGCAAATGCTACTCCACAAGACTGGTCTCGAGTTTCAGCCATAGCAAGAAGATAGTTGAGGAGACATGGACAATAAAGGACTGTGACTAGCGTTGCCATACGTCGCGGATTTCGAGGACAGTCCGCGATTTAATGTTCGAAGAGCGGTGTCCTGGACGAAGAGGAAATGTCCGCGAAAAAAGTGGCTAGTAAGTAAAAAAAAAAATTTTACGCAAGTTTTGCCACTGGCCACCGATCAAGTGTTGCATAACTCCTGCAAACTTGACGATAGTCGTTGAAACCTGTGCTGATATTCCGTGTCACTTCAGAATCGCTCGGCTATTTTCAGAACGGACTGTGGAAGCAGTACAATAATCGATTCTTTGCGATTGTTTCAGTTTTCCTGTGTTGGTTTACAATGTCTCTGCTGTTGGTATCTGATATTCTTTGGTCGTGTAAAGTTAACATTCAGCTGTGCGAAGTGTACTTCTGGTGTTGTTATTGCAGAGAATTTGAAATTTAAAATGTCGAAACGAAAAGTACATTTTGGATAAGAATATATTGATGCGTTTCCAAGTATTAAACGTGGAAGAAACGAACAAGAAGCTATTTGCAAAGTGTGTGGGTGAGTACAATGCATTGTAGGTACGTGACAGTAAACAATGCCTATCATTTGTAGAAAGCATACAAATGAGTATTATAATTGATCAGATTACTCAACAGTACGTGTTTAAAAACCAGGTCTCCCGCACTTTTATTTTCTGGCGATAGTTTTCAGTTATTGAAAAAAATATTTTCACCGTGCCATCAAATTTAATTTTCAGGGTGTCCATAGAATGAAAGAGCTGTCAGAAACGTTTGTTTTGAGGCGTAAAAATGTAGTAGTTGTGACACTTCGAAACATAGCGCAATAGATTGTGGACGTTTACGCAATACCGTACATAAACTAAAATCTTAATCAGAAAAATGAAAGAACATTGTGTGATTCTTGGTTTCAACCACATCTTCATAATTACCACTGTAAAGTAATGATGAAGATTCAACCGAAATGCAAACCAATGGTCGCTTGCACAACATATTGGTCCGTGTTCCAACCACATCTTTATAATCAACAAATTTTGTCCTTGATTTTCGTCCTTGGATTATGCAACCCTAACTGTGGCGAGTTTCGAGTAATACCTAATTTCTCCTGTGCCATGTTAAAATCTGCTTCTTTTGCATAAACACGGCAGAGTTCACTAATATACAACTGTCTAACATTCTAATGCAGTTGAAATTGTGACAGAATCCTAAGACAGTGTGTTATTAAACTAGCAGCTGAGGACAAATCAGGTCAATTGTTACGAGGATGCCCATTCTCGGTATAAAAATAAACGTTTTACTTCTTCATTTATACTATTGCAAAACCCACAGCAATTTTCGTTTCACCATCTATTTATGGTCCATGAAAGTTACATTATCTCATCTAAACAACTGTAGCACTGGATATGGAAGTTTCGCATATCATTCATATGGCAAAATACTCACTGCGTACTATCATTTGCCAAAATCTTCTTTTGATATCTGAGACTGATTATGAGACACGAGGGATTTATGAATTTTTCATTCTGGTTTGTTCACTAGCGCGTGCGTTCGTGACGGAGCCCATTACATAGATTCCATTTCCTCGACGTTGGAGACAAATAGCGATATCCTTCAAATTTTAAAGAATAATTTAATACGTGATCTCAATTTCACACGCCACAATACATGACCTAACACGCACCAAACGCAAATTCATGGCGACTCATGTTTCTTACTGCATACTTTCAGAATTTCGTGCAGTAGTTTGCCTAAAACCAAAGTACCACAATAGCTATGAGCATTAACGAAATGATAGGAGTTCATCATGAAGCTGACGAATGAAGCTATGAAATATGCGAGAATCAGAATTCATTACCGCATAGTTTGTTTAAAATTGCTTGAGAAAGATTGCAGATCGGCCGGCTTGCGCGGTCTGCTGTTCATCCAGACTAGCGACCTTAACAAGTCACGGTGTGCCTCCTGATAATGTGCGCACCTCTTTTTTCCCGGCGTAGTGCAGCATGGACTCAACATGTCGTTGGTAGTCCCCTGCAGAAATATTGAGCCATGCTGGAGGAGGAGGACATTAGTGTTTAACCACCCGTCGACAACGAGGTCATTAGAGGCAGAGCACAGCCTCGGATTAGGGAACGGTGGAGAAGGAAGTCAGCCGTGGCCTTTCAAAGGAACCATCCTGGCATTTGCCTCAAGCGATTTAGGGAAATCAAGAAATGTTGCCGATGCAGGATTTTGTGCACGAACTGACCTCTCGATTACGTCCCATAAAAGTTAGATGGGACTCATGACAGGCGACCTTGATGGCAAATCATTCGTTCGAAAATTCCAAAATGTTCTTCAAACCAATCGCGAACCATTGTGGGCTGGTGAAATGACATCGTTGTTTGGGAACATGAAGTCCATGAATGGCTGCAAATAGTCTCCAAGTAGCCGAACATAATTATTTCCAGTCAACTACCGATTAAGTTGGGCCAGGTGAACCAGTCCATTCAATGTAAACGTTATGGAGCCACCACCACCTTGCACAGTGCCCTGGTGACAAGTTGGGTCCATGGCTTCGTGGGGTCGGCGCCACACTCGAACCCTATCATCAGCTCTTACCAAGAGAAATCGGGACTTACCTGACCAGCCCATAGTTTTCCAGTTTTTAGGGTCCAAGCGATATGGTCACGAGTCCAGGAGAGGCGCTGCAGGCGATGTGCTGGTACCATAGGCGCTCGCGTCGGTCGTCTACTACTATAGCCCATTAACGCCAAATATCGCCGCACTGCCCTAACGGATACGTTCGTCGTACGCCCCACATTAATTTCTGCGTTATTTCATGCAGTGATGCTCGTCGGTCAGCACTGACAACTCTACACGAATGTCGCTGCTCTCGGTCGTTATGTGAAGACCGTCGGCCACTGCGTTGTCCATGAGAGAGGTAATGCCTGAAATTTGGCGTTCTCGTCACGCTCTCGACACTGTGGGTCTCGGGATACAATTCGCTTAAGATTTCTGAAATTGAATGTCTCGTGCGTCTAGCTTCAACTACCATTGCGCGTTCAAAATCTGTTGATTCCCGTCGTGCGGCCATGATCATATAGGAAATCTTTTCACATGAATAACTAGAGTACAAATTGCAGCTCCGCCAAAACAGTGCCCTTTTATACCTTGCGCGTAGGCGATGCTACTACCGCCGTGCATATCGCTATCCCATGACTTATGTCACCTCACTGTGCTTAAAGTGTATAAATAATTAAAATGTGTGGTAACAGTGAATTATGATCAGACTGCACCACGAGTATGCATTGTTTATCAAGTGCAGAATTCATTAAGTGTCTGACGATTTTATAAATGAAAACGTGGATGTTTGTAAATATGAAGAACCAGTCAACATGTGTATCATTTAACTGTGAAACGTATGTGGCATTCACCCACCTATTTGTGTGACAAACATACATCTACGTCATGCAAGTGACTGTAATTAGTGCTTTTGACTTCACGTATCATATTTGTGTTTTCTGAGATAAACTTGGAATGGGAAGGAAGAAAAATACAGAAACATGATATATTTCTCGAATAAAATCAAGGCAGCTTTCGATTATATCCTCACCAGCGAAGAATGTATCATTGTTTACAATACTGTGAGCCCTCGTCCACAGGATACAACAGAAAACTTTTAAATGTTAGGCACGGTGGAAATTTCCCTGCCTAGCAGTGACTGTGACGCTGTAACACAATGTGCAGAGACGCACAATCAATAATCTTGCCTCCTGCTAGGCGCCACCGTGATTTGAAAGTTAGCGGACTGTCTTTGCAACATTAATTACAACTCGTTAGCACAATCAGTTTGTCTCGAGAAACCCTGCATAGAATGTTGATAATGGAAGTTTAGAAAGACCAGTTAATAATCTTATGTTTATCACTATTTCATAGTGTAATAAAAAATCAACTGGCAAGACACCGCTTCTTATGACGACTCTGGTAAGTACAACGATGATTATTCAGTGTATAACAGGGAGCTGTAATGAGTTGGCACATTCACATTCTCTCACACGTGTCAACATAAACATTCACTCATTTATAGAGCTACGCAGTAGAGACACTCCTGCATTGTGGCATTGTGGGTCAAATGTCAAGTACACGATGCGAGGTAGCAGCTTTTAGTTAACAGATGATAGTCCGCCTCCTTAGCTGAGAGCTCAGCGCGTCTGATTGCCACGTAGCAAACTCAGATTCGATTCCCGGCCGGGTCGGAGATTTTCTCCGCTCGAGGACTGGCTGTTCTGTTGTTCTCATCGTCATTTCATCATCATCGTCACGCAAGTAGCCCAATGTGGCGTCAATTGAAGAGACTTGCAACTCGGCGGCCGAACTTCCCCAGGTGGGGACTCCTGACCACCAACGCCATGCAGACACACACAATACATTAAAATATTTAGATTATGCCACTTCACAAATGACAACATTTTTAGAACAATTTTGGCATGAGGTTGATTTATTACGGACGATTTGGATTTAAGTAAATGTCACTTCTATTAAAAATTGAAATATGTCGTCAATTACAGAAAGGGATAACCGTATTGGGACGACAGAGCGTGGAAAATCATGCTTTGAATGTAAGTTATTTTTCAAACAATACAACATTATCAGTGGTCAGAATACTACAGTTGTAACTTGGCCAGGCTAGAGAATAGGATAACAATGCGGCAGTTTACGTTGGCAACGTCTCCTACAAGCCACTCTGAAACACATCTCTTTTACAGCAAGCTCTTTGGTTTCCATATTTTTAGAGGAGGTAGCATGCATCAAAACAATAAAAAATGTCCAGCAAATAAGGGCTCCAAAATGCACACCTGAAGAGCTACGTGCACTTGTTTAGTAGAACATATTTGTTTTACAGCAACGAAGATGAACAAGTGCTCAGAGCTCTTTACGTGTACATCTTAGACCCTATGTTTACTGGATTTTGTTCTTGTTTGCTTCCATACAACCTCCTCCAAAAATATGGAAACCAAAGAGCTTGCTGTGAAAGAGATGTATTTTACAATAGCGAAGATAAACCAATTTATACATGGTTGATCGAGAGGAAAGGTACAAGCTTTGACGAGTGATACTGCTGGTGATTCTGTACAAAAAACTTCTAATAAACATATGCCCTTTCCTTAACCGACTCCGAGTAAACCAATGAAAACAGCTAGGAACGGGAAAGGAGGAGGTGATGGTAAATTAAGATACTGTTATGTTATGGTTTGTTTAACTGTGTACGTTCCCTCACAGAAGATGTTGAAACAGTCCACCCCCAATTTCAATGCATGTTGCTGTTCTTGTAGACAGGTGTTGTGTCGCCGATCGGAGCTCAGTTTTGCATTCCTTTACCTGGGCACAAGCATGTAAAATACGAGCGAGAAGTTCCTCTCTTGTGTCCACTCTGCGCTTGTAGACGTAGCTCTTCAGCCACACCCACAAACAGTAACCCAATTGGGTAAGATCGGGTGACCTCGGTGGCCAAACAATGACTCCACGGCGACCGATCCAACGACCAGGATACGTTGTGTTGAGATACTGTCACTGGCCGTACGGAATGTGGAGGAGCTCCGTCATGCTGAAAGTACATACCAGTTCGTGTTGCCCAAGGGATATCCTCCACGTATTCTGGTAACACATTTTGAAGAAACTCAAGATACGGTGTTCCAGTAAGAGGGTTATCTAAAACATTGGACCGATGACTTGGTCATCACTAATACCGCACCACACGTTGACTGAGAAACGTCGTTGAAAATTCATTTCCACAGTAGCGTGCACTTTTCATTTGCCCATATATGAGAGTTGCACGTGTTGTTGATTCCGTTGCTGGTAAATGTTGACTTATGAGTGAACAGAATACGTGGAATTAATCGCTCATTGGCAATGACTCATTGACAGAATTCTTGCCGGGTGGCAGCATCTTCTTCATGCAGATGTTGTACATTCTGCCGATGAAAGGGATGCAGACCGTGCTACTGTACTGTCCTATCACTCGTGTTTGTGGAATACCAAGCTGGCCAGCAATTCCTCGAGAGTTAGTAGTAGGGTTGCGTTTCACTACTTGAAGAATGTTCTCAGCTTCATTAAGAGTTTATTGTACTGGAATTTCAGAGACAACATTGACACTGGGAAGCATACCACGCTCACGCAATCCGTGAAACACCCTGCTATCTGACACACTGCGATTTGGAAATCGTTGTTGGTATTCTCGCACAGCAGCTATGGAATTCCCATTGGACAAACCACAGACAAACACCATGTCAGCATATTCTGCATGTGTGAAGATCCGTGGCATTTTCACTGCACAAAACTGTATCCGTTGATCACATAAAAACAACTGCAGTACTCTGCACTACGACAAGCACTGTCGGACTGAGACGTGAGGTAAACAACTGCACTATGCGCAAGTGAACTGCTTACCGACACAGTAAAGAGGACGCTACACGTTTCCCGTTCCTAGTAGTTTTCATTGGTTTACCCGCAAACGGTTAAGAAAAGGGCATATGTTTATTATGAGTTTTTTTGTTCATAATCACCGCTAGTATCACCCTTCAAAGCGTGTACCTTTCCTCCTGACTCACCCTGTATATTATAGCCCATGTCAATTAGACATTTTCTAACATTCTGCGTGGTGTCTGTTCTAAGTCGTGTCTCCCTACCACTTTTGCGCAACGACGCTCTGAGCGTGTTTTTTAGGGAATTGACTAGTTTGAACCTGGGACCTGTTGCTGGTAAGGAGACGCCAGACCACACATGACATGTAGAGTTCAGAAGAGTTCAGTGAGACTAGCGATGATATAATCAAATACTTAATGATTTCAGCGTCAGCTCCACTGCACTACCTGTAAAAGAATCTTAATACTAACTAAATTTAGTGGAAGGGGTTCAAGGCTTTCCTATTTTCAGTTAGCTGGTAAAATAACGTCGAAAAAGCAGTTAAGTTTACAATTGGAATTTTTATTCTACTCACAAAACATTGTTTATAAATTGCGCTATTGATGAAAGGAAATATTTTAATACTGGATGATAAAAACCAACTGCGTTCAACAAAAATGTGAACGAATATTCCCTGAATGGGTTTCCTAGGAATGGATCGAAGGCTGACCTATGCCATATCACATCTATAATCTAGGTTTAAATTAAGTTTCATAAAAGAGAAAACTATCAAAATGGTCTACAGTGACCCTCAGTTATCTTAAATTACTTATTTAACTTGTTGTAAATTACAGTGGCCGATGTGGCTTCTCAATAACTATATAACAGAAAAATCATTGCGTCTCAGATTTTAACTTCAATTAGTAAATGTGAATACCATGAGCTTTAATTGATGATCGACACTAGTATAACGCAAAAAGGGGATGTAACAGATGAGACTTCTGCAGTTCTGAGTGAAGCCTTATGCGCTCAACAACGCGGCATCGTGTGCGTTCATTACCTTGTCGGTGTTAGGCAGCGTCAGGGGGTGGCGGGCAGCACAGCTCGACGCACCTCGCCGTCTCGGAAGCAACTCTCCTCTAATTTCTCCTTACTACATTTTACCAAAGTTGGTTTAAAAAAAAACTATCTGGCTGTGTTTTCAACTGACCAATCAGGGTCTCAATGTTAACCTTAAGCTCCGCCTACAAAATTCTGTCTATCCAATGAGAAACGTTATACTTTTCGTGGTGGGGCAATGTTTTTAACGTTTGCAACGTAACAGAGACGCGAAAAAGTCTCACGCTAAAACTTGCAGCTGGTGTGGCCCTTTTAGCGTTATCATAAGATCTATACTGTTCTTCTGGAGGGCTCTATCTTTTAACATGGGCTGGGGGGTGGTTTTGGCGGTCGGTTGACGACGTGGGTTTCCGTCCCTTATCGTAGGGCCTCCTAGCCTACACGACTCTGCTCTCGGCTTCTGTTCTAGTTTCTCCGCTCGGAACTGCGTCTGTTTCATGGTGAGAAGGTGTGACATGCATGTAGGCGTTCTTGTGTTATAGTCTGTGGTATTCCATTTGCTCACTCGTTGATGGTATTACTTTGGTTAATTTAATGTCAGGATTTATTCGGAGCTATGTGACATACTGCCAGATTTGCTTATCATGTCAGGGTTTTCATGGAAGGTGTTGGATTTGCCTGACACCTTACATATCACCACCCTTCAAACTTAATTTTTGCACTGAGGTTAGGCAATGATTGAATTGTTGTCTAAGTCAGTCAGAAATTATTCCTTTATCTAAATTTTGTCGCCTACTGTTCAGCCACGTTATTCTAGTTCTATGCTAGTTTGTATTACTAATTTATATTTTTATATTCTTCCACATTATTCTCCAAAATATGTTTATATTGACAAGAGAAGAATATTTTTATGATATTATCATTATTAATTTTTAATTATTTTCTTTTTTTATTTAAGTGTGAAGTTTGTTTTTTAAGAAGTTTGTTATCGAAAGTGAGGAGTCTTTTACATCGATTTTCTTAGATTTTTTTTATAAATGTAGTAATTAAGTAAAATCTATTCCTAACACATTTTCTAAATATCATGTACATGTAAAATGTTTTTGTTTCTAGACACTCATTTCAACATTGTTACACTAACAAATAAGAATTATTTCCAAGAATTGCTTTGAAAAAGAAATATACATATACAAGTATTGAGATATTATCCTAACAAATGGTACAAATGTTAAAAAAAGGGAAAACATCCAACAAGATAATTTTTTATTCTTTGTTTTTGTAAGGAGGAAGTTAGTAAAATATAGTTATTCTTTTATTTTTATGCGGAGAAAATAAGTGGCATATAGTTTTAGTGTTTATTATGCCTTATTTTGTTCTTTAGACACTGTCCATTTCGGAACTAATGTCTTATTTTTATCGATAGTCTATTTTTTACTTAAGTCCATAGTCAATTACTGTTATTTTGTAGTGTATTAGCTGTCTGGTGTGCTTAACTTATTTAGTTTTTCACACGTTTCTTTTGCACAATTCCTACATCACATAATTTGATTTCACACATTCACACAATCCTATGAATGTTTAAGCATGAGGTTGGCGAATGTTTTTGCATGAAGGTGATGGACTTGAGTGAGATGGATGTGGGCGAGTATTTGATGTACAGCTTCGTTCGTCGTTCCTTGTTGGCTTTGCAACGTTATGTTGCTGTTGTGGAGGTCCCATAATGGAATGGCGCTGTGAGTGCAGAATCTTGTGGTTTACTGGCTTTGTATGTGTGAAAGTCGTTTTTCGTTGTGATACTTCGCAGATGACTAGATTACAATAGGATAGGGATTTGGGAAGGTATGTCGTCTATTCTTCACCCATCTTCTTTCTTGGTCTCAATCTTGCGAATCTTCAACTTCTGTTCTTCCTGCTTTTTCTCTGCTTCTTACTTGATTCTTGGCTCTTCTCTGGGCAGGATATGGGAATATTGATAACTAGTCGCTTTGAAGTTCTCCTCTTAGTAACAGCTTGATAAAATGTTTGGACATGTCATTTTTACTTTTTGGAAGTTTTCTTCAGTTTCGTGCATCAGTGTGCTGTTTAATAGCAGTAGTGTGACTTTTACGCATATTTTTTGCCAGTGGTGGCTTGCCCAAGTGGTCTTCTCCTCGGGCCGTTTTTTGCTCGCTCTGCTGAGTCAGGGCGTCCCGGGACCTTCCTGGCCTTCCATGTGTCTCTGCAGGGTTCTGCTTAGCAGCAGATTTACTGCCCACTTCGGATACAAGGGCCCTCTGTTGGTCTCGCAGTCCTTTCCCTTCTCTTGACGCTTCTGCCTTGTAGGAATCATGTCTTGCTAATTACGTCCTTTTCTTTCTTGATACTTCTATGCTACTATTGGTGTTATTTTTGTATTTGATTTTATTGAAACTACTTTCTTTTTCCCACCTTCATCTCTCTTCATTCTTCCTTCTCCTGACGATCTTATCTGCAACATAAACTTCAAATATTGTGCTAATTATTTACGTGAACTTCTTGAAATTTTTCGTCAATTTCTTTATGGACTTCTAACATGAGTTGAGGCGATTCTTCTGTTAGTGCATACCATTCTAATTCTTCATCCTATTTATCTCACATCATTCTTAATTGTTTGTTTATAACTGGTATTTCTTCTAATTTTAGCTTTTGCTCAAAGAGAAGTGTGACATTCCCGAATGTTACGCTACCTTTCCTCATATCTATTATCGCTCATCTCTCATTTAAAAAATCTGCACCTATAATCAAATCTACAGTTAGTTTAGGTATAATCACAAAGTTGGCTTCGATCTTTTGACCTTGGCACGAAAGAGTTAACCTTGTTTGTCTCGTAACTTTCGCAGCATTGTTTCTAATAGGACCTCTTACTTTAATCTTACGTGTTTTCAGAATTGGCAATTCCTCATTGGCATTACACTGCATGAATAAATTTGCTGAGATCGCCGTCAGTTCACTTCCGCTATTAATTACAATATTGACTGGGATATGCTTTACCATGGCCTTCACAATTGGTTGAATTTGAAAGGGTTGGTTCTGTTCTTCTTCTTCCTGCATCAACGAATCCTCCACTGAATCATACATGAGTCTTTTCAGGAATTTCCCTTGTGAATTCGAACTTTCTGTAGGATAAGCTTCGACTGCTACTTCTCTCTCTTTTATTTCCTCTTCTCTATTTCTTCCTTCATTTACGCTTTCTTCAACATCCTCTACTTTTTCCTCATCCTCGTCTATCTTCTCTTTCTTCATTGCTACTTCCACATAATCGCATGTAAATGCTCCAATTATCGCTTCATAACTTCCTTCATTATATACGTTGGGTTGTGTGCCCACTAGTAACTTATTTTCAACTTCTGTCGACTGCGCATTATCCTCATTGAATTCGCTTTCCCTGGTTTCGATCTCAAATAGCTCTGCAATACTCATTACTTCGTCCTTCCCTCCTACATTTGTTGTGCATGCCTCTGGTAATTCATCTTCCTCATCAATATTCTCCCAATTAATTTTGTCCCAACACGATATTGTTATTTTCCTGTCTTCGTTTTCATCTGGTCCCTGTGGTTTTGTTTCTTCCTTCTTCTCTTTTCGTGATAAGGTATTTACTTCTCTGTTCAAGGTGCTGCAATTATTCTGGGTCAGTGCGTCATTCTCTTTGGCATGGGCGCTTAGCTGTCAATTCGAACGTTTTCGGGGTTTGGTGGTCTTACCTCTACCTCTTCTATCTGTATTCTCTTTTCTTGCTCCGTTTGTTGATATTGGTTTCTTTGTTGATAATTTGTCTGTCTATTGGTTCTCACCGAGTGAGGTGGCGCAGTGGTTAGCACACTGGACTCGCATTCGGGAGGACGACGGTTCAATCCCGTCTCCGGCCATCCTGATTTAGGTTTTCCGTGATTTCCCTAAATCGCATCAGGCAAATTCCAGGATGGTTCCCTTGAAAGGGCACGGCCGATTTCCTTCCCCATCCTTCCCTCACCTGAGCTTGCGCTCCGTCTCTAATGACCTCGTTGTCGACGGGACGTTAAACACTAATCTCCTCCTCCTCCTCTATTGGTTCTCCAATACCCATTCCAGTTGTCATTGTTCCCTCTGTAATAGCTGTTGCCGTTCCTGGGTGAATTATAGTTATTACCATATTCTCTTCTAAATCCATAACCGTTTTTTTGTTGAGATCTGTTGTCGTTTCTTGGTGCGAAGTTATCACATGGTTCGTAATTATTGTTTCTTTGTACTGTGTCTTGTGGATTCCACTGCTTTTTGCTTTCGTTTTCACGTGCGCTTCGTCTTTTTCTTGCGTCATCTTCCGAAAATATAAACTCTAGTTCCCTTAGAATTCCTTTAAATGCTTCGGCGTCATTGCCTCCGCTTCCTACTAATGATTGCTGGGATTGCAATGGTAACTTCATCGCGCATAATTTAATCAACTCTCCTTCACTGTATGGTACATCTAATCATTGATTTTTCTTTGCCATTACTTCGAAAAATTTCACGGGACTCTTCTCTCCTGAATTTTCAAAATATGGGTTCTGTAATAATTCGTACTTCACTCTGTTCTGTGCTTCGCTGGACCAATATCGTGAGTGAAACGTCTCTCTGAAATCCTCGTAAGATCGGCATGTCGCTGCAACATTCTGCATGGTTTCTGCGACTGTTCCTGACATGTGTGCACATATAAAGTCTAATTTGTGTGCTAGCGTCCAGTGTTCTGGTAATCCTACTCGGAATTGATCAATAAAAGTTCGTGGGTGTAATGAGTTTCCTTCTCGAAAGTGTTGAAATTTTCTGACTGTGAGTAAATGACTGTCGTACTTCGTCATGGTTCCATATGAAATTCGCGATTCTTCGCCACTTTTATTTCTGATCATTCCTCCCGTCGTTCTTTCCGGTTGTGGTAGATCCATTGGATATTGTCCACTGTAACTTTCGCCTACCCTTGCGTAATATCGTTGAAATGGCACGCAATAATTTTCTTCCATCGGTTGTGAACGTGTAGCTGATTGCATTGCACTGTACTCTTCGCGACCTGGCTTTCCATTGTCACGTATTGATTCGGCATCTTGTCTGGCTAACCTTGCCGCTTCATTGAACGATCCAGACTATCTTGAAACATACATTTGTGGTTCTGCATGTGTTTTTGGAGCCGTTTGCTCATCAAGAATTTCGAAACGTGTTTGTTGCTGTGCAGGCTGTCTGATTTCAGGTATGTTACTTTCCGCCTGTGATTGGAATCGCAAATGCATGATATCCTCGTTAATTGCTTGTTTTTCCGGTGCTGTTACAGATACGGATGTGGTTGCAGACTCAGTGCTTGTTCGATCTTGTTCACTACGCTCTTCAATGGTTTGCAACAACTCTGCTCGCAATTTCTGAAATTGTTGCTTCGTTTGCGCTTCTGTTTTGACTATGCGGTTATCATATCTTTTCAGCGCTGCTTTTGTGATACGTTTGTGTAACACACTGTTTTCAACAATTTCACGCGTTGTACCTGCTGCTTGTCTAGTAATTACGTTTATCTGTTTCTCTAGTTTCTTGACTTCTCCCTGGGTGTTGTTATGTAATGTTTTGATCTCGTCCTGAGTGTCATTACGCAATGTTTATATGTCCGCTTGTACCTTGTCAATGTCTGTTCTCAATTGTTTGTGACCTGTTATTAAGTTTCCTATCACTTCTCGAGATTCTTTTGCCTCGTCTTCAATACGACTTAGGTGTAACTGAATTTTTTTGTTTTGTTCTTTAATCTCACGCATTTGTCTCGTGGTTTCTGCATTCTGAATTTGAATTTGGTTCGCTATGCCTTTATTTTGCCTTGTCATGGTTTCCTTAATTTGTTGTAATAATTCTGCCAGATTGGTGGGTCCTATTGCGTTTTCTTCCGACGTCCTACGCTCTGCGTTTTCGCCCAAGTGTTGGTTTGCAACCGATTGCATTGAACTGTGCGGTGACACGTTTCTGTTCGCAATCCTTGTACTCTGTGGTGAGGGAGTTCTGATTCGAATCCTCATCGACTGTCTCTCTACTTTCCTGCTCCTCTGTTATGCTGACCTACGTTTTCTATGCCTTGGCGTACATTATCCTCGTTATGGTGCTTTATCTGTCCTATTTCTCGCAATACTGCATCGACTGTTGTACTGTCCTCTATTCTCTGTCCCTCTTCATGCTGGATCTCTACCTCAAATCGGTCAAGGTCTCGATCTGCCATTGCTAATCTTTCCGAATCCCTTATTTTCTGTTTTAAAAGCAATTCACGCGCCCTACTTCGCGTCAACATGCGCTCATACGATCTCACGCATTTCATAAACTTTTTGTTCGCACGACTTGATACTTATTATACCCAAGACTGACAATCCATTCACTTACTTGTTGGGTCAGAACCAACTTGTCAACGATGCATCCGCCACCTGTGTGCTTGCATTGGAGAGAAAAACGTAATTCTAACAATATTAAAATTCATAACTTAATTATGCTATTGTCTCTGCTAGAATGTCTCACTTTCTGTTGAATACTTTCTTACCATATATCGCTGCAGCTAATGTTTTCAACTATTTATGCCATTAAAAAAAATTATTACGATTTTTTTAAACAGGATATTTTTCTGATCTAGTTAGGCATGTGGTCGACCTTCAATCATGGTATTTTACCATCCTGGCAGGGTCGCCATTCTCTAATGTTCTGCATGGTGTCTGTTCGTTCTAAGTCGTGTCTCCCTACCACTTTTGCGCAACGACGCTCTGATCGTGTTTTTTAGGGAATTGACTAGTTTGAACCTGGGACCTGTTGCTGGTACGGAGACGCCAGACCACACATGACATGTAGAGTTCAGAAGAGTTCAGTGAGACTAGCGATGATATAATCAAATACTTAATGATTTCAGCGTCAGCTCCACTGCACTCCCTGTAAAAGAATCTTAATACTAACTAAATTTAGAGGAAGGGGTTCAAGGCTTTCCTATTTTTAGTTAGCTGGTAAAATAACGTCGAAAAAGCAGTTAAGTTTACAATTGGAATTTTTATTCTACTCACAAAACATTGTTTATAAATTGCGCTATTGATGAAAGGAAATATTTTAATACAGGATGATAAACACCAACTGCGTTCAACAAAAATGTGAACGAATATTCCCTGAATGGGTTTCCTAGGAATGGATCGAAGGCTGACCTATGCCATATCACATCTATAATCTAGGTTTAAATTAAGTTTCATAAAAGAGAAAACTATCATAATGGTCTACAGTGACCTTCAATTATCTTTAATTACTTATTTAACTTGTTGTAAATTACAGTGGCTGATGTGGCTTCTCAATAATTATATAACAGAAAAATCATTGCGTTTCAGATTTTAACTTCAATTAGTAAATGTGAATACCATGAACTTTAACTGACGATCGACACTAGTATTACGCAAAAAGGGGATGTAACAGATGAGACTTCTGCAGTTCTGAGTGAAGCCTTATGCGCTCAACAATGCGGCATCGCATGCGTTGATTACCTTGTCGGTGTTAGGCAGCGTCATGGGGCGGCGGGCAGCACAGCTCCACGCACCTCACCGTCTCGGAAGCAACTCTCTAACTTCTCCTTACTACAATTTACCGAAGTTGGTTTAAAAAAAAAACTATCTGGCTGTGTTTTCAACTGACCAATCAGGGTCTCAATGTTAACCTTAAGCTCTGCCTACAAAATTCTGTCTATCCAATGAGAAACGTTATACTTTTCGTGGTGGGGCAATATTTTAACGTTTGCAACGTAACAGGGACGCGAAAAAGTCTCACGCTAAAACTTGCATCTGGTGTGGCCCTTTTAGTGTTATCATAAGATCTATACTGTTCTTCTGGAGGGCTCAATCTTTTAACATGGGCTGGGGGGTGGTTTTGGCGGTTGCTGACGACGTGGGTGTCCGCCCCTTATCGTAGGGCCTCCTAGCCTACACGATTCTGCTCTCGGCTTCTGTTCTCGTTTCCCCCCTCGGAACTGCGTCTGTTTCACGGTGGGAAGGTATGACATGCATGTAGGCGTTCTTGTGGTATAGTCTGTGGTATTCCATTTGCTCACTCGTTGATCGTATTACTTTGGTTAGTTTAATGTCAGGATTTATTCGGAGCTATGTGACATACTGCCAGCTTTGCTTATCATGTCAGGGTTTTCATGGAAAGTGATGGATTTGCCTGACACCTTACAATTTTTGTTTATGTTTTGGTCCATACTGCCACCTCTGGAAGTTGCCTACCCTACAGTCTTAGCAACAGCAGTACCGGGTCATCTATTTGAGTGTCAGAAGTATCAGAACGATTTTCGGTTATATCTTTTATCTTGGTCATTTCGGACCAGGGTCCCTTACCTCAGACTGATGCTTTTATCCTTCTCCATTACCCCTGGAAATTTCTAATTTAATCACAAAATCAAGCTACATATATGCATATTAGGACCACTGGCATCCATTCTTATCTCCAATAAACAAAGCTAAAAATAGTTGTATATTTTTTAAAGCAGTGAAAACATTTCTGAGAAATTCGTCCTCGCACATGCTTTTAGTCAGCATCCAACAAATATGGCAGCCATCTTGCACAGATTACAAACTATACTACAGTTCGTGCCCGCCCGGTTACCCATGTGGTTTAACACACGGCTTTCCGGACTGAGAAGGAGCGCCTGGTCCCCGGCACGAATCCGCCCGACGGACCTTGTGTCGAGGTCCGGTGAGCCGGCCAGACTGTGGATGGTTTTTAGGCGGTTTTCCATCTGCCTCGGCGAATGCGGGCTGGTTCCCCTTATTCCGCCTCACCTACACTATGTCGGCGATTGCTGCGCAAACAAGTTCTCCACGTACGCGTACACCCCCATTACTCTACCACGCAAACATAAGGGTTACCCTCGTCTGGTGTGAGACGTTCCATGGGGCGTCCACCGGGGGCCGAACCGCACAATGGCCCTGAAAGAGTAGTTCGGTGTGGGGTGGCGGAGGGGTCAAGTGGACTGCGGTAGCCGTCGTGGGGTTGTGGACCACTGCGGCTGCGGCGGGTACTGTGCCTCTCCGTCGTTTCTAGGCCCCTGGTTAACATACAATAAAATACTACAGTTCAATATCGCCAAATACCACATTGTGGACTGGCTCGATGTTTTCTACTGCGATTGCGTTTCTGTGACAGCATTCATGTGAATCATGGTCATTATACAGCACCTAACGTTTCGTGGATGAGATTTGAGTTGGTAAACGATTGATGTGTTCTGTCAGGCACCTCGGTTCGGCCGAGTACTTGCTGAGGATGGTGAACATCAGAGTGCTGAAGGGTGTACCCAGGCCGCATCTTGGTTGCAAGTGGCCGCATCCGTTTTGAAGTCCGTTGAAAACAGTGCTGAGCTTCGCTGCGAGTAAAGAGGCACACCGCCTGCAGCTCGCAAGGAAGAGAACGCTTGTCAAGCGAGTGCAGAGAAGTATGCTACTTTAAGCACTGTGTGTGGTACCAGTAATATACGCAGTCGATATTACGATCAGATATTGTGCAGTTTCATATTGATTGAAAATGGGGGATCTGACAGGACTGAAGAAATCACTGGAGCTCCAATTAACAGGCAGCCAGAGGCCTGGCAACAAGAATGGGAGGTTACTGAAAAGGGGCGCCGTGTATACAATATACTACCTGACATAAGGAGCGACTGAAAAGGGGCTCGCCATGTACACCACGTGACACTGAGCAACCACTCAGACTGTACATGCGGGGCAACTGGAATCCTGGAACACACCGACCTGACCTGTAGGCTGTTCAGTAATCTAGGGTAAACAGGACAACACAGAAACACATTACCACAAGACATCATATACAACATAGCGCGTAACGAAGCCGCGTGGAACACACTTAACACATTAGCCAACACAATATTTGCAGCACTACACACTGAGTACCTAAATAGATGACTATGTTGCACACTACAAAATATGCAGAGCTAAGACAAAATTCCACGCGGTAAACAATGATGATAGACGAATGCACAAGAGTCAAGACTCATTTGAAACGTAATCCGCACAAGAAAATATAGACTACAAACGTACGAAGTCTAGACACACTTAATGACTAGCAAATAACCTAAGAATAGCCTGAAACACGCAAATAGACGTATATAGCAGATTTATATAGCGACATGTGATCATACTGCAAGACGTCAGTTTAAACTTGCTCTTAGATATGGCGCATAATAATTAAGAACATTAAAGGTGTCCGGACGTCAATGGATCGATGAACATACCGAGATTTTCACTCGTGGACGCCTAAGGTGGTGGAACTAACCTCTCCTCTCTGCTCTGTCCTGTCACATTTTATTTTCTTCTTAAAATACATATATTATGTGCGTCTTGTGTTCATTTTTGTATAAAAGTACAATACGCAAACAAAAAAGGAAATGAAAAGGGCCTGTCTCCTCGTGGCAGAGATGGTCAATGGCGCGTATGCTGATTCGGTATCAGGGTAGCTTTTCGATAATCCCTATCCACACTACCACACGCAGCAGCAATAATAAATCAGGCAGCTGGACACAAAATATACAGCAACAATGGGGAAAAAAATTCCCAACACAACAGCAGTGACGTAGTGGAAAATCCGACAGCATTAGCAATCGAAGATGGATAACACTGGTTAACAATGAAATTTTTTTAGAAAACCTAAAAGATTTCTCAGTCTATTCTTGGGTGCTGATTTTAGAAAAAGTACTGTAAGTGTTCAACCACATGCAGTTTTAACACAAACTGAGAATTTCTGTGCGCTATGCAATATGTAGTTATATGTTCACTATAATAACGCCAGTACTGTATTATGATGTTTTTCAATGCTACAAAAGGTTGTTTCTTTTCTAAATGGAGTTCTGATGGAGGAAAAGAGGGGGTGGAGGTGAGGAAGGAGAGATATTAAGATTTATGTGTTATTACTGGCACTGAAGAACGTAATACTTCACTATATTGTTACGGTTGCTTTGTTTTAGTATGTTTTTGAGTAAAGTTTCTTCAGTATACAAGTTTAGTGTGAATTTTCTAAATCTTCATTATTATTTTGTGAAAAAAAAACTTATGTGACTGAGAGATTTCCCTGGCATTTCTTAAGTTAGCATACTGAACATTATGATCACCTGAAACGATTTTTTAAAAAACTGCAAAGTATAATTTTTTGTACCTGTGTAATGGCTTCCGCCCTGAACATGGGCAGATGGCGGAATGCGGCAAGTAATATTACAGAGGGGTATTGTATTAGGATACCGACGTGCTACGTAACAAGTAAGTACACCAGATTATAGAGAACGAAGAAAAAGTATCGCTGGTGATAACGCTTTTCGATACAATTCTATTAAAAGATGTTTGCAGTGAAATGTGGGAACATGTGCTATCAATTCAGCTACTCAGACATGCAATACGTATGCCAAACTGGCACAAAATCGCCAAATATTGTAATTACGCAATTAATTAGTTTGTAAACAAATAGCAGTAGGAAATATATTGACACCCAACAGCCTGCCAAGCTAGAAGCACTATACTATCACAATATATTTTAGAAAGACTAATATATTCACTTTAATATGGAAAAGTCGAATTAAGTCGGGTGATGCTGAGGGAATTAGATTAGGAAATGAGACACTTAAAGTAGTAAAGGAGTTTTGCTATTTGGGGAGCAAAATAACTGATGATGGTCGAAGTAGAGAGGATATAAAACGTAGACTGGCAATGGCAAGGAAAGCATTTCTGAAGAAGAGAAATTTGTTAACACCGAGTATAGATTTAAGTGTCAGGAAGTCTTTTCTGAAAGTATTTGTATGGAGTGTAGCCATGTATGGAAGTGAAACGTGGACGATAAATAGTTTAGACAAGAAGAGAATAGAAGCTTTCGAAATGTGGTGCTACAGAAGAATGCTGTAGATGGGTAGATCACATAACTAATGAGGAGGTATTGAATAGAACAGGAGAGAAGAGGAGCTTGTGGCACAACTTGACGAGAAGAAGGGATCGGTTGGTAGGACATGTTCTGAGACATCGAGGGATCACCACTTTAGTATTGGAGGGCAGCGTGGAGGGTAAAAATCGTAGAGGGAGGCCAAGATATGAATACACTAAGCAGATTCAGAAGGATGTAGGTTGCAGTAACTACTGGGAGATGAAGAAGCTTGCACAAGATAGAGTAGCATGGAGAGCTGCATCAAACCAGTCTCAGGACTGAAGACAACAACAACAACAACAACAACATGGAACAGTGATAAGTAATAAGACTGATTAAGAGAGATCGGTAAGAGATAGCTTCAAAGTGAATGCTCGAGTAGAAAGAGGAGACAATTTGCTATAAGAAAGAAGTATACGTACATAGTTTTCGCCCAAGAAACTCAGGGAAGGTTGGAATGGTTGAAATGGCTCTAAGCATTATGGGACTTAACATCTGAGGTCATCAGTCCTCTAGACTTAGAACTATTTATACCTAACTAACCTAAGGGCATCACACACATCCATGCCCGAGGCAGGATTCGAACCTGCGACCGTAGCAGTCGCGCGGTTCTGGACTGAAGAGCCTAGAACCGCTCTGCCACAGCGGTCGGCTCAGGGAAGGAATAGACAGAAATGAAAATAAGAACAGCAATCAGACAGTAGAACAGAATGCATTCTGTACATCGGTATCATTTCACAGAAAATAGTTAATGTACTGAGACCACATAATATAAGAGTCGTTTTCCTCACCAGCAATGAATTACGTTACAGACTGTCACACAACATAAAATCCAACAGATACAAATTTTCCAGCACAGGCGTCACCAGCAATGAATTACGTAATAGATTGCCACACAACATAAAATCCAACAAAGACAAATTTTCTAGCACAGGCGTCTACAAGATAAAGTGCAATGGATGACCAATATAGTATGTGAATTGCATCTGGAGCAGCCTCCAAACTACGTTTAATAAACACATAAATGCATTTAGGTACATCATCTCCAATAAATCTGCCATAGCTTCTCACGACACAGGACATACTTTCGACAAGACGGGGAATAATCTAATAATACTTATTAATATAAATAAAGACCACGAACTGAACCTCTATGCAGAGCTTGAAATTTTTATGACGACAGAGAACTTGGGTCGTACATACTCAGTGACAAAGCTAAGACACTGGCAATGAAGTTTTTCAGGATCTTCTCAAGCACAGTAGACGACACACAGTAACTTTTGCTGCCATCTATTTTTCAGTGACCTAAATCATGAAAACAACTACCAAATCACCAAACCGATACACTAACAAATAAATATGCTGAAATATAGGTTTATGGGCTATTTATTTATTTATTGCCATAGTTTTTAAAATTATGGTATTAAAAAGGGGAAAAGTTGTGGAGATTTAAACGCCTATATACATGTTATCTGTTTATTTAATTCGCAATGAAAGCTGGTAATGAATGCTCTTTGACTTACGAGGCACTGTATTTATACATCTGTACGATCTTTATATTGTTTATGTTGTGGTTTTGTGTCTGTGTGACATCTAAAGATGAAAATGTTTATTTACGATGGTCATCAGGGTTTTTTTCTGTTTCTTTATTATTGTTTAAATTTTGTAATTCTAATGCCATATTATTTTAACAAATGCTAATTATACCTAATTTGTTGCGAAATGAAATTCAAACCAGGCAACTGTGTACATCCAGCAAGCCAATGGGAGTTTTGTGGAGATCATACATCGCCATGACCGGTCCAAGGTTAATACTGCTGTAAGCTGTGAAACTGTGAGTTAAGCAGGCTGCTGCTGACTGAAATGATATCTCATACTAGTGTAATGCCTGTTGCTACAATTGAGAGATGAGAATACACTAGACACCTTAATAGGAGAGGGGAAAATAGGTTGGAAAAGTTTCTTTTAGAAATTATATGGGGGCCACCATCATACAATGCAGTATCTCTGCGGTAAATGGACTCAGACATGTATCTTTTTTAAGTTAGAATGAGGATTCAGGCAGCCTATTGTGAAAGAAGTCAAAATAACAGAAGAGCGCCAAAGTACTTAAGAAAGCAGAGAAATGCAAAGTTGGCTTATTTCATCAAAATATTAGAGACTTGAGTAATGAGTTAGAAGAGTTTCATAGCTGTATGGAAAATTCAGAGAGCTCTGAAACGATAAATATCCTGTGTTTATTTGAGTCCCACGTAAACTCAGGGTTAGATAGGTTACATATTGAACTCTGCAGTCTAGCAGCTTACTCATGCAGAACTAATATGGTAAAGGGACGAGTTGTTAGATACATAAGACAGAACAAAAGTTAAAAAACGTTGAGACAAATGTATTATATAGTTATCAGCACATAGATGTCTGTGCATCTGAATTAATACTGAAAAATAGTTCACTTTTAATTTCAACTGTACATAGATCCCAATGGGGAATTTTGAACTATTTCTGAGAAATCTGGATTCCTTACTATGCTATCTCCCACATAGTAGCAAGCAGACGTTAGTCTGCGGTGACTTCAGTGCAGGTTTTCTAAAGGATTCTGATAGAGAAAATGATCTGGATACCTTATTTGGATGCTACAACTTGATCTCAGTAATTACACTACTGGCCATTAAAATTGCTACACCAAGAAGAAATGCAGATGATAAACTCTTACTCATTGGACAAATATATTATACTAGAACTGACATGTGATTACATTTTCACGCAATTTGGGTGCATAGATCCTGAGAAATCAGTACCCAGAACAACCACCTCTGGCCGTAATAACGGCCTTGATACGCCTGGGCATTGAATCGAACAGAGCTTGGATGGCGTGTACAGGTACAGCTGCCCATGCAGCTTCAACAGGATACCACCGTTCATCAAGAGTAGTGACTGGCGTATTGTGACGAGCTAGTTGCTCGGCCACCATTGACCAGACGTTTTCAATTGGTGAGAGATCTGGAGAATGTGCTGGCCAGGGCAGCAGTCAAATATTTTCTGTATCCAGAAAGGCCCGTACAGGACCTGCAACATGCGGTCGTGCATTTTCCTGCTGAAATGTAGGGTTCCGCAGGGATCGAATGAAGGGTAGAGCCACGTGTCGTAACACATCTGAAACGTAACGTCCACTGTTCAAAGTGCCGTCAATGCGAACAAGAGGTGACCGAGACGTGTAGCCAATGGCACCCCGAACCATCACGCCGGGTGATACGCCAGTATGGCGATGACGAATACACGCTTCCAATGTCGCCAAACACGGATGCGACCATCATGATGCTGTAAACAGAACCTGGATTCACCCGAAAAAATGACGTTTTACCATTCGTGTACCCAGGTTCGTCGGTGAGTACACCATCACAGGCGCTGCTGTCTGTGATGCAGCATCAGGGGTAACCGCAGCCATGTTCTCCGAGCTGATACTCCATGCTGCTGCAAACCTCGTCGAACTGTTCGTGCAGATGGTTGTTGTCTTGCAAACGTCCCCATCTGTTGACTCAGGGATCGAGACGTGGCTGCACGATCCGTTACAGCCACCCGGATAAGATGCCTGTCATCTCGACTGCTAGTGATACGAGGCCGTTGGGATCCAGCAGGGCGTTCCGTATTACCCTCCTGAACTCACCGATTCCATATTCTGCTAACAGTCATTGGATCTCGACCAACACAAGCAGCAATGTCGCGATACGATAAACCGCAATCGCGATAGGCGACAATCCGACCTTTATCAAAGTCGGAAACGTGACGGTACGCATTTCTCCTCCTTACACGAGGCATCACAACAAAGTTTCACCAGGCAACGCCAGTCAACTGTGTTTGTGTATGAGAAACCGGTTGGAAACTTTCCTGATGTCAGCACGTTGTAGGTGTCGCCACCGGCGCCAACCTTGTGTGAATGCTCTAATCATCTGTGTACCACAGCATCTTCTTCCTGTCGGTTAAATTTCGCGTTTGTAGCACGTCATCTTCGTGGTGTAGCAATTTTAATGGCCAGTAGTGTATAAGACAACGCAGAATCATTCATGCACACACTCATCCATTCCGCCGGACTATGCTCAAGTGGCAACTTAGGGAGCAGCAGTTATTCAGTATTTACGACTCTCGTCTTCCAGTCTGATTTCTAAAGTCGTACGTACGGCTACGTTTGACCTCAGAGCCCATTTGTTAACAGTTGAAAATTATGGAGCCCGGTCGTTACAAACCTTCACCAACTTTGGATGAAATTAGGATGGCGAGAAACCATCTTCAGAAAAAGAATTTCGTGACGACACGGTATTCCACTTTATCAATCTGAAACATATAAAGAAAACTATTGATCTTATCTAATTGTCAGTGGACTTACATCGTTTGCTATATATATATATATATATATATACTTAAAGAAAGATTTCATTCTTGTGAGCGCCATCTCAGTGCCGCGCCCAGACCTTTCCACTTGGACATCAGCCTGACAATTAGGAAACTGAAGGAACTGGGATGAATCATTGCACTCTCCCCAGGTTATGGGAATGCTGTGTTAGAGTGATGGTGGTGGCCTCAGACGAGAGAAACAGTCGATTGATAGTAGGTAACGTAGTCAAATGAGCTGCGATAGTAGCAGTCCAAAAGGGAGATACATTGGAAGTTAGCCTTTCGTTCGACGGTGTTCTGCAAAGTGTGGAAGACGCCGCAGTTAAAGGAAAGCTGGTGATGAAGCTGTTGCGGAAGCGTAACATGTAACACCGACCATGCTTGCACTGAACATTCACGAGAGTAATTGGAGGAACGTGCACGACACGTCAGTTCAGTTACCAGGGCATTCTCGGTAAGTACTGCGCGTACATGTAACATCGACCACGCTTGCACTGAACAGTCACGAGAGTAATTGGAGGAACGTGCACAACATGTCAGTTCAATTACCAGGGCGTTATCGTTAAGGACTGCTTGCAGGCTTTTTGTTTTCCAAATATGGAAAATACGCCATTTGCATAATATCATAGGAGAAAGCTTTGCAAAGGACTAAGCCACATGTGAAATGGACAGCATTTTTCGCTCCATCATGTTAAAGAAAGTTTTCTTTAAATTGGAATTCTCGATGCGTATCTAACCGGATGAAAGCACTGACGGAGATGAGTTTAAGACAGTGGATGAACAGAGATCCAAATCTCGCCCGACAATCTTCATTTGAAGAAGATACATGTTGTGTGGCCATTTAATATCGCTAAAAGGTTGATATGTCAAGGTACATTTGGCCTGACTTGGTCGGTATTTATCTAGGAGAATTCAGAATTCTGTGTCACACAATAAGAATCCATATCTGCTCAAAACAGTTTGAATGACATCTCGTTGCTTCAGTTTGACTTTTCGTGGAAGAACTAGAAAGAAAACTCTCCCTCTGACATGGTACCATGTGACCACAAAGAACTAGTCCAGAAAGCGCTATATATATATATATATAGTGCTTTCTGGACTAGTTCTTTATGGTCATATATATATATATATATATATATATATATATATATATATATATATAGCCAATGAAGCTGGTACACCTGCCAAATATCGTGTATCGTGTAGAGCCCCCGTGACCATGGAGACGTGCAGCAACACGACATAGCATGGACTCGACTAACGTCTGAAGTAGTGCTCGAGGGAACTGACACCATGAATCCCCGGGACTGTCCATAAATCCGTAAGAGTACGAGGGGTTGGAGATCTCTTCTGAACAGCACATTGCAAGGCATCTCAGATATGCTCAAGAATGTTCATGTCTGGGGAGTTTGGTGGCCAGCGGAAGTGTTTAAACTCAGAAGAGTGTTCCTGGAGCCGCTCTGTAGCAATTGTGGACTTTTGGGGTGTCACATTGGCCTGCCCGAATTTCCCAAGTCCGTCCGAATGCAAAGTGGACATGAATGGATGCAGGTGATCAGACAGGATGCTTACGCACGTGTCACCTGTCAGAATCATATCTAAACGTATCATGGGTCCCATATCACATCAACTGAGCATGTCCCACACCATTACAGAGCCTCCACCAGCTTGAACAGTCCCCTGCTGACATGCAGGGTCCATGTAGTCATGAGGTTATCTCCATACCCGTACACGTCCATCCGCTCGATACAATTTGAAGCGAGACTCGTCCGACCAGGCAACATGTTTCCACTTATCAACAGTCCAGTGTCGGTGTTGACAGGCCCAGGTGAGGCCAAAAGTTTTGTGTCGTGCAGTCATCAAGGGTACACGAGTGGGCCTCCGACTCCGAAAACCCATATCCATGATGCGTCGAATGGTTCGCACAATGACATTTGTTGATGGCCCAGCTTTGAAATCAGCAGCAATTTGCGGAAGGGTTGCATTTCTGTCACGTTGAATGGCTCTCTTCAGTTGTCATTGGTCCTGTTCTTGCAGCGTCTTTTTCCAGCCTCAGTGATGTGGAGTTTGATGTTTTACCGGATTCCTGATACTCACGGTATACTCGTGAAGTTGTCGTGCGGGAAAATCCCTACTTCATCGCTACCTAGGAGATTCTGTGTTTTATCGCCCGTGCGCCGACCATAACACCACGTTCAAACTCACTTAAATCTTGATAACCTGTCATTGTAGCAGCAGTAATCGATTCAACAACTGCGCCAGACACTTCTTGTCTTATATAGGCGTTGCCGACCGCACCGCCGTATTCTGCCTGTTTACATATCTCTGAATTTGAATACACATGCCTGTACCAGTTTCTTTGGCGCGTCTCCCAGTGCGAAGCACAAGTTTCAAATTTGGCTCTAAGGCGGTTCAATTTTCCTCTGTAATGGTGGAAAGGAGTAGCGTCCTGTGATGTCACCCTCGGGCGACTTTCCAAAACATGTTAAAATGTATGTGAAATCTTATGGGACTTAACTGCTAAGGTCATCAGCTTACACACTACCTAACCTAAATTATCCTAAGGACAAACACACAAACCCATGCCCGAGGGAGGACTCGAACCTCCGCCGGGACCAGCCGCACAGTCCATGACTGCAGCGCCTGAGACCGCTCGGCTAATCCCCCGCGGCCGACTTTATTCTGAACTGTGGTGAGTCTGAAATGTTTTCCTCGGTCACCTATTGGAACACCGCGTGAGTTCAACGCTGTGTGTCGCGATTTCAATTCCACTGCAGTGGCGTCAAAATAAGGGGTGAAATGTAGTTAAGAGAGGTTGTGACGACCTTCACGGTGGCGTTGGGCAGAAATGTGGTGAACTTTGGTGCCAACGTGACGTCATTAACACACTTCACACGTCACATGAACTTCTGAGCTGTGGCGCCGTGAAGGTCGTCACAACCTCTCTTAACTACATTTCACCCCTTATTTTGACGCCACTGCAGTGGAATTGAAATCGCGACACACAGCGTTGAACTCACGCGGTGTTCCAATAGGTGACCGAGGAAAACATTTCAGACTCACCACAGTTCAGAATCGACACGAAAAGTCGTCAAGAGATGGCATAAAGGGCGTCAACGAAAACACCCCTTCCCTTGGGGCGCTGATTCCCACACACTTCGCTGTCGAATACGACAGTTGGCAGTACAGTGAGCAATAGTGCGATGTACCTGAGAATGTTCGACACCGCTGACACCCGCCGGACGATTCAGCCGTACTCTAAGGACATCGCGGGGCTGCAACACCGCTGAACGTGATCGGACCCCTTTGGAGTGTCAGCAATATGTTGCTCTAGTATACAGGGTGGACCCACAATGGAGCATTCGAAAATATTCGCCGGAATTTGAGCGTGATCTGAACCAGCGAAGAGTGTTCCTGCCTTCTTATCTCTGATGTTTCGCGCCCCCCTAAGGGGTGTCGAAGGAGGTGCCCGCCCTCAGGTGCTAGAGAGCCGTGAGGCACCATTCAGCTGAGTGAATTCGAAGTCTCTAACAATACATCAAAGACGTTGCATAGATGGCACCGAGGATGTTGCCGAACTGGAGGAGTGTTAGGGGGACCCTTTGCCGTTTTATTCACCTACAATCACTGTTGCACCCCGCCTTCATCACGGCACAGGAGTACGAAAAACAGGTGGGCTGATACAGCATAATTACCCTTCACTGCTTCGGATCACGTTCAAATTCTGTCGATTGGTGTCCATGGTCCCTTGTGGTTCCACCCCATATGCAGCGCAAAAAACTGCGGTAAGACTACACTCCAAAGGGGTCAGATCACGGTCTGTGGTGTTGCAGCCCCACGATGTCCTTAGAGTAGGGTTAAATCGTCCGGGGGCTGTCAGCAGTGTCGAACATTGTCAAGTACATCGCACTATTGTTCACTGCACTGCGATTTGTTGTTTTCGACCGTGAAAAGTGTTTTGATTCAACGCCACAAAGGAAAGGATGGTTTCACTGATATCCTCCTATTTCCATCTATTGTAATATAAATTTTTTTCTTATTTTGTTACCTGAAGATATGACATTTCTGTGTCTTTATATACTGTAATTGTTATATATATATATATATATATATATATATATATATATATATATATATATATGCATTTATGTCGATGTATAATTGGTTTGTTTTGTAAATATTACTTGTATTTTTCCGCTGGGTCTTGCCTAGGGAAAGCTATGCTATCGAACGACTACATCGATAGGTCATGTGGAGAACCAAAGTGTTTAGGATCTTTGGTAGTGTTAACTCTGCCGCGTGGAGCGCGGGCAGAGAGGGTCTGGCTGGAGTAGAGCGGTGGAGCAGGTGTGTTGTGACGCTCCCGCGAGTTGCCGCGCTTTCGGGGTTTGGCAGCATGTAATTGCGCTTGACTATCTATGATAGTTTCTGATACGGTGTCGCGGACGGGAAGCATTAGCTGGCGCACATCAAGAGCCCGTTTCGCCTGGTGACAGTGTCGCGAAGAAGGCGCGCCAACATCCAGCTTCTGCAACAGCGACGGCCGACAATGAGTGACTGTCACCACCTCCTCGACCGACGACTTCAAACCTTCAATCAACCAACAAGGAAGACTGGAAGCACGTAAAGTTTTAGACTGTATGGCAGACCTCAGCTTCTAAAATTGTTCCATTTGCCTCACAAAATTACAGCAACTTAGCATGAACCTTTGTTGCTCAATGTCCCAATTGCATTACCAAGCAGGGTCCCTTCCCTTTCCGGAATGAACCCGAGTGTCGTTGAAATTCAAACGCCAGCATTAAAGTAATATCATTCGATTTCACTGCTTTAATTTCAAAGTTCAGTTAAGGTATTCATAGCTGGATACAATAATTAGATTACACAAGCAAAAATTAAGAGTGCGAGTTTTGTTACCATATTGTAGCTTACCTGTGACCGCAGCTCAGCTTGGTCGGTACTAAATTTTACTATTGTTAATTGTTCAGAATCATTTAATTAAATTTCAAAGTTAAATCTCTTATTTCTAAATTACGTAGATTCAAGTAGCTTTTGAAATGATTGGTGAGGTAGCCCAAGACTAACCTTATTTTACTGAATTTCGTAGTGCTTCAGAAACAAAGCTCACTATTAGTTTCAGTCACTAAATTAACTTTCAGTTTTCCGGTTTTATTAATTCTTTTGCTAAATTAAGTCAGAGCGTAGCGAAATTTATTACTTCTGACAAACATTCAGTTTTCACACAACACGTGTCAACCTTCAGTTGCCACGCTTTTAGTGCTAATTATATGTGCAATAACCTTTCTTTTTCAGTTATTATAGTAGTTGTCCATAGGACTGGCGACCGTAATTTTCCCCAAATCTCAAATATCTAATTAACGCCAGTTAATTGTTAACGTAACGACCGCACATTTAGTTTCTTTATTAACTTTACCCATTTTCAAAATTAATTTCCACCAATTTCATTTGCATTTTTCCTTTCATTTAGATGTAACCCTTTCCACCTTCTTTACCGACAGATTAACTTCGGTGACGATTGCATTTCCCAAATTTCCATTAGGTACACGCGGTTTAATTTTTCACTGTCATTGAGGTCGATAAGTGAGGGGGAGGTTACATCTTGAGGACTTTTCCTGTCGTTTCTCAGTGGCGGTATGTTTGAAATGTTTTCCTCGGCCACCAACTAGAAAATCGCGTGATTTCAACAATGGACGTCACCATTCGTGTTCCGTCGCAACGGTGTCAAAAGAAGGGACGAAATGTGGGTAATACGGGCCGCGACGATGTTCCCATCGTGTAACACGCCCACAATGGCGCTGGGGGAATTCTAGTGGAATTTGGTGCCGATGTTACATCATTAACCCACCTTACACGTCACAAGAACGTCTGAGCTGCGGCTTTTTGCTCGCGTGTGTTGACACTTGCCACGTGAAGCGTCGCCGAGCCAGAGGGTGACGTCGCAGGGCGCCACGCCTTTGCTGCATTACAGAGGAAGGTTATAGGCACCTTTGAGCCAAATGTCAAACTTTTGCTTCACAGTGGGAAGGAGTTACAGAGTTTCTAAAACGGCACAACTTTCCTTTTTTAGTAGCAATATCGAGCACAGAAGGAATTCGGTCGATACATCACGCCTGCCTGGTCTTGTCTTCACTCTGAGAATTTTACGACTGTAGACAAGTACTTTCTGAAGACAATGGGTACAGATATCATTTGCGGTGTTTCGCGTCGCTATTAACGCATGCCATCTTTATTGTGGACATTGTATTACTAATCCCGAGTGGCATATTTCTTATTAGAACCGAGCGGTCTAAGGCGCTGCAGTCATGGACTGTGCGGCTAGTCTCGGCGGAGGTTCGAGGCCTCCCTCGGGCATGGGTGTGCGTGTTTGTCCTTAGGATAATTTAGGTTAAGTAGTGTGTAAGCTTAGTTAAGTCCCATAAGATTGCACACACATTTGAACATTTTTTCTTGTTAGAAATCTTATTAGAGATCATAACAATTGCAGGTGTAATTGTAATGATCTTATGAATTGTTCATCTCACAACAGGGACTGACAGCAGACGGCTTGTCCCTTCTGAATGGGCTACCATCCGTCAAGGTCTCTTTCTATGAACTAGGCCAAGTTATTTCTCAAACTGTGTGAAAATCTACTATGTCACACCGTCTTGAAATAAGTAAACTTCACAAGCTCAGTGGTAACTGGTTTTATCGACAGTACCACTTGTAAACGAAACGGGCCATGGTGCCTACGGCTCGGGATGAGATTCTCTTCTTCTTCACCAGACACTGCCTCCTGGCTATATTTCTTTGGATAGTAGGACGACAATGAGTTCTCATCTGAACATTGCCCACGAACCAAGCTCGCTGGACCAGCAGGGAGGAGACCGACTAGAAGCTGTCCTTTTTAAGAAGTCTCCAAGTAATCAGCTATCAGATGATGTCGTACGAAGTGGATTCACTGTCCTCCTTTAGTTGTAAATGACATGAGATGTTAAAATACTCAAAAATAGTCTTAAAAACTGTTCTAACACGAGTGTGTCTTTGTCAAATTCAAATCGGTATTCAAATTCGTAACATTCGCATCAAAGTCGTCAGGTAGCCTCGACGTCAGTGTTGAAGCGAAACTTGATGAGCAAAGATTTCTGCCCACTTTCGAGCCACAAGGGGCAAGTCCCACTGAAATTTCTGGGTGTAACTGCTGGTCTTTTTACTTATTTTTATCATTTCAACACTGACCTACAGAATTTTTCCTGACAAAGACAACTCAGACTTAACCTATCCATTTATTACCCACAATATACAAGCCCAACGCAGTCTGACTGCTATACAATGACAACATGGCTTCAAATAATCAACGCAAAAGAATGACCCTGAATTGCAGGAAATCCTAAAAATAGCCCATACTGTTTCATAAGTCACTTACTTCTTCATAACGCGAACCATACAATTACAGCAAGCAGCAGCTACAGCCAGCTACTATAGACTCTAACTACTAGGAGGCATATGGTTAGCAAAACAAAGATTTCGCTGAAGAGCAAAAATGTATCTAGAAGATTTTACCTTATTCATGTGACATCCAGTTCCAAAAATTATATAGTTGTCAATAAACCCACTACCCAAACATTACCAACTACATCCATCCTCATTTTACAATGCATGTCCTACCAACACTGAGTCTCCACTATAGTTCAATTCTTTTATCTTGGCGGCTCGCGCATGCCCGCCCAGACGCGGGAGATTGCTGCGTTGCCAGTTGCACACGACGCACGCGCCAATAGAAGCAGCGCCATAGTATAACATAGTTCGCAAGCTTACGTTTAGGGGGGAGCGCGCAGTTCATGAAGTAAAGCCACCACGGCCGCATTAACCCTTTCGCTGCTACGAAGACGTGCTCCCTGCATTCCGCGCTGTGCGCGATTTTGTCACTGCACTGCTCGCCTGTGCAGACACATCGTGTTCCGACTGCTTTGACACTCTTATCAATCGATTCCACAAAAACTATTTGGCCCAAAAATTAGATTTTTACACATCTTCTTGACTGATACCTTCCCCCCATAAATGACGTCATTTTGTTTCGATGTTCAACGCAGTTATTATGCAGCATTAAATATAGTAAACCATTGCACGAAATTTTGAAGAGTTTGCAGAGGTAAAAGTCCATAGAGTATACTTTCCGTATGGTCGATTTTAGTTGCCACAATGTTGAGAATGAAATGTGGACAAGATACCTAAATTTCATATAAAATTTACTGTATAACATTAGCTCATTTAAGTACCACATAGGTGTCGTATGTGATATTGAGAAATATTCAGTCTTTCGCGATTGTAACAAAAGTTTTATTTACACTGAGCATGTTTGGCTTTATTTTAAAGCTCTTCAATCAATCAAAAGGAAGTAGACAAAATACATTAAACAAAACTGTGGACTTACAAAAACATTAGGACTTGAATTTACCGTCTATCAGTGAAGTGCTCTGAGCTATGTCAAATATAATTTTTGTGTGTGGCACACCCAAACATCATTTATTTGCTAAAACACTGATCTGCCAACACAAACGTTGAATATTGTGATACCACAGCACAAAACTACGAAAGGTGACTTGGCAATGGAGGAGACAAAACACTGTCCACTGAAGATGCTTCAAAAGAGAGAAACGGGTCTGGTCTAAATAAGCCCCTTATTACAGTTGCAGAAGAGGAATATGTTTCAGTACCATTGGTAAAACTGCGACTGTGGAACAAAAAAAAGAAAGAGAACATGAGTACCATTGTGTATGTGCCATACCTTTCCTTGATTGAAGTGCTTTAAAATAAAGCCAAACGCGTCCGGTGTAAATAATATTTTTATTACAGTCGCGAAAGATGGAATATTTCTCAATATTACATACGACACCTATGTCGTACTTAAATTAAATGAGATATTGTTATACAGTAAATTTTATATGAAATTTAGGTATCTTGTCCACATTTCATTCTCAACATTGTGGCAACTAAAATCGACCATACGGAAAGTATACGCTATGGACTTCTACCTCTGCAAACTCTTCAAAATTTCGTGCAATGGTTTACTACATTTAATGCTGCATAATAACTGCGTTGAACTTCGAAACAAAATTGTCATTTATGGGGGGAAGGTATCAGTCTAGAAGACGTGTAAAAATCAAATTTTTGGGCCAAATAGTTTTTGTGAAATCGAATGATAAGTGTGTCAAGGCAGTGGGAACACCATGTGCCTGCACAGGCGAGCAGTGCAGTGATGACAAAATCGCGCACAGCGCAGAATGCGGCGAGTACGTGTCTGCAGCAGCGAAAGGGTTAATGAAGAGACAAAGCACTAGAAATTTCCAAAAATTGCATTCAAACGAATATAATTCGTGAAGTAAGGCACTTCGATATTGTTTTTAAATAATAAAAATATTAAGCACCACACAAGGTTTGAACTCATATCCTTCCACGCAGCAGCCGATCACCTTAACCGTTCCGCTAACGCACCTCGTCCGACTCTCTAACGCCATTAGGAGTATAACACGTCACGCAAAATACTGATAAATACTGTTGGTATGACTATGAATTACTCACGCTTCGTCGAAGTACAATAGGAAATAAACAATTACCGCTGTTCTTTATTGCGAAAAAGCGGTTCGTGAGAGTGATACAAACACCTTTCCTTGCTATCGCCTGAATTAGAAGTCTTATTGTTTGTTTGGATTAATTAATTAATAGAATATGAAGCAATTGGTATAAAGAATGCTTTTTCCAAAGTTTCTATAAAAGAATGTCTGCTATCAAGACATTGCTTTTGTTCTATTACTTTATTTATGACTGAACGTTTCTAAAACTGAAAACACTCGTCCATGCTCTGCACTGCAGTCAAGATGTGGCAACGTCGTTCTCTGTTCATTGGCTGACTGTGTTTTGTGACGTCAGATGCGCAGAACGAACCTAAACTCGGCCGCCAACATAAATGACGCGCACTTTAAGACATCATGTCCAAACCCTTCACTGTCTGCTCGCTAACTTCTTGTCTGTCCAACCACAGAGTTTCTTGCCGAGGGCGCAAAGCGCTGTCATCCATGTTAATACGGTCTATAGAGCTGCCAACATACAAACAGGCTACTTACATCACCAAGAGCTCATCGTGAAATTACAGTAGTATGCCTCTGCAAGACGTAAATGAGAATATTTATTCAATTCAAAAGCGGATACCTTGTTTAGTTTGAAAACTTTAGACACGATACATTTCCGAAGAAACTACTTACAAGGCATCAGTCCTAAAATATTGGACCGAGTAATTTAGTTTTCACTACTAAGGCATAATTCCTTCTATACTGGAATGTGTTGACATGAGGAATTCTCAATGCCGTTGGCGGCTATATTTTTAACTCCGTGTTTCCTCTGAAAAACACAGTTTGGTCCCATTGTACTCACCAGCTTATTGTGTGTGTAGATTAAGGTCGATACAAATAAAAGTAAACCATATGCATTAGGTCATGTTTTTTCTAAAATTCTCGGAGTGACATTTCTTCATCCGTAACAGTCAGTGTAATTGGTTACACACTTTATTTATATCATTCGTGAATGAAATCACGTTCAGAATCCGCCTGAGACGTTAACTTACCTTTTGTCTGTAAGGAATGAGGAACCGTGATATAAGCTGAAATCACTTACAACTATGATATCGGCTTATGAATTACAAGCCTACGTGGCTAACAGACAACCAGGAAGAGGCCTTACATCATGATTAGGAGACGCGCCACGTCAGAACACCCATCTACAACAACATTCTGGAAGCAGTGAGGAGAGGAGCCTCGGGGAGGTCCTGGAAGGACTTCCTGAGACCCTGACAGCCATCTGCCAATCTGTACACCTCGGGTGGCACAGCAGCGCAGCCCCTGTGAATCCTGAGTTGCATCTCAGCGCGTCGGGGGCTAACCGACCAGACAAATGAGATATCCACCTTGATTCTAATACCAAGTACAGTAGTGTTGTGTAGTGTAGTGCTGTGTAGCATTGTGTTGTACGAGGGTAATCCCAAAAGTAAGGTCTCCTGTTTTTTAATAAGTACAGAACTGTTTGTGTGGCAGCTGGTAACACTGTTATGAAGAGTGTTTCATGTGCTGTATGTAAACATGCGCACGCCGCGCTGAGGTGCTCAGTCTTGGCTTCGCAGCCATTGAGAATGGAGCTCCCGTTGGATGGTACCGCCACGTGTGAATTGCGCACAGTTATTCGGTTTTTGAACGCAAAGGGCACTCCGCCGATTGAAATCCATCGCCAATTGACGGAAGTGTATGGTGAGTCGTGTATGGATGTCAAAAATGTTCGTAAGTGGTATAGAGAGTTTGCAGCTGGTCAGACCAGAATTGACGATGAACAAGAGAGTGGGAGACCGTCAATTTCTGAGGAGAGAGTGTTGAAGGTTGAGCAAAGCATGCGTGAAGATCGGCGGATCACCCTGGATGATCTCTGCACGTTGGTTCCTGAGGTTTCCCGAAGTACCGCTCACAGAATTTTAACGGAAACATTGAGCTACTGGAAGGTGTGCGCAAGATGGGTGCCACGCATGTTGACTGAGGACCACATGAGGCAACGAGTTGATGCTTCCTGCGCATTTCTTCGCCGCCTTGCAGCCGAACAGGACAACTTTCTGGACTCAATTGTCACGGTGACGAAACCTGGGCATGCCACTTCACACCTGAGACCAAGCAGAAGAGGTTCATAACTTTCCGAAAAGTATGGCGGCGAGCTGGTATGACATGGGCATACAAAAACTGCCACAGCGTCTACAAAAATGCATCGACAAAAATGGTGATTATGTCGAAAAATGGGTAAATGTTCAAGCTGTAAACTGATGTAAACCATTGTAGAAATAAACAGGTCTATGTACTTATAAAAAACAGGAGACTTTACTTTTGGCTCGGCTCTGAGCACTATGCGACTTAACTTCTGAGGTCATCAGTCACCTAGAACTTAGAACCAATTAAACCTAACTAACCTAAGGACATCACACACATCCATGCCCGAGGCAGGATTCGAACCTGCGACCGTAGCGGTCGCTCGGCTCCAGACTGTAGCGCCTAGAACCGCACGGCCACTCCGGCCGGCTTTACTTTTGGGATTACCCTCGTAGTAGTGTAGTCCAGAATTATAAATTACAAAATTTGCGACCTACCAATGTCGCATAATGTAATAAGACAGTAGCGTGTTCCTTCTGGGTTCCGGATGAACAGATATCTGCGCGTCGGATGCCCAAACGGTAGTGTGCAGACTTCTTTTTAGTTATTATTAAATCATTATTATTGTTATTATTATTCTGTGTAGATTTTCTCCTCTTAAATAGCTTAATGCTTAGCTGTTACTAACGTATTGACATTATTCATTCATGCCAATTCATGTGCATCATTCGGTCTTTTCTGTTACATAGATAACAGACTAAAAGAAAATTGCAAATAAATAAATAATGTCTGTACGTTTCTCAGCCTCTCGACAATTGCAAGAGCTCCTTATGCGCAAATAATTTTTACAATTGGCTGCTGCGTGGCATCGTCTCTGGCAGACTTCATTTCTCCGCCAACAGCGACTTGTTTTCGCTGCCCGTTTTACAGCGTTGCGTTACCAGGAAACCTGTTGGCGCCGCGCCACGCTGAAGGGCCGCACTTCATTCTCGTCACCGGAGTGTTTAACGAGCGAGGGAGCTACAAAGTGTTCGAGCAAACAGAGGAACACCTCACAACTTCAACTACCCTTCTAATGCTTCAAATTTTAGTTTACACTTCCTGTTCTCATTCGACAATATTTCAATTGAGTGTGTTTTATGTAATGACCTGAGGGTACGTTTGGGTCCCAGACGATTCTGCAACGATATCAGTTGTGGATTTCTCGAGCAGGAGTTTCTTCCCTGGGATCAATGATGAATTGCGTGGCAGGGTTGTATTTTCAATTCCTGTGTGTCAATAAAACTCTGTTTTCAAATGTATTATTAATTTTTTCGTACTTTCGCCGTCCTCATAGCTTTTTATTTTAAGCAAGAACGCTGATGATCTCGCTGTTTAACGCTCCAAACCACATATCGTGATCGAAATTCACCATCATGCGCGAGACAATGTTTGTTCGTTCTAAGAACGGGATTAATAGACCTGTGTGCAAAACGTAAGGACGAAAGTAACTTTCGCATGATGTGTCGCTACCAACTAATCAAGCTCGATGAAAATTGGACAATATAAAGGGTGGTCCATTGATAGTGACCAGGCCAAATATCTCACGAAATAAGTATCAAACGAAAAAACTACAAAGAACGAATCTCGTCTAGCTTGAAGGGGGAAACCAGATGGCTCTATGGTTGACCCGCTAGATGGCGCTGCCATAGGTCAAACGGATATCAACTGCGTTTTTTTAAATAGGAACTCCCATTTTTATTACATATTTGTGTAGTACGTAAAGAAATATGAATGTTTTAGTTGGAACACTTCTTTGGCTTTGTATAGATGGCGCTGTAATAGTCACAAACGCATAAGTACGTGGTATCACGTGACATACCGCCAGTGCGAACGGTATTTGCTTCGTGATACATTACCTGTGTTAAAATGGACCGTTTACCAATTGCGGAAAAGGTCGATATTGTGTTGATGTGTGACTATTGTGATCAAAATGCCCAACGGGCGTGTGCTATGTATGCCGCTCGGTATCCTGGACGACATCATCCAAGTGTCCGGACCGTTCGCCGGATAGTTACGTTATTTAAGGAAACAGGAAGTGTTGAGCCACATGTGAAACGTCAACCACGACCTGCAACAAATGATGACGCCCAAGGAGATGTTTTAGCTGCTGTCGCGTCTAATCCGCACATCAGTAGCAGACAAATTGTGCGAGAATCGGGAATCTCAAAAACGTCGATTGCACCCGTTCCATATTTCTAAGCACCAGGAATTGCATGGCGACGACTTTGAACATCGTGTACAGTTCTGCCACTGGGTGCAAGAGAAATTACCGGATGATGACAGATTTTTTGCACGCGTTCTATTTATCGACGAAGCGAATTTCACCAACAGCGGTAACGTAAACCGGCATAATATGCACTATTGGGCAACAGAAAATCCACGATGGCTGCGGCAAGTGGAACATCAGCGACCTTGGCGGGTTAATGTATGCTGCGGCATTATGGGAGGAAGGATAATTGGCCCTCATTTTATCGATGGCAATCTAAATGGTGCAACGTATGCTGATTTCCTACGTACTGTTATAGCGATGTTACTACAAGATGTTTCACTGCATGACAGAATGGCGATGTACTTCCAACATGATGGGTGTCCGGCACATAACTCGCGTGCGGTTGAAGCGATATTGAATAGCATATTTCATGACAGGTGGATTGGTCGTCGAAGCACGTTCACCGGATCTGACGTCCCCGGACTTCTTTCTGTGGGGAAATTTGAAGGATATTTGCTATCGTGATCCACCGAAAACGCCTGAGAACATGCGTCAGCGCATTGTCAATGTATGTGCTAACATTACGGAAGGCGAACTACTCTCTGTTAAGAGGAATGTCGTTACACGTATTGCCAAATGCGCTGAGGTTGACGGACATCATTTTGAGCATTTATTGCATTAATGTGGTATTTACAGCTAATCACGCTGTAACAGCATGCGTTCTCAGAAATGATAAGTTCACAGAGGTACATGTATCACACTGGAACAACCGAAATAAAATGTTCAAACGAACCTACGTTCTGTATTTTAATTTAAAAAACCTACCTGTTACCAACAGTTCGTCTAAAATTGTGAGCCATATGTTTGTGACTATTACAGCGCCATCTATCACAAAGCGAAAAAAATGGTCCAACTAAAACATTCATATTTCTTTACGTACTACACGAATATGTAATAAAAAATGGGGGTTCCTATTTTTAAAAAACGCAATTGATATCCGTTTGACCTATGGTAGCGCCATCTAGCGGGCCAACCACAGCGCCATCTGGTTTCCCCCTTCAAGCTAGACAAGTTTCGTTCTTTGTAGTTTTTTTCGTTTGACGCTTATTTCGTGAGGTATTTGGCCCGGTCACGATCAATGGACCGCCCTGTATACCTCCCGCGACATGAGGGTACGTCCAGCATTGTCGCACGCGATCGTTTTGATGGTCCAGGTGTTATGGCGTGGGGAGGGCATAATGTTTGTGGGCGTACTGACCTCCAAATCCTTGAACACGGTACACTCACCGGTCAACGCCATTGTGGCACTGTGCTGACTCTCCAGGAGCGTCTTTTCAGGTATGCATTCGGCCCTGATTTTATTGTTATGGATCACAAGCGCAATCGCATCGGACAGCGCCGGTGGAGGAGAGGATATTCCGCGAATGGGGGAAGGGGGGGGGGCTAGGGAAATACTGCAGCACATCCCAAATCCACATGCGTCCGCAGCTCATGGTCTGGAGGCTAGCGTTGCTGCCTCTGGATCACGGGGTCCCGGGTTCGATTCCCAGCTGAGTTGGGAGTTTTCTCTGCCCAGGGACTGGGTCTTTGTGTTGTCCTCATCATTTCATCATCATCATCATTCGTGACAATGGCTAATTTGGACTGTGTAAAAAAATTGGACTATGAAAAAAAATGGGATTTCGTACAGGTGCTGATGACCGCGCATTTGAGCACCCGAACCAAACATCACCATCACATCCACATGCATCAACGACAACCCAACAATCGTCAACCGCTTTGGTACAGGAATGGAACGCCCTATCACAAGAACTCCTTGCTACCTTTGTGGCCAGCATGGGAGCATGTTGCAGTGTGTGCATTGCCACTCTTAGCGATCGCACACCCTATTAAGAATCGTTGCCCGCCTTTTATAATGTCTGGAGAAGCATCACGAGTCTCCGTGACGGCAGTGTAATTACTGTCTTTGAATAAAAATGTCATTTCTGTTCGTCTCATTCTGTATTCCTGTCAGTTACTCTCTGTAGCAGCAGATCCTTCTGTATGTGGTCGAAATTTCATCGAGGTATGTTACTTGCCAGTAACACGTCATGACAAAGTTACAGTCGTCCGTAAGTTTTCCACGCCACTCTGTTGGAAAACGTAAATAACAAAGCCTTTGGACCTGGAACCTGGAACGTATGACATAAATTCGTGAGAAAGAGTCTCCTACGGTTGGACGTCAGGAAACCCTTGCGATCTGTTCCTTTGTCCACGTGCAGCGTCAACCAAGATCTGGAGAAAGCGGGAGCGATTTATCATGACCGACATAGTATTCCATGAAACTCTACTGGGTGATAGTTAAATCACGAGTCCCGTGTCAGCCCGTAGATTTAACTGCTTTTATCCTGCGATGTCGGTGGTGAATCTCGTATCTAAATCAGAGGCTCAGATGATTCTGCGACGATATCGGTTCTGGATTTCTAGATTAGGTGTGGCGTGCGTAGGATTTTCTTTTTAGGTTAGAAGAACCCCTCCTTGGGATCAACGACGAACTGCATGGCGAAATTGGAGAAAAATCATCGACATTACTCTCAGACAACATTCGTCCTCGTAGATAGGATGTAGAAAAGTTAAATATTATATTAGTAAGCTGCAGGATCATCCATGGTAAAGTCCAGAATTAGTACTGCTTACAATGCCCAGAAAGTATAAGGCACGGAAAGATGGTTGAAACCAGAAGTGAATAGCAACGAAATCCTGGTGGCTGCCTATGATAATGTCTGTTGAGGTTACTACGGATTCCGATTGTGGAATAACCTGAGTGAAGTTAAGCATCAGAGATGGGTCAGAAATGATAATCGTTTGCCTTTACGGATCACCTGCGTCAGGAGCTGTAGTGGCAAAGTGGTTCAGAGCGAAATTTCACAGTACTGCAAATAAGTTTCCTGGTCACACTCATCTAACACGCAGATACTTCAATTTGTCAGCTAGAGAGTTGGAGAGATCAAAACTGGTGCCAGAGAGAGGTATTCAAGGCACATTATTCTGAATGTCTTTTTCGAAAACTACTTCCAGTACGTATTTAGAGAACCAACTATTGAGGGTAACGTTTTAGACCTCCTAGTGACAAATACACCCCAACTTTTCGAATCAGGTAACGCAGAGCAGGCATCGGTGATCATTAGGCTGTGGTAGCATCAATGACTACGGATGTTACAAGGGATGGTAAAAAAGGTAGGAATATATTTTTCACTGTCAAGAATAACGTGACACGAACTGCAAAGCATCTGAGCAGTCAGCATCACATATCCAGGACGAAGATGTGGGGCGCAAATGAATAAACCTCAAAAACATTGTTCAACACTCCTTAGACAAGTGTGTTCCGAGCAAAATCTTAAGGGGTGTCAAAGACCCACCATGGTTTAAAACCCGAGTTAGAAAACTGGTACGTAAACAAAGAGGGCTTCGTAACAGATTTAAGCGAAGCCAAAGCTAAGCTGACAAATAAAAGCTGAACGAAGCGAGATAACTGAGAAACGCGTTCAATAAATCTGACACTAAAATATTTCCAACCGATGTGACTTAAAACATAAAGAAGTTTTGGTCATATGCAAATCCAGTAAGCGTATCGATGTCATATACTCGGTAACTCACTGGCCACGTTGGCGTCGAAGTGCCAGATTGCAGAGACGCCAAAATACTTCATTCCGTCATCTGAAACCGTTTCACTATGGGAGATCATAACGAGGCTCCTTCTTTCTGTGTTCACAGGAACGCCGAAGTGACAGGTATTGAACAACCCATTGCCTAATAGTGGGAAAGCAATGCAAAATAAGCAAATCAATCCCAGGAGAAACCTAGCACGAAAGTTAACAAGTTATTTGCGGGGAGGGGCTTAAAAATGAAAAATTAAACACTGGTCATAAAATGAAGCATGTTTTGCGGAACTATCACCAATGAAACAAAGCAAGTAATTAGCAATGATTAAGTACAGACGGAAATTAAATGGAAAGTATGCAAATGTTCTGTTACGGATCACATGACACGTTTAACATGAATGATGGCACAATAACGGACCTGGAATTGGTATAAATGAAGCTCAATAGCTTACGCACAAATTAATTCTGGTATGAAACACGTGAACCCTATTCACCCGTTATCACCTCCGAATTTCTCTTATACTTGAATCTAATGCATGGCCTCTGCACACAACCGAAACTCATCACACTGAAGTAGCATTCAAAAAATGCAACTGGTTTTTAATATTTTACAGATCACCTAACCCTGAGGAAATTAGGGATGTCGAAATGTAAGCTATGATTGTGAATACTCACTCACCCCGTCTTCAGGCCACGAGTGGCCTACCGGTACCATCCGACCGCCGTGTCATCCTCCGTGGAGGATGCGGATAGGAGGGGCGCGGGGTCAGCACACCGCTCTCCCGGCCGTTATGATGCTATTCTTGACCGAAGCCGCTATCATTCGATCGAGTAGCTCCTCAACTGGCATCACGAGGCTGAGTGCACCCAAAAAAATGGCAACAGCGCATGACGGCTGGTTGGTCACCCATCCAAGTGCCGGCCACGCCCAAGAGCGCTTAACTTCGGTGATCTGACGGGAACCGGAAGATTGTGAATACAAAAATTTTATTTGCACTAGTCAAATGAATAGCTGACAACAAAATAACACAGAGCAATGTTCTTAAAAATTGAGTAAACAAAAGTGTAAATTATGCTAACTACTGCGAGACCTACATTTTACTGGAAGGCTGTAGGAAGGAAGAGGAATAACACTTCCTAATTTGGGCAATTCGAGAATTCAAGATAAACTGGACGAGTATTAAATGCAAAAATTCAAAGACCTGAGCACAAGACGCATGACAAAATTAGTTTGCTGGGAGAACGAGAACGTCGTTTTTTTGAAAAAAAAAGAAAAAGAAAAGAGACAGAAAAAGAAACAGGAGGACTCAGCAGAAACTTCTCACTCATGCGGTGCAAATATGCATTTTATGATTGATCAGGTCAGTACTGGTACCAATCAGTGTCTTTCCATTGGTCAGCATGGTTAGCGCCATGTCTGGTGACAGGGGCGATACATCGGAACGAAACGTCACAGTCCATAAATTGGAGGAAAGCAACGAATTTCCTCACGCGGGCAGGGTAGCGCCGTTAGGCGGCTCTTTTTGATGTGCACACAGAAACGCAAATTTCACACTCAAGTACCCACAGGGACGGGGGAACTTTACGGCACCAGATCAGCACCAGGAACAGATCACAATAACATTTCGTAACACAGAACATTTCTGCGGAAACTGGTCGCTACCGAAGAGGCTGCCGTTCCCTGCTTTTCAGACGCAGTGAACGCCTTCTGTTGATCAATCGGTACACTGCCGTGCAATTCAGACTCACTCCCTTCCTGAGAGAAATTGAATAACTTTCCACTCTCAGTAGAAGTACAAAGCTCACGCAATAAACTATCAAGTAATTGTAGCCGATCTGAAGCAAAAATCGTGAAGCGTTAAGTTACGTCACTCTGTCATCACTCCTCAAAAAAAGAATAAAATCCCAATCTCGAAGAGTAACATTAAGGGGCTTAGAACTTCAGTCCTAGATAAAACTGAAATTGAGAGTGAGTGGCTTCTCAGCCTGTGTTGACTGCGCAGGGTTGATTTCAAAGATATATTGTTAACTAATTTTAAGTTAATTAATTGTGTGTGCTTGAAATTTACAAAACGAAATGCAATGATCGTATTGCATTATCGGCCGGGAGACCCCATCTGGTGTTGTTCGGCCGCCTGGTGCAAGACTTTTATTTGACGCCACTTCGGTGATTTAAGCGTCGATGAAGAAGAATTAATGATGGCAACAACGGCCAGTCCCCGCACGGATAAAATCTCCGATCCGGCTGGGAATCGGTATGTCAATTGTAAAAAACTGTCTTTTTCCCCTTTTACGACGTTACAGCAAAAGTGTGTTTGCCTAAATGTAACAAAACCCTACATCCAAACTAAATTTTTTTTTAAGAAAAAATACAGTTGAGCACAAAAAAGATATATTGTTAACTAATTTTAACTTAATCAATTGTGTGTGCTTGAAATTTACAAAACGAAATGCAATGCTCGTATTGCATTATCGCCCGGGAGACCCCATCTGGTGTTGTCCCTGTGGGTCCATAACAACTAACGAGATGTATGTGAATCTGCTTGTTTTATAAAGAAATGTCTTTTATGTAATTATGCAGTTTCTTTAACCAACTACAAGCTAATTTCATGGTAGAATGTCAAAAAATGAAACTTACTCCTCAAAGTAGGATATAGTAGCTCTTTATATTAGCCTATTACAAATATTGTTCAGTAAAGATACTGTAACATGAAACAGACGTGAGCATAAGTTGCTCCATTCAGTGGTAGCTTTTGCCACAAGTTCAATTTACAAAACAAGCAGTTATCTACATCTGTACTTGACTACATCCTACGTGGGGCTAAGATCTTTTAAATAACTAGTGTTAACGATGAGCATATTTTCCAGAAAATTGGAGTGTAGCCCATGTGTGTATGTAACACAGAAAACAAGACAAACATTTCTCGATCTGAGCATCTGCTCAGTAACAACAGGGTTTCACACATCTTGAGCTTCCTCTCTCTCTCTCTGTCTCTCTCTCTCTCTCTCTCTCTCTCTCTCTCTCTCTCTCTCTCTCGGCTGATTTGCGTAAAATGACGCCGGCTCAAAGTGTTGCCCCAGAGACTGCCACGTGTACCCATGTCTCGGAGGTGACACAGTGACAAAGATCTTCCTTTGATGCCCCCTCTGTGGCCGAAGATCGCTTAATCACCCAGCCGGCTTCCTTTTGTGATGGCTCCGCATTCTACAGGTTGGGAAGAACTCCATCGTCCTGGCCCCGCAACTCCCCATTTCTGCAACAGTCGGGAAGGATTACAGTTAGCAAGATTTATAGTCACACACAGTTTTACATCAAACATGGTAATCCTGGCATGGAACTTCTTGGCCGAAGTATGATTCTAGAAAGGAATGAAAATCTGTGTAACCGTGAAATTCAAGAAAAAATCTTTAACATTTAAGTCCATAATTAACTTACTTAAATAGCAGAGCAATGTAATGCAAAATACGGTTTCCACAGTAGTGTTTCTTAACGGCAAGGCCTTTGTCATTTCTCTTTTTCAGTTCCACGTAAAATTAAAACGTCAGGCCCAAAAATTATATAAGTTTTCAAGCGCTCTTCTATTTGTTTGTCCAAATGATAATGTAGATGAGATGTTTGCTAATCACAGGAAGTTCATACAGGATGGCGAAAATTTAGATAAAGAAACATATTCTTGTTGTCACAGGTAGTAAGCGTTCACAAGTGGCACAGAGAAAAACATTGTCCCTAACACAAATCAAATAAAGATTACTCCTTGGGGAAAAACTGGCATCTGACAAAAACCTCTAAACATTTCGCCAGTACTCACGGGATTTTGTCTCGATGTAACTCGTATGCCACAAAATACGGTCTGCATTGCGTCGTTGGACCAGTCAGATCATAAAAAATCTATAAATCTCCCAAAAGCTATAAACATAAAACTTATATGTAAAAAAACCAGACTCATCCTTCGTAACTTAATAAGAGAGGGAGGAACTAACCACAAAAAAAAGCTTTCACACGGAAAATTATATTCATGCTGTAACTAATCACCTCACGAACGACATGAGACAGGGTACCATCCATAGAAACATTAAAGAAGACTGATAGACGGCATATTGTTAGCCTTTCCGTCACGTTTCAACATCATTGAAAGGAAAAAAAAAATGATCGACACATCTCACTGACATCCTTCACTGATCGTTGCTGCAACACTTCATCTATAACATTTTAAAAAAGCAGGCATTGCGCTTATGCACTACAGAATTAACAAGCCATGTGTTTATACGGTGACAGGTCAACAAGAAAATACCTGGATAGTCTGACACGTCTTACAGTGTGGTTTTGGTATGGGCGTCTGTTTCCGAGCCCCAACGCACAACTTCACAAGCAAAAGGAAATAAATACATTAACATACCTCACTGATGACTGCACCAGTGCTCAAGAAAAACATAGTATTGTCCCATGTGACTATCAATGCACAGAATTTTTACCAGAAGTAAAAAAGTAATACTTCTGTCCGCACACTACGGCTTGTCGCTAACATAGATGTTATGGGCGGCATGTTTACCCGTTCACAGCATATCGTATCAAACAGGGTGCACAAACAAATACTAATTGGCTAGGACCACAGAATTAAACTTTGTTGTTGTTCTTGTGGTCTTCAGTCCTGAGACTGGTTTGATGCAGCTCTCCATGCTACTCTATCCTGTGCAAGCTTCTTCATCTCCCAGTACCTACTGCAGCCTACATCTTTCTGAATCTGCTTAGTGTATTCATCTCTTGGTCTCCCTCTTCGATTTTTACCCTCCACGCTGCCCTCCAATCCTAAATTGGTGATCCCTCGATGTCTCAGAACATGTCCTACCAACCGATCCCCTCTTCTCGACAAGTTGTGCCACAAGCTCCTCTTCTCCCCAGTTCTATTCAATACCTCCTCATTAGTTGTGTGATCTACCCATCTACAGCATTCTTCTGTAGCACCACATTTCGAAAGCTTCTATTCTCTTCTTGTCTAAACTATTTATCGTCCACGTTTCACTTCCATACATGGCTACACTTCATACAAATACTTTCAGAAACGACTTCCTGACACTTAAATCTATACTCGATGTTAACAAATTTCTCTTCTTCAGAAATGCTTTCCTTGCCATTGCCAGTCTACACTTTATATCCTCTCTACTTCGACCATCATCAGTTATTTTGCTCCCCAAATAGCAAAACTCCTTTACTACTTTAAGTGTCTCATTTCCTAATCTAATTCCCTCAGCATCACCCGACTTAATTCGACTTTTCCATATTAAAGTGAATATATTAGTGTTTCTAAAATATATTGTGATAGTATAGTGCTTTTAGCTTGGCAGGCTGTTGGGTGTCAATATATTTCTACTGCTACTTGTTTACAAACTAATTAATTGCGTAATTACAATATTTGGCGATTTTGTGCCAGTTTGGCATACGTATTGCAAGTTTGAGTAGCTGAATTGATAGCACACGTTCCCATATTTCACTGCAAATATCTTTTAATAGAATTGTATCGAGAAGCGTAGTTTCTTCAGTTTTAATCTACAGTTCATAACTAATAGATTGTGGTCAGAGTCCACATCTGCCCCTGGAAATGTCATACAATTTAAAACCTGGTTCCTAAATCTCTGTCTTACCATTATATAATCTATCTGATACCTGTTAGTATCTGCAGGGTTCTTCCATGTATACAACCTTCTTTCATGATTCTTGAACCAAGTGTTAGCTATGATTAAGTTATGCTCTGCAAAAAATTCTACCAGCCGGCTTCCTCTTTCATTTCTTGGCCCCAATCCACATCACCTACTATGTTTCCTTCTCTCACTTTTGCTACTCTCGATTTCCAGTCACCCATGACTATTAAATTTTCGTCTCCCTTCACTACTTGGATAATTTCTTTTATCTCATCTGCGAACGGCTGAAAGCAAGGGGAAAATACAGCCGTAATTTTTCCCGGGGCATGCAGCTTTACTATATGGTTCAATGATGATGGTGTCCTCTTGGGTAAAATATTCCGGAGGTAAAATAGTCCCCCATTCGGATCTCCGGGCGGGGACTACTCAAGAGGATGTCGTTATCAGAAGAAAGACAACTGGCGTTCTACGGATCGGAGGGTGGAATGTCAGATCCCTTAATCGGGAAGGTAGGTTAGAAAATTTAAAAAGAGAAATGGATAGGTTAAAGTTAGATATAGTGGGAATTAGAGAAGTTCGGTGGCAGGAGGAACAAGACTTCTGGTCAGGTGGGTACAAGGTTATAAACACAAAATCAAATAGGGGTAATGCAGGAGTAGGTTTAATAATGAGTAGGAAAATAGGAATGCGGGTAAGCTACTACAAATAGCATAGTGAACGGATTATTGTGGCCAAGATAGATACGAAGCCCACGCCTACCACAGTAATACAAGTTTACATGCCAACTAGCTCTGCAGATGACGAAGAAATTGAACAAATGTATGACGAAATAAAAGAAATTATTCAGATAGTAAAGGGACACGAAAATTTAATAGTCATGGGTGACTGGAATTCGTCAGTAGGAAAAGGGAGAGAAGGAAACGTAGTAGGTGAATATGGACTGGGGGTAAGAAATGAAAGAGGAAGCCGCCTGGGAGAATTCTGCACAGAGCTCAACTTAATCATAGCTAACACTTGGTTCAAGAATCATAAAAAAAGGTTGTATACATGGAAGAAGCCTGGAGATACTAGAAGGTATCAGATAGATTATATAATGGTAAGACAGAGATTTAGGAACCAGGTTTTAAATTGTAAGACATTTCCAGGGGCAGATTTGGACTCTGAGCACACTCTATTGGTTATGAACTGTAGATTAAAACTGAAGAAACTACAAAAAGGTGGTAATTTAAGGAGATGGGACCTGGATAAACTGACTAAACCAGAGGTTGTACAGAGTTTCAGGGAGAGCATAAAGGAACAATTGACAAGTATGGGGGAAAGAAATACAGTACAAAAAGAATGGGTAGCTTTGAGGGATGAAGTAGTGAAGGCAGCAGAGGATCAAGTGGGTAAAAAGACGAGGACTGGTAGAAATCCTTGGGTAACAGAAGAAATATTGAATTTAATTGATGAAAGGAGAAAATATAAAAATGCAGTAAATGAAGCAGGCAAAAAGGAATCCAAACGTCTCAAAAATGAGATCGACAGGAAGTGTAAAATGGCTAAGCAGGGATGGCTAGAGGACAAATGTAGGGATGTAGAGGATTATCTCACTAGTGGTAAGATAGATACTGCCTACAGGAAAATTAAAGAGACCTTTGGAGAAAAGAGAACCACTTGTATGAATATCAAGAGCTTTGATGGAAATCCAGTTCTAAGCAAAGAAGGGAAAGCAGAAAGATGTAAGGAGTATATAGAGGGTCTGTACAAGGGTGATGTACTTGAGGACAATATTCTGGAAATGGAAGAGGATGTACATGAAGATGAAATGGGAGATATGATACTGCGTGAAGAGTTTGACAGAGCACTGAAAGACTTAAGTCGATACAAGGGCCCGGGAGTAGACAACATTCCATTAGAACTACTGACAGCCTTGGGAGAGCCAGTCCTGACAAAACTCTACCATCTGGTGAGCAAGATGTATGAGACAGGCGAAATACCCTAACTTCAAGAAGAATATAATAATTCCAATCCCAAAGAAAGTAGGTGTTGACAGATGTGAAAATTACCGGACTATCAGTTTAATAAGTCACAGCTGCAAAATACTAACGCGAATTCTTTACAGACGAATGGAAAAACTGGTAGAAGCCGACCTCGGGGAAGATCAGTTTGAATTCCGTAGAAATATCGGAACACGTGAGGCAATACTGACCCTACGACTTATCTTAGAAGAAAGATTAAGGAAAGGCAAACCTACGTTTCTAGCATTTGTAGATTTGGAGAAAGCTTTTGACAATGTTGATTGGAATACTCACTTTCAAATTCTGAACGTGGCAGGGGTAAAATACAGGGAGCGAAAGGCTATTTACAATTTGTACAGAAACCAGATGGCAGTTATAAGAGTCGAGGGGTATGAAAGGGAAGCAGTGGTTGGGAAGGGAGTTAGACAGGGTTGTAGCCTATCCCCGATGTTATTCAATCTGTATATTGAGCAAGCAGTAAAGGAAACAAAAGAAAAGTTCGGAGTAGGTATTAAAATCCATGGAGAGGAGATAAAAACTTTGAGGTTCGCTGATGACATTGTAATTCTGTGAGAGACAGCAAGGGACTTGGAAGAGCAGTTGAATGGAATGGACAGCGTCTTGAAAGGAGGGTATAAGATGAACATCAACAAAAGAAAAACGAGGATAATGGATTGTAGTTGAGTTAACTCGGGTGATGCTGAGGAAATTAGATTAGGAAATGAAACACTTAAAGTAGTAAAGGAGTTTTGCTATTTGGGGAGCAAAATAACTGATGATGGTCGAAGTAGAGAGGATATAAAATGTAGACTGGCAATTGCAAGGAAAGCGTTTCTGAAGAAGAAAAATTTGTTAACTTCGAGTATAGATTTAAATGTCAGGAAGTCGTTTCTTAAAGTATTTGTATGGAGTGTAGCCACGTATGGAAGTGAAACGTGGACGATAAATAGTTTCGACAAGAAGAGAATAGAAGCTTTCGAAATGTTGTGCTACAGAAGAATGCTGAAGATTAGATGGGTAGATCACATAACTAATAAGGAAGTATTGAATATGATTGGGGAGAAGAGAAGTTTGTGGCACAACTTGACTAGAAGAAGGAATCAGTTGGTAGGACATGTTCTGAGGCATCAAGGGATCACCAATTTAGTATTGGAGGGCAGCGTGGAGGGTAAAAATCGTAGAGGGAGACCTAGAGCTGAATTCACTAAGCAGATTCAGAAGGATGTAGGTTGCAGTAGGTACTGGGAGATGAGATGAAGAAGCTTGCACAGGATAGAGTAGCATGGAGAGCCGCATCAAACCAGTCTCAGGACTGAAGACCACAACAACAACAACAACAACATTTCATCAATTTCTTCATCATCTGCAGAGCTAGTTGGCATATAAACTTGTACTACTGTAGTAGGCATGGGCTTTGTGTGTTTCTTGGCGACAATAATGCGTTCACTATGCTGTTTGTAGTAGCTAACCCGCACTCCTATTTTTTTACTCATTATTAAACCTACTCCTGGATTACCCCTATTTGATTTTGTATTTATAACCCCGTATTCACCTGACCAAAAGTCTTGTTCCTCCTGCCACCGAACTTCACTAATTCCCATTATATCTAACTTTAACCTATCCATTTCCCTTTTTAAATTTTCTAACCTACCTGCCCGATTAATGGATCTGACATTCCACGCTCCGATCCATAGAACGCCAGTTTTCTTTCTCCTGATAACGACATCCTCTTGAGTAGTCCCCGCCAGGAGATCGGAATGGGGGACTATTTTACCTCCGGAATATTTTACCCAAGAGGACGCCATCATCATTTGATCATACAGTAAAGCTGCATGCCCTCGGGTAAAGTTATGGCTGTAGTTTCCCCTTGCTTTCAGCCGTTCGCAGTACCAGAACAGCAAGGCCATTTTGGTTAGTGTTACAAGGCCAGATCAGTCAACCATCCAGACTGTTGCCCCTGCAACTACTGAAAAGGCTGCTGCCCCTCTTCAGGAACCACACGTTTGTCTGGCCTCTCAACAGATTCCCCTCCGTTGTGGTTGCACCTACGGTAGGGCTATCTGTATCGCTGAGGCAAGCAAGCCTCCCCACCAACGGCAAGGTCCATGGTTCATGCGGGGGGGGATTAAACTTACCCATCTCTAAATGTCTGTGTTTGGACATAAATAACGCAAGACAAACCAATGAAAATCTACTGAATAAATACTTTCATGTTTCATTCAAGTCTGTTAATTTCTGTTGCGAGATGGATTTCGAATGTGTGTCCCTTCGTTTCTCCACTGCCTTCGATGGCCTTTCACAGCATTTGGCTTACGAAATCTATCACCATTGTTTCCTAGACTCTGATTACGCCAGTTGCTTCTCTGCTTCTGACACCAGCTGCCATCGCCCCTTTAACCAAAATTCTCACTCGTGAACTCACCCTCATGTGAATTAGTGTACTGGTGTCCAGATTCTCTCTTCTGTCCTCACTCACATACTCGTCCAGATTCGTTAGAAACAGTTTGAATTCTTCTAGATCACCTCTCTGGGCACAGAGCAGTAACCTCTGTTCCGTCGGCGTAATATGGATGAAGAGCAGTATCAGCTCGCCACCATTCATGTGTTTCAAAGAGTACGGCGGGCATGTCTGGAATCGCATTGCTGTCAGTGGCAGAACTGTTATGATGCTTATGCACAATCATTTTGTTCCGCGGTTGACCAATGCCGTTTCATAACTTCCCTATCAAACTTTTCAAACGTTCTGCAGTCTCTTCATACTGGCAAACTCTCGTTCAATTAT